>NW_028277170.1:3100000-4477500 GCF_051122295.1 Plectrocnemia conspersa | reverse complement strand
TTTCCACGGTTAATTTGATTAAAACGAGACCGACGAAAATCCGTATTTTCAGACAACTTTATTCATCTATGAACGAATATGAAAGTGAGTGAATTTATATACACTGGTTCGTTGGTCAATGTTCAGAACAACGTCAGTGATGAAGTCCAAAGAATAATATTTTTTGCAAATAGATGCTTCTTTGAACTTTATAAACATTTTAGAGCTACTCGTATGTCAAGAAGCAGCAGATTCCCAAATGTATCACCTAATATAGTGATCGTGGCTGTAAAAGAAAGATCATTTAGTGCCCCGAAAAGGATTAGAAACTTTTAAACAAACTTGAAAAAATATCAGATTATTATTTTAGTTTATTCTGATATAAGTATTTTAACATATAAAAGTGTTATATATTTACATATGTAACGAATTTAACAAACGTATTTTAGTTTTTTTAGGAATAATAATTAAATTCACATTAAAGTTAAAACATCCTTTTTTATTGAATATTTTTTATAATTGAATAAATAATAAAAAGCACTGAACAAACATTGCCATTTTATATTTAATACAAACATTGTTTTATTTTTGAAAGGCTTTAAAATATCGAGCATCGCATTTTACTAAAAAGGCCATGTTTATATAACACTTATTAACCGTTGAAAGTTACTTAACCACTCAAAATGTGCAGGATTACTAGCGAATTAAAAATACTTTTCAGATTTTACTAAAATTCACGGACAATTCTTCTAGCAATTTTTTTAAATACATTTAAGATTATGGCAAGTCTATTAATTTTGGAAAAAAAAACACCCACGATTTTTCTACAATACAACTGTAATTCTCGCAACACGTTTATAGTGTTACGGAATTGTTTTTATTATTACTTTGATATACGAAACACTAAATATATTTATGTATGTACATATGTACATTACAATTACTTGCCCATTTACATACGTATGATATTTCTCAAAGTAATTCATATTGGGATATGATTTTCGATCACGTGTTTTAAAAAATTACCTCGTTGGTTTTCTTTCACTAGTTTTTATTTACATAATATTTTAATTTTCTGTATGGGCATAATACATATGTATTTGATAAGTCACGCGCAATGTAAATCGTAACTATTTTATTGTTCTTCCAACCAAATACTATAAAATTTCTGTTCGTTCATCTATAGATGAAAACTTCTCCCTTGCATATTTTTATTATTATTTATGAAAGGCCTCTTCTGTTAGATATAATCGTACTAGTTAAATATCATTTTTGGGAGAGTAAATTATCATTCAGTGATATAATCGTGTAGCATTGAATAATTTTGACAACAAAGAAGCTAGATAATAGCGTGAAGGATGGACCTCACACAGAAGCTCTCGTTAAGACCAGAAAAATCACATGAATAACATGCAGATGTTCTTACTGTAAATATTCTCTTGGACAATGCAAAGGACAATGACAATGACAAGACCTTGGACAATGCCCATCAAGCGAATGTCGCTTTCTAAAAGCGTATACCTATTTCGCTGTTCTAAGAAACGAGTACATCTATTGGCTTCATGATTGTGTTTGGTCAGCAAACTTTGCAGCCCTGGATACTTAAACTTCGACTCCGATGAGAAGTCAGTCACAAGCAGCCACTCGCAGACTCCGGCGGATACTCTATGAGACCAGAAAACGCCTGCCGCCCGCAGAAACATACGATCATGGACGCACACATCTTGCCGCCAGCTTCTCCACCACCACTATGAGAAAATTGTCTGTCAAATTGTTAAGTGCATTCTTAGCATAATTTTTCTGTTCTTCTGTTAATAAAAATCGAACCACAAGATCAACATAGATGCCAGGCAAAATAATGTTATTGTATAGCGAGAATATTATTGCACGAGCTGTATCTTGAAAGCTCGTAAACTAAGATATTACTGGAAAATCTTCCATGAAGAGGATGGAAATAGCTCCAATTGCTGTGCATGATAGCGAATCGACTCTTTCGGGTCCTCCTCAATATTTTCGAAATAAATTTGTACAATTTGCAAGCATTGTTCTGGCGTAAGTCTATTCATAGTGAAATGGAAAATCAAACTGAACACAAATCAGCTGTCAACTGTCAAATTGGATGTCGCTGGAAAAAGTGTTGCCAATTCGAAAAACAAACCTCTAAAAAAACAGTCTTTATATACATCAGCTAATAATGTTTGGAACGAATTTGATATTCATTCATAAAGATCGGTTCTGTATCTGTGTTTTGTGAGGATTAAATAACTAAAAATAAATTAACCGCGCTCGAATTATTTAACTAATTGAAATAAAACGTTTGCATCTTGAAACAACAAATACAAATAATTTATAGCTTCACAATAATTTGCGACGCACATCTATTTTTGAAATAAGCGTTAATCGATAATAAAGAATGGGCCTTTCCAATATCATGTTTCTTTCAACGAACGAATTCTGCGAATTTGGTAATAGTAACCATCAACATTCTATTCACAATTTTTTTCAAAATCATTTTTTTTGTTGAAAAAGAGCGTCTCATCGTCTCGCATTTCATAACAAAATAAAGGCGCATAAAAGATTATGGATTTTAGAGCGACACTAGACACTCGGGTAAATTGTTTCATTCTTAGATTTTTTTAAATTTAATTTGAAATAGTATAAATAAACATTTTATATATATTCGTACAGCTTAAAATCGGACGAATAATTCGAATATTCGATTGAGAACCTTACTTACACGTCGCGAGGAAAATTTATTAAAATATAATATAACATAAACTACTTGAGCACGATAATAATAATAAAGTGCATTTTTCGGTTCACAATTTGGTAGCTGCGAATTCGGTTTTATTATTAATTTTGCATCAAATTAGGCTAGTGAATTAAAGATGGATAAAAACAAATAACATAACTATTTATATAAGTTTCGAGCGGGTGGTAATTAGTGGTTTCCCTATACCCGGACTTTTTTTATTACCGGAATTCACGGGATCCCGGATCTTTTTGAAAAAATTTTGAAATAAAATATTTTATGTTTGTTGTTTCTAAACATTGTTATTTGTTGTATTATTTCAATAAAATTGTTATTATAAATTAAGCATGAATTGACAAAAATACTGTTTCTAAATAAAAATACAGATATAATTCTTAATATAATTATTTTTTAATAAGTCTAATTTTAATGAAATATATTGTATGTACATATTTACAATCAATCTATTATATATTATAATAACAAAAATAAAATATTGAAATTAAATATACACATTAAAACAATTTTATTTAAAATAGCATTTTAAAAATACCACAATGTTCATATTTACATATGATTTACTGCTTCCCATTTTTGTACATATATTTCCAGCAATTGAAAAATGATTTCGGTTTAATGGTCAACAAGGAAGCGAACATTTTTTTTGTAAAATAGGTGTTCGCTCCCCTGTAGATTCATAAGTTTCTATTTCTTTTATAAAACTTAATATATTTCCACGTACATTTTTGGGATTTTTTCGTTGTGCTTCAATAGCTCCTATTTAATTCCTGACTCATTTTCAAACACTGCAATATCAATATCATAATCTAAATCTACAGAATTTCTTTCATTGTGCTATCATTTGTAATTATAGTTGAAGGATATAATCTTTTCATCATTGTTTCTTTTAGTCATTTAAAATAAGTGTTAAAAATATTAATTTTAAATTTCTTCTTTCTTCGATTTTACATTTTAATTAGTGAAACATTTTTTTCCCAGAGAAGTATTTATTACATAAATATTTTTCATTAAACAATGAATGATTATTTCAGCTTGTAAAATATCGGTATCTGTTCTACTTAAAGCTTCAATAGCTGTTTCTATCGATTATAATACATCTAATATTTCTTTTAAAATATAAATATTTTCATCGTTTTTTTGTGCATCTCTGTAGGATTAAAAATGGCAGTGAATTCCATCTTGTTTTAATGTCTAATAATAACTTTAGTTCTATATTTAACTCTAATTTGACATCATTTTAAGTATTATTTTTTGGCAGAACCTTTTCTAAGTAATTTCATAATTTTTCGTGTCTCTCTAAAAATAAAATTGCGTTTCAGCGAAAGCGCTAACTTATGTATGTACTCGAATTTTTATTAAACTTAACCGACTAGCAAATTTCCAAGAATTTGTAACTCTGTATTTTGCTACTTGTTATTGTTTTCTGGAACCCAATCGACAAGTACCTATGCTTTTTTGTTTTGATCAGAATATTTATTTTTAACTGCGTTCGTAAGATAAAAAATTTGGACAAAATTATTTTATTTATACTCTTCCAAAATTATTACGTTGAATTTACGGGACTCAATGGAATACAAAGATTTTTTGCTGTCACGAGTCCCGGGAATTAAAAAATAGCCAAGGACTCGAGACTTTCCGATTTAAATTTTATTTAATATATCCTACGTTTATTTTTTCACGATATTACGAGTTTACGAAATAGAAAGTATTTTAATATCGTTGTTTATAGTGAAAACGATATTTTCTATTTAGGAGTAGTCTTCATATCAAGAAGATGCGATGTTTCTGAAATCCGAATTGTTGAGAAGATTTTGAAATTATTTTTAAAATCGACATTGTGGCTGTATCAACTGATGGAAAAAGCGTTATGAAAAAATTTGGGTGTGAGAATCCTGTCGAAAATCAATTTTGCCTAAGTCATCTAGCCGTTATAAACGTTTTATACCGGAAAGAGAATGAAAGAGGACAACGATGATGAACAATATATTCAGAAAAGTGACTTTGAAAATAATGAAAGTGCAGAAATTCCAAATGAAAAACTATGTTTGAAATCGAGCTTTTATAAAGCTCTAAATGAGACTCGAAAAATAATCAAATTATTTCGATAAAGTCAAAAGTACAATTTTACAAAAATATGTAAAGAGCGATTTTGATATCGAGTTTAATTTATGTCTCGACATGAAGACAATGTGAAATTCCTTAATACGCATGATCGAAAGAATTATAAAGTTACAAAATTGCATCAGAAAATCTTTAATTGATCTTGTCATCGGGCATATTTAGAATGAACGGAACATTCACGTATTGGAAAATATTTATGAACTTTATTAACTTCTGAAATAATATTTGAAATTAACACAACTTTGTCGCACAAAATGCTTACAATCCTGAAAGCCAAAATTGAAGAAAAATGAAATAAGAGCATCATTTGTTTGATACAATTTTCACAAAATCTCGATCATGTTGTCAATACTAGCTATTTTTCAAGTTGTTCCAAAATAGTATATTTATAATATGGTGAAGAATTATTGGGAGGATTTTATTCCAGTGTAGAAAGTTTGCATATTGAAGTAATCGAGGAAGATGCTATCTCAGTAACGTATCGATTGAAGAAGAATTAAACAATGGATTTTTTAACCACCAGAATATTACAATCGCGAAAAATAAAAGATGAAACTTTAAAAAGGAGTTTCAGATCTTAGACTCAACTGGCAAGCGGAATCTTTTGTTCAACTCATTGCTTATATTTAAGCAAATATCGACAGAAAGCGAGCGAGTGTTTTCTACGGCTAGAATATTTGTCACAAAAATCAGGTGTGTTTCGTCTTTAAATGCCTTGGTGTTTTTAAAAACATATTATGCCTTACAAAAGTTTTTATATAATATAGATATAATAATTTCGATTAAAACATTTGTAATAAATTAAATTAAAATAAATGTCGATTAAAATAGTTTCAATAAATTTTTACCTATCGTACCTATGTT
This sequence comes from Plectrocnemia conspersa, assembly GCF_051122295.1. Taxonomy (NCBI): domain Eukaryota; kingdom Metazoa; phylum Arthropoda; class Insecta; order Trichoptera; family Polycentropodidae; genus Plectrocnemia; species Plectrocnemia conspersa. Next base: position 4,471,763 of record NW_028277170.1, on the reverse strand, counting down.
TGTCCACAAATAATATAACTTAATGATTTAAAGGAAAAATAATCAAGGTTTTGAGTCCTGGGAATTGAAAAAATCGTGAGATTTCAGAATCCCTAGTTTATTTATTTATTTAGCTTAATAGCTAATCTTTACATCAAACAACTTTAAGTATATAAACATATATAAAAAATAAATAAAAAATACACAACAGAAAATAAAAATATACACTAATACACTCATACCTCGCTTTACGGCCTAGATACGTTCAACGAAACTTAGCCGCAAAGCGAAAAGCCGTATAACGAATCAATTATTCTAATACAAATTCATACAAATTCAATGGGATCGGTTCCAAATTTGTTAAATATGTAACATGGTTTATCATTTAAAATGCATTTTATCTTTTTATTTTATTTAAATCAAAAAGACATACATAACAAGTACATATATTTGTACATAAAATAATAACAGACTCCAAAAACCAACAATAATCCATAAACAAAAATGAAACAACTTCATGTTACATAAAATATGTGTATGAATACATCCATATTTTTTTTAAAAATGGCTTTAATCTGAAGACGATGAAGAAATGGTAGTCTGCAGATCACTGTCGTTCTCATTTTTCGCTGGTAAGGATGGGCCTGGCTTAAAAAATTGTCCAACGTTGTTTGTCTTGCCTTTTTGTCTATTTCGTTCTTCAGTGATTTACAACTAATGGCTGAGTTAATTCCTCGAGAAACTTTAGCGCTACGTTCGACGTCAGGATCGTTTTTAAGGAAGATTTTTTATTCCTTGTTCGAAATAGGAAAAAGCTTTCGACAATTTTTTTGATGTTAGCTGTTTGGATACAGCAGGCTCTGTCTCTTCATCAAATGTCGGTTCTGCTTGCAACTGAATGAAATCCTCATATGAAAGGGGTTCCCTATCAGCTTCAAGTAGATCAAGCACATCACGTTCGTTCAAACATTCTAAGCCGAGTTCATGTGCTAGATCTAACATGTTTTGCCTAATTTCAGGAAGGCAATTAACTTCTGCATCAGTACTTTTTACACATTCTGGCCATATTTTTTTCCAAACATGGTTCATTGTTGTTAATTTTAATTCCTTTCATGATTCGCTGATGCTGTCAACAGCATCCTTGATGCTATAGTTTTTCCAAAATGTTTTAATTGAAGATTTACCATCGGTTTACCCTTATAAGTTGTCGGAAAGTTCGGCGTAGGTAATATGCCTTAAAAGTGGCTATTGCACCCTGATCCATTGGTTGAATCAGAGCTGTTGTATTTTTCGGAAGGTACTCAATCATGACATCTTCAGATAGTTCGGATAAATTAGTAGGATGATATAAAATTAGCAAAGCCTTGTTGCTTAAGTTATTGTCTCGCAAATATTTTTTCACTTCTGTGCAAAAGTGATTTTTGAACCAATCCTCTAAAGTAGCTTTAGTCATCAAAGCTTTCATGTTGGATCTCCATATGGCGGGTAATTGATTTTTATTTAGTCCTTTAAGAGGCCTTGGATTTTCGGACAAATATATTAAAAGTGGTTTTAACTTTAAATCACCCGCGGCATTTGCACCAAGTAGCAAAGTTAATCGTTCTTTAGACACCTTATAACCAGGCGCAGATTTTTCAGTTTTTGAAATGTACGTGCAATCAGGCATTCGCTTCCAATAAAGCCCTGTTTCGTCTACGTTAAACACTTGTGCAGGTTTATGACCACCTCTTTCAATAATTCCCTTTAAAATGTTGGGATATTCCTTAGATGCGGCCTCATCGGCGCTAGCTGCTTCGCCTTTCATTTTAAAATTATGCAAATTAAATCCATTTTTAATTTTTTTTAAAAATCGACATCGAAAAAAAGTTTTTTTGCCGTTATAGCGAAACATTTTAGGCCGTAAATCGAAAAGTTGCCTTAATTGAAGAGGGCCGTTATAGCGAAAGGCCGTATAAAGAGCGGCCGTATAGCGAGGTATGGGTGTATTATAATTTATTTCTATATGTATATGTACGAAGGTGTTTTTTAATTCCATTTAGGAAACCCTTTATATTTTTTCTGGTAACATATTATTTTCTAACTTATATATAAATACTAAAACATTCATACTCAATATTTCTTGAACAGTACTTACAATACTTACGAGTGCAAAGGGATATAATCGTATATATATGTATAGTTCATTCATTTTTTATTTATTATTCTATTAGTTGTTTTGCGTGAAAAAAAGTTGTATCACCATCATAATTATGTCTAGTAAGAATTGTAATAAAATTCTTATTTGATTTTATTCTGAGACAAAGTTGATTTAAATTTTTATTTGTTGCTTTATAAAACACGTCGAGTTTGTCGATTTTTCCGCCGCGGCGCTGTCCAATTTTCCGTCGTTTTTCCGCTATCCGAGTTTTGAACCTGCGGCCCCGGGTTTCCGTCCCAGCTACAGTATCGACGATCGCATGCGGCCGAGCGAGCAGGCGCAAACGGCGCCGCGCCAGACACGCGCCGAGACGCTCCGGGGGCACAGCCCCGCCGACGACGACCCCGCCCCGCTACCATGAGCGCGCGCACGCGTGTGTGTGCGGCCGATACGTGCATGTGTGCGGCCCACACGTAGGCGACGCGCGCGCACACGCAACGCACACCCACCGGCGCGGGATGAGCGCGTGAACGTGCTGGGTGCTCGCGCTCGCGGCCAAAGTGCAAAGAGTCGTCATCGGGCCGCGCGGTCAGACATGTCAGACAGGGACCGGTCGTCGCCTTCCCTCGTCGACACGCCGCTCAAGACGTACATCGGCAGGCACGATGACGACTACCCGCTCATCGGCGGCAACGGTGAGTGGTCTTCCTTCGCTGCACGCGCGTTTTGCGGCTTTTACACCGCTATATCGCTTCCGAACACCAGGTTAAATCAATACGGCCCAAAAACTCTTTCAGTGCAGTAAAATCAATATTACAAATTATAATTATACACAAAACTAACGTTCTAATTCGAGTTAACTTAACAAAATACTATGCGCCTATTTACAATTTCAACCTAACCTCATTTTCTAGAAGTACTACGATTGACTCGGGAGCCGTCTAAATCAATAGCGTTGAAAAACATCTTAATTCGAACAAAAATACGCTTATAACATATACTTTTTCGGTACAATCTTCTCCTAATCAATATTAGAATATGTGTATATATACAATTTCATTTTAAACTCAATTTATAGAACTGCCGTGATTTACTTTCAAGTGCAGGTCTAATCAATATCGTTTAAAAACACGCTTAGGATATATTTTTTCAATATAATCTTCTAATCGATATGAAAAATGTTTTAAGAAATATATGTGTGTATCTTAAACTGTATACAATTTTAACCTAACCTCATTTATACAACTATCATACATGACATACAAGAGCAGACTAAATTTATATCACAAACATAGTGCAAAAATATTATAACTAAAGTGAAAGTGCGTGTAAGATATATTTTTAAAATCAAACACCTCATAATCGATGTCAAAAATGGTATAAAAAAAACTGTATTTAATAACTTGTACACAATTTTAAGCTAAACTAACCTAAAATAATTACTTTTATTGAATCGTAGAGCAAAGTGAGTAAAACGATTACGTACAAAAACTATAAAAAAATATGTTTTAATTTACGTGAATCTAAATATTTTTCTAAAAAAAAAATGTTTATGATTTAAGCCTAACCTTATTTTATAAAAGTACTACGATTGATTCTTTAGAGCAGTTTAAATCATTATCATTGAAAAACATCTTAATTAAAATAAAAATACATAATAATATGTACTTGTTTAAAAACCTTTTTATATTTACAAACGGCTTTCGTTTAAAAACATTGTACACAATTTTATAAAACTATCATAAAAGACTCCCATTAGCAGATTAAAAAAATATCGCTTAAATTACATATCGAAAAATGATATACTGTAAACGCGCGATAGATACATTTTTTCAACACAAACTTAATCGATATCAAAAACGTTATTTAAACAACTGTATATAATAAGCTGTACAAAAATTTTAGGCTAGCTAATTTAATATAATTAATTTGATTAACTCATAAGAGCAGTGTAAATCAATATAGGTAAAAAAAGCTATAGATACAATGTTTTAAATTTTGTGTATATATTATAAATATTTTCGATACAATCTTAGATAAATTAATATTAAAAATGCTCTTAAAAAATACGCTAACCTTATTTTATTGATGTACATATATCGATTCCCAAGAGCAGTTTGAATCAATACTGTTTATAAGATATACATATTTATAATCAAAAGCTAAAAAGTTGTATACAATTTTAACCTTGAATCACACCTCCTTTTATAGAACTAAAAAAAATGTACTCTTAAGAGTAAAGTTTGAATCAATATCAGCAAAAATATGTTTACGTTTATAAAAACAACCTTTTATAATGTATATTTATTTATACGTGTTTCTCACAAATTATTGAATTACCACGATTGACTTTCAAAAGCAGTCTAAATATGTACAGTTAAAAATACATACGTTAGATTTACCCTATTTCATTCAAGTTAAAAAAAATAAGATTATTATTTTGCCTTTTATGCGATGAAAATACAAAAAATATCTTCTTTTAGACTTATAGAGTTACAATAAATGACTTTTATAGTAAAAAATATTAATAGTAATATATATTTTTAAATACAACCTTATTTTAATTAATGTTTGTAATATCAATTGTACACAATTTTCGACACAACGATTGTTGTCTAAATTGCTTAGTTTAAAAGCGCTGTAAAAAGTTTCATTCAATCATTTTTTTAAATAAAAAAGTAAAATATGCTGAATTGAGATGTGTTAACATCATATGAGTATTTTTTCTTGTTGCGAACGTAAAAGTAAAGCACCTAATCGCTTTGTGTTTATTTATGTTTGTGTACTAGAACAGAGTTTTCAAGATATTTTAGAAATAATGATACATATTTTTAGGGTTGTATTTTAGTTGAAATGATACTTAATATCAACTTGATCTAATTAATTAAAAATAATCTAAATGCAATTTATGAGCATACAAATTAATTAAAGCAACAGCATTGAATTATTTTTTAATACTTCTTAGTAAATATTTTTTTTATCATATAACGAAAAAAGACACCGGCATTGAAAATTCTGCATTCAACATACATACATGTATTGGTTAAATTATATTCTATGCATTAGTTTAAAGTTAAAGTTGGAAAAACAATAACGCTCCGTATAATTATGCACAAGTTTTAACTAAGTGTCATTGTGTTCATTTTAAATTTAACCTAACAAGTCTTAAACATATATTACTAATCAATATTTATGTACATTGTGTTGCTCAGTGAAGACGAAATAAACATCAAAAGAAAATAATAGCTTTTGTGTGTAATTACGACCAATTTTCAACATGACCTAACCTCACTTGTGTTTAGAAAGACAATTTTTGACTTTCATAAACATTATAGGTCAATGCCTCTGAAAAAAATTAAAAAAACATTTTACTGTTTGTAAATTAAACTCTACACTACAATATATTCAAAATGTAGTGATAGATTAACTCCGTTTAGAATGTGCACTGTCTGTGGCATTCAAAGCGTATTTATATCTCGATGTGTGCATAACATGTGTTTTTTAGACGTTAGAAGAAAAATATTGTATAATTTAGTACTGATGAATGCAACATGCAAATACACTTGAAAGCATTTTTATATTAAAAAATAAAATTCAATGCAAAATTCACTATCGAAAATTGATAATCTAAATTGAATCCGATATTAAGATTTACTTTCTTTAACCATTACGTTATTATATATGTATTGTTCACAAATTTATTAATATAGCATCACGTCTTATAGATATGCACTGTCTGTGGTATTTTAAGTGTATTTATTTCTGAATGTGTGCACACCACGTGTTTTCTAGATATAGAAATAAAAATCATATTAAACTTATAAATGAATCTTAAACAATATATTAAATAAACTTTGCTCAAATAGCTATTTTTTATTTAATATATCAAACCTTAATCTCTATTTGTATTAGTTTTTCTTTAAACTCAAATTAAGTGCACTTAATATAATAATAATTTTAAAGTATATTATGTATTTATTTAAGATCATAATTACACATGAGTTTCATATCGTAATAAAATATCTCACTTAGCTACATGTTTAAAATAAAATAAAATGACCGTTCCAAACATGTGTTCATATTGTATTCATTGGTTCTCTAGAAATAATATATAACTTAAAATTTTAAGTCCTTAACTTGAACAAGTTAAACGTAAAAGCCAGTAAATAAATATTCAACACAGAAATATTTAAAATTTAATTTACTAGTTCAGAATAACATATATATAAATATAATAAAGCAAAAAGTAATAATTGCTTAAATTGAAAATATATTGAGTTTGTAAATAATATACTAAAATATTCAGCAACATTTAATTTGCCCTATGGTAATATTATTTATTTCTACAGATAAAATTTAGTTAAATGCTTTTATAAAGTGAAGTTATTTATTAGACTTGTGCTTATGCTTCTGGCTTCTTAGAGATCTGAATAAAACAAATAATCTATGAAACAATGATTTTATTAATGCATGTAGGCATAAATATTATTTTAATGTAAAATACCAAAATTATACGAATTAAATTTGAGATATGCGTTTGCAAAGAACTCTTATGTTTGAATCTGTTTTGGAACACGTCACACATCCGGCAGTTGCTAAGAGACTGAGAGAGTACGCGATTTGCATCGCAACGCTTGGCACTTCATCTGTCTCATGTTGGTCACTGCTGGTAATATAATATAATTCCGTGATTTTATTGCTACTTTATTCTCGTTGAATAAAAGCCTCATATAATTTTTGTCAAAAATATCAAAGAATTTTGCGATCGTTGTGGTTTGCGCAACACTGGCTTAAAACACAGAGAAATAAAAAATGCTTAAGATTTACTCCAATCTATAAAAATCATAATTACTACAGATCAATTTAGATTTAACTTACAGAATAATACACGAGAAATTTAAATCAATATTGGTAGAACATTTTAAATTGAAATTTTAATTGAAAATACGCGTTGAATAAATATTTTTTAATATACAACCAATCAGTATTAGGTTTATAAAAAATATGTTTGTTGTTGTATTTTTAGCTCTTCTAATTTAAACTCATTGATTATATTTTCTTTAACTATATCCATACGTTGATTAATATCGTTTAAATCATAGTGAATCGGTAAATGTTTGAGGTTTATTTTTACCTTAATTTTTCGAATCTATTGAAAATATTATACAAAATATCGTAAATAAACTCCGATCTCAATCGATAAATTCTCTTGATAGAAATATTACATTTGGACCTTCATATGTACTTTTAATCATATAGTATGTAGTAATAGCGTTATCTGAATCAATATTCTCAAAAAATATAACATTTTTAATATAATTATTCTCGTGTAGATGTTTCTTATCTTCTATTATCTTGATTCTGTGACTACACTTCTTTTTATATTGTTTCTAGATATGCCGTAATAATTAGATAATATTGCATTCTGAGCTTTTCGTTTATGTACCTATTGGTTCTCTTTTCTATTCAAAAGACAAATTTCACATTTTAAATGCGTTTATTCTTAGCCTATCTTTAACTCTAGATCATATACAATAAATTTAAATTAGGCAACCAAAGCTTTTTTGGCAATTATTTGACGGTTATCACGTTTTAACCAAACTCAATCCATAAATTTTTAAATCAAAAAATTCCACTAATATTATATCAAGATAATCATAGATTAGATAGTGATGCATTCTGTAAAAAAATCTATTAAGTTGATTTTTTGCGATCAATGACAGTTATTGACATACAAGAATTTGTGTTATTGTTTTTGAAATATAGGGTACAGGTCAAGTTGAATAGAATGAGATTATTTTATCTTAATCGTCAATATTATTCATGTAAACAATGTCTGGTTTTCATGATGAACTGAAACATATCTTTTAAGCGATACAAATATTATATATTCGAAGTGTAAACCTACTTGAACTATGATCCATGAGCTTATTATGCTTTACAGCGAAGAGTCCATGGCTCTCTAAAGAAAAACAATATCACCTATGAGAATCTATTCTTCAGGATGTACATATATTTAAAGTACATGCATATGTATATGAACTATTGTCAGTAACACCTACAATAAAATATATTTTATTTTTTAGATTTTGCTCTTTTAGATTGGCAAAAAACTTAATAATTTTATTTTGATGATTGCTTTTAATAGTACAGTATCAACAGATTATTTTTTTTTGTTAACACAGCTTTATGCACAATACTCATTTTTGGTATTTAAGTAATGTATAGGTTATTAGTTTTTTCTCGCATTTATAATTTTTTGATGTAGTCGATTTTATTATTTATACTGTATGCTATACTATAAATTTAATCGTGTAATAAAATCATTGTTAACAAACAACGATATGCGCTAGAGGAAACTAATAAACTTTATATATAAATCAGATAATTTAAATTGTGTTACAAACCAATGTTATGAAATGTAATAAGTGTAAAAAATATTAATATATACATACATCTAATTACAACTATATTTATCAGTATATATTATAACGTATTTACATATGTACTAAAGTCATATAATAATCCTAATATTATGAGTTTAAGTATAATCATATAAAAATACTGACTTCTTATGTGAAAATTACTGACTATATGTCAATAATATCACTGACCTTTTATTCTTTAAAAAATGTTGATATTATTTTTTTAATAAAAGCTATTTTTAATATAAAATACATTGTTTTTTATGAAAAAAAAAAATTAAGCAAAAAAATTTAATATTTTTTAATTTTGTCAAATATTTTTTTTATTCAAAAGGTTAATAAAAATGCTGTTATCAAGGTTGACTTCAAGTTAATTGACAAATAATCAGTGTCATAAAGTAATATATATTCAATAGGGGCTTGGAGATAATTTTTTTTTATTCTGTACACATTAGTTATAATTATATATATTTAGATGTAGAAAATAAATATAACTAATTTAGTCATTTGTGTATCGATAAAAAAATGTTATCGATTTTAACTGAGAATGTATTTTTGTTGTCTATAAGTAAGGTGAACAGACATCCTTCTTTGAAGAAGATTGTCCCCATTGAACAAAAATTTTGAAAATGACCATTTTTTGAGCTTCCATAGCAATTTCTCCTCCTCAAAAAAAATCTGATATAGCCTTTTTTGATTTTTTTTTGCTTCCGCAGCACTTTGTCAAAAAATCTAAGATGGCCTTTTTATTTTTAGTGTCCTTCGATATTTTCAAAATCTGGTCACCTTACTGTAAACGTTTAATCGATAAGATATTTTATCTTGAGGTGTAATAGGCTTAAGTCACTAATGCTCTCTTCTTCAATTGCATCGTATAACATAGCGTTTTTCTAGTTGATATGGTATATTGCCGGCAACGCTTTCGCTCTCTAACATATGACATTGAAAACCTAACCTAAAAATAACCGTTCGATTCACTGCTGAGCGACACACGCACGCACACGCATACGTCAAACACGTGTTTATTTTTTATGTGTGTGTGTCGCGTGCGATTTCCATCGTCAGAAAATCGTCCAGTCTCCTATCCGTCTCTAGAATTAATGCGCGCATGTGACCATGGGCAACCGCAGCGCGATCTATTAACATCTCTGCCATCTATGTGTACAGAGGCGCCGCGGTGCAAAGCACGAGACATGGTCACGTGACGTCTTAGATCCGCGGATGCACTGTGAATACCAGAAACTAGGGGCAACCTTGGGGTTTTCGTAAAATATCATGATTAATAAATATAATAAATATTTTTTATTTAGTCAAAATATTAAGATATTTCAGAATTTTGAGTATTTTTTTTATATGTATAGTTCATTTCAATTATAGGTTGTCTTGAAGCTTGAGTTTTTTTACAAATCTGACTTGCCAGGTTAAAAGGTGTTTTTTTAGAGCTTTGTTTTTCAATATTTACTTTATTCAGTAACAGGCAGTTTGACAGCTGATTTGGGCTCAGTTTGGTTTGCCATTTTACCATGAATAGACTTACGCCAGAACAGCGCTTGCAAATAATGCAAATTTATTTCGAAAGTCGTGCGATACGTTCATTTTACGATCGACATAAACGTCCATCCGTGCAAGTAATTCGAATAACCATGGATCGTTTTTGCACTACGTATACTTTAATTGATAATACGCATCCGCAGAGACGTCGTACAGTGCGCACAAAATAAGTAGTTTCTGCTGTGGAGCGTAGTATTAATGAGAACCTGAATGATTCGATTCGTGCACAGCAATTGGAGCTGTGTCCATCCCCTTTAAGGAAGATTTTGTGGAAATATCTTGGTTTACGAACTTACAAGATCAAGCTCGTGCAAGAATTGAAGCCGCTTGACTATTGTGTACGTCGTACGTTTGGCGAATGAGCCGAAAATGAGATTGCTCTTAATCCTCATTCTCACTACAAAATTTTATTCAGCGATGAGGGTCATTTTTGGGTTGAATGGCTATGTCAACAAGCAAAATTTCCGCGTTTGGAGTGAAGAAAATCCACAAGTTATTATTGCGACGCCATCACATACACAAAAAGTCACTGGTGTGCTTTATAGGCTGGTGGAATCATTGATTCATATTTCTTCAAGAATGATGTCGGCCTGATCGTTACAGTCGATCCATGAGTACTGACTTTTTCGTTCCCCAATTGAATGGCATTAATGTGGAAGAGCTTTGGTTTCAACAAGATGGAGCAACATGCCACACAAGAGCGCATAATTTCGCGTAATGGACATGTGAATTGACCTCCAAGATCCTGTAATTTACCACCTTTGGATTATTTTCTGTGGAGATATGTAAAGTCGCTAGTCTACGCTAATGGACGACTTGGAAGCCAACATTCGCCGCGTTATTGCCGATATACGGCCCCTGTTGGTCGAAATTTGGACTTCTAGATTTCGCTTTATTCGAGCCTATATACTGCAATTAATATTTAAACTCTAATAGCATAAAAAGATCTTTCCAATGGCCATTATCATGATTATTATGTATTTTATTTCGTTTTAAAGTTTTAAATCTCTAAAAAACAACATTTACAAACAATAATTATACATATAATCATTAAAACTATATAATAAAACACCTTAAAGGGATAGACATCATCATACGTAATTCAGCTCCTCATAGTTATCGCCAAAAACATACTTGTGCTTGGCAAATTCGTTAACATCTGAACATCTGTGACGTCCTGGCCGCAACATGAAAGAATAAGGGACGCGATCGCGATTTTCTAGGGCAGTATTTATTAACCTTTCTACGCATGTGGACCGGTGAAAATAGGATAAATATTTTGCTGATCGGTAACGCGGGAATAAAAACTATTAGTTATGTACAGACACGTAATTCGGAAGGACAAAGTGGGCGCATTTGCCATACCTTGAATTTTACCAGCAAAATGCATTTAATTCAATGAAATACAATGAGTATTATTTAAATCTAAGCTTTTGTCTCTCCCCTGAAAAAAGCTTGAAATAGTGCCCCTGATTCAAACTAAAAATTCTCGGGTTATCCTTTAAAGAAAATATAAAAAAACAGTTTCGAATCTGCCCTGAAAATATTTTTTAAAACAGATTTTAGTAAAATCATATCGGAATACATTTACACCGCTGGATATATATATATATATATATATATATATATTTTTACCAGTAAAATATAATTTATCTGGCAGATGCTAGTGAAACTATATAATTTTAACTTTTCCATATGTAGTAATATGTACTTTTACATACTTATTAATATTTATTTACACGCGATGTAAGCATGTTATAGTGAATATATATTTTTCAGTGAAGTTATATAATATTTTCATTAGTGGAGTTTAAATACATTTTTACAGGTATATACACATATACATTTTATATGTATAAATATATACTGGTAAACTGATTGGTGCTATCAGATTCGTATTTATCATCTGTATAAAAAATTAGCATATTCCGCATTCTGTTAAGTATAGTCCATCCAATATGTTAACGCTCATCATCGTTGTGTTGGAAATAAGGGTGCGTGTACGCATGCATGCAGTTTTCTGTGAATTTGTTTACACCGATAGGAGAACGTTACCAATACTAAATCAGGGCTGTTTTAATGGTAGGGAGACCATACGTTGGAAATTGAATTAAAAATTATAATGTGTTATATTTTTATTATAAATTGTTGTCATGTTGTGGTATTTTGTTTGTGTGGTTTAAACAATTCCTGTAATATTCTATTGGTATTTTTTTTAAATATTATATTAAACAGATATACATATGTATATAAATAACCAAAATAAGCAAGAAAGTGATATTTTACATTTTCCTCAACAAATTAAATCAAAAATGTAAAAATTAATTGGACATGTAATTTCACATGGTCGCCCTAAAATTTTTCTCACCAATACTATATCGATGAGCGTTCACATCTTGGACGGACTGTAGTTAGATATCATTCTTACTCATATTACTGCTGCAGTAATAATCACTGTTTATTTCGTTATCAAGAAGTCAAATTTCAATTTCAAATTATTTTTTACTACTTTCAACATACATCACTGTAATTTTATGTTGTTGATAAAGTATGTTTAAAATTCATTTATAATTTTTGAGATACTACAAGAGGAAAATGGTTTTAATGCATATGTAAATAAAAGGGGGTGTTAATTATAATGACTCGTTAATTGTCGGCGTAAACATGATATTAGTGTAATCCCACAAAAAAATCGAACAGCATGATCTTGACCTCACAAAAACGTGAAATAATGCAACCTAGGAACTCAATGTGTGGCAAGTTGTGCCGTCTTGATGGAACCACGTGTCTTTAATATAAATATCTTAGATTTCGTGCCAAATATGATCGGCTATAGCGCTCACAATTGCATGTTACAGTCTGACCTTCATCATTTTAAAAAAAAGAAAGGCCCAATGACGCCACCTGATCACAATGCACACCAAACAGTCACTTTTTTGGCATGTAATAGTCTTTCGTGAATCACCACACTTAGTTTTCCTTGTTTTTTCATAACCTTACGAACATGTTCTGGGATTATTTTCCCTGTCTTTACTAATTTTATTACTAATATTTTTATTTCCAAAGAAGGTTAAAATGTTTTGGTGCTTATTTTTATTTTTTATATGTTGTAGGAATTACAATTTTTCATAGTTTTCTGAATTTAATAACATTCGGATACGGTACGTTCGTCCATTTTTCAACTATTTGTTATTCGAATATTCGAAAAGTTTTGAAAAAATATTTTTTTTAATTTTAAAATGCTTATTGTTTGCAATTCTAAACACAGTTATGGATTTAAACGTAGGTAGTGGGATTGTTCCTTGAAATGCAAGTATGCACTTCAGTGTACCGTTGCAACTTTTGCAACTATGGACTTTTTCAATAACTGCTATTGAAATTTCTACCTCTTTTAAATCAATATTAATAATTTTCATGCTGCGTAGGCTAATATATTTTTGAGAATGCCGAATTGTAGTAATTACAAATTAGCATTATTGACCATAAAGCTGACATCAACAGCTATTGAGGATTTCTTAGAAAGTCAAGACTTCGGAATAATTTATAATATGATGCATTATTGTTTTTAATTTAAGGTGGATTTGGTTGATTTTTTTAAATTTTCTTTTATAATTTACATAGCACTTTTATTTTTTAGTATACAGTAATATGCACAAATTTCATTTATATTGTGACATTAGCTGTTGTGAATAAATTAATACAAATTCTATATAATATTGTGTCTTAACCAGGCGCATACGGTGAGAAATATTTCCTTTCGCTCGCTCGCGTGTTAAGTGACGAGAGTGAGTGAAAGAAAGGGAATGTGTCTCACCATACGCGCTTGATCTTAACACGTGAAAGCTCAAATAGAATAACATCGACACACTTTCGTAAAGTTTAGCACTAAGCCACATATTTATTATTAAAAATATATATTTTTATTCTTATTTTTTTTACTAATATATTAGAATATTCGAATAATTTATAGATTTCTATTTAATATTCGAATTGTAAAAATTCTTAATATCTGGAGCATAATGTGAACACTAATCTTTCAGTGTTTTTAATAACGCATAATTTCGTAAACGATCAGAGGAAACGGTATTCTGTTTGTTGGAAATCTTTGTTGTCCTTTGCGGCGGATTTTTTGTTAACTGTCTGTTATTTGCGTGATAAAATAAAAATAAATATTTTTTTTGTAAGTTAATTAATATATTGCGTCGGATGGATCATAAGCCATTTTTTTCTCTACATATTATTTAGTTAATAGCTATTAAATAAACGCAATACATTTTACCGTTTAATAGCAAGTTTATTTATTTCGATTGTTTTGAAACTTTGGAGTTGATAAAAGGGCAAAATGTATTTATAGCAGTCGCTTGATTGTTGAAGACTTACGAAGTTATATAGATGCTTGTGGTTGTGTGTCATTTGTCAAGCTTTTTTAAATTTTCATGTTGTATTATTTTGGCCAGAATTATTATACGTGCATATAATATGACATTTTAATTAAAAAAAATTACATATTTTCCAAATATGCCACCGTTTAAATAAAACAGAATAATAAGCCCTATAATATAAACTCTTTTTGAACATGAAAGTATTCCAAGAGAAATTATTCTTAAGATAAGGTCACTTTTTGACCAGACCTCATATAACCGAGTTCAACTGTGTACTGTAAATAAAAATATGTATACTATATACCTGGCACACACAAACACCTTATCATAAAAATCGATCTTGTTCATTCTAGCAATCTCGTTTTGATATGTCGCAAAGTGAACGATTTTGTATCGTCTCTATCATACATCAAACATCTGTGAGTCTTTCAAAATATTTCAGTGCTTCTCAACAGTTTACGGCATGTAATACTAAGCGAGCATGTTTGTTTACACAGCGATAAGAGACGTTAATTGTTTGTGAACCGTCATAAATCCAAGAAACGTTTCGCGTCGCATGGTTTACGTTTTGTTTATTTTGTTATACTATTGGATCAGTGCATTTACTATATAGTATGAGCTAATTATAACTTATTTCAGTCACACAATTTTGGTATTCACTGGGTTATATTTTTAAGCATTTCAAGGTTCTTTAACACAATCTTGATACTAGCGTAAAACCGACACGGCACTTGTAATAATAGTTATCTTCAAAAGGCACTTTTTAAATTTATGTATATATATAAGAAGTAATGCACAAATATTGGTATAAGAAAATACATATATATGCTAATGTCTCTATTTCAATATAAAAATATTATTCAAAGAATAAATTAGACATTGTTGTAAGTCTAATTTATAAAAAATTATATATTTTTAATACTCTCCACATAAATACATATATCATTTGGTGATAAAATCAGTCCTCGAAAGTTTCACATCAATCAGACGCTATGAAGACGTAGAGATAGACAGTATTTAAATTATTTAGAAATCATTTATAATGAGTGAATGTAATACAAAAATATTTTTATCACAAATTTACTATGTAAAAAATAAACTTCTATAAAATATGTGTAAGCTAAGGTCTCGTTTATAATATTTTGAAGATCGCAATGGAGCAGTGATAAAATTCATTGCTTATAAACTGAAGTTGTGATGGAAAGATCGTAGTAAATGATTATTCTTAATTAAAATTCTTATTGAGAACTTCAGATTCTTTTCATAATCTCTGATTATTAAAAATCGAGCTAGGTCGTAACTTATATTTATTTTATATTTTGTAAGGTTAAATATTTAAACTAAAAATTGATCATAAATAAAATACATACATTTTTTCATAAAATATTAAAAAAATGTTTTCTTATCTTTGTGGCAAAATATGTTTTTATTATATTTATCTATTATTTAAGATTTATAAATAATTGTATCACGTGTTTCTGTCGTTTAATTAATTTAAAACTTTGCAAAACTAATTTTATTATCAAGTATAATATTTATTAAAAAGGGGCGTTCTATAAAATATTAATGAATTATACGGTGTTCATTTAACAAACTTTTAATAGAGTTTGATTAATGTTTTTCAACTCATTTTTAACCCTATCTACTCGTTTAACTGACATCGTTGTTTGAAACCAATTATTGTCTTAGTGACAATATTGGACCGTCGTCAATTACGGCAGAACTAAAGCTGTATTAATTGATATTTGCACTATTGGGCCTTTAATTAAATGCAATATTAATTTGAAATATAAGAGATCGATTGTAATTTATTTACTTATTAAATGCTCCTTGAACTAAACTTAGAGATTTCAACTAAAATACGGTGTACACTACTTTTATTCAATTTTAAAATAGCCAGATTTGACGAACCCTGGCTTATTGTGATGATACAAGAGCGGTAGTTGTCCATTCAGGTCAATATAATGAGTTTCTATTGTCGCAATGTTTACGTTAATTCCATATTAACTACATACTTCATACAGTATAAAATTATGTTTCAATTGTATTTCTAAAGCTCGTAGAGTAATTTTATTTTTGTATAATAAAATATGTGTTTTACGCATTCTGTCGAAACAAAACTAACCTAATACAACATATTTGAGAAGCGTTAGGTTGTTAAGGTTATTTTTAAAATAACGTACAAATTTTATAAAATAATATATTATGTGTAATTGTTTATTTGTTATTCGTTTGACTTATCTTTGCTTATCTATTGCGTCTAAAAATCATGTAACTGCTTAATTTTGATATGATAATGGCGATAAAGCGTAAATTACGATAATAGTAGATAACGTTAAAAGATGATTAAAGTGTTGTTCGCGTTAAAAAATCAAAGGAAAACTAACCTAACTCACAATATAGTTGTTATAATATATTTGCGGTGACTAGTCAGTAACGAATCTAATTCCGAACCAAAATTGCAAACTCTAGATCTTTAGGACAAATGTTTTATAGTTATTATTTTATGTAAAATACATATATGTTTACTATATCATGTATAAAGTAGGTCAAAAATGACAAATTCAATTTATTGTATAATATGTAAGACATATATTTTCAATTAATGTATGCATGCAAAGCATCTTTTGCTAATGCTATTTAAAGATTGAAAAATCATATTATGAAGTTTAACTTTATTTTACATTATATGCCAAAAGTAAATTAAAATTTATTTATTACCATTAGTGAGCGCTAAATTTAAAATATTTCGTTCTTTCGGTTAATTTAAATAATACAATTATAATTGCGTTTGACACCATTAAAGAGTTATTTTTATCTGTGTGCATCCGGCGATCCTGTACGTGATATGTGCAGGTACATAGGGACTCTCAATATCTGATTCATTGTTAATACAAACTATCTTCTTTGATGGGACTTTTGACTACTACGCGATGTTATTTTAATTTTATTTTAACGTGTATATATATTATTAACGTTTTAGCTGGTCATACACGCACGGATCTGTCCGTCACGAATGTATGGCGGACAAATCCGATCGTGTATGGTGTGAAAAAACACAAACCTGTCTGTCCGTTATATAACGAATAAATACTTTTTTGATTATTAAGTCTAGAATAGAATTAAAAAAAATATAAATAAGATTATAATTTATGAATTTAAAATTTTTGAGGCTATTAATTATTTATGTAACTTTAACTAGCTACTATACTTGTTTTTATCGTTTTGATGGCATCAAGTTATGATTTTTTTTTGTTATTTTAATGATTGCCACAAATATTAAAAATTAAGTCTTCGGAGTAATGATTATTTTTTCATGTTTCTCAATAAAATATTAATTTCTATTTAATGGTTTATTTACCGCATTAATAGTTTCTCTGATATATTATGTAATAAAACAATATTAAAATGTTTTATGTATTTTGAAAATATAGTTATTATTACCCCTGGGTCGATTATAACCTTACTTTTCACACAAATAACAATAACATTGAGTGATAAACAGTAACGAAGTGTTTTAAAGATGCCAGTCTACAATTTTTGTTTTACTTTTACTTTTTGTATGATTAATACGGAAAAATAATCGTACTCTCAAGAAGAGACGTAATAAAAAAGGCATATTCTTAAAGTGTGAGCTATTTTTTATTATCCAGTTATAAATTTACATAAGTCTAATAAAGACACTTGAAAAAATATTTCTTAAAATTACATATTTGTATTTTAATCTATCCATTATATCTGAAAGTTCACATGAAATATGTGGTTGTAAACTAAGAATAGAGAAGAAAAAATAATAAAATGCAGATGTTGTTTTCTGAAATTTTAAAATCTACTTTTAGTCATATGCAGGCCTGCCGATAGGGGACAAATTCTCAGGGCTCGTTCTCCTTGAGGGGACTTTTTTATATTTATTTGTAGCATATAAAGCGTTAACTCGTATCTATTATATTTATTCAAGAAATTATATTACGATGGTTAAAAATATATAAAATGCCATTTTTGTCATGAGGCCCGGAATCATTGTTTTCCCAGAGCCCGGCGGCCCTGGTCATGTGATAAAATTGCAATTAAAGCCGCATGTTGTTTGCTGTTTACGTGGCTTTATTCAGGCAGTGTTTTAAAATAAATTAAGTTACTGTTATTATTCTCATATGGGCGAAATTTTGGTTTAACTTCAAATGCCAGCGCTGTTTCAAATAGTGAATTATTTAACTAATTTTCATCTTGGAGGTGCATGTTCAGTTCATTTAAATGAGCCACGATATGCACTAAAATATTATATCACCCATTTTCAAATTCATGTGCAGGTTTTCCTTTTGAGTTTATGACTTTGCTGCAGTAAAGTGCAAAGTGTCTCCGTATCTAGTTTCCAGAGGATTCATAATTTATTTATTTTTTTTATAATAAATTATTTTGCTAATCGCTCTTTAATCGTAAATGTTACCTCTTAATGTCATTATTTTTATTTAGATATGATAAAAAAGCTGTGCTTAAAAATAATAAAAGTTTAAAACCTTATTATTATTATTTTGTATAACATTGATACGCAATCCGCGAGTTGTCTTTAAGTTAATAAATGTCCATAGTTTAGTTAGTGTATTAACATTTATATTTACTAATTTAAAAAATAGTTTATTAAAACATAAAAATCATAATAGTATTATATCAGGTGTATCGTAAAGATATATGTGTTTTTAACAATGAAAAATAAATATTGATTCTGAAAAATAGTTTCTCCGGTTTCTATTCTTCTCTTTTAAAACTATTGCGACTTTTTTTGTAAAGAATGTTTCTAAGTGAAATCGAACGTGTTCAATTGATGTAAAAATTTTAGTCAGGAGCGAATGCTCCATAGATTTAAGAAGGTGATAATTCGAAGTGAATATGGGGTGTAAAGTACAACTTTTAATTTTGTAATTTAGTAATTAATTAACTTATACATATTAACACTAATACTCAAAATTGTTTTTTAAACTTTAACCGACTTATAAAAATCGATAAACTTAGGCCCACGACTTTCGCACATAATTGGTTCCTGAAAATGTGTGCGAATGTTGAATGTACGAAAGTCGAGGGAAGTAAAAAAAATTGAAATTTTGTGTATTTTAAAATATTTATTTATCAAGTAAATATAAGATGTTTAAGAGGCGTTTAAGAGACACGTTTAAGTGGGGTTTGCGGGTGTTTCCTTTGAAAAGTTATCAAGAGTTAACGGTTTTCCACCATTCTTTTTCTTTTCTTTATATAGTATTTTATAACATGCTATGTTTTTATTAATCACCCCACGCACTTGAGATATGCGTTCTCCATTGGGATCACAATCTTCCATAATATTTAAAAATTTGTCAAGGTGCGTGAATGCTTCATTCATATTTTTCATTGTTAAAGAGTTTTCCAAAATAAACCTGTCTCATCTACATTAAATATTTGGCTAGAGGAATATTCTACATCTTCAATAATTTTGGATAATTAGGAAATAAATTCTTTTGCAGCGTCTTTATTCGCATCAGCCGATTCTCCAGTAAATCTAATATTATGAAAAGAATACCTTATTTTAAAATTGTAAAACCAAGCGTTACTTGCTTGAAAAAGCGTGTTAAAATATTTTTTTAATCTATCCTTCCAATCTTTGTGCAAACTAAGAGCTTTTGCTTGAATAATTGAAATACTCAGAGGGACATCTGTTTGATGTTGGTCATCGATCTACGATGACAAAGATTTTCCATTTCATCCATGTTTTTTTTTGCTGTGTTTTTTTGGAAACATATCATTAAATATTGTGAAAATATATCTTTATTTTCCACAATTTTGAACGTATTCTTTAATTATATTTTTATTTTGCAAAATTGACCATGTCGTAGACCTGTTTGTATCATACGAACGTCCGATTGAAGCAAAAGATTCACCGCCTTCAAAATGTTTAAAAAAAAATAAAAAAATGAAATTGAAAATTTTTTTTTTAAATGTGCGAAAGTTGAACGTTAGAAAGTCAAGGGCCGCCTGTATAAGTAAGAAACGCAATGTAGACTGCTGTAAATATTATAAAATTAAAGGAGGTGAAAAAGTAGCAAATAACTTCAAAATATTTTTTAGGAATAAAATCGATAAAAATACGATTAGAGCAAAAACTCTTTATATTTTTTATACATAGATAAACCGAAGAAGCGTCTTATACAGAAATATTTTTTTGTAATTTTTAAGGCAATCCCTTTAGTGCGAAGTTTCATAATTATCAGGTTCAGGTGTACGCCCAAGTATTTAACGCAAGATTATCATTCTACATTACTTCTCTGTTTACTTTAGAGTGGCGGTAGCAAGTTTATAAAATTGAGAATATTATATATTATTGAAATCGTTGCTTTGTTCATTAATACACCAATAAATTATAATATTGAATTTATTATTTGTTCTGATGAATCTGATGAATGAATCACATGTAATATATTGAAATGTGAATGTATAATATACTTTATTTATGACTTATGATATAAATAAGTGGATTGAAATGTCATAAGTATTGCTATAGTGAAATAATGGTAATAGTATAATTTGAAGGCAGACAGAAATAGTTCCCTGCGTTATATTCATTACTTAACTAATGAAGCTATTGATGTACTGCATTTGTAGAAAATGACAGGGACGTTTTCAGGAAGGCTAATGCTATACGATATCATCATTATATTCTTTTCTTTTATTGCCAATTGGTCAATTTAGAACTTGCATATATATGTTTTCCATTCATAAAATTGCCATTTGATTACAGTACGATCGCAATAATTGGATTAACGATGCTCAGAATGTAAGATAAACAATTTTTTCGCAATTTACCAGTGACTAGTCTTAATCAAGTGTGTCGCTTGTATGCATTTGAAACGAGTCCTTATTATACGGCCACTATTATCATTGAATTGTTGATTAACATGCTCAATGATATTTATCGATTTATATGTGACACGTGTTTTAAACGCAATTTTAATAGAAGTGCCATTAATATTTTGAAGAATTAGAATAGTGGTGTTATTGAAGAAAATAATCTATATCATAAAATCCTTAGTACCTGATCTAACTTTCACTCATATTATATTTGTAAGCTGTTCGATTTGTATTCAAAATCAATAAATATTTAAAATATTTCCTATTATAGACCCTTCCGAAAGAAGCTTTCTAATCATAGGATCAACGTTAGGATAAGTGCATCGCTAGCTACTTTGAAGGATATTAATTCAAATTTGATCTAAGCTTATTACTTTGTTCGTAATACAATTATTCACCGTACTTTTTGATCACAACTCATATATCAAGAATCTGTTCTAAAATTTTTGATTAACAGGGAGTATTTGTTTCAAAAATATTGCAAACTAAAATGAAATATATTGCTCATAACAAAACCAAGCATCTTGGAAGATTTATCACAGATGTCGTTTACGTGTATAGAGAACCTCCATTTGTTTTTAGAATTAATTCCGAGATATTTATTGGAAGATTTTCTAATAAAAATGTTTCCATCGAGATTGTAGGAATATTCTGATGGCAAATGAGCTTATTTGGGTTGTCCCGCCACAGATTCTAAAAAAAAATAATTTAATTATTGAATGATTAATTTTTTATTATACTTCACTAAAAACACTTCTGACAGTAAAAATTTACGGGTTACGCTCAGCTGGCCGTCGAAGATTTATGATATTTTCGGAGAATTTTGGTGTTCATGCATGACGAACAAATGATTACTTTGTAGTTAAGAATTTTTAATGGCTCGCGGATGATTTTATAAATATCCAAATAGTCCTTGGCGTAAAATATGTTCACCGCCCCTGATTTAAACAATTTAAAATCATTTGCATACGGAAGAAAAGCTCCTCAAGGGCTTCCTTGAGAAGCTTTAAGTAAAAGTATTGATTAAGGTAGACGAATTTTATCGAAATGAAGCATTAAAGTGAGATCTAAAAAACATAACGTATCTAATTTCAGTTTAGATCTGCTGTGTTGTAATAAGATTTTTTTATTCATTGCTCATTTATCTTCTTACTGCCTTTGCCAATCAGTTGTTGTCATTAGTGGCTTAACTTTTTGTTTTCGGTTTATAATTTGTAATAATCTTTTCATCTTTATTACTCAATCGTTTTATCAGCTTTACAATTTATTTCGTAACTTATTTTTACTATGTTAGTTAAATATGTCATTTGTGTCATGTTTAACCAACCAAACATACACGTATTATATAGGACATTCGATAAAATATTCCTTCTCTCATTAAAATGAAAGATTAATGCTACTTTAAATTCATTATTAAAAGCTTCGATAGTATGAAACAAATTTGTTGTTCGGCTAATTTAATCGGCAGCAATATATTAATTACATCTGTTAGTAATCAAGCTCACTTTTACTAAAATAATTATTTTCGTAAAAACGAGCAGCTCTTTTATTTCATTATTTTTTT
This sequence comes from Plectrocnemia conspersa, assembly GCF_051122295.1. Taxonomy (NCBI): domain Eukaryota; kingdom Metazoa; phylum Arthropoda; class Insecta; order Trichoptera; family Polycentropodidae; genus Plectrocnemia; species Plectrocnemia conspersa. The sequence goes on along the minus strand of NW_028277170.1, from coordinate 4,448,852 downwards.
TAACATTGCTAATCAACTATTTTAACGAGTCTTCGAGTCAAACAAATAAAATTCATTGTTTATGAAGTAATACTGTGAGAAAAAAGGCAGGTGTAATAATGGGGTTGAGATAAATATTTAATTATAGTTTATTTGAATTTGCAAATAATTAAATAGTGAAAATGCGGTGTCGTATTATCATGGAACAATATCGCTCAAAGCCTGTTTACTTACATCGGATGTTTTATGGTATAGATATATCCACAATCACGTTCGGTAGACATTAATAAACCAACAACACGGGCTTCATCCGTGTCGTTTTGCAGCCACTAATCTCTTGTGCTTTTCGAACGCGGTGACAAAATCCCTCGATTCTAAAATCTAGGTTGATGTAGTACATAAATATATACAGACTTTCAAAAAGCATTTAAAGTTTTTCATAGTTTTTCATTCTACTTCTTTGTAAGTTTAGCAACGGTTTTTATAACTGTACCCCTTAATATTAACATACGTTTGTAAATAATCGAATTTAACTTAAATATTTGCACCGCAGTTGTCAACTTCTCGTTTCTTTGCTGTTTACGATAATGTTATTGTCAGTTAGCGTACCCTATGTATCGACTCGCGTACTCTATGGGGTACGCGTACCTAACTTTGGAGACCACTGATCTATGGCAATCATAACTCCGATGAGTACAGGCGGCCCTCGACTTTCGCACAATTCGCTATTTCGTACATTTAAAAAAAAAAACAATTTTTTTTAATTTAATTTTTTTTTTATAAAAATGTTCTGATACTGGTGAATCTTTTGCTTCAATCGGACGTTCGTATGATACAAACAGGTCTACGATATGTTCAATTTTGCAAAATAAAAATATAATTAAAGAATATGTTAAAAATTGAGGAAAATAAAGATATATTTCCACAATCTTTAATGATATGTTTCAAAAAAAAAACACAGCAAAAAAAAAACATGGATGAAATGGAAGATCTTTGTCATCGTAGATCGATGACCAACATCAAAAAGATGTCCCTCTGAGTATTTCAATTATTCAAGCAAAAGCTCTAAGTTTGCACAAAGATTGGAAGGATAGATTAAAAAAATATTTTAACACGGTTTTTCAAGCAAGTAACGCTTGGTTTTACAATTTTAAAATGAGGTATTCTTTTCATAATAATAAATTTACTGGAGAATCGGCTGATGCGGATAAAGATGCTGCAAAAGAATTTATTTCCTAATTATCCAAAATTATTGAAGATGTAGAATATTCCTCTAGCCTAATATTTAATGTAGATGAGACAGGTTTATTTTGGAAAACTCTTTAACAATGAAAAATATTAATGAAGCCTTCACGCACCTTGACAATTTTTTAAATAGTATGGAAGATTTTGATCCCAATGGAGAACGCATATCTCAAGTGCGTGGGGTGATCAATAAAAACATAGCATGTTATAAAATACTATATGAAGAAAAGAAAAAGAATAGGGGACTCTTGATAACTTTTCAAAGGAAACACCCGCACTTAAACGTGTCTCTTAAACATTTTATATTTACTTGATAAATACATATTTTAAAATACACACAATTTTAATTTTTTTTACTACCCTCGACTTTCGTACATTCAACATTCGCACACATTTTCAGGAACCAATTATGTGCGAAAGTCGAGAGCCGCCTGTATTTCGCTCATTCTGGAGTACCATAGGGATTCAATATCATCTGCTATTTTTGCTTTTTATTAACGACATATTAATCGCTCGGAATGTTTATTACATGATAATGATTAATTATAAATTTAATAGCTTCATCGATTTTTATTGATACCAGCTTAAGAGTTTGAAAATAAATTCTATTTTTAAAATATTTTAATGACTTGAAAATAACGTATCAATTGTATAATTGATTCATATCTTTGAAAAAGATATAGGACTATATACATATATTAGCTAATTGCTTCTGATTGTATATTTTGGTTTGCATTCGATATGTGCGGTGCCTATTTATCAATATTTTTTTTATTTCCCAAGCTGTTTCAATTTATTCATAACTTGAAGCTATGGAATTGTTGTGCTATGATCTGATTCAACTAAGGCTTTCAGTTTATCTCCATAATTGCACCGTACGTTCCTTAATAAAACTTACATTAAATGCATTGTTTAGTTTACGTACTTCCTTGCTCTCTATAATTTGATGCAAAACTACTTATAAAAGTTACTAAAATACAGATTAAAAAATGCACTAATAATAAAAACACAATGAAATTGTTATTGATTTTTAAAAATAAAAATAAAATTAAATACTCAAAACTGCAAATATAATATTTTTGCGATTCAATATAGTTATAGCTAGAAGCGTTGAAAACCATATTTTATTTTAATATGAGGTACTACTTAGAATAGAAAGAACTCAACTTTTTAAAAATTCGTTAACTTTAAAAACTAATCTCGATTTTTTAATGTTTCTTGTGCGAGGCGGTACAACTGACCTTCATTTCGCAACTAATAGTTTTTACACAAATGTTATTTGTATGTTTATGAATGTATGTATGTAGAAAATATCATATATAAATATATTCATATACAGACTAATTGGTCGACGAGCAATCTTCTAAACAGGATGTTTGATATCACTCTCCTATTACTTAACTCATCTCCTTATGTAAAAGATATCATATTATCGCTTTGATACAAAAACAATACTCTACCATTTCAAAAACTTATTAATAGGACATTTTTAAGACTCAAAACATTGATAACATTTTCAGAAGTATTTTTGATAAATTTTCCTCCACCTAAATACAAATAGTATACTCTTAAACATTATTATAACTAATTGTATATTTATTTACAGTTAGTGACAGTTATGACATATTAGATATTTTTCGGGAATAGTGTAGTCTTCAATTTAATTCAAAATCAGTAATACACTATTGTACTGTTACTATGTGTTAATCCACACTTTATTAGCGTATTATATTGAGATTATTTACGAGTATTTATAATTCTTTCAGTAAAGTTTTTTTTTGTAAGCTACAAAGAAAACACTGGTTTTATATATGGCTTCATGAAAACAAAATGTTTACAAACAAACGGTCCAAAGCGTATTTCGTAATCATTCCGAGAGCATATTAAGGCATTAAGCACTTCATTATATAAAATCGATTGTTTAGGATAGAGACGAGAGTGTCTTTCACAATCTATGCATTTGTAACCAGATAAATATACTGTGTAAGTTTGCATCGCCAGTTGTAAGACAGCATTCAGTAAGTGGGTCATATCCATGGTTCAAGGCTGATGATCTTGATCAGCTGAGTGATAGATGATAATAAACTGAAGCACATCATATAATAAATTGCTCCGTTATAACACGCATGTTATGTTATACAGTTGAATTTAATAATACAAGAAAATTACAGTTTAATCTCAATAATGTCATTTAGTTTTTATTTATTGAACGGTCTTTGATAATGTACTCCAAAATATATTATTAATTCATTTTTTATAATGAACAATTATACATTTTTAAGTATTAATTAATTATACAAAAATGATGATAAACTTTAATTCATAAGTGTGCCAAAAATAAATAAAGCGAATGTTTTTTTTTCAATATATTTGATAATATTTATTTGGAATTTTTCGTGTCTATTTTTTGGTGTTTGTTGATATGATTAGATATTTATTTCGATGTCAAAACTTGATTCTATTAAAATATTGCTTAGCAATTTTTATTGTTTTTTAAAAATTTTACAGTTTTTACAGTACTAAAAATATAAAAAATATTTATTATAAATAAATAAATTCTTCAGTAATTATTATATTTATTTTTTACAATCCAACTTTAAAGTATTTACCGTCTTCTTATAAACGCTTATAAAATTCATAAGCTTAGACAAATAATCTCTGCTAAAAGCTTCTTTCAAAGTTTGCATAATTTCACTGAACTTTTGATGCAAAATTAAACTGTCAGCAGTGTGACAAAATGCGTCGTCAATACTTGTCTGTCAAACACAAACTACGCGTCCATTTTTTTTTAATAAATCCGAGACTTAAATAAAAAAATAACTGAATAGTAATGTTTTTAGTTATATTTTATATATTGCCATTAAGTAGAGAAGATCTTATACTATATAACAACACATAAATATGCGTTTGCAATATATTTTATAAGCACTGTAAAAATAATATTTTCTATTAGAGTACTGACGCATTTAGTAGTACTCGGCCGAGTAATCCTTCAAGTGAGTAGCACTCGGGCGAGTAGCTAACTGTGTAGCGTAAGTTTGTGCAAAAATAAAATTTTACAATTGCGAAAGTTTTAAAAACGTACTGTCTGCATTAAGTGACTATAAAAGTCTCTAAAAAAACATTTTGCTTCTTCATTCATTATTTAAAATTGTGATTATAATTAATAATTATTTATTAAACTATTATATTAAAACAAACTATGGAACACAACAATTTTTAAGACAATAATAAAATTATATAGTAGTACTGTATATAAAATACATACATATGTATGTAATAAAAATAGCTGGACACTGATTTAAGCAACTGTAAGTACGTGATTGAGAACAAATCAATATTTTTTTCCAGTAAAAGCAAAATATGATAGTTGTGTTAATATTATGTATGTATTACCTGAAAAATGAGTTCTTCTATATATATTTGCTTTATGTAAAATCCCTATAAGTGTTTTTACAGGTATATACGTAGACGCAACTCTAAAGATTCATATCATAAAATGTTTTGCAGAAAGGTGCGTATTTGCATTTTTTCATATAAAGGTATCTATCATCTTAATAATGCAACAGGTATCTCCTGTTGCATTATTTTGCAACTAGGCAAAAGGATCTGTGCATCAAAAGTTTATACAGAGACACCGATGAAATTTATGATCTGTTTAAAATAAAATACAAAATTAAGGAAGTACGTTAAAATATCAGAGTTTGAAGTTGACGATATTTTATTTATTTATGTTGTACATTTAATACACACAATATATTTAGATCTATTCCTGTCTTTTCAGGAAGATCGACAGCAAGATTGTAGCAGAAGTTTATATATGAGTAAACAATGTCAATAAACGGTAATAACAAACACTAATAAACAATCTCTGTCTCTCTCTTTCTCTATCGCTCTCTCCCTTTCTTTCTTACCCTTATAAAACCCTTCTTATGTATAAATAATGAACTAATAAACTACTTTATTACTCTACCGACTTACGTGGTCTATCGTACCACCCTTTCGACGAGGGAAAAACCTTGACCTTGATTTATAATATTATCGGTAACTTTTAAATGACTTTCCATACTATATACATTGTTGGGGATGTCTCGGATTAATATAAATAAACATATATAGATGTGTTACAATATTATTCTAACCTACTTTTAAAATCGATAAAAATCTATCATAAATATTGTACATCATATAAGTCTGCGCTTTGATTGATCCATCTACTGATGTAATATTCATAAGCAGTTACGATTTTAACTTTCCGTTAACAACTGAAAGACCTCATTATATATGTAGGGTTTTGAAGTAATCCATTTTCTGGCTTTTTAGCTAATTTAATGTAGCATTTGCAATACGATATCGTTTATTAAGCGATTTTTTGCAGACTTTTAATAGTACCTACAATAATTAATATTTTTGTTGAGATGAGAGTGGTTCATAAATATTTAATCTCCTCTATTGAATAATTATATATATATCCTCACCAATGCTATTGAATCTATAATATATAAATATATATATTTACCTATATATATACATATACAATATGCTGTTTCTAGTATTGTTTGTTTATAGTTTATATGTGCATTTATGTTGCATGTCATCTTTGAGAGCTACTCCTAACATCTGCTCTCTTTGATTTATGTATCAAGCTTAAGTTTGTAATCGACAATATTGATATTGACTATTCTCTATGCCTCTTCCCACTTTTATGTGTAGTTGTTGTAATAATATATGTGTATTCATGTGTATTTGTATGTTCAACATACAATTGGTTATGTTTCCGATTTACATTCCACTAGAGTTATATTATCGAGTGTTTAGAATGGTTTTGTGTTGTAAATTCTACTAGTATATCTATCGTCTACCAATAATTGACATTTAAAATAATTAGTTATTGTCTATGTCATGATTTATAATCACACTATTTGTAAGCGTATTTTTTTTGAACAATTTCAGCTTAATAGCTTAACGAAAATAGCTAATTTTATCTATTAATCTTGTGATTAAATTACATATTATTTAACTTTGCTATAATCCATTTATGCAAAAATATGTCTGTTATTAATTAATAAGTCACGTTTGTAAACTTATTTATTCTATATTCGTAAAATTGTTGGTGCTTCGTGATGAAAAAATTACCTGAATAAGTAAAAATCTGATATAGTGGGCGTTTGATAGAATCTTAATCAAATTTTTTTTTTTTTGTGGTAAAAAACATACCGTTTATGTTAATTAATTCTCGACTGTCTTTGTGGAAAGTGGTAGAAGGTTTAAATAAACGATACTTTTAATTTGAATATCAGGAAACAGTTTTATGAACCAGAACACAGAACTGAACCATTTAGTGTTTATTTATGAAATTAATACTAAAATCTAAAACACAGCATTGGTTATAGTTCTTCGAAAATTTATTAAACAATCGCTTACGGAAGCAAAAGCTCTACCCAAATTTCAATCTGAAATTCATACTTGATCTGGTTCCAAGAAGCAATATTATTTCCGTTAGACCTTAGCAAAGTCCCTTTTACAATTGAGAAGCTCTTTAGAATATTTCCCATGATCATTACATCTCTCCTTCATTTAAAAGACGTATTAGTATTACTGCGGATGTGCTTTATATTATATCCTAGTCTTAAATACATGTTTTGTGTTATAGGAAATCATCACAGATAATAATTTAATTGTTAATATTTATACTTGATTTATTAATAAACAGTTTTTTGAAATATAAGGGCATTGAAATCAATAAATAAATTCCATACTTAAGCCAATTTATTTAATTTGACAAAACCTTTTTCTTAGGCACTAAAACGTTTAGTAAGTCAATAAAACTATATGGTGTATTTAAGCTCTTAAATTCGATTATGATTTAATGCTAAGGCTATACTTAGTATTTTTTTAATAATACGCTTGTATGTAAAGTGGCTATGTTTAGCAAATGTGACGATAAAATATCTATACATATTATACATAAAATAAAACAACACAAATTCATTTTTATTTTAATAATAAGATCGCATTGATTTGTATGTAATATAATTAATATTCAATAGCGAGCTTTCGTTTTATTTCATATATTAAAGATTATATTTATTAGAGCGATTCTGAAACTAAAATGTTTTTGCGCTACGCGCACTAATCAAATTATAAAATATTCGCGTCAGTGAATAAAAAGCATGAAAGTAACACGTCTATAATAATTAATAGTGTAATGGTACATGGGTCAGCAATCTTTTATACTGCGCCAAAATTTAAATTGTACCATGTGGAAGGCAGTGCAAAGTTTGGAATCGAAAAATGCGCTTCTGAATCCTTCCTTATATTTCATCATTCAAGGTCTTAATAATTCATATTAAAACACCGGACCTCCCCAATTACTGTTAGTTATAATAAATGCTCTTTGCTGACCAGTAACTGGTATATAGTTGAAAAATATACTAACGGAGCGATATTTCACATCTCAAATGTATTACAATACAAATATTCTTATAAATAAAATAATAATAATAATATATGATCCAAAGATGTGGAAATAAAAGTACCAAGCATTATTTATTTTATTGCAATCTTCCGATGCGATACTTTGTGGTAAATGCAATCAACAACTACCAAGTAAGCACTCAGACACCAGACTGAAATCAGTCTATAAATCAGTAAAATTTATTTTATTAATTATAAACTCTTATTAAGATTATTTGATCTTCTAGACACGATAAGATTGAAGATCTGCTTATGTTATATGATACTATCAATAGTGGATCTGTTCCTTTCTCAGTTTATTAGTGTTGGTAGTACTTTAAATTCTGGTATGATACTTATGATTCATTTCCACGAGTAAGACTATTTCATTCACTATTTCTTCACCATGATTCTAATTATAATCACGGGCAGTTCAGGTGCACTACTTAGTGTACACTTCATTTCTATAAATACATATATTTACAGAACGATTAAACAGCGTTTGTTTGACTAACTTCGCTAAAGCTTTATTTGACTACGTAGTGAAAAATCTGTTGAAAGAAAACTTTCAGATTCAATTGCTCGCTCACTCGGAATAATTTTATTGTTAAAATAATTTCACTTATTAGCTCATCTCAAATAAGAAGCAGTATTTATTTTTATTTATTTAAATTAAATTAGGAACATCAAGACCTAAAAGGTAAAAAAGAATAATATATTAAAATTGAATGATATGAACCGAAGCAGATCCTTGTAGCTGGCATTAAATAGATTAATGTGCAATGCCAGCGTATTAAGGAACCGGATAGCAGCAACTATTGGCGAGTCGGCTAGTGCGGATGTCCCGGCACTAACGGGCGTCAGAAGCGGACGCGATCGTGATTCTCGAAGATGTTCCGAAACCCCAAAACTGGAATACCTCGAGAGTAGTTTAATTGTCAACATAACTTTTCAGCAGTTTGAATGAGCTTTGCGACATACTATTATAGTTTTCTAGGTGCTATTTAACAGGGAATTATTTTGAGAGATGTGCATTTAAATAAATATTTTGTTCCATAAAATTGTGCATTAATGTAATGTAAATTTTCGGATTTTTTCTTGGGAAAAGGATTCGTTGCAGAATTCATGCTCGCTCGCAGATAATTTGTACATTAGTAATGCACAAACAATTCGTTATATGGAGCAATTATTTTATATACTGCTCATTTAAATTATCCTCGACATAATTTACGTGAGTAATAATAGACGTGAGAATCCGATCGAAAATCAACAGTGCAATTCATCTAACTGTGATAAATGTTTTATACCGAGAAGAAAATTAATGTCAAATAGATAAAAATTCTGATCAAGAAGACAAGATAATCAGGAAAGTGACTTTGATAAAAATGAAAGTATATAAATTCTAAATTAAAAACTACGTTTTAATAACGCTCTAAATGCAACTCGTTAAATTAAAAATTATTTCTAAAAAGTCTCATGAAAAATACAATTTTAGAAAAATATATAAAAAGTGAATTTATTATAGAACTTAATTTATGTTAAGATTGTTTCGATAATCGAAAGATTTTTAAAATTACGGAATTAAGAAATCTTTGATTGATTTGGAATGAATCGAAAATTCCCGTATTAAAAAATATATTTATAATGCACCGCTCCCATAAAAATGGTTGTTATTGTTAACTTCTTATTAAAAAAGTTGTTTAAAATATATACAACTTTATTGCAAGAAATGTTTTCAACTCTGAAAGCTAAAACAGATAAATGCGCCTCATTCGAAAGACTTGAATTTGTAATTGCGGTATTTATGTATAGGAAAGACAATGTTTTTACTAATAATCCATGACAAACCTTGTCGAAGGCCTTCTCAATATCTATATATACGACATCTAAACTTGGCTTGTTGAGAATTTAATATTTTGCTTTGCAAAAAGTTGTCCAATGTTTGTCCAAAAATTGTATATGAAACTATTGTAGTATCATAATGATAGTAGTAGGTTAAAAAATATCTTTTGACAACTATGTAGAATTTACTTTTATTTGATTTTGCAACTAAATCATTTAACATAGTGTATCTTCAGCCACCACAACTAATCTGTGTATCGAATGTTGCTTATGAATTTTACGCTTTTGCGTAATAGTACTTGGTGTATTCTTTATTGGTTGTCATGTCCTTGGTCTTCAGTATAATAACATATACAATTCTGCAATTTTATTATAGTTTATCAGCAACAGTAATTATTGTGTATATAATGTGAACAGTAGTAGCTAAAATTTAGATTTTATGTTCACCCTATACGCACCTCGTGCATTCATGCTGTTCGTCGTTATCGAACACTCACTAATATGTGTCAAAATGTTGGTCAGGTTTACAATTACAATATAGACAATTAACACCAGACACTTGTTCGTCTCGCTTATTAGTGGCAAAATTTGACTCTCGACCGACACATGAAAACGCATTGCGTTTGTAACGGTAACAGAGTAGGTTTATTGTTGTTCATTACGACAGTCATTTACAATAGAAATGCATAGGTATAGTTGCAAAAAATATACGCTGGAGCATCGATTATTATGAAAATGTTATGCTCATTAGTATGGCAAGATATGCTCGCTTCGCAAGAATTGGCACAAAAATGAGACGTCGTAACAGCATTAGTAGGTTAAGGAACTTCATTTAAGTTTAAAGAATCAACAGTATCAATGCTTATTTTATTTGTTATCAAATATTATCAATAATAGTTAATTGTTATTATAAAAATGGCCATCAAAGAAAATGTCATTGATTGTAATTAAATTTTTATTTCAATATAAATAAAACAATGATATATTAATTCAAGTTGTACGATTGGTTTATGAAATAGTATATTTCAAAGGTTTAGCTTAGTTAAAATTTTCCTGGTAAAAGAACCATTATATCACGTGTACTCGGGATATTCAAATACAAGGATAGTTAAAATATAATTTTTGCTTGTCAACACTATTTTTTAATAAGGGTCCGCGCGACGCAACAGAGTATACCTCAGTTATATAATAATTTTGGAATGTGTGTTTAAATTACGAAAGTTACCCTGCTTCATGAAAAGGCTGATAAATCATAATTTGAAAATTTTAGCCCAGTCGGCAGATTTTAGTTAATCAGCAACACGTGTTTCGTCTGCGTCGTTCCATAATCACCAACAAAGGCGGTGAAAAAGTACCTTGATTCTAAAATACTGATCGACGTAGTTTGTCGTTAACTTTAAGAAACATAAGGCGAGTCTTATAACATGATTTTTAACGTCCACTAAATGAGACTTTATTAAAAAATTAATAATCAATTACAAAATAGTGTTTTAATATTATTATAATGATAGGAAAAACTGTTTCGATAATAAAATATACTTCAATGTATATTTTGTACGCCAAATACAAGCACTTTTTCGCAAATACGCGCGAATTTAACATTTCTTATCTAAATGTGTGTAAATATTTCAATAATTTTTTTTGGACATGTTAATATTATATCAATGCTTTATAAAATACATATATTTCGCAGCGGAAAAAAAATATGCGGTAAGAGTTAAGTGTGTTAAAAAATAGCGTATTAATATTTATTAATATCTTATTTATTTAAATATAATGCATATGTTTTACGATTTATTTTTGTTTTGTTTTTTTCTCAAATACTCTTTGATAACGGTATGCGTGAGTTTGTCAAACCTTTAGGCCGGTTTCACACGTGCCGGGTGGATTTTCCCGGCACCGGGCCGGCGCCGTGTAGTGGGGATGGTGTTGTATGGGCTAGTACCTATCATTTCAGACGTGCCGGACAAATCCACCCGGCGCCGGCTCGGCGCTGGCTGCCGGGTTGTCGCCGGCCGCGCTCACTAAACTGTCCGGCGCCGGGTACCGAATTGAGTGTGGTGGGGGTAAAATTCAAACATGAACCGGGTCGTTGACAGTGATTGTGGTATCTTGTAATAAAATATAATATATATTCCTCGTGTTTAGACAATAGCGGAAGAAATAGACCTCGAAATTTTAATTATATTAATGTAATCTCTTTTAATTATCTTAGTAGAATACATACAAAAATAAAAAAATAATGCGAAATGTGTGGACTTATGTGAAGCCGTTAATCCTAAATTACTGGCACCAGTTGACGGGGTATAGGTCGGGTTGGGAAAAAACCGGCCAGAAACCGGCCAGAGACCGGCTACGTGTGAAAGCTTTGTAAACGGCGCCGGCCCGGTGCCGGGCAAATCCACCCGGCACGTGTGAAACCGGCCTTAGACATTGCCGGCTTGCTAGAATAACATTTTTTTAAATTACCGGATTCGTGAGATTACATTGTGTCGTAATGTAGAAGTTGTGAGTGATTTTGTCATCCATTAAATAGTGGCGGATTTTCCAAATTTCTGATTTGTCAAATTAAAGTGGTGTGTTTTTTACAATGTGTGAGTTCCGGGCATGGTGCACATGAAAATTGGGTGAAAAAATAATTGCGTTAGTAGGAAGATATTACAATGGTGAGTGAACATTCATTTTTTAAATAATTATTAGCTCTTAGCTATAAAAATTTAATTTATGGATTTTAAGGATAATATTAATATCGCGTAAACGATAGCTATTTTTTCTGTTTTACTTGATTTTGTTTAACCATTTGAGTGCCACACATTATTTAAGAATTGTCAATAATTTAACTAAAAAGAGGGATATAAAAAAAATCATTAAGTCATTTAAATGAGAAGAAATCGTAATATTTCTTTTTTACAAAATATTAAAAGCATTACAGTATGTACATGGCCTTAAAATATTAGTATGTTAAAAAATAATATATGGTTATAAATATCAGAGCTTTCCTTTATATATTAGAATTTTTCTTATTATTTCTTAGACATTGGTATTAGGCTGCATATGCAAACATTGTTTTGTAAATTTATTTTACCTATTTTTCATATTTATGCTAGCTTTTTTACATCTGACACAAATTTGGTTAGATCTTTTTATATGTCCTTTATTTTGGAAACTGCATATAATAAATCTTCTCAAATTATGACAAGGTAATTTTTATAACCTTCTTAATTCTGTTGGGGTAGCATTTGTGGATGACTTTTTATTTGTAACCATTCTCATTTTTTCGATTATACTTGATGTAAATTAAAGAACTAGCATACATTTAGGCCGGTTTCACACGTGCCGGATGAATTCACCCGGCGCCGTGTAGTGGGGATGGTGTTGTATGGGCTAGTACCTACCATTTCAGACGTGCCGGACGAATCCATCCGGCGCCGGCCCGACGCTGCCCATACAACACCACCCCCACTACACGCCGCCAGCCCGGTCCCGGGCAAATCCATCCGGCATGTGTGAAACCCGCCTTAGAGTACGCTCGGGATAAGGATGCCGGTTTGTTATTGTGTGCGTGTACATGTATATAAGAGGGAGAAGCGATGTAGCGTGTACTTCGTTGTCTCGCTTTCTCTTTTAAGGACAGTCGCTGATTCGTCAACGCTGGTATTCGTCATTAAAGTGCAGTGTGGCACGGAAGTTCGATCTTCTCTAGTGATTTATTTTAAATACTTTTGTGATGATATTGGCTTAGCTCAGATATGCCTACTGTCCCATGGGTAGGTCACTAAACTCGTGCCACTGTTTTTTATTTATAAATGAAATTTTAAGAGAACAAAATTTCTTGGGCATAACTGGGTTAATTGATATCAAGGCTTCAAATTAAAATATTTTACCCGTGGATATTATATTTTAATTATTTTTCCATTAATCCGTACGTTGTTAGTTTTTTTTATACTATTCTCTGTAAGGCTTAAAAAAGTTATTATTCTTATCGTTGCGCCAATGATAATTTTTTAAGTTATTCAATGGATTCTAATGATTTAATGGAGTCGTCGAGCCATTAAACAATCTGCGAATAATTTCTTTCCCCATTTTATATCTTTTTGCTTTTGAAGAATAGCTAAAGACTTCATCATTTTTTTGACTAGTGAAAGATTTTGAGTTTTGCAAATATTTAATTAATGGCATCAATGTCTGGTTTCTTCGATTATATTATATATTTTTAATTGTTCATTGAAATTTCCAACTTAGCTCAGATGTTTGTATGTTAAAAAAACATGTATTTTCTTTTAAAATAAAAAAAATAAATATTCTGAGCGAAATTGTTTTGAGCCACACAGTTCACGCACACAATAACAAACCTGAATCCCTATCCCGAGCGTACTCTACTACATATGTTTATTTTATAAATGATAAAATCATTTAGGATCATACAGAAAAAAATGTTGATATTTTAGAGTTTATCTCTCATCATGATAAGTATGCAGTATTTTGTCAGATACATCTACACCTTCAAAAAAGCAGGCAATTCAAAAAATAAAGAGGTTGGCTGATCATATGTATCGAAATTCTCCTAAACTTCATTGAACCCAGAAGTTGTATTTGTGTCAATGCTCTCTGAACTTTTGCTGAAATTAAAAACTTTGTTTCGAATAGTAGCAATGCAGCTATATCCCATATTAATATCAGCACTACTCGCAAAATATTTCAGCGAATCGTAATCATTTTCAAATGTTTCAGTCGTTAAAATTGTTTTGTTATTTAAAATTAAAAAAACCGTACATTTTAATTATTTATTTTTACCGTTGTAAATGCAAATTTAAGTAAAAAGCAATATATATCAGTAGCTAAGTATATTTCTAACCTAAATACATGCGGCGCGCGGGAACTGTCAAGAGATACTGACGTAACATGTCGAAACATGTAACCGCTTTACGCGAGCGCAATCGCGCTTCTGACATTTTTGGCATGTTCATTAAGGAGCGCGATCGTGCTCCTTGGCACTCAAATGCTTAACATATCCACATATTTGCGATAAAGTGCCTGTATTTGGCGTACAGACGACATTTTGGTGAAATTCCAGTCGTCGCCTATACGGCAAATAAACATTTACTTAAGACTAGCTTAGTAATTCTCTGAAGTTAAAAATATGTGTCTAGCTTTTTATAATATAATACGCGACACATCGATGTAAAATATATCTTACGTTTGTTTGAATTCTGACATTTTAATTTAGTTTTGAATTTATACATATGTAGCAAAAAAAATATAGTAGCAATGTTTCGTGAGAGTAATATTCCGTGGGATCAGTTTTCGTGATAGCAATGTTAATGTTTGTAAGCGCGATCGTTCTGGCAGTAAAATTCACTAAACTGCAGATGAATTATAATTAGGCGCGTACGTTGAGATACATTACCTTTCGCTCGCTTGCGTGTTAAGTGACGCGAGCGAGTGAGAGATGCGTTACATACGTTCCGCACGTGCCCTTCTTCTCGCTTACTCACGTCACTTAACACGCGAGCGAGCGAAAAAGGAATGTATCTCACCATACGCGCCATTCATTCCTGCATAACAAATGTTACTGTCTCATGAGATATGTGGGTTCCATTAATAAAACGGATTCTACCGCTGAGCCGAATTTTTTACTGTTGACAATTAATGCAATTTATTTTTATTGCATCTACTTTCTAGATTTTAACGTCTTGGGCATTGTTTCGCATAACTTTCGCGGTCGGATAAATTATTGATTGTCTCAAAAATAATGAAAAATATTTTTTTTAGAAATATGTACTAATGGTAAAATAATAAAAGATTGGCATACCATCTTTTAAATGGAATATTATTTTAGCATCTCTAAAAATGTATGAATTTATCTTAGAAGGGTAAACATCGTCTCGCCTCTCAAAAGCGATCAAACCTTTGATATTCTTATCGGCAATTTGCGTGGGATGACTTAAAAGTCACGTTATCTTAAATAATTATGAACACGTGCAGCTTATGATCTCTTAATTGCATTTTAAGTTTTTTCTAGATCAATATTATCCGGCTATGTATTTTATAGACAGTATTGTAGATTAACTTTTTCAATGTCTCTCAATTGTTTTTATAAAAAATATATGCATGTCTTTCTCGGATTTAATTTGCAAGGTTTATGTCAACCGTACGAAATTCTTGAACTAACGCAAAACAGTTCTTTGGTTAGCAACACCTTCTCTAATACCCAAATTGATATATTTCTTGCGACTCAACGACACAAAAAACTTTTGTTGACGCAATACTATACACGCGACAGATAAATATATATATATAAAGCAAGTTCCACTTCAAAACCAATGAAGATGTATGTATTTTTACGAACGATCAACAACATCCCAATATTTTTTTAGCTTTTAAAATTAAAATGATTTAAATTATCATGAGTGTAAATAATAACGTGGATTCAACATATATATTTTTAAATTAAATTAATATATAAGAAAAATCATTAATTATAACATCGTGAGTGAATTAGTAATTAAATAAAAATAAATTTTGATGGGAATAAAGTTAATATTTATGATTTTTATTAAATAAAAATATTTTTACCATATATTGCTATGTTTTGGTTCATTTCTTAGACGTGTATTTTATTTATTGCACGCGGAATGTTTGATTTCTCCGCTAGATGTCAACACAAATATTTACTTGAAATTTCTGCGCGCGGCTGTCAATAATTTATTTTAAAATATTAATCGATAAATTAAACTTTATTTATAGATTGGGTACTATTCATTATTAAATGGTTTTATTATTTTGTATATTTTAAAGCGTACCGTGATATTAAAAATAAAAATATAGATAAATAATTTAAAATAAAAATAAATATAAAACATCACCTGTTGATAGCAAAATTAAGCATTTTCGAGCAAGCACTCGTGTTTTCAATATGAAAATAATATTGAGCCAATAATAAGCATTTTCATATAAAATAAATCAAAAATAATAATTATAAATATGTTACAACTAGCGTTGTTCAGGAATACTTATTTAATAATAATATTACTTTGATTTAAAATAGTATTTTTAGTAACATATTTTAATTTATTAATTGCCAAATTAGATCTGACATGTATCACTATAATATCAGTTCATTATAAATATTCATAAACATGATGCATGCCTCAAAAATATAAAAACACTATAAAATGCATTGTAGATATTTTTATGTAGAGAAGATACATTTCAGTAACAGTAACTGTGAAATCAATATGAATAGTACACATAGAAGCATTAATTGTGAATTATTTATATAAGGAAATCTGTCTTCCGCTCTGTTTTATATTTACCGTTTCATTAATTTAGTTTTTACTAAGCTTAGATTTAAAATTTATACCCATATTAGAATATTAACTTCTTAAATTTATACGGTGTGTTTTATTAGAGATATTCAACACTTGGGTTCCGCAAACTTTTAATTGAAGTTATACTTTTAATTGAAAAGTATGTTCAATCCAGTCAGTGGCGAACTACCGCCTGCGCAACATTGACAGCTGCTGTAGGATAAAGAAATATAGAGATTAATTGTTATAAATTATTTAAAAAATAAGTAAATGATCTTATGATCCGAAAATTAAAGCGGCAGCTTCTAATACTCGTATCGATTGTTACGCTTGGTGCGAGTTCTTGCTCGAAAGCGAAGTGGTGTCAGGTTCTGACTGGAAATTTCTGGCGGATGCGAATTCGTCACATATTTTTCAAAATTGACAATGATGTAATTTCTATGGCATTTGGCAGGTAGTTCCGGGTTTTTAAGGTGCGTTTGAACCGTTAAATGGATATTCGTTACACACGCTCGTTTATTCTTCGTAAAACATCATAATTTGAGCAAATAAGTTGTACGATTATTATACGCGATGCAATAAATTGATATTAGTATATAGATGGTGGTTCGTAAAAAAAATAAAATTCAGCAAGGAAGTCATACAAGAGCATTTATTGAAAACAACAAATTACTGCGCAGTTGTAAAAATAATTCACAGGAAAACAAAACGACAAAGCGAGATTGAATAGCTCAGAGAGTGCAATAAAGCTAACCAACTCTGGAGAAAGGTGAAACCATAGAGCTCTATATGTAAGGATAAAGAAGGAGCCGTCATAACTTTAAGATGAGTAGAACACTTCGATGACCTGTTAAAAATATTACTCTGAAGAGACACAAATAAATAATTCAAGTGGCGTGAATCCTCTCTGGAGGAAGTCTACAAAGCATTAATGTGTCTTAAAAATAAAAAATCACCAGATACAGACAACTTTTTTGCAGAAATTCTGCAAAGAGGCGGTGATACTCCTCTGCAACAAATATAAATTATTTGGAAATATGAAAACATACCCTCTAAAAATGTCCAATACATAACACATTGCTATGTACGAATTACAGGAATATAACATTTTTAAATACAACATATGACATATTATTTAATAATAAAGCGAGCCACGTGCAAACCTTAAAAATAATAGGAAAATACCAATGTTGATTCAGAAAAAGAAAATCAACAATAGACCAAATTTTCTCAATTCGATAATTTTTAGAAAATACTAGGATATTCAACATCTATTTATTGATTTGATACAACACCTATTTACTGCGTATTTGGCAAACTTAGGGTTGAATTTTCGTGTATTTCAAGGTCTCGTCTAGCAGGATAAAATCTGACGATCGAAGTGAAAAGACTGCTTTTTAGTTTGAAGGTATAAACGGGATCGTTGATTTGGTGTGGGTTAAATTTTTACCTTCTGATTTATGCGTTGTTATTCACATATAAAGTCATTCCTAAATATACGCCCAAATTCTTATTACATGTATTATGATGTATTGAATATGCGGATGACAGCCTCGAGCACGTCTTAATTACCTTCTTCCATTATTGAAAACGGCATTTTTGTCTAAATCCGTTCGAAAGTTTCGTCATAAAGCATAATAGTAGTGACATGTAATAAAATTAATCCCTTGCGTAACTTCAAACATTTTTTGTATTATCTTGCCTATTTCCATTACTAAATAGATTTGCGTTACTTTAAAATTAATATTTTATTATTTATAGTTGAATATCATAAGTTTTAAGAACTATTAATTTAGAAAGATTCCTAGCTAGGCGGAATTTGCCTTTATATGGTCACACCCAAATCAACTGAAAACAGAGAATTTATTATAACTTAGTCCATTTGTTAAAAAAATACGATTCATTGTTACGAGAATATGTTCTGAAAATCAATCTTGGAAAAAGTTTAGCAAAATCATATACAAGGAGTAATTAGTTCAAAGTAGGGATTATATTGATAACAATACTACTCGATTGCAAAAGGGATTGTCGTTTTCATCAACTGAACCACTTATCTATCTATAATTGGAAGGAAGAATTAACGCATATCATCATAAAAGGAGCCAGTTTCACTTGCGATAAAATTATTTTTTACCATTAAAGGAAAAATAAACAAATACTTATTATTTCATGTTCATTATCATACATTTTAAGAACTAATATTATAATTTTGTTAGAATAATTTTATTACATTTCACTACTAATATGCTTTATTAAGATATTTTTGAACAGATTTAGACAAAAATGACATTTTCAATAATGTAAAAAAGTAATAAGAGGAGCCCGAGATTATTCATTTTTTGCGTTTTTTTATGTAAAAATATTGATTTACAAATTCAACAATCCAATTTTTTCCTGGTTTATTTGCACTCTGAGGAGAGTGAATTTACAGCCAGTAAGACGCAGTGAGAATTTTATTGGATTATATTAAATATTGCGACAAGCACGAGATGTTTTTTCCGAACAGTGGTGGATAAACTGGCGCAGGGATGATGTTGGTGGAAGATTCTCAGAGGTCTTGTAGGCGGCGTTTCGTAACAAAGAAATATTTATTTAATCCTTGCGTGTTATTTATGGGAAAAACCTTTAGTTCTAGTAGTAATGAAAGCCTTTGTGTGATCGCACTATTTTCTACATTATCCTTATTGATAAATAATCACTTTTGGTCAGAGTAATTAACACGAGTTTAAATAATAAGATCCCCACAAAGAGGCATATGTGTGAGCCCCATATTTTTTTAAATAAAAATATAAAAAATATTTTTTTGTCCGAAATAATCAATGTCCGTAAAAATTAGTATCTGGAATAATAAGTCTCTGCAAAAATCTGTCCGCTAAATTCGTTTTAATCCGCTGATAATTTTGTATGTTTGCAAAACAGTCAGCACCTAATACTACAATTTTAATAAAAAGGTACAAATGATTCATGAAAAAAAGTAAAAGTGGTACACTACTAATACATGCAGTAACTTCCACTTTAATGAATTAAGTTTGCAAAATATTACCGATGGTCCAACGAGCCCGTATTTTTACATATCCAATATTTAAAGTAAACAAAGCACATAAGGTATTTCTTCCGTTTTCGTTCAATTCTATAATTGCGCAGAATTTATTTTTAGCGTCATATCGCTAGTTCATTGTCCTCAAAAATTTGTCTTTCTATATAATTTCAAAACTTCAATACAAAGAGTGCAAAATATAAATATCATTTAGTACGAATCTAAGTATGTAAAGAGGGTAGTAAATATTAGTAATTACACAATTTTTATTGTTAGCGTTTTAACTTATTTCGCTTCTTCAATAAGCAAGTTTATTTTAAAAAATAGCAATGTTGTTAATTAATAGTGAATTTTTGAGTGTGCGACCGCAGTATTTTCTTTAAATAAATATCCATCTGATATTAGAATATTTTATTTTATTTATGTAGATATATTGAGGGAGAAAGATAATATATTTTTATTTGAATAAATATTTTGGAATTGACAATGTGGCGCAAAAGTACGATACTATAAAAGGTCGCTATTTATGCAAATGACAACTTATGTCACCGAGGTCTTGAGAATGATGTAGCAGAAAGACGCAAAATATGCTACGAATAATAATGAAGCACTATAATTGTGACTATATATATATCAATTTCAGCGATTCAGCTCGAATAGACAGTAATAAAGCAGATCTTGAACAAGCCGCTTAGTTGATAATATAAGTATAAGTGTAGATAGTATTTCGGCAAAAGACATATAGACGTTTCCGTATAAAAACAGTTGGTGCAGCTGATCAAATCCGTCTATTTTGACAATTTGCATTTTCTTTCATTCTTTTGAAGTTACTATTTGGGCCAGGAAATAAAATCTACAAATAAATTAAAAAGTATTTAGTGTATAGATATTTTTAATATATTTATGATATTTTATGATATTTCAACTCAAAAAAAATTCTTTTTTTTAACCATCAAAACTATGTATATCCATTTTTCTCAGGATCGACAAAGCGTTGTCAAATTAACAAGTCCATGAGTTAAATTAACAGTGAAATCATTGAGTAATATTATCTGGGAAAGCCATATGTAAGCCGTGAGCCATATGAAAGCCATTTATTCTGTTTTAAAATAAGTTGTTAAATTGGAGAAAGATTCACTTGCACGTTTAACAGCTGGAATCAATTGCATAAAATTTCGACAACTTTAAACTTATTTGTGAATTATTGCTCTGGCACGCACTGCTTACAAAAATTAAATTTTTACAATTTGAAAACACGGAATTATTTTAAAATGCTTTATGATGGTAAATTTTATGAGGAAATTTTAAATGTTTGGAATTTAGCAAAAAGTACAACCAGCTCAGAAATATTCGAGTCATAAACGAATATTTTATAAAAAAGGATTTAGATTGGAAGCAGGCTATTGGTATTTGCACAGACGGTGCCCCAGAAATGACAGGAGTATATTCTGAAATAATCTTCAGATTAAGAGCAATAAGATTCGAGAAGTTGCGAATGTTGATTTTTTTAACCAATCACTGTGTAATACATCGTCAAGTGTTAAATTATTCTATTAAAGTTGTAAATTTTATAAGATATTTTAGCATAAATGTTTTAGTATAGGTTTTAAATACAACGATATTTTGTATTACACTGAAATCTATCTAGGGGAAAAATGTTACCGCATGTTTTTGAATTGAAGGAAGAAATTCATTCTTTTCTTATAGATAAACATATGGGATTATGTAAATTATTTAACAACAAGGAATGGACCTTTAAGTTGGCATATATGATTGAAGGTCCATTACCTAATTATTTCCGTGTCATTTAAAAAAAATATGTTCTGGAACAGAAAAATGGAAGGAGTTTTTTCTATGTTTTATTTATTTGCAACCACGATTAATTCACACAATGATAATTCTAATCTTATTCAGATAATTATGAAGCATTTAAACATGCTTTTTAATAACTAATACATATTTAGCTTCTAAAAATGATCCGCATATAGGATATTTGTGGGCAGTAAAACAGTTTATTTTTATAAAAATGCATTGATTGAATTATCGTGCAATTTAACTTTTAAAAACATATTTGATAATAATTCATTGGAAGTTTTTTGGATCAAAATGGGTGATAATGAGGAATATTCGTAATTGAATGAAAGAGCTATTAAAATATTGTTGCCATTCTAAACAACATCTTTGTGACCAAACTTTTTGTATAAAATCAAGTAACGTGTTATACGTAGATATATAACTTTCTTTTTTAACTAAAGGCAAAGGAATAAAAAATCTTTTCAATGTTCAAAGTCCATTTTTTTAAATTAACCTTCAATTTTCAATTGATAACTCTTGTAATTTAAATTCTTATCCTTCAGCACTTCTAAGGGTCTAAAACCCAATCGAGAATCTTAATTGAGAACCTTTAAATATATATTATGAGCCTCGGTATAGGGATATTTATACAGAGATAACCTTCGTGTTGATCGAATTCAGATGTAATTAAGTTTAATTAGAGTTACTATACATTATTTTAAAATGCTTTGTCATATTGAAATTTATCAAGTTTTCTTGTTTTAAAAACAATTTACAATCTAGTTCAAAATTTTAGAATCAATTTATACATGTCAACGTTATTATACTTGAAATTGCTTACAATTGTTTTCAATGAAAATCTATCAAAAAAACAAGATATTCTATACAAACTGAAGTAGCTCAATATTAGATTATTTTCAATACCGATTTTATTTAATTATTTTGATATTAAGAAAATCTAGGTAAACCTGTGGTGATTAATCGAAATTATAATTATATATTAATTACTAATTACGATCCTCCAAAAATAACACTTTTGGGTGTTTGTTTTCTTATTTGTTGCTATCAAATATTGTATACAGATTTTTAAGATAAATTATAAGACATCGTATGAATTATTACAATAAATTTATCGTCTGTAAACCGATTAGCAACACAATTTACTACCACATAAATTGCCTTGGCTTATGAATCAATTTAAGAAGTAACTTTTAGAAGGTAATGCTACGCAAAATTTTATCTATTCACTGCACAATTTTACAATTCATAAAATGAATTTAAAAATAAATACTTCGTCTTTGCATAACAGACGTAATTTTTTTAAACTCAAACAACAAACTAATCTTCGATCTATTATTCATAAAACGCGTATTTTTTCCAATGAAATATATTTTTGGAATAAATATTGTTAGTCAAAACTAATTAAGCCCTCTCCCTAATCGTAATTCGGCGATTACTTAAGAAAATGTTTTTTATTTTTCTTCTAATGTTGTCATGTTCTTGTGGGACACGGTAAATTGGGCGACGGACAAATGGGCGATACAATAAATATGTAATGCAAATCTTATTTTTATCGCTGTATTTAATTAATTAACATGATTTACTACATATTAAAATATATGCATACATATACGTAGTACATACGAAAATATTAGTAATATTTTTTAGAAACAAGTTAAAAGATAAAAACATTATACGGTCTAAATAATATATATTTGTGCATATTTAATCATAAAATATCACTTAAACCGTTTGATGAGAGTTACCCAATATAATAAAACATTTCCGTTGAAGCCAGTAATTTTTATATAAATACTTATCACTACTGATAAATGTTTATCGTGAAATTTTCCCTTTACGCGATTTCTTTTATGTTTTGCGCCATAGAAATTAATGTGAGAACAAATTTTTAGAATTTTTAAAAATCGCATATTTTAAACTACATAATTCAGAACTAATAATGGAACCCATCACAAATCAAAATGTTTCTTCTGCAGTACAAGGAATGCTTCCAAATCATAACAGTCTTCGCAGAAATATTCAAAGAAGTAGATTTAAAAAAGTAGGGGCCTTAATTAATCCTGATTTTAGGGAAACGATAATTATTCCTGGATAATTTTGTAATAATGAATTCAGTCCATCACAATTTGAACGTTTTCTTTTAACTGATTCTGGGTCAGAAGAAGTCGATCCAATGAGAATCTTAATTTTTGGTCGTGAAAGTCATGTATGTAAAGTAGAACCAAAGCAAGAAAAAATATTTGTGGATAGCACATTTTTTTTTGATTTTGGCTAGAAAGGATGTAGGTTCTGTTTTATTTTGTTAATTACCTAATAAAACTCTTGAAACTTACATAAAATTATTTTATATGATAAATGAAATGTAGTCATTACTTGATCCCGAAAATATAAATGTTGATTATGAAATTTCAATTATTATTTCCACAAGCTAACATAAATGGTTGCTTTTTTTCATCTGATACAAAATATTCGAAAGCATTCAGCTTCATGTAATATTTTGACCAGATACAGTTCTGATCCGCAATTCGCTTTAAATTCAATAACGATCACTTCATTTGCCTTTGTTCCAGAACAAGCTGTACATGCTATTTCTGAACTGGAGAATTATTTATGCAATGAATTAGAAGCAATTTTAGAATGTTCGCCTAAGAAACAATAGAACTAGAGCTCCGCCAAATTTACCCTTCAACGTTTGGTCTGTTTATCATAGAACATTAAACGGAAGCGATAGGACCAATAATTTTACCGAAGCATGCAATTGAGCTTAGATAGCATTTCAAGTTATCCAAAAGTTATGTTGTTTCAGTAAATAATGAACAATCGATACCGCGTAATATCCCAGCTGGTGTTCCTCAGGGGAGTTTACTTGGACCGTTCCTTTTCATTTTGTACACAAATGATATACCTATTTAAAAAAATACTTGTCTTTCAATGTATGCCGATGATACGGCGATAATGAGTAGCTCTTACGGTCTTAAGCCTATTTCAATAAAATTGCAAAAATCCTTAACTCTCTTAAGTAATTATTTCAAAAAGTGGAAAATAAAAATAAATCAGGACAAAACGGAGGCTATAATTTTTACAACTCGAAGACAACCTTTGCCCCCGACTATTATAAGCGAGCAGGGAAAGTGTATAGAATGGAAGGCGAGCGTTAAGTACCTCGGAATTCACCTGGACTCCAAGCTTAAATTTAATAAACATATAACCGAACTTAAATCTAAAGGGCTCGCAGCCATTGCGGCGTTAAAACCAATTTTTAATCGAAAAAGTGCGCTAAATACTAAAAATAAAATTCTATTATATAAGCAATTAATCAGACCGGCAATGACTTACGCCTGCCCAGTGTGGAGTAATACGTGTAATACTAACTTTTCTAAGCTACAAGTTGTTCAAAATAAAGCTATAAAAATAATTTATAATACACCTTTTTATACTAACCTCAAAAAACTTCATAATAAATATTTAATTCCAACTATTAAAGAACATGTTCACCACCATACTAATAATTATTATAAAAAAATACCGCGAAATCATACTAACCCGTTAATCTCAAGAATCGGTGATTACGACAAAAACAAACTCAAATTTAAATATAAACACAAAATGCCAAAGCACATCTTGCTCTGACGCATAAATTTATCTATTAATTTAACAGCTCCAGGTCCACGAGTTTTATATTAAAAATGTATATTTATAATTTTTTTTTTTTTTTTTTTTGTTAAAGGTGTTTATGTACTTTGACCTAAACTTAACGTATTTTATGTTCTTTTATTATTCTTATTTTTGTAATTCCTCTTAATTTAGCTAATCAATCGTAAATTGTGATAATGGTAATTAACCAGCAACCAATGAAATGTAAATATATATGTTTATAAAAATGTATTATTTAATTATGTAATAAACAAAAAATTAAAAAAAAAAAGTTATCCAAATTTATGGATTTTTATCAATTGATTTTTATCAAAAAATTTAAGAAAAGCTATGATGCTGATTAAAAGAGATTTTTTTATAAAGTGTTTAAGATAGATTAAGGTGGTATTGCATCTAATTATAATAGGAGTTAGTAATTTTAAAATAAAGTTGTTTTTCATTTAACCTTCATCCGTCTTACTTTTTTTACAATAAAATTAAGCGTAAAGGTATTTTTTGATTTCTGTCGCTCATATGACCGTCGCCCAATTAACCATCGCCCATTTGTCGCGTACTGTGTCCTTCTTGTAGTTTCAAGTATCCCTTCTGGTTTTAACTGCACGAAACACTTTTTCGGTTCATAGGCGCAACTAATACATCTTCTTTCTTCCGATCTATTTTTATTGTTAATTAAGTGTAAAGAAGCTCATATAATATATTAGACCGCGGATCATGTGAGGTACTTCATCTTCCTCCGTTTGATGGTTGAAATAAGTTCTCGATTGTATCCTATAATGTAGAGAATTAGAGACTCTTAGCCCATGAAAATTTTAGAATACGTCTATTGATCATATTCATTTTTAATGTCCAGGTCTGGCAACTGCACTGACGATTTAAATTCTGGTCTGAAGATGTAAGTTTAAACTGGCTTCTTGCATTTTCGATGCGGACTTTAACTCTTCGTTTGGATAAATTTCACCGTTTATCCAATTTCCCGCGAATTTTAAATGCTTCACCATCTCAATTCTATTTTCGTCTAATGTTATTCTTGCTTATAACCATAAATTTTGTTTTATCGATGTATATACGTCGGCCTTTTTCTATACATTTCTTATTTACACTATCCAGGGATCTCTGAAGGTCGGCAACGGTCTCAGAAAATATTGCGGTGTCATTAGCATAAATGTTGTTAATGGTCTTCCCGACGGCTTTTATTCCTTTTTGTTTTTGAGAGCTTCTTTGAATATGTTTCGGAGTACATATTGATCTTAGATTTCTCAAAAAATTGTATTGGAGCTAATCAGCAGTAACAAGCATTGAGGAAGATCAAACTAAAAATATTCTGACATAGAGAGGTGCTCTATATATAATTATTTTTAATATATACTCCGAAAACATAAAGGAACAAGGCTATGTAATCTAGCTAGATAGAACTTGCTTGCTTTAAGAAATCGAATGCATTTTTTGCTGTTCTAGACTGCCTTTAAAAACATGTGCCCATACAAAAACAAAAGTAAGGATAATCTCGAAATTGGCATGCCTTTTTGATTTAAGGATAGAATAGCGTAGTCCGTAACATCTGAGAAAAGAAACTCGGAGGTTGCGGGTTCGAGCCCCAGCAGCGGCACTCTAGCTTTTTATTTAAAAAAAAAACCGGCTCCAGCTGCAGTGAGATCTATTGGTTTTAAATTATATAGCACATGATAATTTATAATTAATAATATAGTTGTTACTGATTCCCAGACATTCAGTCTGACTTACTTAGATTTACCCCGATGTAACGCATTGGGCATACGCCTGTCAGATTACAACTAAAAATAAAAATATTGCTTCTTCAGGGCATTTCTATTGATTTGAATGTTATAACCGTACTTTTGTGTCAGAGACTTTGTTGTTGTTTTTTGTCAAAAATATCAGGAAAAATTACTTGCAATGAATTCAGCGATTATTAAGCACAAAGTGCATATCATTCTCGCTAAAAGCCTTCTATAATATTATATGTTGAACGCATAATTTAATTAAAATTCTATTTAAACGTAACTTATTGCGTCATCAAATATGCCTGTCAAACACAAACTACGCGCCCAATATTGCATGCGTAGTGCAGACATCAATACCAACAGGGAAATCACATCTGTTTACTGTTCGAATATCTTTTGTACGTGTACACAGATAGCCTATAATAATTATAAACCAACATTTGGATTTGAGCCGATTTACTCGAAAATTTCCAGGGTCGGCTTTGGGTCGCCAATCCGACCCTGCGTATCCATATCAATAGATTCGGATGGAGAGAAAGGGGGCGTTAATTAACCAGCCGCCTGTGTGTGTGTGATATAAAGACAGTAACGGCACGTTGCAGGACGAGCTTGGGGCGAAATAGTTTAGAGGTATTTATGGATATGATTCACGTGGCAGTGACACGCGCCCTACGTGTACTTTAGTATATTTTTTGGCGATCGATCGCATTCTGTGATATATCACATTTTTATCTGTGTGTGCGCGAGGGAGGAATTGGAGCGAGAGAACCCATCATAAACATCCTATTTAAATAAAATAATAATACCGATATTAAACAGTGAGAGAGAAAGAAGTAAAAAACGTTATTCGCCTAGGTTTTTATATTTATAATATAATAAATATAGAATAGAAATGTTATTTCATATACATATTTATAGGAAACAGTGGGATTTAAATTGATTTTTTACTGTTACAAAAGTAAATGGTCTTTCTTCTGAACCCTGCACATCCCGTAACAAGAGCTTATTGCCGATGCTCTTTGTTGCATACTTTGTTACGCGCATGGGTGCTAAAATGATGCATTGCTTTGCCCATACATATTTTTACGATGAAAATTTGAATACAGTATTGCAATGCTCAAAATACAATATGAATACGAAGAATACATTGCGTATTATGAAGCTTTCGTAACAAAGAGTGTTTATCGGTTCTTAAAAACGAAAAATGTTTTACAACAACTGCCATATTCATGTTCACTTATTAACGTACTTTAATGAACCATCAGAAATTTAAAGAAAATACATTTAAAACTATCCAATCTGTAGAGAAATGTTATACACAACAATACAAATTATTTTGCTCAATAAATATTTTTTTTATTTAAAAAAAATATTATTTCTTTTTACAAATTAAATTTAATTACATAGTTTGTATTAAAAATATTATCAAATTATTCTTATTTTTTTGTTACTGTGCTCTATCTAATTTTTAGTATAAAATATACTACCCCAACTGCAGTCACGTCTATTGGTTATAAATTATATTACAAATAATAATTTATGATTATTAATATAGATGTCACCGATTCCCAGACTTTCAGCCTGGTGATTAATTATTGTAGGTATTCATTATATCTGATTAATTTACTCAATTGGTACAGATTTACCGTACTTCGGTTAAAACGGAAGATTTAATAAAAAAAAACTGTTTCTTTTTTATATATATGTATGTGTATGTTGTTTTGTCGTTGCGCTTTTTTGTCGGCGCTACTTTGTTATCACTAAAATTGCACCCCAATCAAATAATTTATAAAGCAATATTGCAAAAACAGCACGTGTTTATGCCACTACCCGACATTTATGAAACTGAATGAAAATTTTCAAGGTAAAAATAAAAAAAAAACACAATTAGTTTTACTTTTGCCGTTGTAAAACATTCAGATTGAATAACAACCTTTTAATTAGTTTCTTTAGCCTAGTATCAAATGCAACTAAGAAAAAATAACCTAGAATTTAATAGGTAGCAAGGTTTGCCCTTCAAATTTGAATACATTTTTCTCAGATAGTAATTTAAACTTTATTATTCAAAATAAGCACAATCAGTTACGGACACAGTATTTGCCACTTTATATTATATATTCCGATGACGTAGCATACCTTACGTGAATGCGGTAATTATTTGTTTTTTACCATAACTTGATAGGTTTCCCCAATGCGTAATGATGGCCATTATACAAGCATTAATTATACAATTTAACATTTAAGAAAAAAAATGAAAAAACAATTATGCGGCATACCTAAAATAGATTAGCACATTCCCACACATTTTTTTCGTTTGCCGTAATGGGTAAGAATAAGCCGAAAGTCAATGAGTTATCGACACCATCCCTTACCATCTTTATTCGTAATTTTATCATTCTAAAAATCCTGCTTCATTTGGCGAAAAATACTTTCTGGTTACTATTGTTAAAAAATCTTTAAAGTTTTTATTTTATTTTTTTTTTCTATGTGAATTTCTGCATACTGTATGATCAGTTTTTTTGTCTCTCATTGAATTTTTAGGAATTGGAATTGATTTTCATTATCGTATTCTAAAATCTATTAGCTAACTAAATTACTTCTCAGTAAATAAATCTTGTTCCTTGGAATCACTGATAGTTTCGTTTTGAATTTAGTGATTACAAACACATTAACCAGATCTTCTTTACCGAATAATTCTTTAAAATCATAGTTATTATAATCTTGAAAATCTTTTCCTAACGAATTCGACATTCTTATAATATACGCAAATTATTCATCTCTTGGTGGAACTTGATTATTTCTGGTAATAATTTATAGCCATTTAGATTTCCAACAGGCATTTAAAGTTATTTTTTTAACAAAATGCTGCAAGCAATTTTTCTTAATTTGATAGATAACCTTTGAAGATGACGTCATAAGATCGGATTTTTATTGGGTGGTAAAAATACAATTTATTTATTTAACAACAAAAGCATTTTAAAGTGATTTTTTTTCATTCTTCTGAACTTCAGAACATGGATAAAATTTCAAAAGTTAACGAAGTTAAAGCTAAAAGCGTTGCTTAAACTTTCATTAGGCGGTCGGAAAAGAATAATACTGATTCTGACCGCGCGCTTGCTTTTGCCTTAACCGTTATACTTACAACTTTGTGGCTAATCTATTATTCTTAGTTTTCAACGAAGCTCTTGTTGGGGTGGCAATTAGATTTATCTGCATCCACTTGAAGAAATGGCGATGGTATTTAGTGTCCGTATCAAACGCAACAGTTTTCGAAAATGTATTTACAGAATCCATGAATCAGTTCCATTAATTTAGTTGCAGTTTGATTGACAAGTTTCTAGTTTATAAATACTTCTCCAAATGTCAGTTGAGTATTACAATTTTTAGGCCAATGTTTTTGATCAAGTTTATAAAAGTAATACGCCAACTTATCGTCTTTGCTATCAAACAATATTTTTTTGATTAAGACTCTTTGAATTTTGTTTAACATTTTTCGCGAAGTTAGACTCAATGAAAGCAAAGATCACATATGTTCTGTCTTCAAAATTCAAAAACTTGTACCAGTATTTTTATTTTCTTGTATAGGTCCATGTTGCGCTAATTTTGATACTTCTTGGAGAACGTCACACATTAATCCCAAGTCCAATAAAATGTGTATATCTGTGATTCTGTAATTTATATTTTGATACACAAGTGACTCAAAAGTATTCTACACATGCAAAACTATATGTAAATAAATGACACCCATAGGATACTTAAAATTATTATAATTTTAGCAGCTTAGCCCTAAGTAATTCTGCACATAAATTCTTTGCCGAAGATGGTTAATAAAAAAATACATATAGAATTTACCAGGTCGGTTTCCAAACATTGCGAAACATATACATAAAATAAATGAAAATTGCCATTTTTATAGCACTTCGCATAAAATATTCATATAATTAATGCACTACAAATAATTAATTTTATAATTAGGTGATTGTTTATTCCACGTTCAAATAGGTTTCTTTTTATTTTGGTAGTACTTGCATTAAAAGTACACAATAAAGCTATTTGTATTGATAATTTACTATTATGTTTAGTATTAAAAAAACATCCACATATGGTAAATACTGGATATCATTATTTGGCATAAATAAATTTTTGTGTAGTAATAATATTATATTAAAATTAAGTCCATTGGATAATAAAACAGAAAGAGTTGTGTTTTTTTTACATTTTGTAATATAAGTGTATCAAAAAATATATATTGAAACCAATACCACTCTTTCTTATGTTCCTTTCTTAAGTCAAAAAGCTTTAAAATGTACAGTTAACACTGCGAAGTCGGTGAACGAGCATCGTACTATTGCGGTATTAGTTCACACAAGCGGAGAAAGTAAACAGGATTAAGAGCGGCGTGTACTTTTAGACACTGAGCGACTTTCATTTTATAAATAATGGACAAACGTTCGAATATATTAATAGACTTGGCTGTTCTATGTACGAATAAACATCTACAAATACATACATTTATGAGGCGTTTTCTGGGAGAGCATCCCATATTAGTATAATATATAAAGTTATATTTAACACAGCTCAAGTACAGGTATAATTAATAAATTAATAAAAAATATATGCATTAGAAATATTTATGTATTTCACTATTACACTTATTACATTTATAGATTTAAATTTATAAGAAGCTCATTAAAACACTACCTTTATAGTCCTTGGTTTATACGCGTATAAGTTTAGAAAGTAACTATTAAATCTATCGAAGTACAAATCTATATTTTTTTTAATGGCACAGTTTTGTTATTACCTCTAAGAAGTGTACGAAATAAATGTATATTAGCAATAATACTTTGTAGTATATATATATTAAATATTTTTTGTAACAGTCAATTTATGCATTATTAACTATTAAAAGGAAAGAAAATGCATATGATATAGATAAAGTAGATAAAACTTAAGAATTCTGCAGATAGTCGTTAATGTCCAAATACCGTCATTTAAATATTTAAAATATACCATGATGAACCTTTGAAGGATTCTAGTCACTGATATTGCATTTCTGAAAGAAAGTTTACAACTCAATGGAGACACCTGGTCCAAGGTTGATCTGCCAGATCTAAATCCACATTGGCACTCTCAGAGTTTGGCTTCCGCGTAGAGAAACGAACATCTCAACGGAACATTTGCCAATAGTGCATATTCATTAAAGATTCCCTTTGACCAAATCTTAAATTTATATAAACAAGTTGATTATAATAGTAAAATATTTCTGCTGCGAGAATAATAAATGTTTTTTTACTTGGTATATTTTTAGAAATAAATTAATAAAGGGTGAAAAATATATAAAAATAGTCCAAATTTATTAGAGGGAGCAATCCATAAATAGCCACTTTAGGTAATACAACAATGTCATTGTGTTTTATAAATTGATTGCTTTTATTAGGCTTCTGTGAATGAATTCATTTTTATCGATTTTTTAACTTATTATTTTTAGACCTTTGTAGATTGTTATTTTTCAATACAAACCAACTCCCGAAATAACATGAAAGAAAAGTCACTAAAAAAAGTTATAATTAGTTCTTTTTAATATTACTTTGAAGGAGAACAATGGTCCAAAAATATTCAGAAATATTTATATACCTATTCTTACGTATAAAAACAATTGCTTCAAAGTCTACCTACATTTTATAGAAGGATTTTATTACGTATGATCGTTTTATCATATACGAGGTGTGATCAATAATTTTTATAGCAGCAACTGCTAACGCTACATCAATTTGAAGTGATCCGTTGAGATAGTCAGTGTCACGTTTGAATAAGTTGTGACTTGTTAGCTGGAGTGAGGTTGTGTTTACCGTGTCTGTCGCGCATCATGGATTTCGAATAACGCGTTAACGTTAAGTTTTGTTTTAAGTTGTAAAAAAGTTCAGTGAAGAACATCAGTGTATGGTGATAATGTGGTGACTCTGAAGACTGTTTATAAGTAGTATGAGCGATTTAAAAGTGGAAATGAGTCGGTTGAAGACGGGTAACGGTCGGAACGTTCTTGAACTTGAAAAACAGATGAAAACTAAGACTATTCGAGAACTTATCGAAGTACTGAACATCTCGTACGGGTCCATTCTAAGCATTTTAAGCGATAATTTGCAAATGAGTCGAGTGAGTGCTAAATTTGTTCCCAGACTTTTGACTGACGAATAGAAGGAAATCGTATGTCAGTTTGCATGGAATTGAAGGTTCGTCTTTATGCAGATCAGATGAAAGTTGGGTGTATTTCTATGACTCTGAGAAGAAAATGCAGGTTTTCCAATGAAAAACGAGTGGCTTTCAAGAAGCACGTCAGTCAAAGTCGAACCTCAATTTCATGCTAATTGTTTTTTTCGATAGAGTTCGTTCCAGGAAAACAACTGTTAACTATGAATATTTCAAGGGCGTACTGCAAAGTTTGCGAAACGAAGAGACAGTAAAAATGGGCCAATAGCTCCCTCCTTCATCACTACAACCGCGAATTTTTGGCCGAAAAAAAGGTTCCTGTCTGTCTACATCCACCTTACTCTCCGGATTTAGCACCATGCGACTTCTGATTCTTTCCAAAAATAAAACTGTGCTAAAAAGAAAACGTTTTGCCACCATTCGCGACATTGACAGAGCCACGACGAAGCAACTGAAAGCCCTTCCGAAAGAAGTCTTCCAGAAATGCTTTCAATCATGGAATCAACGTTGGGATAAGTGTATTTCTAGCCAAGGAGAGTACTTTGAAGGAGATTAATTTAAATTTGATCTAAGCTTATTACTTTGTTCGTAATAAAATTATTCACCGTATTTTTTGATCACACCTCGTACTAGCATTCAGTAAAAAATAAGAACAGTAAGATATAGCGAATTTTAGCAGTATTAGATATAATAAATTCATCTCTTATAAAAAATAAACTGTACTCATTGTTGACTTCGTTTTCAAGAGCGGGGAATTTTATTTTTATTTGTTTTTCTAAAAGCTACTTATGTCTATGATATATAATAGTTATATCAATAATATTTTTACATATTTGCCTTTTAAATTTTTATTTTATATTTGTAAAAATATAAACATTGCTCAGTTATTTATTATATTATATCTAAAAGTTAAGGAATGAACGTTTCCGCATCGAAAAGATAATCCCTAATATAAACTAATCATATGTGAATTTTATAAATGCATCAGTCGCATCAGTTTTATAAATGCATTATGTAACTATGTAAAACTCGATCCAAATGTCAAATAAACAAGAAAACGTGAATAAATGGAAAAGTTAAAGATCATGTAAATCATATGATTAAAACATTATTCATTAATTAACATTTTTTAATTTCTTTCAAATGATACGAATATCTAATAGGCGATCAAAAATATTCTCTCGCATAGGTCAGTACTGACATAATGGAATTTAAAAAACTAGGACTTATTGTTTGGTCTTTCAATATCTACCCACGTGGTTTTTGCGAGGTTCTGTTCCGATATCCTGTTACACCACTGTGCAGTGAAAGTTTAGCCAAAAATCATCTCCATCAGATCTCGAGACTTTCAATGACCACCTACGTGGGTCATGCGTTATGAACTTTTAAGTTGAGGTCGTAAAAGAGTGACGTGAATAATTTATGGGCGCAATGTAATGAACTTTTTTTTAAATAAACACATGTGCACAGTGCCGTTTTTTTGCAAACAAAAAAGTGCCGAAACTTATCCTTTTTGAACTTACCGAACTAACCATCTTGGTTATATTATGTAATCAATTTATAATATAAATTAAATTTATTATTGAAAATCAAATTTCATAGTAAATTGCAAAGTTTTGTCCAATTACGTCCGACTCCTTTCCTTGTTAGTATCTATTAGCGAATGTCGTCTCTAAATAACCACAAATTAACGTACTTTGAAGGATCGAAAAGTCTCAGAGGTTTTATGAACCAAAGTGCTGAAATTGCCTTAGTTTTTAACGAAGCTCTTGTTGCGGTGGCAATTAGATTAATCTGCGAAAACCCGCGTTCACATTTACTTGAAGAAATAGCGAACAGTTTTTAAGATGCTTACTATCCTTATTAAAAAAATATTTTTATGAAGTAGAATGATTAATTTATTATATTTTATATTATCTAGTCTTATAAGCTAAAATGAGATTTTTAATTGTTTATTTATTGAGTTCCAGATAATTTATAATTATTATTATCAGTGATATTTAAGACTTTAAGACCTGCATTTATTAAATCAGTTTTTTTCCTTTTGATCAGTAATTTAACTTAAAGGTGAGCTATTTCAATAAATTGGTAAAAAGTTAAGTAAATCATATTTTTTTTTTATATATAGACTTTCATTTTATCTGCAGCTTTATAGTGTGGAATAAAATCTTAAAATTAAAAGACAGGGTCAATATTTAACTACAGACAAAATTATAAATATTTTTATTGATTGTAAGCTAAGCATAAATCTTAAAAATTAAATAAAAATGCTTAAGACTTTTCAACTAGAGAGTGTGGATATATAGTTAAGTCGTTTAATGATAAAGAAACAATGTGAATATTAAGCTTTTGATGATTATGGCAATTCATATTGAACTAGCATTTTTTTGCCAATATTATTAATAAACACTCAGTTCTTAAACGGTTGTTTTATATTTTATTTTCTAATTAAATTGTAGATGTATTTTGACTAAATGTTAATATTTTAACTGAAAGTCGTATATGTATTAATAATGTATATTGTTAGATGAGTTTTTTAATATTTTGATAGTAAGATTATGCGATAAAAAATAATTTAATTATAATCTATAGTTCAATAACTAATTACCAAATTTTCTATCCTACTGCCGTAAAAACGTCCCAAATTAGGGCTTATACAAGTTTTAATGTATTTCTTGTAAATGCGTAAACGACTTTATTTTTAGCTCAATGATCGGTAATCTTTATACTTGGAACGAATTTAAACATGTTTCCTATTCATTTTGTTTAGTCTAGAGAGCCTTTTTCGAAGACACGTTTCCAACACTACTCAAAATGACTATACCTATACATATGTATATGCACATACTTAGTATTATTATATTTCAAAGAATTAATCAATGAACTCTTCTTTAATATATTCCCCGCAGAGTTGCGTGATCCTAACTATAATAATATAAGATCACCTAAAACATTTAATCAGTATTTCTCAACAATTAGTCTTTATAAATCATATTGTATAATAAATTATGTTATAATATTACCATATGGATCGTTTAAAATGTGATTTATGTATGTACAAAGTGCCATT
Organism: Plectrocnemia conspersa; assembly: GCF_051122295.1. Lineage (NCBI taxonomy): Eukaryota > Metazoa > Arthropoda > Insecta > Trichoptera > Polycentropodidae > Plectrocnemia > Plectrocnemia conspersa. The sequence continues at coordinate 4,412,495 of NW_028277170.1, read as the reverse complement.
TTAAATTGTCAATTATACAAACATTATTCCCCTTACCTCTCAATGAATACAAAACACGTACTTTCTTTTCTGTAATGCGCGTTTTTACTCTTGTGCTGCTTGTTATAACGGTGATAATTTTGGTAGCAAAAATAAAAATTATCATGGAACAAATTTTAAAAGAAAAAAAGACAATTAATTGAACTAATATTGATAATTAAAAAAAATGAAATAAATATTAAATAGCATGACAGTAGTCGTTAAAATTTTATGTGACAGATGTAACCTTTTTTTTTTAATTTAATTATTTTTTTAAATTATACTATTTTACTAAAACAATATTTTTGGTTTATTAGTTGCAGCACGCAACTTTCAGGCATTTTACTTAAAGACATTGGAGAGACACGTTTAACAGTACGTCGTAAAATTTAAGCTACTTTCCTGGTAGTCTATAATAGTATTTTACTTAGTCGCATTGTGCATTTTTTAAGAATCTTTTTATGTAAAAGTATTGTTTAATATTAAATATTGAAAATTGCATATGTAACGTTTATGCCTACTATTTCCACATTAATCCGTTTATAAATTTATAAACAGGATGATTAAATAAATTATATATAAGTAGATTGTTGTATAGTGACCTAATGTTTCTGTCTATTTTAACAAGCAGTAGATACATGACGCGAATTTAATATTAAATTTAGAATAATCTCTAATGACCGATTCTTTAATAGTATATATATATGTAAACTATTTATATTTTTCTCGATGGCATATATTTGACTTATATATATTAGTTTTTTATAAACATTTTCGGCTGAGTTATCTTTGTACTAAGTTAAATTAAAATCATTATCAATTGAAGGTTCAGCAAGTAAATTATGAAATAAATATAAATGCGAGTAATAATTAATTTAAAATATCATAAATGATGCAAACATGTCTGTTTATTACATTTAACCATTGTCGAAGTGAAGAAATGTAATTTATAATAGGGTATTATATTGTATATGCGTCATTTGAGAGCTATTTAAAGGTATAATATAAAAAAATCGCTAGGTATTTTATTGAATATTAAACATTTTGTAAAAATATGACATAACAAATCTTTATATTTTATTATTAAACATGTTTTTTATATATGTTTACATATACTAATATTTTTTATTTTTATTGTTTCAGGTATGTAACAGCGTCATTTTCATATCTCACTGTAAAGGTTTGAGTATTTATTAATTTATATATATATTTATGTATTTATATGTTTTGTATCATTACTAATTCTTAACGGATTAGAAATATAAAATAATATTATATACTTTCTATTTTTATAAATTATGAACGAAATCGTTTTGTTCATATGATAAACATCATTACTTTCCTATTATGATCATTGTTAATTGGGAAAAAATAGTTTCGAAAATTAAATATGAGATATTTAATAACAGCGCCTAAATAACCAAAATAATACAATTCATAAATAGAACTCGGCTAAAAAAAATGTTTTTATTTTTTACTTTTATGACGTAATAACAGTATATATATATATATATATATATATATATATATATATATATTTTTAGCTTAAAATTTTCAAACTGGGCTTTTGTTATTCTTATTACAAACGTTATTTATAGTTTTACGTAAAAATACTTATTTATAAAGCAAATGAAAGATCTTTACGATTCTACTATAATACTAGGGTTACAAAAAAGGTCGACTATTATTTATTGCCAGGGGTAACTTAAATATTTTATTTGATTACTAAATGCTATTATTATTTATTGAAATATTGCTTACTACAATACATACAACATATATTATAGAAACAATAAAAATAGTGTCATGATTCTAAAATTTTATATATTTTAAAAAGGTGTTTTACTTTTTATTCTGATAAATTGTTTAAATTATATTTTTCCAAAACACTGCAATATAAAAATGTTCTTATATATATATATATATATATATATATTTTTTTAATGTATGTAGAACCCAAAACTAAGCTTAATGTTAAAATGAAAAAAGTACTTTATAATATTTATTTTGTATATATAAAAGTTGAGCATAAACAATCAAATAAATATTTGGAAAATAATGATTAAAAAAAATAGGTAGTAACTAACTATCTTATATTTGTGGCAAAATATAATCGTATATGATCATTGAATATTAAAAAACATTTTTTTACGAACCGTCGTTCGTAAAAAAATATATATGTATACATACATTTACATTTTATTATATACAAGAAGAATAATAAATAATATATTATTTTTCATATATATATATATATATATATATATATATATATATATATATATATATATATATATATATATATATATATATAATAAAATGTACAATTTTTGAAACATGCGGCGCATGAATTGGGGTTGTAAAACGATTCAAAATTCTATGCTGGGAGGGCTTGCGTATCGCACCTTTTTTTTTCGCATATTTCTTGTCAATGCTTCGAACTCCAATGTTAGGTCATCGTCTCAGGTGTAATCTGGACCTTATCTTATCCACCGCAGACTTCGAATTTAATTTTTATTATTATTATTTAAAATTAATTATTATGTTAATAAAAGGGGTGGATAATTTTTTTTTGCCGTAAATTAAAAGTTTTGCTACCTACTAAAGTAGGCCAAGTTTATTAAGTTTTAAGTGGCAGTTTATCAGATTTTTTCATTCCCTTACGGGATTAGTTACCCCTGGATTTTCAGTATCATGGTATTATAGACCGTGGGGCGGGTGGGTGCGGGTTCCTTTTTATTGCCCCTCCCCCAAAGCCCGTAGGGCTAATTTCACGTTGCGGACACGTGAGCGCTCAACACGTGTCAGCCTCGTGCCTCTTCTTCCCTCTCTCCTTTTCTCTCGCCCCCCACCTTTCGGTAGAAACCTTACCGATTAGCCAGTCTGATCCTAGCGCTCGTCTTTTATCCCCATACGTGCGACGCGACGGGCCACTTCAGCAATTGCGAACTAAAATTGACGTTGAAAATCTTCAAGTGCGAATAAAAATTTGTCCCTTTCGAACAATATTTTTAATCTACGGTACGGATAACTGAGTGTATATGTGTAATATTCTGTCCATACCAATGTCAAGTAATGTAATTTCAAATAATTGATGATAATCATGATGATGATGAGAGAATGAAAATATTGGATATCAGCATATAAGTAACAATTTTTATTTTTTACTATTGACTGTTAAATTACTACAACTGATATTGTTTTTTTTTCACGCATCTATATTATCTAATATATATAATACATAAACTTATACTTAATATGTTTCATTAGATGTCAAAAACGCCCTTAAGTTTTTCACAAAGAGGAAAAGTATGATCCAACTGAAATTTGTTTGATATTAGAATTTTATTCAATTGTAATTGTTTTTAAAATATTTGTACTTAAGAATATAAATTTATTTATTTATGTATATTATTATACAGAATTTATCAGGCTATTTACAACTTATTAAAAAAATAAAAAAATCAACTAAATTCATATGGTCTTTACTTAGGTTATTTGCTATGGCAATGTTTTTATGAGCTATTAGATTTTTTATTATTATGCAAATTAATTATGACACAAATGACAAAACTATATAATTTAAATCTAAATGCACTAATGGGTTTATTACTTCAATTCATAAAAAAAAAATATTTTCCTACATTCTCAAGTACTAAATCTATGTATGATACATTTTATTTTGTTTTTAAATACTGGTAAAATAATAAATAATTATTTCTCGAACATTCAATCTTCTAAATATGCTTCTATATCAAGTAAATATATTTTTATTTAAAGCAACTCTTATTGTCCTATGTATATAGCATGTATAATATAATATAAATACAGAATTTCTATAACCACACTTGACATTTTTTAATCCTAGATTTTGCTAATATTTTTATAATAATATATATATTTCGCTTAAACATATAGTTTTTAATTTCCTTAAAATAATTATATCTACTGTTTTAGAAGCTCTCTTGAAATATTTTTTGTATTATTAGTTACAACTTGTAAAGCAGTATCCATTTTTTATTTTTATTTAAAGCACAATTGCTCTCATAAAATATTATATGTTAGATGATTATTTTTTTATTGTCATCTCCAAGCAGCGACAATTTTAATTAATCTTGTTTTCTCAAGATTTTTAAGCATATGTGCAATAATGGTAATTTTTAAATTTTCAGATATTTTGTATTCGAAGTGCATTAGTCTAAATTATATATATTTTGGTCAATTTCGTCATCCGATCCTTGTTTTAAATCCACAAATTATGCTTTAGACTCATTCAAGAGATACCGTTTTATTTTATTTTTATTTTTAGTTTGAAGTTGATTCTTTTAAATAATTTACTACAATCTTTAGTAGACAATAATTAATTAAATATAATTGTTTCTATTTTAATATTTAAAATTTAATCATTAAAAATTCGCGAATCAGGAAGTTAAACTATATTTAAATGTTAACTATTTACAGTTAATTGATCGAGTTAAATGTTTATATAGTTTTGTTAGTGATACAGATATATAATATAATAAAAAAAACCCATACGAAAATAAAAATATATTTTTAAATATAATTAAACAGTTATTATAAATAAAATAGATTATATAAAAATTACTACAAAAATTGCCTCAATACATTAATTGAAATAGTCGTCTTAAAATATTTAAGAATCCTTAATTTACTATAGACATCCTTAAAAAAATCGAACGGAAATTATTCACGTGAGACTTCATAACTTAAATAATATTATTCAACGTCTTTTCAATCGCAAAGTCCCCGGAAATTATTCCATTTTTATTATATTCTTTACAAGTTTTCCATCAATTGCAATAATTACTTTTCTCTTGCATTTTTATTCTCTCCGGCCGTCTGGAAGCAAACTAACGTAATAGTAAGCTGGATATAAGACCCTCGCTTCCTTTTAGTCGGCTTATAATTTTACTGCTGGTCGCGAAGAAGGCTTACAAAAAATAAAACAAAATAAAACATTTATTCTCCTTTTCCACTACCGAGTTGTAAAGCTAATTCTCAGAAGCTTCGACAAGAGATTATTCATGAGTAGTATTTCTGAACAATATTAAAGTTTTAGATCATAAATGCATTATATTATGAATACTCGTTTTTAGCAATAAAACTCTGATAGCATTTTTCAGTATGTTCGATTTTTTTATCTATATAATAAACTCTACTATAGATTTAAGCAAATTATTGTTTCATCTTATTTTAACTCTTTAAAATATATAATTTCCTTGGAATCTCAAAATACATAAAGACAACTATTTTAAGGTGGAATTTAGATTTAGGTGTTGGAATCACTCTTTCTGCGTTAAATTGGCAATTTGTCAAGTTCGAATAATGGATCAATTTTTCGTGTGATTTTAGAGAAATTATTATGTTTAATAATTCTTCGTTGCTTACCGTTGTATATGCTTCAACTGCATTCTCTAAATTGTGTAGTCACCAAATTTAATTTTTTGACTATCCAATATTTCTTCATAAATTACACAAATATTTTTTATAGCAGCCGTTTTATTTATTTGTATATAACATAATCTCCCTCAATGATAAAACCTTATTCCATCTTTCTATAAAATTTTTAATTCCGATTGAATAAATATTTGATGATTTAGATGCTTAGTACTCTGTGAGACCGGATTTTACTTGGTCAATATTTTTAATATTTTATTCACCTAAATAAAATTGCATCCATCTGTATATCGAAAAAAGTGAACATTGCAAATATTCTTCAATATATTGTTTTTTTGTGATTTTCGTACAAAATACAATTTCGCAAAATTTGTTTGTCGGGAACAAAATTAAGATAAAAATATATTAATATTTAAATGCCGTCATAAAGGTGTGTGCTAATGTGTAAAATACTCGATTTCCAAAACATAACTGATCATCAAAAAATACTATGATAAACAGTGACATTTTAGTCTGGTCCTATTATGCAACAAGTAAAGCCACTACACAAAAACTTGGAAATATATGTTTTTCAATTTAAGTCTAAAGTTAACTATTTTCAAAAACGACATTATTTTTGAGTATCCCTAATATATAGATTCATGAAATTTTACTCTACTTTTAAAACCATTGCTATTATATATATACAATATTTGCGATTGAGTTCCTAACTGACGATAGCGATTTTATGTTATTATAAAAATCCCCATCGAGTTGTAGATAGACTTTAATATTTATTGCAAATTACACTGAAGGTGTATTTTTTATATAATGAAGCAAAAAACCTATGTAGGGCAAATATTACATTTAAAGAGTTTCATATAGCTAAACTAATAAAGCCAGACTATATTCCTTTCCTTGTCGTGAAAGTAAATTGCATATTAAAAATAAATTACTAACATGACACATGAATACTATTTTGTACTTTGAAATGTAAAATTGCATACTCAGTAAATATTTATTAAGAATCGCTTTGAATTCCCCGCAACTTCAAAAAATATACCATACACCCCAGAGAATTTAATATAAATATAGTAAAAGAAAATATATATAGTAATATAGGAACTGCGAATTTGTTTTAAATTAGGTAAAACGTATCTCTTATATGTAGTTTTGTATAATTTTACTGTGGATTTAGTTGATTTTATTATATAATATAATATATTCATTTGGAAAAATTAACGTTTATTTTATAGCAAGTAGATGTATATTATGTTGAAAAAATATTTGCATTGCAATTTATATATGTATCTAATAAGTACTTAATAAGTAGAAAAATTAAGACGTGTTTGATATCATACGATACATATAATATTTAAAGGAACTGTGCTCTTAAGTTTAAGAAAATGTGATGTCATAACGAATTAAATTTGTCTCAAGAAAAAAAAATGAAATACGAAAACAGTAAAAACTGGAAAAATGTATACAACAAATTCGATAGAACATAATAACGATAAAATACGAATCGATCATACTTAGATTTGCTCTTAAAGTACACATTTGCATTTTCGATGATAAGCTGTATATGTAATTCAAGTTAATTTATCGATTTTCGTTATTACGTTTCACAAAAGTGTGAATTACGTAATAATTAAATGAATGTGATCCATGTACCACAAAAAATATAGTTAAGATCATATTGCAGTATAATCGAACACCTCACATCCGAATCGGATAAAAAATTAATTTGATATTAGTAATTTAATGTCAGGTAACATAATATTTTTTTATGTTTTTGTCTAAATTCGTTTTGCTGTTTTGTCGGTGTTATGTGTTTCTATAAAGTTTTACCAGGACACCATAAAATTAAAATAATAATTTAGTCTCTTGTTGATATTTTCAAAACCCTTCTGAAACATTCGTTTTTATCATTAAAAAAAAATAGTTTGTTGAGAGAATGTACTTCTATATTTTATTGAAGGTTATTGTTAAATTAATTGAAATATTTTTAATAATAGATTTATATACGAATCGATTAAATTAAATAATTTATTAGCACAGTTTCATTTTCTGACAAATATTATGCTAAAGTATATTAGGGTTACAAATATAAATATATAATTATTTTTTAAAATGTTTTTATTTGTAACATATCTAAAAAAAAACTAGCCGAAATGTCATATTTGGTTTATGTGCGTTAATTTGTGTTTTTAAGTAGTATAAAGAAATATTTAACTTGAGTTTATTACTGATACATAATAATAGTAAATTAATTATTAGATTAAGTCGCCCTAAGAAAACAATTACAATTCAACAATTTGGTTCAACACTAGCAGTCAATATAAACTGACCGAATTCGCATAGCTTTTTATTTTTATTTGGCCAGTTTGCATTCTGGCATTCGTCCATTGAGTATATATATTTATAAAATAGTTTTCATTGTCTAAAATTAAACCCGCACACACAATTTCATTGATTAACAAACTAATGATCAAACATTTAGCTGCGTTTGTGTAAATTTAATCGAATAAATATGAAAATACTTAAGATTTTCTCCAGATTTATATCAGCAGAATATCAGTAATGATTTTGAAGTATCTATTCAATATAATCGCAATTTATAACATTTTCTCTCGGTATTGTTTATTTTAATGCTATTATGTATTATATTATACAATATAAATACATATAAAATATAAAGCAATGTCGGTAATTAAATATTAAATAATATTGTAAATGCATTTTTCTTAATTTTCTTTGGTAATAGTTGATACTACAATGTTGATTTATAAATCAAAAATTTATAATTACAATTGATTTAGATTTAGTATAATTGAATATGCGACGCTATTAACGTTGTAACATTAATAGTAAATTTTACAGGAAGTGAAAAATTAATTAACGTATGCCAAAAACTTATCTACTAATACATAATTTTAAAATGAAATAAATTAGTGATCTTTTAAAAAGATTTAATAAAAAAAAATTGACAAAAAATATTTTAAAACGATAATTTTTACATTTTTTAATATTAAGTAATTTTTCATTTGCCGGTAGATATTTTGCCAACTCTAGTTTTTTTTTTAATTCTTAAGAAGTTGGTTGAAGTTGCAGAATCATTCATATAACGATATTCAATCAAAATCTCAATTCAGACTTACAACGTTATTCGCGTTGCATATTCAATTGTGGTTTATGAACTTTCAATTAAAATATATAATTTTCAGTTTATAATTAACATGAATTGATAATATATTAAAATATACTTTCTACAGTAGCTCAGTTGTCATGTAAGAAGGTAATATTTAACAGCACGATTTGTTCGTTCATAGTTGATTATCCTGCAAGAAAATTGTAATTTGAGTTTTGCGAAATCTCCAGCATTTTTTTAATCTGCTATTGCACAGTATTTATATTTTTAACATCAGTTTTGAACTATTAAAAATATGTGTTTTTGATCTTTAATTCATTAGTTCGATTTAAAGCAGAATACAAACCAAAAATTTCACTTAAAAATCATATCAACATAAAAAATATGAAGTAGTATTCAACAAATAAATCGCAATTATTTTATCGTACATTATTAATTTTTCAATGAGAAAATTTGTGCTATATTTATCTTAATTATTTTGATCTAAACTGTTTCATGCTGAACTGTCTTAAGCATTATTCTTATTTTTGTAGTTTGATCTAACACAAAAGCGTCATTTAGTGATTTCATAATAATATGCGTTTAGTTGCCTCTTAATATTCTCAACACTTTATATAATTCAATTATCAGTTATACACATAGCGCATGTACTCTCAGTTGACATTTCGACGTTCGATTTCTTCTGAAACAATTGGTCCAAGAGCAGACTGTCGTTTAGTTTGATTTCAGATCCGCGTTTTATGTCCGTTACTATTGTTGTCAATTTTGCTCATTGTTCGTTTTGCTGTGTGTGATAGTGAGGTGTGTAAACAGAGAAAGAGCTGTGAATCTATTGGTTGTAATAAAGGACTGAATAACATTATTCAAAAGTAAACGGACGATTGTCTGATTGCGGTACGTGTCGTTGTGGCGGGACCGCGGGATAAGTTCGGATACATAGACATGGCTACCTTACGCAACACTGCACCTGGCGTCGAATGGTCAAACGGAGGGGGGCGAAACGACTGGGAGGCGCAGGGCATGAGGGCGAGCCGCCACCAGTGGCCTAACCCACTTCCACAGCCTCAGGTGCCGCTATCCATGGGACCGATGAGTATGTCACATCATCATCCGTCGCACTACTACCAATCAGGACTCCAGCCGCCGCCGATGAGGTTCCTACTTTCAGGTAACATACGGGAAGAAACTTTGTCGTTCGCTTTATCGATATCCAACGTTAGATTATTTTTATATCTCTTAATAGTATCTTAATCCATTACTGTTTGTATTGTATTTTTCACATACATTATTTATAAATACTGGACTTCCCTCGGTCGTTTAAGGGTCGTCTTAGGCAATTAGGTGTAGCTCCGCTTGGTACGAGGTCAAAACTCAAACTTTATTACAAATTTTATTGTGTTTTTTTTTTCAGTATAACGAATTTTTTTCTTCGTTATACTGAGATTTTACTTTTTTTTATCCTGCAGAACTGTCTTAAAGTTTTTAGTAAAAATAATGTATGTTTATTATGCATATTGTAAATGTGCATAATAAACATACGTCATTTGCGATATGATTCCGAGGATACTCGGCTTCGTTATGCGGAGCGCGTGTCACTTTAACAATTCATTGGCGATTCGCGTTTTGTACGATACGTTAATTCGTAGCATCCTATTATATGGTTCGTCTGAAGTCTCAGCGTAGTACATTACAGGCTAAATATTTTGTGGACAAGATTCGTAAAGTGAAATTGGACGATCAAGATCTTCTGGCAAGCTTTGATTTTACCTCACTGTCTACAAATATTCCCATTGTTGACGTAATATTGTCTTAACTCCTCGAAGGAGATTTTTATAAGCAAGTTGAAGGAGCACTTATGTGTTCCCAGCTTTAGCTAGTAATAGCTAATCTGTTTATGGAATACTTTGAAACAGAAACATTATAAAAAACAAATAAAAGTATGGCTTATGACGACTTTGCTGTGTGGCCCCACAGAAAGAGCGATTTTGATGTTTTTCTTAATTTTCTTAATACATCCAAATGTAAAATTTACAATAGCTCGAAGGAAATTGTCAATTGACTTCCTGGATACACTGATCTATATGCTGATTCCCATCACCATCCGGCACAGATGGCACAGAAAAAAGGCTGAACAATGACATATTGACACCGAACTCCATACCGTGATATTCACGCTTCAGTTTAATGGCTTTAAAAAATAAACTTTAAAGACATCAGAAAAAAAGATGTTAAATCAAAGACTCTAACAGATAGGAGAATGGTATATCTTTAGAAGTAAATTATATTTTAAATCATTAAAATAAAAACATTTTAAAGTGATTTTTTTTATAAAAAAAAGACTTTAATTTTGATATTTCTTAATATACCAAATATAAATATTTGCTATTAAAAAGAAAATATATCTAAACTTACTTATTTTTTAAATTATCAAGCATAATTTTTGCAAATTAAGAATTTAACAGTATTTATTGGTAAACGATTTAAAAAAAATACAGATTGCAATAATCATATCCTTTTATATTTTTTAGCAATTCATATTCAATACTGTCTCTGAAAAATAAATCTCAAATTTTGATGGATATATTGCAGAATAATGTTGCATATAATAATATCTTAAACGATTCGTTATAATCGTACACTTGAGTGATTATAATAAAAATTAATAAGCTTGCAATTATAGCATGTGATTGAATTATTTATTACTTGATTATTATTCCAATTATTTTTTCACACTATAATCGTTTGTTAAATTAAAAGTTTTACGTTTTTTGTAGATTTAAGGCAATAAAAAAAATACCAACTCCTAAACTGTATCATCAAATGCATGACATTATATACTACTTTTGTAATTACGATGTATAGATGTAGCCAGATTAATTATCAAAGTCCGATAATGTTTAAAGCACTAAAATATGAATAGCTTAGAGGTCTTTTGTTGCTATTTCTTTATCTGATAATGAGTAGTAAGTCCTAGGTCAAGATCACGCTTTACCTCAAAATATATGCCTTCAATCGATGCTTTTCTAACTGTGACCTATGATTATAAAGAAGCCATAAATATTTAACGCTGGCAAAGCCATCATGCATTCGAGTGTATTCGCCGAAATATCCGAAAGCTATAAAACGATCATTGCTCGGACGGCGAGAGAAAACGAAATTGTGACCCATAAAGGGCTGAACAAGGACAAGGCGAGAGGGAGCGCTCAAGACCGGAAAAGAAAGTGAATTCGCTGGGTGGATGCGTGGACAAGAAGAGAGTAGGTCAAGATTCGAGACAATGACCCAGAGGCTACAGTCCTTCAAGCGCGAGAAATCTCATGGGAGAAAAACGTTCTCGTGATCGGAGTCTCGTCGGAGTTTCGATTGTTCCCTGGCGTGTCGCCCATTAATCGATGAATCCTTGAAAAAGTGGTTAAATTATCGCTGTCATGTGGGCAAAACCTGTTTGTGAACAGTGGCCGTGCAACGACAGACTTCTGTCTAATTCTTGTACGGGGGTCGCCAACTGCAGATTAGCAAGCGAGTTCTAATCCATACTAGCAGATTAGTAAACAGATTACATGGTTCGATCAGTTAACTGTCGGGTAAATTCAATGCAATATGTTGACTTGAACGTAGTTTTATTATATTATGAATTGCCTAAGTTCGATTTTTAATAAAAAAAAAACTATTCTCTAATTCGAAAACTGATTGTTCGATAGTAGGTAAATGTTTTTAAATAGCTTTTTTAATTAAAAATAAAAACACATTTTTTAAAAATATATAATGCTATCTTTATAAAGGAAATATAAAACACATAAAATATCAGTATATAAATAATATATATTTTAAATAAATGTATGTCTTACTTAATTCTATCACATTTTTGACTTCTTGAAGTCATTGTAGAAAAATTCACACTAGTAAAAGCTAAGCTTAATGCTATATTTGGCTCTCGTAAATAAATAGCTTACAAATAAATTATCAGTGGGGTCAAAGTACATTAATAGAAATACAAAGTCCAGGAAAAATCAGGGCTGGATAAATATACTTTATATAACGAGGATATTATGGAACACAGGAGGAATCTAAGCTGGTCCATTACTGTTTGTGTTAAATGTATTAAAATAGTTTAGTGTGAGAAATGAGATACATATAAATATAATATATTAGTCTTCTTATTTCAAAAAAATATCGAAAATAACACGAAAAACCAAATATACTACTGAACTAAAAAAAAATTATTTACTTAGGGAAATTATTTTGGGATTAAAAAAAACGTGCCTACTTACAAAAAAATAGTTATGCTCCTATTTTATTTAAATTGTACAACAAAAACTACATGTATATAATAACTAGTTATTTTTGTTTGATCCGGGACGTTTCTGATCATTAGTCATTAATCTTTTTTACTAAAGCCTAATAATTTATAACTTTTATCACATATTGCTATCAATCAGAGTTTTTTAATTGTTTATTTTTGGTTAATCAATTATTTTTTATTGATAAGAAAAAAGTTCGATTTACATCTTTATTGCTTTAGAAATACTATGAATGTTTTTTTAGTAATATTTAATTTCCTTATTTTAGTTTAATCAGTTAATCTGAGACTTATTTTTGTTATTTGATAAAAATAAACTTAAAAAACAAAGTATGCTCCTATTTTATTTGACTTATACAACAAAATATTGCGTAAAATAAATTATATTTATATTTAGAGATTTTTTTTGTCAATAATCAATAATATATTTTTACCAAAGATGATAGTTAATTATTCGAGGAAGAAATTTTGACACAAAAAATTGATAGCTATATTTTTTTAATATTTATAAGAAAAAAAATTGATTTAAATTTTTCGTGTTTTTTGTTATAAATATTATACTTTTAAATCTCTGCAACATTTTGCCTAGAAAACAATCATATATGTAGCACCTGAATTATTAAGTTATTAAGTTGTTGTACCGATTTCATTTCTACCTTTAAATCTAAATATTTTAGTATGCCAGTTACGTTCGACGTTTATTCTAATTTATTCCATTTAAGCGTCGATGTTTTGAATATATAATATTATTCACTATTACTGTAAAAATATCAATAAAACGATTAAAATTCTGTTAAAGGATAAGTAAAATTATTTCAATCACTACCTGTATTACTTTTTATTATTACAATTGATGCATTTAAATGATTTACAGCAATAACATATCAGATTTATGGAATGTGTTCCATTGATAAACCATAAGTAGAATTTAACAAAAAATAATATATAGTTATAATTTTAAATGACACTAAAAATATCAGACAAGAATAGCGAGCCAAAAATAATTTTAAGCAAAGTCTTGTTTTAGATTATGATTTTGTGTGTATATCGATATTTTATATATATCGATTCCATCTCGAAAAAATATGTTCAAGTTTACATATATATTGTCTATCTTTGATAATATTTATTTTATGTTTTTTAAATTATTTATTCGCTTAGATTAGAGAGTGACAGTCATCTAAAATTTAGCTGTAAGTGAATCTTATTATAATTTACAGTTAAAGCAAAGATTTTTGGCTTTTAAAATCTTCTTTGGTATCATTCACCGATGGTTTTTTATCACTGATTTAATACCTCGTGGCTTCGTCGTACGTCAGAGTGAAGGCCGAATCTGGTCATGCCCGGTAATTAAGCAAATGATTCTATCACTATCAACATAGCTTTGATTCCACAGATCTCGATGAATATATTTTTTATATGTATTGAAAATGTCATTTGGAATATTTGCCAAATTAAATACGTTACTCTCGACAAAAGTATTAAATAGAATAGGAACTAAAAAAGGTTTGCGTTAATATGGATGGTGTAGAAAATCTCAAAATATTTCATATTATTGTATAAATATTACAGTTATGATCAATTTGTATGTACCTCATACAGAGACATCTTAGACCTTTGTCTAGATTATCTCAATATGAATATTTGGCGTGGCAGAGGTTTCAATACAATAATATTGTTTCAATAATGCGTTATAAAGGACGCAAATTATTGATGGATCAGAATGAAATGCGTTTATTATAACAAAGCCTAACATTTCACAAGAACGTAAAGAAAAATTCCACTCCCTTTTAAAAATAATTCTGAGGTTATGGTGACTAGATTTAAAATAAGTATTTAACAATGTTGTTTTTTGTATTCATAATTGCCATATAAATGGCAATTGGAAACTTTTTCTTGTATGCTGATGACATGAAAATGTTTATAAACGTCAGAATAGTTTCTGATCTGGATTTCTTGTAGATATGTATTGCTGAAAACCTTTAACTTTTTAGCATCAGAAAGTGCCTTTTCAAATCTTATTACCAGTGATTTTTTCTTATTATTAGCTGAAGAAATTTGCAACATATTTCAAGTTAGTTGTAACCCTGCGAAGCCCCTGAAAGGCATAAATATTTATTGTACATTAAACCACCATATTGCAACAAAATGTCAAACGTTTTCAAAATCCACAAAGATGGCATATTTACCCAATTTTTTGTATCTCTGTCTTACTGTAATATTATTGACTTTGAAGCTATTTAATCCACATTTTTGTAAACTGTTTTAAAGACATATAGTGATAAACTTTAAAAGCTAAGTCAAAATCAATAATTGTAACAATTTACATTCTTTTGTATTTAAAAGTGATATACATATATGTAAAGTATAAGAGTAATATGATAAAATATTTAAGTTTTTAAATGCATTAAATAATGTTTGCCTTTTTTTTTGTTACAGGTATGTAATCACAACTTTGTCCTTGTATTGTGCAGAAAAGGTTTGAATATAATACTAATATAATCAATACTTTTTTATCTTAAAAAATGTTTTTTATCATATGGTCCAAGGAACATATAATAAGTCCTCTGTGATTTAGGAAATACAATATTCGTATTTCTTGATTTGTGTGCTATAATTAAATTATATCGCTTATGGAAATATTAGGAATTAATTTATATACAATAGTATATTAGTTTTTAAATAAAAGTGTTCAAGCATCAGAGTTACTTTTGTCCATTGTGAGCGAAAGCAGTTTTTACTCGAGGGCATTTAACGAAAAAGCGATGAACACAAAAGCAAGCACCGGTGAAAGGAATTGAATTACTACATAATCTTATTTCATGATCATGATCAGATCATGGTTAGCCGTCTTGGTGAACGGACTCATCGAATATACATATGCATTATATATGCAAGCGTTTCAATGTGCATACTATGTATACACAAATAATTTATTATTGATTAACAAATATAGTTATGAAAATGTTAAAAAATAATTTAAATTTTAAAGCCCTGCATCTAACAACAATGTCATTCATATAAACTGTTATTGTGTTTCGAGTTATTGCTTTAACAAGTGCCTATAAATAAGCTTTTATCTCATTCTTCATCCGTAAATTAGATTCATATACTCTTACTTATAATGTCTACATAAAAACACGGTATTGCATGAGATGATTTTTCACTATAAATTTAAAATTTCTGAAATAGTTACATTTTTTTCTATAGCAGTTTTTGTGAATTTATTAGAAAAACATAGAATATACGTTATTTATATTTAAAATTATCTAAGCTGACGTTAATGTACTTTAAATTATGCTTTGAAAACTGAATATGATTTTATCTCATTGTGAATGTTAATGTCTCAATAAAAAATAGTATTTCATTAGACGATTCAGTAAACGTCACTTTAAAAAAATCTTATATTATATGTATTAGTTTGAGTGTGATAGTATTTTTAAATAATTTGCAAGCTTCAACACAAAACACGTTTAAAGGTTCGCGGATGATAAAGTTTATATCAGTAATAAATATAATTTATTATTTGAAAGTATGCATAAGTTTCTTACATTGTAAATTTCATAAGCCAGTCAGGAACCTGGAACACCCAAGCCGATGCTTAACCTCGAACGGGAGCAATTTCCTGCTCTGAGGCCTACAAAACCCCAACTTTGCCTTTCTCCTGAGGGACCGACTCTCAAGACCAGACGGATATTTGTATATGAATCAATCAAACACTAACGTAATTAACATAAAAATATAATAATCCACGGGATGTTAATTAACGCGTTGTTATCCCGATTCAGATTTTTGTCTTGGAAATTCGGTGAGATCTCAACGCTAGACACGTGCATTGGAATTAATCCGGCGTGAATCAATCTAGGACGTTGCTTTTTAACTTCATACTTACACGAAACGGATACGATTTTAAACTTTCGAAAATCCCTACCAACTGCATGACGCTGTCAATCTCAGATATGCAAGGCATCCAAACTCTGTCTTCAGACCACCTTCCTGTGTTTTTATACACTGAAGGATGAGATCAAGGTTATCCATAAATTTGTCATCGACTAAAACAATGCTGTTTGGAAGGGTTTCAAGAGTATTGTTGAATCACGTATAAGCAATATAACGTAATTGCCATATCAGATAACACCTTCGTAAATTTTGCATTAATAAACATCTTTAACGCTTGCCTATTTTTTGGGTATTTCCAAGCTACTTAGAAAACCGCTACAATTAATGCGATTAAAAAAACAATTCCGATTATCGTACCATTAGTTTATTACTGTCACTTAATAAATTACTTTTTATGCGTTAAAAGAATCTTTAGAGAATAAAATTATTAACGAACATATCGATATAGATTCTTATTTTAAAATGAAAAATAGTACGGGTCTTTTAATGTTAGATATAGAAAAAAATTCGACACTATGGCAAAACGGTTTGATTCATAAACTATACAAATCCAAGCTTCTGGTTATCTGCTATATAAGCTATGAGAAAAATAAGCTATGTTGTTTCACTAAATATTAAACACTCGGTACCGCGTAAAATTCTATCAATTATTTTGCATTCTATTATTATTTATAAAACGTTGACAAGCTCTGGCACCACCTCCCCAAAATGAAAAGGTCAGTAACGTGAAATGGAAAACAAGCGTTAATTACCTGGGCTTACACCTAGACTCTAAGCTTAAAATTAATATTAAATTTAAGCTTTGAGTCTAGGTGTAAGCCATTATTTATTTAAAACATATTCTGGAACTTCGCTTAAAAGGACTTTCCCGACTTGCTGCTTAACTATTATATAAAAAAAATCTAATCTATAAACTATTATTAGACCCATTTTAACATATGCCTTACTCCACTAGTAATATGTTTTTTTCTAATTATATTATATAATATATATTTATACTAATCTTAAAAAAAAAACAATTAAAGAAAACTGTTATTTGCATAACAGAAAATATTACAAAAATAATTAGTAAAATTATTTGTATTATTGAAATAAATGTATTACAATAATAATGAATTATTAAAAGTAATGGCGCTCTAAACTATTTATTAATATTAAGTTAAAGGATAGATACATATATAAATAATTTACTAAGCAAAACACAAACAACTTATTATTTTCAAGTTAACACTGAAACTGTCAATCGTTGTTGTCTATTTTATTAATATTAAACTGCTTTATATATTTATTTAATTAAAAATAACATTTGTTTCTGATATTAGAACTGAACACATGGCTTTAAATTATATTTCAAAAGCGGATTACGATATACAAATATGGCTTTAATTTCTATAAATAGTATCAGTAATTTTATATTTATTGATTGATTTTAAGTAATAGATTATTGCGATATCCAAAGATAGAGTATGTCAAGCTTTTTAAGTCTCTATTCTCGTCACTTTATATCCAATTAAAGGTCTACGGTGCATGGAAGCCCTTCAGACGCTTTCTACTTGGATATATATCGCATTTCATACAATATTCTCTTGTGGACATAATATGTTGAAAATCTTAGTAAAAACGTACATGGATAATGTGCGAATTATGCTAATGAAATATTTGTGTTGAAGTAATATAAAATTTAAATATGATACATTTATGGCATAAAATAAGTGTCTATCTACATCGACTGATAGATTCTCAATTAAAATATATTAATCTAAAAATATCATGGTACAATAAATATTTTTAGTACGTACATAAATATCTTAGGTTTCAATAGTATTTTTATAGAGTCTAATCTATGCATAGCTTAAAAGCATAATGTAATGTTAATCACAACTACGTGAATTTTATGATGTATCTTATACCTTTACACGTTATATAAATATATGCGATTCGAGAAACAGTTGCATCAGTTTATGCAACACTTTATATTTATTAGCATAATAAAAGAGCACTGAGGTAGATTCAAATTTCTTGCATTAAAAACTTAATAAGGATAATAAATGAAATTTTATAATCAGTATATCGAACTTAATAACACAGATGAGAATATTTTAGTTATTCATAGTGGTTTTTGAGTTTGCTCTATAATATAATCAATTATGATTTAACAAACATTTCAAAATTATTACATACAATGAAAAATTCCTCTTTTAAAATTTATATAACATTTAATAATATTCTTTATGTATGATAGAAGCTTACAATGTATTAAGAGTACTTACATAATTTAGCATCTTTTGCTATAAAATTTAAGGTCAAATACTCTATAAACTTTGTCGATTTAACGATGTAAGCATCGTAAAATTAACAGAATTTGTAATATATTTATTTAAAATGCATGCAAAATTTTCGCTTTACACTGAAACATAAATCACTTCAGCAACAATATAAATAATACTATTAAACCTAATATGTCTGAGAACATAAAACATAAAATTTTCATCAGAAAATCGTTGTACTCACTTTACGATTATTATGATTATTTTAATATATGAACGAATCCCATAAACGTATACATAATCGAACACAACAATGCATGTTTAACGCTTCACTACTAATACATAGCATAGTCAACTAATACATCTTATTCTAAATATGGTTATTATTTCACATAGAAGTATAGTAATAATTTATTAATTATTTTTTTTAATTTTATTTCTAAGCTAAACGTTCATTATTTAATTTATTTTGATTTTCATTATTATTTTAATACTTTATATGTCAATTAGAATTAAATCGAATATATTTTTATTAGTCAAAGATTTTTTAAATATTATCAATATTTTTCAAGGTAATCCTCATTTAATCTTGTTCACGTTGATATCTTTTAATATTATATTTATCTGTCTTAATTTAATATTTAAAAAAAGCAAATAGGAGTTAAAAATGGATTGGAGAGCAGCATAAAAATGTTCATGAGCGAAACAAAGCTTTAGAACATAATTACACACAACTATTTCAAAGCTTGCGCAAAAGTTATGTTTTATGTGATCCAATTATTCTGTATCACTAAAAATAGCTCGGGAAATTGTTCTGCGCTTCACTTATGTTTTTTATTTTTATATTTAAAACATTAAAACTAGTCTTGATGAGCAACGATTAATTTTAATAAAAATCTATTAATTTATGTTTTATACATTATGTTAACCCATTGGCTTCCAAACGTTTTCTGTTCTACACTACACAAATATGAATACTATATGATTTCCAGTAATGAGAACTAGACTAGTTTGAATGACTTAAGCCTTTTCAAGTTGTCCACGTTGAGGAGCTTACTACATTGATGTTGATGTACTGTTAGAGTCTCGTTCTGTGTTTAGTTGCAAAACGTTTTAAAGCAATAACGACGTCTTCAACTATCGTGAACATATCACATTCACAAAGTTTCGTAACAAAGTTTTTTACGGGATCATCATTTCAGATTTTCCAGGGTAAAGCAAAAGTTTGCTAGTCAGTGGTCGTAATATTAATATTTTAAGAATCATTAAATGACATTTTTCTGGCCAAATTTAAGTGAGTTGCGATTACAGTGGAAACGCTTGGTTATCTAGCGTTCATATTAAGATTTTTTATTAAAATATTACGACTAAGTGAGCATCAAATAAATCAAATTTTGACCAATAGGAGAGCCCAAAAATCAATTATCGTGCTGGCTCGTTACTTAGCGTTCCCACTGTGACGGCGCAATCACGATTTTATTGCTTTTGACGTGAATTTTTGCCTTCTGAGAAGTGATAATTGTTTTTGTGCTCTCCGATTGACCAAAATACGGTTTGAATATACTTTGACCAATACTCTAGTCTCTAGTATTATCGGTAAGGATAGCTCTCATATTTTTAAAACAGTGTGATATCGAGGTGCAGTCAAATTATGGCGCAATATGCTTATTTTTCCCTGATGGATAAGTTGGATTAGTTCGTATTATAAAATAAAAGTTTTAAAACTAAAATTTGTTTTAGAACTTTTATTAGGTGAGGTTTGGTTTAAAACAGCTTATGAACGTTTCATCAGCTAAATTATATTTTTGCTAGTAGAAATATATATCTACGGTGAAAATATATTTGGAATTCACTAGTGAAAATTTCGCACAAATTCACTATAACATGTATACATCGCATGTAAATAAATAATAAGTATCATATCATTTTATTAGCAGGTGCTAAATAAATTATATTTTCACTGGTAAAAATGTATATCTACCGGTGAAAATGTATTGCGATATGATTACATTATAATGACATATCTTAAAAATTCTTTCGGGATAGATTCGCGACTGTTTTTTTAAATTTTCCTTAAGGGATTACCCGAGAATTTCTGATTTAGAATCAGGGATGTATAAGTACAATGAAGAAAATACTTCTATGCCCGTTATAATAATAAATAAATGATAAAAGATAAACAAATGTTGCAAAAATTACAAAATAGGGCAATGAGAGTAATTTTAAATAAAAATAGATTAACTAATTGTAAAAGTATGATTGATAGATTAGAATGGTTGAATGTTCAAGAAATATTGAGTATGAATGTTTTAGTATTTATATATAAGTTAGAAAATAATATATTACCAAAATATTTTAATAAGTATTTAATAAGAAATAAAGATGTACATAAATATAATACTAGAAATAGAGAAAATTTAAAGAAAATTAAGTATAAGAAAACGAGTACGGCTAGGGGAATTATGTACGGAGGTTTTGATTTATATAATAGTCTTCCAAGAGAAATCCGAAACAGCAAAAATATAACGGGTTTCATAAATGAAATAAAAAAACACCTTCGTACATATAGAAATAAATTATAATATTAAGACTTTATTATTGTATTTTTTCATTTTTTCTTTCTGTTATGTATTTTTTATATATTTTTATATATGTTTACTAAAATTGTTAGATGTAAAGATTAGCTATTAAGCTAAATAAATTAATAAAATAAAAATAAATAAAAATAATATGTAATGGTAAAACCAACAAAGTGCACTGATACATTTTTAAGCTGCTAAAAAAGTCTAACTAATGGGTACCGCATGAACTGAATAAAAACAAAAAAAATTGTCAATACGAAATTTGTTTTGAGCTAATTTTATGCATCAGAAACGTATTATAACGTACTATGAATAGTGGATTCTTTATCATATCAACAGTTATAAAGCTATTTTTAGACTGAAAGTACACTAAATAAAGTGTTTTCTGATCTATGCTAAATATTTTTGATGCCTTATTAGAAAATAATAACATAAGCGTCTAAATTCAAGTATTGTCAAATCAAAGAAAATAATGATAACTGTTTGGTGATCTATGCTTGTTATATTCCTTTACGATATTTTGTTTAATGGCTACATCAACAAATCGACAAAATGTTCTAAACAAGTTTAAGCTGCTAGAAAAATAAAAAAAAGCTTTACAAATGCATACCACACGATTTTTATAAAAAACAACATACACACATTGCATCACTTAATTTATAATTAAGATTAATTATATTTTAGCAAAATTAGTATTTTACCTGATATTGAACATTCAGATAATCATAATTTATTTTATGTATTTACATTTAAGTGAAAATAAGCACACATTTTACTTGAGTATAAGTTTATTCATTATATTCAGACTGAACTATTCTGATAATACATTTATCAGAGAATTGAATAAAAGCAAGATTATGTAATCGTTCAGTGGTCATTTTATGTTTTTATAATCATTTTATGTTTCTATAATAACATTTCCTGGAGATCAAAACAATCAAGCCGAAAGTACATTTTGATATGTCATCAATGTATTTGCACTGCAATTATTTATCTAACAACCTAATACTAAGTATTACTCAAAATCCATTACCTCCCGCTGTAAAAAGGACGCGCCTTGTTAAACCGCCTCTCTTAATCGCTCTTAAACTTTCACCGATCAGTTCAATGCCAGGATCCATGTCTTTCCATTGTAGATTTGAATCAATTTTTACAACTAAGATAATTAAAACTTGGTCGCCAAGACCACGTGGTATCGCCGATAAGCGTCCGATAACTTCAATAAAAAAATAGATAATCAAAATGCGACACATCACTAGAGTATAGTGTTTACTACCATTCGGTCGGCGAGAGTAGGAGTACCGAGAGAGGTGCTACGGGTGGGGTATGGAGGGGAGTGGAGGCTGCATCGCCCAGGTTGGCTGTCAGTGCTAGCCTCGCGCTCAATCGCGAAGCATTGCTATCGGCAGCTGTGTCCGGGCTTCGATAGGACCTCCGCAGGTCGAGCTGGTAGTGCCGGAGTACGAACGATTGTGCAAGTGATGTTGTCGTAGTTGGACATTGCCGGACAATGGAGTATCAACCGGGTGCGCCCCTGGGACCTCCAGCGCCGCCGCCGCCTCTGCCACAGAATATTCCCTCCTCGGATCACTACCACCAGTTTTGGAGGCAGCATGTCTACGTCAACGGTCAGTGTTTTCGACTATATCATATCTTCTCGATACTCTTATTATATTGTAGTGTATCATATAAAAAATACATTAACATATGATATGGTGACTCCCAACAGAAATTTTTAAAATGGTCCTTTAATAACTTCCTGAATATATATGGACGTAAAAATCAAAATACTAGATCTGATTTCCTAGATATATAGCTCAGACAAATCCAGATGTCTTACAACTATTTTACACCGGATTAATGAGGTGGTTGACCTGTGGTCATAATTAAATTAATTATTATTTAATGACGATTTCGTTTTTATTCTATCATGCATTTCAGTGCTTTAGCGTTGATTTATTTTATATAAAATATGTATATTTTAAGTAGATTGACCTTAAAATGCATGCCTTATTAAAAATACGTTTAAAAGTTTTATTACTTTTTTTAAATAGTATTTATATTGCTTTATATTGATCAGATGTAATAATATATGTTTTTCATTTGTAAAGAAATATTATGAATATTTATTATGCAAAATAGCACTATTTAAAATATATATAAATAGAAAAATACAGTGGTTTAAAATAAATAACATTTTTATCGCTTTATTATTACTTAAATAATAATAAAAAATTAGTTCAGGTTTAGTGTAATTTTATTTTAATTTTTTTGTTGGTATTATTTTTAATTATTAATTATTTGATGAACTTTGTGGTTTTGTTCTGGATTGAAAGATGTTGCATTTCAGTGGTTCAGCCTTGATTTTTTTACGTGCAATTCTATATTTTTGTTTGATTTGTATTAAAAATTCATGCCACGTGACTTTAGTTAGGTGTTAAAAAATAGCAATAATAGTTAGTTGAATTAATTATTAATAATAAAAAATATTTTATATTAGCTAAAAAAAATATAATTGTATTTTTAACCGCTACTTAACTACAAAAACACATAGTTATAAACAAAAATGTGTTTAAATTTATTTTTAATATATTTGTCAAATAATTGAAATTGCAGTATTAAGATTGTATTTTTAATGTCCAGTTTCATGACAAAAAACTGAAAAACAATTTGTTTTAAATTTTTCTACTATACTTTTTAATTGAAAATTTCGTCTTATTTCGGTGCTTATTGATTAAAAAAATATACTTTTTACTTTTAAAGCTTATATATTAGTTTAAATAATGATAATTCAATAATAAAATAGCAAAAACTTCCTGTTAATTTTATTAGCTAATTAAGTTTTTCGTTGGTTAAAAAAATGATATGTCCATATTTATTATGCATTTTATAAGATCTGATTTATTAAAAAGAGTTTTTTTTATTAAATAAAATCAATAAAATTTAGTTGAAAAAATATTTAAATATTATCAGTATTAGTAATAAATGCATTAAAAATACTTTAGTAAGGAACTAATGTATTTCGGAATTAATTTAATAAAAATATAAGGAGTTTTATATCTGTTCTATTATTATTATTATTGTTATTAGAATTATATATAGCTTATAGCATTAATATTTAGTTGAATTAATTATTAATATATTTCTAAAAACATTTATTAATATTAAATTTTTTTTTGTAGCCTTTATGGTAGTCAAAAATTAGCATAACAATAGTATTTTGAATCGCCACTTGTGTTTAAGCATAGTAACACTGTTTTTGAGTATATATTTGTCGAATAATTAGCATTTTTGATGTCCAGTTTAATGATAAGAAAATGATCTAATTTTCAATTTTTATACGACACTTTTTAATTGAATATTTTGTCATATTTCAGTGGATATACTTAGTTACTCTTCACTTGAAAAAATAATTTTAGTATCAGTAATAAAAGCGTTGAAATAGTTAAGTACCTTAATTATATCAGAATTAATTTATTTAAAATATAAGGTGTTTTTTATCTGTTTTACGACAGATTTATGTTTGTTTATTGTACGTTTTTAAGATGATTTTTTTTAAATGCGGAAAATATGTTTAAATATTGTTGGGCCTGGTTTTTTTTTATCAATTTATGTATATTTTTTTAATTAAATTTTTCAGAATTTAAATAAGCGAAAAATAGTGTATAAATAAAACATGTCAATAATGTTATTAAAATTGCTAATAAATTCTCTAATAATGAACAACTAATATAAAGTAATATTTTGTAATACAAATATGTTATAAAGTGCACTAGATGGATAGACAGCACATGTTATATGGAAAGTTTTGCAAAATGTATTGCTCACTTCGTTGTATCTGTGTTTATTCAAAATTGCTTGTTTATGTGCTATACGCTTTTTGAAACAAACTTAGATATTAGTTTTAAAGAACTCTAGAGTAGTTCAAACTATTGCATTATTGAGTTAAATTGAAACTAGCTTTAATTATTACAATTTAAGTATTTGACATTAATGAGATACTTATGTAGTGTAAAAAAGTATGAGAAACAAAGATCATTTAATAAATTACGCAATTAAAAAATAAATGATTCATTACTGATTAAAGTCAATTAAAAGTGATATTTTATTTTTTAATTGCATTTAATTCTTTTATAATAAAATAATAAAAATTATCAGTTTATTATATTATAATAATATATATATTTGTACATTTTAATAGGAGTACTTATTATTCTTATTTGGAATTAGGTCAAAGAATATAAATCGCTGTTAAGATGACGTTGTCAATATAAGAATATATCACATTTTCAATATTTTCTTAATACGGTGGAGATTTTAGAGACTAGTTTTACAGTCTTAGAACAACCATATAATTAAATTAATACAAACATATTTAATTGATTAGTATTACATACAATTTATTGTAGGTTTTTTGGCGGTCACTAAAAATACGTTTTACATAAAAGATCATAAACAGAACACGATGTAAAAATATACTAAATATATAAAGCTATAAATTGTATAAAAATTATATTTTTTATTTATACTGATTAACGATAATTTTAACATGCTCATAAATACTCGAAGTGGCAATAATTTTTGCAAATAGTGTAATTATTTCCTATATTTAATTATTTGATTTTGTAAGAAGTACTGTGACAAATAAATTTATTGCATACATGTACTGATCTGTAATAATTAGGTGTTTTATGAAATCCAGTGTAGTATTAGGTCCAAACCACAATTATTGATAGAATGTGTAATTTTGAATGTACATACTTTATAATTAGCATAATTGTCAATCCCTATCTACTCTGTAACACACGCGACTTGTTACGTTTCGTATGTATTCATCTATAATTAGTAATCGTATAATTAGTATCTAATTACAGATTAATAAATATTTAGAGTTTTATTTATTCGCATAAGTTCGAAGTGGTTTATTAAGCGATTTGATTATATTTAATCCTAAAGTAAAATAATATCATCGGGTAATTGCTTTTTTAACACATCTCTCTTCTATAAACATAAAGACTATATTAAATATGTATTGCCATATATAAATATATATATATATATATTTTTTTAACGTTTGCCTTGAAGTCTTGGATGATATGTAATGGTTATCTTTACCGTATTATATATTTTTATGTGTATATAAATATATTTGTAGTGATAACGGAGCGATAGGCTCCTAAAAGTGTATAACTGGTTATTTTTTATGAGTTTTAAATCCATTTTTAATCTGCCTGGATGTGGGGCTTGTTTTAAAACATCAAAATGTTTATGCCGATTTTTTATATAATATGTGAAATTTCCGCTAGTAATTATAAAAAGGGAGGATGTGTAATTTTTATCAATAGATAATATTTTAAATAAATAATTGTTGGGACAAGTTTTAATAATTTTCGCACAAATGGCGGTCATATGTATGACCATGATTTTGGCAATATCCATAAAAAAATTGGCATAATGATGCTATGATGGAATTCGTGCAGAATAGCAGTCCGGTTTCTGGTAACGAAAAACGAAAGTAAAACATGGTTAAAAATGATTAATGCAGAATTCGGAAACCACTTTCACTTCTCAGATGGCTTCAATGTATGAATGTATACATACACATATATAAACATATATTTATTTATTTTTTTGCTGAAATATAAAACTTTTATTTTTTTTAATTAAATTGTTAATTTATATTGTATATTGGCGAATAAAAAGGTAGTTTCAATAAATATGTATAAACCATTCATTATAAAAACACATGCAATAGGAAATATAATGTATGTATTTAGATCCCATAAACAAATCATTTTAAAACAATAAATTAACCAAATTAGTTTAAATTTATTAACTAAAGTCGTAGGTAAATTTATTTAGAATTTAAAAGATTTTTAGTTAAAGTAGATTAAATGTTATTTATTTTGAATAAATTTTCTCACGTAAAATTTTTTATAATATTTTATTTCACACTAAAAGAAATACTTTAAACCGAATTATAGTAAAGATACTCTCAAATGATATTTTAATACATTTAATGATAATTTTCATCCACAATTTTGAAATTCTTAGATATAATTTATGTAGTAATCCAATTCTCTTTGAACGTAAACATTTTAAAGAAAAAAAATGTTATCATTTTATGTTATAAAAAAATGTAAATATAAAATAATATAATATTAATATAATTTCACTGTTTTAACTGCATGTTATCTAAACTTCGGTTAGGGTTCATTACATATCGTAATTTGAGATTGTGTGACCTTAGGCGTAAAATATAAACACATCTAAGCATTTATCGACTTACAGGTTGGACCTTTACAAATCTGATCAAATTAGAAAATTCTTATTGTTATCTATAAACGAGAAAGATTAGTCTGGATTTAAAACCCTCTTGTTGAGATCATAAAGTCATATCATCTACAATTTTTAGATAAGCCTCTTTGACATATTCATAATCATATTTTTTATATACTTTTGTTATAAGAAAATAATTACATGTAAATGTTTGTCAATCGTAGCTAATAAGCAATTTAACAATATTTTACTAATTATCTAATATAGTTGTTTGATGAATAATTAAAATAACAATATAAATAATTACTGTTTTAAAATACTTAATAAAATTAATTTATTTTTATAAAAATATGATTTAAAATGTCGCTTATTTTTTTTTGTGTATGATATCAAAATACATATTTTGTAAAATAATTAAAATTACGTTATTATGTATTATATATTTGAGTGCAATGGGAAATGGGTATAATATTTGATTTAGCTTAAAAATTATGATATTATTATAACCTTGACGCGTGCTTGATCGTTCGCTTAGCAAGTCATTCATATATAGAGAGTGAAAATTATTACCATATTTATTTATTTATCCGCCGACTATATAATGACGTGGGTCGATTTTTTTATAATAAATATATTCCGAATTGATCCAAGTGGTATTTTTGATGTTAAATTAGCAAAACTAGTTTTATGCTCGTGTAAAACTGGATTTTACACCAATCGTGATACGAGCTGTCTTAGAACTTTTTTTCTAATTTTAGTGTTAAATATTTTTTATCCCTAATAAACAACTCGAATTTGAATTAACTTATGTCTGGTTCATTAAGAATAACTTAATGCGTTTTCTGATTCTTTTTACAAGCAAAACTCATCTGCATACTAATATCATATAATATAATATAGTGTAATTATTTTTTTATATTTTTGTGATATAACAGTTTTTTGGACGCATTTGAATTAGAATGATGCGAGAAAATTAACATTATTAGGTATTTTTATGTTAGAATCGCTTAAAATTTGCAGAATCATCCTACATTTGAATACACGCAATACATGTTAAATACACATATCTATGTATAAGAGTGGTTATAAGTTATAGGTTATAAAATTCACCATAACATCTAATTTAAACTTTTAATCCCTCTGTAGTGTAGATTAATTATTAAAAAGCAACAATTTTAATTGTGTTGTAACTAAAAAGTAAATTTAAGACTTTAGTTTTAGTTTAGATATTATAGAGTACATGTTTCTTATGCAGAACCAGATTTCATTATTTATTTTATTTTTTGGGCTTTCTATTGCTTCCTGATTCGCGAAAGTTCGCTGTTTTTTTGGCTATTGATAAATTGTTTGATGATATTATTGATCACTATCGACTTTCGTCCGCGTCGTTTCACGGTAACTATCAAAGGCTCGATGCTAAAATTCTAGTTGAAGTAGTCACGAATAGGGCATCTAAATACCCGGCCTAATTCATTACCCGGTTCTACGTGTATTTTCCGATGAAGAACCGGGTACCCGGTTTGGTTCCGGGTAATTTTTGTAAGCTATTAAATAAATTACTTTTGTAAGCCGTTAAGAGTCAAATTTTTATTATGTTTGAATCCTTGATTAAATATGATAATTTTATATTTATTTTATTTTAATAATTAATATAATTTTTTTTTTAAATTGGGTATTGAAATAAAATCAATATAATATGTTATTATTAATACTTTACTGAATCGAAATATTTTTACATTTCATCGTAGGTTAGGTTAAATGCTGTCCCTTTTTTTTGTCGTTCAAAGACGTTAATCGCTTGAGAACGCCGATTCGGCTCTTCCATTTAATTTGAAATAATTGAAAAAATATTTAAATGAAATCAACCGGATACCCATCGAAAATTACCCGGTTTTCGGTTCCATGAAAAACATGACGGGTACACGGGTACCCGGTTTCGGTTCTACCCGGTTCGAATGCCCTAGTCACGAACATTCAAAAAGCATTCTATAAAGTTTATTATAAACTTTTCTTCGGTTTCTAGAATCATCCAAGGGACCAAGTTGATCCTGTTCTTTCTTTTCTTGATACATGGAAATTTAAAACTCAAAGTAATGGATACTATATACAAATGTGGATTTTATATATTTAAATGTCCAGAACCCCAGCAGAGTAAAGTAATCATTGTAGTTAAGAGAAGATTTGAAAAGATATCTATGAAAAATATGGAAAACTTCTATTTTTTGTCTTATCAATGACATACATATGTCAATTGAGAACTAAAATAATATAAAATGATGACCTTAAAGAGTTTCAGAGTATACGTACAAATGCGTATTCGCTATCTTTACAAAAAGTCCTGGAATCGTTGTAAAAAGGAATCGATTTACAGTCAGCAATGCCAAGTATCACATTGTTACATTTTCTATCCGGCGGAATTAAGTTTAACCCTTTATGTGCTAGATGCAGATGAATCCGGATTTATCCCACGCTCAATAAAATATTATAGATTTTTAGGTGCTGAATGCAGCATAGAATGAATATAAATAATTAATAAAATAATGATTTTAATTTATTTTATACTGTATAATTGACTAATTACGTGACTTTTTATAAAAATTAATTCAGTACTTAAAGGGTTAAGCGGGAGTGTTTTTACCAAAAATGCTTTAATCAAAAGCTTATGTATATTTAGAACTCACATTGAAGATGCTCGGTTTTGTTATACGGAGCGCGTTTCACTTTATGCCAATTTATGCGGTACGTTAGTTCATAGTCTTTGTCTGGAATCTCAGCGAAACGAATTATTATTTCTTGTTATTTTCAAGATATCTTCTTATGGATTGTATCTATATTTGTATCATAAAAAAATTGGGATATATTGCGTGTATTAAATGAATTATCAATTAAACTTGCTGAAAAGTGGTGTCAATATTCCGTCATTTATGTGTTTAAATGTATATTAAATATGTTCACATGTATGTGTATTAAACGTTTGTATAGTACTTGTGTATAAGAGCTATTTAAAAAGTCATAAAATAAATATTTGAACTTAAGGAAAAAGGAAAATATCACTAACTAAATTTCGCATGCTTTTACTAACGTCTCGTATTGCACGAAAATGGGTATAATGTTTAGAGATATTTAATTAAAAACATGTTAACTGCACTTCACAATGCGTACCAAATATTAAATATTATTTAGGGCAAATATATGTTATACTGTATATTATACTATTTACTACATAATTAAGTAGTTCTTGCTATATATGTTTTTTAATATATATAAAATACTTTTAGGAGAAAAAATATATTTCTTTCGTGAATCTGTGTAAAAATTAGAACAGAGCGAAATTTATTTATTTGCAATGTTATTTACTCAAAACATACAATATGCACATTTAAGGTTATGCCTCTATCATTGTGTTTGTTTATAAAATGACTATAAAAAAATATATTGTTACATGTTAAGAGTTTGGTTAAAAGTTAATTTGTTTATACCATATATTATTTAATCCATAGTTAGGCACATTTTAACTTGTTTCATATTAGTTATTTTTGATAAAATGTGAACCTTTTATTTAGAAAAATAAATATGTTTTTTGGTCGAAAATAACTAAAATAAAAGAAAAAAATCTATAGAATAATTTGGTTATGCGTGAATTTATTCTACATAATAAATCTTATTTTACCGAAAATATGATATGAACATTTTATATAATTTAAAATTAGGTATTTATTATAAAATGTGGTCTTTTGCTTCTATCAATTTGTCTAAATGACTTTAACGATATGTTTTTTTATCAAAAAATACTTTAAGAATAGAAAAATGATGTGTTTTATGAATCTGTAAAATAATTTTGAAGGACGTGAATTTATTCTTTTAAATAACCGAAAATATGATATGTTCTTTTTGGTTAATTTTAGATTGTCCATTTATTATAAAATTCGGTTCGCTACATATTCAATTTTCAGAATTTCACATTCTATTTTCACGAAGTTGTGGAAGAATTAGTTTAGTTAGGTAGTTCTTCCGTTTTAATAAATTTTTTAAATAACTTTACCTATGTATTTTTTAATCGAAAATAACTCTAATAAAATTAAAAAAATGTTCTGTTTTGTAAATCTGTAAATGAATTAGGTTAGACGTTAATTTTTATTATAATGACTTTATTGGTGTTTTATTGTAATATAGAAGAATTAGGTAAGACGTGAAATCATTATATTATAAAATATATTAAGCGTTAAATTTTAGGTAATTTCAGATTAGATATAATATGAGATGTAGCCTTTTAAAATTTATAAGTTGCTTAAATAAATTTATCTGTGTTTTTTTTATCGAAAATTACTTAAAGAACAAAAAATGTTTTTTGATTTTTTCTAAAAACTACGTGAATTTATTCTCAAATATAACAAGCACATGTCAGATTAATTTTGCTTAGCTATTTTCAATAAATACTGTTCAAATGCTTTTACATACCATTCAAACTATTCTACAGAAATAACGTATATGGAAGATTAACATATTATACATAAATTTGTTAAAATTTGTTTTTTTATGGTTTCACTCAGCATCATTTATTGCTAACTTATTTTAGGATATATTATATTCACTTTTAAAAAGTATAATTGTGTTACTTATTTTATAACTCAATTTAGACACTATAAAATATATTTTTTTTTAGTCGTTTAATGTTTATAATAGAAGTGTTTTTCATCATTTTAGATTTCAAGACAATTATATCGATATTTATTCTTGACGTTTAAAATAAATATATTGAAACTATATTTTTACATAATCGAATAATAAAATTATTAATAAATGCACTTGAATGCACAGCCACTTTTTATCATAATAGAATAAGTAGAACCTTTCAGCTGAAAGGAAATATTATGTAAAATCGAAGCGTTGTATATTGACCCATTTTATAAAATTCAAATGGCTAATGTCTAACCGATTGAAACATAAACGGTGTACTACCTTTGTTAATGAAATATTAATGGTTAAATGTATTTATATATATATATAAATATAATATTTAATATATTTTTGGTCGGTTTTTTGGCTTGACGACTCATTTGATGTATCGTTTTCACTTTTTTGGCCGTTGTAAGTTGAGCGTGGTCCGGGTAACTTTCTTACTCGATTTTTCGCATTGTGACGCGTCGAAATTGTTTTAAAACGTGCGTCCAAATTGCCGCTTTTACTTTTCGTCTTTTAAATATCATAAGACTGACTGACAGACACATACTGGTATTTTTTATCTGAATTGAAATATATGCATAACTATATTATTATTGATCTTTAGAAAAAAATACTTTGATTAGTCAATTAAGTAACTAAACACACAATTTATTTTTCGTAAGAGGCTGTGTTAGAAACACTTTTGAATAAAATTCATTAACCTTCGGATTTACAAAAAATAATGCTCTCTCTAAATATATAAAAAAATAATATTGTGTTATTTAAAAAAAACCCTCTGCATTCTTACACAATGTACAAGTAGCCTTCTGGATATTTATTATTATATATTATTATAGAATCGTCCCTGTTTTTAAACCAGCACAAATTAGTTAACATTGTATTTTAATATTTTGTATGGCTTTTTTAAAATATGGATCAATTTAGATTTATTGTTTATTTTCAGTTTAAATATGAGTAAATTTTTTTTAAAAAAAGATATGTTGCGCCAAGTATAAAAAATGCAAATAAATAATAACAGCAGTTAACTTTAACCTTTAGCGTTCGAATGTGCACGCTTTCTATATAATAATATAATAAAATCAACTTCGCGCTTTCTAGCAGGATTATAAATAATTATTAACAATATTTATAAATAAATTATATAGCTTAATCGTATGATTTTTTGAGGTATTAAATATGTTTTAGTTCTATTTTGAACAATCGATTATTTTTTTTAACTAGCACTAAAATTGACTCTTACTTTCATAATCAATCATAAAAATCAATTAAAAATAATTGTATTTTTCTGTCAAGGTAATCGACGATATCTAAAAAACTAGCTTTTAAAAAAATCTGCGTTTAATTAATTTCATCATATATGTTTAATATATACACAAAATCGAATTACTTTATATTTTATACTAAAATGATCTTCCGATATTTAAAATCAATATATGATTTAGTTATTATAAGATATAAAAATATCTATATCGCAGTTTATATTTTATAAAAATTGATGAATGTGACAGATAGTAAGCCATTTATTTTTTCCTGTTTTTTTTTCGTTCGACGAGTTTCAATTTCATTGCCACGACATTCTGTTGACTGACCGGTCGGTGTTGAGTTTCTTGGTCTTCCGCCACTTTCACTCACGATGGAAGTGGCGAAGAAAGGACAGTGCGGGTAAAAAGTATACGAAATTTTGTATTGAATGTATTTTACTAAAATATCGTATAAACTATAATAATGAAATGGCAGTTTCAGTGAAACACAATACAATGGTTTGTAGCGATTGCTTAATTTACTTTTATGGGTTCAAATGCAAAGCTGAAATAATCCTGAGAGTATCGATAGAAGTCTTATTATTGACGTCACACGTATTTTAATATTTTTTTTATTTAGGAACAATATGGATATTGCTTAATTCTTATATTTATTGGAGGCACCTAATATATGTTATATGAAAATATAAATAAAAAACCGGCCATTCTAAAAGCGTCACTCTTTGACGCAAACCAACCCCTGTATTTTCGCGAAATATGGCACGGAGTCGGATGGTGGCGTGGTCTGTACTTAGAACACATTAAAATGGATTCCAACATTGAAATATAAATGTTACTATTCACAACTACCCTCGCAGGTGTACAATTTTCCTAGTCCTGCTGCTCTCATGCAAAACCAGACCATGACGCTTCTGCCATTATATTTGACTTTGAGTACTACGCAATCAGCTAGGTTTTCTTTGCAATACACTACACCAGAGGTCCCAAAAACCTAAAAAAAAGTATGATTATTAAAAAAAAGATTGTTTTGAAAATTTTAGAATAAATTAAGTTTTTAATATATTTTTATATTAGCCAATATTAGTTTAAAATTACTTCAAAGTTGGATTCGTCGAACCAATTTTCATATGTCCAATCTCGATGTTTCGAGCCCACTCTAACCTTCGAGTTTTATTTATTTCTGAAAACCACGGTTTGTGTTGGTCTTTACAACATCTTATAACCATCTTTTAGTTTGTTTTCTTCCAGTTTTTGGCTTTAATTTGTGAGAATAACATTTGTTAAACTGTTTCAAAGCATTTTTAACAGCATATTTACGATTGATTCAGTCTTTTGGTTTTACCTAAATCGCGTATTTTTGATATTTTTAAATGTTTACATAATATTCAAAATAAATGATTAAATAAAAAAACATATAATTACAAATAAAAGCCCGAAATTACGCAACTGAAGCTAATAGTCGCTTAGGTGAAACTGATTAATTAGACCCGCAATCCCATTTTAAAACTCAAGTGAGCAATAAAAAACGACAAATTTCTGTGCTTAGTTTTCAAAATTACGTTTAAAACTGTCATCTAAAATATTTTTGTTAAACTGTGCACTTGTAAAGAGGGGTGCCCCATTATAATGGCCATGGCTGTATATATTTAAAATATTATCCTTTGGTATCAAAATGATTTATCGCATAACTAAAATCAATGAACATGAATGACTATGTTTTATTATTTTTATATACCAATTACAAAAGTATCGTATATACTTATCAAACAGATCATAATTAATAGATAAAAAAAATAGAAAAGCTATTTAGGACTTGTTAAAGTTGTTTGTATTATAGTTTAATCCTAATGACAAAAACATTCATATCATTTAATGCTATCTAAAATAAATTTCATATGTATTATATATTTAGCAAAACTTTTTATATAATACTATATTCAACGCTATTTTTGGTAATTTTTTTGCGACACATAACCTTTATTTGTCTATTAAGATCAAAGCTATGCTGAGTCATTGTATTTACTTTACTTGATTTTAGTATATGTGCTTAAATACACTATTTTCAATGTAACTCAAATCCTTTTTTATATGAAAATTTTTTTAGTAACTGTAAAATTTGTTTATGAAAGCACAACCATCCTTAAAATAAATGCTACAAATCCTTGGTTTGTTAATAATATTCATAATTTTTTTTTTTAATTTTGCACTACAACTTATGATACTTTGTATGAGATGTATATTATTTTCCAGTTGAGTTTACCTCAAATTTAAAATTTTTTTAAAAATATTATAAATTACATCAGCAGAACAATGATGTGTATGGATTAAAATCGAAGGATGTATACTACATCGTGTATAGTATTTTTTATTAAAATTATGTAAGTAATCTCTACATAATTTCATAATAAAAAATATATTTGTATGTATAATCTATATAATACATTTTCTGGATTTGCTTACATAAGATCCAGTGTTTTCTAAGAAAATAAATAAGCATAAAATATTGTTTCGATTTACTGAATATCAAAATTAGTTTAAAATGAAGCCATTCAGCGAGAAACGCTTATTAATTTAAAATATGTATGCCATTACCATGAAAATATATATTTTTTAAATGTAAATATCTCACTAAAACAACCTTTATATAAATTGCTCTAGATAAAAGTTAAAAAGAAAAAATAAATAGAAAAGTGCACCTAAAATATTTTTATGGTATTTAACCTTGAACATATTAGGTTGAAGGTTAAAAAATAAAATATACCATATGATAAATTTTATATAGCTTAATAATTACTACTAAAATTGTTATTTATATTTTCATTAAAAACTCAATACTGAAATACATATATTTTAGAAAATATATACTTATGCATGGAAATATATATATATACTTGATATATTTTATTAGCTGTATTATTCATTATTGTCAGTAGTAAATTTAAAAATAATAAATAATATGTACTGCTGCTTTTGATATTAATGGCAGTTTTAAAGCCGATGCGATTGATTCAATTAAGATCACTTGGTGATTATTTTTCTTTGCATCTTGAAGTTTCTCACTCGCATCATTATTACGCTGCTATGAACCAGCGATTACCTCAAATGCCAATAGGAATTGCGTGTCGAGGAAGTTTTACCTCGCGCATATAAAAATGTGGAGCAACACAATTTCTGACATCACTTTCCCGTCACACGATAATTATTAAGTTCTCTCATTGTAATCCAATGGAAAGTGAAATGATCGACCGCGATGAAGATTTATGCGTTCGCAGGTGAAAAAAATTATAAATAAAACAATTTATACCAGAAAAAATATCCAGTGACGTTTGCGAAGTTTTGCTTCCGCGAAACATGGACGTATGTATGTGTGTCCTGTACGTGAAAACAAACAAAAACTACAATCAAGTCGGGCGAGTTTTTTTAATCGATCTTGCTCTGGGTTTCACTTTCACTTTTCGAAAATCGTAGTCGAACTCGGTTTGGTGCATTGTGATTTTTTTTGAGAATGCTCAGATAATTTATATCATTATTTGGTTTAATAATGAATTTATGGCACGTGAAAACAGTTCTTATAATTAAATTTCTATCTCAATGGCAAACTGTAATAGTGTTTTGCCTTAATGTGTTATAAGTCAATTAAAAGGGCTCTATTAAGTATTTTTTCAAAACAAGTGACGTTAAATGAATATTAAAAATCACTTTTTATGCTAATTACTAAATTAATGGTCATTGCCATAAAAAAATAACCGATTTTTTTTATTAGCATTACATGACATATGCTAGCAAAAAAAATAACAAAAAATAAAAAGTCGACGATATGTAATTTTTATATATCAATTGATATCCTATCTTTGTGGCAAAACCATGTTGTACAGTATGACTAACAGTGTTTAAATACCAATAGTAATTTAAATAGTAAAAATATGACTTAAATTATAAAACATGTAATAGATTTCTATTACATGTTTTTTAGCAGAAATTAGTCAAAAATATGCTTTAAGAAACGAGACATTTTTATAAGAGCTACAATAACAAAAACATTTTTGTAGCGATTATTCAAGCCACTTTTTTCAATAAATTAAAATTATATTAAAAAATAATTAGTAGTTACAGTCTTATTACTTATTGTTAAATTAAGAGCTAAATTAAAGCTTAATTTTTAATTATAGATTACATTCATATTTTAAAAAAAACACTAGTGCTAATATTTTTAAGATATAATAATAATATTAGATATGCCACAATATGAAGAAAAAATTACATAAGCCAGTTTAAAATTAAAAATAGCAATATATATATTATTTACATCACTACCTATATTTGCAAATAAAATAAATGTCATTCTCGTGGATCTGAAAAGAAAGAATATAAATCAGTTTAACTTTTGTTTACCTGTGATGTACACCGAGTGTACATCGTTTAATGTGAATATCTTTAAATGTGTCGATTTTTTATTATTTTTAATATTACAGTTACATAATAAATTTAATTTAACTAGCATGTTAGATGAGTGATATAAATCGCTTACTAATGACTTGAAAGACCAGGGTTCAAATCCCATATGGATCTGTTCTGCCTGAGAGATCGGTATTAGTGATTATTATATAATTTTATTTCCGATAGATTAGGTTTATCAAAACTTTTTTAATCTCACGTTTGAATATCGAGATGAATAATCAAAATCGTAGATATTCGTTATTGAAAATTCAACAACAAAAACTATATAGACGTTATAAATAATCTTATACAGTAAAACATATGCTTGGTGTTGCAAGTCAGATTTTGGTAGTTAATGGTACATGTTAGCATTTTTTTTACCCGGGAACATGGATAATGTCAGAATAGTGCAGTTAGAAAAGTCTCAAACTAGTAACCATGAGGTTACGGGTTCGAACTACGGCAGCAGTCTCGTATTTGAATAAAACCCATTTGCAGTGAGTTTTATGCTGTATATATTTTTCAGTGAATGTAAATTATTAGTGAACTTATATTTTACTTAAGTTTTAGTGATACATTTTTACTGAAAGATATATATTTAGCTAGTGAATGTATATGTCTTTAAAATTAAATTTGGCAGTTGCGTAACGCCCGTTTTCTATTCAAAGCCAAACCTAACATAAAGTTCTAAAACTGACTATAAATTGTAAACTTTAATTAGGTTATGTTAACGATTGTTTAAATTTATTATAAATATTGTAATATTTTATCAAACTTTGTGACGTTCTGTGAATCTTTGACCTTCTATGAATACGCGTGCCGGATCATCCGTTTGTGAACAAAAATAGTTTTACTGATATGAAATTATAAATCAGTTATTGAACTTATATTTATTCTATTGTAAATATAACTTTACTGCTAGTACATATTCATTGTAATATTAAGTAAATTATCGTAAAAAATCAGTGATTCGCAAAGTTTTATTGCGGTCATTTATTTTACCACTTTTCTGTTATTATATTTCGGTAAAAAAAAAAAAATATTTTGGGTTTTATAGTAATTTTTAGAAAAACAATTTAGAGGCGCTCAATACTTTTAAAAACCTCTCAATTGACACAAAAATAACATATTCTTAGGTATGTTATATTTTTTGCTATTTTTATAAAGACAAATTACAGTGAATGAAATTGAACATTTTATAATATAATATAAATGTAATGTTTAATTTTTATTTCTTAAATTAATTTATGTGCATATATAACTAACTTTGGTACTTCAAAACTTTGAATAAACGACCACCGTATATGTACGGCGATACCACTCAGAGGGTTAAAATCTGGTCTTACCTGAGCCATAAGTTCTTGCACATTTTAAATCACTTTAACACACGGGCGATAGCACGCGGGAGATGTTTCTTGGAAATTTAGTCGCAATGGACCGCTTCACGGGGAATAATAACAACGATTCTTATGTAATTGTTCGGTGCCTGTTTCGCACTCACTTATATATCCTTATTTCTTTGAAAACGCAGGTAACAATTCTGTTACTGTTAATTCTAAAAAATATTTCAAGATCTTAATTTTTTTTCGAGATACAATTCCCAGAATATCAGAGGACTTGGACGCAGCAAGATGAAGCCGATAGTGAAGAAAATGCGTAGAGGTGACATCCCATGGCCTCCCTGTAGCCCAGATTTGACTTATTATTATTTTTTCAAAAGTCGTGTTTATTTCAATAAACCATCCACAATAACGCAAGTTAACCTTTTAAATGCCAGTGACTTATTTGTGAGTCACCTGTTACTTCTCTTCACGCGACAGTATAAGTGTAAAATACTTGATTTACTGATAAATGCTGCTAGTACAATAACTTAAAAAAAATAGTCTATAAATAATTTACTAATTTGTTTAAGTGGTTAGGGCGAATATTTCGTGTCATAAAGATTCGAGTGGACATTTAGACAATAATATTTTTAAACTATGATTTTCCCAATTATGTCCTTTCAGTTAAATAAACATTTATTACCATACGATCTGTAGATTTTTATTGAATTTTATTAAGTGAAAAAACTTATGGCTTACTCTGTGTTTATTACATATAATAATTTATATTTAATAATATATATGTCACCGATTCCCAGACTTAGTGTGGTGTAAAAGCTTACTTGTATGTATTCATTATGTCTGATATATAAGGCATTAAGCTTACGTCTATCAGTTTACAACTAGGGTTCTCAATTATTCGTAGTTTTTAACTATTTTAATATTGAATAAAAATGGACGAATTATTCGAATATATTCGTCGTTTTTTTTCTTAGTGTATACATAACTAGTGCAAAAAAATAATTTATTGCTTGAAAATATTAATTATTAATTATATTTATAGACTGCATTTTTTTAATTTCATAAAATATGCAAAACACTGCTGTGCAATTTAATGATTGATGAACATTTTAAATACATAATTTTATCGTATTTATTGTATATACAATAGTTATTATTTTTTATTTACATTTGCATATAGATTAGATAACTTCAAATAAATTACCCACGGTCGAATTATTAAGCTGATTGAAATAAATAACAAATACAAAAACGTAACACGAACGTCTCAAAAAAATATGACGCACACCTTTTTTTGAAATAAGCGTTAAACGATAATAAATGGTGGACCTTTCTAACATTTTATTTCGTTCAATGAACGAATTCTGCAAATTTCGGTCATAGTTGCTACCGCCGATAAACAATTTTTTTTCAAATGCGTTAAAGCATTTTTTTCTCATTGTCTCGCATTTCGTAATAAAATACAGGCGCATAAAGGACCATAAATGTTGAAGCGGCACTAGTCACTTGAGATTTTTTAACTAAGATAGTATAAACAAATATTCCGATAATCAAATATTTTAATTTTCAATTTAGAACAATAGTTACAACGGAAGATTAAAAAAACTGAAAGTAAAAATGTTTTTAACAAAATTCTTTGATTTCCTCATGGTATTATTATTATATTTCTATTAAATTTTATTCATCATAAATGGCAATTTATTGTGCTTATGTAAATAGTAATTAAAAGTGCATGGATTTTTCGCAATATTATAAAACGATCTGCAAAATGGTTGAGAGGAAACACCAAAATAAAACATCAAAGTCTAAAAAATGTACCAAAAACTGTGACGTATAGTATCTGCATTGATCATTTGAAAAGGTTAAATTCTCTTGACCGACAATTTCACGATTGTTTATGGTCATCTTTGATTGCAGTTATAATGCTATCTGCTTATCTAAATAATAGCTCTTGAGGTGCTGCGTGCTCTCGTCACCTTTAAAGGACGTATTTTATTATCAAATGCCATATTTATACATGGATAGTACACAATAGGGAAGCTCTTATCATTTGTATTGGTCAACGTCTTAACTCAAAGCCAATGCGATTTCGACGTCGGTTGTGATTTTGGCAATTATCGAAATAACATATCATCTTCATCACGAGCGAGTGATTCACGTGCGGAATGCGGCAAGCGGAAAATAAAACCGAGCGAAACGGCAACACGGTGAACAGAGAACGAGGCACGCGGGCGACGCGCGGCGTGGGGGCAACGAAACGAGCGGCGGCTGCAGAAGTGAAGAAAAAAAATAACGGCGAACAAAACCGAACCGGCAGAGAGACGTCAGAAGGCACGCTCTCTAGTTTTCACTCTCGCTCGTTCTAAAAGTTGAATTTTATTGTGCGCCACTCTCGCTTTCGCCGAGATCTCTCGGCCACGCGGAAGCAAAGAGTGAAACCATACCTGGGGTACTGCTGCCAGTCTTTCCGGACTGGACTACCAGTACCAAGCTATCTAAACGCATACGATAATAATTTAAATATTTCTAAACAAAAATAATACATGACTATAAGTGTCAAAGCTATCAAATACACAGATATTGCATAGTCCATAGGTATTTTTTGTCATAATCTTGTTCGCCAACCTTTTATCATTTTCGACTATGGTGACTGAATCCCTTGATATGTGAGATCAAGTAGGTGCTAGTTTCTACATTTTCAAGTTATGGTGTCTATATGTCAAAAAAATATTTCACCCTTTCTAAAGCTCCGCAGTGTTCCATTCTAGTATCATTCGTAAGGACATTAACATGACCATTAGAAACTTTACATTTTTGTTGTATGGCGATGACTTGAAAGTGTTGTATTTACA
Organism: Plectrocnemia conspersa; assembly: GCF_051122295.1. Classification (NCBI taxonomy): domain Eukaryota; kingdom Metazoa; phylum Arthropoda; class Insecta; order Trichoptera; family Polycentropodidae; genus Plectrocnemia; species Plectrocnemia conspersa. The sequence continues at coordinate 4,370,024 of NW_028277170.1, read as the reverse complement.
CTGATAATCGTTAACCTTTCAGTATCTAAAAGCTCCATGTCGTATCATTTTCTAAAGTTTTATTGCCAGTAGAATTTTCTTATTATCTAGATGAAAATAAATAAACAAAAAAAATATTTCTAAACGTGTTTCACGCTCCTTATAATATTTTAGTCAATAACAAACTTGAAACAGGACTCTTAATTTGGAACTTCTGCAAGACCATATATTCTCCGACTGTTATTTATATTATTCATAAATGACATAGTCATGGCCATTAGAAACTTTTTGTACAATAGTATGCCAATAACTTGATTTCTGACTCGTTGTCTTTGCACACAGATCTGGTTTCATTTTGAAGATGAGTTAATGACAACCGTTTACCTTTCAGCATCGGAAAGTGCTACCTCTTATCGTTCTCCAGATTTTTATTCATAGTGATTTTATTAATATCTAAGTAAACTTTACTAGCTAGATTTTTTTACATTTAAATTATATTTATGCTAATTTTCTAGGATGTTCTGCTTTGTTATAAGGAACGCGTCCATAAGTTATTTACGTCCCAATAAAATATTAAAATATGATCCTTTATTTAGAACCCATTTAAAACCTTAAATATTAAGAAAATCTATAAATGATTTCTTAGATATGCATATAAGAGAGAGTTTGACTATTCACCTTTCCTGTATCTCAGCGCCTTTTTATTAAGAGCTTTGGTTTATGATTCTCTGTGTTGATTAATGAATTAAATCATACACCTGTGAGTGAGTTAATTTTATGAATTATTCGCTAATTATTTTTGCTGTGATTTATTTAATATTATTTTATATTGCATTTATAGTAAATTATAGGAAAAAATCAGTTTTATTGCTTTAATTTATTTTACTACTTTCTTGTATTAGTATGTTTTAATAATTTATTTTATATATTTAATATATATTATTCGGCTTATGTGGATTTTTTTATATCAATACAAAGGCTTGCATTATTTTTTATAAAATATGTTTATTTATTTCATACTATTTAATTTATTGAATTATTTTTTTATAGAAAACATTAACATTAAAAAATATGTTTTTTATTTATTATTTATTCGGTTATATATAATACATATGTAAACATATAACTATCTGGGGTACCTCAAAACAGTTGTACATGTACAGCGATACTCTTCAGATGCTTAAAAAAAGTTATACATTACCAAACATTTCTTCAAATTGCTGAAACGTGCTGTGGACAATTATGCTTTAGATTTCGAAACATCTGAAAGCAATTAATTTATGAAACAATTATTTAATATAATCTAGATAATAATTTCATATTATTATTATATATAAATATATGTCACTGTTTATAACCATTTTGATATTATCTGCAATATAATAAAAAAAAAAATATAAACTAAAACATTTTGAAATTAAAAACAATGGATTGCTGATTTAAGTATATTTACCTGAAGATCTAGGAGCAATAAATAGACAAATAACAGTTTCTTAAAGTCCAAAATAATATCTGCTGTAGCATTTTGTACTTATTTTTATCGTAGTCTCTGGTACACAAGATTAGTTGGTTAATAAGGTTCAGCGAAATATATTAAAAATATTTTCTTGGATTTTGGACTATTAAGAAGACTTTTAAAAATAGTGAATTATATATTATTTTTATAGACTTACAATTAAAAAAAATATTATCACTGATGTTACTCCACACTGAGCAAGCTTATTTAAAAAAATCTCTGAAAATCTTCCTTTATCGCCGTACATGTACGGCGTTCACTGTTTTGAGGTACGCCAGATAGTTATATATTTACATATATAACTGAAAAAACATTTTATATTAATTTTATAATAAAACATTGATATAAAAAATCACAAAAGCTGAATTATATGTAATAAATATGTAAAATAAATTAACAAAAATTATACTATAAAAGTGTTTACATACTAATACAAAAATGTTGAAAAAAAAACTGTTTTCTATAATTTACTATAAATTTTAATTAATCAATAGCAAAAAAATAATTATGGAAAAATACGTAAAATAAACTCACTACCTACTAATATTTAATTTATTAAGTGTAGCGCGTTTTTTTCAATCAATATCAAGGACCGCATTAGCAGCAGGTCCAAAACATGTTTGTTAAATTTAAGCTTGGAGTCCTATATTTTGTAAATTTAAGTTTATCTATATTTTGTAAATATAATTGCCTCTGTTTTATTTTAAATACGCTGGCATTGTATGTCAGCTATTAGAAGCTGACAGTTTCTAATAGCTGACAAAAAAATAAACTATGTGAATCAGACATTTTTGTAGCGTCTATATCATAGCATCATAGTCGTCCGATTCTGATAAATAAATAAGTTCATATCATACGATAACTAATTACAGTTTATTGAACGAATGTGTTTATGGGGTTTTAATATTTTTATATATTTAGAATACTTAGCATATATTTTATGGGAAGCTTATCTGACAACCGCTGCATAGATCAGTTTCATTAAAAAGCTGTGTATTTGATGAGCATCATTTAAAATTGTTTATATACAACAATATAATTAGAATAAAATCTAAATCTGGACAAGAGCTGTTTTTTTGTCGTCAGCGTAAACAAGACGGTTAATTTAATATACAGCGTTTATCAAAACTTACGGTTTTTAAATTGTTAAGGATATAGATTTATTTATTATGAATATAATTTATTATTCATTTAGTCTGAATTAATAAAGAAAATAAAATACAAAAAATTATAATTTTTTTTCAAATAAAATTTTATATCCACGACAAATTTTCAGCTTTACGCCATTAAAAGAAAAATGTATAATTGAATTAACAAATAATGAAAATAGAGGTAAAACGGTAATGGCTAACAAGTGCGCGGTCGGGATCAGCAGCCACCACTCCGACTGCCTAATAAATGAATAAATGTCGTTTTTGACAAAAGCCTGTAAAGCATATATGATCAAATTAAAATGATCAATTATATTGTTATCAACAATTGTATAAATAATATATGTCAGAAAAGATTTATACACAATTGGATTTAACCTAAAAGTCTGATTCCAATAAATCTTAATCATATATTATAATTAATAATAATTGATTAGGCAAATGTATTTTTTGGTTCTATGGGAAGCAATGCATATTTTTATCTTTGAACCGCCGTTCGTATAAACAAATGCGGTGGATTTTAGAAGCGGCATATAGACTATTGTTTCTCAAATTGTTTTTATACAAAAATAAAGTAAATTTTATTCCGTCAATTATGCGAATCACAGATTCTACTTATTTACCCACCAACACAAATCAAAAAAACTGATTCAATAATATTGATACACTACTATTTTTCTATACCGTCGTTATATATTTTAAGAACAAAATTTGTACCATTATATAAAGTAGAGAAAAATGTTTTTATAACTATACTTAAATAATACATTAAACACACAGCAGAAAATAATTCATATTATTGAAATATAAATTCGGAATATATATTTTTTAATTATATAAAGCACAAACCATAGATCAAACATCTTAATTACAAAATAAAAACCGTATTATATTTTATATCTACATAAACAATGACACAAAACAGTTAAAACTGACCGAAATACCGCTATTGAGAGATCTAGTTATATCGTATCCTTCAACACTTAAACATAGACTATGTTTGCGATTAAAATATTTTCATCTGCCAGCGCATATAGGTGTTTTAGATGCTTTGCTCATGACATTGAGAATAAAATTGATCATCAGAGTATTCGTATCTCGACTTAATTACTGCTACTATGCGCTTATTATATATTTATTTATATGAGCTTGTGATTTGGATTAAAGGTTTCTCGCTTTTAAATGCGCATAAATTTGCTTGGATTGCATATACACGTTTATTTAATTTTGTAATCCACTTCGAAATTTAAGAACATGGTCTTTTATGTTGATTGTCGAAAGTATTGTTCATTTTTGAAGTCATTCTTTATGTATAATCAGATAATTATTTAAATTACGTAACAGGAAAATTATCAAAGGAAAAATAATGAAAGCCCGTTTCTGAATTTATATTATATTGTTGTAACGTGGATGTTATAATGTTGTAATTTGAGTACTTACCTACCTAATATTGTTTTAAAAGACGGTTACGTTATCGTATAAAATCATAAAGACAGGCATTGATAATCAAAATATAGATTATATTTTGTAATTATGTTTAAATAGACGTAGCGTAACAGTTATCATAAATAAAATTTAACTGAGCAGCTTTTATCATCTTGATATCCGAATATATTATTATTATTTTAGTTAAATATAAATTGTTCATATCTGTCATGTGATTACTCAATGAAAAGGATGCATCGTCTTAGATAAATTGGGTCTAATATAAAATTAATCCATTGGCACAATAATGTCATACTAAGATTTTATTAATAAGATTTTGGGTGGTACTGTCGTATGAAAAGAGCATAAAAATAGTGTTAGCATAATAGAAAAAAATCATCTTAGTGTTTTATTAACTTTAAATTATATACAACTTTCTAAACTTTTTGGTTTTGAGTTATTAAATATATTCATATAATTGCTTAGATATTTGCTGATTGTTCTTGAGATTAGTATGTTAAACTATTTTTTTTAATGGACATTATATTGTTCTTTTTTTTTAATTTAATTATATGTATTATTTATATTGCTTTATTTTAAATTACTTGTCTTATTTTTTTTCTCATTACCGAGCTTCTTAAAATACTGATTATTGAAATATGTTCTGCAATATATTTTGTAGCTTTGAGCTTAGAATCAAATTTTTTTTACTGTGTGGAGATATATAGACTTTATCTTGATTCATTTTATTATTTAGTATCCAAATTGTACGTATAATATACGTAACAAACAATTAGACAATATACAATGCTTACATATAATAAATCTTACTACGAATTAATTTTTTGTTAATTATGCTTCTCAATATATTAAAATATGCCTTGAAATGAGATGTGTTTATTAATAAAAAATCTTGAAACTCAATTAAAGTATTTATACGTTTTTGATTCCATAAAAATATATTATTATATCTGCAGATAATTTAATCTAAATCGTTTTGTAGTCATCTAATATCTTTTAAAATGTGGTGTTTATTGAACAATGCTTCCAATTCATTAGATAACGAAACCAAGTAATTTGATCATGTCTGAGTATCGATAACACGTGGTGAAGTATCTTATCTATTTGACTTTTTTGTGTACATTTTCATAATCATTTAAAAAAACATAATTAATTGGTTAATTACAAATAATTATTAACAAATTTTTAGTAAGGCATATCAATGTTTGAAATACACTTTTATATATTATGTTTAAAATATGTATTTACATGTACATTATAAAAGCACAAATTAATTGTAAAATACTCTTGAGTATTTTAAGTACTAGGACTCCTAGAAGTAATGTCGTTTTTATCAATAAAACTTGATTTTTCAATTTTTTCTGTATAATGTAATTTCCATCGTTTGATATAACCTTTTTCTAACTTTATAATAAATTGATACTTTTGGTTTAGTAATGCAACAATCAAAAATAAATGATTCCATTTATTCTAGTTAATTTAATATTTTTTGATAAATGTTTCATTGAAACATGTAATAGTCAGAAGAGACCAAGTCCTGTCCATATAATTATAAGCAATGTATTTTTTTTATTACATACATTAGTTAAAAATAATGTATAAAATGATTTGATCTATATTTATGGTATTAATTATAACAACCGCAATGTCATTATTCAACTTGAAGGGAGCATACAACATATGTGTAACTTTTAACGCTTATCTATTATTTTTTCATGCGCTTTATCTTCAATATATTAATTATATTCAGTCTATAAAATCATACGTTTTAAGGGATTAAACTGTGATGTTGCGCAACATACATAATTTAATGTCAATGCGCCAAAGAAGCGTTGCTCGGTTGTCACTTTTTTTGGTACGATCGTGGGAAAGAATCTGGGCGAGAAAGTATTTTATTTTTCCTTTCTTCCTTATCGGCTATTATATCCGAGTAAAACAATACGATTTCATAACTTCTAAAATTCATAATACGCTCATTGTGTACGCGTGCACGATTAAGACAATCGCAGTAAGTACACGGGTATACCCACGATATGTTCTCAAAACAGACGAATTAATTTGAGAGCTATTAAAATATGTTTCGGAGTTTCTTCTTTCAGATCCAAGTTTGTGTTACTGAGAAACTTTATTACCAAACCGCGCAACTTGCACAAAACTTACACATCTAGAATTAGTTCCACGTGTAAAACAATACACGATGAGTCATTGTCGCATTTGGTTTACCTCTGGATGCAATTTTGTAATATATTATATGATAGTTTGGTATCATTGTAGAAACCGTTATAGAATTCATTTCATCGTAAAATAATAATAACCGACACTAAATCTTAACAAAGATTGTTTGAAGTTTAGAATGAATTTATTGCTTATTGACTTATGAGGATCAAAGATGTGAGTAGTGTTTACTTACATTGCTCAGATTTCCTAATTTTACATTTACTTTACACTCGCGTATTTGTGCTTAAAACACACAAATTAATTCAAGAGTGACACATGTGTTTATCGGTCTCTATATCAATCATTACCTTACGAATGATCCGGCCTACAATATACTTTTGATTAATCAAATGACGTGATGTTGCAAATTATGCTAAGTGTCCCAATTGTCTTTTTGCATTGAGTATGGATCTGAAAACTGTTATGATCTGTACTATTATAAAATTTAATTCTAGCAATAAATTGATCTTTATTATTTTAACCTATTATGTTATTTGTGAATGGAATATATATTTTTCTGAATTGAATTTTTTCAGTTGCAATAGTTGTATGCAATTATCAAACACTAAAAAAGTTTTTTAATTTAAAATTGCTTTCTTGTCGAAATTGCGTTTTTAGTTAAATATTATTTTTTTGTCGAAAATCATTATAAAGCTCATGGTGCATAGGAACAGTACGGTCGATATTAATCAAGGAAAAAATATTATAAGAGTAATTTATGTTACGTCCATTTATCCAGAGTTAATGAATAAATAGATAGAGTATATAGACTATTTAATTAATAGAAAGTGAAAATATTTATGATATACATATAAAAATATATTTAGAGTGAAAATCCACTAGGGATTTTAAAGTCTGGTTTTTTCAATTCCCTGTACCCAAGACTTTGATTATTTTTCGTTTAAAAAATTAACTTATATTATTTGAGGAAAAACATTGGTAATTTATTACAAGTGTTTTAATTGCAATTATTAGATCAATATAATATAAAAACTTTCACCTTTGTAAGACAAAATATATTTTTAAAAACACCAAGGCATTTAAGACGAATCACATTTTTGTGACAAATATTCCAGCCATAGAAAACACTTGCTTGCTTTCTGTCAAAAATGAGTTGAGCAAAAGTTCTATATTCGGAGTTTGCTTGCCAGTTGACTCTAAAATCTGAAACTTATTTTTAAATAACTGCACTGCACTTTCATTATTTTCAATATCATTTTTCTGAATATATTGTTCATCGTCGTTGTTCCTTTCATTGGAATCTTCATGTATTTGACATTCATCCTCTTTCGATAAATTGCATAATTTAGGCAAAGTTTATTTTAACAGGACTCTCACATCCAAATATTTTCATATCTCAATCAGTTGTTACTGTCACAATGTCGGTTTTAAAAATAATTTCAAAATCTTCCAAACGGTTCTCAACAATTCTTCGGATTTCAGAAAAATCACATCTATATGCATACATTGCACATTGATCTGCTTAGTGTCTACTATGAGAAGCTGGTCCGGTTCGTATCACTTAATTTTAATATCTTCTTCTTTATTAAATTTATTACTATGTATTATTTTTTATTTTACCTGTATAATAATACAATGTATTATTTTTTTCATCATCGTGATGCAGATCACGATGGTCGTAAATTAATTTAAATAAATAATTTAGTTAAATAAATAAAATAGATTATGAGACACAATAATTATTTAACATTTAAATAAACATAAAATGTTATATTCCATAAAAATATATATTAGTGAACTCAAAGGATTAAAAACCCAATTATTCGTACTGTTGGTAGTAAATAAAAGTACTTCAATTGATTGTAATTAACATCTTAACGAATCTGAACGACATATTCTCATAGCGAGGTCATTGAATGTGTCGAAAATAGTACATATAGTATTTCTAGGTGTATTAGCATTCAGACCCAACAAATAAAACAATGTATGCGTTTATAAATATAGTGAAAAACTCTGACCATATAATATTATTTACGCAATTATTTTAACAATTTATTGAAAGCACGACATAATAGTAAGCATCATAAATAATTGTGTGCGTTGTCTGATGACATTATTAAACAATTGCGAAATAGTTATATTGCATATTGTTATTTAATATTGATTTTTAAGTATATATTGTATATGTATATCTTATACTATCACACTGAAAACAGTACTAGAGCATGTCTTAAGCTCCTTAGAAAATAAAGGTTATCTAGATGAACTGCTAAAGATGTCTTGGATCAGATTGTATTATGTTTTTATATAACATTGCTTTCAAATATGTATAACAATAACCGTAATATAATATATGTAAAGTAGCGCTGCTGGGTCTCGAACCCGCAACCTCAGAGTTACTAGTCCAAAGTATTGCGAACTGCGCTATTCAAATAGTACATAATAAAAGCAAATATTCAAATCAATGTACATGTTGTTAAATTATATGATGCAGCTATATATAATATATTGTACACATAACATAACTAATGAAACTTTTGCCTGTGAAGAGAACCTAACTAAACTAGTACCGCATTTCAGTGAATTATACTAAACGCAGCTATTTATCTTTCGTGTAAAGTTAGCAAAATTACACTTAAGAGAAGTTTCGTATATTGAATAATACATTTTTATCGTTGCATCATACTGAAAACTCGACATATATTTTTTTAATCGCGTGTATTGTTAACTCATAGGCATAGACAATAGATCAATCTGGTGTAATAGTAAATGAGGCACTGCATAAAAACCCGTACGAGTTCGAGCGAACTGGTTCATTGTGGAAATGGAGCATTGGTCGTGTTGATGGAATTTATTTTGCTTTCCCTCTCGCTTCTTAGATCATATCATGTTCGCCATTGTATGGTGAACTCTCTATCGATTTTGTGCGGGCAACAGAATTACAGGAAGTGCTCGAGAAAATTGACAACGCTAGCAACTATCTGACAATACTGACAACTCTTAAACGAGATTTATGAGATTGTTTATATAGATATATATTATTAAAATTCACGATACTTTGAAATCGCAAAAGGAGTACGACAAGGTGATGCATTATCTCTTATTTTATTAAATTTTGATCTGAAACAAATATGATGATATAAATTAATGAGAGTTAAAGATTTAAAAATTTTGAGAGTATTTAAAAAAAAAATATTTAAATATATTAATTTACTTTTAGGAGCTCTGTAAAATATGACATAGAGTATTAATATATATTTTTAGTAGAAAAATAAAATAAAATATTGATATAAAAATAGCTACAAAACTACGGTGCTTACATTTTTAAGATAAAATAATTAGTTTCTTAATTAAAAACTTACACCATCCTATCTTAAAAATATAATAACATTATTATTTCAATGTTTATTTTAAAATTAATTATATGATTATATTACTTTATCAATTGTGAATTTGTCGTGTGTATGTTGTAATGTATTTTTAATAATCTCATGTGTTATCTTATATTTTAAATTAAAAAATAGGTATTAATATTATTATAAAAAAACAAAACCGCATTTTTATTTTAATTTTGAGCATTTATAAATCATATCTAATATAAGATTTAATAATAATTATTTGGATTCTAGTGCCTTTTTGCTAGGAGCGTTTGAATATAATTGATTGCATTCTGTTCGTAGCGTCTTCTTAATAAAATTTTAATTTGCTAAGGGGTGGTGTCGACAACCCGTTCAGCAGCGAGTTTTAGCGTGCCCTAGATAGTCGCGGTTAACTGTTTAAATTAATATTATTTAAAAAATGTTTAATTGTATTATTATCAATAATGTAAATTAAATTTTTAAGTTGTCATCTTTGCTTTCTAATGTATAGTTATGAAAAATCTCATAAAATATATAAAATTCATTTATCTTAATCATTTGTAAAACTATACGTTATTTTATTAGTATTACACTATAATAAAAAAATATGATTTTCATGATATTTTATTATAAAAAAAAAACAATATTTGTGTAAATTTATATATTGATATACTTATCTTATCTCAATGGCAGGAGTGTGATTTTTAATATTATTTTTTTTTGAGTGACAAATTATTTATGAATACACAGTGCTGTTAAATTATATTACAGTCGAATTATCTGGATCATTATCTGTTATGGGAGCAGTACATATAATTAATTATACTCATAACCCTGAAGATGTTGTATAATTTTAGGATGAACGTTTGCATTCAAAATATTTTGCGTATCTTTATTATCTTTTACTGTATATTTGGATACGATATCAGAGTAGCACACGTCGCGATTTATTTGTAAATATTACTAAATCGTCTCGCACTTTACATCACAAACCTGATTGATATTGTAAGCTGGCTCATTAGAGTTTAACTTGAAGCTAAACCAAATATTCTTATCTTTGAATGTGATTTTATTTATAGGCTATGTATCGATATATGCATATGTTTCTTAATTTTAACATATAAATAAAACCAATTGGCGTATATTAATTGTTTTTATTTTTGTTACAGGTACGTTCTCTCGGCATTCTACTTCTAGCGCACAGAAAGGTTTGACAAATATTTGAATAAAACTATAGTTAGTAACTAAAAGATAATAATTAAACTGTCGTTTGCACAAAAATAAATAACAAATTCTAAATTCATCGTAATGTCAATGTATTTGTTTTATGTCGTAAATGGAAGTCTTATCGATCGATTGATGCAAAGAAATGCACAAAATTTCTTGTACAGATATAAGAGCGCTTTCATTAGACTTTTTTTTTTAAATAAAGAAAGAGTAGTCTTAGTAAATTTCGGAACATTATGATTAGGAAATATTTTATAAATTGTTTATATATTTATATACCATACCATACCGCATCTAGTAATATTTATTTTGATTTCGATATAAGCTAAAAACTATGGCATTGCCAATTAACACATCTTGTATTTAGACTACATGTACCACTAGTAATTATTTACTCTGCTTTACAGTATAAATTCATGGTAGGAACTACAACAGCTGACACCGAGGCGCTCTTCTAGCGAAAACGGTGCACTTACACATACAACTTTCCCTGAATACTTATTGGTACATTACTTGGAAACCAATGATTCGCAAACTTCGTATTAGATTTTAGCAATGTTTATTCTTTGATATTGATTCGAGATGTGGCATGATTAATCATATAGCGGGCAGTTAGCTCTGTTCTTATTCTTAGAGAAGCAATACAATTAAAAACTAATAATCACCATTTATCTAAATCTGAAAATCAATATTTAATGTTTTTTAGATTAAATTATATCTGTATATTTTGAATTAATTATGTAAATATTTTACTTGAAAGTTAAACTTATAAACCAAAATAAATAAAAAAATTACCACCGTTAAGTTTCGGTCGATACATATCATACGCTCTTTTAGGTGTTCTTTTTTATATAAATATAATCAAAAATATATTAAAAATGTTCGTTCTATAAATTGGCGTATCTTCTTATTAGATTTTATAAAAATCATAGAAAAAATAGCTAATTTTAAATTAGTTAATCATTTAAATACCATTAGTATTTAACATATATCTGATTATAAAGACGCTTTTTAAAGTAGCATAATAAAAATTTAGTAGTACGATATATTAGATATTTTTTAATTTAAATGGCTCATTTAAAAGTAATTATATACGTCATTAAAAGTTTATTTATTTATTTAAAATAAATTTAACAGGTTATCCCAATGTGTTACGGTGGAAAAAAAATAATTAAAAATAATAGATTGATCAATGTGTTATGCTAGCGTATTAACCCTTTAAGTAGTGAATTTATTTATACATATTTATTAATTTGTTAGTATACACATGGGAATGAGCTAATTTTATGTATCTTCTATAATGACTTCTTATGTTATTTATTCATTTATAATAAATAATGGAAAAAAATTGATTTATTTACCTATTTTTTTATATTTTAATATTTTAATAATTTATTTTAACACTTTTCTATCATTATATTTTATATCAAATTAGGTTTTTAATATTTCTTATAAAATGAATATAAAACATTTTTTATTATGTTAATTTATTTCATACTCTTTAATTTATTGGTATTATTTTTAATTGAAATCGTTTGTTTTAAATCAAATTAAAAATTATATTATATATGTTAATATAATTACTTTTTAAATTATATACAAATAATATATAATTATCTGTGGAATTATAAAATAGTGAAAGATCGACTACAGCGATTCCGCTTAAAGCCTTAAGGAGTCGGTTAGTCTGGACGTCCTGACTCTAACAGGCATCAAATAAGGACGTGATCGTGCTTCTCGAAGACGTTCCGGAACTCAAAACTGAAATTACACGAGCTTTGCTTGTCAACAAAACCTTTCAGTAGTTTTAAAAAATGCTAAGCGACCAACGTTTTTCTGCGAGAACTCAACGTTCCTAGAATAAGGATACAAGAATGGATAATATCAAAATATACTCTTATGAAGGTATCTCAAGAACCTTTTCTGAACTTTTGGTTATTTGGTTATTCGGGGATTCCAAATAATAGATTCTGATTCAAGAATGCTGCGAATTAACGTGTCATAGAAGACGGGAATCACCGGAATATTTATCACAGACATCATTTACGTGTAGAGAGAATCTTTACTTGCTCTCAAAAGTGATAAAATGTTCTCAGCGAGATTATAGGAATAAATTGATGGCGTTCGAGATCGAGAAAATGACATAGTATGACAGTTTCTGACACTGAGAAAATCTAAATCAATCTGTAGAGAGAAAGAGTTCGCAACCGATTGAATGCATTTATATAATTATAAATCATCTGCATATAGAAGGAAACTTAAATTTGTAACTTTCATATTTATGTCATTATGAGTGCCAAGGTTAGACCCTTGAGGAACCTCCAAAAAAATATAATGACTAAACTATTACTAATCTGTTGAAACGTATATGATAATTTTTTTAATATACTACATATAAAAAATCTAATTCAAAACCGAAAAAAAGTTAATTGGCGTTTCTCATAGTTGTAATTTTAAATCGTTCAAAATAAAATATTTTTTGTAGTTGAAAATCGATTTAATTTTAGACGGCGCATTTAAAAGTTACCCGATAATGATTTTTGTTGCAATACACTAACTCAAATCTAAAAATAAATACTAAATCAGTGGTTAAAATATATGTATTGAAATAATTACGTTTTATGACCTTTAAATTCATAAAAAATTTAGGTTTAGAATTAGCTTTATGGTATAGGTGCGAAATTCTAGAGTCTGGATTTTTAAAAATATATTTTGGAATTAGCGTGATTTTTAAAGAACTTAAAATATAGGAAGTGATCTAAATCTTTAACCAAAGTTATAATTTGTTGGTAGTATTTCCAAGAGAATTGAACAGACTTCACACTTCTTGATACATTTTGCTGATTTTTTTAAAGTTACTTTTAGTTGATGGTTTCGTCAGAATTCAAATAAATTATTTTGACTTAAGTTTTGTCTAATCATTGTGCAAATCATAAAAAAATATTTTGATCATTTGTATTGCATAAAAAATCTCAGAAATACTTTTATAGCAGCGAATAATTTGCTTTTTATTCAGTCCTATTTAAGTGCTTTAAAACTGCTGCTTCGCTTGAATTGATTCTCTTTTAATTATCGTTATCGATTAAAAAAGGACGCCCAAGACTTTCTCTATCTTTAGTCTTTTTTTATTTTTATTCTGTTTGTGTGCCAACCATTTGTTTAACTTTTGATTTTATCAAATAGTCCATATAGTTATTAATAATTACTATTACACTAACACATTCAGTTACTCGTTTAAATCTGATTAATAATAATCTTGTCTCTAGTATTATTTTTTATAATCACAATTTCACCGTAAATTCTTGAATCGTATCAAAAGCATTGTTTATGCTGCTTTACTTCAATAAATTCAACATACTAAGATTTAGTAAGTGCCATTGGATAGAATAAATGCTTAGTAAATAGAAAATTATAAATAATATTAGATTGAAAAATGACTTGGGTTAGAAATTTCTTTATATTTCTGTTTAATTTCCCTAAATACGGTCTTTGACCGCCACACAGCGTCCGTGGGAGTCTAAAGAGTTACCGAAAAGTCTGGCATTGTTTTCAAAGGTCACAATCTTGGCCGAGAGCAGACAGTGACCCCCGGGCCTAGTTGCCATGGAAGTGGGAGAAGTCGAGAGCGAAATTTCTCCAACTTCTTGTATATGGAATCATGGTGAAGTGACGCAATTGCCAGAGAGAGTGTTTTACTCATTGCCCGTTAGTTCGTACAACGGCATAATAATAAAGACATAAGCTATCGAGAACCGTCGAAGTATTGAAGCAATATATTATATTTATTCTAGTTAAATTTTATTTAATAATTAAAAAAATAATACATTTTTTTATTAATTTATTACTCGATATCTGTGTAATTTTTAAAGTTATAATACAAAAAATCAGTTTAGAATTTATTTAATTCAATGCACGTGTTTTTTTAGTATTTATTTATAATTTAATCAATTTGATTAAAATATAATACAATCATTATCTTTGGCATATCTTTGCGATGAGGAATTTATTCGATAAGAAATTTTAATAGTTGTACTATTTTTTATTTAATTTAATCTTAAAAATGAGACAAGAGTTTTATAATCAACTATAATATAAGTAGGTCCTTTAAAATATTTTCTGATATTATAAATATATAATTGCCACTTAAATTAAATACAGGCTGATATAAATCGTAAGGTTTTTTTTATTTATGGTTTATATATAATATAAAGATTTTATTAAAAATCAATTTATTTGATCTATTCTACAACATATGATCTAAACTATCTTAGAACATATTTTTTAGTTGTAATTAAAAAAATATATTTAAAAGCTGATCAAAGCAGAAGTTACTCAATATTATTTACTAAGATTTTAGATACAAAAAATGTGTCATAAATGCTCCAAGTAATAATCTTAAGTCATAGTTAAAACTAAAGTCTATTTAAAAAAATTGTCTAAGTAAAAGTTAATTAATTATTTTCATTCCCTATATTTTAAATAATAAAATTACGTTGCTATGATTAAATTCAATAACTCTATTTCACTATAAAAGTGCACAGATTAACTATGTACGATTTTTATTAGTAAAAATCGAATTTCCTACTATATATAAATAAGAACAATTTTTATTGAATTAATAACACAAAAAATTAATTTAATATATAATATTATATTTGTAATGTCTAGTATCTTCAGTAAAAACTTCAGTAAAAGTTGAAAAAAAAACTTGTCAAAGCAAAAGTTATTCAATGATTATTTCTACAAAAAAATTCTGTCAATTGCAGTGCAAGTTTATAAAAATAAGACCATAAAAGTTCTGCCTTAATACTTTATAATTCCACTAATCTTTAATGGAATATTAGATCCCCTCTTAAATGGTTGTGTCAATAAACTAGTCATTATCAAATACATAACCTTCGCATTTCTTTCCATAATTCGCGTGAACTTATGTTGTAGACTTGAACTCGTGGTACACTCTTATTAGATTACTTTATCACAAACGATTGGTAAACAGTAAAATATTGAATTTCCAACTCAAGTCTTATATCTACAATTCAATTGTATCTATGAATAGCATTTTTCAGCGAAAGTTATAGCCGATTATCTCGAAAATAAGAGTAAAAACCGACGCTTTAACGCTGTTTACGTTAATGTTTTTAACGTGAGAAAAACTTTTTTATATACATATTTTTTTTGTTTTCCAGTTAATTCTAAATTACAAGATAGCCCATTATTATGCAGATTCGTTGGTTAATTAATTAGATGAAATGTCTTCCCTCTCACCTACGACCGCCGAAGCGTGAATGTTCAACAGACAACACTTTTTTCTTTTGTACGGTGTTGCCAGGCGATTTTGCATTTTTTATTGCAATTTTTTCTGCTTCTCTCCAAAACAATCACCATAATAATTCGCCATTTTTGAGTTTCGCCGCAAATTTTAATTACTTTCTTGCTCGTTTGCCGTGTTACTCAATCGCAATTTTTCGGCAAGATTTCCCATGAACTTTTATTCGGCATTTGCAGATAACAATATACGAATTCAAGATCAAGACTCAAACCTACACACATAATTAAAAATCTTTTAGAACTTCTTTTTTATAAAATATCAATACATACAAACAAATGTAATTTATTTTTTATATGTGAATACTTGTGTGTTATTCGAAACGTTTTCAATGTCATATACAGTCGTTTCCATATATGTTAATAACCGAACAGCGTTATCCAATCCTTACGAACAAATATAGAATTGATGCATATCATTTTCATGGTTATATCTTTAGAATATAACACAAAAAAATATTATCCGGTAAAAATATGAAGCATTTACATGACAAGATAAACTTAAAAACTGTTTAAAATGTTAAATAGTTTTTATTTTAAGCTTTCAGAAAAATAATAAATTAAATTATTAGAACTTGCTTTTCTATATTTTTCTATATGCTTTATACTATATGTATGTGTGAATCATTTATTAGAATTTTGGTATATATTTTTTACATGTTATAGTTTATTATGACATTTATAAGTAGCAGTTATTTTTTAGCGACTATAATTTAAATAATTATCCTTTTTAATTACTTTACAAACCCATATTTAAAATCTACAGCTTAAGACTCGAGTAATAATTAATAAATTATAAATTACAATAATTTTTTAGTAAAGAAGAAATTTTTTTTTTTATAAATTTATAGCTTAATTAGTATATGTTTTATAATATTTATTAACGGTTTATTTTTTAAATTGTACCCAATATATGTAAACGCTTAGCCAAAATATAAAAATATTATAAAACATAGATTTACTTTATTTTTTAATAGTATTGGGCCTTATACTATAACAATGTTCATTTAAAGAAAAAAAAACTTTTTAATTATAATATTACCATATTTTTTACAAAATATAATTTTGGTATCCTAGTGATAAATACGTCATAGTTCATTTTATAAGTACACTTATAAGGACTAGATCCTAATTTTATATATAGTAAATGAAAGAATGCTTCTTTTAATCTTACACTTAATTCCTCTTCTCCGCCACTTTGGTGTTGTCCAATCAATTTTCGTTCATGAATTTTGCATATTTCGACCATGTCCGGTTTCACTTTGGTTGGAAATCACCGGAGTGGGTTCTCATTGGCCACAGCGGTCGAAATACGATTAAATTAATTATTTAAGGAAAAGAAAGAAAAAAAGACTTTCACTTTAGCTACGCGCGAACGGCGACTTCCTAGGTTTGCTTTTTGCTGAGCTCGCGCGTCGAGCTCTCTTCTGGTTCCGTCGAGTTGGGCTCTTCTGGTTCTGTTTGGCTTTCAAGAATGTTTGTGAAGTTTTAAACGACATCGTTTTTCGCGAAGTGCTCGATCTCGTTTTGCCCAAAAACAGTGAGAGAAAAAATTAAACCATCGAGCATCCCTCGCTTAAAATAAATTTCACCAAAAGAGAGATTCTATCCAAGGAGAAAATGAAAGTGAATCTCTCTTCGATTGCTTTAAGAATATAAACAGGGTTGTTTCACAAGTTTTATTATAAAAAACTTTAAAATTAATCTAATTTATATATGATTTCATTATGCAATATCTTCAAAATGTTATTTATGTATTTTATAAATCTTAATTTTCATTATGGATTAATGTTTATAATGATTACGGTATAGTTGCCGTTTTAGATCTACGTTAAAATACTATGGAGCTCATAATAAAATAATGGATTAGTTTTTATTGTGCAAGATAAAAATACATTTTTTTATCTATAAATCACAGTCAATGGGTAGCATTTAAAAATAGTACTTCATTGATACGTCTTTCTAAAAAGGTTTTGAACAATCAATACACTGTTTTAAAATATATTTTTATTGCTGTCTTGCTTTCTAAGATTAAAATGCAATAAACGTGATTTATCACACCTTTATTATAGTTTGTATAAAACTGGTATTATTTTTAATAATAATATGTGCTTTAAAAATGTAAACATTTGATAATAGTAGTGTTCTTTAATATATGGGTTATAGTAGTATAGTTTTTTTTAACATATGTGTGTGGTTTATATTTACTAAAAATATATTTTTTAACTTTGATATTAATAGATATTTTTATATATTCGCATATTTTTATACTACAGCTTTTACATTTATAAAGAAAAAAAATCAAATAGATTTTGACGATTAATAATGTTTACATATCGAAAATTTTTTTTAATAAATTTGTGTGAAATTAAATTTATTGCAAATTATATTTGTATAACTCAAATATCCACATATTTTTTTAATAGGACGTAAGAGATTGCGTTCTACTGATTTCTGAATGATGTGCATAATAATTGATATGAAAAGATTTTTAGAGCAACATTGAATAAAATAGACATGTGATCGAATCTTATAAGGACTCTAATATTTATAAATATTTATCGTGTTAGTTGTTGTTATATGATTATTATTTTGATTGTGTATTAAAGATTATGTTTTTCTAGATTTTCCTAGATTTTACAGAATGTTATCTTTGATTGTAAGCTGTTTTAATATCTTATAAATAATAAAATATGTATACATATGTCTCTGATTACAGCGTTTAATTTCAGTGAGGTGTGACTCTATTTACTAGCAGTTGCTAATTGTGTTTACCCAATTGTAATACTAATATTGCGACGGAAATGCATAATAAAAAAAGTTATATGGGTTCTTATCATGACGAGCCTTAATAAATATTAAAATAATTGTTTTGCTATCAAGTATCTGCCATATTTATTGACCTTGCTTACTTTCACTTATTCACGTCAATATAACCCGATAATGGAAATCAAAATATGATTCTACATATATGAAATAAATAAATCTGCAATAAAGTGAGACACTCTTATAAATTAATTTGATATGCAATATTATTTTTATACGATGACATTTGTGTTATAAATATATATAAAATCGAAAGTGAATCTCATAATGTTACCGAATTTTTATGAATTTTAATTTGAGCCAAAAAAATGATCTAGCCACAAAATTAGAAAATGCTATGCTAAATATTCAAATACGCAAAAACAAGAAACCGCAACTTTTTCGCCAACCCTTCAACTGCCGTAAATTTCACTATTATGAATTACAAATTCTTGTAAAAATAAATGTTAAATGTGTTGCAATACAAAATCTTTTTTTGAGAGGTTCAGTATTAAGCGATAGGTCTTGAACTATTTTTTAAAAACGCTCTTCATATGATCAATCATGGTCTCACTTCTGTATGAAGAGTTAAGTTTAAACACATCCCAAATTTTCAGAATCAATAGTTCTTAAGCAACATTTTCCTAGAGCTCCATTATCACAAGCATAAGTATAATATCGATGCGTGTTAATTAGTCAACGGTGGCAGTAAAGGAAAACTCCAGTGGAGCGTGTGAAGTGCGTTTTATTCAATTGTAGCATAGCACAAATTCACTTCCTTCCGCGAACTCCTGAACCACTTTCATTTTCCGCAAGTTGCCAAGCACGCTAGCCGAGTACCAGAGTCGTCATTATAAATCCATCGTAGTAACCCACATTCGCACACGTCGCAAATATCAATTTTGCAAGTCAACCTTTTCTGACTTGAACGAGTTTCTAAAAGTTAGAAGTGAAAGATTATTTTATACGATTTTTTTGATAACCAAATATCGGTAAAAATTGGAAACAGACATTAACATGTGGAGATGTGCTACAGAAGGCAAGAGGAAACCATTATACTAATCTCCCAAAAATAACCACCGTAGGTTGTCGCCAACTTCTGGAATCATTAAGTTTTCAAACATCCTTGATAAAAAATTTTAAAATATTTTTTCTGCTAGTTTTGACGAAGATAATCTTGTAGAACTTGTCATTCAGTTTCTGGCTTATATTTCCATTGTATGTTAGCTACAAGGAGCTGCTCCGAATCTTATTGTTTAATTTTAGTTTTCGACCATTAATCATTAATAACACCATTTCATAATGATATATAATGGGTTTTAGTGTTCATAAATATTTAGAATACTTTTCAAGTGTAAGTTTATGGAAAGCAAGGCTTCTTTTACCTTTGAATCGCCGCATAGAGCGTCATTTCGTAAACAAAACGATGGATTTGATCATCCTTTAACTATTATATTTAAATTTAAACTTTAAGAGCGGCTATTTTCTTTGTCGTTGACGTAAAAAGTATTAATCGTTAAAACTAACGTTTCTCAAATATTATTTTTATTTATAAAATGCTTCAAATGAAATTTTGTTATAACGACTTAAATGCAAAATGTATAATTTAATTAATGACAAATGAAAAGATCCATATACATTTAGAAGTAAAAAGAAATGACGTTAATGGCTAACAAGCGCGCGGTCAGGATCGGTAGCAAATGTATAAATGACGCTTTTGTAACTTATCTATGCAATTACTGTAACAACAGCAATTAATCGCATATAAAAAACCTAAATATTCGACCTAATTAAAAATTGTAATAATAATACAATACAGAAAAATTTATATTACACAATTTTTTTAAAAATGTTCTTATTTTAGTATTGACAAATTAAAATGGAACTATCTTATATGCTTGTCTCTTGATATAAATCGTCCATGATTTATATTTTATTTTTTAAATTATATTTAAGTGATTAAGTGACGTATAAAATATCATCTTGTCAAATATATTTATTTTTTTCTGAAATAAAAATATTTTTTGCATTTACTAGTGTCATTAAAAAGGCATATATAATGTACATACATATGCTTCTTTATTCATAAAATAGACCTCTTGGAATCGAAGATGTGATGAGTCACTATCTGATCTATTTGTATCTTAGCAACCAGATTGTAACGTACTATTAATGACGATTGATTATTAAAAAATGTAAATAATATACTAACAAAAATGTAATTATTTAGGAACACGCATACAGTAAAAAATCTAAAAAACTTGAGCAAAAACGATTCCAATCATTAAATTGCAATTATGTATATCTCAATGTCAGTTATAGAAATAGACATAACTATAAGTTGAATAAAGAATTTTAAGTCGTTAGATAAGTTTTATTATCAAATATTTTTTATTGTAGACTAAAAGAATCTTTTTTTTTGACCACATAAATTTGCGTCGCGAAATAGTTTCCGATCGCTATCCTGAGCGAGTAAAAGGCGTCAGCTACAAAAACGAAAGTTCGTCGGAATGCCGAGCCGTCGAGCGGCTCGTATAAAAATCGCTTCGTCTTTCGAGTTTTGAGTAGTGGTAGTGGTAGTAGAAGTGGCAGTAGGAAGAAAGAAAGACTCTTTCACTTTCATTCGGTGTCATTTTTCGACTTGCTCGGCTAGTTCTTAGGCGTCATTTCGCATTATATTATAATTATTATTTTATATACTGCATCTACTCTTACGCGTAAATTAGTATAAATTACTATAGTAGACATAATATTGAATATTGTGATAAAATTATGTATACAAGCGACGAAAGTTTTATCGTGTTTGAATACTATTATTAGTTCTGCAATTTCTCATTAATGAAAGAAAATAAAATTTATATTAATTTTAAAGTGATAGAGTTGCAAATATAGTTACTTAGTTGTTCATACCAAGTTGTGCTTATATAGCGCGTGGTCAGGATCGACACTAATCATTCCAACCGATTACCGCATTAAAAATAATTGTTTCTTAAAACTGTTGCAAATAGGCAAAAGCTTATTTATCAATTACATGAGTCCAGTTATCACCAATGTAAGTTAAGAACTGGTGTTTATCACTAAGGTTACGATACAAATTATTGAATAACTTTATTTTGATCTCAGGATTTACATATCAAAGCTAGAAAAAATCAAGTTTTTTTTTTATTTAATTTAATTTATTTTAAATTCAGTAACTTTTTAAAGTGACATGAAATTTAAATTCAATCTTGGTGTTTGGATTTCAGATCAAGATTTATTCAAACGTATTCAAAGTATTAAATTTGAATATGAAATTTCGATATTCAAATCAATAGAATGTAAACAATGCGTTACATTTAGATTCTTCGTTTAACATACGAAAGATTTTTTAAAAAGGTGCTTATCGCATGTGAACTTTAGTAGACTTTCTTAGCAATATCACAAGAATAAATATTTAAAATCAATTAAATATATTTGGCACTTAGTGCCTATTTTACTTCCATTTTGAATTAACCATAAATTGTTTAATGACCTAGTCAGATTCTTCCGATACAGCATTAAAATCGCATAAATCACCAAAAAGCGAATGAAAGTTTCAGTCTTGTGCCAAAATAAACTAATTAAGTTTTAGGTGCGATTCTATCGATCTATCTGCCAAAAATCACTTCACAGTTAGATTTAACTTTGACACGCTCACATGATAGGGTAAAAATAAAAATATGTGTTTGTGTTTTGCTTATTTTAGATTGCTATCGAACTGTGACTGTCCTAAAAACGTTGTTTTGCTTTGCAACAATTTAAAAAAAATACTGTTTAACATTGCAACCCATTGAAAATAAAACAACAAAAAATCTTAATTTTTATCAATATGTTGAATTACAATCATAACTATATCAATAAGCACAACAGCCGTTAGAAAAAATAGGTATACAATTAAAATGTGTAAGCAAATAAAATGCGTAGTAAAATACGTAAAAAAATATACGTAGCATAAAAATAAAATAAAAAAACAATAGTAGTATTTTGCTAAAAATATATATAAGGTATTTTTAAACCATTTAAATATACCGTATTTTTTTGATTAACTTATTTTAAACTTCAATTACCTAGTACCGAAAAAAGTATTCTTACGTCATTCATAAAACCTAAACAACTTAAACGAAAAATTATATTAAAAATATCGTATTATAATAGATTTTGCTGATTTATATTGATTTATATGTATTTATATATAAAAGCAATTCTTATCACATGTATCTCCTGAACTTTTGAGTTATTTATTATCAAAGTGAATTGTGAATTAATGCTGCTTCAAATGAAGCGGTAATAGTCAATATGATTTTAATAAAAATAACATAACATTGCCTTAAAAATCAGGCATAATAATATTAAAGTGAATTAATGTGTATTTTTCTAATTTTTTTTAGTAACTCATTACTAAAGAAGAAGCCGGGTGGTTATATTCATAGGCGAGTTGGCTAGTGTGACCGTCGTGGTTCTAACGTTTATCAAAAGAGGATGCGATCGTGACATTCTGAAACCCAAAACTAGAATTCCTTGAGAATCGTTTGATTGTCAACAGAACCATTTAGTAATTTGATGAAATGTTTAGCGACCCACAACTTACTATATAAATATACTAAGTGCTTTTTTTAAACAAAAAAGGTGCCAAAACTCAGTTCTTGACAAGCATTTTACTTTAAAAAAAATTCAAATATCATTTAAATTAAATTTAAAGCAACTTTTTCCTATGTCACGAAGCGCATAAAAAATAAACAAAATTTATATGGGAGATTTATTTATTTCAAAATTTATTGCTATGAAAGTATTGGTCAGAGTGTATTCAAATCGAATTTTGGTCAATAGGAGGGCGCAAAAACAATTATCACTTCTCAGAAGTCAAAAATTCACGTCAAAAGTAATAAAATCGTGTCGGCGCCGTCGCAGTGGGAACGCTCGGCAACGAGCGTTCCCGCTGCGACGGCGACGTCACGATTTTATTGCTTTTGACGTGAATTTTTGACTTCTGAGAAGTGATAATTGTTTTTTGCGCTCTCCTATTGGTCAAAATTCGGTTTAGATGTTCTTCATTTGATTCTCTAGATTGATTATAAAAAATCGTAAGTTAAATTGTAGCTGTTTCTTTCCATATGTTGCATCCATATTTTCTGTCGTCGTTTCTGTTTTTTTTATTGGAACTGGCGGTTGAGAAGTAACCGGAATTTTCTTTCATTTTTATACTTCGGGTGAAACTTTTTTTTTTTTTAAATAAAGAAATGAAATGTTACACTGATCAATGTTTTTTAAACATTAAAAATGCTGTGAAAAATGGTGCCGGAACGCCGTTCCATCGCGATACATATAAAAAAAGCCCTGCCTATACATATTATTTTATTAAAATTGTTTAAAATATAAAAAGGAGTGATGACGATTATAACTTGTGAGGTAAATTGTATCCACTCTTTCTTATGAATATTGACGAAAAATATGGCATACTGATTTAAAAATCGAATATAGAACTTTTCTTAATTTTGTATTTCCAAGTATTTTCTGGTGGTGAAAGCAATGTGTTATTTTGACATCACTGTTGATTTTCATTACAAAAATAAAAATCGATGGAATATTATCTGTACAAAAAACTTTTTAAAAAACATGACTTAATAATAATACTAAATCTAAATAAAATCTTGCCAATTATCCGGCGATTTAGTTTCGCTCACCTTTGCAACCCATCGATGCAGAGATAATTGTTTAGCAAAGTATATTTTCCGTACCGCTGGAATCGCGTCGTTATAACGGACAATTCCGCTTCATGTACAGATGTCTATTGTCTGTTTAGTTATTATGTCAGGAAACTGTGAGACAAGGCGTATTGCACCAACGTGGGCGCGCGTCCTTGGCCTCTGCCAATTGTGAGCCGTCCAACGCGGCCGCGTACGTACGTCAACGACAATTGCTTCTGCTTCAACTCAGAGGCTCTCAAACTGTCGAAGAGCACGCAGGCCGGAACCAGAGCGACACCTCTAACAACACGCTGTACTCTTTTTATTATGCACAATCGCAAAAACCGATGGGCGTCGTCAACCATTCTGAACTGTTAAAAAAACAATAAATATAAAAACACCTGTTAGGGTACAACTACATTAAATACTAGTATTTTAAATTGAAATTTTTTTTTTAATAGAATTTTTTTAATTATGATAACAATAAATGTGAAATTATTTTTCACATGATTGATTTTGACGGTAGTTCATATGAACGAATGAGTTGGAGCGTTGTCGTGGTGGAACAGTTTTTTTACATTTGGTTATGAATCGCTTTTCATATTGTCTAAAAGATCATCGCAATATTACTCTTTCTAGATTGTTTTTCCCTTTTCAAAATAATACAGCAATTAAATTCTTCAAGCATCACAAACATCTTTATTTATTTTTGTGGTGACCTATCTCCTCAGTTAGTCCATTGTTTCAATCACTTTTTAGATTCTGGTTGTGAATCATCAATATTAAATAAGCTGAATCGTAGATAAACAATGCATTGATTTGATAAAGTGTGCGTTTTTAATTTCGGCATTCAAGTTAAAATTAAATATACGCATCGAGTTAATATGCTTAAGGATTCTGATATTTCACGCAACTTAACAAGCGCATATGGTGAGATACATTTCCTTTCGCTCGCTCGCGTGCTAAGTCACGAGAGTGAGTGAGAGATATAGGCGTGCGTTACATGCGTTCCGCATGTAACTCACGCCCTTATCTCTTAGCGAAAGGGACTGTATCTTACCGTATCAACATCATATCATACACTTTATCAATATTATCAGCAGTAACTGAAATTGAAGGCCTATACCTATGAAAGCCATATTCGGAAATATTCTGTCTCTTCTAAAATTATCTATTAATTTTAGCACTGCAGCATAGTCAACAAATAATTGAATAGTATACATGTCATACAAAATTAAAAATTCAATAACTAAAATACGGTCCGTGCTCAAATTTTGACAGGACGCTACTACAAAAATAAACTCTCTACAACGCCATATAAATGTACATCACTTATACGAACTGTACATATTATTCTTTAGCGCAATAAACACTGTATGATTTAATCTAACTAAACCAAAGTTATGTTTATAAACTTTCTTCATAAATTGTGTTGATTAAAATTTATAATGAACTACAATGAAAAAAATCTTTTCATATGCATTGATCCTGGCGCTATTTTTTAATATCAGTAAGCCTTAGTTTGTTCCTATATATATATAAAATCATTTGGGGCGCATTTAAGACTGAGATCGTGATAGAAGAGAGGCAATGGATGCCAAGTATGTGACGTAGAAGGTAGCGTGGTAGATAGGGACAGATCGCTTATCGATAAACTGTCTTTCGCTTTTAACCGATAAGCGCCGTGAAACAATGATTCTCGTCTCCCACATATAAAGTGTTAATGATGCATTATAAATATATTATCTACGCACCGTTTTAGATTTTTAAAATTAATTATAATAAAATTGAAAGCACAATGATCCATTATTTAGTATTTAATATATGTGTTAATTAGTTTCAATCTGAAATATTTAGTGTTGCCAAAGAGTTTAACCCAAATAATATTTGTATAGCTTTGCTTTAGTGATGGTCCATTTTATTTTATTTTCTAAAATAAAAATAAGAACTATAAATATGTTTTTTATACACATCAATACATATGTATATACGTATGTTTCATTAGTCTCGCACTGAGTTAATTATATTAATACATTTCTTGAATATTAGATGAGTTAAAACATAGATGTAGAGATGACCGACCATTGAATTAAAAGTGGGAATAAATATCTTTAGTTCTGACGTCATTCATATGACTCAAATAGCTATTGTCATACCGGTTCGTTTAAAAATATAAAAAGAAAACAATATTTGTGTGCTTATATGCAACTTGATAAACGCATGCCTAATACGTTGCAATGGTTGATAGTAGATATAAATAAATCTATAATTCATAGACATCTTTAAAATGCTGTATATTTACATAAATTAGAATTAAAAATATATGTATATTTTAAGCGTATGTTGCTTCACACTATAGCATAAAGTTTGTTTATTAAGTATTGCAATTTGAGAGGCTTTTAATTCGCAATTGACATTGAGTGAAGAATTTCATGAATGAAAGCATTTTTTATGTAATAGTGATAGTATTTTTTTCTTGTATTTTATTTTTATTTTTTCAATCGTTGCTCTTGTGTGTTAGGTATTCAACGAATTTTAAAACGAGCACATATTGATGATATATTTATATTCGCAAATGCAATTCTGCTCTTCTTACGCCAGAGTTGCCCACGCAGAATAATACGAGCTGACAATTTACGCGTGTTTGTTTATTTTTGTTCCTCAGTTTATTTTTACGTTACTGTATCCACTCGAATTGGACTCACTCGATCTAATATATTACAAAAACATTGTGTAGAATAAAATTATTGTTGTTTGTCATATCTTATCCATTTGCTCCAAAACGAGAGATCAATTCGCTGTAATGTAGTTTACATTATACTTTCTATAATAAATATGAATCTTTTAAAACACTGATAGTATTGCTGCTCAAAGGGAGTAGATAAATAAATATTTATTTATTCATACTAAATGCAATACAGTCCATTACAAGTTCATCTAATAATTAACTACATTAATAATTATATTTATACTTTAAAATTTAGATTGTTAGGTTCAATACTTATAATGTGAGTTTATTACATTATTTTTAGTTATCAGAAATGTTCCACAAATGTTTTGTTCATTATTATACAAAACCTTAAAAATGCAATCATCTATGTAAATATTGAGAAATTGTATTTTTAAAATCAAAGTTGTATAAAATATGCAATATTCAATAAACATACATATATGGTAAATACAAGAAATAAATCAGAATTTTCTTATTTATATCTTGGTACCCAAACAAAACTAAAGAAAATAATAAATATTATAATTAAATTTGAAGATCGTAAAACATTGTATATAAAAAAATGTACAATTTTAAATGCAGTGTTTTAATTTTTACGATTTAATTCTATGGATCATTAAATTTATCTTTCATACAAAAAAAAATGTTTGGGTTAAATAATAAAAATATTATTTAACCCGAGTTAAATAATAATAACATAGGAATAGTTATTTTATGAATAAAACATTTTATAAAACAGTGTCATTACATAATTAAAATAAATAGTAGCCATATAGTTATATATTAAATACATGAAAAAATGAATCTAACATATATTGCTACACTATATAGTTAGTAGTTTAAAATAAATTTAGACTAATTAGTTGTAGGGTATGTGCCGCCCGGGGCGATCCATAAAATTGCCCCCTCCCATACATTTTTTTATGCAGTGTCATAAAATCAGCATTTCTTAAAATAATTAATTGGTATTCGTTGATATTTAGCTACGCCACTGGTTGTAGAAGTATGCTTGAAAAATTAGACTGGTTAGATGTTCAAGAAACATTTAAGATAAAAAAAGATTTACATAAATTTAATGCTATAAATTAAGATAATGTCAAAAAATAAAGATGGGAATATTGTACGGAGGTGTGAATTTATATAATAATATTTCTAATACATATAACAGGAATAAAAATTAAGCAGATTTCATTATTGGAATTATTAAGACCTGAATTATAATTTATATAATATGTATGTTAATGTTGTGTTATACAATTATATATTAACTAAATAGATCAATGATGCATTTAAAAATCTATGTTGCTTTGTTTTGATGATGAAGTACTTACACAATTATTTAATATTTTGAGTGGTATCGCCGTACATGTACGGCGGTCGATTGAAGTGCCCCAGATAGTTATATATTTACATTTATAACTAAATAAATAATAAATAAAAAACGTTAGTAAATGAACATAACAAAATTAATTTCACAAAAAATATTGAATTGATACAAAAATATTCTATAATTCACTATAAATGCAATATAAATAAATAACAGCAAAAATTAACTCACTCTCAAATATACAAATATTTTTTTCGTAATTAATTCTGCATATCTTACAATCAATACACTAAAAACATAAAAATGTATTTTTTAAACATACAATATTTTATAAACAGATTTATATTTAAAACAAATTAAAGCGTTGCAGAAATCATTGCTCAAAAGTATACCAAGATTACTAAAGGTTAATATTACTAATGCCTATTGGCAATAAATCAATATGCATAATATTTTATTTATTATCGTAATTATATATTTAACTTTTATATTTTTATTGTTTCAGGTATGTACTTATGATATTATCATCACCGAGTAAAGGTTTGAGAAATGCTTATTTTAATATATGATTATTCTTCAATCGATACTATGCACGAACAAAAATTTCTTTGTAGTTAAATTCATATTTTAATATAGTAGGAAAAACAGTTATTCATGTTTCTGCATATGTTTTAATAATCTAATATATTTTTCCGATGTAAAACTTTGAGAGCCTGCGATTATCTCATGTGTCCGAGCTAGCTCGTAAATTTATCTCGAGCAGGCTTTCAGCTGACACTTATGATGCGTTCGTTTGTTTCGAGCCGGCAACGGATCTGCTTCTGACATTTCAGAATTATTCGCCGACGGAAATATTTACCGTTCTTCTTCCACGATGTGAAATGCAAATTAACATTTTCCCATCTGCCAATAGCAGATGGAATGATGTTATTGTATATTACCTTTTTATGTTTTGTATTTATGTTTATGTTTCGCGAGAAACGTCCCATAAACCATAACCGGTAGTTTTGATTAAAACCCTTAAACCAAGTAGCTAATTTAGATTTTCATTCATTTGCAACAAGACGTGTAACAATAGGAACATATAACATGCACAACTGATTGGATACACATTGTAATGGTAGATGGAAAACATAAAATAATAATTGATTCCTAGTGAAGTACTCGACTTTAATAAGCAATGCACTTGAGTGACTATTAAACATTTCCTGAAGAACTACTCAATGGCTTCTTATTAATTTGAACAATATTCTGAACCACTATTATTAATAACATTTTTGTTAATCGTGGCAAAACTATCACAGTTGAGAGTTGTCAATAAATCGACAGAATGTACAGTTGAGCTGCGATGTCTAGTTTAATTTAAAAATAAAATCGTAATTGTGCCTCTTCCCCTATGTTCCAGGTTCTTCCGCCCCATCCGCCAGCGCATGCTAAAGTACATCTTCGATGATTTTTAATTTTACTATTCCGTCCCGGACGCTCCCCGGAGACGTCCGGAGTTGCCGTCTATGGCATAGCAGTAGGGTCGAGTTTTTTGGAAAGCAGCCGTCTAAAATAGCTTCCTTGTCGTGCATCGGCTGAAGCGAACGTTGGCCACGTTTCCCAGTGACGCAACAGGAATCGCTGCGGCAACGTGATTCGGCCAAAAACCTTGCTTGTTACACGAGAATCTATATTAGAAAAGTCGCTTCGGTTTAAAATTCGCCGCTCGACACACTTCACGCCACGGGCCGCATGGGCATATTTCATCAATCGGACTTGGCAACCGCTGCTTCTCTTTTCTCTCGCTCCCATTCTTGAATGCGCCCCAAAGCCGACACCTACCATGCTTTCATTTATGGGAACAAACTATGGTTTACCGATATTCGAAAAACAGCAATATGATCAATGCATATGGAATTATTTAGATAGAAAGAAGTGACCTGACTAGAATCTCCAATTCGAGTAATCGAGTACTCGATACCGAGTATTTTTGTCTATTTTTCAAGTACTTGATAATCGAGTATTTTGAAAATGACTCGATTAATACTCGAAATTAAAAAAATTTAAAATATTTCAGAAACAAAAATAACTTTAACTCGGTCCGGTAAAGGTTAACGTCTTGCTTTTATTTGGCGTTTATGCCCGAAGTCCCGAGTTAGAGTGGTTACTATCAGGTATAATTTTTTCATAGGTCCATAGTTGCATAGTTCCGGTCGTCGGCTATGTTAGTGGGTACGACGGAGAAATTTCTTTTGTGTTTTCTGTTCGACAGTCCCGACTTATCTAATTTATGGCAATGAACAATATGAAATATCAACAAAAATTTTTTTTAGGTTTTATGACTATGCAGTTGTAGCGTAAAGTGTTGTAAATTGTTTATACTGATCCCTCAGCTTAAAATATAAATCAAAACAATTATGTGTTTTAAAGGTATTTAAAGTAAAGTCAGTTCTTTGCAAACCGTTTAGCTCTAGAGTGAAAGGGATTCACCCAAATACATCTTCGAAGGATATAGATTTAAATTCTACGCATTAATCAGAAGGAGTAGAATATTCTATATTGTTAAGAAAAAAAATCTATTCAAGAAGAATTACAAAATGCTATTTTGTCAATAGTCGAAATAAATAAGAGAAAAGCAGAGAAGGGAATGAAAGAAGAGAACATAAAAAGAGAGTTCAAAAAATTTTATATCTATAAAAAGGGAACAGATATAAATTAGAAGCCTTATCCAACGCGTTAATGACAATAAGACCAACATCAACAGCAACGGAAAGGGTTTTTTCCATAACGGGAATAATAAAACCAAAGGTTAGCAGTAATATTAAATTCGAGACACTTTTTGCATTATTGTTTTTAAAAAGTATGTTCGTGAAGTTAAAATAATTGTAAAAATTAACATAATAAGTATTTTATTTATTTATTTATATGTGCACGAATTTGAATAATAGCTATTTTGATACATTTGGTAAATACTCGAAAGTACTCGAGTACTCGAGTATTTTAAAATTTTAATATTTGATACTCGAGTAGTTGATGGTTCGAGTAATTGGAGACTCTAGACCTGACCCTATCAATCACGCTACCTAACGACTAACAAACATATTATTACAGTTCATTATAAATTTAATAATTAGTTTTAATCAGCATACAACATACTATATATATAAAAAAATAAAATAAATTCCAACTAAATTTTCAATTCGGGTCTTAAGAAGCATTTTACATTCTTCAATCTCTGTTATTAATTATTCGCTATTAACGTCAGTGTCGTAAAAACATCTCAAATATATACAACTTTTACGCAATTTTTTCGGTATTCGTTTCAGAGAAAAAAGTTTTCATATCTAGTAGGAATTCAAATTGTACGTTTAGGTCCTTTATCCTCAAAAGTCGTGTCGATATCTCTTGTTGAAGATGATCGATCCCACTTTTTATGACATGCATAATTTCTTCCTCGGCTATAGGTCCGGCATTTATTGCATGTCCTCCGGACATCCTCTTACGTCGCCTTATTCTTCTCTCAGTTTCAATGCCCCAAGATGCATATTTATATTTGGCGTTTATGCAGCATTTTTAATATCTGCAACCGTTTCTGGATTCGGTTTATTTTGCCGAGAATAGTGTTCCAGAATTTCAATTAAACTATTAATAAAATTCATTGATCTTCTGATATGCTTTTCAGCAGCCTTATCGGGCACTCTAGCGTTTGTCAGATTCCTGCTTTGCTGTTAAAAGCATATGGATAAACCTTTTGTTCTGTTTAGCAGAGTGAACTCCTATTAAATTTAAACTGTGTTTGTCATAGTTGACAAACAATGCTTTGGCATCTCTGGCAGATATTCGTTGTTAAAGGCCGGATATGTGTCCAATCATCATAGCATTGTGGTGGCCAAAGAGATGTTGTCGCGCAAAAATATTCCATATATGTAATTTTCATATATGGACAGCTGGGTATAAAGTTGTATCTTTAAGAAACAGTCCAATGTTAAGTTCGCCCTTTATATCCGCAACACTTCATATTACATGTTGCTGTGTATTTTGTTGTATTATATAGCTAATTACAAAATTCACAAAAATCCAGTTTATGATTCAATGAAAACAGGATTTTCTTCATTAGCTTCTTTGAAATCAAAATATCGAGCATGGTAAGTTGTACACCCACAAGTAAATATTGTGGTTCTTATAAATTAAATATGACACATTGAATGAAGGCATAATTAGAGAATGTAATACAATCACAATTCTTGTGAGTTTTAATGTTATAGGAATAGTAGTTTTTTCTTATGATTCTAGAAAACAATACTTTTCTAGAATACATATGGGTCAATATCCTTTTAAACTGTGTTTTAATTTTATTAGTGGGCCGTAAGAATTTTTGTAAACATTTATTGATCACAATCTTTCCGTAATTGTTACAGAATTGTAAGAACAACTGAACAATTTTAACGCAATGAACGGCGGCGATCCGTTTCGTAAATGTGTTGTTGAAGCTTAACATTTGACACTTTAAATACGCGTGATTATTGACAGCTGTCTGATTTACAGTACCGCATAAAAAAATAAACAAAATTTAAATGAAAGATTTATTTATTTCAAAATGTATTAAAAAATAGTTTGTCTGCATTTGGATTTTATACTATATTTTAAAAATATTATATCTATCCTTATCGATATTACTACGGACTTCTGATATGAGAGTATTGGCGAAAGTGTATTCAAACCGAATTTTGGTCGATAGGAGGGCGCAAAAACAATTATCACTTCTCAGAAGACAAAAATTCACGTCAAAAGCAATAAAATCGTGTCGGCGACGGCGCCGTCACGATTTTATTGCTTTTGACGTGAATTTTTGACCTCTGAGAAGTGATAATTGTTTTTTGCGCTCTCCTATTGGTCAAAATTCGGTTTAGATGTTCTTCATTTGATTCTCTATATTGATTATAAAAAATCTTAAATTAAATTGTAGCTGTTTCTTTCCATATGTTGCATCCATATTTTCTGTCGTTTCTGTTTTTTTTTATTGGAACTGGCGGTTGAGAAGTAACCGGAATTTTCTTTCATTTTTATACTTCGGGTGAAACTTTTTTTTTTTTTAAATAAAGAAATAAAGTGTTACACTGATCAATGTTTTTTAAACATTAAAAATACTGTAAAAAATGGTGCCGGAACGCCGTTCCATCGCGATACATATAAAAAAGCCCTGCTTATAAATATTATTTTATCAGAATTGTTAGCAAATAATAATTAGCAATAAAATCGTGACGGCGACGTCACGATTTTATTGCTTTTGACGTGAATTTTTGACTTCTGAGAAGAGATAATTGTTTTTTGCGCTCTCCTATTGGTCAAAATTCGGTTTAGATGTTCTTCATTTGATTCTCTATATTGATTATAAAAAATCGTAAATTAAATTGTAGCTGTTTCTTTCCATATGTTGCATCCATATTTTCTGTCGTTTCTGTTTTTTTATTGGAACTGGCGGTTGAGAAATAACCGGAATTTTCTTTCATTTTTATACTTCGGGTGAAACTTTTTTTTTTTTTTAAATAAAGAAATGAAGTGTTACACTGATCAATGTTTTTTAAACATTAAAAATACTGTAAAAAATGGTGCCGGAACGCCGTTCCATCGCGATACATATAAAAAAGCCCTGCTTATAAATATTATTTTATCAGAATTGTTAGCAAATAATAATTAGCAATAAAATCGTGACGGCGACGTCACGATTTTATTGCTTTTGACGTGAATTTTTGACTTCTGAGAAGAGATAATTGTTTTTTGCGCTCTCCTATTGGTCAAAATTTGGTGTAGATGTTCTTCAATTGATTCTCATTCATTAAAAACCGTAATATTGTAAAAAAAATCGTGAATTAAATTGTAGCTTTTTATCTTTCCATATTTTGCATTCATACTTTACATAGCTTCTTATCATACTCATATTTCTAAATTTGCTTTCGTCGATTCTGTTATTGTTTTGGCCTTTTTTTAGTGGGAACAGCGATTGAGAAAACCGGAATTTTCTTTTATTTTTAAACTTGGGGCTAAACTTTTACACATAAAAATAAATAAAATATAAATAATGACGTCATTTTTACGTAAAAATAAATAAACAAAATGTTACGCAGATTGTCAATGTTCTTTAAACATTAAAAATACTGTAAAAATGTTGCCGGAACGCCATGCCACATGATATTTTTAATTTAAAATTAGCATGGTTAAAGTATTTCATTGTAAGCATTATTCACCTAAAATTTCGTTAAAATATGTGTTGCATTCACTAACAAAAATCACACGTGTATCTTCTTTTGGAATCAGCGTCCCAAACCAGCAGAAATATGTTTTTCCCAAATATACGTTAAAAGGTTTTTTATCCCAGGTTTTGGAATTTCATAAAATATTAATCCCTTTTTAAATAGTCAAATATTCATTAACATAAAAAAATTAAAACAACATAGTCGTTGAAAAAAAAACAAAAAGGATTACTAATATAAATTCATTTTTACATTAATATTATTTAATGCGAAAAATGTGCTTATTTATTAGCACAAAGTTAATTGAATCTAAGTGCCATTAAAAAAGGGCTATTTGTAAATTTTTTGTGCTTCAAAAAAATATGATAAATCTAATACTACTACTTATTTTTATATAAAATATATTGGTTTGTTTTTAACGGAACTATAATATGTTTGTAGTAAAAACGCATCAAGAAAAGATATTACAGAAAACCTTCTCAGGTATTTAATAATTATTTTTTATATCTATACCGTTGACTATCTACAAATTCTTAACCTCCGCAGTGTTTGAAAGCAGCTCTTATGCAATTCGATCAAAATATTTGATTATCTGTCACCTCACCCAATTTCAGCCAATCAAAGCACGTTATGATGGTAATATTGCTCCAGCACGTGGTTGTGGAATGCAGTTAAATGACACCAAGGTCACATGTGCATGTATAATATTATATTATACAAACATTTGTTACAATGCCAATCCATTTCATATAGTCTGTTTTATAATAATATATATACGTTTATGTTTTCCTCCTTTCTTTTTGTCAAACATTACCGGTACATATGAGCCGTACAATCTTAATCAATCTATCGATGCAGCCATAAACAAAATTCTTGAATGAAAATTCAACGTTGGCACATTTTCAATTTTCAGCCATCGAAACTAAAACTTTTATGCTTATCCTACTGATGTTTGAGAAGCATTTGTTCGATTTGTGCCAATTTATGTCGCATATAGCGACAGTTAATTGGATAATTCATAGCGAACGATACTAGTCAGCCGCAGTTAAAAGTAGCCCGTTGAGAGCACTATACAAGTTTTGGCTTCCTGTTGAATAATAAAATAATAAAAGTTAGTTGATTACTGTATGCAAAACTTTTAATTTCATTATTATAAATTAATTAATATACAGTCTGAGGTACATTTAACAATTATAATAATAAAAATCATAATCTGCATTTTTGTATTGTTACTGTCTTATTATTGCATATATTTTATTTTTTTTAATTATAACAAAAAAAATATTTTTAACCATCGTTATTTTTTTAATGTAGTGTGTTTTTATGAACTAAAAATTTCGGATATATTTTTTTATTAAAGTTGTAAATCACTCGAAATTATGACTATTGCTATCTATAATATAATACATACGTTTGAAAAACCTCTGTCGTTATCATTTGACAAATTGAAGATTCATATGCTTTCATTATTATCTCCAATATTGCGTTGCTTTGACTGTGAAATTCAGAGGACTTTACTCAATGTTTTCATTATATCATATAGATAGTTATTTTGTATCAAATTTAATAATGGAACATATGATAATTCCATAAAATATATTTTTCCACATAAATAAATT
Source organism: Plectrocnemia conspersa (assembly GCF_051122295.1). NCBI lineage: Eukaryota > Metazoa > Arthropoda > Insecta > Trichoptera > Polycentropodidae > Plectrocnemia > Plectrocnemia conspersa. The sequence continues at coordinate 4,333,423 of NW_028277170.1, read as the reverse complement.
CTCAATGCAATGCAAATATTCGTACAGCCCGTCACTTTTATAGGTAAACTAAAGTCGACGTCCCACATTTTCGATAATAAGACGTCTTGGTCACGCGATTACACGGTAACAATATAAAAAAAAATACAATCCCTTATTAAAATTATGGGGTTTCATGTATCCATGTAAAGTAAAACATGTTTAGCATTAGCTAATGAATTCTGTTATAGTTTATCGGATAGATATAAAAGACGAATCCATTAAGTTGTATTATATTGGAGAAGTTTCTCATAGTAAGCATAACTGGTCATTTGTCCAATAAATTACGATTATGATATTTGTACACCATAAAGTATGTTTATAAATATTTGCCTCTTGTATGACATGAATGAAACGTCTCTTATCGATTCGATGCAAGCTTATATACCAAAATGCGAATCTGCCTCGCATTTAAATCGATAACCGCAAACAAGCAAGTGTTTTGTGATCAATGTCGAATATTGACTTTACACATACAACTTCTCGGTCAAGTTTGATAAGTTGTGATCAAATCTTACGAAACAAACATACGTAATATCCGTTGAAAAGCAAACAGAAAATGGATGTAATACAAAAGTTGCAAATGAACAACTACAATAAAATATAATATAAAAGTGATGCATTATAGAGGTTGTGAATTCAATAATGATTTATTAAATGTATTTAAATCAGTACCATAAGAAGAAAATCACAACATAATTTGTGAATTAAAAGAAGGAACCAGTACTGATGAATTAGATGTAAATATAATTAAATAAACATGGAAAATAATAGAAACTGAATTACATTATTTCGTTAAATAGAAGATTGCTACTATTAAACTTATAATTAAAATAAAAAAATAGTTTGCTGTAATAAGACCAATTAACATATTGCCTTGTATGAAAAAGGTGATGGAAGAAGTAGTAATTAATGATTGGGATTCAGAGAAAAACTTTACAATTTGTTGTTGGCCAAAGATACAAAAAAAATCATTGGAGCACGTTTTTTGGATAAGGAACAGAAGTATAGTGTTAAAGAAATTATAAATTATATGTATAAGTGAAATAGTTTCCAGGTGGTTTGATAATTATTTAAAAAAGAGAAGGCAGATAGTTAAAATAAATTATGCTTATTCCAAAGAGAAAATAATTTCTCATTGTGTACCACAGGCTCCAAATTATTTGTAATATATATTAATGATATATAATAGTTAATAATATAGAAAAATGTAAGATACATATATTTGCAGACGACACTTTAGTTTATTGCATAGGTTATAATTTTAAACAAATTTGTAGATAACTTAAATATTGAATTAAGTGTATTTAAACTAAATGTATGTTTATTAATAATAAAGATATCAAAATAGTTATAATTAATTAATAATAGTTGATAATATAAGATATTTAGGAGTAATTGTAAATACAAAAATAATTTAAGGAACACTGAAATTACATAAGCAAAAAAATAGTATATTATCTAGGATAAAAAATTTGTTAAATATAAATAAAAAATAATAATCTACAGTAGTATTATATTTAATATTATACATGCTTATTAAATTAAATAAGACGATGTTGTAAAAATTACAAAATAGGGCAATGAAAATAGTTTTAAATAAAATTAGATAAACTATTTGCAGAATTATGATTGGAAGATTGGAAAGGTTGGATGTTAAAAAAATATTTAAGTTGTTATATATAAGTTATAAAATAATATATTACAACAGTATTTTAATAAAAAATAAAGTTGTACAAATTATTTTTTTATAATGTTTTTAATATATTTTATATAAAAGTTTTGATTATATTATTATGTTTAATATAGCTAATTGTTTAGTGTACAAACAATTATCTATATTAGCTACTAAATAAATTAATAAAATAAAATGAGTTTTCAGCTCCATATTTTAATTATGAATTACAAACAGAAAAAATGAAACTTTATCTGTAAAAACTACCACAGTCTAAAATATATTTCTGTAATTAGATTTTCGTTAGAATGCATATTTTTATTTTAGTTGTTTTTACCGCAGCATGTGACGCTTTACATTGTCGTCATTAGTTTTTCTCTACCACGTGGAGTTTTTTTATAGATTTTTTTAAAACATTTTTGCGAAAATGAGTTATATTATCCATTAGACTTGATTCTCATTTTTTTTTTTGTATAAATAGTATATATAATTTTACGCACATACTAATTATATATACTAACATGTTTACCGTTCCATGTTTATATTTGTTATTAGCTACAATTGTATAAAAATAATAATATAAAAAAAACTTTGGTATTTATTATTTAATGAGAAATATAATAGTATTTGAAGCGAAAAAATAAAAATATATTTAGAAAAAAATTAAGTTAAAATTTTAGTACATTTCACTGAAGATCTGGAACCATGTCTTTAGCATCTACAGCAACATGTGCTTATATTTAAATTTAAGATTGCTTTTATCGTAGTCACAGAGATTAGTGGGTTAGTGTGTTTCCGCAAAATATGTTTATAATATATTCTGGTATGAAAATGACAGTATTGGAAGACTAATATGCATTTTTTTCATATTTATATAAAAAGGTGTATTAAATTTTATTTTTATAGCTTTATTTTGAATAACTTGTAATTTAGAAAAAGTAGTATTACTAGTGTTACTCCATAACAGCCAGATTGTTAAAACAAGTTAAAAGATTATAATGATGAAGATTTGAGATTTAATAATCATTTTCGTCTTCTGTAATGAAATTTGGGCTTATCTACTATTAAACAGCAGATGTAATGAGAAAATAACTGTACATAACTACGTATTTAGAGAGTAAAATACATATTACACCAATGTAGTTGGATAATATTACAGAAATCGAAAAGCTTCATGACTTTTTGATTCGTGGATATGTATAAAAATCACTTCTATCCACAAAAAGATTGTTAATGTATATCAAAATCAATCACCATTCAGCAATCAGGTGGTTTTAGTGGATGCTATTATTGAGCGAATTGATGAGTTATCAGGCAGAATAATGAGACTAAATAAAAACATACAGCATCATTTAGGAGATTTGATTAATTGTAAACATTTTTCGATTTCTCTTGATTAAAACTACTGATGTCGCATTAAATGCTCGGTTGGCCATTATTGCTAGATATTGTCTCACAATGAGAGAAGATTCGATAAATCATTTCCAGGTATTTTTAAGATATTTCTTGAAGATAAGAATCTGGCAAAGTATCTTCAAATCAATGATCATAAGATTATGTTTGGATACATAAAAGTCTTTAACTTGAACTTATAAGTTTTTTCTCGAGCTAAAAATTATTTCTAGAAGGCCAGCATAACTGTACAAAATGAAATAAAGCCAATGCATATAAAGTAACAGCATATTGTAAACTAGTTTAGCGAAAGATTTAATAAATAGACGATTATAATAATTTAATATCCGGATGTAGAAGTTTTCAGTACCTTGGAATTAAATGGTTTCATGGAAGATGCAACTTGCAGAATTTTACGACGCCATCTGGACTCAAGAGTTTATTGACTTGAGATCCAAACGTTAGAATCTGAAAAGAAATCGTTTAAAGAATAAAGAAGAGTGTAACTACAAATAAAAAATTGGAGTGCTTGGAACCGGTTACTTGACACTTAAGCACCCAGAAAAACTTTACTTTACTCACAATTATTCTCTCTACTTACTTTTGTGAAATCGTATTCTCGGTGTTAAATAATATAAAAACCAAAGATTTAGCAAATGCAATTCAGTAACAAAAAAGTCACTAATGCTTTTGCTTTTTTTAACATATAAATATATCAAAAATAACTTTTTTACTAGGGCTGCAAATATTTGTATATGTTACGCGGAATCCGAATTAAGCTAGGTATGCTGACACACCGAGCTCAAAAGGTTCGCCATCTCTGAAAGCATTCGACAAAGCTTGTTACAAACTTTTCCTTTTGTTTCTTGATTCGTGGAAATGTATGAAGTTACTTCGATATACAAACATATGTAGTTATAAATCGTGTATCGAAAACTTTAGACCAGTCACCGCTGAACAGTCTGTAGGCTTTAGTGCACCAACAACACGGCTATCGTCCACGTAGTTCCATTATCACTAATTAATGCGATGAGAAGTTGAAATAGTCATAACAGAAACTAAACAGAACTATAATCGAAAGCTTGTTTTTTAAAAAAAAATGTTTTTAATACTTTTTTAATTAGGACTTATTTTTGAAGCAGAGCTTATATTAAAAACATTCTGAAAAATTTAAATTCATAGTTTTGCTATGCGGAGCGCGAACAATTAAAAAAATATCAATTATACGTTAGTTCTTAGCGACCTTGAATATTATCTGAAATCTCAGCGAATCGAAGTACTCCTTGTTAGTAAAGATGATTCAAATAAAATTGATTATAAATCTCTATTATGTTAGTGCTTTTTCTAAGAGAGTTGTAATACAATTCATTGCATTTTCGTATTTGCGAGTACTCAATAAAGCACTATTTAAAGTTTCTGATGGGTGATCTCTACAATCCGTCGATACTCGGCTGATGTTTTCTGCGATATATACAAGGAGCTGGAACACTTTATTGTATCCGTAATAATAATAGCAGATTACTGTATTCATTATCATTTTAAAATACTACTTAATTATTATTTTTTTAAATTGTTAGTATTAGTAAATGTGTTTTTAAAAAGTCTTAGTAATTATATACATTTTAAAAAGAGTATATAATGTAAACGAGTTCCGTTTTTGCATTTAGATTAAATTTCGCGTGGCGAGCGGGAAGGTTGCCAGCACTGGCTAACGATTCGCAGATTTATATGACAGTTGCACCAACGTGAGATCGTGTGATTTTTTTCCCTTTCACGATGCATCAGTTCTTCAAAACGCAATGTTAATTATCCTAAACGACGACTAATATTTTGTCATAAATTTAAATTGGCCTAAAAGTATAATTAAATATGAGAAAGTCGCGAAATTAAAAATACGTGGCGCAAAAGTCTGCAACGCAGAAAGGGGAAGGATCTATTTTAAATGCATATTTATTAAAATATAAAATAAATATCAACTACAGTTAGGTCACTCAAACACATTACTACTATTAAATTTTGATTTTCAATATGAAATCAAATCTATTTAATACAAACAAAACTGGTCTCATGACTGCATTAAGCTTTAAAAATAGTCAGTCATAATTAAATAAATAGAGATGAGTATGTTTTAGCAAATAGTGTTTGAATATCGTAACATTAGTGAAGACAACTACTGTGTAAAAGTCAACAACCAGCTAGATATAAATTTGATTTATTTTTTTAAATAGTTAATAAGTAAATTACCTTTTAATATTATTATTATTTATGATAAATAAAAGCGAAATTTTCATTATATTGAAATTTTTAATGTATAAAATTCACATAGTTTTATTTGAATGACATACATTTTTTTATCAGATATACTCGACAGATCGGTCTGTATTTTGTTAAAATTCATTTACTAGCTCTTTTCAAAAACATTTGACGTAAACATGTGTTCTAAATCTTGCAGTGGGAAGAATCGAAAGATATATTTTTACTTCACAATGTTACTCCATGTTATTATATGTTAACTGAAGTACTAGTGTATAAAATATATATAGCTCACATGCAGCGGTTTAAATAAATATTTAATAAAATTACATCCACAATAGATTTGGTTCCAATTGAACCTATAAACAAACTATTCTTGTCGAAATCAATTCAGTGAATTAGGTTAGTAACTTAAAATTAAAGTTTTGGCCCGTCTTGAAATGCATTTTCCCGAAAATGTTTAAAGAATAATTATATTAGTATTCTGATGTATTAGGGCGGCCTTGTGTACATTTTTTTATTTGCGATGACGTCCAGCGGTTTTATACGAGCTGTAAAAAAACACACATCAGATCTCATCAGACACCAAAACAATGAAAACGTCAGCGCGTTGCGAAGGTCCTCGAAACTGTTTCGAGTCGGCCGTCGGCACCGAAGCGAACTATTAATAATAGAAACGTGTCCAATCGAGAGCTTTTGTGTTGGCAACCATCCCAAGCTTCCGAATAACGCGTTACTCTAGCGCTCGGACGCGCATTATTATTGGCCATTTTGCAATTGGAGGGTGAAAATGCTATACGATCTAAGCGCCATTCCAACTTTTTCCTGTTAGCCATTAACATCATTGCGATTTATGACCAAAATAAATCCTTAACCTGTATGGAATCTGGTAAGTTGTATGTTAAGGTAAATCGTAGGATGTGTAATCGCACATTGTCGTGCAAGTGAATTGGACATTTTATTCTTTGTGTATTTTATCAATTTCTTAACAATTACGCGCAAGTGTAATAGTATCACCAGGATTATAAAACAGTTATTTTAGTTTCGCGATATGTTTTGGTTTCATTTTTTCTCAATCATTGTTCAAAACCCTTTCTGTTGAGAAATAGATCGTTTTCTTGCATAAAAGAAGCACAAAATAAACTTCCTAACAGCGATTTGCTTTAGATTTTTAAGGTATGAGAACCCTAGGGGAAATAGGTATAGGCCTTTGGATAGTGACATTCGCTTGATGGGCATTGTCCAAGGTCGTATTGCAATACAATGGGAATCTTGTGGACAGTGGCGTAGCTATGGGGGGCGAGCCGCACTTGCTTGGGGGCGTCATATTCGCGATGAGATCGTCTAATGTGGTTCCTTACTCTGAATGCATTAAAACATATATAAATCAACGAATAACAAGAGCTTAATAATAACGAATGTAATATTTTAAGAAATCCTGATTTTATGACCCTGCAAAAAATGTATGGGGGGAGGGCGGCCATTTTAAGGATCGCCCTAGGCGGCACATACCTTAGCTACGCCACTGCTTGTGGATCCAGTGATTTATTATTTTCGCAACAAATAAATATTTTCTCAATGACGGAGAATATTTACAGTAAGAACACTTGCGTGTTATTTTTTCTGGTCGTAACGAGGGCTTTTGTGTGGTCCATCCTTTACGCTATTCTCTTTTTTCCTTGTTGATGAATAATCATTTTGGTCACAGTTAATTAACGTAAGTTTTTTTAATAAGACCCTTTCAAACGTAGGCATTTTATTACTTTTGTGCGGCACCCATTTATCAAGCTTTTCTTATCTGTTTTAATTGGTCTTGAACTATTATGTGCAAATTTTAAAATTACTGTGTGAGGTTCTGATTTAATTATCGTTATTGATTGATAGAGGACGCCCATGATATTTTTTCAGCATTATCAAAAATACACCGCACATTGTTTAGTTTAGCTTTGAACGTTTATTCTCAAAATGACATGTATACACTAAATGTGATAACTTGAAAACCAAGTAATACAGATTTTCTTGGGAACGTCTAGATGTAATAGTTTCATGTTGTCATCTATGCCTGATTTGTTGATAATATACGGAACAAACTGTCAAACTTAGCTGATTTACAAAGTCAGTTTTTCAAACAAATATTGTCCAATAAAATACTTGTTTATTATTAGTTGATCGAAATACTATTTATTTCTTTGATTATATGTCAGAGACCCTAAAAAAACTCTTCGTTAAAAAGTTTATCTACACTTACATATTTATATAAATGTATAGATATACATACCGCTTAACTTCTCCCTTTGATTCGTTAGTTTTTTCATTAGTCAAGTGACCTGACCCACGTAGGGTTGCTCGAAGGACCAGTAAAATGCTTCGGATGGTTTTAATCATTATAATTTATTTTTTTCAGTACATAATAATACGTAAATGTCAAAAACCAACGGTATACTAGCGACCGGGCGGAAGTGTCCTGCTCGACTTGGCCCAAGCATCTCTTGGCCATAACGAAACTTGTAATGGTCATCTCCCATACAATATGAAAATTTAACATGATTGAATTTAATTTCAGTAGTGCTTCTATCCATATATAAATGAGACGAACGGGGTGAATTATTTTTTAGCTTTTGTACACGAGTAGTGAATTTAAATCATAACTCAAGTGAAGTTAAATTATGCGCCACGTGCGCGAAGGGGTTGCCCCAATCGATATGCGCTAAGAAACTGGCAAACACAAACAATATAATAATCAAGGCCGGATTACTTTTAAGGCTAGGGCAGCTACGAAACGCCATGTTCCCTAATCTATGACATTCAAACTATTAGTCTAAAGTGTTATTCTTAGGCTTTTAATAAATATTATAATAATCATATTTATGTATTATAATAATATTTACTAGTTCTAAATGCGGAAGTAAAACGCGATAATGAGCGATATTTGTTCTACTGTGGTCAGGGTTACCAGATGGATTAGAAAAAACAGGTTTAAAATAGCAAAAATTCCTGAATAAATGTCGTTCAAAGAAAAATTTGTAAATAGTCCAATGGGCTTCAGAAAAAAGCGAACATCCGATAGTCCAATTTTTCACATATTAAAAACTCGACATACACTTCAAAAACTGTATTGTGTCACTATTTTCGTACAAGTTCTGTCACTTAGCTAAATCTATAGCAAACTCATTGTCAACATGATTCCTAATATCGTGTAATTATTACTAAATTAACTTTCACTTATCAATGCCTCCGGATATTTTAAATATTGGATCAGCCCTTACTGTTAGTAGTGGTTGGTGAGGTAATCACTAGGTAGTGTTTATTGGTTGTGACAGTGGCGTAGCTAGGGTATGTGCCGCTCAGGGCGATCCTTAAAATTGCCGCCCCCTCCCCATACATTTTTTTGCAGGGTCATAAAATCAACATTTCTTAAAATAATAAATTGGTTATTATTAAGCTCTTGTTATTCTTGTTATTCTTGTTGTCTTAGTGCATTCAGGATTAACCACTTGGGTGCCGTGGACCCACGGGCGGGCAAAACTTGAGCAGACCACCAATGCCGCAGACCCACCGGTGGGCTCCTGGCTGTACGCGAACACGACGCGTCATCATATTTAGATTTTTTTAAACTAAGACCTCTTTGGCTACCTTTATGGAACTAGAAATGGTTTTAAAGATTTGTATTTACTTTTAATTACGACGTTTTGACAGGATATGCCACTAGGGGTGCCACTCGAGTGTTATCGTCGTTATGTCGAAATATCACACTCAACAATGTCTGGTTGCACTTTTTCCAACTAAGTGCTTCAAAGACTATCTATCACACGAAGGACAAATACTAATTGTGATTTTAAGTTCTTAGGTACAATCCCTACATTTTATTGTGATTGTTTTTTAATATACCATAAATTAATTAATTAAAAAAATACTGGAAGTGCCAACCCTGACAATAAAAGTGTGTTTTTCTACTAATTTTGGATTCAATTGATAGAGCTTGTATAAACATGTAAATATAAATTCATAAATCTTATTTTACTTTATTTATAAGGCTTTGTTTTTTATTTAAAAACTTGCGGCATTGAGGTGACGTTTAACTTTAAACTCGCGGTACGCAAGTGGTTAAGAACCACACCAGACAATCCCATCGCGAATATGCCGCCCCCAAGCAAGTGCCGCCCGGGGCGGTCCGCCCCCTCCGCCCCCCCATAGCTACGCCACTGGGTTGTGATTTCCCTTCTCCGCTATGTCAACTTGAAATCAAACACAAATTAAACACAGAGAGCATCACTTATGTTTCAGTCATTTGACATTTGTTTATAGATTCTTAACTTGTACTAAATTCATTAAACTTTTCTTGTATGCATTTATACTACTCCTCGAACAAAATTACAAGTTGTAATACCTTTATATTATATTTCTTTCATATAAAATTAATTATTTTACGTTTTTATTTCAGGCAAATCCAGCAACAGCAAAGACAATGAGGACAAAAAGGACGACACCGAGCTGTGGTCTAATATGGAGGCGCAAGCGGCCTTCCTAGGTCCCAATTTATGGGATAAGACCCTACCATATGACACCGATCTCAAGGTACAAGAAGTCAGTAATCAAAAGACATATTTATATCGTCTTTAACTCTTGTGTGTTGTCCTCGCTTGATTTTGTTAATCTGCAAACGCTACCGTCACTAACTGAAACAATAACGTTTGTATCAAGTTTTATTATGTTACATGTTTTTTATAATTATTATGTATTATTACAAACACGCTTTTATGTTTTTACATATAAAAAAACGGTAACCTGTAATAACTTTTTAAGTCAATCTTTATCACTTTAAAAGGCATAAAAAATCCACATGATTTATGTATGTGTAAAATAAACAGTACAGCTTTCATAAGTCTTGCAATTTTTCAATAAATTTCATCGTATGATATTTCAAATAATATGTTATAATAAAACTACAAATAAAAACCATATTTTAGTATTTCGTCAAATCAAAAGTATTAATTTTGTCAGAAAAAAAATTAAAATAAATTTAAAAAAAAAATGTAACCTAAATAATTTTTTCAATGTGGATTGTATTTTAATAATGTTATTACAACAGTCGTTTTATTTATTTTAAAAACTATTTTATGTTTTATAGACAATTTGCCAATTATTCTACAATTATCTTTTATATAAATTGTATTTCATCTTAAATATTCATCACATTTTAAGCTCATTTAAATATATTATTTTGCTATTTCTGGTTTTCTCATTGGTAATAAATATATGCAAAAATCATCACCTGACTTCTAAAGAACCACACATACTCTTGAAGTGACTTACAAAAAATTCAATACAATATCAACAACTATCATCAAGAGACCTCTAAACCACTCTCAGTCAAATAATCTATATGTATAATATTATATATAAATTAGCTAAACTAACTTGCCATCATATTTCAAAATGTCGGGTATTAAAAAAAATAAAAATTTGTAGCTACGTTAAAAGAATCTTGGATGAAAAAATAATAAAATTATAAATGTTTATTTATAAAAATTAAAATAAAATGTAATTTAAAAATAAGCTTGATCCGCAATCTTGTTTAAAAATATCGACTAATAAAAAATAGCATAAATTTGGTGATACGGTACAAAATCTTAAATCGGAAAAGTAATAAAATCATAATTGTTTATTACTATATTATTAAAATAAAATAAAAATTGAAAAAAATGTTTTCTATCTCCGTTAAATATTCCTAGTAAAAAAATAAAAAAGGTTAAAAACGTTTTATATATAATAAAAATATAAATTAAATTTATAAAAAAATTACCATTAATGTTGGATATCGTAATTTTAATTATAAAATAGCTTTTGAATCTCGGATAAGTTTGTAAGCCATTTTGTTTCAAAATTTTGACTAATCAATAAATTTAAATCGTACTTTAAAAAATCTTAAGAAACAGTAATGTTAATAATAGAAATTATAATAAAATAAAACTCAAAAACGTTTGCACTTTGGCAAAATATTGGCACTTTGTTAAAATATCCTAGAGAAAAAAATATAATATTATATATAAAAATTGTATAATAAAATTAAATTAAAATATTTATATTGTGTCATTAATGTTGGATATCGTATTTTTATTTATATCGTCATAAAACTTATTCTAAAAATAGATTTTTAATTACACCTTAGTTCGTAACCAGACTAATCTGCCATTTTGTTTCAAAATGGCGACTAAACAATCAACTTAAAAACTCGTGGCTACGTTAAAAAATTTTGAAGATAAGAGTAATGGCATAAATTTTTATTATTAGAAAAAATGTTTGACTCCGTTATAAAAATCTTAGGGAAAAAAAGCAAACATGTTAATAACGTTTTATAATAAAAAATAAATAAATTCAAATTCTTATTTCTGTCAGTAATGTTGGATATCGTTATTTTATTTATACTATATCAACAATAAACTTATTCTAAAAATAGATCTTCTATCTCGGGTAAGTTCATAAGCCAGCCTAATCTGCCATTTTGTTTAAAAATAGCGACTAATCAATAAACTAAATTAAAAAAACACTTAGCTACATTAAGAAAGTCTTTGGGAAAAAATAATTTAGTCATAAATGTTTATTAATAGAGATTAAAATTAAATGAAATTTAAAAAATATGTTTTTTTTAAATTGGCTCGATACCAAATTACAACTTTGTTAAAAATGTCATAAAGAAAAAAGTTAACAGGTTAAAAACAATATAAATAGTTATGTTTTTTTAATTATTATTTGCTTAAAAAAATCCTTAAGAAAAAAAGAAGGAAGTCAAAAATTATACTTATATTAAAATTGTAAAAAATATATATAATATAATAAACTTTTTGTACGCAGTTTTAAATACATAAATCTACCTAATTCTTACGGGTTTATTTTTAATTTTACCAATTTGGACAGCTTACAAATTGGCCATTTATGAGTTTTCAAAATTTTAATGTTGATTTTCGTTTTCAAAAATCTAAAATTATTAAGAAATGAATTTAGAATATGAAAATATACGTCACCTATTTTAAACTATACAGAAGTTCAAAGGGATATAAATTTAAAATTAATCAAAATTCACAATATCCAAAAAATGAGATTTTGTAAATATAATTTAATTTAAAAAAACATTATATAGTGTATTATCAAATGAATGTTAGTCACAATAATCACACACGACCATTTTAAATGATTATGCCTTAGATTTTTTTAATAACACTTTTTGCATGAATTTGAATCTGATAAATATAAATATAAATCTTTTGTCTCGGATTAATTTTGCGAAAATTATTTTTCAGTATGTGGACCTGGACGAGTTCCTGTCCGAGAACGGGATGCCTGGAGATGGCCTCGGGGGAGGTCACTTAGCGGCGAGCAGTTTTTGCCATGCTGCCGGTCTTGCGCTCGGGCAAGTACCTCCACAAGTAACAAAACGTGAAAGATCTCCGTCGCCATCCGACTGCATGAGCCCCGACACCATCAACCCTCCGTTATCGCCAGCCGATTCCAGTTAGTATACTTTATTACACCCTTAGAGATAAGATAGGCTGCAGTTAATTTTTTTAAAGCCATAATGTAGTTTAAACTAACAAAATTGTAATCCATTGCAAAATCAATTGCAGTAGCTGTACGTGAATATATTTTGGTTAAAGATTGACAAACATCAATGGAAATAATAGCTGCACGTTTGGACGGCTCATATGGGTCAATTCAAACAATCATAACTGATTGTTTAAGATTGAGCAAGCTCAGTGAGTACTGAAGGAACGATTTGAAGAAGCTAATCGTGTACTTATTTTATTAAGTGATCTGTTTTATATCGACGTTTAATCGAATACAATAAGAGTAATTCTTCTAATGATATATGTAAAGTCTAAAATCAAAATTAAACATGTTTTTTGTAATTGTTTATATATTGTACATATAGAGCATATTGGCATATGTTAAACTATTTATTTTTTATATAATTTCAAACATGTCATACCAACATTGTTATATTAATTTAAGATACATAAAGACAGCAAAGTTTAACAGTTCAATATAGAGTTGAAAAATCGTTATTAAATACTAGATCATGATTGATCATACAATTATTCAATATTGAAAATAGTGCACATTGATATTTTATATTTTAATCAAAAGTAAGTAAATGTAAATTTTGATCTGATTCTAGACGTCACATATATTTATATTTTCAACAAAATAATTTAGTGTAATAGTAATGAATTGTGCTTTAACTAATATTTTATTTTATCAATAGGAAATGAGATACTTACATTTATTTTTATAGTTACATTATTGAACCATCTTTAATATTTTATTAGTAAAGTATTAACAGGTTACATTTCTTATTTTTTAATAGACAGTTCAATACTTTTAATTTATTTTACAGTTACTATTTTTAACTAATTGTATTATATATATTGTTCCAGAATAGTTTCATTCGAGTTAAATACGATTTAATTATTCTTAAAACATATTAGTTTTGATAGATTATACAAATTCAAATGCTTAATGTCTGCACACTGTGTATGGATTTCTAGTTGTCATGCACCGTTAGCACTAAGAAGTATTTTTCAGTCAAAGGTTCACTCATAACATTCAGTTAGTCCAGAAGGACGAATATTATTGTTACAGAATACTCAAATTCTAGAGTAACCCTATTAAAGTTGAATCAAAGCTAAGTTGCCATTTTATTAATTGAAAACATTTCATAAACAGTGTATATCGGATGTGTCCTGGAACTAAGTCAGTTGACTATAGTCAATAAATCCATGAAACTCTGAAATCAAGAGACTATTAATCTGACATATTGTTTATACAAGTATGTACCTTGCTAATGTTGCTTCTGTAAACGTTTCAGCATTTTCCATGGCATCATCTGGACGAGATTTCGATCCCCGTACCAGAGCGTTCTCTGACGAAGAACTCAAACCACAACCTATGATTAAAAAATCTCGAAAACAGGTTATTTTTTTAATTGTTCATACATGTATATACATATATGTACTATACCTAGCTATTGAAATATAATCACTTATTAAAGAAATTAAAATGTATACTTTAAAATCTTAAAAAGTATTATTTTAATTATTTTTAAGTGTGATATTAATTCAATAGCTGGATATAATACATATAAATACATACATAAATATATGTGTGTGTAAGTATGTATTTGTATTTATTATGTATTAGTTAAGGGTACCGAAAATGGAAGAACTAGTAATTACATTTTTTATTGCAAATTTTTCAAAACATTATTTTATAATACAGTCAAAGTAATTTTCGGTGCCCGAAATATACATTTAGCTGGATATGTAATGCATAATATGTATTAAAGTCTTACTGTTGATGCAATTTTGATGGACTCTTATATATTTAAATTATTTTCTGTTTTAACAGTGAATAATGTAAATGTGTCGAGTCCAATAAAGTTGAAAAGCAATCGCGTCGAACTAGATCATACTGACCGTCCGTTGAGTTTGCGTCCACAGTATACATAAATAAACCGAGGTTTGTAAAAAGGGCACATGTTACAACATTGCATTTATAATATATTTATATATATATACTTGGGTTTGCGAATTTTGGCAAATATGTATACTTGATGTGATTATTTTAGCGATATGCTCCGCAGTGCGTGTTTCAACATTTCAGTGTCAATGTGGTCTGCAAAAAGGGCATACGTGACGTTACGCTATCGAAATTCAATTGACTAAGCATATAAATCCCTCATCGTAACTTTTTGCATTTAATTGATCACATAGAACAATAAAAGACATATAATAATAAAAACAGTACAAATTTCATTAATATTCTGACTTTCTAATATGCAGCACTTCTGTAACATGTGCCCTTTTTGCTAACTTTCGCGCGAGTAAAAGTAAAATACATATATGTATTATGAATATCTTTGCTTTTGCGATTTGCTGAATCAGTTTGTACCCGATGATCTGAAGGATGATAAGTACTGGGCACGCCGACGAAAGAACAACATGGCAGCCAAGCGCTCTCGAGATGCACGCAGAGTGAAAGAGAATCAAATTGCTCTTCGAGCAGCATTCCTCGAGAAAGAAGTGAGTATACAAATTTTATAGAATACTATCCAAAATTTTCCAACGTTTTCTAAAAATTCCTTCTTATCGGTTGAAGTCAATTGGTAATTATTAAACTCTTCAAAAACCCCTGCATGTAATCAGATCATATAAGTTCCTCAGTATATGTGCAGGTATTAAGAGCTACTCATATGACAATTACTTAAGATATACAGTAGATTCTCGGTGAAACGGAACGGTAAAAAATTATAATTTTGTATTAAAAAAGTTTAAAAATTCATTCAACTACGTACCAAAAATTGTGAACAATCACAAAATACTTAAAAATTATTACATATACATATTAGAAATAACTTAATAACTAAAATTATAACATTGTTCTTACTATAAAACATTTTTTTTAATACTTTTAAATAAGAGATTATTCAGGTATTTATTTTCTCTACCGCTTCGGATAATCCAGAGTCTACTGTATAATAACAAAAACCAATAAAAAAATATACATCTAATACTAATATTATACTTATTACATTTATTTACCTTTTCATAAAAAACAATAATCATTGTTTAATTACATACATTATGTCATGTATATTAAAATTAATAAAATATAATTAAATTGTATAAAAATTTACTTTTAGTTCTTTTCAAGAACAACTTTATCTCAATTTAAAGGACTTGGATGCATATTTACTCAAAAGTTTTGCATAAATAGAGAAAGAAACGTTAAAAAAGATACATGTCGGATTTCATTTTAGAAGTCATAAATAAAACCAGATGAAAATATTATCCAATAAATAGTTAAAATATCAGGTCTAAAATATGCTTATACTATAAATTACAAATATTTTTTAATTAGGTTGGAAAATTTTGGAAGAAGTTAGTCTTGACCCTTCAAATTACTTTTATATGTTGCTCACCGCAAGAAATATATAGCTTTTGGAACTATTCTTATATTTGCTTATATCTCTTAGCGCAATACTATTAATACTTTCAACTTCTTATATAGTACTATGTACATAATATTTTTTGCAAAATAACTATTTAATCAGCTTTATTTATTATCCGGTTTATTACTATTTTAATTGCATGCAAAGGAATACATACTGTTTTGTAACTAAAGCTTAGTTTTGCTAGTTTTATTCTTTTAATTTAACAGTGTCTTGTATTAGCTAAAAATAAAGAAGCATTGGTAGTAATAGCTTGTAATTAATAAATTAAATATACCATAGTTGTTATAAATTGCACATTAGCATTATTTAGACGTACAAATATATCTCAAATTTTGCATTTTAATGTTAATTATGAATTATGAATAAGCCAGTATGGCTACAACATTAGTTTTTATACGTAAGTATAGTATTTTTCATTTTGAATGACCGATCTATACCTCTTTCAGTCAATTTGAGACGGTTGTACGTTTTACTGTATTTATCAAACACTGACAATGTTTTTGATTGAGAGGATACAACATCGGTGACCTAAATGAAAGAACTCTTAATGTTTTAAATTTGGATTTACAATAAATAAGTTTTGTAGTTTAATGTAATTGTAGTATAATCCATTTTTCATAGTTTGTCTCATAATACAATAGGTAATCCCGAAATTCACTTCGTTTTTTAAAATTTAAGTTTTAATAGACAATTATGCTTTGGCGTTTGATACCTAAGTACGTATGTTGTTATATTTGTGTTGATACACAAAATTAGGCCCCAAAATTTACAAAGGCAGAATTTTTACTAAATGAATAATTTATACAAAATGACAACTACGGCTATTAAAAACATTTGTAAAGTATTAGATTACTCATTAGATATCTATAAATGGCAAATATGGTTTAAAAAATTTGAATGGAAATCACGATGTTAAGAATAGTCCTGAATGAGGAAGACCAGCAATGAGAGACAATGATGTCATGGCTAAATAAATTAAAGCAAATCTTACTCAAACTAAACTTCAGCTGGCCGAAAACTACACCAGTCCAATATAGCAGTGCATATACACATTAAGGAGACTGGGAAGACATTGAGACATTGTGTATGTGTTCCTCGCGTTTATAGAACTTATGCTTGCACTACACTCTCTGGAAGTTGTCCGAACCGAAGTCGGCCGAGATCGCTGACTTCCGAGTATGCCGTCCGGATGGCGGCCGTGAATGACGTTTGCACGGCGGCTGCTGTCACATACAGCTGGCATATTTGCGCGCGATCAAAAAATGAGCCAAATAATCGCAATTTTTAAATTCTCATATTATTAAAATTACGCTGCTGATAATTATAAAAGTTTGTGTAGGCACTCACCAATACAATATAATTACGCAAAATCTTTGTCGGCTTTTGCAAAATGCCATAAGGCATAAAAATGATACTTCAGAATACGAACACCACATCTGTGACTATCCTAGAATTTGTCGCCATCGATTCTAAATAAGAATTCGTTATGGTGTGACATTTATATCAACCGATCTAGGAAAATACATAAGGATATTCATAACGATTTTTTTAACAAAATCATTTACCACCAATTATTTTTTAATTATTTAATTTTATATGAAATAAATATAATAACGATATCTGTTAGAAGAATATACTATCAAAAATATAATTAATCCCTTTTGGTGCCCTAAAATATTCAAAGATGTCAGTAAGAGTCTGTTGAAGTCCCCAATGGTATTATAACTTGACCACGTGACCACGATGCAGCGCTCGTCATGCGTGTTGACCATAGGACGCCTACGCGCATACTGAAATTGAACCGAATTACTCGTTCTATTTCAGTTTGCTAAAAACCATATCATTATCTCTCTCACTATCGTCACTTAACACGCGAGAGAGCGAAAGGGGAATTATCTCACCGCTCGCGCTCGAAAGAGCAGCTCCGACTTCGGTTTCTTTGAATTCGGTCCGTTTGCCGACAATGTTCGGAAGCGCTCGAAGCTGGCCAAGTCGATTGAATTCCCCCCACTTTACCTCCCTTTCTCGGTAACCTCGGGCAACTTCCGAGAGATTTTAGAGCGGGCAGAACTGAGCTTGACCGAAGTAACACACTATATTCTCCGTCCTTGGTCAACCTTAGCCAACTTCCAGAGAGCTTAGTGCAGGCATTAGAGCTGAGTCGCCTTTTCGTGATCATTTGATAGCCGGAGATGAGAAATGGTTGTTGTACGACAACAATCGTCGTAGTAGACAAGAGATATTTTATGTGTACGGTGCTATTGCAACGTATTTGTGTATTACAAAACTTAACAACAACAAAACGAAATTGACTCTGGATAAAATCAAGGAACTTGTCTTGAAGGTTTATATCATCCACCTTATACTCCAGACATTGCTCCTTCTGACTATCGTTTATTTAGTACGATCCGACACTTGATGAATAGAAAAAATCAAATTTTATGCTAATAAATTAAAAAATAATAATATTTTTAGAATGAAATTGAAACAAAAATAAACATTTAAAAGTGTTTTTTTTTTATTTCTTTAAAAAAACGACATTTATTTCCGGATTACCTAATAATATAATATAGATAATATATGTATTGTCGATATATGTATATGAAATTTTATTAGTACTGCTGTTATTAGTTTTAGAACTTATTAGTTATATTGTATAATTACGTTCGCTTTTAGCAGTTAGCAGTAAAGTAATTTTGTAGAATTGGTACTATTGTTTTTATTTTCCATTATTTATGAACACTTAAATATTTCTTTTGTAGACTTATACTCAATGTATATTTTTATTTTTCTTTGATTAATTCATTATAGTATATTTTTCCTATTATAATTGCATATATTATTTACATTTACTTATCCATTTTTAATTTTTTTTTATGTGTCAAAAACACCAATTGTTAAAATAGGTTTTACACTAAGAGGCAAAAATTATCTAAATATGGTTGATAATTTATGGTATATTTAACTAAGCTTTAACACGTTTTTAATTAACTAGCACATTGTTAAGCTTTAAGATTACTTAAATTAATAGGTGAATGAAATATATCTTTATGTGAGGTGGAATGAGAATTTTTGTTTTCTGTTCTATAACAATGTTTCTATCACATTTATATAACATATTCAGAACTATGAAGCCCTTTTTAAATTGAAATATAATGTAGTGTCTGCCTCATTATCTGGTTCTAGATATTTTTAATGTTTTTTCTTCATATGGTAGAATTTCAGTTAAATTCTAAGTATCATATTACATAATTTTGAAAAGTGTAAAGGTGCCCTAATATCCCTACTTCTTCCTATCGTTTCAACCTCTGACGTTGGGGGTCATCATCCTGGACGAAATCTTGATAATATCTCCTTCTTATTATTTACTTTGTTGCTATGAAATATTTATTCATAATTTATTAAAATGTAATTTAGATTGCTAAGTTTATCTACATACTGGCACAGTTATCTTATTTTATATAATTTAAAAAAAATCAGATTACCTTGTTATATTTTTTCTGCGAAGTCCAATTCTAACGCTTCTTCCGCAATTTTTAGTTTATTTTATTTGTTATCTTCTGCTACTATTTTGCTATTTCCCCAAACCACGCTACTTATTTTTGTTTGACTCGCGAAAAAATAATTCAAATCACTATAACATCCATAAACTCCAGTTAATTTCATAAAAAAATATCTATAATTATCGAACATGCGTAAACTTTACATTAGCAAATGTCCGAATATGATTCCAGTAAGAATATTTTTCTATCTGGCCCGCCATATATTTTCTTTAAAGCTTAGGGTCTCTGAACTATGGTATAGAGAGGTTGCAAATGAATTAATTTTAACAAAATATCGGTGTTCACTGTCGTTTGCACTAAATGTCGGCGGTTGTTTTGCGCTATGCACTCATAATCACGCACTTCACCTTCATAAACTGGCGTTAATCAATATAAATCTTGCTTTTTTGCTAGTGTAACTCACAACTCATTACACAAAAATATGTTTATGGATTACTATATTATTAGTGAGCTTTAGACGTTTTAAAAAATCAATCAGATAAGAATTACGCATGTGTAAATAAAACATATTTGTAAAAATTAATTGACGTATTTATTTTTAAAGTTGCTCTCACATCTATTAGTCATTGAATTCTGCATTACCCCTCAATTTACGCGGTTCTTGTTTTACGCAGTTTCACAAATTTTTTTAAAATACTTACTAGCGTGCGTGCTAAGTGGGAGCGTGTAGTCAGAGATTAGAGTTTTTTGCAATGTGTACGTACGAATGCATATGTATGTATGTCAGGCGCGTGCGATGAGATCTTTTCCGTTTCGCGTGCTAAGTGACTAAAGTGAGAGAGATAAGAGCGAGCGTCCTTACGCTCCCAGTCACGGGAGCAAAACTCGACAACTTTTTTTTGTTTTACAGTTAAATTTTTACCTAAAATATTTTCGGAAGGGCTGTACGTATATTAGTCAATAAATTAGTTTTTATTTTACTTTCAAGCAAATGGGCCAGATTAATCTATTGTACAAAGGAAAAATTTATAACATTTGAAAGAACAAACAATTCAGAAAAAACAAGTATGAAGCAATCAATAATCACTCTCACTATCATTCAAAATCAAGTTCCAACGACATGATTTTTTGAGGCTGGCTGGTATAAGATGTTCATCACCATCTGTTCTATTATTATCTGATTTATTTTCTAAGATTGTTTGTAGTCTGAAACTCTTTTCCTAATTTGTAATACGGAGCTAGTGATATTTTTAATTGTTTTTATAAATTCTGCAAAACGTTCGGTTAAAGGAGTAAAATTAATAAAATAAGTTTCCAGCGCTTCTGCTAAATGTAGTTTTTGCCTTGGTTTTCTAAATTATAATGTTTACAAGCCGTTTTATCCACTTTAGCCATATTAAATTCAGAAACAAATTTTACATTTCTAAAAATATAAACTCGCTCTGGTATCTTCCAACAATATAATCCCGTTATGTACTCATTAAACACCTGATCAGCTGAATACCCATCCTCTTGAAATATTTTTGCAGTTTCTACAGGAAACCTTTTTTTAAACCTGTCTAATCACCCACAACTAACGAAAAAATTATCATCGCTTTCATCAACTCCTTCCCTTTTTTAAAATAAAAACTACTACTCTAACTACTATTTTACTATTTACACATGTAACCATTTCGTGGATTCAAATGATCCGAAAATAGCTCAATCACTATTTTTTCTGTTTTATTGAATTGTATGAAGCATCGCTTCGTGTAGATTAAATTCTCATAAAATTACAAAAAAATTATTTCCATGTACCAGTCGATCACAAATATATATTTTTTCTTCTATGGAAACAACTTTACTTTTATACTTCCCGTTGTTAAACATACCCTATTAGTAAATAATAAAAGTGTTGACGATCCCTGCCGTATCACTATCCTCAGGACACAAGACCATACCGGGTGGCAATTAGAGACGAACATATACAGACAAGGATACATCGAATGCACGTAGTGTGAGAGTCATACAGCACCAAATCATTCTTAGCGAGCGAGCGTAGTTCGTGATCTCGAGGAGTGAGAGCGGGTTGTCGGGGATGAATCGCAGATTTTATCTGGGATGGTGCTCACCGGGAACGTGCTCTCTGTGAATATATTGTAATTGTTTCCACACCGCTACGCATGTAGCGCGACGATATACAAATGCTTGGGTTAATGGCTTATTTCTACTTCTTGCACTTAACCTACACCTGTAACCTCTCCCACTGCCCATGCAGTGTGTCTTGAATTGCTTTTTGAAGTGCACGCGAATTGCTAAAGATTTTTCTTGTTTACTTTATAATTTAAAGAAATGTAAAAAGTATACGTGATTATTATTCGATCGTTTTATAACAAATTTCGTTCTATTCCTCAATTTACACGATATTTCGTATAACATATCTACCATATAAATTGAAAGATGCGATATGAACCATCAGTTAAAGGAATATCAATTATCACAAGTTACACAAGTAAAGTTACTTGTTTAAAAACGTTTACAATTTTAGATATTAAATTTAATTATACTATAAAACTTTTCTAAAAAATATCTTGCTTAAATTAGCGGCTGTTAAAAAATTAAAAACCTCTAAAAAATCACAGAAAAATAATTACAGATCAATAATATTATTTAACATAAATTTAAATTTAATAAAAAATAGTATTTTTTATATATTTATTTAAAAAAATAAATGATTCTTAAATTAATAGCAACACCTATAATCTGGGCAATAAAATTTAATTTTAATTTGCCTTATTTCTCTTGCCGACGATTGCAACATTTCAGCAGGTACTTTCTTGCGATCACCATGGCAGGAATTTACCTGCTGTAATGTCGGTTAAAAGTAAGTGAAGCACCGCAATGAAACACGTAATTTTAATTATAAAATTTAGTTTTTTAATACGATTTTCTTTGCGGTGCGTAATTATTTTGCGCGAGTCTTTTACCGCGATTTCGGGAAAAGAAGAATACGTTCATTTGAGACAGCGCCCGAGAATATCTGCCACATCGTCAACGAAAGCTTGGAAATAAATATATATCTCGGAGAAATTTGTATCTTCAAAATAGAAGAAGGATGCTGTGACGTAAAGAAGAATATACTCATTTGATTCAGCCCTCGAGGATGTACGCCGCATGGGCAAAATCTGGTGCATGCAAAAAAATTTTTGCGAAGAAAATCGTACCAATGAACTTTAAATAGAATATAAAATCACTTATGTGCCTATTATAAATAATAGGCTTTGTCACTGAGGATTATTTAAGTTTTACCAGTTTCACCCGACCCTTTATGTTTTCTCCCGTTTAGAGAAAATTTGATTCCTAATGACGCTGATCATTTAGGGCAGCGATCGCCACGGTGTGCAAATGTTTTATTCGAGAGCTGTATATTTTCGATGCAATACGGGAAATTTTGACTCCGTGGCGTTTGCTGATTTTGGGTGTCTAAAAGGCAAAGTCTAAATCTAATATCCTCCTTAGAGGAGACATAAAAAAACCTTTTAATCTGTATTGTTATAACTTTTTTTGCTATTATGTACATTGGCGTTAAGCTGTTACATAAATTTACCATATAAATTAATAATTAAAACTATCAACAAAGTTTAGTAGCAGTTTTATGGTTTTCTTATGATTGAACCTAATACGAATTCTTATTATAGAAATGTCCTAGAATCGCTTAATATTTTTGTTTAACATAACTGTTTCGTTTTTCAGAATATGACACTGCGACAGACGATAGACATGTTGAAGAAGGAAAACGACACGCTTCGCGAGAAATTAACAAAAACAAAGATCGAACTATAAAAGTTTTAACATTGTGGCACATTTGAACATTGGTTATACATGTAATGATAATAACGAATTGTGACATCAAATTAACACCGATCAAATTGAAATATTAATACACACACACCACCACACAATGTCGTTGTTTGATCAATATATTGTTACGTAAAAAATAATGTTACAATGATCGCTTTATTTAGATGTTCATATGATAAACATGAGAATTATCGGAAAATAATAATAATAATAATAATGTATGTGTATTAAATACGATAATCACTCGCGAGTGATATACTGGTTCACAAAAAAATACAGTTTCAAAGCTGTCAATTACAATTTGTATAACAAGTGGCTTCATATAAAGAACATATAACGCACCTATATCTGTGTATGTTTGTGTGTATTTATTATATGGACAAGAGTCAATAATTATCAGAGGACGTAATGGTTTTTCGGATTGTGACGTTGAAAGCTTGTAAATAAGGTTTTTTGATGAATGATTTTTTAAGTTATTCCAAAAGCCATAAATAAAAAATAAGGCTTTGAAAAGTTTTATTTTTTAATTTTGTAAGAGTAAAATAATTATTTAAACTCAAATGAAATTTTATTAATTTTTTTAAGGGGATTCCCAAAGATCTAGAAAAACTATTTTTTTAGAAAAACGCAATGACTGCTGTATAGCTCTAACTTTTGACTTATTGTAAATACACGTCAACATACATATTATATATACACACACACACATATATATATTATATGCGTATGTGTTAATATTATTAATTATTGTTGTAATATATCGTATATGAACATTGTTCGTCATGCGAAACAATGATGGTTTGAAGTTTTACACCTTTTTTTTAATGTATCGTTTTCCTAAGACAGTATTATGGTGTAAGACAACCTCAAACAGAGCCCGTCCATATGCCGACCGAGCAGCGCTGTCCATGTGACAGAGAATGCTCGTTGGTCAAACTTCAACAATAACGCAACTTGGTCTTATATAAATCGTACGAATGCTGCTGATATAAAAAAATAGTATTGGAACGATGCATTAGCTCAAATATATTCTAGTAGTGTACTAGCGTCGCGCGAAGTTAGTGGTGATTCAAACATTCTTACCTAACTACAGTTTCAACACGTCGAATTAAAACTCATTGTCTCGATTAGATTTTCAATATCATTTACTTTTTACTAATTTACAACTATTTTAGATTTACACTACAGAAACATAAATTATTAGTACTTATTCTGATATTTCGCTGTTTGTCTTCTTCGAGTGCTGGCGAATATCCAAACACTTATTTACACTTTGATGGTGCATTGAAGAACTTTTTTAAACCAGAATATAATTGCCATCCATTTTTCCTTCCAATAATAGCTAAAGGATTCTGAAATTCATTCCTTGGATTATGTACATCTTCCTACGCTCAGTTAATAATAACACCACATTTCAAAGATCTTTTTACACGTTTAGTTTCATACATACTGCAACTTCGAAATAGGAGCGTTGATTAGAGAAGCCTGCACTAAGTTTTTCATCTTATTAAATATGCTTCTAACCAACTCAATATTGTATAGCATTATCCAAAGTTGTACTGCTACTTATCCATACACACAGATATTTGAAACATTAGAACTACTCTATGTTTAGGCCTTTAATTGCTAGTTATAGTGGCTGAATATCATCTTTATTGACCATCATAAACTTATTAAGTTTTCTATCTGTGGAATATTACAATGTTGTTAAATCTGTTGTACTTCTTTATGTAAAAATAGGAATATTTGTAGTTTTGCTGTGTGTAATGTGTCATATTGGTTCAAATCAAATCTAGAATATTCAAAAATAAGGTTTTCTATTTATCTAACCTAACCTTACAAAGCATCACGGTAAATCTATACTATTATATCTTTTCAATATTCTTCAATTAGCTAAATAATTTATAATAAATAGTGCATTATACACTACAATGATGATTGTATCGAGAAATTGGGTTAAAAAGCAAACGATCTTAATTCGACGAGTCGACACTGCACTACTACTATTACATAGTGCATTTAATTATGAGCAACTGAAGAACAACACATGAATGTGGCACAATGGAGCACCGAAATAAGATATATATATATATATATATATATATATATATATATATATATATATATATATATATATATATATATATTATATATATATATATATATATATATAAAATATATATATATATATATATATATATATATATATATATATATATATATATATATATATATATATATATATATATATATATATATATATATATATATATATATATATAAATATAGTAAAAGTGAACTTAGTGATTTTTTCGTTTAAGTAGAAAAATTAAAAAAAGCGTGTAGAACTTATATTATATAATGTTTAGAGTTGCCTTGTATCGAGTATAACATCAAAAAATATTGTAACAATGAACGCAAATTGTAATATCTCCATCACTATGTAACCGGTACTTAACAGTTATCCCGCAAATTTACGAATTACACAAAACGATTTGTTACAATCGCGCGTGCATCATGCCTTTTACATGATAAGTGTTAATATTATAATATATATATATATATACTTATCAGGCGCGGGCGGTGAGATACTTTCCCTCTCGATCGCTCGCGTACTAAGTGACGAGAGTGAGTGAGAGATAAGAGCATGCGGTCCGCATGCCCTTATCTCTCATTCACTCTCGTCACTTAACACACGAGCGATCGAGAGGGAAAGTATTTCACCGCCTTCCCCTGATATTCATATATATACACATATGTATATGAAAAAACATAATATGTATGTATGTTTATAAGTGTACTTCAAAGCGGTACAAATGAATGATAACTGTTTATAATAAAAACATTCTCTATTCTAATAATGCCTATTTTAAAACCAAAGTAAACTTTTCAATAGTTGATTGCAATTACCGCGATAGTTTTATGTAGTTTGCTAATTATTACAAAAAATGAATTATATAATTAAAAATTATTATTATTTTACAGCAAGTAGCTTTGCTTACCCTAAATGTCAATTAACATGCTATTGTCAATATTTAATGGTTTAAAAAATGATTTTTATATAAACAATTATCGTTAGGTGGAATCCGCCTTATACATACATACATATATACAATAAAATAATTGTTATGTTGAAGTTTTATTAAAGAATTGCTTTAATTTATAATGGAAATTAAATTAGAAAATACTATAAAAAAATATGTATAGGCAAGTAGGGCTATTATGTACAATGTTGTTATAATGAAAAATTAAGGGGTGTTAAAATATTTATTAATTCTTTTTTAATATTAGTATATGACTTTTCTGTATTTCTTCCTCTTGTAGATCGTTGTTTTAATCCACACTGGCCTAATTGTATAGATATTGTTTGACTAAGGCAAGTAAACGGTACTACTTTTTTAGTTTTTATTAACAGTGGTGTCATAGCAAAAATATTTATTGAAAAAAATCTGTTTATTTTGCATGGTATTTTATTATGATCATAAGAGCAGCCACTACAGTAAACGCTATGCGATAATGATACAACTGCAGGTAACCCTTGTGCTATGTTATGAATCATATTAATACATATTGTGCTATGTTATAAATCATAATAGATAATAAATTTTATAGAAGACAAAAATTGATTTTTTTTTATAGATATCTTTACTTTTGGACCACCGAAATATATATACTATATGTATATATATATAAATATATGTATGAATATATATATTTATATTTGTTGAACATGAAAATGCTTCATGAAGCCAGATTTGCCAGATTGTTAAATGTTACTGTTGATGATATACTCAAATCGGGCCAATATTATCCAGCCCGTATTAAAAACGATTATCTAATTTTTTTGTATAATATACGTATATATGTATATATATATATATATATATATATATATATATATATATATATATATATATATATACATATATATATATATATATATATATATATATATATATATATATATATATATATATATATATATATATATATATATATATAAGCGAAGCCAGTTGAGTTTTTATTCATGTAATTGTGATAAGTTAATAGTTGTAAAACTTATACAAAATGATAAAATGTAAACGGAACGTTATTGTTTTGATCACGCAGTTACCTTTTTGTTAGCTCCTACGGACAGATTGGTTTTTGTTCTGTCCGCTTAGGTGATGTACTTCGAACTATTGTAAATATTATGTCTTTTTAAAGACGTGAAAATATACGTACATACAAATATATGTGTATATGTATGTGGGTGTTATTGTTCGTCAAAAAAATACAAAAACATGTTTGTATGCGTGCATATATTATATATAGCGAAGGATGAAAATTGTTATGTGGTTACAAAAAAACAGTTATTGTTATTATTGTTATCATTTTACGCAGGTGCTCATCAAAGTATGTATGTTAGGTTTTTTTTTAACATAGTGCTGAACGTTTTGTAGTAGATTTTTTCTTTGGTGTTTTGAACGTCGGCTGTCGGTTGGTATATAATGCAATGATTTCTTTTAGATATTGACTGCTATATTATAAAACTCTTAAAAACTTTGCAGTTTCATAAAAGATATTTATTTTCCTTTTAATATAATTGGTGAATGTTCTGATTGTTTGCAAAATATAATCTTTTTCTATATTTATCTATTACCATTGCATTATCTTTCATCCGACAACCTGAATTTGTGTCTTTAACGTATTATTACAAGTCTACACCATTGTATATTCCTTTTAATCTTGACTTTATATTAGTTTTGTTAACTTTTTCAATAGTTGTTACATAATTACACGTATTTTGTAGTTTAATATATACACAAATATATATATACATATATGTATATATATATATATATATATATATATATATATATATATATATATATATTTATATATATATATATATATATATATATATATATATATATATATATATATACATATATATATATATATATATATATATATATATATATATATATATAAATTTATATATTATATAATACAAGCAGTTGTTAAAATTTATGTAATTATTATAAGCGAGACTGTTGCTTCGTATTTTGATGAAAAATCATTATTTTGTCGTTTTCGTGTTTGAAAGTATATAATATATATTTTAGTATGTAAAAGAGAGAAATCTTATAGACTTATTATTTTTGTTCATGCGTAAAGAATATATGAGTTACCTAAAATGTGTTTGGTTATTTTAATGCAATGAAATAAAATATTTCATAACGATAGATCCTATATACCCCAGATTCCTGAAATTAATTATATAATATAATATCATATTTTGTAAAATAATAATAAAAATTACTTAAGGTAAATATGTGTTAACATGTTGGAGTCTGGACGATTTCACTACATACTATTCCATTGGAACCAAGTGTTTTCTGAAGCAGTGTTACTCAACCTTTCACACCTGTAGAGCACTGTAAATATTAGAAACTTTTCGCAGACCACTAATGCAGAAATAAAAAATAATAATATCAAAGCAAACAACACAAGTGTACATATACATAAAAATATAACATAAAAAAATCTATCTATAATTTGAATAATTATAAGTTAATCAATTAATTCGTTTTAATAATAGAAATAACGAAATTTTGAGGAAAATAAATAAAAAAAAGTTGGCATCTTCTCTTTTATTAATTCTTCGATATTGGGAGAAATTAATCCGTCCTAATTATCGTATTTTAATCGATGTTGTTCACAGTGACGTTTAATATTATATAGTTTTGATACACTAATATATTATTACATATCAAACAGACTATTTCATTTTTTACTTCACAGCCAAAATACTGCAATTCCGACTTATCTTGAAAATTTCGATGTTCTACCACTTGATTTCAACAAAGACATACTGAATATGAAGGGCTAAAATAAATAACTTAGTGTTAACACAATCAATAAAACATTTCAATAAAAATATTATTTTGATTGAATATTAACATATCAATTACAGAAATTCACACAAATTAATAAGCACCGCGTATTTTTTCTTATTTTTCTGGAGTGTTTTTAGTTTTGTACGGGACAATCTTAACACGCGGCGTTGACAGCTGGAATTGCCCGGACTAAGTGTTGCTAGTGCATAAATATTTTGGCTTTATAATTTTTATTTTTACTAGCAACACTGATTGATTGATGTTTACATTTATGTTTTTTATTGGTTGATTATATATAACTCTTTTAACAAAAATATAAATATAATTTGGCGGGCTGCAAGTTTATTCCTCGCGGGCCGCAAGTTGGTGGTGGTGTACATTAATTGATGTCTTCCATATAGGGATTAGTAATCCATATGTTTTCTTTACGAAAATCCTTATTTTAGGGGTAACAGTAAATAAAGTTTTGAATTAAATCCCTTAAGTGTTAAGAAGCCATGTTAAAGTAAATCTCCGGTTTACGTCAACAGCAATTAAAAATTCTCCCAAAAGTGGTAACATTTCAGTGGGTTTTTCTTGTACGCGACTATTCTAAAGACTATGAAGCAATTTTTAAAATGCGATATCTGTCTGTATTTATTCTTTCGCTTATTTTTCCCTGCGAGATGAGTTGGCTTAGTTTGTATTTTGGACTTGAACTAATGAAAGTTCTAAAACTACAAAAATTGTTTTAGATTTGTTACTAGGTTAGGTTTGGGGTTGAACAGCAAATGGATGTTTTGCAACTTTCAAATAGATATTCATAGCAATTTTAGAGCAGCATATTAGCGCCTATCAGGGCCGGACCTAGGTTATTTAGCACCCCAGGCAAAAACTAAATTTGCGCCCCCCTCCCACCCTAATAATACTTTAATAACTCATTACATGAGCGCAAAAATATAATTTAAAAAAAAAGTAATTTAATATTACATATATTTGACACTATACTCTTTTTTGCGATTGTGGGTATTTAAGAATTTGTAGTTTTATTTTCGTCGCGATTTTTTACGCGTGAAATAATCTAAAGAGTACACAGTAGTGTATACAAAAAATGTCAGATTATATTCTTTAACAATATTGTTTGATAATTTTAAGTGAATATTGCGCCTTTATTTGGTTTCACGGCGCCCCACAAGATCTAGCGCCCCAGGCGATCGCCTGTACTGGCCCTGGCGCCTATCAGTTAAATTATATTTTAACTGGTATATATATGCTTGTGAAAATGTATTTGGACTTTACTAGTGAAAATATAACTTTACCAAAAAATACACATTCCCTGTAATATAATATGTATACATCAGATGTAAATAAATAATGATTTATTTACATCTGATGTAAATAAATCATGATTTATTTACATCTGATGTAAATAAATCATGATTTATTTATATACTTATCACTTTCATATATCTATATGAAAGTAATAAGTATGTAAACCTATATATTATTTTCATATAGAAAAGTTGAAATCATATAATTTTACTAGCATCTGACAGATAATATGTATTTTCACTGGTAAATATATATATCTACTGGTGAAAATGTATTCCGATATGAGTATCGCCTTTTGTATGCGTTCGCGAACGCCGTCTTACGAATATCCCCAATTTGACACCGATCTCAATAAAGCTTTTACACAAGCGTACGTGTTTTTGGATTCAGACCTAAGAACTAACCAGCACGCGTATCCCTACACGCAACATATTGGTCCTTCTGCCCGGATTCGTTAGACGACATTTACACGTCGCGAAGGTATGACTCTGACGAACTTTGAGACGCGGAGCTGTGCAGCGCTACAGCTGTCAGGTTACGACAATTCACCAGTCGGGTGCCTCAGTCGAGACACTCCTGCGAAAACACGCCGTTTGCCGTAACGGTATTTTTAAAATCAAAAATGACCGCCATTTTGGGAGTTCGCAGAATCGCAATTTGGGAGCGTCAAGTCGCCCGTAGCACGAGCCAGCGGGTCCACCTGCTGGTCCCCGAAACTGACGCAATCGAGCGCCGGTAAATGCGCGCCCCAGCAAGCTACCGTCAAACCACGTGAAGCCTCACCAAGACGCCTAGTCCCAAGAGGCTACCGTCAAACCACCAGGACGCCGAGTCCCGGGAAGCAGTCGCATCCAGCAGAAGAGAAAGGTTAGTGTCGATCATCCTAACCCAACTTCCTCTCCAAAAAATAGTTTGTTTACATTTTAATTAATATAAATAATTTGTATCAATTTCGGTCAACGACAACTTGGAGTTGTTGTTCAACCACAGGGCATGCCTCAAAAGCGAGTTAACGAGGTTTGGCAAACTGTTAACCGCTGATCCCATCAATATCCAAAGGATAAGGGATAAATTTCAAAGTTTTGATACACTGACAGATTCCTAGCTGTCCAGCAACAAATTTGGTTGCTAGATGCCGAGGGTTACGATGAAGAAGTCGATACTTTTGAAGATAGCTATTATGATATTCTCAACCTGGCAAAACTGGCGCTAAAAGACCAGCCGGAAGCGCAACGGGAACCAATTCTTAACCAGTACAGGTAAACGCAACCAGTAGTGGTCATTCCAACTTTCAATGGCTCCCGGACTAAGTGGGTGGCCTTCCGCGACACTTTTTCTCACTTAGTACACAACAACCTGGAACTAAGTGAAATTTACAAATTTTGTTACCTAAAAAATGCATTTTTAGGTAGCGCAGCTAGGGTCATTGAACTCTTTCAGTTTAGTTCCGAGAACTACAATTCCGCATGGGAAAGACTTCTAGGCCGTTTTGATTTTATTAGACAAACTGTTCTTTAACATCTGACTGCTCTTCAGGACCTGAAACCAATTCAGACAGCTTCATCGCAGTCCCTATTTGAATTGGTGGAAACAGTCCTGACGAACTTCACTGCTCTAAAAAAAGTTAAGGCAAGACATCGAGTATACCACGGTGGTGGCTATGGTGGTTCGGCGTCTCGACAAACTGTCCAAACAGGCATAGGAGAGTCGGCGAACAGAATCCGTTCTGCCTACACTCAGACAACTCGTGGAGTTCCTCACTCTACGAGCTCAATCCTTACAATATTGCCCTCCTGCATCGTCGCATACATTCAAGTCGGTACCGCACAGGCAGACCAGTACTGTGACAAATCATGTGCAGACAATCGAAGATTGTTTCCTTGCGCACAAATAAACCGTTTCTCAAAAACCTGATCCTTCGCCTCCTCCTGATCGGCACACCTCAACAGCTCTTCCACAGCAGGAGGCTACGGCCTACAGGGGGACGCAGCTGTACCATCAGATGCAAGATCTGGTGCAGGAATTCTGGACCTGGTGGTCCACTGAGCACCCGTCAGAGCTACATACAAGGATGGAGAGTACGGCTGCAGTTGGATTCACAAAGCCGCTGTAGGCGTCGTCAAGGAAGGTGACCTGTATCTTTGCTACGGGTGATCAGTCTCGTCGAGATGATTCATCTAAGTTCCGATGAACTAATTCGTGTAGTGACAAAAAAATAATAGAGGCAGAAGTGTAAGTGTGTGCAGTGAAAGATATTTTATGTTTCATTGATTGATAATTTAAATGCATATCATGTTTATTGCTTTTATTAAATTTATAATTTAGTCATGTAGCAAACCAAATAATGCTAATTTAGTTGGGTATCAAACCTTTTTCTAACTATTTATGGTAGGTATTTTATGTCTGATTTTAAAATTTAATTTGGTTTAAATTTACATTTAAATTATTATTGTCTAAAAATGAATGAATGCTTGCAGTTGGTATTGTGTAACAATCTAGTACAAACAATCCAAATGTATATGGTGTGCAATAATATATACACAAAATCACTATTGCACGAACCTGTAACATACTTTTCTTTACAACTTTTATATCGTGTTTCTAACATTAAATCTTTTACAACCTTTTTATACTGTGCTACTAACATTAATCTTTTCTTCATGTTTATTATAGTTTAGCGTTAACTACTTTTTCTGTTTTTGTTATTATTTTAAACATCGCGTCCTCACAGAGTTTGTAATGTGAGGACCAACACTTGTAAGGCCCGCTGATGTGCCCGTCATTATGAAACTAATGTTTCATGGTGTGGGGTATATTGACGTCTGTTCCCCCTTTTGTATGCATTCGCGAACACCGTCTTACAGCGTTCGAGAATGTCCCCGATTTGACAGCAGTCGGCTCCGATCGTTGTTACGAAGCGATTGAACCACGCCGATCTCAATAAATCTTTTACACAAGCACACGTGTTTTTCGATTCAGACCTAAGAACTAACTAACACGCATATCCTTACGTGCGAAACTGTCTCTTTGAAAAATCTTTATTGTGAAAATACTACATATAAAGTAGTACTTTTAACCAGTTCAACGCCAAGCAAATTTCTATGAATTTGCTCTGTAGGCCACCATTTTCAACCCTTTAAATTATTATGAAAGAGGAACATTATTTACCTGGAAAATCACTGTTTACTTTCCTTTTTATTAATTTTAACATAAAAGTGAAAAAAAAGCACAGAAATAACAAGTTTTAAAAACCACTGTCAGGGCTGCCACACACAAATATTATATGTAATTTATATTGTATGTGGTTTATATTATATGTTTTTGGTTGTTTTTAATATTTGTATGGGACACGATAATTTCCGTTGTTTTAATCAAAACCTTTTATCAAAATGGCGGCTACTTCATATATTTAAAAAATTTCAACTTTGTCAAAAAAATTAAAAAAAAAGTAAATATGGCAATAATGTTTTAATATAAACACAAACAAAATTCAAATTCAACAAATGTTTTTTTTTACACAAAATTAATATTGTAAAAAAAATATTGTAGCAGCCCTAACAACGTCTGTATGCTCGATCGTAAATAATAAAAGAATGGTTCAAAAATTGCACATTTTAACGATCACATTCCATTTAATAGATGTCTCTGTATTAAATTAACGAAAAAAAAATCAAATTTATTAATAAATGTGTCTGTAATAACATTTGCGTGCCTGCACGCGCTGGCGTTTGACGGTCCGACAGCTTTGGCGTGCAGGCACGTCACTGGCGTCTAAAGGGTTAAAAGCAATATTCTGCCCTTTTTATTTTTGGTATGTATAAAAATGGTTGAAGGAACTTATACCTAAAATACATCAGTACATACATACATCTCAAACAACTGTAGTCTAGTTTAGATTCATTATTTGAGGTGGATTTTTTTTATGAATATGTTCTTGCTATGATTTTTTCAGTCGGGCCCTGGGAATTTATGATTTCGTGTTTTATTTCATTTGGAAAAGGTGTTTTGCAAATAAGTTTTTTAGTTTTAATTTATATACATATATGAGGTGAGGTTGTTATGCTTTTTTATAAACCTTTTCATTTATAACCTAATATTTAATTTTCAAAATCATTTTTGTTTAAAATAACTGATGAATTTCCTCTATCAGCTGGCAAAATTATTGACTTTCGTTATTTTCTAATTCTAAATTGGGGGTAGGTGGTTTTGCAGTTCTAAGAATTTTTCTAACGTCTTGTCGAATAGTTTACTTTATAATGTTATTGAGTTTGAACATATGTACCTGCTTCTACAGCATTTCTTCGAATGGATTTTTTTTAACAATGATCGCAAAGTAAAACAATTTTTAGTGTTATCTAATTGTAAAATGTTATAGTTAATTACTTTGTACAAATTTGATGTTTATATTTTTGTTTATTTATTAAATCGTTAATTTTTTTTTTGGTTTGGTTTATATGACAAAGTTATGATTTTTTGCCTTGAGATTAAAAGTACGAATATCTAGTTTCTTTTAAAAATGCATGTAATCTAACTGTTTCTACTTTTTTAGTATAAAACTTATTTTAAAACTGGTTTTACGTAATATTGTTTGATTTTAAAATGATTCATTGGTGTTTCAAGTTTTGTAAACCAACCAAATTTCTTATTGCAATCGCACGCACACACAAACATAATTTTGCTGTCAGCTAATCGCAAAATGTCAATGTTTCTGGTGTATTTCGTGGTGGACGTTAAGGTAAGCAACAAAGAGACTGGAGAAAGCTTAGATTTATTCTGTTCGCCTGCCGACCTTCACTTACAACTTACAATTGTGCTTTGAAATAAAATACTTGATCATTTTTAGTTAGACTACAAATTTTAATAAAATACGTAATTACTGTAGAAACTCTTTCTTTAACTAAAGCATACAGTAAGATATATACATATGTTTCAGATAGCATGCTTAAACATTTAATACTTTTTTTAGACATTTTCAAATATCTAATCATAATTTTCTTAAATTTATAAATATCTTCACTTTTTCAATAAATAAATAATTGTGAAATAAAAGCGATATTTATGACAAATAAATGTGGTTAATTAAAATATTAAACATATACATACATACAAAATGTTTATTAGACATTATAAAAGTTACAATAAGATACATTTATATAGAACATTAACAAATATAAAACATTGCATGATTCACAACAATAATTATATTATTTATGAACTGAATGATCGGCCAGTTTCATTTTAGGATGTGCAAGAAAAAATAAGCCTTCCATATAACACAACATAAAATATTACAATTGTAATTTTTAATGTTAGTACTTTTTATTTCTTGAATAATTGCATCAACTTTTTTAATTGTTGTGGCTGGTCATTAAAATGAAAAAAATATTTATTCTGTAGTAAAATATAATATTATGAGTGTCTTAAAATATATATTTATTTAATGCAATTAGAAACTTATGTTTATAAGCTTTCTATAAACTAGAATATAGTAACTGTATAGTTGCAATTATTCTTTTTTTTAAATACAGATCCAATAAAATAATATTACAAAGAAAAAAATCTTTTTAGATTTTTGCCAATCTGAACGAGCGAAAGTAATCACTAGCAAGTGGTATCTTCTTTGGGCTATGAAGATGTATTTATTTTACACAATACACAATAATTTATTTTTTATACAAGACAATTACTTAACCTGAAGAGCATAACCTAAGTGTTGACGTTTAAGCCACATATAAAAAATAACAAATTTAAAACATTATTGACGTAGAAAAACGATATTTTTTAAATGGATGATTTGACACAAAAACATAAACTGGAGTATTTCTTTTGTAATGTATTGACATTAAAAGTTCATATTTTCATGTATGATATTACACTTATATACAATTTGAAAATTAAAGTATGGCAATAATCGTCAAATGCAATATTTATTATGATTATACAGAGGCACTTTCCTGATGTTATCATGCGTCACAAGCAGTGATCTAATTAACAACCTTAAAATAAAATAGCACACATATCCAGTCAAAAACATTTGCTATATTGTCATTAATAAGTGTATATGAATAATATTTAAAAACATTTAGTGTGACGATTTGGTCCATAATTTATAGATATCTTTAGCAATAGCAATTTTCCCTTGCGACTTCTGCTTCTATGAGCGTCGATTCTGTGTGCTCCCATAAACGTTTAGTTTCAAATATCTGAAATTAGAAATTATAATCATCATGTGCTCTATTCTACCACTTGTTAAGTCGTCATATGATCTACATAACACTACAGTGATATCCGAAAATAATAATAACAAATATGAAACGTATTAGAATTCCGACCTGAACTGAAATATACTGGATCTCCTTATAAAAAATATTTATACAGACTAAAAAAATCAAAGTAAATAAGGAAAAGAAAAGTTCTGAAGACGAAAATCAAATTAATAATTCTAAATAAGATTATTGAACTGACTAGAGTACACTCGGGATAAGGATTCCGGTTTGTTCAGAATATTTATTTTTTTGTTCGCTCTATGTTCGCTTTATGTTCGCTCAGAATATTTATTTTTTTTATTTTAAAAGAAAATATATGTTTATTTAACTTACATACATCTGAGCTAAGTTGGAAATTTTAACGGACAATGAAAAATATATTATATAATCGAAGAAACAAGACATTGATGTCATTAATTAAATATTTGCAAAATTCAAAATCTTTCACTATTAAAAAAAATAATGAAGTCTTTAGCTATTCTTCAAAAGCAAAATGATATAAAATGGGTAAAGAAATTATTCGTAGATAGTTTAATAGCTCGACGACTCTATTAAATCATTAGAATCCATTAAATAAATTAAAAAATTACCATTCGCGCAACGATAAGAATAATAACTTTTTTAAGCCTTACAGAGAATAGTGTAAAAAAAACCAACAACGTAAGGATTAATGAAAAAATAATTAAAATAGTTTAATCCACGGGTAAAAGAATGAATAACTTACAGTGTATATTTGAAGCCTTGATATCAATTAACCCAGATATGCCCAAGAAATTTTGTTCTCTTAAAATTTCATTTATAAATAAAAAACAGTGGCATGAGTTTAGTGACCTACCCGTGGGACAGTGGGCATATCTGGGTTTTAAACCAATATCAACACAAAATTATTTAAAATAAATCACGAGAGAAGATCGAACTTCCGTGCCACACAGCACTTTAATGACGAATACCAGCGTTGACGAATCAGCGACTGTCCTTAAAAGAGAAAGCGAGACAACGAAGTACACGCTACATCGCTTCTCCCTCTCATATACATGTACACGCACACAATAACAAACCGGCATCCTTATCCCGAGCGTACTCTACATTATAAACAGTAGGTTTCACTCTGCTTAAATCTGTAGTAACAAAATTATAATTTAAAATTATGATAAACTAGTTTATGAAAAAATTAGTCAATTTATGTTGAATATTAGCATAAATTGTTTAATATTAGTTTTTTAATCAAGTTATGTATGTATTACACTTTACCTTGTGTGCTAATTCTTCAAAGGCCAAATCGACGTTTTGCAAAGTCTTTGCACTGGTTTCTAGAAACAGCATTCTGTGTTTCTTGGCAAATTCCACTCCTTCCTCACAGGATACAATTCGATTCTATATAGACAATAAATAAAAACAATAATTACAATAAATTCAATTGATTAGTTTTAAATTATACAATAATGCGAAATACAATCGCTTTGCAATAATTTTAATGATTATATTCTACTATTTAACACATTGTTTGCGGATATAATTGCTTGCAATATCTCACCTGGCGTGGGTGAAAATTAAGGTGTTGCGCAAAATTATTCGCGTGCAAAAAAATCGTCATAACCTCTCAAGTATGTACCTAATATAATTTAATAAAATTTTAAATTCTAAACTCACCAAATACTACGTTATAAACTTCAAAGATCTATTGAAGAACCATTTATAATAGAAAAGTGACAAAAAAATCCCTTTCGCTAACCCCATGTCAATGAGCCATCCTTATCCAGGTATAAAAAAAAAGGTTTGAAGAAGTTGCAGTACTAAGGCCCATTACGCACTGTCGACTAGTCGCCGGGCGACTGTACTTTATAGTTTTAAATGGGTGTTTACGCACACGGTCACCGAGTCGCTGCGCAGCAGCGACGCACAGGCGACTAGCCAGTTGCCGCAACCTATAAATGCACGGGTTTGAATGGACGCTTTCACACGACGAGCGACTAATACATCGCTCGCACAAAATGTCTCAAGTATTAGACACAAAAAAAAACATTTTATAAAATCATTTGAATCCCGAAAAGCCATTGTTATGTCCTTTTTGATACACCGCTCTCACTACCCAAAAAAGTAATATTTTTAAAACAGTAATGCATATAGTGTATCATATTAATTACTAAATAATTAATATGATTTAAATTAAATATTTTTTTCTTTAAACAGTAGATTTAGAAGTTAAAAAATTAAATATGTATATGTGTATAATTATTTAAACAAAACTTTGAAATTTACTATAATATAAAGTAGAAAGAATTGTTTACTATAATTTTAAGTGAATATTGATAACGAAAATAAATTTCTTGTGAAGTAATATGTATAATTATATATTATTTCTTGCTTCTTAATTTAAATTAATTTTATTAACAGAATACAGATACATTTATATTTGCATTTGGGAAACAAAAAGCTGAGGTTCAATAAAAAATATAAGTAAGATGGGAAGGGGTTCCTAAATTTTAACCGTTAAATTAAAATTTTGATTAAAATTAGTACTGAAAAATGAATAAAAATATTGTTTGTTACAAAACTATTATGATTGATGTCGCCTTTTGTCCGTGAGCGTGGGATAATTTTAATATATGAATTTGCTTATCGTCCTATTTTAAAATAAAATCACGTGAAACGACTTAACCGTCCTAATACAATATTGACAGCAAAAACGTGTTTCTACTATGAGTCAAAGGATTAAAAGAAACTTTATGAAGTGCCAACCATTGTCAACTCTCGCGGATTGTAAACTTGCAAGTATCATAAAATTTTATAATCTTCTCTTTATATATCAGCTAATTGTACATGCAAAATTTGCTCTTTTCATATTTGCGATGCCGAAACGAAATGTGAAAAGGGACATAACACCTTCGGACTGCTATGTCCTTTTTCAATGCATCGCTTTTACTACTCACTTAATTTTAAAATGGGTTTGTGAAATAAATAACCGGAGAATTTTGCATCTAAAAAATTGTGTGAGATATATAAATATTTCATATGGAGAAATTAAATATTATATTGAAATTAAAATAACCGGGTACCCGTTAAAGGTAACAGGTACTCGGTTTTTTATAAAAAAGTGATGTTAATAATTGCAACAAAGGATGCTGC
The DNA here is from genome assembly GCF_051122295.1 of Plectrocnemia conspersa. NCBI lineage: Eukaryota > Metazoa > Arthropoda > Insecta > Trichoptera > Polycentropodidae > Plectrocnemia > Plectrocnemia conspersa. Next base: position 4,293,149 of record NW_028277170.1, on the reverse strand, counting down.
CAATTTTCTTTTATTATTTTATTTTTATCTTTAAAATTAGCAATGCTAATATTGCAATTTCTTTGACGTCCATTCTGTACGGATATACTGCTCAAGTCAAGTTGCTCGGCTTAATCGCCTATGTTTTCGACGTCGACTAGTTGACAGTGCGTAATGGGCCTAAAGTAGCCCATTAAAAATCTGGCATAAATACAATCTGTTTCAAGTATTTGACCATGTGAAATAAAATAATAGTTCATTATTTGCCAAAAAAATATATAACTGAAACTATATTGATTTTTATTACAATTAATTGTATCCAAAGAAAATATAGAAATGCTTTGTGTAGCGTGAATTGTGATCTAACAGAGAACAATGAAATCTGTCGTAAAAATAATCCTTATAAATACGTTACCCGACTTCTACCATCAGTCACCAAAAAACGTACGTTATTATGTGTTCCGCAAACAATGTGTTATGATATATCTGTCTTGAAATTTTGTATACAGATGTCAAGCAAAGCTGTTGAATAAATTTCATTAAAAACAATACCTCTTCTTTTTGATTTTTAAAAATACTAACTTCAATTAGGAATCTGAAATTATGTCTAAATTAACGGATATGACTATTTTTGGACAAGAAAAAAATTTGCCATTTTTGATATTTTATTTTGTACATTTAAGAAAAAAAATTTGTAAGCTTTGTATACGGTGATGGATAGCGAATAAACTATACAATTCTCCAATGAGTTTCTGAATTCTTTAAAACCTCAAATTAAACTATTTATAACATGTATAAAAACATTGCTTCCAAATGTAATTTAAATAGTAACTGAATGTGCTTAATGTGATAATATAAACTGGAGGTGTTTTAACTTTAAAAGATTTCAATTTCCAAAAAGACTAATTTTTCCAATGATCATAAAAAATCTGACTATCTCTTTTGCCCATGGTAAATTTTAAATCACTTTGCTTTTACCATAATATAAGGAGCTCTCAAGATATTATTAATTTTTACCATAGGATTACAATAATGAATTATGGAATGTACTGATATACAAGAAAAACTATATTTTTATCTATATTTACATCCTAGCTACCAATTAGTATTAATATAAAAAATGTTTCTTATGAATAAATAGATAGCCCCGCAACCATAAGAAATTATACACATTCATTATAACCTACAAGGAATATATGCATTTATTTATATTAACGCAAACACATATATGATAAATATATCTATATCTATCAACTTATTCTTTATACAGTGTCTACTATAATATTACTGTATAAATGCATCTGCTTAAAAACAATATGCAGCAATGATATATTCACTTTATAGTGCCTGTTTCATCACTACAAAATCACAGGACAGAAGGTGTTTGCTCAAAGCTGATTAAATAATCGCAAATATAAATATAACATACGCAGAATTCTATTGTGAATAGGCTACTTAAGCATTCAAAATTTTCCGTTCATACAACCTGCTTAAAAACAATATCCGTACCTCTTCGTCGTCACTCTTATTTCCCAAAACCAAACCAGCAATGTTTATATCGCCCGCGTACGTGTGCACCTCGTTTAACCACATGTTTAACTTGTTGAACGAATTCCTATTCGTAATGTCATAAACAAGAATAACTCCATTGGCTCCTCTAAAACACAATTAATGACAAGATGATTTTAATTCATATTTAAAAACATTGACTAAAAAATTAATTGATTTTGGATATTTAATTTTTATATACATATTAAATGTGAGGCACAAATATTGCTACAAATTTACAAAATCACAATAAAACCATCTAATTTAATTAAAAATTCTGATTTTTTGATATTGTCGATTATATTTTATTGAAGCAATATTCCGAAACAGGTTAAAGACTGCAATTCACAATAATTCGTTTGAATAGATAGTTTATATTAATATTAATAATTTATTTTATAAAACTAACGACATTTAAATAAGTAATATGTTCATTAGAGTTAGCAATCAGGATTCTATGAGTTTAAAATTTACATATTGGCCAAATGATCGTTTACCTATAGTATTGTGGTACCAAAACTTTAAAACGTTCCATGCCAGCGGTGTCCCATATTCCCAATTTTACAGTCTTTTGGTATACTTTGATGACTTTATATTTGTAGTCGACTCCAACAGTTGGCGACAACTCGGACGCTGCATTTCCGTCGACATAGGCTGCACAAATGCTGAAAATAAAGTTTAAAAATGGCAATAATTTACTATTTAAAGCATAGATGTGTACCCACGATAATACTGACCTAGATTTACCCACTCCACTCTCACCGACGATCAACACTTTAAAACACGCCGTTGTCATCTCGAAGCAGTTTTGAACGTGTTTGCTACCACAGATGCACCGCAGGTGTGACCTTTAAAATGTTGAAAATTAATTTGTTAATAATTGAATACATTTAATGAGGAAACGATGTTTACGGAGGTCATCGCCATATCGAATGTATGACATAATAAACTGATTGAACCTAACCGAAACATAAATATTCTGATAATTATAATATATGCATTAATATGCATATTGTTCCAGAAAATATCTACTTAAAATAGTTTTTTAATAGAGAGCTAAATTAATTTTGTTATATTTTTGATTTGTAAGGTATGATACATTTTAGAAAAATAGTTTAAATGAGAGTCTAAGGCCGGTTGCACTTACGACGAATTTTCCACAGCGAAGAATTGACCGTCGTTGACATTCCACAGTAGTGCATTAAACGGAAAAATAAATACGCTAAATTTTCTATTAATTCTAATTAATCATTACAATATTCATCTGAGAGATTAAGAAAATCTAGGAAAACTAATCTAATATGTGATGATCGATAGGAATTAAATTATATAATAATGACTAATACATAGTAGAAATTGAAAAGCCCTAGGGTTCAAATGGAAGTAAAACCCAGGTCTTTCAGGTAGTAGTCACCGACTTACACAATTTGTCTATTCACTCACATCATCTAACTGGTTTATTGAAGCTGCTGAAGACCAAGCATATATGCTTTTTTAAAGTCATTGCATCTTTTAGAGACTTGACTGAGACTTATTAAAAACAATTTTTATATTTTTCTCATAAATTTATATTTTATTTAAGGAAGTTTTGATTCCAATCGTCAAACATGAATACTGGTTTCTTTGTTAAGTGGATTCATAAATCAATTTTGCTATTTTTGTTGCCAAAAACTTGATAATGTCCATTACAATTTTCTTTAAATTTCGAAATGGAGAAAATTAGCAGTATAAAAGCGTACTAAATATATAAGAAAATAAATTATTGATTTAAATCACACTGTTAATACAAAGCCTTCCTGTACTAATTAACATCAGATACAACTTTGTCTAAAGTAACCTAATGTAAAAGGTTGGAGTGCGGGACGCTGATGGAAGCTAAAAAAATGTAACCTCAGAAACTTTTGTTTGTTTACACTCCATGTGTTTATAAAATATATAAAAATCATTAAAAGATACTTGCTCCAAGAACTTATTAAAAAATAAATAAAAAACATTTATTTTCAATGCAAAATAAAAAATATATTTTAACAGAAAAATATAACCCATCGTAGAAAATAATGATTTATAATACGGATATATACATCACTTGATTAAAACAATAAAGAAATTTTTAAGAAAAGGCAGACATTTCGAATTTTTATTTATATATTGTATTATACTTAACAAAAACCACTAATTTGGATTTGAGTTATTATATTGCTAGTCAAAGAACTGTTGTTATTTCATCTAAGAAAAAATATTCTTAAATAAGCGTCATATTCATTGTTATCTCATCATATTTTGAATGGTAAAATTGGAATTTTACCATCAAAATCCGCTAAGCCAGATGATACAAACATATTATATATAATAATCACCTAGTTGAATCAGTTAGACTCGAATGACAGAAGAGAGTCGGATTCACTTCCATTATGATAATTTATAAGCACACGTTTATTGACAAGCACTTATTTACTGACACATACGACACGTTATGCGCGAGTTGGATCTCAATAATGATTGAAATCTGAAATATAATTAACTTGTTTTCGCAATCGAGACAGAAACAACATTGATGAATCTGGGCCAATGTTGATTCTGTCGGGACTTAACTTATACACAAAATCACACACAAGACTGGATAGAAACAGAAACACACAATGCATTATCATTATCCGAGGTGCATGGGTCAACATTGATATATTTAAAAACATAATCGTGTCCTTATTAGCATTGTTTAATGAAGCAGTCTTTACAAACCATTTGACTTTTGTATGCATTCAATAATTGTAAGTAAGTATTTACATTTACGTAACTCAAATTAATACTTATTAATACATTACAAACGGGCATGTCACATGATCACGCAAGGCAATGCGAACCTTTATTCGCCATGTCGCTGATTACCACAGATAATTTAAAATTCTTTATCAGATATAAAGATTTTTGTTATTTGCACTTAACACTATTTATAGATTCTATGTATGAAATCAGGCACTATTCAATCCTAACAAATACGGTATATCTTCGTCGTTCAAAACGTTTATATATGTTAACAGATATAAACATTATTATTTTCACAACAGATATAAACATTGTTATTTTCACTAATCTCAAGTATCGGAGATTTGCTTTAGAAGCAAAAAAACACACATTTAAATGGTACCTGATCGTGTTGTATTTGAAACGGATATAAGCTAGTACTTAATTCTTTGTTTTTGCTTTTATTCAAACAGTTTTTTTTTCTTAAATTTTAACAACCAACGTTTTATTTTATATATTAAATATTAATAATATTGTTAAGATTATTTTCTGTGGGGATATAACATTTGATTGTATTAAAAATAAACTAATAAATATTTCTAATATTAAAAATAACGATAAAAAACATGAGTCTATCCTTTTTTTCTGATGACATCACGCTTGAGCTCTGGTGTTGTATAATAGTAGGTATACAGCATATGTACATTTTATTTATTTTTTATGTAGATACTATATTTATATAATTATATGTTACATAAACAGTACGTAATATTATTTACTTGACTGATGCGATTCATACAACAAAATTAGTTAAACTAAATCTTTGTCCATAATATTTTATATACATTGACAATTTAGAAACATAATTATAAATATCTCGAAAGACATTTTCATATTACAGTGAAATTTATCGTTAAGATAGAAAGGGTTACTGTGAGTAAACAAGTATATTTAGTGCTGGCAATGTTTCAATAATAAATCATTATTGTTATGAGAAGCGGTCATTATGAGCATAGAAAAGGATTGTACAAGTCAACGGCTTATGCCACTGGGGTGGGGGGGGGGGGTCGTTCAAATATTGGAGAATTACACAAGAACAATGACCCATCAAAAGGGTTACACTTATGCATCTCTATTATCTATATTATTGTTAGCATTCTTTTGTTGACATTAAATTACTCAAGTGTACATTTAGTAATTTATGTACACATGCACAATTCAATGTGTGCATCAATTTTTTTAATAATCATAAATTTTATGTAAATAAATATATTTACTCACAAAATATTCAATGTTCAAATGATGAAACTAGAGTATATAAAAAAATTTTAACACAAGATTTACGGGTATAAACCCGTAAATTTGACGGGTGTCATTAAAAATAGATATGTATATAGTGATCAGATTTTCAAAAATAAAAATAGTGTTAATATATTTGCATTGTTTAAATATAAAAATTCGTGAAAAAAAATAGAAAAAATACTGTTTGATACAAATCGAATCAGAAACCTGTAAATTTGACGGGTGCCCTAAATCTAGTGTTAAGTAAACCCTCATGTCCGTCTTAACAACACTTTATATGTATATGTATCCTGCCATAATTTGTGAAAAAAAATTGGCCCAAGATCTGAATATCCACTTTTAATTTAATAAGAAAATCGTCATATAACCAAGACGACATTTGGAGCGCCCAGTTCATAAAGCTTATTAAAGTGTTAAAGTAAAATATGGCTGTCATTAGCGTACATAGAGAAACTGTTTTCTTAAATGTAAATATCATTTGCATGTCCCTAAGGAGCTCCAACGAAAATTTTACACGGTACTTTCAGTTCTTTATTAACTCTTTGAACATACAAATTTACTTAAGTCGCCTGATTGATTTTTTATCTCTTTACGCAAAAATCAGTAAAAAAATTATTTCGAAGAAAAAACTTTTTTTGATGAATAAACAAAATATAATCTTAAATAAATAAAAAAAAATTACAGCATTTAAGATAGTCACACTAAAATTTTAATTTTTTAAATATGCAAATATTGCGTCCAAAGGGTTAAGCAAAACAAGGTATTAGGGAATTATGTAAAGAACATAATCAGGGGGTTATTATTTGAACAGTTTATATATTAATGTGTCGTGCCACAATTTATTTTACTTTTTTACATCAAGCGTTAAAAAACCGTGCTTTTTTCGTATTGAAAAGCACCAAAAACCATTAGCGGTCCGAGCCTCAATAATTATTTTGAACATCTGCTAAACTTGCATATATTACGTCAGATACAGCTAATTTTTTACATAGTGTGAGGTATTTGTGTAGTGTAATTAAATATTAACTCGAATGATTTTGAAGGTTATAACAATAGAAGGTGACTCATCAGGTGCTTCTTTGTTTATCAGTTATACTTAACGTTTATAATGTTGTATTGTAAAAAATAAAAATGTTATCAAAATCATTCGACGTCATACCTGAGTGCGATAACTCATTCAATGCGCGCAATTGGATTGTCAGACGTTCGCAGCTGTCAAATCCTCGGTTCGCTGTTTTGGCCAAAGTATCGTCAGTGCTGCCAGCGTGCACCCGTTGCTGTCAATAAATAGAAAAAATCATAATAATATTTCCTCTCTAAAAATCAAAGAATTAAAACAGTGATAAAATTATATAATAAATAAAAAACGCAATAATAAATTTAAACTTATTTTTATTTCTTTTAAAGGAAGACATCCATAATTAAAGTCACAATATTTATATATTATGACACATTTTCCCCTCATATTATCACAAAATATTTAACTCCCAAATCTAAATTATGTAATTTTAAACACTCCTCCGATGATTAACCCTTAGACCGCCGACCGGTAAATTGTTAATTACTCGCTGTACGCCATGCGTTTTTAGCGATATAATTTTTTGGCTACTTACTCTGTTTAACACATCATTACAGGCAAAATACTCAATTTTTATATTTTAAAATTATATATGTATGATTAACATGGTTTAAACATTCTAATTATATCAATAAACAAACATTTTTAGTCGTATTGTTGGAAATATGGAGTGAACAAAAAAAAATCTATTCGTCGGTCCGCAAGCTGGCTCGCGTACACACACCTACACACACATGAACGCGCGCGGCACTATACAAGCGAACGACAAGCAGGGTCATGCTCACACTGAGACAATTTTAATATATAAATCTGCAACGCATTTTTTCTTCGTCTGAACTACATCCTGTTATAAAAATTTACAAATCGACAAGATTTCTTTGATGCATACAAAATCACATATATCGTACACAAAAATAACCCTAATAACCAAACCGTTTGTTTTTGATCAATGGTGTTTGCAATTGGTTGTTGTTGAAGGTTGTCATATTTCTTTATATATAAAAATAATAAATAATAAAACTTGATAGCAAGATACGATGTTACATTTAACTATATATAATTATATGTATAATTTATAATATATACATATTCTTCTTCTTCTTCTTCCACGGCACTACAACCGGTGATCGGTTTTGGCATTTCCACCTAATTTCTTGTAGGGCTTCTAGATATATCTTGAGTTTTAGTATTTCTTCCGATATTGTTTGTATTTTTCCTGGTAGTAATATTGCACATTCCAGCTTCCAAAATTGAAGTCCAATCGTTTATCTAGATTTCGATCGTCTAGGTCATTATGAATCAAGGCGGATTTATTATTTCTTTGTAATTTTTTCATAACTATTTGGATTTATCCACGTTGGTTGGTTTGCTCCATGATAGAAACCCTCCTCCTTTATCCGGGCTTGGGACCGGCAAGAGTGCAACATATCTACACTCCAGGCGGAATATGTAATATATATTACACACACACACACATATATATACAATAAATAATAAACTTTTCGACCATCGTGACGCATTGGGGTAACCTGTTAGGTCACGATGGTATTAATTTAATGTAAATAAATAGAACAAGTAAAATAAAATGATTCTACGACAAGGAATCGTTTTTGTTATTATTATTATTATTATTTAATATTTACTAAGAGTTAATATTTATATTTTATTAATTATATCTTATTTATATTTATTAATAAGTATTTAATAGTAATTATTATTATTATTATTTAATTATTACAAACAATAAAAACCAATCACAAAAACAGTTGACAATATTAAAACAGTCGAAATAACGTATGAATATATTCACAAGTATTTACAAATCACAATTATCATTGAAATATTGATGACATAATTTAATTTCGATTCATAAATTAAAGTATAAAAAAACGAATTTCCGCGATGCGTTTGTGCTAACCCTAAAAGTGGTCTAAATAAGCACGATCGAAACCACGCGCGAAATACAAACGACTAAAATTAAGGCGTGACTTTATAATTATATATACCACTGTTTCATCGCAAATTCTATAAATAAAATCACTGAAATCGTTTACTAGGAACTCAAACTGATTTTTAAAACATATATTGCCAACTTTTACCTTTCCGTTTCTTTAAAAAACGAAGGTTTTAACGAGCGCATCATATCATGCGCTTGGCGTTAGACAGTAGATTTAGTTGCGCATCATATCATGCGCTTGGCGTTGAAAGGATTAATATACACGAAAGACATGCTAAATTTTTACATGGTCACTTATTTTTGGGTTAAAATACTATAATTTTATATATTATATTAACATAAAAAAACTGTTCTTATGTAAAAATAAATTTATACTTTGATGGTTTGTGACATCATCATTTTTAAAACACCACACATTATCGTCACGTATAACTTTCGACTGTGAGTTTTAGTAAGCACGCACTTTCTATTAAATATCGGTTTAAAGTCCAGTTGTATGCCAATGTATTTAATTCTACGTTAATGCCATGTTCACCTAGGAGAGGCAATGGCAAACTTTGTTACCATTTCATAAACATAATTGATTCTGATTTATTCTGATTTATTCCTTTCAAAATATTTATTTAAGTGTTCAAAAGCTGACTGATAATTGCATTTTTAGTGGAAGTAAACAAATAGATGAGTTACCGAATTTAAAATTAACAGTCCTGAAAGTGTCAACATATGTTTATGTGTAAAATGTTTTAGCCCAGTAATTCAATATTAATTATTTGATGTGAATAAAAAAACTTTTATTTTCAGATAAAAATGTGTTTATCGGTTTATGGGAAAACACTATATAAAATCTCTTTATTTGTATCATCATAAATCATCACATTTTATTAGACTTCTCTGTATTAGCGTGACGTCATATATGGATGGTCCCTCAAATAATGGTCGAAATATTGGATATTTTGGCCTCCGGAAAATCATTGACGTTTTGGAGCCCGGCGAGGGTAGCGAGTTCGATGTTCAAATTCCATGAAAAGCCTTTTGTGCCTGCTACTGCTCCGGAACCAACGCATAATGCGAAGATTGCGCATTACTTGAGGTATTACGTATTATACACGTGAAACTTATTTTCTTTATCGCCAATCTATTATATTCATTAACGATCATATATTTTTAGCTACCTCGTGATTAACGAGCCCACCTTCAGGAACAACCCGCAGAGATGGACTAAAAAAGACAGAGATTTGATTTTCAAATCTAAAGGTATAGATAAAATCAATTCAAATAGGGGTGGGGAAGATGCGCAAAGCAGACACTCAGTAACACACTTGTACGGCGATGCATTTAGCTGGATTTTTTAATTATTTTATATTACAAGTCAAAAAATATAAAAGTTCACAAAGGGGGCCAATATAAATTTACTAAATATCTAGTTAAATATATTAATTTAGTAATACATAAATTTTAAAATGTTAACTTTGAAAAAAATGTAATCTTTTATAATTTTAATTAGATACTTAAAATGAAAAAGTGAAAATGTTATCTTTTTGGTTCAGGAACTACTTTTATATATTTTAATTTGCATGGCGATCGACATCCAAGCATACTTATCGTCATATTAGTATCATTAGAATCTCAATATTTATTTATAAAATATCACAATAATTATTTTATTATATTTAAAAAATCATTAATTTAATTAGAATATATTGAAGTACCCCAGTTAGGTACAATGTGTCCCATAATATAGTAGTGTATCGGCATTTTCCATACACTTATTTACCTTTTATGTATATTTTGTCAGAATTGTATGACATATAACGGTTTTTGAGAACATAATGGCAGATTTTTTTAATAAACGCTAATATGAAACAAGATGGCGAACCAAGCTAACTATCGATTTAATCAAGATATTTACATGTTTTTAAGTTTTATAGAAACCCTATTAAAACTATGGGATTTATTGTGACCTCAAAAACTGATATATAGCATAATTATACATATATAGTCATTAACATGTCAAAAAATATTTTTAATTTCTATTACTGAGTTTCTACTTCTTTCCTTATGTCTCTGATAGCTTTTTAAAGTAACTCGGTAACTTATCGACCACTCTGCCTAATCGGCACGTGCCGGACGAAGCATAAGATCTCGCAAGTTTGCTACTGTTGCTTTCTCTGAGAGGGAACGGGAATGCTATTTATAGATAAACATGTTTAAAATGAAAATCTAAAATAATTTCACTATTGTATTAACTTTTAGTTCTTTATTAATCAATTTTAATTTGGGGTTACTTTGTACCCCATAACGGTTCTCGATCCCATTTTCAATGTTTCGGTACGCGATATCTATAAGCGCAGTTCTTCAGAAAAGTTTTATTCGAATAAAACTGTGGTCACAAAAATCGGCATATTAATCGGCATTCCCTATCGCTCGCTCACGTGGTAAGTGACGAGAGTGAATGAGAATAAGTGGGCGTGCGGAACGCATGTAACGCACGCCCTTGTCTCTCACTCACTCTCGTCACTTAACACGCGAGCGAGCGAAAGGAAATGTATCCCACCGTACGCGCCTGATGTGTATGTAATGTACATACATGCCATCTAAAAAGTTCTTTATTCTATTTCTTTTAATTTACATCTTAAAACGTGTTTTTTAAACGGAATTAATTTTTTTAAATAGCAGCAATTTTGAAACAATCGTTAATAAAAAATGTTTTTGTAATGATATTATATTTAAATGTGTATATAACAAAGAATTGCTAGTTATCGCCATTAAATTACAACTTTTATTAAGTCACACGGTGATTTCGACATTTTTTCATTGATCGAAGTCATTTTAGTTCATATTTTTTCAATAATGACAACCCTTTAACTTGTATTTTAACGCAAGTATAGTGTAGAGATTTCGCAGAATTTGGTAGAAGTAAACAAATAATTACTGATTCCGTCCACTATTAATTTAATTTTTTAAAAAGTTAAATTTTTAACATTGTGGCCAGATAAATACATTCACAATCGCTGATTCATAGAAATGTGATTAATAAATTCTATTGCAGTTTAGACAATCGTTTTGCATGAAATACGAAATATCTCATATTAAAACGCGGGCGACTGCAAGTAGATTCGCGGTCGTCTGGCTGATCGCGATCGACGCATTTGTTACATCTGCCATATAAGTTGGAGCCTGTTTTTCCCGTCCGAGAGCTTCGCGCGCGTATTGATTTATTACCTGTCTAGACGCGGCTCGCTTTGTATAGGAATCAGCTGTGTGCGATGTGGAAAACATGCGCAATACTTGCATGCATTCGCATATATTCGCATGCTAGTCGCGCGCAGTCAAACAGTACTTAAAAATATGTAAAGAAGTAAAAAATTATTCATAACATATTAATTACCAAAAAATATATTGAGTAAATTTTTACATTTAACCATTTACATAATAAAAAAAATCTTCCCCTCAACAAAATGCCATACAATCAACTATTTTCGCCAAAGTAACAATGATCGATATATGCATTGTATATAATTTTGGCAACCAAAGGGTTAGTATTATAGTACCTGGTATTATTGTTATTAGTAACATCATTTGCGATAGTTTTAAAAATAATAGTGGGGGGAGGGTGATAAAAAAATAACGTAATTAAGACAGGGCGTCAAAGATTTTATGTGACGATGGGGTAAAAAATTAAAGATAAATTGTGTTACAAATAAAAATTAAATATATATATGTAATGTATATATAAAGGGTACGGATATCAATCTTAATCACTAGTAAATAATGATGGAAAAAAATATTTTATCAATTATTTTTATATCAAACAGAAATTGTAAAACTAGGTATTTGTTGATGTAATAGTTGTTTGTGGAATAGCTTCTAGTGTATCTTAACCTTTTGAATGCTAAACAAATATATGTGTATCGTTGTTTGTGGAACTAGCGAGAAATGAGAGTTGTTGCTCATTGATGACGTCATAATGCTCGAATATGAAAACTTTCTAACACAACACATTAGGGTTAAAATAAATTTAATAATTTTACAAAAACTTTAGTTCTGCCAGTATCAAAATAATCTGGATTAATCTTTTGAAAACACTACACTATGCCGTTTTCCCAGATTTAATTTTGCGTTCAATGGTTTTATATTTTTTAAGAAGTCAATAAACTATTTAATTGGACTATTTAGTCTTTTAAACCTGATGAGCCGCGGCATTTTGTTAGGCCGCCATTTTAAAACTTTTTCAAAGACTGCACTTTGGCAAGGGAACTCACTAGCGCTAACTACAAATTTCTGTTGTATTAGAATATAATTAATGTTATTTATCATATGTTTCTCATTGCACATTATTATCGTTATGCATTTTTTTTATATTAGGTAATTCCGAAATGAATGTCGTTTTTTTTAAAATATAAGTTTTAAGTCAGTCGTACTTTGTCCGTTGATACCTGGACTACACATTTGAATTCTACATTCCGATATTTCAAAAAAAAATTGGGCCTTAAAATTTACGATGTTAACTGATACGTCAAAAATTCGTACTGCAATAATATTGTGAATGCTTTGTCTACGTACACAGATGTATGCGAGAGAGAAGCGATACATGTGCGTAAAAATAAACGTCTTGCTTGTTCTTGTTGAAACGGCAGTGCTCATTTTAAGGATTTTCGTCTGTGTCACATAAATATTTCGATCTATTTCGCACAAAATAAAATATATGTAATATCACAGTAACTGGTTGTCAACTCCTATAATACGATTGTGTGAGTAAAGCGTCTGTGTGTTTTGGATAAAAAGTGATTTTTTCGTTTCAATAAAAAAACGATATTCATTTCGGGACTACCTATTATTAAGTTTGCGATGGCGCATGTTCTGCCTGTGCGTAACGCCGGCTTCCATAAAGTATGTCACAGGTTTTTTGCAATTTTTTACCCCCCCCCCCCTCTCTCTCTCTTATGTCATAAAATGTCATTAAGACAGACTTCTGTTTGTTTCACACGGTCACAATTCGGCTGACCCACTTCCCCTAAGCCTGTGACATAATTTATGGAAACCAACTGTATAAAAATCTAGCAGAATCTAAATTGAATTGCTTTGCTTACCACTGCCTGGAAATTCAAATAATGAATTTGATCAATAAAACGTTGTATAAAAGGGTATTTATACTCCAAATAACAAGCAACCTGTTTTTTTAGCAGCACAAATAAATAGCACCTTGTTTTTTATTACGATTAATTTCAACTCGTGATTTATATTAACATATTTTTGATTAGGTTTTGATTGAATAAATTTATTATTATGTAGCGCAGCGCGAAATTTTTGCGTAATTTTCATCAGAAATGATTTTACGATTCATTTAAACAGCAGCAGTCTTGATGCAAGATTTTTTTCTTCAACGTCATGTAATGGTGATTCAGAGAATGGTCGATAAACCAGGAGACTATAGATAAGGTGTTAAATACTAGAACATTAATATCCAATTGATGACTACTGAAAATTGTATTAGTTTGAGCGATATAAAATAAATAATTGTGTATCTGTACAGATGTCGTCCCCCGTCCAAGGAAGTTGCTCGATTTATACCCGGGAAATATTCCTTTTGAGAAAATAAAGGAATCCATGGACCAACTTCGCGTCGCAGGATTAGATGGTAGATCTTATGGCATCTTTTATGAAAAGGTGAATGGATATTGGCCCAATGGCACAGACGAGACAATATCTATGATGTCATCGAAAAATATGCAAAACGAATTGGGACACCCACTAAAAGGCGCCTTGATTTGGGCATACATGGAGACTTTTATTGAAGGCAAAGAAAAACCTCTCGAAGGGAACAATATGATGGGCGATCCAGTGGTAAATAATTTTTAACATTATTTATATATTACAATATTTTATTTCATCGAAATTGAATCTGATATTAGTAGTAATCTGCGGATGAATTATAATTTTCTGACCTTTCTTTAATAAGTTTGATTCATTTTTATTCATATAACCACCACATAATTTAATTATAATGAATCAAAAGTGCACATTTAGTACATTATCCAATATATCTACATATATTAAAAAAAGAGTGGTTATCTTAAAGTTTATACATTAAAAGCTTTTTTATTTTAACAAATTTTAAAACTAATAAACTTTTTTCAACAGAGCTATTAATCATATTCAAAAGAAAAGCGATTCCGTTTACTGTAACTTAATCTTTACCTTTTACCTTTCTGGAGTGACAAATATGCATCACCATTCTGAATTTTTATTTTTATCTCTTTCATTACTAAAAATCTATTAAAACTTCAAATTTGAAGCTGTTACTGCGCCTAATTTTTACTAGTAGTGTAAATCGATGACTATCACCTAAAAGTCATGCGATCGAATCACATATTAATCCTAATGTATATTAATTATTATTATATAATTATATCTCTGATCATTAGTTTCTTTATCCCAAGGATGAATATCGTGATGATATATTTGAAAGTAGCTAAGTTGTGCATATATATAATAGTATACAAACATCTAATAAAAACTAAATTCCATTCATAGAGAATATCGTATAAATATGTATTCTATATATACATTCATATGTATATAAAAAAATCGTTTGTGATTCTTAAAAAGTACTGTTATTTAATTATATATTTTAAATAAGTTGTTCCTGTAAAAGGTTGGAAAATTATTTATTTTCTTTGTTAAAATATATTTCTTAAGAAAATGCAATGAAATATAAACACAAAACAATGAATAATGTATGTACATAATGCATTCAAATTTCTTATTTTTTTTCAGCTGATAGAACTCGATACTGTTTTGCCGGGAATTTATTTTGCGTGTTTAAGTATGAAACCTGGAGAGTGTTGCAAGTTTTTGCTGCCACCAACGTTAATGTATGGCGATGTAGGACAAACAGGCAAATTTCAAGACCAACTTAATATTCCACCGTCCGCTAGCATTTTCATGATTATGCACATGTTGAAATGGGTTGATAAAAGCATATTTAATAGGTATTTAATTTATAATGTATATATTACGTCCATCATCAGTAGTTATCACTAAGTTTTGGATTGCGGATATATATTAGTGTAAAATTAAAAAATAGTTATTTTTTACAAATTACAAAATTAATGCTAACAATCAAAACGGATTTTGGATCAAGACTAAAATTCCATGAACACATGTTTTAGAATATTTTTACAAAGTCGTATAGAAAGAGCAATGTATAGCTATCAACGTCAGCAATGAGAAATAGTATCACTCGTTGTATGTACATTTACAGTTACCACCAAAAAGCATTCACAATCCGACTCTTAGTTATCATACATGAAGTTGTAGTTTAGCATTTGACTGGTGAAAATAGTTGTAGATGTAATATTATCATAATTTAAAATAATGCAAATTTTCCATTTCAGATTCGATGCTATCAGCGATGATGAAAAGAAAAGATTTTCCATTGTTAAAAGCTATTATAAAAAAGGCAACGTGGTCGCCAATGACTTTTATACAAGGTGCAAATATAAAATAGCTGGAAAATATTACAACTTTATCTCCCAGATGCTTAACAGCTGCGAAACCACCAACCCTTCTGAATTGAACGAGATCAATGAATATAAATTGAAAACTTTACTGGACATTGCTATGTGTTCCCTTAAGCTGTCAGATGCAGAAACTGCAACTACATACCTGGATTCTGCTTCGGCTATGGCCAATTTAAATGGCAATTGTCGATACTTGTATCTAAGGGCTAAATCCCTGTTCTTGATGAATTTGTTCTTTGACGCTTTCAATTACTTACTGATGGCATCGTCATTTAGTCCGAACAATGTTAATATCGAAAGGCTGCTCTTCGAAGTAGATAATGAGATAATGAAAATTATTGAAGCTGAGACACTCAGACAAAACGTAGGTTTTATTAGGTTAACTCCGCAGCAAACAATGTTCGTATCTAAAATGTATGAATTAAAAGGTATGATGGGAATGAATAATATAAAGGAGATAAGGATTCCCTCCATTGATTTGACGGGTAACCATTTCAGCATATACAAAATGATTATTAGTCATGTCTTTGATTTCGATATTGTGAATAGGTCTTCAGGATGCTCAGGATATTTTTTCATCATTCCAAGTAAACATTAATTTAATAATAAATGATTAAATACTCATTTTACTCAATGTTGTACTATTTTTTGCGATGTGTCATAAACGAGCCTAATCTAATAAGTGAAACAAGTTAATGCCAGTCATTCTGTAATTTTATGTATAATTTATGTGATAATGCATTTATTTGATTTTATGATATTTAGTAATTATTATATATTTATCATACATACATATTTAATCACAAATATATTAATGGACTATAACTTTAAGAAAACTTTAAAAAGTTTTAGAATATAATTCCAAGCATTATAAATGTGTCAGTATTATTATACATATCTAATTGAATTGATGTTGTGAAGTAGATGTGATTTTCCCAACATCTGTAGTTGAAATTTTGATTTGCATCCATTTTAAATTTACTTTATGTAAAAAGTCCCTATTTCTATTATATTTAATTAGTTGTCGACTGTAAACCTACAAAATATTTTTATATTAAACTTTGTAATTTTCAATTATACATATTTAAAATAAAATATAACCTAAAAATATGCTATGATTTTTATTTTGCATTAAATTAACCAATCTATTCAAGATGAAAATTGAACGCAAGTCACTGTCCTAAACAGCTGACTATATAACTAAAATAAAGAATTAGCTGGAAATGAAATCGGAAAATAGATGGGCATCATCCCACATATTCTTTACCAGCTTCTCATAGCTATCGCCGAAAACATTGTGTTTGACAAGCTCGTTAAGAAGCTTGATAGCTTGTGCAAGAGAAGCGTTCTTAACTTAACTTAACGTGACTCCAACCTCGCAGCCAAAATTCACCAAGCATTGACATCACCCCTAAAGTGTTTCATTGAGTAGACACAAATCCAAGAATGCAGTGAATCACAGCTCTCCTAGCTATAAGGCACTAGGATACTAATCCGGATTCGACCAATAATCCCTTTTGTAGGCATAACAGCAAGGAGTACTTCGCTTCACTTGGATTCCAGACAATGGAGGCATATTTTACACTACGTATAGAACGCGAATCGCTAATCAATGATTGAAGTGACACGCGCTACGCATAACAAAGCCGAGTATCTTCGACACCTTATCGCAAATTTTGGCGATGTGCATACACAATCTCCATTCCTGCTCGAACGTCATTCCCTAGTCATCAACGGAAGTATTTCTGCTTAAAACACCTCCACGAATACTAATTAATTAACACTAGAATCTCATTTTTGCTTTGTTCTCATTTTTGAAAAAAATATTTCAAGTCTATAAACTAGAACAGTGGTCAGCAATTTTTTTTTAAGGGTCCAGAACGTAAATAATTTAGGCTTGGTGGGCCAGGAACCAAAATTAACGTGAGCTTTAAATAAATATAACGTATTGCAAATTTGTCTAAAGATTTGAAACATAATATCTTAAAAAAAAACATTATTTTTTAAAAATGTTATGAAAGTATTTTACTCATTTTAAATTTTGACACCAACGCAAACTCTTTCTTATTTAGCACAGTTGATATTTCCATAGAACGATTTTTGATGCTAGGTTTCCATCGTTGAGTGCTTCCGCACCGCAGCAGATAGGGATCAACCTACGCAACACTGTCGCTGCCACTCTAGGGATCCTCCACGGACATCATCGCTGCGCCAGCTTCTCCATCACCGCTCGGAGAATAACGATCTCGCCCATCATAGTTTGTCGCAATATGTAATATAATCTAATAAAATTTACACTAGTTCCCACTTGCGTCTTACTGGCTGTGAAGTAACACCCCTGTTATTGTAATATTTTACCCCACAAATTATTTTTGATTTTATTTAAAAATAACATTTAAAAATAGCATTGTATTAAATTTATTTTATTTCTTAAAAAACTTTATATTCACATAGCTTTAACTTTATTTTTATTTAAATGCATTGTAACAACGTTTTAGGTTATTTTCGGCTATGTGAGTCTCCTTATGCGGTAAACAAGCCAAATTGTGAAATGTCTTCAATGATTCCACGAACATTTGTATTGCATCTTCATATTTTCCACCTTCCATTAACAAGCTAGCTTCCTAAAAAGAACACATTATGTAATCAGATTATATTTTACTCGTAGTATGCATATGTTTTTATAACTCGCTTTTCCGTTTAGAAATAATAACCTATTTCTACTTTGCTCTAAAAATAGGTCTAAAAATGATTGAAATTAATTTGAAAAATCAATGATTAATTAAGAACATATAAAAAGATCTAACCCCATTTGTATTATCTATAAAATATATTCAATAAAATAAACTAAATTTAAACCTAAGAAAAAACACTAAAATACAAATAAATTCCAAGTGTTAACTTTAATATAGGACAAATATTTTAATTTATATGACTAATATTATTACCAAAACTATAAATGCTATCTGTTTAATGCAACATCTGTGTATGACGTATTATTAAAATATTGTTTGTATCCATATAAAAAATATACATTATATATTTATGATCGCGTCGTTTATTTTATAGTATTTAATAATAGTAAATGTCACGCACTTGTAAAATATATCATGCAACATTCATGAAACTTTCCGGTCATCTTTCTATTAAGTGTTAACTAAATAATTCAAATATATTTTTTGAATTATTCGCTAAAATCGAAACAGAGGCAATATGTTAAGATATGTGTAGCGACTCATACATAACACTAGTCAAGAGACACGCCACACGCGTATTTATAGTTCCGCGAGCCATGCCCACGAACCTAGCAGCTGATGCATTTTAAGACCCACTCTAATGTGCGGGGTGTGTATAGTTACAATGTTGTGTATTACATGCGGTACAAAACCGAACTATACACACTCGACTTCACTACACATCGGACTACTACTTCGCTCCAAAACCTGGGATCTAGTATCGAAGCGACTGTGTACGACCAGTACCTAGTACCTTTGCGAAAATTTTATAGGAAGGGTTAATTTCATGATTTAATTATTGCTGTGGCGGCCGACACTTGTCACACAAATACTCCAAAAAGACGTGCCGGTGAGATAAGGAATATCGTATCATTTAAACTTCGATAAGTCATAAAATTAAATTCCAGATGCAACTTAGAACGGGCATTTCAAGTAAGAACTACAGAAAAAAGAGTTCCGCAGAGGATTCTGTATCCAAATACTGCAGCACTACTGTACAAGATCAAACGGTAAAGCGATTTATGGTTCACCATATAATAACTTACGTTATATTTTTCTATACAGCATTTTTCGATGATGTCCAAAGCGATTTTAATATTATTTTCACTCACAGTTTTTTTACAAACTATGCACGTTGATATATCATCAGATTTGATCACTTTTCCAACACAACTGTCTTCTCTGCATCTGTATTTTTATATTATTTAAAAAATAAAACAACTTTAAATGTTTCAATACATTAGCTAAGAAATTACCTCAATATTGGAACACTTTTCAGTTTCATTTGATCTGCATTAGGCCAGATTTCGACGCAGGATTGACATTGACACTTGAACCAGTATCTGCTTCGAAGAATACGTTGTCTGGCATATTTGGTATTTTTGGTGAATATCGGTCCGTAGTTTTCTGGTAGCATTTCGCCTTTTGCTATGGGTTTCAAAGCTCTCAAAACAATCTTCTTTCCCACAAAGCACCTATAAAAGTAAACAAAACCAGATAAGTATATATACCCACATTCTAAGAGTCATCAGTTGTATATAAATTAATATTTAAGTTGAAGTTTAAGTTAATGTTGTATTTGATATTGATAATGTTTTTGAATACGTGGTTCACATGCAACCAAGAAAGTTTGTTAGTATGAATGACATTTTAATTGGGGGTCTATATGTGCAGATTAGTGAGACTCGGAGGCAAGCATTGGGGTCTGGGCTTTGGAGCGAAGTGAACAATATATAAAGCGATGTTTGTTACTACTGTAACCTATGCTTCGAGTGCTTATGCGATGAGGACGACAGGAGTAAATCTTAGGGAATTTGAGCATTTTTGTAAGGAAAGAGGAGGAAGGATGTTCTTCATTCTTTTGTTTTTTTATGTCACTACTTTCTACCTCGATTAGTTAGCCGTTAACCATTGACAGTTTCGTGCTGATTTATCCACCCGCACATACCACTCGCGACTGGCATTCCAGTCCACTGGCCATTGACCCGCCAGTCAACTTCCAGCTGGCATGTCAGCAACTGGCAGCGTGTAAATCAGCCCTTATAAACATATCCGCAATCGTTTGTTTACAGTGTAAATTTTTTCGTTAGTGTAAACTTTACACTAACGAAAAAATTCAAGTTTAAAGTCAATTAATAAAATGAGACCCTTTAAGCATTTTATCGCAACGATAACAGATGTTCCAGATAACATAATTATAATTCTCCAATTAATATAATTACAAATAGAGATAATATCACTTTTTTGTTGAAACTTTAGGGTTTGTATCACGTCGCCTTCTGATGTCTTATTATGGAATACTGTGGGTTCTCGGCTTGACGGTGGTGGTGCAGCTAGGAAGCGGGATTAGACCTCGGGATGGTCCTCTGAGGTTTCTTGTTCCTCGTCTCAACTCGCAGGACTGTTTCTGGGCATTCTCTAGAGAATTTGGAGCGTCTCTTCACAGGAGTTTCGTCTTCTCGATTTACCTCGTCGCCGTCTGACCGTAAAAAGTCTGACTCTTGGAGTCAGACCTTTTACCCCATATGTTGGAGACGTCTCCGGCGAATCACAATAATGCAGAGATCAGTCAACCAATTGTTGCGCTTCTATATTCGACCAACGAAATATGTCCACGCCTTGAAAGAGTGAAATTTGTTATAAGAGCATATTCCGAAGGTCGAATAATGCAATGGTTGAATATAAATGGTAATTTTTCTGTCGCCCGATGGCGTATTGTTTACGCAAATCATTATGCACATCGTGCAATCACAACGCACAAAGGGCGTGGATTCTCTGTGGTAATAATGACGTGCTTTGAAACGTTGTTTATGTCCTTTACGTCCAAAAGAATTATATTTTTCCTCTGGACATTACAAGGGTTTACCGTGGTGGTCTGTTCAGCGTCAATCTATTGTGCTACTTGTTGTTTAAATTACGCAATTGTCAAGTTATGTTCTTGCCATTATCGATTGGTTAACCTTGGCATTAACTACACGAGTGTATGAAAGCTTAGTAATTGTGTTTTATGCAAATGAGAATACATGGCAGCTTCAGTAAAACAATAATATTTCTGTTTTTTATTTATTATTAATAACACAAAAGAGCGACAATCATGCAATATTAAAATTAACTTTTTAAGAAATTTTAAAGGAACATACAATTGGATTACATTATTATATATTATCTTTTGCAATAATTACTTATAAAATAGTACGTAATTATTAATGTATTATTATTTACAATTTGAATATATTGCTTTATATGCAATAAATTCACACATTTTTTATTACTTAAATATTCATAAGAAAGCGTTTAAAATCCTTGAAATGCCTTATTATAAAATGTATTCTACTTGTAAAGAGTTGCATTATGGTGCATTATATTTCATAATTATTATTGTGATGACACTGTTTAACCTTCATGCCAATCCGTTCTCAGGATACGCATGCTTTATTGCAGGGGCTACTATCGATCCATGTCCCCATACCCTTTATATTTCTGCACACTTGAGCTGCTCTAAAAGTTTCTGAACTCTACTCATAATATTTTATTCAGGAAATCAGGACTAACTATTCCATATTTCTATCATATATTTACTAATTATAATGATATTTTCACTTTGCAGACTAGGTAGACGTTTTTCGATATTGCGTATGTATCATATTTATAGTTGAAGGATTTTTCTTTGTGTCTTTGTTGGTTTCAAATCTTCATATTACTTACGCAAACAATTTATAAAAAGGATACTTTGCAAAAGTTACTAATATAATGTGGTTAAAATATTCGGAAAGACCAAGTTCATAGCAAATGTTAATGAATTGAAACGCGATATAAAAACTTTTTGAACATACTTTAGGACGAAAATGTGTGTGTGCCTGCACCTCGCCCTCCTGTTGCTATCTGTGTATACTAATACATATTATGGTACAGAGATGCACTCTATTGTAACTGGGTCATTTGCCCCAAGCTCACCGTTTGCGTTACCTAGCAAAAACAGGAACTTGCATATCATATCCCTTGTGAACATACATAAATACATATATGCACATGTTTGTTTGTTGCAAGCAAGTTTTTTTTAGTTGCCCATGACAGACACGTAGCGTTTTATCTAGCACAGTCTTTGTTTAATTTGCTCTGTAGTAATTCCACTAAATATCTAGTTATTATATTATACATAGTATACGTATAAATGCTATAGCGTGCAAAAACTGCACCGATTCAATAAATCATAAGAATCTGCAATACTTGGTTAGATTTCTCGGAACTTTTTGTCATTCTTTTAAGGATATTTTTTTATTTTTTTTGAGTGGCTATTTACCCAATTAACAATTTCGTGGTAAATATATTTATAGACAATATAATGCCAAATCATTTTGTATATTCATCAACAAGGCAAATTTCAGTTAATCGATTATAAACAATATCAAAACGTGTGCAATAAATCAGACAAATGGTAAAAATAACTACTTTTGCTGTAAATCGAGTGATACTACGTGATAGACGTAACCACCGTGGATGAAACCTTAAAATATTTTATAAATCTGAACATCCCTTATATGTGTTTTAGAAAAGAGGGCGTATGCAGTCGTGTCCATGGCAAAAACCCGACATTGAGCAAATAAACGCGTCTTAAATACACGAATAAGGTTATTAACACAAAAATTGGACTGTTTTAGATAAAAAAAGAGTAACACGAGTAAAATAAATTCATAGTGGTCAGATGGGATGCATCGTTATTCGTCAACGTGACGAGAGATATAGAGAAAAATGTTTTCAAACAACTGTGCGAATCCAGGTAGTCAAATGATTCTGGGGTGCTTCTTATATTCTGGAATGTAAGGTATCCACTTCATCGGCGGTGAATTAAATTCATTTAAAAATAATTTATTGAGAGATAAGTTATTGAAGTGTTGGAATTTTGATCTGGTCTTTGTAATAATAACTGGACAATTACTTATTTAAAATAACTAAGAACCTATAGATGTGAAACATCATGTCACTCGTTTTTTTTACTCTTGTCGACGCTAACGGGCTCGCACGCTGTTGCGGGCCCGCGCCCTGTTCATTGTATATTTTAACATGTAACTATTATATATTTTTCAATAAATTAAAACTGCAGCGACTCAATCTGTGTCTAATTTCCACCATTCACTTCCAAAGTTTAATAATTGGTATCAATATGAAGCAGTTAATGATTAAAAGCGTGCAAGACAATGCTGTGTATAATATTATATAAAGAGTTTTGTACAATAGTGTTACAATAAATACAATATAAAGTACCTGGAAACACCTTGATGACAGTCATGATTGAACAGCGAGACTGTAGGGTAAATTCCAACACCTATGGCTTTAGTTTTGATCGTCACTGGTGTCTTCGTTTCGTTTATTTGAACTTCTTCTATTTCGTGTGCATTAAACTGCAGCATCTGTACGTGGTACAACAGCAGCGCCATAATCTTTATTTCATCTTTGGACACTGTTGATATTAGATATTATTAATATACATATGTATATTTTTATTTTATTATAAACTTTTCATTGTATTTTTGCGATGAATTGTTACGGTATCATATTAAATAGTTCCGTAAATAAACAGCGCTTCCGTTGTAACTTGAAAGGCGTCAGCCCAATGCGTTATAACAGTGTAAATATGTACCAACTGAGGAATAGTCGTTAAAATAAATACAAATAATATCACTTGCTCTTATTCTCGTCAATATCGTTCTTGAAGAAATCGACATTTTGTAGACATCGCAGTAAGAAAAATGCCATCATAGCTCTCTTGAAATAATCTATGGGGTCTCTCTGTTCTGTGTGCGTGCATAAGTTATAAATAAGACTCTTTTTATCGTCCATATTCAGATTGCAGGCTGATTCGTCGTAAACTCCTGCCTGTTCTTTAGGGGCCAAGTGTTGATCGTAAATTTCCAAGGATTCGTTTAAGCCTTTTTGGGTCACCATCATTAGAGCAACACGGCACAATACAGACATTCCGGATCCTGAAAATATACGAATATTTAACAGTAAAAAATGGTTTTATAGAAATATAAAATTAAGTATTTATTAATTATTTTCTTATTCTTTAGTAATTTATACTTTTGGACATTAAAGATTTACAATTATTAAAATAAAATTATATTCTTTTAAGATAATGATAATATAAATTAAATTAGATGTTTACGGGCTGTGAGATTGTGAGCTACAACTGATTGGTTGGCAAGTGAATTATATCTTACCGGCTGATCCAGAGAACTGCGGTAAATTAGGGATATTTTAAAATTGAAGTAACGCAGCTAAGAAAGTATTTCTAAAGCATTTCATTATGAGATTGTCTTATAATATAACACCTCCTAGTATATTCTATCATATATATACTGTATTTGAGTTAACACAGTCAGTTCAATAGCTATTCATTTCATCATTATTCATAATTGAGAAAGAGATACGTTTGATTTACTTGTCATTACTCCTATTTGTATTTTGAACAAATTTATAGTGCGTAAACCCAAACTTGCCATCTCTTTTTCAATTATGAATAATGATTTAATGGATAGATCTCTAACTGACTGTGTTAACGCAAATATAGTATAATCACAATAGACCTTAATTTATTTAGTGAGTTTGAGAACGTATATCTTTATTTTAACATATATATTTGAAGAGTAACAATATAAAGTCCAGATTCTAATTCTAAATAAATTAATTTAGTTATCTTTTCATTAGTTATTTTATCGTTGAACAGTTTTTATTGTTGCTGGGGCTTAGCAATTGCCAATTTAAATGATATTTATACACACGACAAGCACTTTCTGAATATCCTTCGTAGATAAAATTAAATAATCAAACATATATCATAAATATAACTGACCTATAAACAAGTCCATAAAACCGCATTCATATTTATGATAAGTGGACAGAGCTTCATCTCTGCATTTCGGGGAGCAAAATGCCAGATTTGCACATTTCGTACATCCATATGGAGCATGCAACCTGTACAGAAATATATATAAATACAATAGAAATCTAATATAATTTGCTTATATTAGGAGCTCTCCAAAGCATTGATATGTATTTTAGATTTTCATCGGTATACTACTAATCAGGCGCATACGGTGAGATACGTTCCCTTTCGAGTGAGAGACGTTAAATGCATTCCGCGTGTCAACTTATTCTCACTCACTCTCGCCACTTAACACGCGAGCGAGTGAAAGGGAATGTATCTTACCGTACGCGCCTGTTACTAATACTGATATATTCACTTTTCGAAGCAGTGGTTACAGTGTGTTCCAATAGTAGTATGCTTCAAGCAAGCAGCGTAAGGTTCTTCAGATATAAACTCCTCGCCTACTTGTAGGTCCTTCGTAGATATGGCATATCTACCCTGTAATAATAAAATATGAAACAGGTTTCTGATATGTTAATGGTGATTAACAGCAAAATTATTCATTAATAAATTTGAGCACACTTATGCATATATATAAGCTTTAGCAACCAAGATGCTTATTTCTATTTTTTCTTTAATTCCTCATTATTTTTATAAATATCATGGGGGCGGGGGAAATATTATCATATAGCATCTTGTACCACATGGTCAAGACACTGATAATATTGATATTCACCCGAGTCGCAGCTAGCTCGTAACGATAATGGCGATAAGTTTATGAATAAAACTAAGACCTAAACGCTCCTCTAAACCAAAGACGCAAAATAACAACATGAAAGTGGTGTTCGATATTTTTTTAGCACATATGTCACAGCAGCTGGGGCCGATTTTTTTTATTAATAGCGCATTTTTTATAAAAATAAATATTCTAGTGCCGCTGCCGGGGCTCGAACCCGCAACCTCAGAGTTACTAGTCTGAAACGTTACGTTACGTTCCGTTCTTATAAAGGCATGAACTAGCTTGATTTCAATTAATCATTACAAAATTCACCATTTAGATTAGGAAAAGCTAGATTAACTAGCTAGAAAAACTTTGGAAGTTGTACTTACCACGCCTTCTTTTTTGTCAAGTCCAATGAAATTAGTAATCTTCATCTTTGAAATTTTTTTGTCAATGCCTACAACAAAATAAAACAATATATTATAGTAAAAAAATCTTAGGCGTAGTTTGTATTTGACAGCCAAGCATATACGACGCATTTTGTCAAGCTCAGCGATTTCTTTTTATTTTAAATAATAAACCAAAGAATTTGTGAAATGAAATGAAGTGTGCTAATGTTAAGGAAGACTTGCCGAAAATGCTTTGTCTAAACCAGTAGTTTCAAACTTTATGTTACCACGCCCTATATTTTATGGAAAAAATCACAATTTACTGTTCTTTCAAAGTATATAATTAATCATTCAATAGGAACGCGTAATTTTTAAGAAATATTTTCGCCGCAATTAAACTTTTTGAACTGCTTCGTACATATTATGCTTTTCATATTGTATTTTGACTTACATTCTTTGTTGTTATTATTTTTATCTTTTGTTTCTACCGCTTCCTCAGATTTGATCTTCATCAGCTCAGATTTAACGTTCTCCTGAAATTTTGGATGGTCTTTGGAAAGCTGGATAGCTAACTTGTAGGAAATTGTCGATCTGCTCAATTCTCCCATTTCTAAAAATAATAATACATTCATATGACATGTAATAAGAACAAAAAATACATACTTACATAAATACATATTTTTAATCGCAATGCAATAACATATTTTCAACAATATTCAGCAATATTCAATAAGATTTACATAGCTTAGACAATTTGTTTAAAAATATTTATAGCATATTTGAGTGAATTAGTCGTCTTTCGTTAAAACGTGACAGGCGTTAGCCTAGTGCGTTAGTACAATATGGTAAACACAATCAACAACTACTAAGTAAGTAGTGAGACACCAGACTGAAATCAAAATATGTTTATAACTGATATATATATTATTAGTTATAAAATATCATTAAAATAAATAGTCGTCACAATGCAAGGCCTAGCCAGATTTATATTTTAATTATTCATCACGATATCTTTCTGTGAGATTTAAATTATAATTTTAT
The DNA here is from genome assembly GCF_051122295.1 of Plectrocnemia conspersa. Classification (NCBI taxonomy): domain Eukaryota; kingdom Metazoa; phylum Arthropoda; class Insecta; order Trichoptera; family Polycentropodidae; genus Plectrocnemia; species Plectrocnemia conspersa. The sequence goes on along the minus strand of NW_028277170.1, from coordinate 4,265,269 downwards.
AATAATCACTGATTTATATATCTAAGGCACGATATAAATTGAGAACACTAGGGTCTATATTGGATTCGAGCATCAAGCGGAGCTACGCCCAATGTCGACTGAGACGGTCTATTAAAATAACTAGAAAACAGCCACTTTTCACTCCCTTGTTAGATAAGATCCAGCACCAGATATTTTAGACAACTTGGAGACTTTGTATAATAAACACGTGTTTATGGTAATGGTATGGTAAATTAAAAAAATATAGGCGTTAGCAATCAAATAGGTCTGTACCATTTAAAGCAACTTGTAAAACAAAAAAGCTTGAAAAATGGGTGTTGCATTATCAGAAGGTAAAACAATAAAATTTACTAGTTAATTTGCAATCCGAATATTTGTATTCAGTCGAATCGAGCAATGCACATGACGAATTAATGAAAACTATTGTCGCGTAGCAAAATGAAAATTATTGAAACCGTTGTCACGTTGATGTCGGCCATCTTGTTTTATATTTGAATGCTTATTTTTCATTGGTCGACAACAATAGAATAAATTATTAAAAAATTATTATGCCAACTCTATTTTTATTGTTATTAATTATAATTAAAAATATTTCCTTTGTTTACTTATATTATTATACAGAGCGATATGATTTACAAAGTAAAAAATTGATTAAAATAAAATAAAAACAATTATATACTATAAGATATAAGATAAGATGTTACTGCGCTTTAACGTGCGACAAAAAGTGAATCTTATACGATAACAGAAAGCGATCTGCACAATGGTTAGACAAAAATTAAGCCGCAAAACCTTTAGCGAAACCGAAATCATAGCAAAATAATATACTGTTAAGTGGTGCACGCATGGAATAATTAATCATTATTAAAATATTTTAAATTCTGGCGAAACGATTATAGCTGAGCTTTATAGCCAAAAATGCACAAAGGACTGCAACGTCAGTCTGTCATAATTTATGGAAAACATCGAATTAAATTGATTGAGAACGAACGGGTCATTTCAATATTGCCACTGCACAATTGGCAATTTGTATGTATGTTGTGGACTCTGAATTAAATGTGAATGAAATTTCAAAATGAAATTATTGTGTCAATGTTGCAGATTGAAAAATTGCGTGCAAAACAAATTAGCACGAAATATGTAATAAGAATTGTACAATCGGGAATTAATTATAATAGATCCTGGACATTCAATCATCGAGAATTAAAAAATATATTTTCTGAGAATATTTTATCAAAATTTTCGAAAATTAAATAATATAAAATAATTTTATAGTCTATTACCAATATAAAAACACTATTATCAAAACATTTAGCTTTTAGATAGAATTTTAAATAACTTTCTTTAAATCGCTTATTGTTAGTTACACAATATACGCAAATGTCACTTTCAAACTATTTTTTTTTTCTTAAAATTAATCTATATAACCAACAGTAAATTTGATTCTATGTTAAATTCAATAATTAATGTTCTTTAAAATACTATATTCACTCATAGGTGTCCAAAAGTTTTAGGTAACACGACACAATCATTCGTCTTTACAAATTGACCACGTTGAAGAGATTAGCTGCCTCGATATTGATGCGCTGTCATCGGAGCCTCGATTAATATAGCAATAATAGAGCCACGCAAAGATTATTTTTCGACTTTCCGTCTATTAAACTAATTTAACTTACTTTTGTAGCATTCTCCCTGTCTATAGAACAGCATAGCTCTATAATTTGAAGGCAAGTTAAGCTTCATTGACGCTTGCAAATCGCGCAATGCCATTTCGCAATTGTTCATTTTCATCAAACATTCAGCCCTTAACCATAGTGCCATTGCCAGCGAGCACCCGTTTTCGTTGTCATCATAACCTGTGAAACAGGTTATTAGTTAGACGTGTTTTTTATATTTAAAAAATAACAATAATTGAAAATATGTTACCGGGACACGGCGACAGAATTACCGCTTGGTTGCAGAGTGTAAGTGCCTTAGTAAAATTACATTGCGTTAATTCCTTACCGGCCATCTTCCTCGCTTTCATCGATGACTCTAAGTTTTTCCTTCTGTACATTGATTGTACGGCGAATATCTTATTAAGCCGTGCAAAGAGCTGTGAAAAAAACAAAATGAAACTAAATTTTGTAAACATTAATAATATATTCAAGATTCTGTTCCGGAATTTCCCAAGTGAGATTCTTGAAAAACTTCTCAAAAATGATAATATTATTTAACAGTGGCAAAATCTCTTTTTTGCAATTTCATGAAGTCGCAATGATTTTAATTTAATTTGAAAAATAAATCTGATCCTTTGTATTAGCGGCGTTTATTTTTGTTTTTAAGATAAAGTTTTCTATTATTTATTTTTTTGCAACAATTGAGAAGTTACAGGTGAAGTTTTCTGTGAGTAGGTTCAAGCGTCTTCTAAGCGAGTTCAACTCTGGATTCCGGACGTCGAGCTGGGCCATGGTATGTGAAGAGAGAAGCAGTGGCTTTTGCAATTTTCGATACTCTGAAGTTGGGTCAGCCTATTTTTGGTTAAAGTTCATACGAACTTAGCAAGTTTGAGCTATAAAAGTTCTGATACCTTGAGCTTTGAAGTGTGAATGTCAGAAGTCAGAGGAAATCTCTGAGAAAGTGCCTGGAAATGTGATCGTTGATTTCTCGCGTTCCCTTTTTTATACCTATCATTTCTAAATGCGTTTATTATTTCTGATTTATGGCGGATACTTTGACTTAATCTGCAAAATAGTCCCATTTTAACACTCTTGTCTTTTTTCGTATTAAACATTAAAAACACATATTTGTATATTACATGCCGAAACTTATTTTGTCATATAATTTAATGGCGTATTATTTAGATTCCTATGCCTGTAAATTTTGGAAGTTTTGCAAGGTTCTAATTTTAAATAGAAAGATGTTTCAATTGATTAATATGCATATATGGTTACATAAAACGATAAGCCATTTATCAAAATGAAGATGAGCATTAAATATATTTTCCTAGTGATGTGGGCTTTTTGTTGAATAATGTTTTTTTTCAAATAATACACATCTGATTGGATTTTATTATAGTTTTACATGAGTGGTCACCGTCAATGTGTGAGCAATGGTATTTATCGCTCAAACGAGTATTTCGCTAGCTCTTAACCCTTTGAGCGGTATCGCCGTACATGTACGGCGGTCGATCTTTCACTGTTTTACAGTACCCCAGCTAGTTATATATTTACATATATAAATGAAAATATAATAAATAATGAACATTATATTTATATAATATTTTTTTTCAATTAAATTTAATGTATGAAATACATTAACATGATATTAAAATATTGTATCTCATATAAAAAAACATGTAAAGTAAACTAACGAAATTTAATAATAGAAAATTGTTAAAATAGTTTTTTAAAAACATACTAATTAAAGCAATATTTACTATAAAGTAATTATGGAAAAATACGTAAAATTAACTCACTCCCAGGTGTATACTAACAAATTACCAAATGTGTATAATATGTGTAGCTCACTAATCAAATGGTTAAGTATCGCAGGGATTTAATTTATGATGATCATTGCCAAGTGTCACATAGTTACGTTTTCCATGTTTTCTTACCCAGCGGAATTCTCTAATGGTTAGGTCAAATGCTTTAACTGTTTAATTTTATTATATTCAGAATATATAATATGTATTTATAAACTGAAAACATAGAATAGAATCAAATGTATTCATCATATTGAAGTATCCGTTTTACAAAAAAATAGTTAATAAAGCTTAAAAATTAAGTATGATTGGAAAAATATAAATAAATGTAGGTTAACTATTAATATCGAGTCCATTATAACTCATTAGTAGCAATATTTAAGCAAATGCAAAATTATTTAGTATTAATTAATTAGTTAACTTTTCTACTGAAAGTAATGCGTAACTGCTCATGTAGCTCTGAACGGTGACGAACACATTATGGTATGCCAGTGATTTTGATGTTTTGCTTTGGATGTCTATTGATATTTATACTTTTAAAAAGTCTCGGCGGACCGCAGAGAAATTACTCACGGGCCTCGGTTTGTTCATCACAGATATTTAATATTATAAAAAATATTTTTAATATTATATAAAAAAAAAATTAAGGAAAACATTTTAATTGTTGAATTTTTAACTACGAAGTTCAATGTAGCAATTAACAATTAAATCCAATGAATTTATATTTTTACGTTGCGAAAAAACATTTTATCAGATTTTCAAAATATCCGGTGTTGATACTGATTTTTATAACATTTTTAGTTAGTTAACGTTATTGATTAGGACTTTTATAAAAATGAATGACAAATTTCGGATGTGATCAACAATTAAAAACACTGTGTACTAAATTATGACTTTCTGATTAGTGCATTGTTATTCACCGACAAAGTCATTCCCAAATATGTGTCTAAAGTTTATTTTTACTACATGTATTATGAACAGGCGCGTGCGATGAAATACTTTCCTTTCGGTCGCTCGCGTGTTAAGTGACGAGAGTAAATGAGAGATAAGAGCATGCGGACCGCATGCCCTTAACTCTCACATATACTCGCTTGTCGTTTTTTGCGTTTTTTCACGAAGTAAGAATATTGATTCATTGGATTTAATTCAAGTTATCTAAAAACAATCTAAATGTTTACTTTAATTATTTTTTTTAATATAATAATAAAACTATTTTTTGTCTGGAATAACCAGTATCTGCATAAATACTGTTCGGAATAATCAGTGTCTGGAAAATTTGTGTTCGAAATAATCATCTCTGGAAAAATCACCGTACAAGAGATTTCAGTATCGGACAAATACATCAATACCGGTATTACAAAAATAAGAAATAAAACAATGCCCATTCCTTGTCTCCGCGTTTTTATATATGTACATATATTTATATTTATATATATTCACTTCAAATATTTAAATATTTAAAGAACAATATCGAATGCTATGCGTCCTTGATAATAAAGGGCACGTGTCTGCTTATACTTCCTATCACATTTGTATAAGTGTACACTTCGTTCAATATCGATTTTTTGCATAAACGACATCATTAATAAATTTTAAATTAATCAACGATGACGAAGTTTCATCAGTTGTTGGCGGCAGATTAAACTCAAAGAAATCGAAGTGAATTGAATAAATAAAAATAGATAACAAACTGCGGCCGATAATGGACTATAAATCCTTGGAAAGACACTGACTGCTGCATATGTGAGATTAAAGGCCACTATATTGATAAGGTATCGCTAATTAAACAACAACAGATTTCTCATTAAAATAAACATTATCTTGACTTGCAATTAAATCATCTCCCCACGATATAATGCTAGAGAATATATAACTATATTTTGATTCGCCTACGAAAAAAGATCCGCTATTGTATTACGATGACGATAGTAAAAGGATGCGTGTATTTTTTATAAGCGAAACTGTGCTATTATACATTCTCAATGAAATATGATAGTGTTAAATTTACTCACTAGAGATAAAAATAGTTATCGAAAGTAGATTGAGGAATTTATAAAGGCTTACGTTTTCGTTGTTCACCAGCGCCGTAACATAATTGATCCCGTACACTCTTCCGGCCCACATTTCCTGAGTCCAGTCAATTACTTGGGACTCCTCGGAAAAATCTTTAATCAATCCATTGAAAAATCCCTTTTCTTCCTCTTGCAAAGTGCGTTCGCTGCACATCTTTGTGTATTTGGGATCCACGTCGGCAAGTTCCATGTTTATATTTTACGTATTCAATACAAACAATCGAGAAACTTTTAAATATATCTTAGATTAACTTTTAAGAAAATACTCCGAGTACCTTCTCGGGCACGTGCCGAAGTCGAAATGATAGTATAGAAATAACCCAGTGTTCGTAAATGAACGCACCAGGCTGAGCTAATTTTAGATCGAAACAGTACTAATGCTCACCTTCTACACGCGGAAAAACTTCATTATTATTTCTAATCGAAATTAAGATCTAGACTTTTTTTTACAATTCGAGCCAATATATGATAAGTAGCGAATCTGTAATTCAATGTTGTCACCGTTCTGGTCTGTAAGAACGATCGATTTTTTAAGGAAAAGGATTATTTATCTCACTAGTGTCTCTGAATACAAATAAATTATTTTTAAAAACATACAGATATATACGGAGGCGTAGTTTTTGTTTGACCATCACGTTTTAACGACGCGTTTTGTCATGCACGGTGATTTCTGTTCTGAAAATTATGGAACAAAGAATTTTTTTTTGTAATAGGCTTTTGGGTTAAAGCGAAGGGCTTATGTTCAATGGTACAAGCGTTTCATATGTCGTAGATGATAAGAGACATGGGCGTCAAGCACTGATAAAAATGTGGAAAAATTGAGGACACTGCTTGGTAATCGCAAATCATTATTAGAGAGATTTATGAAGATGTTGTTATCGCAAACGGTTCATGTAAAGTAATTTTGATTACCATGAAACGATTAACAACAAATTTATTCAAAAACATCATTGTAAAAAAATACTTAGCTAATTTTGAATGAAATCGTCGATGACCCATAATTTCTCCAACGCATCATAACATGTGATGAATCATAGTTGTATGCAGGCCTGCCGAGAGTGGGAGAGGGAGCAAATTCCCGGATCCCGTTCTCCATGAGGGGCGCAACTCTGGAAAAAACCATAGAAAGAATATATTTATACAAAAAAGTAAAAACCGATTTCAAATAATAAATCTTAAACGGTTGTTTGAGATGTACCTATATAATCATGTATTTCAGAAAGAAATAAAAGAAGCGGAACATTGCCTTCAAAAGCACCCACTTTCTAGGTAGTACTTTCACAATAAACATTATTATTTAAAGAGACAGATTGTAGTTTTTGACGTGGCTCCGTTTGTGTTAAGATTTGTTTATAAATTATTGCTGACTTCATTGATTTTCTAACGTTTAAAAAATATTATACATGAGAGGAAATATTCAATGAATGTAAATTAGTAGCAGTAAATTTAGGTATTCGATCTGAAAATTCAGATCGAGCACCAGCACCAGCTGAACTATACACATCTAACGGTTTTATAGATTGTATTTTCGGTTATTTGACAACTAGATTTAATATAGCTAAATAAATAAATAATACATTCAGTTTAATGTGCTTATTCTAAAAAAAAATCTAGAAAAAACAGTCTCGAATCTATCCCGAAAATATTTTTTAAATTATGCCATTTCAGTAAAATCATATCGGAATACATTTTCACCAGTAGATATATATGTTTACCAGTGAAAATATAATTTATCTGGCAGGTACTAGTAAAATTATATAATTTCAACTTTTCTATATGTAGTAATATGTATATTTACATACTATCATTATTTATTTACATCCGGTGTATAAATATTATAGTGAATGTGTATATTTTGGTAAAGTTATATTTTCACTAGTAAAGTTCAAATACATTTTCTCAGAATATACATTTCTACTAGCGCAAATATAATTTAACTGATAGGCGCTAATATGCTGCTCTAAAATGTCTATGAAACTCAATTTGACAGTTGCGAAACGTCCATTTGCTTTGATGTGCTTTATTTTCATTATTTTCCCAGGTCCTAGGTGCGCTCTAGGCGGCCCTGGTTGTATAGTTACGGCATCTAAAGAAATATCTAATCGTCTCAATGAAAGCGCCCTGAGCAAGACCAAAAAAGCACGTCAAGTTACATCGAATGTTAAGGTATAGCAGAATATAATGATATATACTACTACTTTTTAGATCGTATTGTCAATTAGAACTATTACTTAGCAATTTTTACGCTATTTCCGTGAGGTAATTCAAAGAAATGGATCAGAATTAAGTAAACTACTCTAGGATACTAATTTGGGCAAAAAGGATATCACCATAATTCCGCAGCTGCCGCATTCACCACATATGGCCCACTGCGACTTATTTCTGTTCCCGCAGATTGAGAGGACAACCTTTTGCAACCTTAAAAGTTATAAAGGGAAAATCGTTAAATGACTTTAAGCTTATAACAAAATGTGCATTCTACAAGTGCTTTGCGGATTGGAAGAAACTCTAAAATCAATGTATTATATCTAGTAAGAACTTTGAAGGTACCAATATCAATATTGAAAAATAACGTTTATATAATTTATTTGCCATAAATATTACATAATAATTCAGTTATTCACATGTATACATTTTTATAATAATATAATAAAAGGTATTTACACATAAAATTGTTTACGGTTATTTTACCAACGTAATTGATTTTTATTTTACATAATAAAATGTTTTTCCACATAAAATTATTTACGGTTATTTTATCAAGGTAATTGCTTTTTTATTTAATTTGTATGGGTTCCAACAAGGGCTCATATAAAGCTTCAAAAACAAAGGGTTGGCTAAGCAAAAGTGAAATTGGTGTTACGAAACACCAAATAAGTTTTCAATAAACAGCAGCCTTTTAATATCCACCAATTAACATTAATTAATACAACAACAAAAAAGTCTTTCAACATATTTTTATTAGTTTCGAGACATACGTCAATAAAAATTATATAACGTGCAAGTACTTTTATAATATTTCATACAGTCACATGTCTTTCTAAATGCTGTCCAAAATAAAAAAAATATTGTTTTCTTAGATATATTCAAAAAATAATTTAATTTTTATCATATTTTTCTTTTTACATATAATTTTAGAACAGTTTATCTAGTTATATAATATTGAGTACCTAACATAAGTTATTACTAAAATTTATAAATATGAAATAGACATATGTGGGGACCGAACAGGCTCTCGCTTGGTTCTTGAAACTCACGTAATTACTGTGACCAAAAGTGATTATTTAACAATGGTGCGATTACAGTAAAGGCTCTCGTTACAACCTAAACTAAAGGATTCCCTCATAAATAACTTTCAATACAATGATTCTCTGATGCATTGAATGAATATTTCTTTGTTATAAAAAGGTCACGGGAAACGGTATATCACCGGAAGACAAATAGCACCGTACGGCCTAACATTCCATTACATAACTCTTCGATCTCGGAGATATCCATAAAGAAAAGATCACTGTCTAAATGTGTAAACAGCGAGTGCAGCGATTAGCTGGATGATCGCTACATGATTATGTTTGCTAAACAAGATTTGCAGTCCTGAATACGTTTCACGCGCGCGCCGAAGTCAGTTCCACAAATACGCACAGGTGTCGCTTCATACGCCACTGCGATCGCGGGGGTGGGGACGCGGCGTCCCCGCACGCATTGCGCGCGCATTGCTTCTATGCGCCAGCGCATTTTTACTGCTCATCGCAAGTATAAGCGCTCTTCGCACTTCTTTTCAACACATTCGGCTCGAAAATAATACTTATCGAGCTAATTTGTTAAATGCTGAACACCTGGATCAATGGATGAAGGAATATGCCGACAATTCCATGACCGCTTAGACGATCATTCGAAAGACGAGTACGCAATCGCGTATCCTATGCAGGTTTTTATTTTTATAATAATCAAATTTAATATATGAAATATATACACTCTGGATAACATATATATTAACTCTAGGAAAATGTTTTATTGCCATCACAACAACCACCGGAAAATTGTGACCAAAAATACGTCCAAAAAACAAACTGCTTGGCAAAAATATATATTCGTATCAAGTTGACTACAGCTAAAACAAAAAAGTGATAAATACGTCAAGGTGTGTTTTTGTGCATGTATAGGTATACATTATAATAATATATATTTATGTACATATATTACATCTTACAGAATGGTTATCCTGCTATTATAAAGCTGGACTTTACGCACATAGTATTGATTCTGCTGCAGTGTTATATCATTTAAAACCTAGTTCTGAAACTAGTTATATTTGAATTATATTTTAACGATAATTTAGGTACTACATATTTATTACATCAAACAACTATAAATATTTATTATCTTAGACATCACATTAATCTACATGAAAAGAAATTAGAATTAAAATATGGAATGAATTCAACAGAAATGACTAATTCATCCACCAACCCCAAATATAGATCTGTTTTGTATTGGTATACAACATGGAGATCTACACATTTGGGTCCACGTTCTGGAAATACATTGAAGGTACTTGTTAAATATTATAAAACTGTTACAATATTAACAAATTAACATTTTTGTTTCAGATGTTAGAATCAAAAATTGCCTATGGGGAGGAAGGCAATATAATTAAAACACAGGAGGATCCGTTCGCAATTGTATTGAAACGGCACATCAGTTGCTATTTACTTCTGATGTGGTATTTGTAGATAGCACCGCTTCATGCGATGCACAAAATTATTGTATCACTTACATTCTTACACTTTGCAGTATCGGGGCTGTGCCTTTGGGTATTATAAATACCAAAGGCCAGACTCGCCGATTATAAGGCTGGTTTTTCTTAGCAGATGTAAATCATAAACCTACATATCATTTTTAGCTATATTTTAATATAACAAAATTTATTTATTTGTACATAAATTTAATATTGAAGTATGTAATTGTTTTGTATAAATTAAATGGCTAATTATATTATGTAATTACTTTATATAGGCTTAATTTTACATGATATAGTAAAGGTGAGGATTCGGACTAGACTAGAGGTGCTTAGTTTTTGTTTATACTATTATTATACATGTAATAATGAATAATTTACTAAAATAATCTGTTTTATTTCCCCTGAATATTACTGCAAACTTTTTAATTTGTATAATATAAATTAAAATTCTGATATTAAGGGTGTTATTTTTATTGATAAATGTTTGGTAAAAATCTGATTTCGCACTTTCTTTTTTTAAAAAACTGCCACTTTTATTTGAATAATTGAAATTAAAATAGCATTACTGATATAATATTTTGCTTAATATCTTAGAGTATTTGATTTGTTTGTTTTTGATATAATTATTGAGATTTTCGTTATAAATCAAATTTTATTTTTATAGGTAGGTATATTTAGCAAAAAAAGTGATTTGACTTAAATAAATTTAAGTTGTAGTCTACGTTGTTGCTAAAGGCCAGCGTGCATCCAAATTCGTAAGCCCAAATAGAAAGCATATATCGTTTATAATAAAGAGATGGAGGTAGAAATAACGAAATTGTCATTTCATATATGATTAAATAGTTGAAAAAGTATTGAAGTTGACTTGACATGTCGCAATATCTTGTAAGCCAATGGATATGTTGACTTGGTTATTTATTTATTATGTAGATATTAATTTATTGCTCGTCGTAAATCATATTTCATACTATTCGAAAGTTTATGTCTTGGACTATGACATGATTTTATTCTTTTATTAAAATTTCTCCAGTATTTTGCGAGTAGATTGGAAAAAAAATTAAGTAAAATTTTCATTCTACTTTTATTTTTGAAAGTCGAAGTCGAACCATTTTTGTAGGTATTGTATATTTCTCTTCCAAAAAAAATATTTGCGTCATAATTTTTTGTAACGATTAACTCTATATCAAGCTTTTTAACAGTATTGTGTAGTATGTGACCATTACACCTAATTTCAATTATATTTGAATTAATGTTTTTTAATTCCATAAATTTAATTTTATAACTGTTGTGATTGAATCCAATATACTAACTGATGTGTCGTTTTCGAGCGAGTAAGTAGCTTAATAATATTGTTTTAATGCCCTGTTGTTTGTTAAAATACCGTACAATTTTTAGGTACCGTTATGATAGTGACGGGTGGTAATGAGACACAGATTGAGCTGCTGCAGTAGTAAATTTGTTGACGGTTACAGTGTTTACATTACAAAATGGGACGGACGCACGACGGCACGCGTCCGAACCCTTACAAGCTTGCCGGTAGAGAGAGCGAAAACCGTCACAACAATGCTACTTCAGCGCCGACCAGTTTTGGCCATAACAAATCTAAATTCGGCTCCCATAAATTAATAGATAATTAATGATATATTTTTGTACCTATATAAATTTTGTTAAATCTGGATTTTTATAAACAATTTGTCTATTTAGCTCGGTATAGTCCCGCTCAAATGGAGACTTCTGGCAGTCCCGGAGACGGCGAGTGATGCCGGCCCGCAGACGTCACCAAGACGCTAGAAAGAGACGTGAAATGTGACGTAGACAAGGCGCCCTAATGTATGCGTTTTGCGAATGCGCGTTCAACAGAAGCATAAATTTCAAACTAAATTAGCGTGTTAAAATTCAAACAACGACAATCAGAAACAAAACCTAGAAACATATTCTTAACTTCAGTGAATTACTAAGCAAGTCTCAAGTAAATGTTTGTTTGGCGCATAAACTACTGGAATTTCACCAAAATAGACATTTGAAAAACCGAAATGATATAAACATAAAAACTTTATTGGCGGATGGTATGTGAGGCACTTGATTGCAAATATGCGCGAATTTAACATTTTTTACTTAAATGTGTGAATCTATTGATACAATGTAAATATTTTAATGATTTTTCAAAACATGTTATTATTATATCATTGTGTTTTAATTAGTGCTTCGTTAAAAATAGCAATTAAATTATACATTTCTTAATTTTTGGATTTTAAATAAATTATCTTTACTAAAAAAAATATTAAAACGAACAATTTTACACTATTGCAACAATTTCACACAACAAAACGCACACAATTGTAGTTATAGAGCAGTTTTTGCTACACATTCTATTTCAATATCAACCCCAATTTATAAAATACTTTAAAAATAATATTAAATTTGATTTTACTATAATAAAGTTAAACTGTAATTAATACGAGCAGAATGAACTGAGATGTTCATATATCAAAACCATCAGTATTTAATTCTCTCGTCCATATGTAATCCTAATACTGTACATATTTCATACACTAGCAAACACTTCATTAAGTGATATAATAAAATTAATTTGACGAAGTTATATAGCAATTAATATTGCTGGTAATTGAAGATGAAACTATTATTTAAACCATTATTGCTAAAATTATGTTCACATAAACATGATAAAATGGCATTGCATAAAATAAGTAATAGCGTTTTCCATAACCATAACCATAAACAGAGCCTTGAGGGGATATCTTTGTCGTTTCTGTTTCAGAGACGACGCCAAATTGACTTCCCCTGTAACCACGACAACCACGCTTCTGAGCACATATTGTGGGACTACCCGTTCATATCTGAGGATAGGAACCAGTACTACTCGACTATGGAGAAGTTAAAGAGCGTAGGACTCCCCACTCACATATATGCCACCAGCGAAGACACCTGACCTTCTTAGGTTTATTTTTTACCTAAAAATTAATGATTTCTTTTTCATAACGTATTCAATCATATTCGTCCTATTATATCGTACTATTTTTATTGGAAAAAAAGACATTAAGATATGTCATTGCCATCTTACCATCATAAAATAAGAACATCCATTTCAAATCTCGTCTTTTATTGTTTGAAACTGTGTCAAATGTTTTTTCATAAGACGCATATATTTATCAAATATAATTTTTTATTAATATTTTATAAATACTTACAGTTAATCGCATTTCACGCATTCAAAAGCAATATCGACCCATGTGTGATAATTATAATTTTATTTGACCTTTTTATGAATACTAAGCACTGATAAAACATTATATATTTATTATTATAAATTAAATTGATGTTTTATTTTCTCGTTCTCATGCTATTCTGTTATTTAAAATATTTAATACACTAACACACATTTTATAGTTTGATTTAAAACAATTATTTGGATCAATTTATATATTTATTATTAATTAAACAATTTAGAGCAAAATTTACAAAAATCCCGAATTTGATATTATCAAAACACAAATTGGAAAATGTAACTAAAAAATAATATAAACACAAACAAAATGCTATTATATTTTTATTTAAATAAATTGAAGTAAAATAATTAAAAAACTCTATTATTACTTCAAGCAAACTAAAATTTCAAATTACATTTATAAAAATTAAAATTTTTAAACGCAAAATTTTCTATATTATTTTCTTATTTGTAAATAAAATATTTAATAATTTATTATCCTTTATTATTTTAGTTAAACATTTTTTTGCGGGGATTACCAGATCGATAGACTCGCTGTAACGAGGTCACCGCTGGGCGCGCAAGTGCTGTGCTTAGGCCAAAATCGTCACATCGATGGCGTCTTCGGCGGGTACGGTGATGGTTCTCGTGTAGTCTCCTCGGAAGGCCGGACGATGCCATTCTACGCCCCAGTCAAAATAGGTATCGTGTCCTTATTTTGCCTTTTAACGTGCTTGTCATCCATATTGAACAACCTGTACTTGACTTTTCAGAGCCGGGCGATGAGATGGGCGACGAGAACTTCGACACTTTGAACGTCGTTCGCGTCCAATGCGCAGTAAAGGTAAAATTAACGAAGGGGCAGACTTGTTAGGGTGGCGTGGGCTGAAGTCGGCAACTGCGCAATTTCGGTTCAATATGTTTTTCATTTATTATTGACGGGAGGTTAGTTGACGGTTAAAAAAGCAATGGCGGCTTAGTTAAAGCCGTCCGTCGACCAATTATAGATTGTTCACGTGTTTTAGAGATCGACACATGTATGCGCATGTGAATAATATGTTTCGATAAACATTGCCTGCAGAGTTTGGCGCTAAAAGTCTGGTCCGCCATTTTTTCAAAATGGCGACCATTTCAATAATACTTTTTATTAACCACTACACACGGTCCCGCGCGGGTGTGCGAATTTAGAAATGTCCATTACACGCGGTGTCGAGCTGTGCGGGAATAGGAAAATCGGATTTAAAGGCGGTCCCACATATAAACGTGATTATATTTGTCATTATACTCTGCTTCGTAGCATACACGGGACTCCTTCGGCATTTCGTTTCAAGTAAAAAAGGTCACATTTTTATTAGCTGTGGAAGTCATAAATTAGAAAAATACAAGGCAGTGCATTCTTACATTTTCGTCTCTTGAAGTATTTCTCAATTGCATTAGATGGGTTGAAGACAATAAATTACCTGAATGAATATGTAGGTAGCAAAGCTGGCAAAACATGTAAACATCCTTGACTAGTTAGGGTTGCTTTATCTTTCCAATAATTTGACACACTTTTATTACTATATTGCCCCATATTTCTTAGAATTTATAAAACGCAATATGTTTTTGTATGGTGCGTTTTAAAAATAAATATATCTTTATTTCCTTACATCCATTGTTTATTATTGGGCTCATTCCGTTATTTTATTATTGTTTTCGATTTTTAAGAAACGGTAAAGATATTTACTGTTATAATTTCCAATAAAAAAATGATTTTTTTGGAACACTGCAAAATAACACCTGATTGTTAAGTGGTTAAACTCATTTGAAAGTAATCCTAGAGAATAGTTATAAGGATAAGAGTGTCCTATAATGGATTTGAATTAAAGAAAGTGGAATATTGCTTGTTAGAATCTTAGGTGGGTGTCTGATCCGCCTTCTTGTTTTCAAAATGGCGACTATTTCACAGAATTATTATTAGTCCATTGAAAGTAATCCTAGAGAAAATAGTTATAAGGATAAGAGTGCCCTATAATAGATTTTGAATTGAATAAAGTGGAATATTGCTTATTAGAATCTTAAATGGGAGCAGAACAATGAAATAATCATCAATGTCTTTTTATTCCTTTTAAAGCCGCCTACAACAAAAATATACTCAATAATTAATTAATAATTTTCAATTAGCTCTATTAAAATGTAAAAGTCGTTAAAGAATACTAATCAAAAATCTCTTGTATTTTTTAACACTAGGGCGAATCTTAGTAAATCTCCACGAGTCTCATAATTGCACAATATCGGACTATATTTTATTAATACCTAATCATTTCGCCTGCTTAAGGTTATATTTGTTAGTTTCGTTCTCTGGAAAAATATTTTTCCAAGCATATTGTCATATTCATCGTTTGTTTCCTTACCTTTTTTTTTAACACAATTCGATGATTTTATCCAACGTATTGCTGTTCCCAAAGCGAATACAGCGCATACGGATACTTTTTCGCAAAGATCCGCGAATTTAACATTCCTTACTTAAATGGGTATCTTTTGGGTGACCCGATTACTGCGCAAATATAGGGGCCATTTCTGAAGACTGCCGCTCGAATCTGGTTGGATCCGACCCTAGAACTTATAGTTAGCTCTGGCGATGGTGGGCCCTAGTGGCGTTAGCGCTTTCGGCAGATAGTGCCACCACTTAACTTCTTGCAACATTCTGAAGCGCTTTCATACATGGCTGACTTTCTAAAAAATGCTTTAAACTCCTATACAAGCAGGTGAGAATTTGTTAGCCTGGCCACATTTAATATTGTGACTCACTGTAGGTAATGACCCTCACAGAGACAAGTTTATTTCGAAGGATAAGTTATTCCACTCCCAGGATTGCCGACCATTTCCTCCATTTTTAGTGGTACAATAAATGGCCATTCTGCATCATTATGTAGTCTCTCGCAGCTTCATTAATTTAACGGATTCCAAGCTTAAGTTCAGTGTTTTTTTAATATATTTTAACCCAACCACTTGATACTTTGGAATCATTTGAATTTGTACAATGCGCAATACAGATAAATCACCATCGGTTGAACTGTCTTACTTAGATAACTTTCATTGGCAGCATATCACTTATCACTGTCATTATTAGAGCTTTTATTTACTATCCACATTTATTATTATGGTGCTTATATTTCGTTTCCATTTGCTTACATTGGTCACAACAATATGCGACCGTTGTTTAAATTGCCACAGTATCCTCATTTGTCAAAATCTAGCAAATGGAACGACTTGAGCAGAGACTATTCGTTCCAGGGTTGCCAAATTTGTGCCGATTTGATCGTTGGCAATTGCTAAATCTTAACTTGAGACTATTCGTGAACTATCTCTTCCGTCGATTGCGGTTAAATTGTCAGTGCGCTGAAGCCGCTGCTTTTATCAATTACGCTAATATCACTGCTGGTGTTGATTGTGCTAAAACTGCTTTAACTGAATTCTTTTAAGTCTGGCATGTCTCACCAATCTCAGCACTTATTCATGAGACTGAATCTTTCGTCTTTCACAATATTAAATCACGATTTTAACCACGGTTCCTATGCTCATATTGATCATTTTATTTTATTATTTCAATCAGTTGAGATTCACACCAAAAATTTTTCTAGTTTACTGCATGTTGGTGTTCTCTAATTCGTAGTGATAATTTAATCAAAACTTGTTTTACATTAAATTATCAAAGCACAATTAACTGCTATGTTCCTGCTTATATTTGTTAAATGAGCTGCCAAAATAACTTTGTGTCGAAGGCTTCAATGCTACAAACATAATACCTAAATTGTTCATTGAAAAGTCATGTATTTGTTTTAATTGTAGCATCAGCATAATGTATTCCTTTTGTTTAATAATGGAGATTATGTCTGCTCTTTAACGCATTGAATACCATGTGCACAAATTTGTGCGTGTTGTCATTTATATTTCGTATAACAAAAACACGAGTATTTACCGTAACATATTAATTTAACACATTAGCCAAAGATGTTACTAAAAGGACCCCCCCCCCCCCCCCAGCAAACTTTTAGTATCATCCAACAAATTAAGTACTGCTAATGCTCAGGTTCAATAACCTCACTTTATTTTATTAAAAATAAATTCGCATAGCAACTCATCGCATAGTTTTAAACAAGTACATTGCCCTTATTGATCAGCAATGACATCATATAAAGACAAATTTCGAAGAAGATTTCGCCATTGTTTCTGTCCTTTCATAAAAAAATTGAGGCTAGATAAAATTCTAGTCTCTTCTTTATAACTCACGGCCTTTGAACATAATAATTAATCCCTAATCTGAGGTTTGCCGCTGGTTGGGAGTCGCTGAAGTAGGCCATTGTTATTCATATGATGTCTGAGAAGCTGGGGTCAAAACATTAACGATGTAATGACATTTTATCGCTGTCAACAGTATCAAAGTTGAATAATCTTGCCAATATTGCTGTATAAATCGACCGTAAAGTGTTAAAAAATAAAGAAATATTTGTAGAAGTCACAAAGTTTGATATTTGTTGTTTTAAAAATAAAAGTATTTTACTGTAATTTATATTAAATTTATTTTTAAAATATGTATATTTGGTGATTCTAAACATAAATTTACTTTTTATTTTTATTGGTTTGCGATCCACAGTTTGACGTTTATTAATTTTACCATTGTGAATATAAAAAACAATTATTACGAAATCGTATTTTTAATTGACGTTAAAACGTTAACTAATTAAAAAGTGATGATGGTTTAAAAATATTAAGCTTAGGTTCTAATTTTCACAAATAAGCCCCGCCACATGGCTGTATTTTTAGGAGTAATGTATTTTATGCGATGTGTTAAGACTTACCACTGATGTTATTCAGTCTGTCACACTGTTTCCTTTGTGTGTGACCTTTTATGTAGTTGAGAAACTATAAATAGGTCACAAACAGATGTTCTCAAATTGATATCTTCACAATAAAATGAGCAATAGGTTTTCCACACATGAATTGTTAATTCCGACGCCGATGAATTCAAAACTTCCCTTTGTCCTGGTTTTTGTGTTAAATGTATTTATTTTGATATAATACAAAATATCCTTTTAACAGTTAATATTGTGCAGCAATTTTAATTACGTTCACATATAGTTTGTATATTTATATTGCTATATATGTATAGTTCTTTTTGTGTCTGCATCCAAAAGATCTAGTCGAACTCTGGATTTCAGAGCTAGACCAAGGTTGGCGTGAA
Organism: Plectrocnemia conspersa; assembly: GCF_051122295.1. NCBI lineage: Eukaryota > Metazoa > Arthropoda > Insecta > Trichoptera > Polycentropodidae > Plectrocnemia > Plectrocnemia conspersa. Next base: position 4,246,543 of record NW_028277170.1, on the reverse strand, counting down.
GAGGGAAGCGGTTGCTATGTCGGTATTTTCCCTCTCGATGGTCGGCGACTTCTCTTGGTTCGAGTTTGTACAAACTCAGTGAGTGCAAGCTAGAGAGCTCCGATTGAAGTTCTTGATGATGTTTTTAAACAGATGGCCTTGTCACATGGGCAGGTTACAAAAGGCTATCGGGATGCAAAAACGCAATAACAAGTGTTATTGCGGTTTTTTATGACAAAAAAACGCAATAACACTTGTATTTCTTTAAGTATTCCCAAAATGCTGATACAATATATAATAGAACTTGCAAATTTAAAAGATTTCAAATGGTTATTGTGATGCATCCGTCTATTGTCATGTATGGTCTGCACTGAGTGCACACTTGACATTTATTATAGGCACTTTGCTGAATTAGAACTTCCTTTTTTCCAGTAATCTAAAAAGCATTTTTGCTTTTTGAGGTATAAATTTAGTGGACTGCCTTTCATTAAGATTTGTTTTTAATTTAATAATATCACTGATTATCAGTTGCACTCGCTTTTGTACTTTCCGTATTTAAAATATATTTGTTAAATAATCTGAGTTGCCCTTGCACAAACCACAAATACATTTTACAACAATCATTTTCAAAAAACTGAATTATTATCAATGGACAGTGTATTTGTGTAATAAAATATGATCTCCGTCCTGCAAAGATTTCAAGTATTCTGTCAATAGCAAGAAGTAGCGAAAGAAAACGGGCGTTGCCGTGTTGAACCTTTTTATACTCTACGTCTATATATTCACAGAATGTTTTCAGTTGTGTGCTTCGAACAGTATAAATTTTGCCCACTAAAGTTTCTATTTCAATAAGTAGAACATCAATATTGTTTATATTGTGAATATTGTTTTTTCCTTTCCGTTTTACACCCCCAAAATTGACATTATAGTTATCTCCACAAAATCCGATAAATTTTTTTGTTCTTTTGTGTTTAGATAACTAACATTAAATAGTTTGTCAATATTTTATATGATTCTGATACATCTGCTAATATTGTGTAATACAGATACACTCGGATTGAATGAATTTTTATTTTTTTTAATATAATTTAAAGCACAGTCACAGATTTGATCACTTTTTTGTAGCTATCGAATTTAAACCGATTTAACCTCACAAAAATTAATTCTTACTAAAATATAATTTAATTTTTTTAGCAAGAAAATGTGAAAATTGAGCACGATAACAGCGGCGATGGTAAAGCTGAAGATGACGATATGTTTGAAATGGGTTAGTATGACATTTCTGGCTCTTATGAAAAATAAAATTAATTATTAACATTCATTATATGTTATTATATTATCTTTTCCAGAAAACCATGATGTCAAACGTGAATTTTGTACAGATGATGCAGATGCACTATCTCCTGAAAAGGCAACTATTCCTGTTGATGCACAGGTGATTATTAAACATTGTAAACATCACAAAACCGTTATTAGATCGTTCATATCATATAATATTTATAATATTTGTCCATTATGATGACAAATATTGAGTCAATGTCTCAAATTTCTATTGAAGACATATATCAGAATTTCTGTATTATGACACTGTTTACATATCGTTTACATCACTTCACCGACCTATTACTTCTACAGCTAATATACACTAAAACAAAGTTATAATTTAAATTACATATCAAAACATTTATAATACAATTTCAATACATCTTAATATTAAATACTAATATGAAAATCATTTAAGCAATTTTGATCCTTTGACATGTATACATCATTGTATTCAAGATAATATTTTGCACTTGTAAGGAAAGATCCTTTTTCCTTTTTTTTCCGAGTAGTTTATTTTGATACATGCTTTTGATTTGATGGAAAAAATATAAGTATTAGCACGATGTAATAAATATATTATAAGATGAAGTAGAAGGCAAGGATGTTCGATTAAACAAAAATCTCTGGGATAAAATTAACTAATATTGATGTAGAACGCTTCCAAACCTTCAAAAATTCTTGGAAATCGTTTATATATACTTGAGAGCAATTACTGCAGGGTCTGTTATAAATCTAAAAAAAATATCTTTCTATTTAAAAAATCATAAATATAATATGGAGCAAAAATATTAACTTTAAATTATTAAAATGTTAACTATTATATTTGACAATCAAAATGTAATTAAATATCATTTTTATCAAAGCAAAAGTGCTGGAAAATCTTAAAAATGAGACGTTTGGAGAACACGATGCAGCTGAATTCAGTGTAATATTATATAATAATCGGAATATTATTAATGATTTTCAGTAAAGGAGCTTCAGTCAGAAGGCACATTTTAACACTTCAAATATTTCATTTGTGTTCAATTTTTTAAATAAATTGTTATTTTGATTCTAAAACAGTTGAACTTGCATATGTGGTGCTTAGATCTTTAAAATTATTATGTCAGAATATCGACGGGGAGAGTCCATTAAGTCACGTGGGAGGATACTTTTCTTCCATATTTGAAAAGTTCCACTTTCAGATTTCAGTACTTGAAAGAGATCGTTCTCCAGACGGGTGACAACTATTCTACCATGGCTCGTTTGCCATTTGAGACTACATCAACATTATAAATGTGTAGGTAATTACTTGCAACACTGTAAACAACTAAAATTATAAAAATTGAGCGTGATTTCTGTTATTTTATTCTGGCTATTTTTCCAGAAATATCTTATCTTGAAAGGTTTAATGCGGATGCTATTCTTCAAATTTAAATAAAGATACTTATATAATCACCGACCAATACAGATTGAAACGTCTGCTTTTGCATTGAACCTTTGAGAGATCTGTGTGTTATGTATGCAGCGTTGCATAAATTTTTGTGATTTAAAAACACTTCAAAAAAGAAAGATACAGCCTGCTCTTTTTTTTTTGGTAAATGTGAGAATTTTTACTATTTTGCATAAGTGATAACCTTTGATGCAATTTTTATATATAATTTCTTATATTAAATCATGTAAGTCTATTTTATGAAATTGTAATTTAAAATAACATTTGTTGAATTTTTCTTGACAAGTAGAGTATCAAATAGTGTAAAAATAAAGAAATATGAAAATCGACTTACTTGGTTTACAATTATAAGATCAATATACATATAAGTTGTTTAGACAGATCTTCTGATATTGTCTCGCCAATTTTTTTTATAATATTTTATTTTGTATGCTATAGTTGTCATCACAATAGATATAATAAGCTAATATGTTACATGCCAATTGATACAGCATTGTCTATTTCGGTTTTGTGACTACAATAATTTTTAAATTTATTTACATGAATATATTATGTGAATGTATTGCTATAATTATTCTTAATTATTTTCAGCAGCTTATAGAAAAAAAACCCAATGGTAATATACATTATATAACTAATGATTATAATAAATAATACTTTGATGTTTTATGTTTATTCATTTTTGTTGTAGATGAAACTCAAGAAGAAATGTCTATAGACATGCCTATATGTAACGATTCAAATGTCGTAAAATGCGAACCCTGTGAGAAGTTTTTCGATAAAGATTTTCTCAAAGAGCATGAAAAGATTCACGGTGATTCGCGCGACTTTGAGTGTCAGACCTGCAGTAAAGAATTTAAAACGAAACAACTTCTCACTCGCCATCTGCCAGTCCACACCAGTTCATATGACTTCAAATGCCAGAAGTGCGAAAAGGCGTTCAAGACAAACCGTATTCTCAGACGTCACATGCAGATTCACAATGAACGCAGCGTCGAGTGCGACAGGTGTGGAAGAGGATTCAGAAGTAAGCTTCTTATCAAACAGCACTTCATCGTGCATGGCAATTCCTGTGACTTTAAATGTCACATGTGTGGAAAATCCTACAAAAGTAAGCGGATTCTCTCGTGTCACATCTTAAACATTCACAGCGAAACCTACGACCATACTTGTAACAAATGCCCAAAAGCGTTTAAAACTAAGCATGCTCTGACGCGTCACACAGAGATCCATAATGAATCTAGTCTCTATAAATGCGATAAATGCAATAAAGTGTTTAAAGCTAAACCAACACTAGCACGTCATGTGTTGGTTCACTGCAACACTTTCGAGTCAACGTGTGACAAATGCGGTAAAGTATTTAGAAGTCTATTGCTCATGAGGCAACACGCACAAACGCATAGGCAGACGTTTGATTTTGGATGTTCCGAATGTGGAAAGTTTTTTAAATCTAAGAATATTCTCATACGTCACAAGTACGTTCACGGCGTTTCTAGTGATTATAAATGCGGAAAATGTGAGAAGGTGTTTAAGACAAAATTTCATTTAGGACGTCACTCACTCCTTCATAACGATTACCATCATTTTGAATGCGACGATTGCACAAAAATGTTTCCAACTAAAGAGATCCTCAAACGTCACATTGACGAGGTTCATGTCGAAACTTGCAACTTTGCCTGTGACAAGTGTGACAAATCCTTCAAGACTGAATTCTATCTGAAGCGTCATGCTATCTCTCACAATGACAAGAGTGAGTTCAAATGTGGAGTGTGCAAAAAGGAGTTCAAGACCAAGCACGTTTACATACGTCACAAGAACTCTATCCATAGCAACTTTTATGATATTTGCTGCCACGAGTGCGGCAAAATATTCAAGAATAAATTCAATCTCAAACGCCACTGCGTCGTCCACAGAGAGGTTTACGATTTCGAATGCGACAAGTGCGGCAAGGTGTTCAAGAGCAAATTTCACCTGTCGCGGCACATCATCATTCATAATGAGTACTATGACTTTGAATGCGACAAGTGCAAAAAGACGTTTCAAACTAAGGAGGTCCTCCGACGTCACATTAGCGATGTTCACAGCAACTCGCTCGACTTTAAATGCCTCGAATGCGGAAAGGCATTCAAGACCAAACGAGTTCTCACACGTCACGTGCGTACTCATGGTGAAACTTTTGAATTTGGTTGCGATCAATGCGGTAAATTGTTCAAGAATAAATTTAACCTCAGACGTCACATCAACGAAGTTCACTGTAACACGTATGACTTTGAATGTCAAAACTGTGGTAAAGGCTTCCAAACCAAATCCTACTTGTTAAAACACATGAAGAGAGCCGAAAGTGGACTTTTCTGCACGACGCTTAAGGATATTAAATTGCCAGCATAGTATTATCTGATAACGCTTAATAACATAGCTATTTTGCGTGAAAATAAAAAAGCTGCTGCTGTACAGATATAAACTTTTTATTTACGACATCACAATATCATTCAACAGTGTGATACATTACATATGATGTAATATTGTTTGTGTTGTGTTGTGTTAATCTGCCCAGTAAGATGGCTTTGTAGATTTATGATAGGATTTTGTGAAACAGAAATTGAGTTAAAACAATGTGAAAGTGAACTGCTATGAACATTTGATGAAGAGATATAAAAAATATAACAGATACTGTAATTACTTACAGATACTTCCAGACATTTATAATGTTAATTTAATTTTTTGCGTTTATGTAAATACATTATTGCGCTCATGATTATAATAATTTTGCATACTACTTTGAGTGCATTTTTATATGTATATTTTTAACATGAGCGCTTATTTTTTGATTCATAAGATGTTTAATTTAATTAAAACCTTATATAATGTAACATTTGTAACAACACAGATTTGTAACAACATAGATCTGTCTTCACTTCGAAGGTTTTTTTTTCAAATGCATGCATAATTGATGGAATCTCGCTCGTACCGCTACTAATTTCAACACTACTGGTTTCAGTAGATGTTTTTCATTTTATTTTTGTATCAACTTGTTTGGATAATTTTTTTAATGAGCACATATCAATTAAGTTATAAATGTATGCTTAATTTATATTGCTATTGTAATATATGTAATGTAACATCTGTAACAACACAGATCTGCCTTCAATATGAGGTTTCTTTTTTCTAATGTATACATACATGATGGACGCTGAGGCCTTTTCCAAAGTCAACTACTGGTTTCAGGTGTTGTTATGTACATATTTTATTTTTTGTCACAGGTGCTTATCCATCCAATTATAAATGTATGTTTAATTTATATTGCTGTTGTAATATATGTAATGTAACATCTGTAACAACACAGATCTGCCTTTAATACGAGGTTTCTTTTTTTTGCTAATGTATACATACAAGATGGACGCTCAGGCCTTTTCCAATATCAACTACTGGTTTCAGTTGTTGTTTTGTACATATGTTATTTTTTGTTATGTACATATTTTTTTCACAGGCATTTATCCATCCAATTATAAATGTATGTTTAATTTGTATCGCTGTTGTAATATTATATGTAATGTAACATCTGTAACAGCACAAATATGCCTTCACTTATGAGGATTCTTTTTTGCTAATGTATACATACATGATGGACGCTCAGGCCTTTTCCAATATCAACTACTGGTTTCAGTTGTTGTGTTGTACATACGTTATTTTTTGTCACAGGCGCTTATCCATCCAATTATAAATGTATGTTTAATTTGTATCGCTGTTGTAATATTATATGTAATGTAACATCTGTAACACCACAGATCTGCCTTCACTATGCGGTTTCTTATTGCTAATGTATACATACATGATGGACGCTCAGGCCTTTTCCAATATCAACTACTGGTTTCAGTTGTTGTTTTGTACATATGCTATTTTTTGTCACAGGCGCTTATCCATCCAATTATAAATGTGTGTTTAATTTGTATTGCTGTTGTAATATTATATGTAATGTAACTTCTGTAACAATACAGATCTGGCTTCCCCTGTGAAGTTTTTTATGTTAATATGTACCAAATTAATGAACGCTTGTTTGCTTATTTTTTGTCATAAGCTATAATGATACATATAATATCTACAAAAATGCAACATTTATTATGTGCTATTTTGAAAATTTTAACTGATGTTTGCAAGTAAGTTTGTTTAATTTTGATCATGGGCACTTATTCGTTCAATTATAACTTGTAATGATATACAAGGTGCAATCCAAAATCTCAGAATTTCCAAACGCAAACCAGTAACGGCACAAACTTTGTTCTGTGACCCTTAGTTTGTTTCAATCGCCTTTATGAGTGAACCTGTTTTATTTATATCTGCAACAATACAAATTTTTTTTATAAGTTTTTTTTACCATATACTCTTATTCATTAAATTAATATGTATGATGAATATGTAATGCTACTACAATATTGGTACAACAATACGAGTCTATCTTTGTTATAAGTAATTTTGAAATATGCACAATGGTTGGATGTCCATGACTGCTAATTTTGACTACTGGTTTCAGTAGTTTATTTTTATATTTGTTACGTTGTAATTATATATATTATATATACAATTTGCAACGATACAACTGTACCTTTGTTATAGTTTTTTTGTAAATGCGTTCATAATTGAAGGGCGCGAATGTTTACCAAACTATATTTACATGTTTGTTTTTATTTCTGTCATGGTTTTATATTCATCCAACATATGTGATTTTTAATTTACATTGTTTGTTTAATGATATTTAATATCTGCTGCAATACAACCCTTGTTGTTTTACAAATGTATGCACAATTGAACAACTAATTTTATTTATATGTTTCCTAAAATTTGATTTATTTTATAATTTGTTTTTTCTTTTTGAATCAATTAATGTATATGTGTTTTATTCTGTAGTTATGATAATTCAGCAGTTTGAAATAATAGCTTTTAAAAGTTTAATAATAGTCAGTCGTAATCATTAAAGTAATATAATTGATGTGAAATAGAGATGTTTTAAAATTATTTATTAGATTTAACAATTGAATTTAAATTTTATTTTCTCTGCCTTTCTCATACTCTAATAAAATCACATTTACATTATTGATTTAATAATTTTATTTATATGTTCCTAAAAATTTTTTTTACGCAATTGCGTATTTTTTTAAAATTATAATTAAAACAATCTTGCCTTTTTTACCAAGAAAAAAAGTTCAGTCTAAAATTGATGTTTTGAAGTAATTAAAGTTAAATAATAGTCTTTCTTTATCATTATAGTAATATAATTGATATATAATAAATGTGTTTTGAATTCATATAATAGTATTCAGTTACTTTTCGAAAAAATTGTCATTTTGATTATATGTACAATCGTTAAAATACATTGTAATTTAAATAACCAATAATAATTCTCAGGCCCTGTGTAATCAATTCATATTGTATTTACCACCTGCCATATTGTAATAAATATATTCTAAGAAGTGGTTAGTACTTCTACAAGTTATATTCATGTAAATTAGTTGTATGCTAGAAATATAAATGCTTCAAATTCAGAAATTGTTTAAACCTGTATCTTTATCTTGATGTCAATAAAAGGCTTGCAATGATTTTGTATTTATTTGCTATAACATTAACTAGATGTTCTTCGTATATATTTTTCATTATTAATACATTACTTTATATCATTCAGTGTTGGGATATATGCAGATTATCAGGATTTATCACACAAAACAAAGATCTACATATGGAGAGTTATGTTTAAAAAATTATAATAATATATTTGAAGAAGCTACAAACTAATTTATGGTATAAATCGCGAAGTGCTAATATAATATATTATTAAAGTTGCAAGAGTATTTTATGTGAAGTTATCAAATACAGAATTATCATCATCCAGAAGTGGCCACAACAGTTTCAATTTTAAAGGTTCACCAATGTGACTTGCGCTGTTGGAAGGGTTTAACAGTACGCTCATTGGACTAAATGAGCCTTTTCTCTCATTTGTCAAGCTACTTTAAAGAAATTCGACACAAAGAGAGCGGTTGACTCAGAGCAGCGCTACAGACTGACCAGAGAGACTATAAATTCAAAACATACCCTCACCAGAAAGATTAACTAAGACCAATCAAAATCTCTTCCTTCACTTCAACCTTTAATGGTATAGTAAATATAACAAAATTATATAATATAGCTCGTGTGTTCGGCGAATAACATGCAATTTAGGGTTTGACGGTTTTTAAAAACCCTTTTTTAGATAAATTTATGAAATTAAAAAACAATTTCTTAATTAAATTAAAAATAAGTTATACAATATCTGACATATTTAGAATATTTTTTTATATCAATTCAACATGTCCAAAATCACTTGGAAACATTCTTAATAGAAAAATTAAAAAGCTGCCTAAGCTTTGCAGAAATGTTGAAACTAATTTGCAGAATATATATTTCTTAAAAAAAACTTATATTTGTTTTTAATAAAATATTTTTATCGGTTTGCTTGCTTTTAATGAATTTGTTTAATTGATACAAAAGTTATTATGTTTACTAAAAAAATAATATTTTGATTTGGAATAGTTCCAGGTATAAATGTATTGTGGAGATTAAACTTCACAGTTTTAGATCTCAATAACCAAAAATCGTACCTTAACCATTTTGCTATATTTGCAGAATCCATCAAATTTTTATATTGAAACAGATTCTGGTGATGGATCTATTAATGAAAGCAATGCGGTGAATTCGCCATGAAAAATCAGTTTATATGTTTCTTGATGTACCTGAAGAAGTAATATCCAAGCCGAAGATACTAAAAAGTTGATTTTTTATTATTGAGGTAATAAACAAAATTTTCTTTTTACTATTAGTCATCAAAACGATAAAATCAGGTGCTATAGCCCGTGAGTCTTTCCTGTTTTAGGTAATTTTGTATTTAGAATAAAAGCAAGAGTAAGTAATCGTCGAACTGTATGAGCGGGAGCGTTAAGATAATTCAAGTATCCAATTGTAGGACAGTTGCCATACAGCGTTCACAAGGAGACACTTTATATAGAGGATATGGTTCATTAAACTTAGCCAATAATGGTGATTATATTTCTAAATATATAATAAAAGAAATTTCCATTGGTAAATGTCAAATATTACACTTTCCTAATAGATTAAATATCAACTCGGAGGTTACACTTTATCATTGAGTTCATTTATTTATATACATACTTAATATAATACACACTACCAATATCACTGCAGAGGTACTGAACCTTAAGAAAATATAGTTAATATGAACAAATTAAAATATGTCAGTTATATGTATTTGCTTTGTAGTTGTGGGTAAATTAAGTTCATAAAAAAACAAGAACATGTTGAAAATTAATTATAATCAATTCCTTCAAATGAGCAAACTCGTATTAATAGTAGAAAACGGCTGGAATTCAAGTCTCCACAATGTTTATAATGCTCTCTAAATCTGTGTTGTATGATACTATTTTGTAAGAAGGTTTAAAAAAAATGTTTATTATAATAGCAACAAGTACAAAATAATATGATTTTTGATTAATTATTGGTTACATTTATTACAAATTATTATTGTGGTGGATCGTGATATAAAGGAAATTTTAAGTATAAGTAAAAACTAGCAACAAAGCCACAAAAACAAATGAATTATTATTACTTACGGTTGTTCGAGCTAACCGTTTAAAAAATTGGATTAGCGATATGACGCTATAATTTTCTTTCTGGCGCAATTATTACATGTTAAACGAATATTTAAAATGTATGAAAAAAATTCGCACAACTTTATGTATATAAACCAACCTAATTCTTGCGGTCTTTTTTATAAATTATAAATATTACAGGGCCATTTAAAAATGTTAATATATCTTAAAACTAACTTTACGCCATATTGGTAGATACTATATTATTTTTATTTCAGTTAATTTGAAGTTCGAAAGGTTATAAAATTACGCCATTCTGTTATAAGATTTTTTAATTGAACAGAACTCTTATTTCTGAATTAGATCTATTGCATTTTTATTTAAGAGTCGAATGATAAAATGAAACTGAAAATCATTAGTGAATATATTAGTAGAAAATAAAAGCAGAAAGATGAGAGGATTAGGTTGAACATCGATATTATTCTATAGCTATATAAACCCATATATTTTAATATGAATAAGTACTCAATAAAATAATAATAAAAATGATGTATTACCACTGAGTGAATTGTAATCAACAATTTGACTTACACATGCACATATAAGCATACTCCTAATGATACACAATAAGTTGTGGTGTGTCAGTACTGAAAGACGTTGTCTTATACTTCAACGATGTTGAGCTCTAAATATATTTTCATTATATTATGGACTTTTTGTTGGATTATTCTATCGGAATGCTTAATAGAGTAAGTTTTTTTAATAATACATATCCGGCGTAATTTCCCTACAGTTATATTTGATTTCGTATACATACACATCGCAAAAGTTTACGATAAAGTGACAAATATGCTTGGCTTAGTTATGAGAGCACGTATCAATTTAAAAATTTAATGACGACTTCCGTTCTTTACGGTACGTTAACTCGCATGGTCCTTAAATACAAAACTATTTTGTTATACATTTTATATATCAGGTTAGAACTCAGTGTCATACTAATATGAACGTGTATTAAAAGCACATCTATATATGAGATAGATATGTAATCATCGTTTGCGTTTTTTTTAATATTCGCGTCACTTATTGACGAATCTACTATCACGTTACATTAAGAATGTGGTAAATATATGTTAAAAGTTATCTTATAAGGTTTAAAGTTTAAGCTAATTTTTATTCTAAGAAATTGTCGAAAAAACATATTTATCAGTCTTGTAATATTTCAATAGATTAAATTAAAAAAAAACTGTCTTGAATTTAACGTTATAGCAACATTTTGTAATCTCATCGTACTCGTGCTAATTTAATTTAGTGTAAAAATGAATCATCTGGTGATTAAGCGGCCTGATTAAATATAATATTATTAACAACATATTGGTTCAATAAATGGGATCTTGTGAACAACACAAATAACGAAAGCTGCGCTTAAAATTAACAGTTACTATCTAGCAGATAACAAAACTTTCCAATTTTTATTATTGTCTAGTTTATGCAACACATGACGCATGCTTAGAAGATGTACAGAAGAATTTTGAGTTCTGACCCAAAACACAATGAAATTGAAAGCTTGTTGATCTCCCATTTCACAGATCATATGTAATGAATTAATTAACATTACAATAGACCAGTGGTGTAGTCAGTGACTAATGCATGAAAGACTTGGGTTCGAATTCCATATGAACACTTGATATTATTTTTCAAATTTCTATTGTTTAGAAATTATTTTTACAGATTAGGTTTTCTTAATCTCGCGGTTGAATATTGTAACGCATAATTAAAATATAAATAGAACTGGTCATGTATGATGACTTCTATTATTGTATGTAACAATAGTCATTATTTTACATACTTTGATTTCAGTCTGGTGTCTCACTGATTACTTAGAAATTTCCGATTGTATTGACCCCGTCATAACGCATTAAATTAGATATTATTATACTTTTTTTATTATTTTTTTTTATTTAAAAGTTTGTTTTTAAAATATATAACAACAATTGTATTGTATAATGCAAGTTTTCCCAAACTTTTTCTGCAATAGAACACTTCGCAAATCAGGAAATTTTAATGAAACACTTAACTTATTTTTTAGGTCGGGTAATTCCTACTAGTAAAAATTAAAACAATGTTTAAAAAAAGAGGTAAATTAACAGCTGAAAGCTGGTTTGCACTTAGTTTGGTTTTTTGAAGTCCAGAGAAGAGCAGCCACTTCCATTTCGAAGTCACCTTGAAGCATCGAGAGCTTAACTCGAGTTTTGGGGCGAGTTGAAGACACGTACGACACAGCCCGTATCTAGTATATACATATATGATAATATGTATTTACTGTAAGGGCGAATTTTAACTGTTGTAACTTAAAAATAATTTATAAACTTTTATATATACAATAACAATTACACACATATTTAACATATAAATAATAAATTAATAATGTGAATAAATATTGATATGTGTTAACGTGTTATGTATGTTTATTATCAGAATTCCCCTGGAGAGGCATAAATCAGCGAAACAAATGCTCATGGAACAAGGTCAATTAAAGTATATTCCAAAATCTTCGACTATAGATGACGTAGTTTCACTCACTAAGTTTTCCGACGTATGTTATTTTTAATTTATATATTTACAAAACTAGTATTTTTATAACGTCAGATATTTGACATTCAATCAAATTGCAAAAAAAATCTAAAGTAACTTATGACATATCAGATATAATATTTAATTGAAAATTTTCATGAAATAGTGCAATACAATTATTTAAATTGTAAATAGCAATAAATGACGTATTATAAGCAACCAAACTCAATCGAGTAATATCTGATTACATGTTCAAATGTTGGACTCTTTTCTTTAGAAACATCTACATTTTGTAATGACATTTAAACATAAAATTCATACATGTATGATTTAAAAATAAAAAAAAATGTTGGTTACATAGTTTTTATAGGGCAACTGAAATGATTTGCTATTTTTCAGATGGAGTTTTTTGCCTATGTTAATGTCGGTCATCCAGGGCAAAAAATGAAGCTCGTCTTAGACATAGGGTGGCGAGATTCGTGGATGTTATCTAAATTTTGCCCATATACTAATCTAATATGTCGTAAGATATGCAATAATATGAAATTAAAAATCTATGTATGAGTATATATTTATAAAATTTTATTTTGACAATTCACAGTTGCACATACATTATATGACTCGAAAATATCCTCCACTTACATACCAAATGGAGAACCGTTCCTTCTACAGCTTGGCGATGGAAATATGACAGGATTTCTATCGGCAGACACAATTACTGTAAATATATAAGCTTTATCTCTAAAATATGCAAAGATACGATTGATTTCGGTTTTGGCTGAAACTCAACAATCTCGGTTTTGGTCTCTACACTCAACTTTATTATTAAAAAATCCTGTCTGGCAAGCACCGCAAGAATTCTATATATAAAAGTGAATAAAAGAGTTTTTTTTTTGTAAATTTTATACTACTTTGTTATATACTTTTTTAGAGAACATTTTTGACCATTTTACTTTTTTAAACGAAATAATGCTTTTTTATTTCTTGGAAATGTTTGTTTTTTAATTTTAGTTTATATTTTTAAATGTTTATTACTTATTTACTACAAGAATTTACTTATGAGATTTTTTTACCGAAATTATGATTTTTTATGTTTTGAATAGCCGTCATTTTGTAAAAGAGATAACGGATCAGACTGGATTACGAACTTGACCGAATTATTTACAAGATATATTCTTAGAACGAGTTTCATGACGATATCATTAAAAGTATATGGTCATGTCCTTAATTCTTTTTATTTTAATTTATATTGTTTAAAGTATTTTACTTCTTTATTTTTTTCTCAGATTTTTGTATTTTCTGAAACGCCGCTATTTTGAAAAAAAGATAGCGGATTCTGCTGGCTTACGAGCTTAGCCAAGATGTTTACAGTGTATATTTTTAAATCAAATTTTATGTCGATTTGAATAAAATTACGACTGCTGTCGTGGCCTCAAAAAAACTACATTCCATATGTTGAAAATCCTTTATAATTTGTCTTTTTAAATGTTACAATTAAAAAAAGGATTATTTCCACGTCCGTGTGACAAAGAGCGGGAACTCAAGTTTGACATTTTTTTCCGTTTTTGAAATTCTGTGGCAATTTATATTTCTGTGTGATCTCGTGTTATTTTTTAATAAGATTTTTGTCAGGAGTGGAAAGGCGAGGGACATAATTCTACTGAAGATATTTAAAGACTATATTAATAAAACTATAATTTCATATAAATTGTATTTGTCTGATTGTTTCAGCTGGGGCACAGCAATGTTACTAATGTGACGTTTGTTGAAATAACTGATGTACCACCGTTGTTCATGTTTTTGAAAGCAGACGGTTTATTGAGTTTTGGAACAAAACAGCCAGGAGATAAACGACAAACCTTCATTGAACAGATGTTTCAGAGTGGAGCCATTACGGCACCGATCTTCTCTATTTACATTAACGCGTATTATTATGTTTTGTTCTTTACTTATAATTTATTTAAACTGTGTCTACTACCTTTTAATATAATTTTTTAAGAGATAAAACATCAACAAAGGGCGGCTCTTTGTATCTCGGTGGTGTACATGATCGTAATTTTGACAATAAAACATTAATTTATTTGCCTAGTAAAAGTTTAAGTTGGACAATTCAGATGAGCAAGTGAGTGCTAATTTTAAGTTACTGTATTATTTTATTTTTGTTTTAGAAGATATTGCTTTTAATTAAGCTTGACTTGTTTCATGTTTGTTTTGTTCTGTTTCAGCTTTTCCATGATCTTTACTAAAACTAAAAATACAACTTTTTGTAAAAATGGATGCGATGTGCAGCTTGATACCGGTAACGCTTGTATATATGGACCGGAAAAAGATATCAATCAGCTGAATATGCTTTTAGGGGCGAGGAAATTTATTTTAGATCGCTATATAGTAAGTAACTGATTATATTTAGTTAAGTATATATGGGCCTACTTTAATGTAACAATATTACATTTATACAAAACAATATTTATTCTAATTTGCTTTTATTTTATAAGTGATTAGAGTTTCACCTGTAGTAATACAAATTTATAATGCTTTATAATGTTAATATTAAATTTAATAATAACAAGGTCGGAATAGCGAAGTCCGTTTGATTGACTTACCTACTTGATGCATTTTACTAATTGTCAGGTTACAATGAAAGATTAAAAATATACTACTTTAAAAATATTATTTCAGATCGACTGCGATGCTGTTGCAAAACTACCAAAGATCTCTTTCAATTTCCGTGGTGTACAATATATATTTAGAGGTCAGGATCTTATACAAGAAGTGAGTATATTAAAAATCCAGTATATCGAGCTACCTAAATAAATTTGTTGATAAGAACTATGACTATATTGTTAACACTTTGCGGTTGTTTTTAGATCTCAGTTGCGAAAATTGGAAGAGCTTGTTTATCTATATTTGTGAAACACAATACCCAATATAATCAATGGATATTTGGTACATCCTTTATGAAAAAGGTATACACTATATACGACTTTCAAAAACGTCAAATAGGACTCGCCAGTACATTTTTGTAAATATAACATCTAAGCGTTTTTTATATAAATACATGTTTATAAATCATGCTTTTTATTAAAATTAATATGTATGAAATAAATACAATTAATCGTTAAAGTTCACAATAATTGCTGAACAAGTAAAAATATATCATTATAACATATACAGTATGTAATATATTTTTCACTATATAAATAAACATACTTTTGCATTGCGTCATTTTTTATTTACTATTATACAATTGCTTTATTTGCGATTTTATTATTTTCATTTTATATGGATAATTACATATGTTACGTGTTTTTATATTTGTGATGATATTAATTGCAATGGTTATATAATAAATAATTGTTCATATAATTAATTAATATTTTATTTTGTTGATATTATAGTATTAAATTTTATTGTGAGAATTTAACTTCTCAGGCTTTATCCCTGAACTAATAAGCCTATATTGACCAGAAAAAAAGATGTTATAGGATAGCGATTGTGTTTTTTGAGCCAAATCTGATTTTTGAGCCATATCTGCAAATATTGCAAAAGGATTTGCAATTACTTTATTCTTCCCCTTACTGTGCAAAAAAAAAATCGTTTTATGGTAATGTACACTCAGTGTACACGCAGGGCCGGCCCGAGAATATTCAGCGCTTCGGGCTCTAAAAAAGAGGTCGTCACGGATTTTTTTGTTCAAAAACCATCTCAGAATTTTTCTTTGAGGAGGACAATTTACTGTGGGAGCTAAAATAAGAGTTTTTTTGGAATTTTCGTTCAAAGAGGACGATACTCTTCAGAGGTCACCGCCACATATTTTTCTTTGTAAACCATAAATTAAGTTTATGATCCTCGCCGACGCTCTATAATTTTGACGGAATATCACTATGTCACAATACCGCAGTCGCATTTTTATTCGTTTAAACATATCTTAATTTAGAATTAAATACTTGCATCTTAGGGCTGAATTGGACCAGGTACAGTCTAGAGCAGTGGTTCCCAAAGTGGTCCCTATGGACCCCAGGGGTCCCCGGGACCATTCAGGGGGTCCGTGGAAAATTAAAATTGATTTGGGGGTCCCTGAAGAACGTCAGGGGGTCCGCGCAAGGTTTAATATAAAATAAAAAAATTGCGACACATTTTTATTAATATAGAAGTTAAAATAAATAACAACGAATAAAAAAAGCACACAATAATTGTTATTTGCTAAATGTTTGGAAACTGATACGAAAGGTGAAACGTTATTACTGAATTAAAAAGATTTTTCGATGTAAAAGCTATACCCTTGACTAATATCATCTCCGTTGCTACTGACGGTGCTCCGGCAATGGTAGGACGACACCGAGGCTTTCTGGCATACTTAAAACAAGCTATACCGAATGTATTATCGGTACATTGTGTCATTTATCGACATCATTTGGTCGCAAAAAACCTTAGTGAACGTTTGCATGAATCACTACATTATGTCATTAGAGCAGTTAATTAAATCAAAAGGAATGCTTTAAATGAGAGATTATTTGCCCAACTTTGTTTAAAAATGATGATGACTTATGACTATAATCGTTTACTACTTAACACAGAAGTACGTTGATTATCTAAAAGTGCATGTTTGGATCGCTTCTATTCGCTCTTTGATTCAGTGTTTGAATTCCTGGAGAGTAAAGACAATGATTTGCATCACAATTTAAATATCTCAAAAAATGACATCGCTTATGTGACTGATTTATTTGCCAGATTTAACGAGACTAATTAGAAACTACAAGGTGATACATTAAATTTAATCAAAACTAAAAGTGTATTATCTGCGTTTGTTGCAAAACTTTTGCTGTACAAACAAAACTAGGGAAGAGGAGAATATTCTCAGTTTCCAATCTTTCAAAATTGCAAAATAGAGATGAATATTTGTTTGCTTATTGTCAACATTTAACATCGCTTCATTCGGACCTTAACCAAAGATTTGAAGACATTCTTCACTTGGATATTCCCGACTGGGTGTTGAACCCTTTTGCAAGTAGTCAAACTCAGAGTACAATTACAGATAAATACATACTAATACAGGAGCAACTTATTGAATTATCCACAAATTAGGAGCTGAAACCAATGTTTAAACAATGATATGACAACGTTTTGGTTACAAAAACAGATCCCAATTTTATATCCAGCATTATGGGTTATTGTATAGAAGCTGTTGATTGCTTTTCCGTCTTCTTATTTGGTAGAACGTGGATTCAGTTCCGTTATGAACCTCATCACAAAAAGAGAAACCGACTAGAAATTAGTATTATACTCATGGGGATTTGCGGTTGCTACTCACAAACATTGAGCCGGACATAAATACACTCATAACATCCCATCAGTTTCATCCAAGTCATTTAATTTTTTTTGTATTTTAAAACAAAAGTTATAATTTTAATAATACTCTTCAACAAAATGTTTTATTTATATTTTATTTTTACGTCACCATTTACTATTCAAGACATCAAAGTTAAATTTGTAATTTTTCTATTATGCATTTATGTACTTTTTCACCCAGGGTCCGTGGGCCAAAAGAGTTTGAGAATCACTGCTCTAGACTGTACCTGGTCCAATTCATCCCCATCACAACTTTGATCGCTATATAAAGTTTCCGGTGCATTTTCTTAGCAAAGAATACCCTTAAAATGTACAAACACAATAATTTGTATATTACCCAATGTTTCAAATGCCAAGCGTTTGTCAAAAAACTGGCAGTGCGCCCTGCCAGTTTTTTGACACGGTTAGGTTTCGTTTCTGATACTTTTTCATTTCTACCAGCCATGTTAAATGCGATTTATTCAAATTTTTAAGCTATGCTTTAATTAAATTACCTTTATAGTTCACATATTAAGCAATAATTCGAGCAAAAACAAATCACAGCTCATTTTATCACATCGTATTTGGTGAAAAACATTACTCAACAATGATGTTGTTTTTTTTCACTTGTCAGAAACAACAGAGAAGTTAGAGATCGACGAACTTGTCTTCACTGACAGTGACACCTGCACCGGTATTAAACAACAAATTACAACGAACATAACCTCAAATGAAAACAAACGTCAAAGGCAGTGCTGCCAGCATAAAAATTGTTTGAAGTGCCACGATAAAATAGTTGCTTACATTAATAAAATGATTGTCGTTTATCTTAGAAAACATTTAATAATTAATAAAATAAAATAAATTATTAATTCATGGATTATTCAATCAAGATTTTAAATTTAAAAATTAAAAAATATTTTTGAATTTGCAATCCAAATTCTCAAACGTGCCACCTTGTGCACGCGTGCCCTAGGTTCGCCATGCCTGTCATGAGACGGCTTTGTGTCAGAAATCCTACAACGCTTCTGTTGGCAACACTGTCCGCCATAATCGATTTGACGTTTCACGTCCGCCAGATTGTTTACGTGTATAGTAGTATTTATTTGCTATAATAGCGATTGTTATCATAAAATCACAATTATTATGCTATTTACATATAAGTGGCCTACATGATATAGTATATATTGCCGCCAGTTGACAGATTTGTATTACATATGGAATATTGTTTATCTCTAATTAGCTTTAGCGTTGAATCATTTTATATCATTAGAACAACAATAATGATATTCATATGTATAATTTGTGTTTGACTAAATTAATAATTAATTAAAGAGGCATTGTAAGCATATAACATAATCAAATTAACACTCATAGTATATATTTTTAAATTTGTTCTAGAAGTTTATTTTTTTTAAAATGAAATAATTCAGCATAGTTATTAATATTATTAACATCAATCGTGGCTTTACTAATCTCGAGTCATCCATTGGAGTATTAATCTCCATCTAAATAGTGATTCACGAGTATTGCTCATCCGTTACATCCGTTGGTTCAAGTTTCGTTCAACCAATCTGAATGCCATTAATCTGGTGCTAGGTTTTGACTAAATTATAATTAATGCATTGTTTAGAATTTAATATCTCTTCTATGGATATTTGTGAATTATTATGCCAAATTAGTGTATTCGAAGTTGAATTTGTTGTTAAATTTGCTGGTATAATATTTATTCTTACTTATATAGCAATATGTAGTTTTCTACGTTATATACTATCTAGTTAGTAAATTTATTATGTATAATATTATTAAATTTGATAAAATTACTTTTTTATGCTATAAAGAATCATGTTGTGATTTTACCTCAATATTTCATGTATTTCTTTCCATTGTTACAGATATGCTATTTTCTTAGAAGATAGTTTAAGATGGCAAACAAAATGATACTAAACGACTATTTCAAAACTGTGAACGATTTGGTTATAGCATGCGGTGAAGTAAGAAAATAAATATATTTGCTTATGAGTTAAATTTAATATAAATTCAGTATTTATGTTATAATATGTATATATTATCTTTTAATTAAGATCGCCCTCACCACCAAGATATCAGACGAAGACATTGAAGTAAAATCTTGCAATATTGATTTAGTGACGATTGTCGATAAAAAAGTCGAAGAAGTACTCGTTGGTGGACTATCGGCAAAATACCCTGATCACAAGTGAGTAACGCCATAATTTATGTTAAGCAACAATCAATGTTGGTTATCATTTGCTCAACATCACCGTGAATATGGATTGAGAGTTTGTCCGAACTATATTCGTATATACCAATAAATAACTTCTTCCATCTTGCTCCGAAATTTTCAATTTCCTAGCGATTTAAGCATAATAAGTCGAGCTCCCTTCGTATATCATCTTCTGTATTAGTATGGTTTTGTAGACTGCAAAAAATATGACAATCTGATGGTGTGAAATCACGAAAATTTTGCGATGTCTTATGGATTGTTGATAGTTTATTTTATTGGTATAATCTTTCTTTGATGTATGTGGTTTTGGACAGTTAATGTTATTGTACCAAATCCATTAATCTCATCACTAGTATCAATTCAATTAATAAATGGTTCTTTATTTCAATCTACAGATTGATCTAGTTTAGACTCGGCTATTTATTTCATCGTTACAGTAGTATTTTGTTTTACCATTTGTAATACATCATCAAACTCTCGGAGACTTTCTGCTCTTACCTCGTTCTCGTACTAAAAAAGAAAGAACCACATTTGTCATTGACTCACAGATTCCCAAAGCCATAAATGCCTTATCTGAAATTTCGACTGCTCTATGTTGAGGTCACACGAAGTTAACATAGTTGTAGAAATTTGTTATTGACTTTAAGTTCATGGAATTAAAATAGCCTCTACGCTTATGAGGGATGTTGAAAGAGCAATCACAAATGCTAAAAACAAAAAAGTTATAGATGACGATGGAATATTTATATTATTAAAAATAAATGAGATTAAAGTGTTAGTTAAGTTGTTCAATATAGTTATTGATAATAGTGTTAAAATCGACGTTAGTTCAATAAACACCGAGTTCTTTCTTATAATTTATGACAGAATATACCAGAAAATTGACCACTAGATTGGCAAAACAAAGATGTATGGAAATGAGAAGTTCTTTTTAAGATATAAGTTTTTTACAACGTTGTCGCAATATTAATGTGGGCGTTTATTTATAAATACTTCATCGACTTTAAGAATGCGTTTGACGAAATTCAAGATGAAAGAATAAATTTTTTATGTTTTTATCTATTCCTATTACAATCTAATTGTCACCACAGGTAATAAGTAATATTTTTTTTATTTTTATATATTATATTATGTTGTGAAACACATTGATCCGTGTCAAACTTTTCTTTGGGTCACAAAAACTTAACTGTTCATGAGGCTTCACTCCCTTGAGTCTTCTTGTTCGTTTTTCAACTTCGAGGAGACGGACAACCTCTTCGTTGACATGCCCTTGCAGCCTCGCTTGATAAGCTGTTGCTGTTTTTTGTATTGCCTCACTTACAGTCTATATTAAGATCACAATGGAGCTCAGCGTTTCTAATTTACCAGGGCGCGTCAACTATGCATTTAGCATGGATATTCTGTGTCGAGACAACCTGGGAATTCGTTCCCAGAAATCCAAAGATTTTTTGCTGTCTCGAGTCCCAGGAATTTTAAAAAAAATAGCCCGGGACTTTCCGATTCAAATATTATTTAATATATCCTACATATATTTTTTCACGAAATTATGAGTTTACGAAAGAGAAGGTATTTTAATATCGTCATTTGTGTAAAAATGTCAGCTAAGTAATCTGGGTAAAGTTCGGCTTTATTATTTTTGGCATGAAATTGAAGATATTAATGTGAAAGAGATGTCGTTTCAACAAGACGGCCACACATTGGGTGCAACAAGAGAGCTACACATTGGGTGAAAAGTTTCCAGGTCACGTTATTTCACGTTTTGGTGATGTTAACTGTCCGCCAAGATCATGCGATTTAACACTTGGATGTTTTTGTGGGGTTATGCTAAAAGTCGTGTTTACACCGACAAACATGAAACGTTGGAGTACCTAAAAACCAACATCTGCCAAGTTATAGCCGAGATACTGCCTGAAATGTATGAAAAAGTCATGGAAAATTACATCGAAAGGATCGGCTGCTGCAAAAGGTCCAGAGGCGGCCATTTAATGGATAATATTTTTCATAATTTATGAAATACATCAAATTTCGTTGTATCTATCCATATACAATACACATACAATATAGAATTGTATCATGAGTCCCTCTACAATAAGTATATTTCTTAAGATACCCACAAAAAATAAACGAGGTGGATGCTTGATCTCGTCACTCAAGTGTAAACTGGTTAATTATTAACAAAATATTAAATTATCGGCGCTTGAACATGCTAATTTTTAATTTATTCTGTTTCAGATTTATCGGAGAAGAAGCAGTAGCTGGTGGTGAAAATTGCATCTTATCTGATGCTCCCACATGGATTATCGATCCAATTGATGGCACAATGAATTTTGTGCATGGATTTCCTCATTTTTGCATATCCATTGCACTGTTCATAAAAAAGGTGAGGAAAATGATTTTTTTATCATCTTGTTACAATATCATTTTTAGAAAATTTACCTATTACCACCTTGCAGCTGGGATTTTCTTGAGTAATTGTGTAAAAATTAAATCCTTTGCTCATTTGCATAAAAATTGCTGTACTTCATTCCTGACTTTATATTTAAGGGTTAGGATAATTTCCTTGCTTACATTTGATTTGTATTTTCAATTTGTCACGTAAAACTTCATCATCTCAGATTATTAGAGATGTGCAAAAGTCGCACGATCCACACAAACAGTGACAAATCGTGTATTGGTATTCTTTTGCCAACTGCCTAAATTGCTTGATAAAATCTTCACAAATAGATCTGTAATCACTGTTGTTGGGCTCTAGTGGACTAACAACGTGGTTTTTGTCCGCATCGCTCCTTATGTCTCTCGAAAGCGATTGTGTCAGTCCATTGATTATACAATCTTGGTGGATGTAGTCTACAGCTTATGCCACCTTAGTTCGTAGCATTCTTGAATCGGGACCTATAATTTGAAATCCCCAAATAATCAAATACTCCCTATAGTCGAAAAGGTCTTTAAGATACCTTTATAAGAGGATATTTGGTTATTATCCATTCTTATATCTCAGTGCCTTTTTTTTATTACATATAAGATATTATCTATGAGCTATATCAGCTCATTATTACAGAATTTTCAATACCAGATATGTACAATCTAGCTCGATTTTAATTAATCATTACGATATTCATCCGTGAGATTAGGAAAATCTAGGTAAACCTAATCTGTGATGATTATAATTATATAATAATCACTAATTCCGATCTCCCAGATATATAACACTCGTCTATAGTGCTGTACATTCATTCACTGTGGTTTTTGTTTATTAATAGATGCCCGAAATTGCCATAATCTACAATCCGACTATAAATCAAATGTTCACCGCACGCAAGGGTGAAGGTTCTTATTTGAATGGCAAGAGAATTTACGTTTCAAAAGTAACTGATCCTTCCAAAGCGTTGTTGATGACGGAGGCCGGTACCAGCAGAGATCTTGACAAGATGAATGTGATCTTACAGAATTACAATAAGCTGATTCCGCTCGTTCATGGGTAAATATACATATAATATATATATACGTACATATATAATCGATTTCTTTGCAGACTTAGGTAGTGAGGTAAAATAATTAAAATAACATTTTAGATGCTCTTTTTAGCCATTTAGTCCATGATTAATAAAATATAAATTATAATAATTGTAATATTACTTACGTTTTCCATAATTTCAAAATCAATCTTATTGTAGAATTCGAACTTTGGGTTCAGCTGCTCTTAATATGGCCATGGTGGCGTATGGCGGAGCCGATGCTAACTTTGAATATGGCATTCATGTTTGGGATATGGCTGCTGGTCAACTATTGGTCGAAGAAGCTGGTGGAGTTTGCATTGACCCAGCGGGTATGTAACTATTTTAATAACTGAATATACCTTTATTTAAATAATTCTTGTGTATTGTAGGTGGACCATTTGATGTTTTGTCAAGAAGAGTTCTTTGCGCAAGTTCTAAAGAACTGGCGGAAGCTCTCTCTAAGGAGTTAGTTCAATATTATCCGCCGAGGGATTAAAAAAAGATGATCTCATTAAATTATGACTGGTTGTAATATATTTGATGTGATGTTTCTTATTTCGTATTTGTTTTACTGCTGACACTTTGAAGGTATCGTGTTAAGTTTATTTTTTTGTTTCTTCAGCTTAGACATTTTCTTTGAAATCAATACTAGTCAGTAATATATTTTAAAATGTTTTTTGAAATTTGAAAAATGGATCTGTTTAGTATTTGGTTATATGTAAGGAATAAATAATATATGATTATTTGTATTTTTACTTCTCATATGTGTAGAAAATGTGATATCATAGATTTTCGTTCTGATATCAAATGTGATATCATAGATTTTCGAATCTGTCGGCTATGATTTTAAGTGAAGTGATTATTTATGTCACATTTTTTAAAAAGCAACTTATGGACTTATGTATTATAAAATATTGTAATATTATTTTATATTGTTAGAGGCTTAGAAAAAATATTTATTGTGTTATAAAAACATGTTCAATAAGTAATCATTGTTTTATTTGTTATTTATTGTAAAGCACAAGCTGTGAAAGCTGCGCTTTTTATATTTTATTTCTCCAATTAATTTTAAATAATTAGCAAAGTTTACAACCGAAAAAATCTATAATTTATTCTAAAGTTCAATAATATACTGTTTCTGTTTATCACTATGTGTATTATAATGCGTGTCCGTCAGACTCACAATGGCATTTAGAGTCGAACTAGAGACATATATTCATAATATATTATATATCATACCTCCTGCAAACAGTGCACATCACATGCAACAGAAGTTAGAATTTTGCAACTCTCATATTTGGGTCAGGTGTTTCGAAAGTGTTAACTTACTATCGATTACTATACTAACATTTTATTGCTGGTATTTTAAATCAAACATTTGCGACTTACTCGATTATCTCAAGTACTTATGAAAATTGGTTGTTTACTTAACTAGATATAATAATGAGCTTAATAGCTTCATAAGCGAGAATTTTCCACGCTATTACAAGAAGCTTATCTAGCCTACAATGAACTGTTGGTGTTAAATAATGTGAGGTTTCTGAACCGAGGAATAGTATTTGAGCGATTTGTGGAGTACTATGAAGAAATTAAGATATTTCTTGAGGATAAGAATCTGGTCAAATTTCTTCACCTCAATGAGCATATGTAAGTCAACACATAAATATTTTTTACAGATCTCTCTTATTTAAAGTTTTTATAAATGAACTGAATATAAAATAACAAGGTTTTGACAAATGTATTGACGTTAAGTTTGGATACATAAAAGTCTTTAAAAGTAAACTTAATATTTTCAAGCGAGATGTAGAGACTAAAACTATTTCCCTCGAGTAAAAAATTATTTCGAGAAGGCCAGCGCAAATGTACAAAACTAAATAAAGCCCATGTATATTGTACTTTTTTTACTAGAGCAGTTGGGTGAAAGATTTAATCATTTTAGAAGCATGGAACAGGCAATTAAAATAATCAAGTATCCGGATGTACCTAGTAGTACTTTGGAATTAAATAGTTTCCAATAGATGTACATGGATGATTTGAAGATGCAATTTGCAGAATTTCAAGACAGTATCTGGGCTGAGGAGTTTATCGACTTGAGGTCTAAACGTAAGAATCTGGAAAGAAATCGTTTGGAGAATGAATAAGAGTACTACTCATAGTGCTTGGTACTGATTTCCGGACAATTTTAGCACTCTAGCGATGGTTTTACTCACAATTTTAAAAATAAACAAATAGATATTAAAACCAATAAAAAAATTTACTGACAAAAGTTAGTAACGCTTGCTTAGGTTTGAAGTGTATGAAATACCAACCTTCAATTGAAGATTTAGCAAACGCAATTCGAGAACAAAAATGTCAATATTGTAAAGAGTTATTTGTTTATGCTTTTATAATAATAAATATATAAAAAAATACCTATTTTTTAATAGGGTTGCAAATATCACTAAATTATAGATATTTCTAGAGCTAAGCTAGATTTATTCAGAATTTTAACACACCAAACTCAAAAGGTTCGTTACCACTGCTCTAGAAGGACGCAGCATCTGGGGTGCAAATTATTTGAGCGTTTTGGCAGTAGCTAGCTAGGGTATGTGCCGCCCTAGGCGATCCTTAAAATTGCCCCCCCCCATAATTTTTTTGCAGGGTCATGAAATCAGCATTTTTTAAAATAGTAAATTGGTTATTATTAAGCTCTTGTTATTTGTGGATTTATATATCTTTTAGTGCATTCAGGGTTAAGAACCACACTAGACGATCCCATCGCGAATATGCCGCCCCTAAGCAAGTGCCACTCGGGGCGGCCCGCTCCTCCGCCCCCCCACAGCTATGCCACTGCGGTTTGGTGGGGCAGGATCTCTACCTGCCTCGACGTCGACGGATTCTTTTAGCATATTTGTTTGTTTAAATTGTTTAAGAGGAGGACAGAGATGCTTCTATTACTTATATTGCACAATATTAATACATATTCAGGCTGTTATTGTATTTTTTTATATTCTCAGGGAAGCTCCATATAATATTAAATAAAAGTTCATTAAGTTTTTGAGCATATCCCCCCGTATATACATACATTTGCATCATAAACAAAATTGAGAACCCTGATGGGTTAAGGGGTGGAGATTTTCGCGAAAAAAGCGTCGCAAGCGCCGCGGGCGTGAAATGGAAATATCAATTAAAATCTCGCAGCTTATACCGTTTCCAATTAAAAATGGAGTGCTATTTCATATTCATGCAACGACGAAACGAATTGTAATTATTTTTTGGAAATTTTCTCTCTTCGCGTTGTCGTTTATTGTTTGTTACATAATATACAAACGTAAATTGAAAATTGTAAGAAACGGATAAAATATTTCCACTATTAGAATTAGCCCATATTTTTTACCTTAAAATTTTAATCTCGAAATTACAATATGACAATCTTAGAATTTCGGTTCTAGAAAATCAGTTTAATAAATTATATGTAAAATTAACTTTTATATAATAGGTCAGAAATAAAAAATATGAGTTAAATACAGGGACGCCATTTTAGCTTTTTTCAGGTGGGGGGGGGGCAAAAGTTGGCCAGTCGTTTAATGTTTCGATTTCATTAGGATTTATAGAATTTCATTAAACGATAATTTTTTCTAGCCAAATTCAAAGGTAGGGATGGGGGGGGGGGTAAATGCCTCTACCTGCTCCCGCCAAATGACGTCCTTGTTTAGAATCCACATTAAAAGCAATAAAATTATGCCGTCACAGGGGAAACATTACGATTTACGATAGAAATATTACGACTTACAATAAGTGAGAATCGAATGAAGCATATCTAAACCGCATTGGGAACGCTCGTTACCGAGCGTTCCCACTGCGACGGCGCCGACACGACGTGAATTTTTGACTTCTGAGAAGTGATAATTGTTTTTGCGCCTTCCTATTGACCAAAATTCGGTTTGAATATACCAATACTAGAATATCAGAAGTCCAATGTAATATCGGCAAGGATAGCTATCATATTTTTAAAACATAGAGTAATAGCGAAGTGCAGACAAACTGCACTTCGATATTACCCTATGTTGCAAAATGGAGCACTATGCGAGATGCGACGTCTGTCTGTATTTTGTTCCGCTTATTTCCCCTGGAAGTTGAGCTGGCTCAGTTTGTATTTTGAACTTGACCTAATGAAAATTCTAAAATTCTAATTAGTTTTAAAATTTTCATAAGGTCAAGTTGGGTTTGGTTAATTCATGTAGGCTAGGTTTGTGTTTGAGGAGCAAATTTACGTTTCGCAACTGTCAAATTAGGTTTCATAACAGCATATAATTTCACTAGTGAAACAATTACTTCACCGAAAAATACACATTCACTGTAGCATTTGTACGTCGCATATCAATAAAATACGCGTGGAAAAGTAAAAAATATATATTTTACTAGCATCTGCCAGATAAATTGTATTTTCACTGGTAAAAATATATATATCAACCGGTGAAAATATATTCCAATATGATTTCATTGAATTGACATATTTTTAGAAAAAAAATTTTGTAATGGATTCGAGATTGTTTATTTCTGGATTTTCTTTGAGATTTTTAGTTCAGAATCAAGGACATGATTTCAGACTTTTACAATAAGGGAGGGGGTGGAGACAAAAGTTGGCCAGTCATTTAATATTTTGGTTTCATTAAAATTAACAGTATTTAATTAAATGATATGCATTTTTATGGCCAAATTCAAGGGGTCTTAAATGCCTTCAAATGTTTATAATATTTACGTTTAAGGCTGATTTACACGATGCCAGTCGTCGTTCCAGTTGAGGTTGTCAGTTACTGGATGCCAGTGATTAGCACCGTGCAAATACTTAACGTCAGTCACTGGAGAAGCCAATGCGCCACTGACAGCTCAAATGGAACAAATATTTTTGTTTTATTGTCACGCCAGCACCCCACACTACCGTACTGGCGCAAGGTAAGTGGCGCTTTTTTTCAACAATAGTTCCTACAGTTGCTTACATGTGTAAACGGTAAGGCGCCATTGATTTAGAATGCCAATGACCCTCCAGACGATTTCCAGTTGGCATACCAGAAACTGGCAGCGTGTAAATTAGCCCTTAGGCTAGTGAATAACCTTTCTACATATAATAAAGTGAATAAAAATATTTTTCGGATGCTAGTTTTGGCCGAATTCCTTTGCTGTTGACAGACATTGCCATTTTTTTTGTACAAACAGACAATGACAAATGGAAAAAGAGACAAATATTTTGATTATCATAACTTATATAATTTAATCACATATTTTTCACTCTTTAATTCTATATAGAATAATTGTTAGTTTTCCTTTCCACAAAACTAGTATAGATTTTTTGAGGAAAATAAATCGTTTTCATTATTTTATTATTATTTTTTATTACACGTTTGTAAACAGATCTTTATATTTATAATAAATAAATCGCTTAAAATTACTATCTTAGCATAGAGTGCTCTCTTTAATGGGTTATGCATTGGAAATAAACAGTCCGAGTAAACTTCCCTGAGGAACTCCTGCTGGAATTTTATGTTATGCTAGAGCCTTTATCTCTTAGGCGTATAAAATTTGATATTTGTATATTTTAATGTGACCTCTCTTGTTTTGAGAGTCAATATGTATGTATATTATATGTATGTATATATAAATAAGGTTACAATTTACACGCTAGCCAGCGGTTGACGAGCGATCGATTCACTTGAAAGTATTGTTATTTTTAGTGTCGGCCGCGTGTCTGACGCACAACACTAATCCTTCACAATAATGAATTCAACATGAACAAATTCGTCACGCAGTGGAGTGGCCATTAAAACCACGTGGACGTTGGCCAAAATAATGGATATGGCGCCAACCCCTCCGACTCATAGCTGTGGATTATGCTTATTCTCGACACGTTTCGTTTGTTCGAAAAAATATGTACAAGGGGTTGTCGGAGAGTCGAGAGCGGCTATGAATTATCCAGTTAACGCGTTTTTTTAACGTATCGAAAGTGGTTAAGGCAGGGCTAGAAATAGAGCCTCTAGTCGTCTGAATTTTCGCAATCAAATAAGAAAAAAATACATGGAGATTGATGTAAATAATATGTATAAATGCAATAAAATTGAATGTTGACACACAAACAATGTAAACTTTAGAATAAATTAATTTGAGGTTATTCTTTTATACATGACATGTATAAAAGCATGAAAAATGTGTAATTAACCTAGTTATTCAACATCGTCAAACTGTCTCTAATTTATTTAGCCCTTCTAATGAATCATGAGTGTCTCCTGGGTGGCGCTCTATAAACAAAACCAGTGTTGTTGCTTTACAAATACCAATAACTACATACTTAGGAACAATTTTTTTTGTTATTTATTATTTTATTAATTTATTTAGCTAATATAGCTAATTGTTTATACACAAATTTAATCAAAAAATATTATAAATATAACAGAATGGTAATATTATTATACAAATTCACACCTCTGTACACTTTCCCCCTGGCTGTACTCATTTTCTTGTACTAACTATTCTTAAATTGTCTCTATTTCTGGTATTAAATATATTTACGTATTTATTCCTTATTAAATACTCTGGATTTTTTATTTGATATTCTTCAATATTTACCAAGCTTTGCTATTGTGTTAGGGACTTGACATATGTACATACTATTTTATCTAACAAAACTAAGCACAGATATTTTTTTAATTTATTAAATACGAATAAGACGAGGACTCGCTGTATGTTACTTTTCAAAGTGTTTGTAGTATCGATACAATATGACTAAGAATTTCATTTTTGTAATTGTGCTAATATTTCTTCAATTGCTATGCACGTGGAATGTACTTTTGCTTCTCTTCGCAACGGAATTTTCGAGGGGGCAATATTTAAATCATTGTTCTTGAAAGCTTAGAATCTCTCTGTACGTGATGATATTTCGTGATGCGAAACCTCGACGAAGGGCATAATGTATTATGCATATTTACAGTAAGCGCCTTTAATATCGAACATCGCATAAAACTGAGAGTGTAAAAGTATATAAAATTTTGTATAACATTCAAGATCAAATATGTTTGCATCATAATATAAATATATCATAACCCAGATAATAACATAGTATATACTACAGTCAACGTTTAATCATTAGATCGATAATTATTTTATGAAGTTTGCTTAATTCGGTAATGTTTATTATTTATTTATTTATTGTCGATCTTTCGTTTTAATTTTTATTAACTATAAACTCTTATTACAGCTTATAAACATTAAACACTAATTAGTTCGATTTTATTTTAATTATTTATTACGATATTCAATTGTGAAATTAATAAAATCTAAGAAAACCTTATTTGTGATGATCGATAAAAATTATAATTATATAAAAATCACTGATTCTGATTTACTAAAAATCGTTGAATATGAATAAAAAAATGCGGTACGAACCTATGTTTTTCAAGTATTAGTTACCAGCATATCTCTTTCCCTAAAATATTATAAGCTTAGTAAAGTTACAAACATATCAAAAATAAAATCATTTATTCATTACTTCATGCAAAAAAATTAATTATAAATATTTTGTGTGCAATAATAAAATAAATTTTGGTGAATAATAAATGTGTTATAAATTTTGATTTTGATTTTGATTTAATTGAATACTACTTATTTATAAATAATAATAAAATATTTTCGATGAGATCTTTTATTAACGGTTTGTCTGGCGGATAACTTCATGCTATAGATTCTTGCGATACCTAAGCGTTGAATGCGGGAACTTTTATTAATATCCCTCGAAGATATGTATGGGAGGAAAATAGCGTATACTTAGCTTAATATTATCATGGGACGACAACCTTTTTAACCAATAAAGATTCACTTATTTTGAAATAAATAAAGTTGTATTAAAATGAACTACTAGATCTCATAATATAAAGAAGAAATTGCAAAAATAAATCTAAAAAGTAAAATAATCAAATTCTATGCTTATTTTATTGAACATAATTCAAGTACATGCGACAACCGAAACAACATTTAAGTATATTGTTAAAAATTACAAAAAGTAGTCGCAAAACACAGAGCACAAGTTGATATCGTCAGCTTCTCAAGGGACTCTGGAATATTTGTATCGAGAGTATCGAGACACCAAAATGATAAAAATTAAGGGCGTTAAACCAAAAATTAATTGTTACTAAATAATTATTTTTTTATTTTTCAATTATTTTTTGAGCAAAATTAGTGGCTGTTAATGTGAATCCTAAATTATTTTAAAACATCATCTAATGTATCAGATTTTATCTCGTGATTTACTTGTTGATCGCAATTGACTGAGTAAGAACCTCGTATCATCTTAATTACTTACGGTCTGGTTTAAAAACTAAAAATTGAATGTAGCTCACCACTCTGAAAAGATTATCGACTCCTGCCCTAGAGAGTGGCAATGGGTTTTTTTATTTTTGCTCGTCGCGGCCAGGACGTCAGTACTCTATTGCACAAGCCATCCAGCTTTTTGACGAGCTTACCAAGCACAAGGATGTTTTCGGCGTTAGCTATGGGGAGCTGGAAAAAATATGTGGGATAATACTAATCTATTTTAGGTGCGCACCATATTTTCTATTTTTTTAATATATAAACATTTTTTTATATTGGTAAAAATTTAAGCTTTATATCAAGATAATCAGATTTGTAATATAAAAAAAAAATAAAATATACCAAGCAAGTAAATGGTTGCTTTTTTTAATATTTCCATTTCATTAAGATTCATAGTATATCATTAAAAGGCTGTTTAGAATCCACGTCAAAAGTAATAAAAACGTGCCGTCAGCGTCGTAGTAGAAACGCTCGGTTATCAAGTGATCATATTAAGACTTTTTTTAAACAATATTATGATAAGTGAGAATCGAATGAAGCATATCTTAACCAAATTTTGACCAATAGGAGAGCGCAAAAAACAATTATGTTTTCTCAGAAGTCAAAAATCCACGTCAAAAGCAATAAAATCGTGTGAACGCTCGTTACCGAGCGTTCCCATTGCTACGGTGATCATATTTTTAAAACACAGTGTGATATCAAAGTGCTGACAAAATATGAAGCAATATGAGAAATGCGACGTCTGTCTGACTTCTTTTTCCGCATATTTTCCCCTGAGAAATAAATTGGTTTAATTTCTCTTTCAGACTTCACTTAATGCAAGCTTAGAAACTATAATTCATTTTAGAACTTTCATCAGATTTTCATTAGATTCTTTAAAATTGAGTTTCATAGACATTTTAGAGCAGTATATAATTTTATTAACGCCTATAAATTAAATTATATTTGCGCTAGTGGAATTATTTATTTATCTACTGGTTAAAATTTATTTATACTTTACAGGTGAAAATAAAATTAAAAATATTCATTCCCCCTGAACAGGATAAATTATATTTTCACAGGTTAAAATATATATTAACCAGTGAGAATTTATTCCGTTATGATTTCACTGAAATTACATATTAAAAAAAAAACACTTTTAGGATAGAGACTTATCTGGCTTAGATTTTCGAGAATTTCTGGTTTAGAATCAGAAACGTCATTTCTTCTTTTTCTATTTTTTTTTAAATTTAAATTTCATGCATATTTTTGGCACTCGCCTCTCCCAAATATTGATTTGCTTTAATATTTTTTTTTTTTATTGAAACTGCTCAACTTGAACTCGAGTGTGCACAAAAAAACTGTGAAGCAGAATAAAATGCAAGCGCTTAAATATAGAAATTTAGAGCATGTACTGATGTAAAATGAAAAATAAATTTCCGATCTCCTTTGTTAAACCGAATTTTATATACCCCTTTGTACGAATAACTAGCTTTTCTTTCCTTACAACCCCATCGGTCCGATATCTCCGAGCACATGATCGATTGGTGAGCAGCGGTGGTGGTATAAATTGCGGGCAAGATGACAAATTGCACACTGCCTAATCGATTCGTGTCCGGCGGGAGGTCGTGGGTGGGTCGTCTAGGTCTAGGAGCAATGGTACCACAACTGGTACACATGTACAAGTTTGGCGCAACACGAAAAACACATTAGAGCGAACGGATGTTGGCACCAGTGGTTCCGGCGTCTCCGTTGGCCACTTCATCATGTCGCGGAAAGCGATTCGGCCTCGGTGGAATGTTCCGATATCATTGCTGCGAATTAACCTACACCTGGGGAGCGATGCGACCTGCATTCTACTTAATGTAACAATTTTAAACAAATCCTCGTCAATACTGATGACCACATTTTTTTTATTTTTTAGATTAAATTAAGACCATCGTGGCCTAACAGGTTACCCCAATGCGCCACGATGGTCGAAAACAAATTTTAAATTTATATAATAAAACATAAAACAAACGTATATATAAATACATAAATATAACAATACTTAAACATAACAAAAAAAATATGAAATATTAAAATTAAATAATACAAACTGATCCTCGTAGCTAACATTAAATAAATCAATATGTAATGCCAGCGTATTAAGGAGCCGGATGGCCACAGCTATAGGCGAGTCGGCAAGTGCGGATGTCCTAGCCCTAACGGCCATCAGAAGAGGTCTCGATCGTGATTCTCGAAAATGTTCCGGAACCCAAAACTGGAATTCCTCGAGAATAGCTGGATTGTCGACAGCACCTTTTAGTAATTTGAAAAAATGCTTAGCGACATACAGCTTTCTGCGAGAACTCAGCGAATCATATCCCAACGCTCCTAAAAGAAAGGCGCTGGGATATAAGTACGGATAATAACCAAATGTCCTTTTGTAAAGGTATCTTAAATATCTTTTTTGAATTTTTTTCACTAAAAGGGAATATTTGGCTATTCAGGGATTCCAAATTATAGATCCCGATTCAAGAATGCTACTAACTAAGGTGTCATAGATGATGCGAATAACTGACGGATCGTTAAAGTGAAAGGCATTCCTCATAACAAAGCCGAGCATCTTGGAAGATTTATCACAGACGTCGTGTATGTGTAGAGAGAACCTCTATTTGCTCTCGAAAGTGATTCCGAGATATTTAGTGGAAGTTTCTCTAGTCAAAATGTTACCACCGAGATGGTAGAAATAAGCTGATGGCGAACGGGATCGAGAAAATGACACAGTATGGCACTTTCCGACACTAAAGGCAGACGGTTAATGGAAGCCCATCTCCACAAAGAGTCTAAATCACTTTATAGAGAGAAGGAGTCTACAACAGATCGAATGCATTTATATAATTTTAAATCATCTGCGTACAGAAGAAAACTTGAATTTTTAATTGCTGTATTTATGTCATTAATAAATAACACAAAAAGCAGAGGTCCCAGATTGTATCCTTGAGGAACCCCCGAAGGGGTTAAATATTCTTTTGACAATCGTCCACCATAGGTTACAAACTGTCTATGATTGCTTAAATAACTCGAGAATAACCGAGTTAAATTATATGAGCAACCGAGGTTCGACAATTTATTTAATAATAACCTATGACAAACTTTGTCAAAGGCTTTCTCAAAATCTGTATACACGACGTCTACTTGAATTCCCGCATCGAGAGAAGTTGTCACCGTTTTGGTGAACGACATAAGGTTAGTAACAGTGGAACGGGCAGGACGAAACCCGTGCTGTTGGTCTAACAAAACTTGCCGAAAGTGATTATAGAGATATTTATGAATAATTATTTCAAATAATTTAGCAGGAGCTGACAACACTGCGACTAGTCTATAATTCTTTATATTTAATTTGTCACCCTTTTTATGAATAGACTTTTGTGCATTTCCATAGATCAGGAAATGACGATGTTTTGAGAATCAGATCATAAATAAATTTTAGAGGAGCAGCGAGACTGACTTCGCAACCCTTCAAAATAAAATCGGGAATTAAATCAGGTCCAGAAGAACGCCCTGTCTTTAATTTATTAAATCCGTATTTAAGATCTGAGTGCTCAGTTTCTTTGATGGTCAGTACTGAAGACCAAGAACATGAACAAGGAAGCGACTGAGCAGAAGGCGAAAAAGATGTTCATCAAATATAATAATAAAACGTTACTCACATAGAAATGCAGAATCCAGAGAGTAAGAAATCCAATCTAGGACCATCAACATGTCTTTAAAGTCATATGTTTCTTACACATTCCGTTATTTAATGCAATATTTATATTTAAGTCAGATAAGAATATTTTGATATACGATAAGTAAAATTGGCATATACAATATAAAAGAGCAAACCATTTTATTATGAATAATATGTCTGAAACAATAACAAAGCATTGAATGTGTTGCTATTTAATATTGATATAATTTGATACCCAATAAACCTGCTGCTGTAAAAAGGACGTTCGGCTTTCAACTTGTTAGAGGAATATTTAAAATAAAACATTCTATGCCAATTTTCTACTTTATAAATCGTATCGCTTTGTATATACGGTGTTTATAATAATACACGTAAACAAATGAAATATATTAATTATAATAATAAAATTTGAATTTGATCGATTGATTTTCGAGCCACCGGTAATGAATTCTGTTGTTTCGACCAATGAAAAATAAGCATTCAAATATAAAACAAGATGGCCGACAGTTTTAAATAATTTTGCTACGCGACGGTAATTTTCATTATTTTGTCATGTGCGTTGTTCGATTTGATTGAATATGAATATTCGGATTGTAAATGAATTATCTGTGTTTTAACTATTAATATGAAGTATATTAATAATGTGAGTGAGGATTGGAAGAATAAATTGATTAAACTATATAATCAATCATAAAGCAATCTTCGTGTTGAGATCTTCAAATTTTGAGTTCCGAGGCCGAAAAGTGAGTTTTTTTTTACAATACATACACATTATCATTGCTTCCGATTTAATACAAATATACGTTAGATTTGACTGAATATAATTACTCGAATTGCAAATAAACTAGGCACCGACATACCTAGTATGGTATCATAAAATATTTGTATACCTTACTCGTGCATCCATCAAACCGTCATCCATTATTTTTATTTTTTAAATTTCTTGTCGTGTGCGTTTGTGAGAGACTAAAATTTGAAGGTAACGAACAGAATGTATTTAATTATGTATTCTTTTCCTTTAGGTACTTTTGTATATGAAAGTATTCTGATGCATTCTGGTTTTAGAACTTTTTTCGGTTTTTTCTACGCGGAAATTATCAACCTAGTATTGTTTAAATTTTAATACTTGAAAAATATTCAGAATCTATATTTATATGATATAAAATAACTCTTTCATAAATTTAAAGTGACAATGTACATGTGAAATTATGCTTAAAAATACTTCGCCAATAGCAATACAGTATTCACTTGTACACCTTTTCTGCTTTAATAACATGATTTATTTTAGTTCATTAAGCATTATTAGTTGTATAATTGTACACCAGCACCTCCTATTATTTAGATCTAGAAGTTTTTAATTAGGCTCTCGTATGGGAACATTGTATTAGGACACAAAATAATTTTAATAAGGCAAATTTTGGGGTCTGCGCGAATTGGGCACTAAATTGCCTCTGAGGTCTCACATTAGCGTGTGTATTTTTCAGATTCACGCGATTGCTAAAATATAATCGACCCAATTACGGCCGCTTATGGAACCCTTGTGTGTAATTTTAAATTTGTCACACAACATTTCTCAAACGTTTCGAAAAAAATCTGATTCAAATGCCAAAAAAGTTTGCAACTAACTACATAGTAATCAATTAAACATAATTTCACGATAATATCGATACATTTAGCATGTTTAACAATTCAAATTTTAAGTTTCAAGCTTGTTCGATAGTAGCAGTTAAATGTGAAAATGATTTAATAGGTCATTATACTATCAATATTAAATAAAGCTTATATTGTTTCCACATCCATGGTCCAGTAGAGGGCATTTTATTTCATGAATTTAAGGACGAGCATGAACAATATGTATCGTATTTTCGAGATCGGAGTCAGTGATTATTATATAATTATATTTCCAATAGATCATCACAAATAAAGTTTTCCTACATTTTTTAATTTCACTGATTAATAATTAATATGAAATAGAGATAGATCGATTTTCAGCTGTAATAATAATTTATTATTAATATAATATGTAACTAATTTACAGGTTTTTCAACACTTACTAGTAATCGTTGATCATTTTTACCCTGTATGTTGCAACGAAAAATTTACAATAAATACAAATTTAATTTATTAAGCATAGCTTCTGCAGATTTTTTACTTATTTATATAAAGTTTATTGCATACTAATATTATTTAGAAAGAAAGAGATCGTATTGTGATTATATTTAAATAGCATCTTCTTGGTTAAAATTGTTTCGGTCGCCAATTTTCTTGCTGTTCTTTTAAAAATAATCTTCTTTTTTCTTATCTTCAGAATTTCATAGTTAATTTCCATTGAAAATAAAATCATTTTTAAGGAGATTTTAATTCGGAACTTCTTTCGTTTGCATACTAAAGATCTTTTTATTTAATTTTTCTCTGTTATTAAAGCTCTTCTTTAATGTTAAAGACTCTAACTATTATTCAATTAAACACACACGCTATGAAACTTTATTATATATTTATTGTTCTCACTTAAATGTTTTATTGTGTATTTGTAAACGTTATATAAGAGATTTATATTTTTCCTGTATATTGATAGATTGCAATGATGCTATGTAACAAAAGTTGATTGCAAAGGTTAAGCAGAATCTAGTTCAGTGGTTCCTAAGCTGTATTTAAACGTAATCATATCTAGTGTCTGGCGCATTTGCTTAATTATTACTGACTTTTTACTTATTTGGTTATTGTACTGAGGTGCGATATGTCCGATTTTTTATTGTCACCAAAAGCGTTCAACCGGTGTTCGTCCGGTTGAAAATATTGTTTTGGTGGGCGTGTAATTAGCGGTGCAAGTAGAAAAATAGGTGGGGCCGGCGATCAAGTGAGTCGGCGCTGGTTTGGGGCCGTTTCACACATCTGCCCCCTAATTTATACCTGGCAGGGTCCAATTAAAATAATAGGTGGCGTTTTAATCGCACCCGAACGATGCTTTAACCCTTTTACTGTTTTACAAATACCTAGCGCTTTGTGAGAGTACTATTACTGCGAAATACTGGCCGAAGGGTCATGCGTAGGGTTATCGGGTTAGATAACGGCATGATTGAAAATCTAGGACAAACTATAAAAAACCATTTTCATTTGGTTCTTTATAGTCAAGGACCAGAAATAACAGTCCAATTTTTCATTTGAGAGTCAATATTTTTGAAATTGTAAATTGTCACTCTATCAAACGTATTTTTTGGTTTGCATCTTTAAAATTGTTTTATTAGATATTTTTTATGATACAAAAAAAATAGCTCATAGGTTCTCAAAGTGGGCAATATCGCCCACCGGACGAATCTGGGTGAGCAATGCTGGCTCTGGGGAATTCGGTGGGCTATGGAAGAGCCACGGAGGGTGACAAGAGAAGTGGGTTGTTCAAAAAATAATGTAGTGCAAAAATGTGTTAAGCACTTTATATTTATAGTAAAGTAAATATCTTCTGCATACAATATAATGCGTTTTAGGATCTTTTGAAAGTGGCCACTGGAATCATTTTTATTAGGTACCTACACCTCGTTTCATTTAACAGAGTCACTTTGAGGCTTATCTAATATTTTACAACGGTACCTCATTGGTGTAAAATTGTCATATACGATCCAACTATTCATATGTTATGTTATTCTGACATTTGCAGCGCACGGACGTAAATGATAACAATTGATAAATGCTTGATTTTGACAACAAAAAAATATAGTAAAATTTCTCTAATTTTGTTTAAAATATAGAAAGTAGTAATGATAAGTATATCGAACGTATATTTGCATCTTGTACATCCAAAGTTGTCATCTCTTTTTCGCTTATGAAAATAACGAAACCTCAAAGTGACTCCGTTAAAAGAAACGTAGTATAGGGGTTAGGCCTGAACCGTTCAGATACTTACTTATTTTTTTACGTTTTTAAATTGCAAATACTATTTTTACAAATAAACTTTAAAACTATTAGCAAAAATTTACTAAAAATAGCAAATAATTATATAAAATTAAATACTAATAAAAAATAGCATTCTTAATTAGTAGCACTGTATATGTAGTAAAAAATATTTATTAAATAGCAAAAAAATATTTTTCACTGATATTAGTCAATAATATTGGGGAAAATCTTTTTTGTTTTATTTAAATGAAATACAGTTTACCAAAGGTCAGCGATGAAAAATTTTGTAAAATTTGTTCCCAAACTTTTGACTGATGAACAGAAGGAAAATCGTTCATGCTAATTGTTTTTTTTTGATAGTGAGTACTTTGACTTAATTTACTTAATAGGAAAAAGGTTTTCTCATGGTGGTGTCCCATTTTAACATAGAATAATCTTTCTTCTCTTATTAAACACATTTTTGTTCATCACATGCCAAAACTATCTATAATTTAATAGCATACTATTTAGATTATCACGCCTGTAAATTTAGATAAAAGCTTTTAGACTATAACAGAATATATTCACGATACTTCCTTTTGATCTTGTGATCAATAGGACGTAAATTCAATAGTTGTGTATCATTATTTTATGTTACAAGATTTTAATAATGTTATTACTAATTTAATGCTATTTTTATTTTATAAACAAAAAATTAAACAGGAATCAGGATTGTATATCAATTTCATTATTTAATTGCCCCACATATATTACAGTCGCATGACGGGTGTTACATAATTGTAATAAATTACGTGTTGTTGTTATTTACAGCGAAATTACTACCCCGTAATTATTATGATGAATGGCTTTTTCAACGAAATAGTACGCGCTGTGTTACATACATAATTTTCCTTTAAATTTTTGTTAATATATTATCAGTAGGTATAAGGGAACATATACTATTACAATTGCTACTATACTGAATATAAAATATCTATGAATACATGTTATTTATTTATTTTTTATTAATATTCTCTTGAAACAAATTAGAGTTTTACGTTTCACAAAAAATGTCCTATGAAACTCAGATCGATAAAAACGTTTGCTTGTCTCTTTCTGATCTCAGTTGTTATATTTTTTTTAAAGCTATAAAATAATCTTTGTGAATAAAA
Source organism: Plectrocnemia conspersa (assembly GCF_051122295.1). Taxonomy (NCBI): domain Eukaryota; kingdom Metazoa; phylum Arthropoda; class Insecta; order Trichoptera; family Polycentropodidae; genus Plectrocnemia; species Plectrocnemia conspersa. The sequence goes on along the minus strand of NW_028277170.1, from coordinate 4,205,464 downwards.
ATCCATTTTTATTCAACGAACAATAATCACGTTTTACTACATCTGTATACATATACTTAGTTAATATTGTTTTTTGTATTAGTGGAACCATAAAAGTTATAACACAATTTTTCTAAAAAACCGTGTTCGTTGAATATACGTGTCCAATGTAGGTGGGCACAATAAAATTTATTGATGGTCATTATAACGTGGCTAATTGAATTCAATAGCTTGCATGCAAGACCAAAGGAATGTAATGGTTCTGGCTACGAGTTTATACGACATGTATTATATTTATGAATATACATATAAAATATGTACAATATGCTTATATATTATCCAAATGTTTAAAATCGATTGATTAATATTTATGTTGAATATTTAAAATCAAACAATCGTTAACATTGAATTGTCTATTTTATTGAATGTATATAAATTTATTTACTGATTTTTTCTCCCACTTAGAATCAACTCGCTGCTTAACCATTTGAGTGTAATACATTTTTTTCATATTATGTAAGAATTACCAACAATTTCCTAACTAAAAAGAGGGATATAAAAAAAACAAAACCTTTTTAAATGAGAAGCAATAGTAATATTTTTTATACACTATAAGGTAATTTTTTCAACCCTCTTAATTCTGTTGGGGTAGCATTTGTACTTGATTTTTATTTGTAACCATTCCTGCTCAATTTTTCAATTATGCTCGATGTAAATTGAATACGTAACATAGATTTACTACCCACGTTAATTTTATAAATGATATAAGCATTTAGGATCATACAAGGAAAAAAGTTGAAGGTTACTTTTTCTATTCTTACATGTATTTATTGTAATAAAAATGGCTTTTCATATCAATTGATTGATCAAGCGATTCAAAAAATATGGAGGTTGACTGATATGTATCGAAATTCTCCTGAACGTCATTAAACCCGGAAGTTGTATTTGTGTAAATTTTTTTTCTTTCTGAACTTTCTATTTGATTAAAAACATATTCCATATTACTATCAGCACTATTCACAGAATCGCATTTACGAATGTTTCAGTTGTTGAACTCATTTTGTTATCTTGCTTAAATTAAAAAAAACGTACATTTTAATTATTTATTTTCACCGTTGTAAATTCAAATTGAAGTAAAAAACAATATGTATCAGTAGCTAAATATATTGCTAATCTAAAACACACGCGGCACGCAGAAACTGTCAAGAGATACTGATGTAAGATGTCAAAACGTGTAACCGCTTAACGCGATCGCGCTCAATGCTTAAGCAAAAGTAAAAGAAAAATCTTCACAAAATTAACTATTATATGATAATACTTTTTAAATATGTTTTATTGTTTCAGTAAATGTTTTAGCTATCAATGCGCTCAATTTTTTTTTTATTATATTACAATTGCGATAGACGATAAATGATGAGATGTTTTTTCCGAGCGGTGGTGGAGAAGCTGGTGCAAAGATTATGTCCGTGGGAGGCCATCAGGGGTATAGTAGTTGCTCCCTCTCTGCTACGGTTGTGTTCGTATTGAGAAGTTTCTCTCGAGATGAGAGCGCCCATGACAGTATGTTGTCTGCTGGTGACTGCCTTCTCCCCATCGGAGTCCAGGCTTAAGTATCCAGAGCTGCAGAGATCGCTGACCATCACCGTTATGCAGCGATCATCCAGCCAATCGCTGAAGTCGCATCATATATATGCCTTTAGAAAGTCATTGCGACATTCGCTTAACCACGGCAGGTTAAAGTTGTCAGACTCATATTTATTTACATATAAGTATTTTGCATGGTGGAATCTAGGGTCGGCCCTGCAGACAGATTGGTGACCTCATTCAGGGCTAGCACCCGAGCCGCCGTTTTATGGTCGTGTGAAAAATTAACTTATATGCATACAATATAAAATATAAAATTTTAATGTCAGAGTCGTATTAACGCATCATAACACGAATAAGAACGTCGGTTTATGGTGACTACTCCGGTTGTAAAAGTCTGGGCCGGGACCACCGGCCGAGATGTTTTACAACACCGTGTTTGTAAAGGCCTTTGGCTGGTTCAACAAATAAGATCACCATAATTAGATCCATAACACTAATTTATATTCTACCGCGGGATTGTTTTACGGCCGGCGAAGAATTATAATGATCGTTTCGCTCCGGGCTCGCCGAATGATGACTCCATGACATTTCAACGTTTATACCACTCGGAAGTATATATAACGACTAATGTAATAACACCTGCCGATTTAATTTTACTTATCTAATTGGCAATTTTAGTTTATTAGTTAAATAATCGAGTTGTACTGCATTAATGCATCATCAAATCATGGAAAATTTTTGTAAAAGAAGCAGAGACGTTCGGAGTGCAATTTTAGAATATGTCATGAATTATTAAAAATATAAATAAATAAAATAAAGGCTTATATTAGAAATATTTAATAATTGAAGCGTTTCTGTGTTTTTGGGCTTTATAGATATTCAACAATTAATATTATGTATTTTGGCAATGATAAAATGCTGCATAGCTATTTTTAGGCTCATTCAGAAAATACCAGAATGACTCTCCTTGTTGCTTAACACCATATATGAAATTAGTATAACGTGTTTATTTGTTTATATTGTCATAGGCCACATTATCATAAAACATTTTTTACCTACGGTCCGTCGGGACACTGTTAATATCAATCTTCATCCGAGTCGTTGGTAGTAATAATAATTATTTTATGTCGTATCTGCCTTTACCAAGAATACTGAAACTCTCAACGAAACCTTCAACGATTAACTTTAAATCTAGAAGCTGAGATGGGTCGCCAAGTTTCATTGAAGAATTCAGACTAGGTTCCTCAATCGAATATTTGAATTATTCTCCTGATTTTTATTATGTTCATTTACACTCAATCTCATATAAAATTTCAAAAAAATCTTAGATTGAAACAGTTTCTATACATGAGCAGCACAGGGTGACTAATGCCGCTTTAAATTCATGATCTTTGTTTCGAAATGCCAGACAATTAAAAGCTCATTCTCAATAAAAAATGCTTTCGAAAAACATTTGTGAATAGAATAATTGTGGCCGTGTTTAGTATGACCGAATTCACAGAAATTGTTTGTTGAAGGCAACAAAATATTGGAAAGACTACCCTTTATTGTTGTTTAACGCTTATCGCAAAACGTTATAAGTTATTTGTTGTTTCAAGATTTTTTATTTCGATCAGCTCGATTAATTTATTTCTAGTTACATATTTAATTTATTTGCAAATAGGCACAAAACAAAGGCCGATACGGATCTGCTCTTAATGTATATCAAATTCGTTCCAAATATTAAAAAATATTAATGTAAAAAAAAAAAATGTAAATAATTATTTTCAATAAATAAATCATCGGAATCGGCGAACTTTCCGTTTGACGAATTGCGGGGTCGGTGAATTTTCTATTAGATTAATTTACCAGTCGGTGAATTGCAGTCCATGAGCTTTCCGGATACAGCAAAAGTGCACTCTCAGTAATACCTATGATGGGAATGGTTAATTCTTTATCATTATGGATCTTGAAACATATCCATATATATTTTAACAAATTTCATTAATGTGTGAGTACATGACGAATTTTCGTATTTATTCATTTTGAGACACAGGAACGTCATTTGGGAGGTGCATTATCCTACCCTTAATTGCCATAAAAAAAAGCGACACCGTATTAGAGTTAAAATAAAATTCACTGTGTCTCATTATTTTATGTAAACAACACAGACTGAAAAAAAAAGATTTTTTTTTGATTTTTTTAATTAGTATTCAATAATCTAACAGTCAATTAAAACATATTTGATTTTACTGTAAAAATTTTCGTCTGTGGTGTATTTTTAAAAAATATATAGAATATATAGAACATAAGCAATTAAAAACATGAAGAGGGGTTGTAATTTTATTTATAAATTTTTAATCCTGTACAATTTTGAGATGACGTCTTAAAGCAAAAAGTATGTAAAATAATAAATTAAGTATTTTTCTTTGCCGCCCTCACAGTAATTCGCATAGCAATTACTTGTATTACGCTTTTAATAAGTGACTGAAACAACTTTAATCTCACATTCAAGGAGTAGTTCCTAACAATTTCTCAACAAATTTATTTATAAAATAACAAACAAACAAAATTAAAATTGTAGATGGAAAATTAATGTATGTTTTTATTCAAATAGTTATGAATTCATGTTAATTTGTTAGTTATATGCTTGTCTACAGCTACCTTTAGTAGTTTTACTGCTGATAAAATAATTAAGTTTAATCAAAGGCAAGATAGGACCTGCTAATGGTAAAGTTGGTAGTATAAATAAAACCATTTCGGATTTATAGTGCAGATATTTTACGATACTCATATAATAAAAATTAAAAATGTCTTAAAACTGGTCTTTGCGAAAGCGCAAACTTTATTATTGGTTAATCGTATAACTATAAAAATATTTTACTATATACCTGCGCAATATAACGCGGGTTCAATCACGTACGTTTTTATTTTATTATATTGACGTATGTCGCGTTTTTGCTTCGTGAACGTATCATTATTGAAACCATTAACTATCGTGGTTACGGAAACACCGATTGTGACATGCACAATACTGTTATTTCTTCAATATTTAAAGCAATAAAACAGATTGGCTGTAAACCAAATTTAATATCGTTCACGAACTGGTTACAATAAACCGCAATTCAGTGTTATTAAATTGACCAGAACTCTTTCCAGGGTACAGTAGAACTCGGTTAAGCTGATGCGGTAGAAGGCATAATTTTTTGTAACTTTAATCTATTAAACCAACTTTTTGAATGTTTATAATATACTAAATTCATGAAAAAATAATTGCGCATTGATCCTTGAATATTTATTTTGGCAATAATTTTTTATCACGTGCTGTTATTGTGTTATTACTATAGATAGGCGTTGTTCGTAGCTTTATTCATTTATTTAAATTAAGACCATGGTGATTGTAATACCAACATGTTCTTTAATGGAAAAAAAACAATACATTATTACAATACATAGTAGGAAAGACAAAAAATCATAAAATGATACGATCTAAGCCAGCTCCTCATAGCTGACTAATAAATAAATGTGAAATGTCAGCGTATTTAGGAGCCGAATGTCATCAGAAGAAGACGCGATTTAAATTCTCTAGGACGTACCGGAATCCAAAACTGGTATTCCTCGAGAATAGTGCCTATTCCCAATTATATTTGAGCAACAGAGGTAGTCGCTTTTTCTCTCGATATAACCGAGTGACTAGTGCCGCTCCAAAATCCATGTTTTTTTATGCGCAATTTTTTGTTTCCAAAATTTGCCCTTTTATCCATTGGCTAATAATTGACCGGAAAACAGTCGCTAGTCTTAAACACAGAAAGTGGCATTCTTTAAAATTGCCTAAAGTCACTTATATATCTGCAGTAAATTTGCTTTTGACATTTGAGTAAATTCCGGATTAAAAACTATATGAAATATTAAATTAAACATTTTTATTTTGACGCCCTCACTGATTAATAATTTTCACAGCAGTGTGTTATGCATATTTTATAAAATTTAAAGTATGAAAGGTATTATTGATTAATTGAAATAATTTATATTAAGCAATCATTTTTTTTTTAATTAAATAATATTTTACAGGTAATAAATTGATTTTTAACACGCGTAACTTATTTATTTATTTATTAATTAATTAGTTTATTAAGCTAATAAAGCTTATTTTACCATTAAACAAATATAAACTAAAAATAAATAATATAAACATACAAAATAAAAAATACTTTTTAATGTATAAAGGTGTTTTTTTATTCTTTTTAAGGAATACGTTACCTTTTTATTTTTGCATTGATTGTCTTGGGAATATTATTATACAAATTTACACCTCCATTCATAATTCCTTAAATTTTCTCTATTTCTAATAAAAAATCTTTGTACATCTATATTTCTTATTTAATAATATAAAATACTCTGGTAACATATTATTTTATAACTTATATACAAATACTAAAACATTATTCTTCAACATTTTTTGAACATTTCATTCCAATTTATCAATCATATTTCTACAATTAATTAATTAATTTTATTTAAGACTACTTTCATTGCAATTTTTATAATTTTTGCAACATCATTTTATCTAATTTATTAAACGTATTTAATATTGTTAAACAATAATTAAAATGGGGCAATTTAATGGCATTGTATTTTTTATTGACTTTATATTTAACATATTCTTCATTGTGGAAAATATACATATTTTTCGACTAATTTTTTTCAATATGTAAATACAATGTTTCTTAAATTTTAATTTTGTATCTACAATCACTTCCAAATATTTTATATTATCAACTATTTCTATAATAGAGTTATTTATATTTATTTTTGTATTATTAACTAAAACATCTTTATAATTATTAAACATAAATTTTGTTTTTTTCTCATTTAGTTAAAGTACATTATTTTTTAACCATATTTATATTATACTTACAGCATTATTAAAATCATCTACAATTTCTCTAATATTATCACTTATGCAATATATTAATGTGTCATCCGCAAACAGATGTATTTAAATATTTTTATATTATTAATATATAATATAAACAGCAATGGTCCCAATTTAGACCTCTGTGGCACACCGGAGATATTATTTGCTTTTTGGAATACACATAATTTATATTAAATTTTGCTTTCTTTTATTAAAATAATTATTAAACCATCTTAAAACTATTTCACTAATAACAATATTCTCTAATTTCATCTACATTATTATTCTGTCTATTGTTTCGAAAGCTCTCTTCAAATGCAAGAAAAATGCTCTTATAATTTAGTTTGTATCCTTGGCTAACAACTAATCATTTATAATGCAGTCTTAGTGGAATGTTTTTCTCTGAATCTCAATTGTTGTTCACATAGAATGTTTTGCGAAATAATGAAATCCTTAAATTGTTTAATTACTACTTCTTTCTATACAAGGCAACATGTTAATTGCTCTCATTTCTTCAACCCTTTTATTATTTTTTATTTTAGGTACAGGTATAATAATAACAATATTTAAATTATCAGGTATTTCTGTATCTAAGAGTGTTTTATTTCCTAAAATAAATAAATAGTTAATTAAATATATTAATATCGGTAACTCAATTTTTACTCAGTTTTTACTCAATATTAAAACAACGAGTAATTGAGATCAGCTTTTACGTAACTAATGAAAGATTTGCTTTTTTTGTCAATAGCTAAGCACACATATGTCCGATGGACACCAGGACAGATCTGTCTTAAGCTATTTGAACTCGGACATCAGTCTTAAAAAAAAAAACGATTGTCTGATGTATTTTTTAAAAGAGCAAAAACTTGCTATACACTGTGGTGGTTTAATCTGTTTGAAAGAAATTTCTTAAGAATGGACTTTTTTCCCAACGGTGACCGTTATTAAATTTTCGATACATGATTTTCCACCCTTTTTGTGGTTCGAGGTGTCTTTATTAAATCTCTATAAATCAGGAAACTACGAAGTTTTAAGTGACAAATTAACATATAAAATCAGGGATGGCGTCCAGGGATGGTGTCTGTGGAACTACGCGATTCGCGCTTCTCAAAAACTTTCTAAATTCAATTTTATATAATAAATCACCGACTTGAGAATTTGAGTGCTTGTAGTGGTTAATCAATTTTAGCATCATTATAATTATTTTCATTTGTAACGAACATAGAGGACGTGCTTTGACAAAGAGGAGCTACGAGCGCGCGCGTGTCGCGCCTATTGTCCGCGTCGGAATTAATGCGTGTTCGGCTGTAGAAGGGTGAGGAGAAGGAGGAGGAGGAGGAAGAGGAGGAGAAACAACAACAAAAAAGTAACAAGGGATGTAAAAACGGAGGAGACTCCCTTGTCGGAAACCCCTTGTTGCATATTTTACAACGGAACCGCTTGTTCTTGCGTTGTAAAGAGGCCTTTTGATGCAGGATCATTGAGTTGTGTTATGGATCATTAATACGAGGCCCCGGGCGAAGGCCCCGACAATATTACCGCCGTTGTTGGCTCCATTGTAACTTGACATGTCCTCTGTGTGCTCACGACTCAAAATTCACAAATAAACATACACACACAAACAAAAGTGTTAACATACATTTTATATACCTATAAAAAAAGGTACATGATATTTCAAAGCGCCGATGCTGCGATGGGTGGATGGAAATTTTCATTGATTATTGCTTCAAGACTAATAATATATTTTAAACATTAATTATTAGGAAACGAGGTTAAGCGAAAGCCACTTTTACGATAAACATACATTTAGAGGGGTGATATGTTTTATATATTATACAATAAATAGCTGAGGCTTGGAATTCCGACACTACTACAATAATCGAGCATATTTTGCCATTGCGGTTACCCATTGGAACAATATACATATTATGTAAAAATGGCATTTGGAATTTGTATAAATGTCACCAAGTAATTGCCGAATACTTTTCATTTTATTTATTCGAATATAAGCAACGGTATCGGTTGCTAGAAGGGCAGGTGTTTGACACGTGTCGGTCCGCAGAGTTGCCCGATATTCCGATAAAGGTCCATTAGTCGACCGGAGGTGTCAGAATGACACACCTGCCCGATTACCTCTTTAAGAGAGTTAAAATAATCCTTTAAATGAATTTATACGGTGGCTATGGTAAGGATTATGTGTAATGGTAATGTTTATATTACAAACATGTTATTAACAAATATTGAAAAAACGTAAAAAAATATACATTTAATACGTAATACAATGTTGCGCCTGTTAAAATTTTCAGAAGAAAATCTTTTCACTGTATTTGATTGCAAGATAAATATTCGATCTAATGTTTAAATTATTCGTAAATTTAACAAGCTTTTTTAATAGTCTTGACATTGATTGAAGATAATAGAATGAAAGTTTATAAACAAATTAGCTTTCAACAGGGAACTGGTTGGAAATTAATTATTTTATTGGTACGATATTCACCTGGAAATAAATTCGAAGTTCAAGTACCTTTAAAACGTTGAATGTGGTGATTGTATTGCGTCATGATAAATTTGAAAATAATTGACACTGAGCCGAGGTGTTAATCTTCATCATCGTTGTTATCGACTAAGGATATCATTGAGGTGGTAATGACCTGTGTTTATCATAATCTAATTATGGGTTGGTGAAACAAGTGTGTAATTGATGGTATATAACGTCTGCACTACGATCCTAAATATCCGTGTTATTATCTGGTATATATATATATAGCTTATTATTTTACGATATATTTCTAAAAAAATAAATTTATGATATATTTTTGTTGAAAAAAAATGATAACTTATTCTTCGATAATAATTTTGTAGAATTGTTTTTATTTGCAAGCACATGTAGTTATCAGGAAGTTATACATTCAAAACGTTCTTTTTTGGTAGTAAACGTAGAAGTATATTTTATTGAGCAATTTCGTGAAGATGTTTAGGTTTTCCTCGTGAATATTTTTAATACTAATTGTTTTTTTTAAGTTTTATTATATATTCTACATCAGACTTTAATATTTACTGTTCTGTTTCAATTTTTTTTGTGTTATGGCTTCTTTATGGTTCTCAATTATTGATTTTTATACTAAATCCATTATTTTAATATACTTGACAATATTTTTTTCTTTGTCTTTCAGAAGCTTATTTTTTCGATATACTCCTAAAATTTTTTTTTATTTTTTAGTATATATTGTATATATATATATATACCATATACAAAAAATATGTTTTTAGCCTAGATTCACAATATTCATTTTTATAGTAGATTTTTTATGAAAATATATTGTAGTGTCAAGTAGTTACATACAATGCTTAATAAATACAAAGCATACTAAATGCTGATTGTTAAAATTTGATAACGCATTTCAATCGAAAAGTCATAAAGTAGTTATGTGTATGTGTGTGAAAACGTCGGACCGTAACGTGTTAAAAATGATGGACGTACACCTGTTTGTTGTGAATAATTTTTGTTTAATATATAATTCACTAATCTATTATACATATCGTATATCAAGGAATAATTTATTGGGGTCGATAATAGGCAACGTCAGTCAATCCAATTTTATTAAATGAATTATTGCATATTGTAGTTTAGAGTAATATTATTATAAACTGTACACTCACTTCGCAAACAAATTATTAAATTGCACAAAATAATCTAATATATATATAATATAACACATTATTAGTTTTAACGAACTCTAACATAAAATAATTGCACCTAGTTGTAGTTTATAGTAATTTACCTTATATAATAATAAATAATGATATTATTATAAGAGCATACAAAACTTACTTCGCAATACATTTCTAGCACGATCTTGCATCAGAAAATTTAATAATAAAACTTTACTTTCTTACTATTAAAATCAGGCGACGGACAAACGGGCGATTCCGGTCAATTGGGCGATGGTTAATTGGGCGACAGAAATTAAAAAAAAACTTGCCGCTTAGCTCTATTGTAAACATTAGTAAAAATATATTTTAAAACGATAAAGTATTTTATTTTAAAATTATTAAGTCTTATTATAATTATACGCAATACCATGTGCCTTAAAACCTTTATAGAAATTCTTTGGTCAGATTCTGCGCAATGTCTTGGCGCTAATGTTCAAAACCTGATATAATTCTCTTCATCCCCTGTCACTAATCTAATGGTTTTGTCTAACTATGTTTCAAAATCATTGGACTCTGGTGTACAAGTGGACGTCGTATACACAGATTTTGAAAAAGCATTTGATAAAGTTAACCATGCTTTAATTGTAAAAAAGTTATCTAATTTCGGGTTTTCTGAAGATCTCATAAATCTATTCTCAAATTACTTGACCATTAGATATCAATTCGTCAAGTATAATAACTCCTTTTCAGAACGATATAAGACCCCTACTGGAGTACCTCAAGGATCCAATTTGGGTACATTGTTGTTTTTATTGTTCATTAATGACATAGAAACAGCAATAGAGCATTCAGATTTTTTATTATATGCAGATGACTTGAAAATTTACAAGAAAATGCATTCGTTTTCTGATTCCCTCGGCCTACAGGAGGATCTCAACTCTATATGGAAATGGGCTTGCTATAACCAATTGCCTTTCAGTGTAAAGAAATGTCACACAATTTCATTTTCAAGGTCATTAACGCCGGCAAAATATTCATACCATCTAGGCGGATATTTTCTGGAAAGGTTTTCTTCAACTAAGGATTTAGGAGTGACTTTCGAAGAACGTTGGAAATTTAGCCAGCACATTGCAGAGACTCATAGCAAATCCTTAAAAATGCTCGGTTTTATCTTGAGAAATGCGCGTTACTTCAGGAATACTTTAGTAGTACGCACTTTTTATGATACTCTAGTCCGCAGCATACTAGAAACTAGCTCCATCATTTGGATCCCAGGCGTAATGAATCAATGTAATGAATTGAAGCTGGAAAAAGTACAACGTAAATTTCTTCGATATTTATACTTGAAGGAATACGGGTATTATCCGTTCTTGTTTCCCAGTGCTTTTATTTTGGGAGCCCTGGGATACGTTTCTTTGTCGACTCGCAGAAGTGTTTATGTAATTAAACACTTCTGGAAATTGCTCAAGGGCATCGTAGACAATCCTTCAGTGCTCGAGCAGCTTCAAATGTGGGCTCCTGAAGGTGGTTATAGTTCTCGGTCGCATCCACTATTCTTGCCTGTTAAGTCTAGAACTGGAGCACTTGCCAACTCTTCTCTGGCCAAGGCTATTTATCTGCTCAATTCTATCCATAGTAATATTGACATTTTCTCTTGCACATATGGAGTTTTGGTTCATTTCGTATGGGACAATGCACACCTGTTGAGGTGATTTGTGTCTGTTGTTTTGTCTTGTTTATATTTGTATGTATTATGATGTATTAGTACTTTTGACTATCGTGACGCATTGGGTTTGCCTGTCAGGTCACGATGGTTATAATTTTAATAAATAAATAAATAAATAAATAAATAAATAAATAAATAATCAACATCATAACTTTTTTGGATTTTTCTGAGACCATTGAAAAAAAAACCATAAATGTGGATTACTGCTACTAAAGCTCAATTGCCGTTTCTGATGACATGTTTCAGTAAAATTATTGGTCCTATGGCTTCCGTTTAGTGTTCTATGATAAGCACACCAATCGTTGGAGGGAAGAATCGATAGAGCCCTAGTTCTATTGTTTCTTAAGCGATCTATATAGGCGTTCGTAAACCATTATAAAATTGCTTCTAATTTATTGGATAAGCAATTCTCCAGTTTAGAAATAGCATGTTTAATATCTTGTTCTGGGATGAAAGCAAGTGTAGTAATAATTTTTGAATTTAAAGAACGCATCAGAATTGTGTCTAATAATTGCGTGAATGCAGATCATTAAACTTTTCGGATTGTTCCTCTTTTAAGATATGTTTTGGTAACTTTGTGTATCTAATCAGTAAGATCAGTGATACGAGTGTTAGTTCTCTTTTTATTTATTATATTTCTAAGGTTTGTCTGTAGCAAAAATATATATAAATCGAAGCCTGCATGAATTAAAAGCGGGTCTACTGCATTACAACAACAGCCCTAGATTTTCCTATTTCATTATCGTCATCTTAGAACAAGTGTTAATGGTGAAATAAATTGTTTTACTTTATTAATCGTTCATTCCACGTGTTACCTATCCCATTTAACGCAACGCCTGCTTCCGAAACTCGTCTAGGCGTCATGTCCGATCTAGAGATACCACTAGACCTTTTAACGATGCCCTCCTCTCTCAAAGAAAATAAACAGTTTCATTACAAATTCCAAAGATTCGTATCAGGCAGCGGTGGAAATGCTATAGTATATGCATGTAATATATTTCTGTAAACTTGGGGCCACATTGTTTCGTCAAAAATTATCCAACTATTTTCTGGGTACGCGGCTAATCGTTGTGGTGGGTGGGCGAGCACAGGAAATGCCGTGTAACTCTTCTTCCACCACAAAAATGCGGAGAATTGGAGGAGACAAAGTGCGCCGTTCGATCCGACAACCAAATGCTTAAACATGTAAGTGGGCATTGTGACGGTCGAGAATGTTACTTACATGGTCGCTTTTTGAAAAATATCGATCGATCGAAGCTACTTCCGGTATTTTTTTATTGTATAATTTTTCTCGCATTTTGCTTAAAGTGAATAGTAGTACAAAGTTTTATGTGATTTATGTGTAATGATGATGAATCATAGGCGAATGATTATGTGCTGTATGATTAAAGCGAAATATTGCGGAATTTTTATTTAGACTAATAAGTTAGTAATTAATTAACTAGAAATATACTGCCATGACGAAGCTGTAAAACACTTAACATGAAGTAATAAATCTATTTGCCAGTGAAGTGAGAGAGAATACTTGAAATGAAATTTATAAGGCAAAGTACTTTGTAATCATTGGATTATACTACAGAGTGCTCACAGTGCGCAAATGACTCAAAATATAAGATATGTTAAGATTACAGAACATAGTAATTGTTCCATGAAGGAAATGTTCAATTATTTTATCGAATCAAAACACCACAATGGAGAATATAATATATATTTTTTTATTATCGTGACTCATTATGGTAACCTGCTAAGTCAGTACAGTCTTATTGATTAGTTCCAAGTATTTCTCCTAGTCTTTGGAACTAATTCAAAGCACGAAACTGTCCATATGCGTATTTTTCTCAAGCAAGACATCTTCTTTCTTCCGATCCATTTTCCCCCATTCATTTTTACTATTATTCAGAAGTTCTCGGTCGCATCTTATCATTAAGATAATCCAGTCTATTTATTGTAATCATTTTAGTACGAGTCAGCTCTCGCATCCGTAAAATACCACTGAGCAGACAAATCTATGAAGCAAATGTGAACAGGTTTACAAATTTCATAACATCCTTACTTCTGAATCTTTCCTAAATCCAAATTGTTTCCTGTTAATAGTGTGTGAAATACCTCTTGTATGATTTTTAACAAAATTTCAGCAAGTGACTCATTTAGCTGACGTCGAAACACATGTTTGAATTGTTATTTTGGTGATATAAATGACGATCGCCACCAGAAGTAGGTAAGGTAATTTTCAAGAAAAGTATATTTTTGGAGAAATTATGTAAAGTTTTCCACTTACAGAATTTTAAAAGTCTCATCACATATTCTATCTCAGATGGGCGTTTGTGCGGTCCTGTTTTATGTTGGTTATCATTGGTTATGGTTTCTCTATGGTCCTCAAATAGTTATTTTATGCACTGTTTCCATTCATTTTTTCTCTTTGTGTCTTTCAGGAGGGTAAATTTTTTTCGATTTAGTCCTGTTTCTTATAATTTTTTAAATAATTTATTTTCGTCGTGTTTTTGTTGCACATTTTCTATTTCTTTGTATATTTGATTATCCACTTTTCTTTATCTTTAAAATTTTTTTTTCAATAAAATGATAAACAATGGTTTTAATTTAATTTAAGTAAAAAATACCTATAAAAAAATAAATGTTAAGAAAAAATATTATATTTAAATTAATATGAAGATGGAATATCTTGATTATTACAAAAAAATCTTAAAAGAGCCTATGCCTTTTTGTGATTGTATTGAATTAGTTTTAATTATGCAATTTATTTTTCACGCATGCTAGAAATAGAAAATAAAAATAGATATAAATCAAATTGTTTATTCGTTATAAGAATATTTTAAAACTGATAAATTTATCAACCATAATAGTTTTCTAATTAATTTTGAGGTACTAATTTTTATTGCACCTTTGCTTTTTGATTATCAAATACAATTATAAATTTATCTGTATTCTGAAAATAAAATTTATTTGAATCATTTATTAAAAAAAAGATAATATAATATAATTATACATATTTTGATAACAATACATATTTTTTATGTTTAATTATTGTAAACTTATGATTTTTATTATAGTAATTTTCAAAGTTTCGTTTAATAAGTATACACCCATACATCATTAATCTTTTAACTCATAAATATTATATTAAAAAAATAATATTTAATAGGTTTTAATTTAAATAATATTCTATTAATTGCGTCTTGCCTTTTTCTATTACATTTAATTATAACCTTTAACTAGATTTTACGTAAAGTTTCCGATGATAAAATTGACATTGTTCCAAACTATAGTCATAGAAAAGTTACTTAGTAAAACTTAATACTGCAAAAGATAATTATATTCCATAAGCAGTAGCGTAGCTAAGAGGGGGGGGGGGGGCGAAGCGCTCCGGGTGGCACTTGCTTGGGGGCGGCATATTCGCGATGGGATCGTCTAGTGTGGTTCTTAACGCTTAATGCATTAAAATATATTTTAATTCAATTTATTTTTATTTTTATAATTAAATACTATTTGAGCAAAAGATGAAAACCAAATACGTATATAATATTAAATATAACTCTACTCTAACCAGTTACCCAGACAATTCATGGGAAAATACCCGAGAACCGAGTCATGAATTTGGATGCCCTAATACTCCAGCGATACAATATTAGAAAAATCTAAAAAGACACAATCTATAGTGATCAATTAAAATTATAACTTACACTTTAAATGAGATATGAATCCAATTTAATGAGATTCGAATCCATATAGTACAGGTATAAGTCATCATATTATTGTATACCGCTGTTATTTCACAAAAAAATGAAGGTAACTACAAATTAAAACGCATGTTTAAAATAATAATAATATACTTTAACAATTCAATAGAAAAACAACTCAGAGCTATTACCTGTTTTTATTCTTAATAATCTGATATTTGATTATTAAAAGATATCTAATTACAGATTGAAGCATAAGATATGTTTTTCCACAAGCAAACAAAGATTCAATACCTCAATTTTTATATGCAATTAGCTTTATATTGTATTCAACTTTTTAGTCATAACAAGGGAGTCTCTGCAGTACGTAGATCGTAAAATCTACCTTTTATTATTTAGTTATTGAATAAAAAAGATGTCATATTTATATACAAGGTCCAACTTCCGGCATATTTATCAAAAGTTTAATATTCAATTTCAGTTTATTTTTTCTGGACAATTTAATTTTATCAATACAACAACTAAAAAAATTAGAATTTCTTCGGCTACGTCTGAATTAGATCTTTGCAATCTTGTAATCTTTAATTTATTTCGCTGATATTTATAATTTAAATTATAAACACTTCTTCGAGTAAAATTTCACATTTAAAGCATGAAATGTTATTATTCTGTCGATCGAATTCGCAACATGTCATAGCAAATCAAGCGTTCATTTGCATTATGATTATACAATATAAAATTTGCAGAAATCAACCTTTTGATGTCAACCAATTTCATAAAATTTGTCGTTCCACACTCGTGACACAATAGCATGCACAATTCATTGTAGCACAACCAAGACAATGCTTTACAAGTTTGCACCCTTGTCGAGCGAAGGGTGGCACATTTTTCTGATTGACACTGAAAAGGAGAACCAGCATTGTCAAAGTTACACAATACCAAAAAAATATGTATTATATATGTACACACTACACAGGAGGTATCCTTCAAACCCATGTCGGTGCTAAATCGTGATTGATTCGACGAATTATGCGTTTAATTGCATATCGCTAAGTCCGATACAAATTACTGTCCCCTGTACCCATAACACGTGACGTAGTACGTTCCCAGATGATTAATTAACACATTACCGACGCATTATCTAAGCATGCATCCAATAGTGTTGGCACGGCTTGTTGTACAAACAAGTGGATTGGGACACCGGAATTGAATAATTTATCTATAAAGACTTATGAATTGCTATTTTACAGTTTAAAAATATTTTATTAGAACTACTTGTTTCATTAAAAAAAATCACTAATATTTTTCATATAATGATTAAGTGAAAAATCTCTAGACCAAGAAAATGTATCGATTTTAAAAAAAATATTGTTGAAATTATTATCAATAAAATTGTGATTCTTCTTTATATTTGCTATTACTTACCTAAGTTATTTTGAGTGGTCATGAAGTTTGTATGCAATGGATGATAAAGGATTTAACTGAAAGAAAGATATACGAATAAAGCACCTTATATACAAATCAACTAATAGACTGACACAAGTATGAAACGTATTAAAATATTATAAGAAAAAAATTTTATGAGTAAGTTATAAATATGCAATAAATAATTTTATATGTAATAGTTGATTTATAAATTTTCATCTATTACTTTACAAAAAGCCTTTGAAAATTTTTATATTTAAGAACTATATAAAAATTACATAATATATCCATGGACATGAATTTTCTTATCGCAAAAACACGTAAAACGGCTCACGCGTCCAAATTTATTATTGACAGCAAAAATGTGTTTCTACTATAGTCCAGTCAAATAAGGCGAAATAAAGTCTAAACCTCGGAATGAAAGATACCAAGCTGAAATTTTTCACAGACCTTCGTTTTGATGTTCTAAGGACAGGATAAAAAGTCTCATAAAATATCGTGTCTGCTAATCAAGATATCAAAGGTCAAAGGTCACAAAATTTGTTTTTTTGCAAATATCTCGCGTTTTATGCGTTGCATGTCATTAGATGCTTTACAAAACTTGTAAAGCATAAAATTATCTACAAGTTTAGTTATAATATTTGTTTTGTATCATTAACCGTTTTTGAGATATAGCGCGAAGAGTGGGAGGCGTACATCCGTTTATAGAATCCAGCGAGTATTTCTACCTGCTTAACTTGGTATAAGCTTTGAAAAAGTAAACAATCGTGAAAAAAGTGGTCTCGGCAAGTCGTTTGAACCATAATTTTATTACTTTCTTCATTGTATTATTAAGAATTAAAAATGAAATATTGCTCGACAAGAAATTTGTGCGAAAAAATTGAAAGAGTTGAGAGATGTCCTTACGGAGTATGTACCAGATGATAAGAAGATCATTTCCAAATTAAGAGAAAAATATTTAACTGATATTATAGTTATAACGAAGATTGGATCATTCCCTATTTTTTCTTTTCGCGATTTTATCCATAGCTTGGTATGAAAATAAAAAAGGCACTTCGGAAGAAGAACACTTGCGCGTAGTGGAAGCTGCTGCGGCGATTATTAGAGAAGATATTCGACTTCTGTTGTTGAGACCAAGTCTTATCCGCCCCCGAGTAAAATAATAATAAAGAAATTACATTTTCTGCAAGAAGTTATTATAAAGAACAGAAAAGGAAAGACGGGGCATTTTAAAACGAAATACACAGCTATAATGACTTCCATACGAAAACGGTCCTTTTCTTCGCAGTTATTAATAGGCCTATCTGTATTTCTTCATAGAAAAAATACAGATAGGCCAAACATCCAAAAAGACTTTTGGATGTTTTGTCCAGGTTAGGTTTTTTCGCTTCATATAGTGATATTGTAAAATGTTAAATTTCAGCTATTTATCACCCACAGCCTTGTAATCAACCATCATAGTCAAGTGCCTTAGTACAGTATGCAGCAGATAATGCAGAAAAATATTTTTACTCTTGATGGCTATAATACTGTTCATATAATGGGAATGATAAAAATAATAACTCCAAAATCTGAAGTTATATCTGATGACCGCATAAAGAAATTTACAACAAAACCAAGTGCAAAGGAGTTAGCAGCACTATCACATATACCCCTTCTAGTGTATGAAAATCATGTCGTACCCGGATTGAGCAAGAGATTCAAGTTCAAAATTTGAATGATGTAGAAGAACTAACCGAACAAATATTTAATGTAGTTGATTTGTTGTGGAAGTACGGAAAGTGGAAAAATATCTCACCGTTGCCAGGGTGGAATGGATTTATTGAACAACTTACAAAAAACAATGAGAACTTTGTAACTTCTCGGATTCTGTTTCTTACTTTTATTCATCATCCTGTGAGTAATATGGACACAATTTACACTACATTACAGTGTGCTATAAACACTGCCAAGAAACATGAACAAAGAACATGCTTAATAACTTTTGATCAGCCGTTGTACATAAAAGCACGTGAAATCGTAGCAGCTTCAGATGCTAGCTCAGACTTGTCCAGAGTAGTTGTGAAACTAGGAGGCTTTCATATGCTTATGTCTTTTATTGGACGCATAGGATATATAATGAATGGAAGCGGAATCAAGGAAGCTCTCAGTACAATTTGTGCGTCGAATTCTGTCGACAAAATGTTGGATGGTCCCGATTTTGCAAGAAGTATCAGAGGCCATACGTATTACTTTTTGCATTATCGATGATGATTTTTGAAGATATGGAGATTGAAAGATATAATGCTTTAGATGGGTTCATTCAGCAGATAACAATTTGCGATGTTTTCTACGAAACTGTGGAAGAATGTACAGGTAACTCTGGCTCCGTAGTTTACATAGCGTTATCCTATAAACGGATGCGCGCTTCCCACTCCCCGCGCTATATCTCGAAAACCATTAACCATACGAAGAAATAAATTAAAACAAACTTGTAGAAAATTTTATTTTCTATAAGTTTTGTTACACATTTAATGACATGCGACGCAAAAGAGGCGAGATATTTGCAAAAAAACGATTTTTATGACCTTTGACCTTTAATATCTTGATTAGCAGACACGATATCTTTTGAGACTTTTCACCATATATTTAGAACGCCAAAACAAAGGTCTGTGCAAAATTTCAGCTTGTTATCTTTCATTCCGAGGTTAAACCCTTATTTGACTGGACTACTAGTAGTCTAAGGATTAACAGGAACTTTATGAAGTGCTGACTTGAAAGCATCATAATATTTTATAATGTTCTATTTATGAATCAGCTTATTGTACATGCATAATTTGTTCTTTTTATTTTGTAAAAGTGAAGAATATATATTTTTTATTACTTAAAAATCTATAATAAATATTATTTACCTAGTCAAATATTTTTTCTGTGTAATTGATATTAAAAAATAGTCTTAAAAAAATTGCTTACATCTTGTAATAGCGGTGCAAACTATCAAGCGATCATAAACCACTGATTTAAATGATAAAAATATTCTTAAATTTGTTTTTTTTTGTGTACGACCGTCCCCCGAGTATGCCGTGGGTATTTTTTGAAAATTTTTTTGTTAAACGACAAATTTTTGGGGATTATGAAACGAAATGTGTCATTAAACTTACATTGAATATGTTAAATAGCGATTTTTGGTCCAGTTTGAATATAATCTTAATATTAAAATGCGTTTTGCAAAATAGAAGAATAGCCGAAAAATTTTGAGATATAATATATTTCATATGGAGAATTTAAATATAATTAAAATTAAAATCAGGTTATTCGGTTCCTTTAAAAACGTGCGGGTACCCGGGTCGGAAACCCATTATATGCCTCTCTTTCATTTACTTGATTCAGGCTTCTAGGCTTTCGCGATTTAATCGTCACCTTCTCTAAGCTTAGACAAGATTCCGTTAACCCTTTGAGCGCATACTGTTTTTTTGTTTGTTATGTGCTGTGCCAAACTTTTTCATATTTATTGATCTAATACAAAGTAACATAATGATCAATAAAATTCACATTGAAATTGATATAGCTATTTAATTAAAAATATAACTCAAACCCACCTAATATGAATAAATACATATGTATGATCGAATATATACATACATATATCGTAATTGAGTCGCTATACACTCAAAGAAACCTTAACACCGTATCTAAAGCTGTCTAATTATTCAAATGTCGTTCATCACCCGATCATTATCTGATTAACAAGTAAAAAATGGTCGCGGCGCACCTGCCCAGAGAAATCTGACCGTGTGCGATGGTGGCTCTTTTTTAATTAAATAATTACCGTATAAATATTTAATAGAAAACATAGACACGCCTAATAATTATAAAAGAAAACGACGGTACAGATTAATAAAAAAGGATGTAATAACACCCAGGATGTGTGTAGTGAAACGGTATCTAAGTGGAGGCAAGTTTTCGGCGTTATCTTTTATTTGCTCTTTTTTTCGCTCGTTCTGTGAGCGAGCTGCTTTTGGGATCATTCGTATTATAAGATAGCACCTGCTTTTAAAACAGGTGATTTCGGTATTTGCAGATATCTGAAAAATCATTCGTGACTATAAAAAAGGCGCACGTTGTCCGTTTAGCACATCATCTGTCCGAATGTGACCTTAATACTACTTTTTTGGGTCGATGTTAAATTACACGTGTGTTGTAAATGATTGATTGGATCGACGTGATTTAGTAAAATATGACTTCTAGCTATTAGGAAGAAGTATTTTATTTTCAAACTATTCCTAAAAATATATACTATTTAATTGAGCTTTGATTTCATTCCAGTACTCCTATTATCGAATTTAATTAAATATAATATGCAGTACTGGATTATACTTTTACTTAATAATAATTAAAATTATAGTGATGCTGAGAAAGTATTGCCATTAAATAAAACATAAGAGCATATACAAAATAAAATGGAAAAGTTCACTTTGACATATTTTTGTAGAATATAGGTGCTGTATATGTAAATAGAAGAATTATTATCTGTGCTGTTTATGGACCGAAACGTGGGCCATTTCAGTGTTGCCAGCGGCGAAAAAGTGGCATTTTGTTTTAGCGCGTCGGCGCTAATTAGCGATCGGTCGTGTAGCGATGTCAAACATGGATATGAACAATTATTTAATTAAGCCCCAGGCTGAAAGTTGTTATCGTTAAAATAATTATATGACCGCGGCGTCAATTATTCGGCGGTCGTTGTATGAGAAAAAAGCTGTCTTTTTTTGGGACTAATAGCCCTCAAACTGTCGGCGTTCACGTGCCTCGCCTCGTAAATCATCAATCTGCGATCAGAAGGCATCAATCATCTGACGCATGACTTATGGCCAACCTGCGACTCGATTACTATATCACCGGCGTAATTTCAACACTGCTGTTGTTAAAAATAACTTTTAAAAGAAAGGCGACACATCGTAATAAAAAATGATTGTTTGGGTTTATATTATTTAATTTATTGTAAATCAATCCATGTTATATTAAGTAGTTTTATTTTTATTAAAAAATCTGAGATCTTTGATTGCTTTCTATTTTTCGTAAATTATTTGTATATTTCTTCACACTGTGCACAAGTATTCAGCAGATCTCTTTGGAATTTGAGAGTACGTTCCTTATTTAGATCAATTTTTAACATAATGTTTTCAAATTTAATGGCTAGCTGAAGAGTTTCAACTATTTTTTTTCCAGTAAATAATGTCGGTTTGACAGATTCATCTGATTCAGATATTAAAATATGCCTAACTAATTAATCTACCAATTCTTTGATATCATTAACATTTAAGTCTTCAAACATTTCTTCTCCTAATGATATTGACAAATTATACATTTGAGAAAATTCATTATTTCTGGATGTAACGACAATATCTTTTGCAATTACTTCTGGCCATATCTAAAAAAATATTTTTAATCGGGGGATGGGTGCATATGTATTAAAACTTAAATATATTAAATAATAAAATTATAATCACATTACAAACAAATTTTACAAAATCGGCAAAATGGCGACTTACGATGACAACTTGGTTGTGCCAAATCTGACGAGCAAAGTGAAAAGATTATTTTCTCTCTAATTTGTGTATAATTGCCACTCGTCACGATCCAATTACGAAAAGTAAATACAGCGAAGAGTAATAAAATCATTTTAACACTTTAATTAAAAATCTTTCATGATAAGCTTCGAAATATTAGATTAACTAAATAATATTATTATAATATATTTTTTTTCTTTCTCTGTCAAAAAACTTTAAAATATTAAAATAAATGGCTTAATATATATTAAAAATTATATAAATATCTGTGCTGTAGATAACCGATATAAATACAAGTATTTTTACTTGAAAAACAACTAATAACTGCACGTGTTTTCGTGTAAGACTAGCTTGCTTTTTCAAAATCTCAAAGAATAGAAATGGATTGGTAATATTATAAGTCTATTGCAGGCATATGTAAACTACGGCCCGCAGGCCGAATGCGGCTCGCCGCAATTTTTTTGTAGCCTTTTTGTAGATTTTTAAAAAAAAATTTATGCATTTTAACGACTTTAAAATAAAGTTAAATATATATTGTATGAAGCCACTAATAAACATGTACTCAACCCATGTTGCAAATTTGATTTTCTGCAACATTATTTTAACTATAAAACAATATTTTAAATTTTAAAACTTATTTATATACTAAAATATGATCATCTCGCAGTTTGTTTTTACTGCCTTGACTGCGATGCTCGTCTTCGCCTAGTGAAAAAAATAAATTAATAAAAAACGAGGATCATATGTTCAATGAAGAGTGGAACACAAAATATGTTTTTGCTAATGTAAATAAAAAATCCGAGAGAGTGTATCAGGGTTGAAAGAGTACAATATTAAAAGACATTTCTTTACTAAGCATATCGAATATGATGCTAATTTATCTCTGGAAGCAAGAAAGAAAACAGCTGATGGATTGATTCAAAATTTATCTAGACGACAAAATAAGCAATAAACCGTTTTCTGATGGAGATTATATTAAAGAATGTATTACTGAAGCTTGTGGAATTATATGCTTTGACATTAAACACAAATTTGAGAAAAAAAGTTTATCTCGAAGAATTAAAGGAATCGATACAAATCTAAGTAATTGAATCGATAACATGTTACTCGAAAACTCTTGACGAAAGTAACGATCAAAATGATGCGCATAGTTGTTAATTTTTATACGTGGATATAACTCTGAATTTGAAATTATTGAAGAGATTCTTTCAATGAAATCTCTAAAAGATTGAAAATTTCTTAACAAAATATAATTTACAATGGTAAGCGTAACAACTGATGGAGCACCAAGTTTGACAGGTAAACATGTTGAAGTATTGAAGAAAATTTAAGATAAAATTTGCGAAAATTATCCTGATTACAATTTAATTACAATTCATTGTACATTGTGTTAAAAGTGGAACATGCCACATTTTGTATTATTAAACTTGTAAATATAATACGATCGAGGGGCCTGAAACACAGACTATTCGTTAGTTTTTTTCAAGATATTGAATCTAAGTACACAGATATTTCTTATCATAGTCAAATTTGATGGCTGTGCTTAGTGAGTATTTGATCTAAAAGATAATATTATTATATTTTTAACACATCTCCCAAGGTTATAAAGCATCCATTTTTTGGTATTATCAATGTGAATCTAACTGCCTGAATTGTACTGGAGTGATAACATACAATCAAGTTTCCAGCTGGGAAATGTGGGCGTATAGGTCTGTCTCTAATTTTAATAACTCCAATGGTTAATCACTTTTGAAATCAACTATCTTAACTTCTTTACTCAAAATATTTGATTTGTCTAATTCAAGTCTATTTCATTTTTTTAAAAATCTTGTAACACCAACGACATAGTGTTTTATTCTAGTATAGTAATTTCCTCTAAAAAAATACACAATACAATCCGCATTTAAAAAAATGTTTTAAGAACATTCACATGATTGAACCGGTTCAATAATAGAGGTATTTGGTTGGCCATTGATAATAACTACGGATGCTGTCACAAAAACAAGTTTAAAAAAGCAAATTATTAACTTAACGACTATTATGTATACTATATTCAGATTTTTGTGTGTGTAATAATCCGGTCACCATTTGGTAAAAAAGGACTTAGATTTATTTTTGCAATGCCAATGAGATATTTTATTGAATGTTTGTCATAGATTCGCCATTCCTTTTCCAGGACAAACTTGTGAATTTTCAAGCATCGTTTTGTCAAAATTATGCTTGAACGAAATCTAAATCAAACATTAGGTTTATACTTCTTATTATTATTAAATTAATTAAATTGTACAAGTATATTAAATATTTAAGTATATCGGGATGTTTATTAAGTATCATTTAATTCTTCGGCATCACGCGTGTAATTTACTACTCTTTCTGTAATAGTCTGTTGGTCAGTTCTCGAGGTCAGATATTCGCCCCCCCGGTTCTAAGTTTAGCTCCCCAGGTCTCTGCGGATAGCACTATCTCCTAACGGGCCATAAATAACAATCATTTCGGCCAATTACTTAGTTGTTTAGCTACAGCTTATATCAGTTTGCAGATAAAACCGTAGACAGTGGTGTGGAATCTTGACCTTTATATACCGTTCGTATAATATGGATCTAAAATTTTTATAGGGTAGACTCAGTTTGACATGCATGTATTAATTAAAATAAAAAAATAAACGAGTTCGAATTTTAATAGGCATGTGTACGAAACCATGTAATTTATTGAATAAAATTTGGTTAATTGCATGAGTGGCATTTTATATTTCGGTAATTGACATTAAACATAAAAGAATTTCGGTATTAATCTTAATTTACATTAGCTAGATTACTATTGATAACATTGAATTATAAAAGTGGGTATTATTAATGTTTCTGTGTAGTGACTATTTCATCAGAAGTGTTTAAGCCATGAATGTATTTTTTTGGAATATAATAAATATAATTCTTATCTGTTGACAAAAAGAGTATATCAGTGTTTAAATTAAAATAAGATTTATAAAGATAATAAGAAAAGGAAAATTAAATTGTTTAATTTATAAAATAGGGATCCTAACGCATGAACCATTCCGTTGCAAAAAACAGGTTTTGGCAATTATGAATGGACACTTGCCGATGTTTTTTTATACACATAATAAATTTTTCTACAGGAAATAAATTAATCATAAGAAACACTTACTCGGATATTACCATAAATTATTGAATTTACTTATAATAAGGATGTTTATTTTTAATAAGACAGTTATTTAGTTTATATTATATATTAACATTTTGACTCTCATATGATTTTTTTATACGTAAAACTACAACGTTTCAGATGTTGTAGTTTTCAACCATAGTTCCAGAATTCAACCAGATATTTGAAAACAACTAGATTTTTAAGATGCAGACAAGGCAACGGGATTTAAGGATCAGCATATAGCAAAAAGTCCAGTATATTTTATAAAGGTACAAAATACAAGCGGAGCAACATTTGTATTTTTGTGTTATAGTACTATTAGAGTATTTCAAATTATAACCAACATATTGTACAAATAAATTTCAATTAAATGATTTTCTATATCAAGAGCAGATAAGAAAATTTAAGAATTTTATATATATATAAGTATTTATACATTTTTAAGGAATGGCAAAATATTCTTTATGATAAAACGTGTAGGTATAAATTTAGAGGATACATGAATATAATGCTTTTATCTTTTTTAGTGAATTTAAAAAATAAATATTATTTAATACCTTAATGATAGTATTGTACATATATTATTATTTGCAACATTTTGTATTAGGTTCATGTATTTTTTGGTTAATATTTTGGTTTTATTATTAGCTTTGCTTCAAATTGGACTATAAAAAATATAAAGTAAAACACTGGTAGTGCGCAATAGCCAAATGAGTCCCGATTTCTTTCAAGCATGAAAGAAACTTTTTTGGGGTCACAAAATTGAAAATAAAATATTTGACAAAAAATATAAAGCTTTTATTAAGCAAGAATCAAGTACTAATAAAATAGCGATTTTAAATTAAATTCTTCAAAGTTATATTTATTTATGTGATGGCAGATGGAGTGCCAAGCGACGCGAACAAATCGCATACTGTCTCAGACAATCAACACGTGATGAGGATGAAGAGTTACGTGTGTAGTAGATTACATTTTCATAGTATAAACAATGAATTATTTGCAAGCACATGCAGTAGACCCCCCAAAAACACAGTAAATTTCTATTTGGGTGCCCGTTACTTTATGTGTGAGCAAGCCAAAGGGAGGATATCTCACCATTCGCGCCTAATTCGTAAAAAAATATTTTATAGTCCCCTAACTACACGCACCCAAATAGCACGTTCCCAATTTACCGTGTTATTGGGGGTCTATTGTACTTGTATTTTACAATAAAAAAAATATAGTCACATGCATAAAAATAAAACAATTGTTTTATTATTTGTTTCATGAAAAGCTGAGTAAATCAATCAGACATAATGAATACATACAAGTAAATATTAACTATCAGACTGAAAGTCTAGGAATCGGTGACATCTATATTAATTATTATAAATTATTATGTGTAATATAATTTATAAGCAATATGTCACTGGAGATAGGTCTGTTTTTTTTATTAATCGCGCATTTTTTTTATAATTAACAATTCGAGTGTCACTGCCGAGGCTTGAACCCGCCACTTCAGAGTTATTAGTCTGCGATGTTACAGACTACGCTATTCCATCCTTAATGATAGTTAATTATCTAAATCAGAACTAAACGTAACAATTCAATAGCTAAGTAATTGAATTAATTTGAACCACTAGAAGCAGCAAAAATAAAAAAATGTAAAATGGGTGCCGCACGATAGGAATAAAAAAAAATCGACGTTACGAATCTTGTTCGACAAAATATAAAATATTTGCACTGTTTCAGTATTTTAACAACTTTTACAAGGTACATATTTTAGTAACTAAATTGCCACTTAAAGATATTTTTGATATTTTATCATCTCTAGAATACTATTACATTAAATAAACATTTCGTATTAGATTTATTTATTATATAAATATCAGTTGGCGAACCCTGTCTTCTGCGCCAGGCCATTTATATGCGGTTAGACGTGTTACCGTGTACGTGTGTGTGTTTTCCGTTTTGTTTTTGGCCTAAACACGCCTGTCAGATGGCCAATAACGGCGAAACGCCAAAAACAATGAGTAGGATTTGTAATAAATTAAAGATAAAAGCCGACAGATAGACGCTCAGGCGATACTAAAAATAATGTAGCATAAAAAGGGATTGGGGTAAAAAATAATCAATTCCATTATGAGGCAGAGAGATCATATTATAGCAGCGGTTTTCAATAGTAAAATTATACTTTTGTATTTGAAAATAGGTCGATAAAATATTCATAATACTCGAATACAAAAAGAAAGGGTACCATATATAAGATATATACAATTTAAAAGTAGGCATGTATTACAATTAGGGATTCCAATCCCGGGATCCCGAACGATTTTCAATACCCGATGAGTCCCGGGATTATAAAACATAATCCCGAATTTTTTGGATTGATTGATTTATTAAGCACAATCGAATTATTATTGACAAAATCGTTATATTTCGTATACAAACTTGCGCGAGTTGCACGTGTCATCTGTGAATCTTTGAGGCTGTGAGTCTGAACGTGCTTTTTCAGCTGCAGGCTACTTAGGAACCAAAATCAGATCTAGGCTAAATGATGAAACGCTTGATGCTTTGATGTTACTTCGTGAGTTTTTTCCAAAATAATGTTTTCCATTAATTGTGTCTATGAATGTACATATGTACATACATTGTCAAAAGTTCATTTTTTATTTTCTCAAATAAATAAATAAGACCTTCCCTTTTTTATTTTTATTATATTATTTTCTATTTTAAGTCCAAGACTAAAATTATACGTACTTTATACATTGTACGTTATAAAAAACAGATGTAAAAAAATATTGTATTATTCATTTTAAATTATTTTTATCAATAAAATAACATGAAAATGATCCCGGGATCGACTAATTGCAATACCGAAATCCCGGGATTAAAATTTTGGCCCGGGATTGGAATCCCTAATTACAATGTTATATTTCCGTAGTGTTATTATACATAATTAATGAAGAAAGTCCGAAGATATATTTAAAGTTAGATCATCCTTTATATATCACTGTAAAAAAGTTATTTTGCATGTATGGTGGGATTGCAAAGGGATTGTGCATTAGCATT
Organism: Plectrocnemia conspersa; assembly: GCF_051122295.1. Lineage (NCBI taxonomy): Eukaryota > Metazoa > Arthropoda > Insecta > Trichoptera > Polycentropodidae > Plectrocnemia > Plectrocnemia conspersa. The sequence continues at coordinate 4,176,742 of NW_028277170.1, read as the reverse complement.
TGTCAACATTAGTCAAATAGTTATATATATAGTGCATCTGACTCTCGATAAAATTAAGGAACTCGGCTGGAAGATTTAATGTCCTCCACCTTATTCTTCAGACCTTGCTCCTTTCGGCTAACATTTATTTTGATCGATGCAAAATACAGACAATGTGGCAATACAAATATTTTCAATTTAAACCTCCAACATTTAATGTTAATAGAATTAAAAAAAAAATGCGAGAGATGCATGTAAGTTTTAAGAGTCGTTAAAATGAAAATAAATACTTTATTATCATTATATTTATTTATATGTATGTTTTGTATTATACAAATATCTGGTATTTTTGGAAGTGATTTATTGCAAAGTTTTGAAACCATAAATACGTATTTATATGAATATGTGTGTTAAGTGATAATTGAACCGAGAAACATCTGTAGACGTGTTGTTCGGTTTAATTTATAAGCTACGTCCCTAATTAACGAGCGATCGATAATACAAATTTCACTGTTACGAGTTCGTAGTAATTACAGTGCCGACGGTTACAAAATACACGGCTAGTAATCAGTGAAATTGTTGTGTAAACAAATCAAATTGGTGAAAATTGCAGGTTGGCCGCTTTATATCGCTTTCGGTGCATTTATGCACTTTTGTGTGTTTGTTAAAATTAAAATAATGTAAGTGGCGATCCAATTATTCTTTTGTTAAAGTGAGATGAATCACTAAAATAAGAAATGTTTTGACAAGTCCTGGATATGTCTTACACTCTCATTGAACTAAAAAAAATATTTTAAGGAAACATGTATTATATTATACGAATATTATATTACAGTAACAATAGTGAATTTATTCTTCACATATTTAAGAAAATGTGTTTTTAAATTATTTTTCTAAAAAAAAAAATTATTCCTTAAGTTTCATTTAGAGAATTATTAGAGCTTGGTTTGTAACTCAAAATCAATTAGAATATTTGTGTTAGATGTATTGCATGATTTTTGACACACTGTCGGTAAATTTTTTAAGCGGTATTCAACATTTTTATAATATTGTGTTTTTCTGACATTTTTCTGACATATAAACTAGATTTTAATAAATAGTGTATGATGATATTAGAGTATATTTTATATTGCAAACTCTTTCAGTCAACTATTTAATTTTTTTTATGAATGTATTTAACTAATAGGATAGATTCTATAAATTTAACGTTTTTCTCAATCCTTTAAAAAATCAAAATAGATCTCTACCATTTTTAGACATATTGATACAGTTCATATGACAAAACACATAACAATCGATATTTAAATACTAATTCTCACAATCATCTTTCGCAACTAAATTCAGATATTAAACATTAACTTAAAATAATTAAGAAAGGCAAAAAAGCATTAAAATTAATAAGCTTTACTAATACTCGTAATAAAAAAATAAAAATAAAAAATTAGATTATTATTTTACATTTATCGTATGTTTGAGGGATCTTAGAAAAGATAGGGCGAGTCCTATTCATAGAGGGTGTTGGAACAATTTTTAATTCTCATAAAAATCATTGAAAAGATTTTATAAAATTTCAGAAGGAGCTTAGCAGATAAATTTATAATATAAATGGATTTAACAATTCTCAGTCGATATTGTTTTTATTATATTAATTACCTGAATCTAAATTAAGGCTTGATTAATGTCATTTACTGTTAATTAAAAAAAGCAAAATGTTGACAATTCATGTTGATAAAATAAATTAAGCAATCAACATAGTCTTCTTTGCCAATAAATCACACATAATCTCCGTCATTTTTCATAATACAACTCAATTTTCGTACGTCGTCAATTTTCCGCCGGTCATTAATGCGCTATACATATACACAACAGCTCGTAATGCGATTATCAAATCATAATTAAAAGGTGACTTAAAGTGAATTAATTACGCCACCCCCACCCCTCGCCGCCGCCGTTTATAAACTCACCCCCGAGGAGCACCCGCAATATTTCCCTCTCTCTTAATTTCGTATAACCCAAAGTTGAAGTCAATTCGCCCTTGTTTACCCCTCGAAATTAGGGTTGATGCGATTTTCGTGAACATTAGGAGCATTCGCGACCTAACCCCTCCGCGACCTGACCCCACCTAGGGTGGAATTGGACGCGAAGTGTAAATGGCAGCATCCACTACTTGTTTATGAGCACGTTCAGCCCTTCGGCTAATAGCTTATGGCAAAATTTTAATCAGCACTTACAACACTGATGCTAATCGGCGGTGTCCGTAAAATGTGCGAGTGAAACATATATATGGATAATAAAATTGTTACTCGTCGACGACGATACGCGGTACGCTGAGTGCTTTTTTTCTAGAGAAAAATGCAAAATGATTCGAATTAATACTTTTATGTTAAAAACTAAATTTATACGAATATCTTTTAACCTTAAGAATAACGATTAGCAAATATTTCCTTCAGATTTAGAGGTCAACAGAAAATTAGAAATGCAATAACTTGGAATTTTTTTTGCCAGCTAAATGAAACATGAACTACAGTCAATGTTTTTATATAAATGCATGTCGTTAGTTGGAGTTGTTGTGGAAGTGATCGATTGACAATCAATTACCTTTCAACTGTATCACGTTATCACAGAAGTTGCAAAGAGGCGGTGTTGACAATTCGTCAAAGTTCGGGGAATTTTAAGAGCCACAGTCAAAATAAAATAATTAAATTATTATATTTAAATAATGTTCAAAAGTAAAGCCAAATGGTGTATTTGTCATCAAACTGAATATAAGTTTGCATTTGGTAAACAAAGACAGGTTGAATATTGCACGTGTTCGTAAAGCCTATTGAATTTCACGTAATCAATATTATTTTTAGTCGGTTAGTGGTGCAAAAAAAGTGATGACGTAAAGTGGCTCAATCTTTGGTTAACAAATTATAATTTTTTTAATATGTGTTTTCATATTAATTAAATTAAATTTTCAGTGCAAAATATTCTAAAATATATGTAATTCAAAACCAGTGAATCTAAGAAAAAATGTCGATAATATTCTATTTATTTAAGAGCAGTAAATTTAAGTATTTAATCTGAATTTTCAGATCGAATACTTATTATTTACTTGAGATGTTAAAAAATAAATAAAGTGCCATTTTTGTCATGTAGCTCGGAATCATTGTTTTTCCCAGTCCCCGGGTTTGCTCTCTATACGTGATAATGGCATATGTTAGATATCGAAATAACAAGTTCATTGAAATGCTCATTGTCAAAATTATTAAAACTGACATTAAAGATGAAATGATATATCAAGAAAATAAATAAATATTATAGAAAAAAATATCCCGCGTTACAATAGCTTGTGCAACCGATTGGGCTGTTTCAATGGTTGGCAATTATTGAGGATTTATCGCAAATCTGAAAAATGATGTGCCAAATATTTTTTGCGTACACTGCGTAATCCATTGTCAACATTTGGTTGCAAAAATGATAGGAGGGCTTTTACATGCCTCTCTTAATATTGAATAAAAACAATAAATTTAATTAAATTCACTTTGAGATCGTATTTTCCGATAGCTCTGTGAGGAAAACCAGGATTTTAAGCCCTTCTATTATATAGGGAAGTTCGCTGGCTATCGAAGGGTAATTGTCTTATTAGCGTTGTTTTACTTTGTAATAGTATTGTGTCGTTTATGAGTGACAAACAATTTGTGGAAAAGATGGTAATCAGATATATTTTAAGAACTTAATAGATCAAGCAAACAGTTACTAAGGAAGAACGTAATCCCTTAACGTGAAATATAGTCATTATCGTTTTTATTGAAAAGCTCAATCTCTTTAACATTAATGTTATAATTGCATATTTTTTTTTAAATTTAAATATAAACAGTATAATTTTTAATATGTAATATGGATGAGAGCAAAGAAAAATATTAAACTCAAAAGAGGGTAACAGGCACAAAAAGTTTGAGAAATGCTGTCCTAGAGAGTCGCGATCGCGTCCCAAATTCTTGACCGTCGCAGCCAAGATATCAGTGCTTCTTTTGCACGAGTTCTCAACGAGCTTGCGGTTGAAAAACAAACATGTAAGACGCTGTGCACCATAATTGTTTTTTTCATATTTAATTTTATGTTTACTTATTAGTATAAATGCCATCATGAAGCATTGGAAAACCGTGATATAAAACCAAATAATAAGACGTATGAGTATTACAATTTTTGATTATGATTATTACACGTGTTGAACGGACCCCATAAAAATATAATATACCCCTATAGAAAATTTATTGTATGGGCGTAATATATTAAATAAAAAAAGTGCTGACTGCATCATCTGCGCTTTAATCCTTTGGTGCCGAACGGAACACTGACGTTACTCCCTTCGATTGTTTTTTCTCACATCAGTTCAAAACGGGCGTTAAAGTTTAAATTTATTATTTTCAATTTGAAGTTTGCAAGCTGTGACCAGGCGCGTCTCCCCTTTCGCGTGTCCAATTCATCACCGGGAAGAAGAAGAGGGAATCGTGATTGACACTGGCAATTTTGCAAATGCAACATGCAACGCAACTGTACAGTGCTGATAACGCTCTGTGCGCGACACTGTCGAATATATGTCATGGTCCCCCCATAAAAATGACATGGTGTGATGTAATTATAATATATTTTATAAATAAAGATATTATACAATATACTATTCTGAATCACTTTAGAAATTATCGAATGTTTCTAATGAGAGTTTCTTATTCTAATAAAATACTTTAGCGTGTTATAATTGCGTGTAAAAGGCAATCAGAAACAACTGCTCCCTATTAACAGATGAACTTGTACTGTCTGTGATAAGCATGTCAATTGTCAGACATATTTACTGCGCAGATTATATTTGACAGGCAATTACTGAAGATGCATTTTGTTACACTCGCTGATTTATTATAAAAATGACGACACAAAGAATTAGCATTTTATTTTGGGTTAAAAATAAAATAAAGTGTATTAAAATAATACGAATATAAAAAAGGCTTTTGGCCAAGATGAAAATATTATGAATGAAAGCCACATAGAAGATGATAAAAAGATTTAAAACTTATGTCAATTATTTTTATTGAATCTTTTTAAATGACCATTATTACATTTAATTTTAAAATTATGTATTAATAAATAAGTTTTCTACAAACATTATAAATGATCCATAGGTAGAGTACGCTCGGGATAAGGATTCCGGTTTGTTATTGTGTGCGTGAACTATGTGGCTCAAAACAATTTCGCTCAGAATATTTATTTTTTTTTATTTTAAAAGAAAATAAATGTTTATTTAACATACATATATCTGAGCTAAGTTGTAAATTTCAACGGACAATTAAAAATATATTATTTAATCGAAGAAACCAAACATTGATGTCATTAATTAAATATTAGCAAAATTCAAAATCTTTCGCTAGTCAAAAAAATAATGAAGTCTTTAGCTATTCTTCAAAAGCAAAAAGATATAAAATAGGGAAAGAAATTATTCGCAGATTGTTTAATGGCTCGACGACTCTATTAAATCATTAGTATCCATTGAATAAATTAAAAAAATATCATTGGCGCAACGATAAGAATAATAACTTTTTTAAGCCTTAAAGAGAATAGTGTAAAAAAACCAACAACGTACGGATTAATGGTACAATATTTAAAATATTTTAATTCACGGGTAAGAGTACGAATAACTTACAGTGTATATTTGAAGCCTTGATATCAATTAACACAGATATGCTCAAGAAATTTTGTTCTCTTAAAATTTCATTTATAAATAAAAAACAGTGGCACGAGTTTAGTGACCTACCCATGGGACAGTGGGCATATCTGGGTTAAACCAATATCAACACAAAATTATTTAAAATAAATCACTAGAGAAGATCGAACTTCTGTGCCACACTGCACTTTAATGACGAATACCAGCGTTGACGAATTAGCGACTGTCCTTAAAAGAGAAAGCGAGACAACGAAGTACACGCTACATCGCTTCTCCCTCTCGTATACATGTACACGCATATAATAACAAACCGGCATTCTTATACCGAGCGTACTCTACTGTCATATAGTGGAACAACCTTACAACATCATAACTTACGTTATTCCACAGTTGAAAATATTCACTATTTTAAAATCCAATATCGTATTATATATATGATAGATACTATTAAAATATATAAAAAAATTCTGATGAATAAATTGTGAAATATAATGTTATAAAAATGCAAAAATGAACGTATGTAAATCTGTAAATTAATTTTTAACCTTCTGTAAAGTTGATTATTTACGTATTTAAGACTTACAACGTTATTCGCGTCGCATATTCAATTAACGAAACATTTATTAATACTATTTTTTTGATAGAGCAAGGGGTAAAATTAAGGCTAAATAGCCCATATTTAGTCAAGTACTTAGAGCTTGTTTCTAGTTAGAATCTGTAAATCAAAATTATTAGAAAATTCTGATTATGTTGCCGTTTATATCTAGGTACAACTTTATATTTATTTAATTATTTTATTGAATTTTAATATTTGATTGTAAATCAAAAATGTAGACAGGTTCTCTTATTGTCCCTTGACGCACATGGGATTGAGCTTTTTTGTATTAAAATGGGATCAACGCGAATATTCCCTCAAGGACCCGGCTGGCTGGAAAGGATTTAGCATGGGATTAGTGCTCGTGTTGTGTGTATGCCTCCCTTTTTTGACACTCGAATAGAATAGACTTTAACGGGGATGTTATAATAGCGTTATCGTGTCGCAACACGTAACGAAAAGGGAGAGGACATACCCCAACTGCAAAACACTATGGCCGACACTTCTCAGCTTTTAATTAATTTATATATTTAGATATACACGTGTATATTTGTTTGTGAAACGTCTGGTCTTGTCGTCTATTGGATTAATTGATATATATATATTCAATAGTAACAGTAACGGGCAAAAATGCAGCATTAAAGATCTGTTATTTATTAAGACCACCGTGACTTAACCTTAATATTTACAAATTGTCTATGATCGCTCAAATAACCTGAAAATATCCAAGTTAAATCATTTGAGCAAGTTATATACGTATATATATATAGTACATTTATAATTTTGAACTTCAAAAATTGTATTTATAATATTACATGTAATAAATAAAATAAAAAGTAATAATAAATAAAGAAATTTATAAATCAATATTCAACAAACTAAAACATTTTAATAAGTTGCTAGTTATGACCTTTAAATTGAAAAACAATAATGGTGTGTGGTAGCGTACTGTCGTGTGCAAAAGAATTGGACCTTTTATTTGATTGACTATTGCAGGTACTATACGTTGCAGTTTTTGTCGGTTTCTAAGCAATATTTTAGGTGTGATGGTTTTACCAAAATTTAAATAAATCAATTTAAAAAAAAATAGATTGCGAGATATGAGTGTATGTGAGAAACATAATCCCAAGGCACATGCGAGTGAACTAATTCGAAACATTGTCGCGTCCCTCGCTCATGTCATAATGGCTAAGCCCTAAGTCACACGACGTACCTTTGTCAGATTTACTATGTTTTGCCGTCCGGCTATTTCGACACTTGCCATACAATAATTTATTGCATTGAGCCGATGCTTTTCCCTTTCTGTTTGATAATAATTTACGTGTTGACGCCTATCGGTGATACGCTTATACACTGACGTCGGTCATGTCTGACTGACACCATAGTCTAGCAAATTGCACAAATGTCTCTGCGTTGTTTGTCAACGGACACATATTGACTACATTTATGCTATATAAATGTTATATTAAAAAGGATTCGTTCGTTTTTATTCATTAAAAATCAAGATTAAAGTGAGTACGGCAATAAGCATAAATTTTCAGAAGCGATAGTTTAAAAATTACAATTGCATGTTAAATATAACAAGCATTTAATAAGGTTGTGGATTTAAATAGCCAATATTTGCTGTCTACAACCGATCAATTTCAGAGGGTCGCGATTGCGTCCCTTATTCTTAATCGTTGGGGCTAGGACGTAAGCGATCGAGAACGCTCTTGTTGCACAAGCCAAACAAGCTTGCCAAGCACAAGGATATTTTTAGGTGTAGCTATGATAAGCTGGAAAAAATATATGTGCTTGTGTGTGCCCCATGCCTGTTTTTATTTATTTTTATTAAATGTTTACATGTATATTTAGTGTTTGTATCATTGGGGTTAACCTAAAAATTATTGAAGAAAATATTATTTCATAAATTGCGCATCAATTAAAAATAAATCTTAACACACACATGAACATATGTATGTATAGAAAAAAGTTTATATCGATTGGTCGCATAATAAAAGTGACACGTTCAGTAGGGGGGTTGAAACGTTGGAACGCTAATCCGACTGAAACTTGTGCAAAGTGGCGTAAAGCCCGAAAATAACACGTCAATCAAAATAGACTTGTGAAGAGAGAGGGACACGTACATACAATAACACGCACTTAAACACACTGACACACACATATACGTACATACAAAATGTGTGGAATGACATCTGTCCCATGAACCACTTATTTGTAATGTGAGTGACTGCCAAACTGTGCTTTATTACCTTTTAATTATTTGGTTTAGAAAAAAAGCAATAATATCAGATTATATTTAGATTAACTTGTTATCAATGATTTTAATAAAATATAATAAATTTTAAAATCAGCTTAGAATTTTAAAACTGAAAAATATAAAAACCCATCATTAAAAAAATATTTAAATGTAACATATGTAAGAATGTTTTTAATTAAGAAATGTTTCTGGAATATAATATAAACAATTATTATTCCAATATATTTAAAGCGGCTTGAGAAACTTAGTCGCGTATAATTCCTTACCCCATGAATAAAACTGGGAGACTTTTCTGAATGACAATTGTGTATCTAATATGATGAAATGTATTTGTCCATCGACGCTAATCCTCTCGCTGGCTGCAGATTGGGTGTATTTGTTACGACAGAGAATTAAATTGAATTTAAGAGATTAAAATACAATAAAAAATATACAATAATATAATACACCTAATGTTATTGTACATTGTATGCAGAAGTGCATAAATTATAACGTTATTATAAAAATACTTCAGATTTTTTATTTATATATGATACAATACATATGGATGGTTTTATTAGAAAATCTTTGTTGAGGGCCAAATTGAATGCAGTTCGTCCCAATCGCTTATTTTCCATATTCACGTAAACAAGGGAGAATTCAATTTCAGAACGTGTTCCGTAATCTCACCTTGCAGTCCTGCTAGTGTTTTAAAAATACTCGTATTCCACCAAAATATAATAAACGTGATGTTTTAACGTTGGTTTTGAAGCAAATTTCACATGTAAATATAAAGTAATTAAATATTGATATAATGAAAAAATATATACGGATCTCTTTTCATGCATGAAAAAACACGGTTACGTTAAAAAATTAAGGAAGCGTTCGATAATTTTTCAAAACCACACAAATCTAAAACAGTAAGTTAAAATTATACATAGAACCGCTAAAAAACAGTTAATTAAAAATTTAGGAGCATAATAAGCTCTAAAATAATCCTTGAATCAAATTGTTTTTTCGATATTTTTGATTTGGAATTGGATAAAATTAAATATATACCACATAGACTACTTAATGTGGATAAAACTGGAATTAATGTTGTGCAACATAAGTATATTAAAATTGTAAGCCTTAAGGGTAAAAAACAAATCTGTATGTTAACCACATTCAGAAGAGGCAAATTAATGACTATGATTATTACAGAAATGAATGTTTGCGGGTTTTATATACCTCTTTTTATATTTTCCTTATGCAAAAATATGGCAGAGGGGTTGATGAAAAAAGCACTAAATGGATCGATTTCAGCCTGTCATTTTTTAGGATGGATCCAAGTAGACATTTTTTTAAAATAGTTGAAGTTTTACATACATTTTACGAAGTTGATTTTTGTTGATTTTAGTTCATTATAATTTGCACACGAAAAATATTTAGAATTGAAGAAAATTGATTAAGAATTTCCTTAAGTCGAGTTATCACTAACAACATTGTATGTAGAAGCCTACAATAAGCCACTACAATGAAAGCAGCTGTGAATTCTTTTTTTATCCCTCTAATAGAAATATATTCGATGACCACGAATTTAACCATCATATGTTGCCGTCTCGTCCAAAGAAAATATTTATCAGAATACTTAAAATGTATTGTCGGAAACCTTAACTAATAATTTTGAATCGCAACTAGGGTGCTCTTTTCAGAGTTCACCCAATCGTCAAATAATATTGCCAACTCATTCAAGTCCTTTGCCTTATACTAACACATTACAATCCGGTAAGAGAAAGTCAAGAGCTGAGTCAGTAAATTTAATAAAGACTAGAAATACACATAAATCTGTTTTATGTGTATTTCTATGGATTGTATAAATTCAAACTTCTATAGCCATATTATTTTTTTATACTTATCTACCCTTAAATAATCTATATTTATAGTAATAACTCTATTTACATTTTGATTAAATACTTTCATCTTTAATATTTTTTGAGCATCCTACCATTTCATTTATGTAATCTATTTTTATTTAAAAATACTCTAATTGCATTATTTTGTATTTTGTGCAACATCGTTTCATCTGAATTATTAAGCATATATTATTTAATATTATTGCTTAATAATTATTTTAAAAAAGTCGCAGGGAGCCAATTAGTGAATTTTTGCCATGGCGACCATTGGAGTGTGTCTCACACTTCAATGGTGCAACAAAACTATTTTTTTCTTCAAATACGGGCGTTCTTCCGCAGTTTTTGCATTCAGTTTGTTAAGTAATGATGTTTTACCGTTTTAACACAACTCCATGATTATCCCAAAAAACAGTCGCAATTACTTTCCCGGCCAATGGAACAGTCTACGCTTTTTCGGAGCCGATTCAACCTTCGCAGTCCACTGTTTCAACTGAGTCTTGGCTCAAGAAGTGTAGTAGCATATCCAAGTTTTATCTACAGTTATTAATCCACGCCAAAACTTCGACTTATATTGCTTAAACTGCTTTGGAAATGTTCATTCGAATGCGTTTTTGATCCTGAGTGAGCAAATGCAACACCCAGCTTGCGGTTAGCTTTTTCATGCCCAAATCTTCAGTCAATATATGACAAACAAGCAGCGACATAGACGTATTGCCTTTTAAATTCAATATTTGATTTTTCCCATATCTGAAAAAACACTAACATCGTCTGACACAAACGACTTTTAAACAACTGAGCGTTCAACGTGGCTGAAATTTTCAAAAGTTCAACGCATGCAGAATATTTTTTCCGAGTACGCTATCTTCATGTTGAGGTTTGAAACTTTTCAGATTACACTCGTAATTATTAACATGAACATAAAATGAGCTATTCTAGCACATATGGAAACTAAAATAAAATAAAATAGTCAAGGAATAAAATATAAAAATATAAATGCTTAAAATATCTTGGCGTGTTTAATTATTTACTGTTTATTTGGTTCTTAGAATTTATGTATATGTATATTATTCAATATTTATTATTATGTGCAACCGCTGTTAAAATACACCGCCACTCTCACACCGGAATATTCACTGTAAATAGAAAGAAACTGTCTGAATATGAATTGGCTAATACGGACGCGCGTTCAAATTTTATCGCAAACATTTCCTGGACCCATGCAACGATCAACATTTATTACAATCCAAACCACTAAGTCCTACAGGTCAATAAAAAAACAAATTTACTATAAGGATTGAGAAACACACGTGCTTTTTCAGATGCAAATAACGAGACAATTCGTGATTTAATATTACTTCATAGTTTTTGTCTTTCTTAGAAAAAAATCCTGGGATCATAATATTGGCTCGCAATTGCATTGATAAATCGTATTCAAATCACCGTCCGAATTGCGCGAATTAATTGCGTTCGCGCCCTATTGCATCTTATGGGGATGATTCGGCCCAGGGGTTGTCCGCATACCTCCATTTGTGATGGAATAAGTGGTTGGCGGATCACATATCTATCCCATGACACGATCCATTGGCATGTAGGCGTCGATAACCACCGGCATTAATGTACCGTGAAATGGAATTTAAAAGCCTCATCCCCCCAGGGCATTTAATATGTAACAGATGGTTTGATAGAGGGACTGAATGTGTGTGTGTGTGTTGTGTATAACAAAGGACTGTCACTCGGGCCCAGTGGCATTTTAAGCATTGCAATTCAAATTCTATTAAAATTTATTCCACAGTTATTAAAAGGCGAACGGGGGCGGGGGCGAAAAGACGGGCGCCCCCAAGAATTCGCCGCCCCCGTGGCATTCGCTCGCCCCGCTCTGTGTGCGCGCACTTAATTAAAATCGGGAAACATCGATATGCCGAATGCTTTACAATGGGCTCGAGTGCTTTACAATGATGTACTGCGAGCGATGCCTGTAAGCGAACGCCGTCGTCATTAGCGACTGGGGCGAGATGACACAACCCATTTTGTAGAAAATTATTGCATTATTAAGATTTAAAGAATCGTCTCTGGATGTCTTAAAAAAACAAATCTACAATAATTTATATATAATTCAGGCGCTTTAGTCATGCTTTAAGAAATTTATTCAAGTATTTTTGGGTTGAGCACTTTTGCATTGCATCTTGTAATGGCGATTTTTTTATTTCGAAAATGTCGGAATTTGTAATACAATTTGCGTTAAAAATAAAATAAAATGAAGTGGCTCAAATGTTCGGAAAAGTTTTGTGGAGAATTTTATGTTGAAACGACAAATTTATTGATGTTTATTAATTAAAAATGACTATGTACTTATTTTTCACCAAAATACTATTATGGAGGTTGCTAATAAAGATGCTGTTTTAAGCAGGACTGTGGAGTCGTTAACACGAAAACACGACTCCGACTCCGACTCCGATTCCGATATTTACCAACAGCACGACTCCACTCCGACTCCGACTCCGACTCAAAAAAGTTTAATTTTATCAGGTATTTTTGGTGTTTTTCTACACGTATAATATTCATACGCTATACACATTAATTATTACGCAATTAAAAATTCATAAATTTCATAATTTAAAAAAATGCTCGGAGTCGCTCATTTTTCACGACTCCGACTCCGACTCCAACTCCGGCCAAAACACCACGACTCCACGACTCCAACTCCGACTCTGACTCCGACTCCACAGCCCTGGTTTTAAGTCATTTTAACTATCATAAAATGTATATAACAGGTAGCAGTAAAATTTGTTTCAAAAGTGTTTAAATTTCAACAAAAAGCAATGTTTGGAAATTGTTAAAATTCGCTGACTACAAAAAATATTTTTAAATTTAGCAAGGATTTGTAAAAAGAATATTTATTAACTTATTAAAATAAAATTTAAGCCATATTGATCTCACAGGCTACTCCAATGCGTCACAATGGTCAAAAATTAACAAAAATTAACAAATAATGCAGATAAAACATAAAAAAAATACAATAGAACCTTGAATAACCAGTGACTTGACTTTTGAGATTTGAGCATTTTTTAAAATTTGATTTGACTATTTCAATTTATTGCAATAGAGAAAATTGATTTGACATACGAGTAATTTGAGTTACGAGCTCCGTCACGGAATGAATTAAACTCGCAAATAAAAGCACCACTGTATAGTCCATCCAAGATGTTAACGCTCATCATCATTGTGTTGGAAACAAGGGTGCGTGTACGCATGCATGCATACATATACAGTTTTCCGCGAATTTGTTTACACCGATAGGAGAACGTTACCAATACTGGGCTGTTTTAACGGTAGGGTGACCACACGTTGGAAATTGAATTAAAAATTATAATGTGTTATATTTTTATTATAAATTATTGTCGTGTTGTGTTATTTTATAATCAATAAAACAATTCCTGTTTTATTCTATTATTATTTTTGAAAAATATTATATTAAGCAGATATTCAACCTGGAGAGTGATTCCAAAACTGCTAACATGTTTTTGATTAAATATGTATATAAATAAATAAAATATTTAAGAAAGTGATATTTTACATTATCTTCAACAAATTAAATTAAAATAGGAAAGTAAATTAAAGGTTTAACTTCGCATGGTCACCCTATTATATTCCCTCACCAATACTGTAGCAATGAGCGTTCATATCTTGGACGGACTATACATAGTTAGAAAAATAAAAAAAAATGGTACAGACCTGACCAGCTTTTCGGAGCTGACGTTAAATAAGTCAGTGTGCAATGTCGGCGTATCAAGGAGTCGGATGGCAACAGTCGTAGGTGAATCGGCATGGCTCTAATGGGCATCAGAAGAGGACGCGATCGTGAATCTCGAAGACGTTCTGAAAATGAATAGTGAGTGCTGGTCATAACAATTTTTTAATCCCGACAGTTGGGATGGAAAATTCGTAGAGTGCCGTAAATGTTTAGTATTTTTATTGAATAAAAAATAAATAATTTTTTATTTAAAAATTGAGTACAATGCGAATGTAAAGTTTATTAAAATTAAATCAGTATCTTTAAAAGAAATTCACAAACTTATTTTTTAAATAATAAAAAAACCGATACTTATAAATTAGATGTAAATATAATTTAAGAAGCTTGGTAAACTCTAGGAACTAAATTACATTATTTAGTAAATGAAGCATTCTCCATAGAAGAAAATCTGATAACTGCAGATTGCTACTATTACACCTATTCCTAAAATAAAAAATAGTAAAAAAGTTGAGGAAATGAGAGCAATTACCATGTTGCCTTCTATATAAAATGGGATTACACAATTAAAAGATTTCATTATTTCTCAAAACATTCTATATGAACAACAATCGGGATTCAAAGAAAAACATTCTACTGAAACTGCATTACAAGTGGTAATACATGATTGGTTGTTAGCCGAAGATACAAACAAAATCATTGGAGAATTTTTCTTGGGTTTTAAGAGAGTTTTGGAAATAATAGACAGAATAATAATATTGAAGAAATTAGAGATCATAGGTATAAGTAAAATAGTTTTCAGATGGTTTAATAATTATTTAAAAAATAGAAAGAAAAAAGTAAAAATAAATTATGCGTATTCTATAGAGGATATAATATCTCAAGGTGTACCACAGGGGTCTAAATTGGGACCATTGCTGTTTAAATTCTATATTATTGATATAATTATTATTAATTAAATTTAGAGAAACATTGTAATTACATATTAAAAAAATAGTAAAAAATAGGTATATTATCGAGAATGAAAAATATGTTAAGTATAAACATAAAAAAATAATCTACAATAGTATTATATACCCCCATTTTAATTATTGTGTAACAATATTAGATATGTTTGAAGGCTTAAGAAATATTGTAGAAGAATGTTTTAGTGTTTATATATAAGTTAAAAAATAATATGTTACTCGAGTATTTTAATTAATATTTAATAAAAAATTAAGATGTACATAGATTCAACACTAGAAATAGAGACAAGATAAGGATAGTTAGGTATAAAGAAATGAGTACGGCCGGGGGAATTATGTACGGACGTGTGAATTTGCATAATAATATTTCTAGAAGAATCCACAAAAATAAAAATGTAGCGGGTTTAATAAATGGAATAAAGAAACACTTGCAATATGAAAAAAATCATAATTTTAAGTACTTTTTTTATTTATATTTGTATTATGTATGTTTAGTTAAAATTTATTTATTGTAAAAATTATCTATAATAGCTAAATAAATTAATAAAATAATACAAAAACTAACATGGCTCCTTCTTTTAAGCTGCTTCCACACGTGTAGTTTTTAAATCTTGCTGCATAGTATAGTTTTCTCAAACTATTTGGAACAGGTGCCTCATCCAAATGATCCAGGTAAGCACGCGCAAACCTCAGTCCTGCCTCAATTCTCGACATTGACCCACTTTTTACAGTTCATTTGTTACAAGTTTTTTATTATTGTTTGTTGCTAAGCAAACGCGTAAATAATAAAAGCCGGCATTCAAAGTGGTCTAAAACATGGTTGCTGAGAAGAAATGTCAATATTAATTTAATGAAGGATTCTAATGATTGGAGGAATTATATGAGAGTGGACGAAACCGCCTACAGTGAACTACTAGCATTGGTGACATCAGCAATTTAACGACAAAATACTGTAAGTAAATATAATATTAAAATGGGAGAAAAAAATAGTTTTTATGTGATACACATAAAAGAAAAGTTATACTGGTTGCTTGTGATTGATTCACACGTTTAGAATTTAATTTTATAATTTTTGTTACTTTTTGTAAAAGTGTGGCGCCTCTAGTAATATATGTATATGAGATCCATTTTGTTTTATAAAACATAAAACTTTGACATATACAAGTTGATTATTACAACCTCTCTTATTTTTTGCGTGAGTCTAGCTGACAATTGCGAAAGCCCAGGTAGGAGGTCAGTCGTAGCTTCAGTGTACTCAGTTACTAGATAATAAACATTTATATTTAATAATATTTTTCTGTTGCAATCAGTACAAATAACTGCGCGTCGAACGGCGAATCGTTAATTTACAAACCTCTCGCCGGAAAATCAGTCTCAAAATTATTGTTCGCGAATAACGCAAATACAAACGGCGAATGTGAGAATCTAGAGAGAAAGAGAAAGAGAGAGCGAGAGAGAGAGTAATCTTAAAAGTTTTCCTGGATGAATGAGGGGCGTGCAAGGGGTGCCAGGGGCGCCGCAGACAAAACGCTCAGCCCTGCAGTGTGCAAGTGGAGGGGGTTGTCGAAGATTGAGGGGGTGGAGGTGGAGCGCTAACTCGGCTCATAAATAAACAATAATTTCTCGACATCGCCGCCGCCGAGAATGCTGAGACTTATTAAACTCAAACACATTTCTGATTTGTTCTTTACTCGGTTTCGACCGAGGGTCTACTGGCGGCGATTAGCGTCAGTGGCGTAGAGTGGTGAGGGTGGTGGTGGCTCACGATGCGATTGTTTCGTACGCCAGATGTCACTTACTTTGCTCAGCTCGCCACCTTGCTGTTACACTTTGTTGTTGGTCGTATACTTGTATGCAAATCTTGGCGGAGTAGATTTAGCTTAAGATTTGTATCGTCAAAGAAAGCGTTAAAATTACTAGGTTATAAAATATTTCCTCTGATTTTTACCTTAACAGTATCCAATCATAAGTAAGTCCACAGAAAAAAATACATAAACATTTAGATTGATGACATCCTCACAAAGTTTTTTAATACTGGAATATCACTATACTATGATCAAAGCCTATGCATAGATTTTATTAATTAAAACTATGCTGTGTATTTCTAGATATTGAAAATCTAGAAATAAATGATAAATTGGAATTAAAATTATACAATAATCAGCAATTATAATCTCCTTGAATAAATATAAATTAAAATACACTGGAATCGGTATTATTTTTAAGTTACTACAGTAAAATATGTTCGAATATTTTGTACATTTAAATACGTTCAGATTGTCCATTATAATGTAACCCTTATGTCTGGTTTTTAAAAGGGTAATTATGAGATTTGTTCGTCGATGAGTCATCCTCTTTCTCATCGGCTTGTATCTGTTATTTTCCGTTCGTGTGACACGCGTAGATATTAAAATTAAAACATTTAGTATAACCTTACTCAATTAAATTAATTATTAGAATCTTTAAATGTATTTTGTAATAAATAATATTTAATTTTGTTACTATTTTTAAAGAAAAATAAGAAGAACGAAATATTTACTTGTTTGTTTTAAACGAACTTACAGAGTTTGATACATTTTTTCTTTGGAAATTAAGTGACTTGTTGCCTTCTTGATTAGCTTGTGTGGGCAGTACGTGAATTATATTATTCGGTAAAACTAATAATATTCTCATTTTTATTGTTACTGTTATGACATATAAAACACATGTATGTTTATATTACAATTGTTTTAAACCCATGTCACATTTATTTTACCATACTATTTATTGTATTTAGTCTAACATGAAAAACGATATATGGCAGCATTTTCATACAGCCGGCTATACATAATAAGTGTGATTGATTTCCCTTCAAAAATAAATAATTCAATCTGCGATGTTAACACACGAAAATGGAACAACACAATGTTATTTATACTCCATAACGACCGCCTTACACTCGATACATCTATTATATGATAATTTTACGATTTCGTAATTATTGACGGTACAAAACATCACCGTGTTTCGAGTTGTAAAGTTTTCGATGTAAATTTTCCACACGCTCGCCGTCTAAATTATACGCCCTGTAAAATTATGTCCAGAGAAAATTCGTGGCGGTTGGAAATATGTTAAAATAGTATGTGAAGTAAAGTATAGATCTAGAGATAGCAACTATATTTGTCCGTGTATAATACATATATTCAACAATATAATTAACTCATTTTAAAAGGTTTATAAACACGTGCTCCTGAATGTTGTTAGTGAATTAATACAAAAAAACAATTATACTTTTTTTATTGTAGCTTATTAAACGCTCTTACTTCTTAAATTTTTTAATAATGGTTCACTAGTGATATATTATTTTTTATTCTGCTTTCAAATCGCAAAACTTATTTATGTCATATGGTCGTATTTTTAATGAAAAAAAACACTTTTTTCATTTTTATTTTGTTTAAAAATTGAATAATAATTTGGAGATACAGTTTTCTCAACTATTTTTTTACTTAATGCTTATTTTTATTTTCATGCTTAAAAATATAGTTTCTTTTCGAAGATAAAACTTTCTCCCACCTCTCCGTAATTTTTTTAATTCTATTACCATAAAATGTTAAGAGGTTTTAATTTGAAATTGATCGATAATCTATTATTGAGATCGTCTGGATTTTGATTAAAAAATCTGTCTAAGAAGTATTACATTGATCGAAGTTAAAGCACAACTGACTGTTTGAACTTAATTTAAAAAATGCGACAAGCATTTCGAAATTATTTAATATATGTATGTTTTTATTTGTGTACTATGAAGTATGTTTAGTTGCTTACATACAATATCAAAGAAAACCTTGCTTAATTGATAGCTTTGATGTCTTTAATGTCCTGTGCCGCGTCGTATGGGGGTTGAACTTTGAGAAAAAGTTATATAAGACAAAGCAGGAAGATTCTGAAAGAAAGCACCACCCTCTATAGCCCCGGAGCCTTTTTTTTGCTAAATTGAAAACTTTTTAATTGAAATCCTCTTCGCGCTGGGGGAACACTATCTGCAGCGATTTAATTCAGAAGGGTTGATTTTCACCATAATTTAATTTAAATAAGTAGGCAGGGGGAGCCAAGTGAGGTCTGGTCGATTTCACATGTCGACGGGCGCATTATCTGGATCTATGGTCAGTGATCAAGATGGATAATGTGTGATTAAGTGATTGAGATACAATGGGTCATGAAGTTATATATACATTTATTGATACGCAGAGGGCGAAAGACAAACAATAAATTACTAGGAATTGCAATTATATTTCCATTAGGGAAAATTACATTTTTCCTAATATAAACACTGAACATTATAACATAGTATATTTATCAAACCATATACGTGTGTATAATAATATACGAGATCTGTATTTCACAATATTCAAATTGTTTGTAATTTTTATGGAGAAATTTGTCTTTGATATCAACTGAAAATTGATTACAAATAGGGATTACTATTAATATATATTGAGACAATTAGTATTATCTTACATATAATTGTTCTAAGCTGCTTCTGGACGCGCATAACTTAAAATGCAACATTCTCCGTTCGATTCTCTACTCTGAAAATCGTATCACTTTGTATGAACGGTGAATAATAATACACGTAAACAAAAGAAATATATTTAATTATAATAATAAATAAAAATTAAATTTGCTTCGTTGCTTTCCAAGGCACCGGTAATGCGTTCTGTTGTTTCGACCAATGAAAAATAAGCATTCAAATATAAAACAAGATGGCCGACAGTACCATGACAACAGTTTTAAATAATTATTATTTATTAATACAATTTTGTTACGCGACAATAATTTTCATTAATTCGTCATTTGTCTGAATATAAATAATCGGATTGCAAATTAACTAGGTGTGTTATAACTGTGAAAATTAAATATATACCTTATGTGTGTAAGAATTATAAGAACACATTGATTAAACTAGATAAAAAATCGTAAAACAATCTTCGTAATGAAATCTTCAAATTTTGAATTCACGGCGACGGGCTCAGAGGCCAAAAAGTGAGTTTTTCCTTTTATAAATAATCGGATTGAAAATTAACTATGTGTGCTATAACTATGAAAATTAAATATATACATAATGTGTTTAAGATAAGAAGAATACACTGATTAAATTAGATCAATAATCATAAAGCAATCTTCGTATTGAAATCTTCGAATTTTGAATTTCTGTCGCCGGGCTCCAAGGCCGAAAAGTGAGTTTTTCCTTTTATATTACATAAACATTATCATTGCTTCCAATTTAATGCACATATATGTTAGATTTTAAGAATTGCAAAAAAACAGGCATGTTTTAAACGTGAACGTGTAATATATTGTTAGTATGTATGAGGATTGAAAGTTAATGTCGATCAAATCAGCGCTGTCGCAGTGGGAACGCTATATAAATCAGCCAACGGACAGCTTATAAATGTGTATTTTCTTGGATGTTATCTAATATACGACACTTTACAATGATTATAAATATGTGATTGCATATCTAGAATAATCGATAGCCAAAATATCTAGGAGTGGGTTATTTTTAATTTCGATGTGGCAAATTATGTATACGTCATGGTTTTTATTCAATTTTTGTTCTGTGCCATCATTCCTCTTTCGGAATAGCCAAATTTAAGCTATTCAGTTACATCAAACTTATGTAGTATGTCAGTGACTTCAACATAAGAAAATTCACTCTTTTTAGATATATACCAATTCTACGTTGTAGCAATATAGGTCGTCAAATTGTTCCATCATTGCTACTGAAAAAATATTGAAAACAATAAGACCTTTATCAAAAGTAAACATTGAACCCATTATTATTACTAATATAATCCATAAATTAAATTTAAACGACAACCGAAAAACAAAATTGATGAAAGTTACTGTAGAGGATTAAACACGTAGATTGGCATCTTTTCATTTTCTTGAAAATTGTCGCAATATTTCATATATTAATTATTTGCCATACGTAAATGGTATTAGATCTATCATTGCTTCTGAAAATTAACTGTAAACGATACTATATAGTGGGTAAAATGTAGCTTTTTGTTTTCACTAATACGAGATTTTTCATTATTACTAGCATTGTAATATGTTTAATTAACTTTGGTATGTATACCTTTAATTGGCCAATCACAGCTGTTTGTTTTTTAATGTTAGATCCTTAAGAGTCAATGGTAATTTTGTTAGAATAACCGTGATATATTATTCATATAACCAAATACTTACTGGCACACTCATAATTAATAGTTTTGATTATATTGTCTTTAATTCCAAATGCTATATCACTTTAAGTCATCTTCAATTGACACTTTGTAAAAAAAACGCCGTGATTATAACATATTACACTGTTTATTTAATTGCACAGAAATGGGCGCAGCTTATCAACATATGTATAAAAATCATCAAATTCTAAAATAAATATTTTTAAAAATATGTTCAGTTTTTACGGGATTTAAAATATAATATAAATTCCATATAAAAAAATATATATACTATAATTTTAGCTAACGTTGGCAATTTAAAGTTATAGTTTTTAGAGAATTTTTAAAATTTCGCTTGAAAAAATATTTTCAACAAAAAGAGGAAAAGTTTCTAAATAAGGACTATTCATTACCAACCAACTACTAAACACATTGTGTAGAAAAAATCCCTTTTACTGACGCCTTTGAAAGGAAATTATACAAAATTGTATAACACTAATTTAAATATTTTTTAATTTATAAATTTTCAGAATAAAATTTCAAGATTTATGCAAAATATTTTTTTCAACCTTAAAAATATTTTTTATTTTATTATGGATTTTAAATATTCTTAATTTATTATAGATTTTAAATATGTTTAGTTTATTATGAATTTTAAATTAAGTGAAAACTTTTTGCACTTATTATTTATTAAAATATATAATGCTGCACAGAAAAACATTTATTTAAAAAATATATAAATCAAAATATATTTTAATAAAAATAGACAAAGGTCTGAAAATTATTAATATTTTTAAAGCGCACTTTTGGTCTAAAGTAACAGATTAGGTGTTAGATATTTTTAGTTTATTGTTTCTTTATAATTGGTAAATGTAATTGAAAATTGGCTTTTATATTTAAACATATAAACAAGTTTTTTAATTATAAATAACTTATGGTGTAACTAAAAAATGTTCTTTTTACTAAAATTTAAATTTATATGATAAAATTGTGTTATTAGCAGCGTTAAAACGCGCCCTCAAACACAAACTTATTTTAGAAATAATAATAATAACGAATACGGAAATAACGAAATTCCCAGTGTAACGAATCTTCAATTTGTCCCCGATAAACTTTCATACAAAATGTTGTCATTGTAACGAAGACTGATCTCACTATTACGAAATATTTTGATCCGAATTTAAGAATGACGTTGACACAATATTTCTCCAAATTCAGTTCGTCCTTGACTTGGTGTCAGATGTGTTCAAAAGCGACATTACAGGTGTTTCGCTGATCTTCAAACTTTTTATATAAGACATTATATTCAAAAATTTTATTGTGTTTCATACAGTATCTTTAAAAATGGACAAAAATGATCTGTCAACTTTATAAGAAGTTGTTTTGATGCTGTAGTAATATGGTAATTAAAAATAAAATAAAAAATATCGTCTTCCTTACATTCAATATAACGATTTTTCAGTATACCGAAATATATTTATTGGTTCCGTGAGCTTCACTATATTGAGATTTCACTAAACAATGCTTAATTTATTATTATCTAGCTAAGTTTTAAACCTATTCATAAATAATATACAGTATTTAGATTTATCATTAAATATCTAAATTTTAAATCTAACGTTAAATATTAAAAAATGTTTTCTTCTGGAAATATTTAGTCAAGTTTATTACATATTTTCAAATGAATTGAAAATGGTAAGTAGTTTTTTATAGATTGAACCATTTTGACTATCACTGAAGTCTTAAATATTAATCTCTTATTTGCACCATTCAATTTTAAAATAAATTTAAAAAAATCAGAACGAAGCAAAAATAATATTTAAAACCCAAAAAGTTGAGGGTCCGGTAATCGCACACTCGCTAACTTTGTTTGTTGTTTTTTTTTTTATTAAATAGCTATTTTGTATATAGTGAAAAACGGTTCGAAATTAAAACAAGACGTTTTTGGTAAATAGTGTTCAAAAGAGAATTTTTATAAATATAGCGTGTTTTGATTAAAAATATTGCCACTTTGTATAATATAAAGCAACATAATATTAAGAATTTCTTGAAAATAACCGCATAACAACTGAGGCTTAAAACTTTGAAGGTCAAATACGATTAAGTAGTCGATATAGAGGATCCAGATCATTGTTAATCTAGCAAGAATGGTGTTTTTATTGTGTTTTTCTTACAAAGTACTATATTGTTAGAATGATATATTTTAAAACTAGTTGTGTATTTGTGAAATACACTTAAAAAAACAATTTATGAAAACATTTGGCGTTGCAATTACTTCACTGAAAATGTTATAAATCGCTTCCAGCCATTTGTGTCCTCTCCCTCGTTTGACACGAGTAAAACTATTGACACAAAGGATTTATTTTGAGCAAGAGATGCTTATCCGTAATAACTGCGGATCGGTCGTTTCGCGTGTGCGATATCGTGTGGCATGTGTGTATGTGCGTATGCATGTGTGTATCGACGCAGGTCTTGTTTGCGTGCTCGAATATACCAGGGGTAGTCAAGCATAACAAATCTCAAATAGAAAAGGCAGCTATTCTTAAAATAATTGATAACAACTTTGAAAAACATTAAACATTATTTGACAAACATTAGCCCAATGCGTTACGACAGGATAAAAAAATTAACAACTACTAAGAATGTAGCGAAATATTAAAATCAAGTCTGTGAATTAGTTACATTTATTTAATTAATTATTAAATATTATTAGAGTTTACAAATAGATATTTATTTGCGAAATTAGTAAAATCTATGAAAACTTTATCAGTGAGGAATTTAAATTCCCACATTTTTTAATGCGTCGGGATGTTTCTTATATTGCACTATATCAAAGGCTTTATCAAAATATATGAAACGTGAATATAAAAAAAAATAAATGTAAAATTCTGTATTTAAAAAAAATGTGTTTATGCATAATCTGATTTAAAAAAATCACTGATTATGCTATCTTATTTGTTTTTGATGTGGGTTAATTTAAAAAATATTTATACTTATTGTGAATATATGGTTTTCTTTTTATGAGTTTTAACTTATAAGACTGTGTGTCAAAGTGTTCATATCACAAAATATATATTTAGTATTTTTATTAATGGTTGAGTACCCCGCACAAACAATTCGCTGGGCGATATGTTTACTTACCAATGCTAATAGATTATTCATAGGAAACGCATATATATTATATTTATTATTTTCATACACACACACAATGCATACAAGTATATATATTCATACATAAGTAAGTGTAGTAATGTAATAAGTACTGCAATGCAATATACATATGTAATTTTTCACACACGCTCTACATAAATATAATATTATACATTTTAATAGCAAACTTCATTTTACGTAGAAATAAATAATATTTTTTAATAGTATTTTAATATCAATCTATTGTTAAAGTGGCAAATTTTATTTACATACTTTTCTTTGAAATGTAAATATTATTTATTATCAAATACACGTGATTATTAATATTATTGAAAATATATGTTTTTTTAGTAGAATATTTATTTTTTCATATTTAAAGTAAACTTTGAACTTTGGTAAACAATTTAAACAGTGTTAGTGTTTTATGTAAATAGTTTTTAATACATCTGCCTGTGTTGTTAATGCTTCATTTTTATTTTTATACTGAATGTTTTTGATAAAATATATTCACTGCAGTCTTAAATTTTTGTATCTTTTTAGGAAAAAATAATAAAATATTAGTAGCAAACAAGCACCCATTAGAATCGACATTATCGCACGCGTGTCTTTCCCGTATTTGGCAGAAAACATTTATATATTTTCAAACGGCGGTATAAGTCCTTTAATAAATCCATATCTGGGCTATAAAATTATTTTATCAATAAATGGAAAGTGAATTGCCCAATAAATCATTGGGGGGAGAGCCGAGAGAGTCTATTGTACGGCGAGGGGAGAAGAACATTTGGCTTACTACCTAATCGTTAGTTCTACATACTTACACGCTACCCAATAAACTGTTTGCTACTACCATTCGTAGTATCAGTATTTCGAGATTTAAATATTTTTATATTTAAATGTCGAAAGTTATAAGTCAGTGACTTATACATGAAAAACATGGGTTCAAATCTTAGTGTCTGGGAGATTTGATTGATTTTTTTTATTTAACGAAAAATTTGATGATAAATAATTAATATAAATCAAGTCGCATATATTTAAAAAAATTAAATAAGCTGTACTGATTTACAGATATTGATTTCAGTCTGGTGTCCCACTACTTACTTAGTAGTTGTTGATTGTTCTAACATCTGTTATTTTGCAAACGAATCTTTATAATAAATATCTTTTATAAATACTTAAAATATTGTTAGTGATAAAAAATAAATATATTATAATTTTAAAAATATAAAATAAAAATTCGGGATCATTTTTAAGAACTACATATTATTTAATCATAAGTTATGTACATTCACTTCATTTTGTATAGCACATAAAAGCACTCATAGCAATTTATGTATTTACTTCAATATTTATCCGTTAGATTAAAAACAGCTAGGAATAATATAATCTAAGGTTATAAATAATATCAATTACAATTACTAATTTCAATCAATCAGGCATGATAATAATTTTGTTTGATTTGAACTCTAGTCACACATTACTAATTAAATATATTAAAATAAACATTGGTAGTATAACATATCATATCAATATTTAAACAATCATGAATAAGCATTATGATTGAATTTTTTAAAGTGCTTTGAGATAGTGCATCTTTTTATCAAAATATTTATGTACCTTTAAAATATTTTTATGTGTTAAATAATCCTTAAATAAAAGTCGTTCTTTTTGGTATTTAGTTCTATTTCTGCAGCCAGGACATTATCATATATCTTTGCTGGTCTCCCACATCCAGTACTTTTATTGATGTCATAATTTCCTATATGATATCTTAGATGAATTTTTAATGATGAATATTTAATGAATTTCACTTGGACAAATTTGGCCATCGTAAATTTTAATGCCTATTTTTTTCATATATCCTAATGTGGATCTTAAATGTATGCCAGCACATATATAACAAAATACATACTCTGGTATGAATAGATAAGGCATGACTGACTGGCATTTATTACGGGATTACCTAATATTTATTAAGTTAACTAATTTGTTTTAAATGCATAAAACATAGTCAATGCACGTGTGTTTTATTGGTTTTTGTCAAATTTACGACTGTGGTTAATGTCGTAGCCGGTCAGCGGAAAGTCGTTCATACGAAAAACAGATGTCAGTCACGGAGAGTCGTCCACGGGTTAATTGGATGACGGATAAATAGGTTAAAAGTCCCTTTCCGGACATAGATTAGATAATCTAACAATACACTACAACGATCCTAATTTATATAATTGAAGCTTTCACCATTGGCTAACCACTTTTTCCCCATTTAAAGTTTGATAGAGTGATGCGGGACGTATGTGGCTTATGAGAGCAATTTTGTAAATGAGTCTATATATCATCGAATGTGTTATTAATATACTTACGTTAATTAAATTAAATCATAAAAAATGTATTAAATTAATTTTGTTAAAACCAATTTCGGATTCAGTTTATAAGTTATAATACATTCACTATTATTAAGACATTTTTTATGTTTCATATGAAGGTTTTTTTTAGCCCCACTAATAATTTTAAGGATATTAGGTATTATCCACCGTTTTGCAATCAAAATTCATCTTAAGAACCATTTCATTTTTTAATGACATTTAGAACATACTTTACTACTTAAAAATATATTATATAAATATAAAAATAACAGTAATATTTTATTCATTTCTTGTTGAGAAGTAATAATACATAAATATATGTATATACATGTATGCGTTACATGTATGTTTATTTAGTACTGCACACAAAGAGCTCTGCTTTGACACTGTTACATTAAGATGATTGATGCTCTCGGCTGGACAGCTTTTATATATTATATCATATATGTATATAGTATATATACTATATTGTATAGGTACATAAAGCTGTGAGTAATATTTGCCGACGGATTATGAAGATTCCGCAAACCGTGTCGTATTTGCTTTGCGCAGATCTGTTCTTTCGCGGTATACACAAATGCGACACGAGGGGCGGTTGTAATCCATGGGAACTGCAAACAAATCAAAATTACACTTTGCACTGACTGCTAATGATAATAATATCGAAGTGCAATAGCATTCATGGTTATATGTGCAATCTAAGCAGTAGAAATGTGAATTAAATATTTATTTACTATTTTTTACCATTTTTGGTTCAATTAAAATTTTGTATGTGAATACTATTAATAGTATACAATAGCTTAAAAAATCATTTAAAAAGAGATTAAGACGTTAAATTAAAAGGGGACAAAAAAATTCTTTAGAAAAATTCTGGTTTGGAGCTTATTAATGCATATTTATAGTATTTTTTTGTAGCGCTACTAACTTCGCCTAGAAAATATTGTATTGTATTTAATTTTATTCATAAAATTATTACAATTTTTTTTTATTACTTAGCTATATATAATATATAATAGTTTTCTTGATTTTATATAAAAATGGCAGCAAGAATGACATGTGAAATTGTCGTGTCGCTACTGTTTACTATTTGAGAGGAGTTATTGTGACAGACAAACAGAATGAAATGTTTAGTTTTTGTTTTATATTATAGATATATTTTTTGGTAACGAATTTATTGTTGACGGCACAAATAACAAAGTAATATGTTTTGATTTTTATTAAACTTATGTGTGAAATATTAGTATGACAATCGCCTGACTAACAAGTGCCTGACAATTTTTTTCTATTAACCCATGACAAACGTCTAATAAATAAATGATAATCTTACAAATAAATACATATTAAAAATTGAATTTTTCAAATATATACCACCTTACTGTTTACAAATGTTTAATTGCTTCTTTTCAACGTGAGCTATATGCTTTGTCAAGTCAAAACCGTACGCCCTACATGTGTAAATATTGTAATAAAACATTTGATCAAACCATGAAAAGGGTTAATCGCTTTATAAACCGTTTGCGTTTTAACCGAGAGCTAAATAAGCCGACCCTCGACAACTTTCGGATCTGAAATAACATCTTGAGTTTTATCTTGACGTCGCAAATTGCACACGGTTAACGGTCGCCATTATGCGTTTGACCGCTGTCAACCGTTGAGTCATGTCATACCACTCTCTGTCAACAATGAGCGACCACGCTTATTATTATAATAATATAAATGTAAATATAACACTTGAGCATTTTACTGCTTTGATGCGTCTTTAAAGTGACCAGTGAAGGCTCATAAAAAATGAATGCAAAATATTTTATGAAAAATTATAATGAACAGTTATAGATACAAATGTAAATATATACTTTATATTTAGTTCTACTGTTCTTTTCACATAAAAATAATCATCATTCCATCTAATTACATCTCTTCTTATAGATTCACAAAACTAACGTATACGATTAGAGACATTGCTGATTAACATGATCACATTCTGCCTTTTCTATTAACTGATTTTTTAATGTTATTGATCCACCCTAATTTTTAGTTTTTATCTGGCAGATTATTTATAAAAAGTGCATGCCTAAAACATTAGCTATTACTAAACAAGTAAATTTACTTTAATGAAGTGACTTGAAAAGTTCATGATCGTCAAATTTAATTTATACATGGGAATCAGAGATGATATAAGATTTTAGTTGGGAAGCTATTTAACGAAGAAAGCTCTTATTCTTTCAATTAAAATACTGAAGTAAGATGGATATGTCATATTGGTTTCATTTAATTTTTATTTTAAAAACTGAAATATCTTTAACCATTTAAAAAAATAAAGTACTTCCAAATTTATTTTTATATCCTTACACAACAAAAGCATTGCATAACTTCTTCTGGTATTCATTTTTGTTAATAAAAATTGATCTTATCTGCTATGTTACCATATTTTTTTTATTAGTCCAATATTAAATAATTGAAAAAATAGCATTTAACCAAATTAGAAACCGACACATGGACTTTAAAATATAATATAATCAAGAGGTATTTTTATTTCATTTTATTTTTTAGTATTAGTATTAATTTTTTAATTTATATTTCATTGTTTCATCTCGCTCAGCTCTCCCTTACATGTTTTATATTATATAATATATACTCGTTGTTATACTTCGTCTCGCAAGTGAGCAGCGGAACCAATTTACGTACAGCATATAAATATCGTAAATTCTCGGAGCCAATTTACGTCGCTTTATGAATCGTCAGTGTCAATTTGACTGCAAATGATACTACTGCCACTGACGGTTGGTTGGTCGTTGTTACCGTTGTTATTCCCTTCTTCCATCCTTCTTTGTCTACCCTTTGAGTTTAGCGCACGTCATACTCATTTATCATTTCCGCGTTGCACGCACGACGATTAACCCGTTGACAACCCTCGGTCACAACTCAATTCTGGTGTGGTATTGTATCGCTCAATTGAGCATACAAATGCCAAAATGACACATGCCCATTCTATATGATTAGATGAACGTTTGTTTATCGATTAGTAAAATATGTCATGTGAGCATGTTGTTTTTTTAACGTCACATCTTCCAATTTTTACACACATATTCGCGCGTGCTAGAGCCGAGTCACAAGAATAAAGTCGTATACGTCGCATGAAAATACGACTGTGTGTTGTTTTTGTTACTACCTGCGCTGCAATAACGGTTAATATCGGGAAACTGCAGCGTATCGGCATACTTTATATGATATTTATTTAAAAAATGCAATTAAAAATATTTTAAAAATTAATAAAATATGTTCACAGAAAATTTACATTTAAAATATAATAAATTACAATTAAAAAATTATATCATAGAAAAAAAAAATTTTTTGAGTCATATATTTATGAAAATCTAAAAAAAATATTAAGTAAGCAATTAAAGTGATCTGGTCGTGGTCAGTAGCTTTGATGTTTTGTGGAGGACCTTTGTACAGTGAACTGTACACAGTGACAATTATGAATATCTCTTTCTGGAAGGCATCAGTGCTTGCCCTTGACCGTGTGTCTTGGATGTGATTACTTGCACAGGAAGCGAGGCATAAGTACGAGGTCGAAGGAGTCCGTTTAGCGAAAATATTCTCGGAGTAAAGAGGTTGAAGGTAACCTCACTTACAACACTTAGCGGACTTATGCCTGCACTACACTCTCTGGAAATTGGCCAAGGTTGGCCAAAGATGGAGAATATAGTAGGTTACTTCGGGGCTACTTCGATCGAGTTCGGTCTAAAATCTCTCGGAAGTTGTCCGAGGTTACCGAGAACGGGAGGTAAAGTGTTTAATTTAGTCGACTTGGCCAGCTTCGAGCGCTTCCGATCATTTTCGGAAGCCAGAGCTGCTGTTTCGAGCGCAAGCTATGAGATACTTCCCCTTTCGCTCCCTCGCGTGTTTAGTGACGAGAGTAAGAGAGATAATGATATGGTTTTTCACAAACTGAGAGAGAACGAGTAGCTCGGTTCAATTTCAGTATGCGCGTAGGCGTCCTATAGTTAACACGCGACACGTGGTCAATTTATAATACCACATGCTTATCGGGGACTTCAACTGACTCTTACTGACATCTTTAAATATTTTAGGGCACCAAAAGAGATTAATTATATTCTTGATAGTATATTATTTTAACAGATATCGTTAATATATTTTTTTTCATATAAAATTAAATAATTAGTGGTGCTTGATTTTGTTAAAAAAAATCGTTTCGAATATCCTTATGTATTTTCCTAGATTGGTTTATATAAATGTCACACCATAACGAATTCTTATTTAGAATCGATGGCGACAAATTCTAGGATAGTTACAGATGTGGTGTTCGTATTCTGAAGTATCATTTTTATGCTTTATGGCATTTTGCAAAAGCCGACAAAGATTTTGCGTAAATTGAATATTTACGACCGAAAAGTTTTCACTGATATTGTATTGGTGAGTGCCCACACAAACTTTTATATTTATCAGTAGCGTTATTTTAATAATATGACAATTTAATAATTGCGATTGTTTGGCACATTAGACAGCAGCCGCCGTGCGTACGTCCGGACGGCATATGAAATTTGTGGCAGTGTGGCCGCTACTCGGAAGTCGGCGACCTTGGCCGACTACAGTTGAACTTCAGTTCGGCCGACTTCCAGAGAGTGTAGTCCAAGCATTAGACCCAAACACCATCCCTCACAAACACAAAGCTGTCCTAGCCCGCCAACTACGAATCACATCTTCACCCATTACCGCAAATCCACTTCAACCACAACTTTAATTTAATAATCATCAATAATCAAACAGTCAAAAAAACTAGGAACACCAAAAAACATCAAGGCGGGACCTAAGATTCGTGTCTGATGCATAGAAGTCGCTACCCAATTAATTTTCTTTTATACAGAATTAATCAATATCTTCTTCACACATCAGATACATTATTGTATCATTATTAACAAGTTCAATCCTAAGCATAATTTGAAGGGTAAATAATCGACTTGCATTTAATCTATAGATTAAATGACTTTCAATGGCATTTTTTTAAGCAGACTTAAAATTTAATATTAGTCGAGTAGCGCATTTGGTTTTTTAAATGTATTAAGTACATTGAGTTGAAAACGAAATCAGTTACAAACTTTTGCTTGGTCGTCTAGTGATTAAATGTTAAATTAACCCTGTGTAAATTTGCCGGTACGCTCAAGTGCCAAAACTGAACGACCGTAATTAGGTGGCAGTGTTAAAATATGACACACGAAGGTCCCGTGTCGGATGTCACCCTTTTGGGACCTTCGTCAAAACGCTGATTAAGTAAAGTTAACGCCTTGGGCGCGGTTGCTAAATCCTGATCCTGAACAGAGAGAGAGACATGAAAGAGAAATTTAATATATGAACCAGATACATCACCGAAGGTTACTTAATCTTCGGACAATCTGTTGCCCTTTATCTATTGTGACGCCGACAATGCAATGCATATATCTAAATCTAAACTTGCAGTGGTGCGCTTTTGAATTTAAAAATACCGTAAAATGAAAAATGGTTAAAAATCTGTACTTATTTAATTACCATCAAATGCGCATCTTAGAATAACTAAACCGGAAGTGCCACAATAATAAAATTAAATCAGTTTCACTTTCTTCTAAATCAACATGAGATTCTGATATATAATGTAAGACATAATAAGCGAACCAAAAAAATTGCAAGCAATGTTTTCTTAAATTAATGCGTCCGTGAATGTGGTAAAAAATATAAATATTGTTTCACTACCTTCTTCGCCAATATGAGATCCTAATATATAAACACATAAAATATGAATAAATTATGTATTTATTTTAATTTTATAGCTTAGTATTTAATTAATTATTGCGCATAGATGTGATACATCTAATAAATAATAATTTATTCACATTTATTCTGTTTAGACATTAGGATCGCAGATCGAGAGGACGGTAGCGAAACAATATTATTTATTATTTTACCAGTTTCACGGACGCATTAATTTTAAAAAACATCGCTTGCAATATTTGATGTTCGTTTATTATGCACCTTTACATATCAGGAACTCATATGGTTTTAGAAGTAAGTGAAACTGATCGCAACGAAAATAAAATCGCTTCAAAATTAACCAAATTTCAATCCACTCTGATTTACTACATTGGATCCCAAACTTATTTGACTCACTGCCACTTTTTCTGAAAAAAATCTCATACCTCGGAAAATCAAATCACCTTAAAACCATTTATCTATAATTTATATTATAATCTTCATAACATTATATATCTGTCCACATTGTAAACATATAGTATATAATGTAGACTCTTTAATTATACTGCTACTAAAATTCGTTATTTATACACTCCCTGTATATAACATATAATGACGTGTACGATTAATCTCTATATCAATTATTACACTCACGAAACAGCACCGTGAAAGCTTCCGCAAAGATGTCCGGTTTGCGTAAACCGGACCGCCGGTTCCGCTGTCCGGTTTTAGCAATAGCGGTGGGGGCGAAGGGTTAGCCGGAAAGGGAACAAAGGGAAAATGAATGGTCAGATGATGGCATTCATTATACGGTCGTTTGACCGTTGCCCATGAATTAACTGACCGGTAATGTACTGACCGGCCGCAAATAATAACATTAACTGTCGGCCAATTTATGGCTGGGCATCCAGGGGTATATGGGGGTGGATGGACAACCGCTTGCGATGCAGTCGGTTACCAGGGTCGGATCAGATGAAACAGATTTAATTCAAAACATCCCTATAGAAATGCCGCTGTTAAAACAAATAATATATGTACTACACAATATATATATATATATATATATATATATATATATATATATATATATATATATATATATATATATATATATATATATATATATATATATATAATATTATTTATGTGTACTGTAAGAAATATTAAAAATGATTATTTTTGCATTTTTATATAAGTTAAAATTAAAGATAATTTTATATTAGATAGCTATAAAAAACTAGTATTACTAAAGAATAGTATTAACAAAGAACAAAGTTTTACTGGAGGAATATAGAGTCCTTATTGAAATAAAGAATTACCGTCATGTGTATAGACCTTAATTACAATATTACATATATTTTTAATTACATTTTACAATGAGCTATTAGCTTACTTAAATAATTAAATCATTTTATTTTTT
This sequence comes from Plectrocnemia conspersa, assembly GCF_051122295.1. Taxonomy (NCBI): domain Eukaryota; kingdom Metazoa; phylum Arthropoda; class Insecta; order Trichoptera; family Polycentropodidae; genus Plectrocnemia; species Plectrocnemia conspersa. The sequence continues at coordinate 4,142,742 of NW_028277170.1, read as the reverse complement.
TATGTAAAATTGTTTTAGTGTTATTATAGATTTGCTGCTAAATAAGATGTAGATACATACTTTTTTAAATGTTATTTATTTTAGTAGTTATTTGATATAAATTTTAGCTTGAGATTTTTGAGAAACTGATAACGCTACTTACAAAAGGAAGATATAAAATCTAATCTCGTTTTAAAATTTTGTTTTAAAATAATTCTCACATGTATAGAAAATTGATGCAATTTATATTTAGAATGTAAAAATTAAATTGCTCTATATGCTATCATATTCTAATCTTTATTATATAAAATTGTATATATGTATGTCAGCAAAAAAATAAAGTGTTACGTGTTTGATACTTACCAGCAATTAAAAATAAAATATTGACGCTTAATTGCCTAGATAATTTTATTGCGTATTTTTAACATTTTACGTGTAACGTGCTTGTGCAATTAACCTTGTGCACTTTGAGGCATTAAATCATGTGTTATGCTACTCCTATTTTTTAATTGTTAAATGTAGCAAACTCAAACTTTTTAGGGTGCTAAAACTAATGGGCTGATTTTAATAATATTAAATAAACATAATAATATATTAGTTTTTGAATATCATTATGCAATTTTCTCTTAATAATATATTTGTCGCTATATAGACGTCTATGGACTTAATAATATAAGTATGTATATTTTATTAAAGATTGAAAATAAATCAACTTTAAAATAAAATTATTTAATTAAATAAAAATTAAGGCACACTTTTTGTTAATTACTAATTGAATAAAGTAAAGTAATATAAGTAGTGAAACTTTTAAAACTGAGTAATTTTACATGTTGATCAATTTAATTTTCAGCAAAATTATTGTTGTATTATACAATCATATCGATCAATTATTACTGCCATGAAATTAATAATAAATTTATATCATAAAGTGAAATATTTATATGTCATATATAAAAATATGTGCTTAAAAGGATGTATTTTACACATCACACATGTTTATTATCATGCGTGGGGACAAAACAGGTTTTTTAATTAAAGATTGCGTGAGTCGCAAGATAAAACTTGGAAATAAAGTCTCATTTAAATGGATACGAAAAAAAGTTTAATACAACTACACATAAAATGTATATTATTTTTAATTCTAAATAATATATTAGATAATTTAGAAATTAATGTCGTTATTTCATAAAATTATAAAAAAATACTTTAAAATTTAAATATATGCTTAAGGGCTTTAATTTAAAATATTCCGATGGCCCTCTTTTCGCATCATCTGCATTTTGATAAAGAAATGTCTAGTAAGCGTTGCATCAATCTAGACAAATAGTAGTCAGAGCAAGGACTGTAGAATAATGTGGATAAAATTAAACCTTACAGACAAGTTCCTTGATTTTATCGAGAGTCAATTTAAACACATGGGACTCCCGAGATGCCTACAGATGCCTACAAATTCCTTGAGGGGCCTGATTCTTAAAAAAATCATAGCGAGAATATGTTTATAAAAAAAATTAAAATCGACCTTAAATAATGAATCTGAATTTGACTACAGTTGTTTGAAATAAATGTACTGATGTATTTTAGATATAAGTTCCTTTAGCCTTTTTATATATACAATAAATAAAAGGTGCGGAACATTGCCTTCAAAAGAACCCACTTTCTAGGTAGCACTTTCACAATATACATATTATTTGTGTTAAAATTTGTTTAAAAATTATTGCTTTTTGCTCGTTTAGAAATAGAAAATATTTAACGAACGTAAATTAGTAGCAGTTTATTTAGGTATTTGATCTGAAAATTCAGATGAAATACCTAAGAAAGGAGCAAAAAAATAACGAAAAATCAACAACAGCTCTAGATGAATTAAATAAATTTAATATTTTTATAGATTGTATTATCGGTAATTTGATATGTAGATTTAATGCAACAAAATAAATAAATAATACATACAGTTTCATGTGGTTATTCCTAAAAAAAATCTAGAAAAAATCGATTTTTTCCCGAATATTTTTTAAAATATGTCATTTTAGTAATATCGAAATACATTTTCATTAGTAGATATATATTTTTACAAGTGAAAATATAAATTATCTAGCAGGTGCTAGTACAATTATATGATTTCAACTTTTCTATATGTAGTAATATATATATTTACATACTTATCATTATTTATTTACATCCGATGTATAAATGCTACAGTGAATGTGTATTTTTAGTAAAAATCCAAATATATATTCACTAGTAGATATATATTTATAATAGCGAAAATATAATTAAACTAATAGGCGCTAATATACTGCTCTAAAATGTCTATAAAATTTGATTTGACAGTTGCGAAACGTCCATTTGCCGTTCAAACCAAAACCTAACCTAATGAAAGTTCTAAAACTAATTATAGTTTTAGAACTTTCAAAGTTTTAGAACTAAGGCAGCTCATCTCTCAGGGGGAAATTAGCGGAAGAATAAGTACATACAGACATTGCATCTCACATATTGCTCCATAGTTCGTTTGCAATTCGATATTACACTATGTTTTAAAAATATGATAGCTATCCTTGCCCTTAATACATCGAACTTCTAAAATGAGAGTATTAGTCAAAGTATATTCAAACCGAATTTTGGTCAATAGGAGAGCGCAAAAAGCCGTTGCAGTGGGAACGCTCGTTACCGAGCGTTCCCACTGCAACGGCGCCGACACGATTTTATTGCTTTTGACGTGGATTTTTGGCTTCTGAGAAGAGATAATTGTTTTTTGCGCTCTCCTATTGAGCAAAATTCGGTTTGAATGTACTTTATTTGACACTCACTCACAGTAATATTGTTATAAAGTATTTTTTTGCAATTTGTGGATGTTGCGTTAGCTTTTGGGATATGTAGATACGCGCCGACTTATTTTCTTTGCTCAATTCGAGTGGAACCCATACACTTTATCTCCAAGCCTTCCCCTTTTTTTTACTGTATCTATGGACTGTTGCATCAGACTGGTTTTGTGTCTCAGCTAGCTGATTAATATAATAGTTTGATTAGGATTTTCTTCCATCTTTTCTGGTCTCCCACATTCAGGATTATTCTTGATATCGTAATTTCTCATTCGAAATTTTTCAAACCATTTTTGTAAGATGAAATTTCATATAAATTGTTCTACTATAGTTGAAGTTTAGCCCCATTTTTAAAAATCTGAATGTGGGGTTCAGATGTGTATCAACGAATCGAAAAGCGTAATCAGGTATTAACAGCCAAAGGACGACTGACTGTTAAATCTTAAAACAAACGACATTAATTTTGCGAAGTATGAATTAGGTAAATGGTAACTTTACAGAAATAACTTAAAGCTGTGCGGTTCATTTAAACCAATAGTATATTTTATAGCAATATTATATTTTCCAGCCATCTTCTTACAATTTTTTTGTAAAAATTTTATAGATTTTTTTTTAAAATGGTGGGAAAAGACTAGCATTTTAAACCTAAATATATTTCTTTACTTAAGAGCTTACACAAAAATTGATTACAATTTTTTGCTACATTGTGTAAATTTTGAATAATAAATAAGCTTTGCGGTGACACAAGGAGGTACGAGTCGTAATTGCGAATTTTGTAGTCGAGAGAGCTTCGATTGCGAAATTGCCATCCGTGCTGGCCACACACTTATGTATCTGTGTATTGTTCCTGAGCAAACATCCTCTCATCTCACGGTTTCATTACTGGAATTGGTATGGTAATGAATTCCGATGGTTTGTTTGCTTATGAACTCTGTCCGCGCGCCACATATTGATCGTCTAGCTCACCGTCACCGACATCAATCTTACGATGCAATTCGCGACTATATTCATAATATATAAAAATGTCTAAAAAATAAAATTGAATAATTATATAGACTGTTTATTTACTACGGACTAGATGTCTCTACAAAATTTTATTTAAATTTTTATCACGATATTTGTGATGTCAGAAAAATTAAATAAAACATAATCTATGATGAATAATTAAAATTATAATTATATAAATTAATCAAAATTTTAAGATACAATGGATATTGAAAACTCTATGTTCCATATGGAATTTGAACATAGGTCTTAAAGGTCATAGGTCGTTGGTATATCATAATGAAAATTTTAGTTTTGATTCGCATCTAGTGAAGCAGCCGCTTCCACTTTGGTTGTCAAATGTTTGAAAAATAAAAATTGTTTTAGAATAACGCCGCTAAAATAAATATATAAATCTTAAATTACATGTCTACAATATTTGCTAAATCATGAATTAAATTCATTTACCTATACAAGAGTATTATTAACGATAAATATAATCTCTTTTCATATTATTATTTAAATGAGACACAAAAATAATTAACTAGCTTCATTATCCGCAATTTAATACTGGTAGTTAAATTTAAATAAATAAACGCTTAATAAATTTAGCGAATTATAAAATATTCACAGATGAATTTCACGATATCTTTTAAAGCATCAATTATGTAATTGATTATATATATTTATCACAAATAAAAACTATTATTTATCCTAATTAAATGCATAAACTATTTTTTAATTACACACATACAATATATATATTCTTTGATACAGTCATTATATAATTGTTTCAATCAATTTTTAGATAATAACATACCGGTATGTTTTAATTTAATTGCTGGTTATTCTCATAAGAATATGCAGGTACACAATAATAATACAGTGTGTTATTATTAACGTTGCCAAATGTATAATCAACCAGAATTAAATGTCAATTACAAGCCAAGGAGAAAGTTACGCAAAATTTTCGAGGACGATTACCATGACAGGCATATAATGCGAGAAACGCAAATTTAAACACTTTATGTATGAATATATGTATGTGTAGTTGTATTATTTATAACTATAACGTTATGTTTGAGTGGCTAATTCGATTTTAACCACTGGCCGGCATTAACGACTTTTCGCTTAATGAAGTGGTAAAATAAAGCGTGGATAACACACTTAGATAAGGCGTCGTAAATTATCATATAAGGGTTATTGCGTAATAATAATTATTGTTATTTTTAAAAGGGATAAAACGACTATTTATCAAAATCATTAAAAAACGTATGTACATGTTTCGATTATATTAATTTATAAAAATTACATAGGCTTGTCAAAGATTATTTTTAATTTATATCGTTTCTTATTACAAAAGTACAATAGTTTTTATCAGATTTTTATTTAAAAAATCATATCGATGACTATTTTGATTAGTAATTTGTCGGTTTATAATTTAATTGTTGTGGATATCGTTATACATATATTTAAATAGATGTTTAATAAATATCGATGACTACGATTCAATTTTTGCTGCATTTATCAATGTTTTTAATGCTGCATCCACTTTATACCAAGTAAATGTAATGACTGTTCTCAAATATGCTGTTAATGCTCCATCAGTGCTCTCTTAAAGAAACTTTTTTTTGTATCGCATAGTATTATTTGGCTTACTTTTATTTAACAAAAATCAAGTAACAGTAAAATAGCGAAATAATATAAATTTCTGTAAAGGCAGCAGTGACCAAACGACGCGACGCAGATCGCGTACTCTCTCGTGTGATGTATCCATGGGATCACTTACTAGAATTAATCACGAGTTCTTTGCAAGCTTTTAAAAGTATATTGTAAGAAAATAAAAATTTAATAACATGCACGAATAAAACGATTGTTTTTTTATAATTATGTGCTTTAATTTGACCTCTAATAAGGCATAAGTCCCACAAAAATTCACTTCAACTATGTTGACGATTAAAAAAACAACTTATCGGTTGCGACAGAATTTTAAGCAGAACAGGGAATCTAAAATAAAAATAGTTTAGATGACTAACACAACAATTAGTTTCCCCACAAAATAATTTTGCACTCACAACAGCATTTCTTAATTTTTTTAATTCATAATTATATTTCAATATTTTTTTAATGAGTATAAATGGATGTTTGTAAAAAAATATATTTATATTTATTATGTTTTTTTTTAAATTAATATAATGGTAATATATTTGTATATAATTATTCTAATATTTATAGATAAATTTAATTTAAAAAATAATTAATGCTGTAATCATAATAAATAAAAAAAATGAACTTTCTATAACATTACAAAATTATTTTAATAAAAATATTACGTTTGAACATATATTTATATATTACATTATATACTTTGCATTGATTTGAAGCAGATTTTTTAGACTTATGTATCATGAATTATATACATAAAACGGACTTATCCAAAAAATCATTATAAATCATAAATCTTTTTCAGCTAAATATCAATTGAAGAATACGCCAACGTATGTATGATACTAACGATCCTGTTTTACGGATGGTTGACTTTTACTTATAAATAATAAAAGTTGTATCTGCATTTGATTCCCCTTTTGTTTGAGCTTTTTGGTCATAATCACGCGGCCATTATTTTTTGATAGGCGTGGGAAGGACATAGTGTTTTGGTTGGTTGACCTGCAATGTGGGTGTACACTTTGAAGCCGAATGGCTGATGTAATTACACACACATACACTAAAAACATACATATATATACTACAATTATACACGTGTATACATATAAAACACGAATAGTTCGAGGGGTCATTTGAAATCGTGCAAAGGATCGCCATTAGTGTCATAAAATAGCATATGCCAGTCAATCACACAAACCATAACTTTTATATTGAAAAAAAAAACCAAATAATTAAAATCAGTATTAGGGAAATTGATATAATTTAATCAATTAACTATCGTTAAATTGAATACAAGTCCAGTGTGATTTTATATGTAGATTTTAATGCTGATTTTACAATATCATATTGTGATAATAAATCCAGTTAATTATTTTGTGTAGCAGCAAAAGAAAAAGTGTTTTGTCCAAATCTGATCTATATACAATCATTCCATCAGAAAATTAATAAACGAATTTATGATTATATTATTGCGAATTTTCTTATCTTATCTAATGTAATAAAGTTAATATATATACATAATTTTTTAAATCAATTATTTGTATAACTTAATAATACACTATTAGAGCTATGATTTATCTGGATTTTAATTACCAAAGTAATAAATCAATATGTTTAATATAAACAGCACTTAATGTAAATATTGTAGTATTTTAATTAATAATATGTGACGTATTTTTTAGTTTTGATTAGAAATCTGACAATGATTGCTCGACAGGTTTTTTCAATTGAGGATTTTAAAAATAAATAAAAAGCAGTATGATGCATATCTAAAATAAAGCACCATCCTACATTTTTTCTAGCTTCATATAGCTAATGCCAAAATTATCATTGTGTTTTGCAAGCTCGATAGATTATAAGAGCAGCGTTTTGAAGCGCTGATGTTCTGGCCGCAACGTGAAAGAATAAGGGGCGCGATCGCGAATCTCAAGGATCTAAAATTCGCAGCTTAAAATCGCTGAGCATTGACGGTTTGTTGACACCGCCCCTTAGCAACTTTTAAAAAGACATTGAATAGACGTTACGCCGAGAATGCAATGAATTGTTTTCTAAGGCTCTTAGAAAAAAGGCACTAGAATACAATTTATTTATTGCTGATCAATTTAAGTTGCAAAATAATGGAATAAATATGTATTTTCGTAAGATAATGACGCTAAAAAAATATTCTTAAAAGTAATTTTTTCGCTTTCGAAAACTATTTTTAATATTGTCTTAAGTGCAGCAGTTTTTTTTGATCGTCTGATGCTTTCTTTGCCAAAATATCATTGTTGTTCCATTTTTTGGAAAGTTGCATTCCCATTTTTATTTTAACTCTAAGAGCTCTATAAGGCGTTTTAAGTTTTAATTTGCAAACACAAAGCCATTATTTTTTAATCAAAAATCTTTTTGTAAAAAATAAATCAGAGTCATAGTTATTTTAATTAGTTCTCTTGTTGTATTTTTTTTATATAATATTTTGCCGTTTTTATGAACAAGACATGGATCAAATATCAAAAAGTTAAAAATCCGTCGGTACCGGAGCGCCATTTTAACTCACTGGTACTTTATAAATTTCATGCATTTTTTTATCTTTTAAAGAAATATATATCTTAACTATTTAAAAATGTGCTTGAATTATTTTATGAGAAAAAAGGGGGGTGGGAGTCAAGATTTTTCTTAAAATATGGGGCGTAGTAGCAAAGTTATAAAAAAACACTGCTTTAGAGACATATATTTAGTTGTAATTAGTCTTACAATTATTTTGTATTATTTTTAATTTTTTTTTAATTTTTTGAATTCCCTCATATTAATAAAAAAATGATAATTGTAAATAAGCGAGTAGTACCTAAATTTTAGGTATGTAATTTTTAGTATTTTTTATTTTTTAATGAGCGTTTGTATCTACTAAAATTTTTTTTTATATATTATCTAAAAACGATTTTTATGTACTGCCCTATTTTTATTAAAAAAAATTAAGCACTGCTTTAGTAATTTTGGCTATGTATGTATGCGAGTGAAGGTGGAGGATATCTAAAATAAATTATTTTAATGAGCACATAAACAATACATAAATATAAATTCATCGCTCAATCGCATTACACATCATAGCCGTCCGATTATGAAGTCATACACTCCCCACTCCATTGCAGGGGTGCTCAAACAGGGGTGGATCGTCGGTGCAAATCCCGTGTTTTATGCACAGGCGCGTCGTGTAAATCACACCGGACGATAAGACGACGGGGACACGCGAATTCATTTCGGCTGCATATTTGCATAAGGCAGCCCCCGGGTGCCTTTGGGCTTATTGGGAACCATTCCCCAGCCCCAGCCCGACCGTTCGAGTGGGCCTATCTTTTGACAGGGCACGCGCCCATGTTTACCCACCCAGAAGCCAATATAGGCGCGTATCTGACTGAAATGATAAGCGAACCCGTGCCCCAACAAGTTGCCCTTTAATTAACAACGTATGAGCAATCGGACGAATTGGACGAGTAAATTGGATTAAATGAACTCTATTTTAAAACAACTGCAATCAGCTGTGTGCTTATTGCAGTTGTACTTATTTACAATGTTTGTATTCGTATAATGACTCATTTTGTATAAATATTATTTTCTGCTCTAGAACAGATATTTGATACAAACATTTGATTTTAGCTGTATAATTATTTTAAAAGGTCACGACTTTCATATTGTTTTTAACATCATGATATTTTTGTAGCAATGAATAAAACTTACACTTACAATTAGTTATGTACTAGCATATGCACAGCTTTTGAATTACATTGAGCTGAACATAGTAAATGATCCGCAAATTTTTTCGAGCCTCATAAATTCTGTGTAAATAACGAAACACATATTTAATAAAATTAATTTGATTATAAAAGTTACAGTTAGATACGGTTTTAAAAACCAGAGTAAAGAAACATTTCTTTTCATTACATTTGGTAGCTCTGTTTTCAATATTAGTATTATTATTTAAATTATTGATTGAATGGTTTATCATTTGATTTAAAACCACTTTAGCTACAAATAAAACGAGATGATATATTTTTTTTAATAATAAACAATAGTATACATCTTGAGAGACCCAATTCTGGAAAAAATCATAGCAAAATAAATTTATAAAAAAAAATTTAACTAAACTACTGTTTTTTGAGATGTATGTACTGATGTATTTCAGGTATAAGTTTCTTCAGTCCTTTTTATACATACAAGACATAAAAGGAGTGGAACATTGCCTTTAAAAGCCCCTACTTTCTAGGTAGTAATTTCACAACAAACATTATTATTCAAAGAGACAGATTGTAGTTTTTTGACACGGCTCCGTATTCCACCATTATCCAGCGTAAGAGTATTTTCCATTTCAGGAAATTTTGTAACAAAATTTAGGGCGTCCCTCAGTGTACTTTTCGTGTTTTTGACAGTCATAGTTCCTGAAAAGAAACACAAAATAACAAATTTAAAATATATGTGCAAATTTTAGTGAATTAAATTTATTATTTAAGTTTAATTTGCTTAGTTAATTTTTTGGTTTGCAATTAATTTCACAAAAAGGTAAATCAATTTATTTATTTTTTTAAATTCATTTTTATATTTAAGTAAACTTGTATGAAATAATGAAATTCTAAAACCGGTTTTTTCAATAGTCAATTTTTGTATAAGCACTAGAATATAGCAATTGTACTTGCTTGCTAAAAGAAACCTCTTCGATGCAACTCCGTTGTCTATAAATCTATAACTTACAATTTTATGACCTTTCGTATGGTTTTGGGAAATTTAATGTAAATACTAGGCAGACCCGATTTCATTGCAGCTGGAATGCTTAAAAAAATGCAGGATTTTATCATACATCCACTGTTATTTATTTTCAAGCCTTTGTTGAAAACAGATATTTTTTCCGAGGTATGGAAAATTGCGAAAGTGACTCATATACATAAAAAATGAATCAATGAAAGAGAATCATAGACCAATGTTGATTTTATTAACACAAGTATTCAGAATCATAATTCAAATAATTCATGAATCATGATCGCGTCCTTTTTTGATGCCCCTTTAAGCTAAGACGTCCGCATTTGCCGACTCGCCTATGGTTATCGCCATCCGGCTCCTTAATACGCTAAAATTGCACATTGATTTATTTATTGTCAGCTACGAAGAACTAGTCCGGTTCGTATAATTTAATTTTAATATTATATGATTTGTATCGTTATTTTTTACCATTGTGACATATTGGTGTTAGTTGTTAGCTTACGTTGTTCTCAATTTAATTTTAATAAAGAACTATATAAACATGTCTATAAATTCATTTAGAAAGATAGGTAACTGCTCAACAGCATTGATTTCGTGTAGCAACATTATTAGTATCTGCTCTGTTATTACAATTTTGTAAAAAATAGGTGTAACCTACACTAAATTAAAAAAAAAATTAATCAAATTTTTCATGCGTGATTCTAAATTCTCTCTTTTTCCTATAACATGGTTTTTAAATAATACGTATATTTCAGCAACATCAGTCTTCTGACCTAAAGGTTATTTTTTCGGCTCATTAATGTTTTTTTCTGTTTATGAATAATATTGATTATTTTATTTATTACAAATTTCTATTTTTCGCTGAAGATCTTAAATATTTTTTTAACATATACTCTATTGAAGATTGTAAATTACTTCAATTTAATGTTGAAAATCTAAAGCCTTTAATATATAGGAATTGAGAAGTCTCAGAGAATGGTGTATTCATTAAATTTTGTGCTAAATTTAATTCCCATGTTATTTCTGCAAGGTATGCTGAGATATGATATCCTCGAGTCGCGTCGATGAGTATTTCTTAAAGCTACCGGTAGGGAATATACACAATCTGGATATATGAAATACGATCAAATATTGGATGGTTAATCGTGTGATGTCGTGCGAAAGAACTAAACCATTTCAATAAGACAATTCAATGAGAATTAAAGTGAATTATATCAAGCGGAAACTTCGACATGAATTTTAGTAATATTGAATTTTGCTTTGCGTTGCGAGTTATTGTAAAAAAAAATTCACTAGAACTGAGGTCCATTGTTTACGCAGTTGTTATTAGAAATCGTTTAATTTTATAATACAAAAATTTGCAATCGACCGACTAAAACATACACAACAATTTGAGAGCAATAGCGAAATTGACTCTCGATAAAATCAAGGAATTTGGAAGGTTTTACTTTATCCACATTATTTTCTTGACCTTGCTCCTTTTGACTACGATTTATTTTGATTAATGCAACACATCTTAGATGTAAAAAATCAAAATTAATATGGTGTGAAATGGCGTTATCGGAATATTTTGAATTAAATCTCTGAGCATTTCATGCTAATGGAATTAAAAAAATGAGGTGGGAAAAGATTATATCTTTAGAAAAAAATTATAGTCTAAATAATATTAAAAAAAATACATTTAAAGGTGCTTTTTTTTAATTCATTAATAAAGCAAGATGCATTTAGGGATTACCAAAGATTAATATATACATATATAAAAAATTGCACTTTTACTAAAAAATAATCAATCCCCCTCATCGTGCGCTAATTCGATCGTTAAAGTCTGAGCACAGAGTCGTCGTATTTTTTCTCTCCTTGATTTTCTCTTCACTTTTGTGTTGTTCATGGTTCGCACTCTCTCCAACCATAACATAAACTTTCAAGTCACATTCGAGGCAAAGCCACGTCAGCCGGCCTCCCCCAAAAAACGTGGGAGCGACCGCTCCCCCAAAAACTCTTCGGCCTCCGAAAGTGTCAGCTAACCCGACCTAATAAACATTCACAATACATAAATTAAATAAAAATACAATCCGCAGCACGTGACTTGCTTTTATTAATCCATAATCGAAATATTGGGGGCAGGCAAAAGGGCAGCCGCGATGACGGCTTTGTTTGGGCCCCCCTAGTTTTGCCCTAAGCTCACTCTCTCACTTATTGAAAGTCACTTGCCGTTTATCCTCTTATCGCTTTAAACAATCGCTACGTTATTATTTATTACGATATGTGTTTGCGTATGTATTTATTATGAATGGAAGGGGAGTTTGCATACGAACATATAATGTAAGATACTTACAAGGGGCAATGATATACTTTTAAACAATCTTCGATGAGGTTTATATAGCTTAAAAATATAATTAGATGAATATTAATAAAAAATATTTACAATCATAAGTACACAGCTGATAATTTTTAAGCTTGTGGATTAACTTATCATTGTTTAAGGATCGGTAAATTCATAAAATAACTCATATATAACTAAACATCACAAATATTTTTACTATATGTATAAACAGCACATCTCTTTAATGTTAAGTTGATGCGCTATTTTTAATGTTCGCAAACTTTTTAAGCAATTTACATGTTATTCTATAAAAGTAATAAAAATATAGATATTTCCATGTTCACTAATTATAGTAGACGTGCGCTAAATCAATCCAAAATAAAATCTGTCAATGACTGAAGAACTATTTAAAAGCTTTTGTATCCAACTCTATAATTATATATATTTTAGTGTTGAGAAATTTTACGTTCGATTGACAGGAATCAATGAAAAGTAATGCACTGGTTATTTTTTAGCTCTATAAAACAAATGTTTTGGAAACTTATTTTACTATTTTAGCTATCTAAAAATTAATCTTAAATTATACTACCACTGCAGTGTTGAAATTTATCGTCAATTACTTGTTGTATTTGAAAAATTGCTGTCAGTGAAACGAATGGTAAATTTTATGACATCATCCAGAACTGTTCCTAATGAAATATTAGTAGTAATAGTATTTCAATTGTAAGCACAAAAAGAGCGATATTTAAATTAAGAAGCTTATTCACTAAGCAAAAATTTATTAACGTGTTTTAAATATCAATCGCAAAATAAAATTACTAAATATATTTCGGTTTTCTTATTATTATTTTTTTCTATTAATATTTTCGGAACATTTAAAAGAAATATAGTCTAATACAATATAAAACTTAACATAGTAGGCCATGATCACATTATACATATAGTAATTATTTATAATATAACAAAATAAAATAAATATTATGCAATTGGGGTTTCATATTTTATAAGAAAAAGTATCGAAAATAACTGTCAATATATTTAAATTGAAAAGAAAGTTAAGTTAAAATTAAAAAAAAAACGAAAATGTACGACAATATTTTATAAATTATAAAAAATCGGCTTAATTTATTTCTTTAACATTCATACAAATTTATCTAATTTATCTAAATAAATATAAAAATAAGCTACTTTTGCAAAATATTTTCTAAAATCATATTTTATGCAGAATATTTTATTTAGGCATTAAAAATAAATAAAAACGTCTATTCATAATATTTACCTGATAATGAATCGTGTTTTTTTGCTGCTCAGTGTTGCCATATACTGAATTTAAAGTCCAGGTCAAAAGCTCGATTATCAAGCGCTTATATTTAGACTTTTTATAACAATATTATGAATGAGAATCGAATAAAGCACATCTAAACCAAATTTTGACCAATAGGAGAGCGCAAAAAACAATTATCACTTCTCAGAAGGCCAAAATTCACGTCAAAAGCAATAAAATCGTGTCGGCGCCGTCGCAGTGGGAACGCTCGGTAACGAGCGTTCCCACTGCGACGGCGCCGACACGATTTTATTGCTTTTGACGTGAATTTTTGCCTTCTGAGAAGTGATAATTGTTTTTGCGCTCTCCTATTGACCAAAATTCGGTTTAAGTGTACTTTGATTAACCCTCTTATATTAAAAATCTATATTAATATCAGTAAGGATAGCTATCATATTTTTAAAACATGGTGTAAAATCGAAATTCAGATAAACTATGGAGCACTATATGAGATGCGATGTGAGTCTGTACTTATTCTTCCGCTTATTTTACCTTGAGAGATGAGTTGGCTTAGTTGGTATTTTGGACGTGACCTAATAAAAGTTCTAAAACCATAATTTGTTTTAGAACTTTCATTAGGTTAGGTTTGGGTTTGAACAGCATATGGACGTTTCGCAACTGCAAATTGAGCTTTATAGTCATTTTAGAGCAGCATATTAGTATGTCTACTGGTGAAAATAAATTTAGACTTTACTAGTGAAAATATAACTTTACCAAAAAATACACATTCACTGTAACATTTATACATCGGATATAAATAAATAATGTTAGTGTATAAAAATATGTAAATATGTATATAAGTTGAAATCATATACTTTTACTAGTACCTGCTAGATAATTTATATTTTCAATGGTAAAAATATATATCTACTGGTGAAAATATATTCCGGTACGATTTTACAGAAATGACATATTTAAAAAAATAATTTCGGGATAGATTTGAGACATTTTTAGGAATAATCACATGAAACTAAATGTATTATTTATTTATTTTTCTGCAATAAATCTAGTGGTTAAATTATCGATAATAAAATATATAAAAATATTAACTTTATATACTTCAGCTAGTGCTGATGTTGATTTTTCGTTATTTCTCTGCTTCTGCTTTATGTTTATGATCTGAAAATTCAGATCGAATATCTAAATTTATATGCGTTGAATATTTGTTCTCATGCGTAATATTTTTGCAAACAAATTTTAACACAAATGGAGTCGCATCAAAAAAGTACAATCTATCCCTTTGAAGTATTTCCTAAAAAGTGGGTGCTTTTGAAGGCAATGTTCCGCTCCTTTTATTCTTGTATGCTTAGAACTCAAGCGCTGTAAGAACTCATACCCAAAATACAATTTTATTATAATACAATTACGTCGGGATAAAAAAGTGGATGAACCCTATCGATCGAAATCATAGATATAATTCAATCGACAAGCAATGACTGTTACAAATTAACCTCTTACCCGACACAACATTGTTTAACTGCCGGATATGCGGTGACAAACAGCCGTCGCTTTTAACTCGACAAGAATGCGTCTTACAAATTCGAACCGCCAAAAGAATGTTAGCGTTGTTAATCCACCGCGCCACCGGTCACATTTTTCTCGACAAGAACAACAAAAACTCGCGACATTTGGCGGTTTCCGTGACCGGATACGCGTTTTACCAAAAGCTTATCCTTTTGACAACAAACTCACGGATCAGCTGCGAACATCCGCCCTGCAATATTTTTATTTGAGCGCTTAATTAACTAAAAGCAAAGAGATAAGATTGCTTTAAAGAACTAAAGCGAGTGCGTGAGTGCTTGACACGTGCGCGAACGCAATTTTTACACCTTGGACGCGTGTATGACACAGTGGGATTATTTTTAATGGCACTGAGATGCGATCATTTCAATTAATTTTGTGCGGGGTAGTCAACCTGTTCGTCGGTTAAAGTTAATTTATTAACAAGTATATAAATATATATATAATACTACATAAATGTAAGCTAAAATAATATAATTGTACTGGTACCTACCAGATAATTTATATTTTCACTGGTAAAAATATATATCTACTGGTGAAAATATGATCTTACTGAAATTACATATTTTAAGAAATATTTTCGGGATAGCAGGAGCATTATCTAGAGTTTATTGTATATATCAATAGCAATAGTTGTAGTTTTCAATGTTTCATAAGACAATATATCTTTATTAAATTCACCATTGTTAATATATCTTACATACGCCATCAATACAGCCTCAATGTTTCTTAAAGTTGATTCATCTATCTGTATTCAGAATTTTCTTGTTCTTAACTTTTCAATTAGTTATGTATCTACATCCTTGGCCATCTTATCTATTCTCTTACTGACTGTGCTATTGTTTAATGGTATTTT
Organism: Plectrocnemia conspersa; assembly: GCF_051122295.1. Taxonomy (NCBI): domain Eukaryota; kingdom Metazoa; phylum Arthropoda; class Insecta; order Trichoptera; family Polycentropodidae; genus Plectrocnemia; species Plectrocnemia conspersa. The sequence continues at coordinate 4,126,546 of NW_028277170.1, read as the reverse complement.
TTTCACATCCTTATCATCTATTTCCAGATTTTTTTTTCAAAATTACTGATGTAGCTAGCTTAATTATTTCCTCCTCCACAGTATGATGTTTTCTAGATAGATTTAGCTATAAGCAGAAATATTTTATTACTAATTTCAAAAGTGCAACTTTTATTAAAATTTCTTCTAGAGATCTAATGTCTATTTTATTTTCTTGAATTGCTTCAAATCATACTTTTCGTCTTTAAATGTGCTTAGTTTTTTTATTGTTTTTAATTTAAACAATCATCTGAATACTGACAAACTTTTTTCTTATTTTCACTATGAATTTTGCGCAATAGGGTGAGCTAAGAACTGTAATAAGCTTTACAGAGTTGAATATACAAGCACATTGCTTATCCTGTGATGCGTGCGTCTCACTTGAGAAACACTGGTGATACACTGTAGTAAAAAATAAATATAGTTATAAATGCAGTCCCTGACAATTGCCGAAAAAATTCAATACCTATTATATATACAATATTAAATGCAGTCCCTGACAATTGCCGAAAAAATTCAGAGTTTCAATGTTTTTTGCAATGTAAATCTAATTTCAAGGTTTTAAATTCCTACAATATAACAAAACACGTATCTTAGTAATATATTTATTTGCTCTAGAATAAAAAAATACTTACAATAAACTTTATAAGCCGTTGAAACATAATGATTTATTCATTAGCTTTTAAGTGGATTAACTCATTTCGGGCGGTTATAACACTCTTAACACGTTTCACCCCACGTCATAAGTAAAATAATGTATTTATTTTACGACCGACACGTTGTTTCTTTATTCAATTTTCGACTTCATATTTTTTTGCTCTCCAGTGAATAGTTAACACGTCTCGGTTTGAAGACGCTTTACCATAAAATCATTAAAAGCATATTTGATACAGGCGCCGATTGCGACTCGGTGCATTTTGTGAGATAAGTAGCCGAGATAGCAATGGTAGTAGTTTTTTTTTAAATGGGTATAATAATAACTAGTATCGTAGTACATTATACGTGTGTACACGGCGCAATCACACACCATAGTCGAGTATAATAGCTATATAATAAGCGCAAATTGCCGCTGTATAGCGAACAAATGATTTTGTTGTGCGTTCATTGTATGGCACAAAAGGAAATGTGTTAAAGGTAATATACCCGCGCTACTCGGATACACACAATGTTCGCAATGTGTGTGGAAAGGAATAATTAAAAATATTTTAATGGAATTGTAGCAAAAAATGGGGTAAAATGATATGCATATCGCTAATGTCACACAGGACAATAAACTGAGAAATTCCTGTTAATAATAAGCAAAAAATTTACGTGTGATTGTCTTAAATATTTTTTTGACAGCAAAAATCGTTTACTGCTGGTACTCGCTGCAATAATAGATTATTGTTCAAAAAAACCTACTTAATATATATATTTAAAAAAATCAATATTCAAATACATCAGTGTTTCCCAACCTTTTTTGGCTCACGTACCACTTGGTAGTACATTACTCTTAATGGTACCACTTCATAAAAAATGATTGTATTTTGAGAAATTTGTTATTTTATTTGCATTATAAATTTTATAGCGTGACTATATTTCCCAGAACTCAATGTATTTAAGTTTAAAATAATACCAAAGGATTTTTTTTCTGATAACAATGAGACATTTGAACTTTACATATCACAATATTTTTTTTTTTAAATAAAAGGTGCAGAAGCTCATTTCTTGTCGAAATTCAAAACCAGGACATTTATAGAAGTGTTTTTTTTAAACAACTAATTTTTAGTAAAAAAAATATATAGAATTAAATTATTTTTTTTTTATAAAAAAAATGAAATGCGCCGCAGGCAATTTGTCTAAAAATTACCGATATTAATAAAAAATATATGTATATTAAATTAATTAAACACGGTAAATGTAAAAATTCTTCTAATGAAAACGAGACAATTTACACTTTCATTTGTAAAAATTTACAGCAGCGCCGCAGAAAAAATTTTTGTTTTAAATATAATAATATTATTGAAACTGTATTTAAAAATATTTTTATTACCAAAATTTTCTATTTATTATCGAAAATAATAGTTATGTAAGTGTTGCTTAAGATTATAATTCATTGTTATCAAGTTATAAGCCTAATTTTTAAACAAATTCTACAAAAATATGAGCATAATAATATAAGCAAAATAAATTTAATGAGATCATTGTGCTTGTTTCGTAGAACATAATTTTATGAAATTTGATTCAAAAGATGTGAGATATACCCTTAAATCTACACCTGCGTCCAATTTGTTTCGATATTTATTTTTAAAAAAAACATGATTAAAAAGCTCTTTCTACTAATTCCGTACTAGTGAACGGTAATAAGAATTTGAGAGCTTTTTCAGAAAGTTCTTCATATTCTTTATCGATGTTTAACCAAAAATTAATTAGATTATTTCGTTCGAATTTTACTTGTATAGTTTTGTCACTTGATAAGTCTATTAAATTTTCTTTATCTTTTATTGATAACGATGAAGCTTTTTCTAAATTTTCTGCATAGAAGGCGTTTAAAATCCAATTATAATATTTGTTTTCGGGTTTTGGAAAATACTCCATCAAAGACGATTTTAATCCTGTTAAATGAACTATTATATGTTCTCGTAAATCTTGAGACAAGCTAACCTTATTTTCAACAAAAAGTAAGTAGAATTTCAAATATTTCCGGTTGATTGTTTTCGATACACTGTTTCTAAAAACCTAATTTCTTAATCATACTTTCAATTTTATGATTACCATTAAAGGTCGTCATCGAACGTTTCTGAAAAATTACATTTAGGAAAAATACAATAGTTTAAATGTTTTTTTTTTACTTTTTATGTCCGCCATGACTGATTATTTTTCGCGTACCATCAACTATCCACTCGCGTACTACAGGTTGGGAACCGCTGAAATACATACATATGAGCCGTAGATTTTGAAAGTGGTGGTAGTCCATTTTGTTAAAAAAAAATATTTTTTAAATTTCTGTTTTTTATTAATTCACAATCACATCTATAAATAACATTGTATATTACTTACTAGTAATTTATTTTATTCAATGATAATAATTGTTTGTTGATTTTGAAAGTGAGGCAAATCCGATCAAAATAAAATAATTTTAATAAAAATTAAAAGCGTGCTATGTTAGTTAGTTTTTATAGTTACTCCAAAATTAAAAAAAAATTGGAGTCTTACAGACTAATTGTTTTATACAAAAGTGTGCTAAGAGAAATGTGACTGAGAAATTACAGGGGTACGCAAAGGACTTGCAGTTTTAAATATTATTTAGATACCAAAAAAGCAAATATTTTAGTATGCAAAAGATTTTTTTAAACACTAATATGTAAAAGATTTTTTTAAACACTAATAATATTTTTTTAAACATTTAATATGTCTAAAGAAAGAGAGGACCGTGCTTTCAATGCAACAAAATTTTGTAGAAAATATTTTTGGTAGAAGGGAAGGTTCCTCCAAGAAAACTAATGAGTAAGAAATTAAACGCGTGAAGGAACACATTGAAAGATTTCCTCAATCAGAAAGCCATTATACATGGTCTCACAATCCTTATATAAACTATTTAAACTTTAAGGTTAAATTTATCGCTTATCCTAGTTTAGAAACTTTTGGGCTATTCACTGATTTTTAAACTTCCGGAGATGTTATGCCATTTTCTTAATTTAAAGTTGCTTTTGGTTGCTCATTTTATTGCTGTACTTTTTATTGTGATAGATTAAGAGTGGTTAGATATTAAAATACACAGTAGCATTTCCACAAAATATAAATATTAGCCTATCTTTAGATACTCTTAAACTTAAAAAATATTTTTCTAGTTTGGATATGTGTTATTGTTCTATATTTTTTTTTCTCTAACATATATTTCACTGTTATATAAACTATTTCATACAAACACATGCGCATCAAATTAAAGCACAATGAAATAAAATTTTTTTTTTTTATTTTTCTAAAATCAAGGACTCACTTTAATTTGCTAATAAATATAGGAAATGTCTATTTATTTCAATAGAAGTGCACTGAAAAGTAAAGCTTAAAAAAAGCATGCCAACTTTGTTATTTATTTTTTAAATATTGAATACCATATTCACCTGCCCTGAATTGCTTGAAATGGTTAATATTAAAGTACGCACTAGACACACGCGTCTACAAAATTGATTTTATATTGATAGTGGCAATTCTAACTACCGCATGAATTCCACATTCCATAGATAACATCGGTTTGGAAATCAATACGGTCAGTTGTAGTAAAATAAAATATTTTATTTTGCTGTTTTATAGAAAATGTATTTTATAAAAATATGTAGAAATAGATCTATATATTTTTTTATAAAAGCTAAAATTTTTCATTGAAACTATGATTGAATTTTAAAGGTTGATCTATGAAAAAGACTTGAGTATATTTTATGACGGCGTTTAGCTTTTAAATACCGTAGATAATAATCAAACTCCATATTGTTTTACTACATAATAATATAGCTTTACATATAAGTGTATTATATGTAAGTAAATTGTAGGTAGAAAATTATGAGTCTAAAATGCAAATTTTATATAAATATATGTTCCAAAAGTAAGCATAATTAAATTATTAATATATACATATTCACTATATCTAGGAATCTCTTTTAATATCCAAATGAGTATTTTAAATAAAAATAGTGCAAAGTATCATAAATATAATTAGCTCTAATTTGAAACTATTAGGTGTATATATAATTTTTGGCAATATTACAAAATTATAAATACAGGAAAATACATATTTATAAATTAAGTACAAGCTGTTGATTTATAAAATAAAATTAAAAATACAATATAAAAGTAACATAAATATTAAAATTCATAAATCTTTTACAGAGTAAAAAATGCATATGTAAATTATTAAAACTAAGATTATTATTCCCTTTTTACTTAACTAGGAATCTAGTAAAATGTATGCCTTTAATAAATTTAAATTTGGTCTATTAAATTAAAATAATAATAAATTGTATTTGGAGATGAGTTTAATAATATGTAGTAAGTATAAAAATTGTTGCTAAATACACTTTGCATTTAAAAAAAATTGCAAATCATAAAAAAATTGTCAACGATTATTTATTCTCGTATTATTTAAAAATCAAACACAAAGATTTTTTCGAATGTTTTATTGAAGGCGATTCAAAAAAGTTTTTAATTCCTATGGAAAGGGTTAAAAGTGTTATTTTTATATGAAACAACGGTAAGACGATTCTTAGCCCGTACAGTAGCGTAATGTTCGTGCTGAGATTATTTGGCCGGCGGGCAATTAGCGCCGCCAGGGGTCGGCAAGATTAAGAACCATCGGGACACGGTGTGCATTAGCATGAGCTTATTTGCATTTCCTATGCTCAAATTGCTAGTGTTCCCACTACAATGGCGTTTATTAGCGACATGAAGGGAGCAGAGCGGAGCACGCGAGCCGCGAAACACGGTGCTTCCGAAGACACCGACCGTTAAATGTGATTCATTCATATATGTATGTATGATCATAAACGCCAACAGACTTTTTCTATTGAATATAAACTGTAATTGGCTTAGAAAAACTATTACGCTGTAATTATTCAACATAGAAAATGCGAGTTCCGGGGCAACTCATATTTTGTAGGCCCTTCAAGATTAAAAAAAATATATGTGTGCAAAATAATAAGAGCAGTACTATCAGATGTTTTTTCAATTATATTATTTAATTATTTCACAAAAGCTTTGTGTGCTATTCCATTAGCGAATTCGATTTATATTTCAGAATTGTCTAAAATATGTGCTATCTGATGATGCTAGTCCATTAAGTCGCTCCTGAAAATTTTTAATACTTTTCAGGACACTATATGACTTTCATCTTCTGCTACACTTACAGACAAGCACTAGCACAATCGCTGTGCTCAGTATTATGTTTAAGAATTCCACGTCGGTAATTTCTTAATGTAAATCTGCCGGTTTCGTGCTTAGTTTAAAATTGTATTTGTAAACACGCTTCAACGGTATTAGTTATTTTACAATACGTGACTTATATGATTTTTATATTTTTCTAGCAATAACTTTACCTTAGATAAATATTTTCTTGATCCATTTCATTATATTTCCATAAAACTTCTGTTAATTAAAATGCAATTTTTTTTATTAAAATCAACGCATAAGTCTATTTATTATTTAATTGATAGTTTTGACAAAGATGTTTAAATTAAAACTTTATTTATTTATTTATAATTCTGTTGTGATATAATTTTTTATTTTTTTAGACTTCTTTTCTTAAGTTTTTCTATATATAAAATTAAGTTTTCAGTATTATATTATTATATTGGAATCTCAGGATTTATCGCGATTTAAACTTTTTTTCTTTATTTCGGCTGTGATGCTCCACCCATGGTCATGAATTTTTTAACTGCTTCTCTTGTCCTTGACCTTGTCATATATACACGTTTTAGCGGTGGGTCAGTATTAATGATATTCATTAATTGTCCATTTGCCGGGGACGCGTAATTTGTGTCCGTGTTAATCTGATTGTGTGACAATTAGGTCAGTGACAATTATATGTGATTTTTTTGGACTCCAAAACCGGAAGCCAAGACTTTGATATTATGCTACTGCCATATTGTTTGTACATTGCGATATTTTAATGGATTTCTATTTCAAGTACTTCGCGTTTTGTACAAACAAACGGATTTTTAATGTTAGCTACAGTCTTTGTGCTGCTGAAATATTTTTTTTTAAATTGTTTCAGATAGAGCAGAATAACTATTCAATTTTTTGCCATCATTTTTGTGTTTTTTTAAGGGCAGTCGTTAGAAAATGTTTTCCGAAATTTAAAAATTTCAATAAGATAATCTTGAAATATTAAAATTATTTTTATTTATACTTTTAGTTTTTTAATATAAATGACAATTTACATGATTTTTTTTATATATATTCTGAATTTTTATTCCAAGGTGTGAGTCAGATGATGTATTAGCGAATTAAGTGTGAAAGTAATAAGTAGATACATACTATTTATAATATGTGTAAATAAGACCAGTGTAGAAACATAAGCCTGGATGGCATTCGGTTGGATTAGTGCCGTGCCATTGTATGTATCTATGCGTGACTGTCGGCTGTTGTTGCGTATTTAATTAAGTGCAAAATAACTTTTGCTTACTATATATTACCGACTTAAAACGCATGGCACACGACGAACAATTAAAAAATATTGGTCGGAGTGGAAAGGATTACAAAGAGTCCAACTTTAACTCCAATACCACAGTCCTGGTTTATTTTCTCAGTGTATGAAAATGTTTTCCAATATAAGTTCACTGATATGACATATTTAAAAAAATATTTTTAGGATAGATTCGAGACTTTTTTTAATATTTTCTTTGAAAAATAACCCGAAATTTTCTGGTTGTTAGAATCAGAGACGTCATTTCAGCTTTTTATAAGAGTCATTTATCAATATTTCGATTATTTAAGGTTTATAGTATTTCAAAAACCGTCTGAGCAGTATCGCCGTACATGTACGGAGCTCGATTATTTTTATTGTTTTTAGGTACCCCAGATATATTTACATATATAACTGAAGAATTAATAAATAATAATCATTATATTTATATAGTTCTATTTGATGTAAATGATAAATAAAATAAAGTAAATAAAAAATACTAATAAATCAAAGGATACGAAATAAATAAACATAACAAAAAATATGTTGTATTGATATCATAAAAATAAGCTCTTAAGAGCTTCTGAATTAATATAAAAAAATCCAGAAAAACCGAATTATATATATATAAAATAATATAAAATCGTTAAAATAAATTAATAGAGCATACTATTAGAAAAGAGTAGAAAAATGATTAGGAATTTCTATAAATGCAATATAAAATACAATAGAAACAATAATGTAAAGTAACTCACTCCCAGGTGTGTAATAACAAATTAACAAATGTCTGTAAATTAACTCACAACTGAAAGGATTAAATGACATGCATTTTCTGGCCAAATTCAAGGACTCATCTTGGATATTTAAAATGTTACAAAAGATCCATTAGTTTGTTTTAAATGACATTTTTTTTTATATCTGCTAATTATTGTATTGCATATTTACGTACTAAAATGTTTTTTTTTATGAATAATAGTGTGCCAAAGAAAACTCCTGTAACAATTTTCCGAGATTTACAAAATTCATCGAAAGACTTGGATAGCTTTAATAAAAAAAAATTATAATTTATATTTCAGATTATTATTATGCCATAAAGGGAAAAATACAATCTGTCTGTGATGCTGCATTTGTAAATACGCCAGAATGTATTGTTTCAACCATTGTAGGTCCTTCATTAATGGGAATGGTTGCATATTTTGTGGAGTAGCATGAAAATGCTTCAAGAGTAGGAATGTTTGCACAACAAACAACCTTTCATTTTCGACAAGACAAAAGTTGCGTTGTTTATTTCGTTGCCAATGAAGAGATATAAACTACCAGCTATAAACTCCAAAATAAGTTGACACTTGAAAGGAAAATTTATCCCATATCATTTTTCCGACAATGGTTTTACATTGAAGTTAAATTTATACAAGGAATTAAAATCTATGACATCGAAACATGGGATCGTTTTGAAACTAAATTTGATGAGTGAACCAACGATCTTCTCTTCTAATTTACGGTCGTAAAATCTAGGCTTATAGGTATATATATATATATATAAAGCTAAAAAATTTCGGAAATTTTGTGAAACTGGAACCGACGCTATGAAACCGATACAATTCCAGCTAAACCGGGACATATGATAAGCCTATCTTGGCAGAAAATAAAGGAAAAAAATATACATCCATACCTCGCTTTACGGCCTAGATATGTTCTACGAAACTTGGCCGCAAAGCGAAAAGCCGTATAACGAATCAATTATTCTAATACAAATTCATACAAATTCAATGGGATCGGTTCCAAATTTGTTAAATATGTAACATGGTTTATCATTTAAAATGCATTTTATCTTTTTATTTCATTTAAATCAAAAATACATACATAACAAGTACATACATTTGTACATAAAATAATAACAGACTCCAAAAACCAAAAATAATCCATAAACAAAAATGAAACAGCTTCATGTTACATAAAATATGTGTATGAATACATACATCATTTTTTTTAAAATGGCTTTAATCTGAAGACGATGAACAAATGGTAAGCTGCAGATCACTGTCGTTCTCATTTTTCGCTGGTAAGGATGGGCCTGGCTTAAAAAAATTGTCCAACGTTGTTTGTCTTGCCTTTTTGTCTCTTTCGTTCTTCAGTGATTAATAACAGCTAATGGCTGAGTTAATTCCTCGAGAAACTTTAGCGCTACGTTCGACGTCAGGAACATTTTCAAGGAAGATGTTTATTCTTTGTTCGAAATAGGAAAAAGCTTTTGACAATTTTTTTGATGTTAGCTCTTTGAATACAACAGGCTCTGTCTCTTCATCAAATGCCGGTTCTGCTTGCAACTGAATGAGCTCCTTATATGAAAGAGGTTCCCTATCAGCTTCAAGTAGATCAAGCACATCACGTTCGTTCAAACCTTCAAAGCCGAGATCATGTGCTAGATCCAAAATGTTTCGCCTAATTTCAGAAAGGCAATTAACTTCTGCATCAGTACTTTTTACACATTCTGCCCATATTTTTTTCCTAACATGATTTCCATGATTCACTGATGCTGTTAACACCATACTTGATGCTATAGCTTTTCCAAAATGTTTTAATTGAAGATTTACCATCGGTTTCCCTTATAAGTTGTCGGAAAGTTCGGCGTAGGTAATATGCCTTAAAAGTGGCTATTGCACCCTGATCCATTGGTTGGATCAGAGCTGTTGTATTTTTCGGAAGGTACTCAATCATGACATCTTCAGATAGTTCGGATAAATTAGTAGGATAATATAAAATTTGCAAAGCCTTGTTGCTTAAGTTATTGTCTCGCAAATATTTTTTCACTTCTGTGCAAAAGTGATTTTCGAACCAATCCTCTAAAGTAGCTTTAGTCATCCAAGCTTTCTTGTTGGATCTCCATATGACGGGTAATTGATTTTTATTTAGTCCTTTAAGAGGCCTTGGATTTTCGGACAAATATATTAAAAGTGGCTTTAGCTTAAAATCACCCGCGGCATTTGCACCAAGTAGCAAAGTTAATCGTTCTTTAGACACCCTATAACCAGGCGCAGATTTTTCGGTTTTTGAAATGTACGTGCAATCAGGCATTCGCTTCCAATAAAGCCCTGTTTCGTTTACGTTAAACACTTGTTCAGATTTATGACCACCTCTTTCAATAATTCCCTTTAAAATGTTGGGTTATTCCTTAGATGCGGCCTCATCAGGGCTAGCTGCTTCACCTTTCATTTTAAAATTATGCAAATTAAATCTATTTTTAAATTTTTTAAAAAATCGACATCGAAAAAAAGTTTTTTGCCGTTATAGCGAAACATTTTAGGCCGTAAATCGAAAACGTGCCTTAATTGAAGAGGGCCGTTATAGCGAAAGGCCGTATAAAGAGCGGCCGTATAGCGAGGTATGGGTGTATTTCGAGTCACTGATAATGTCAATAGAAACTTAATTATTGAATTGTTTTTATTTTGATCTGGACGACCAGCTTTCATAACGAAATCAATAATTAAAATCGAATTGCAATACTTTATTATAAACTATATTTTAATATACACGAGTGATGATTGACCGTCACATTAAATCGTTTATTACATTCAGCTCTGTGGCCATGTTAATTATTACGACCCGTTGTTGTCGAATAAGCACCCCAACTTTACAATAATTGAATTATATCTGATCACGTGATCTCGATCGATTCTTCGATTAATCAATTAATGATCGATCGATCGCCGCGGGCCTTCACAAATTAATTACGTACACTGTAATAATACACAATGAACGCGCGCGCTAATAACACGTTCAGACGTTATTTATTGCTTTATTTTTCACGATACTATAATATAATGTTGTTTAATGTAATGTAATATTATATATTGTTGCTGTTATTTCTGAACGAACGCGTGTTGCCATTATTATTTAGGGCTGACATAATTGTTTCGTTCATGTTGGTATATCATGTCATTATTATTTAACATATTTTTTTCGTCGACGTATTTATTACCGATAATTGCTGCCAAATTATTGCGACATTGATGTGTTACACGATTGCTTTATGAGAGTTAAAGTAATCTATAATGGTTGTATAACGTTAACTATATTTTTTAATATTTATTGAGTGGCAAATTTTAAATTTTCAAATACAAATCAGTCACTACACTTCGATAGCAACGGTCCTGCCATAATCAGGAATTGCGAGTTTTGTTGGACTCTTTGATTAACTAATATCATTAATTGTGTAATGTATTATTATTTGTTTCGATAGGTATACAGGACAAATGTTAATTATAATAATAATAAAACCTATAGGACTTGCTAAATAAATAAAGATTTTTGAGAAATATAATATTTGAGTCTGTCATTTCACAAAAAATTTTTTTTAAATATATTTGCTTCATATATTTCAAACATACTTTATTAAAATTTCAACTATCTCAACACTTACGTGCGAGAAGTAAAAATATCTCCGATATGGGCTAATCATAAAAATTCCCCAATACCGTTCGATAGCGATTAAAAACACAAACATTCCGTATAAATTCGAAAACATCCGAAGGCAGAAATAAATAAAATTAAAGATCTAGATTATAGATTCGAGAGCAGGCCATTGAGTCTATTTCTGTTGTGTCGATTAGCAAATTTGACGTAAAATCGTGGAATTCTCGGGCCTAGGGCCGTTCGATCGTGTGTACAGATCCGGCGATAAGTACGATTTTTTCCCCAAATACATTCACAGTATCCAAGAGTTGTATCAGATCTAGATTGTAGGTCCCCTTTGCTAATACACACATACCTGGTTATATGAATATATTTTTTTGGTCGGTAAAAGGGCATTACAGCCGGTGCCCATGCGATATACGTTTCGACAAAGCGATTACGAAAGCGGTCAACTGGTTAATTTAATAATAAGCAAATATCAGAAATCCACCTTTCGGGCCGTAAAAGTTGTGTTCGTTAGCTTTTAATGGAGCTGTACCTACACGAGGAATTCGACCGTGCCGATTAGAAAAGGGCCACATTCGACCGTTTGTCACATTTAATGAGCGACCAATCGAAATCTTCGCCGATAATTGCCGACTGATATGGATTTTTTTAGAAAAGGAAAATTCTCACCTTGTTATCGGAATAAGCTTAACAATATATAATAAAAGTATTCATTCAAAAGGTTAGAGGTAATATATTGATTAAATTAAAAAAATATCAATACAAAAACAATACTATATTTAAAAAAAAAGTAGATCATTCATGGATTTGAAACGAAGATATATAATGGTAGATAGAGACTGGCGTTCTGTTCTTATCTATCACCACCATAAACTACATGTTTTGTATTGGTAGATAAATATCATTAAAATCAAAACGTATTAATTCTGAACTTGACAAAATTCTTAATCAGGGCAAAAGAAAATCAAAGTAAAACTGTAATGATTAAGATCAAATTTTGTTCTTGTATCCCAGCGCCTTTCTTTAAGAAGCGTTACTTAACTAATAGGTGCTGTCGACAAACTATGCATAAGAAATCCTCTTTGCCTTGCATTAGGCAACTCGCCTATAGCAGTCGCTATCCAGAATTGTACATTCATATATTTAATGTCAGTTACGAGGAGCTGGTCCGGTTTGCATTTAATTTTTTTATTGCTTTATTTTTTTATGTATTATTTTTTTATTTATTATTTTTTTTTGTGTATTTAAATAATACTAATTTTTACTCTTAATTAAATTTAAATAAATAAAAAATGTATGGAATTAAAAGATTATGTAGCAATATGAGCTCCATATTATTTTAAACAATATTTAAAATCTATACTATAAATCATATAAAAACTGAGGCTGTTAAAATAACTTATCCCAAAAGATTAGACGTGTCATTTACACATATCATTTTGGCTGCTAATTACAGATCTACTGTGCTATATTCAATAAGCTAAACAGTTAGGAGCTACTGCAATACTTAAAGATAAGAGACAGTAATTAGTAATAACACGATAAATATAATTATTATTAATGGATAAATAGTTTATTTATTAATTTTAAATACATATACTTAAATTTCAGCATTTAATTATAGTTATATAATACTATTAAGAATGATTGCAAATTTTAAATATTCATATAGCATTTAATAATACTAAAATTAAAATAAAAAATTGTACTTACGTGCAAGTAAATTTTGAAACACCGTGCGAACGTTGAATGTTAAAATATTCCTATATAACAGCAGTTTGCGAAAAAAACAACTTGCTCGATGACGAGATTATGCTTATTTATATGATCATAATTAAAAAGTGGCATATAAATTAATTAACTGACAACAAAAATATTAAAGGGGGAAATGTTTGATGACGGTTATAATTAAGCTTCTAGAATTTATCATAAATAATTATTCATGTAATTACTAATAATTAAGTTGAGATTTATATAATAAAAATGTACGGAAAAGCACGCTCTTTATAAGTTATTTTTATTTGCAGATAGAATAACATTTTGAAATATTGGCTAAGTAGATAATTTTGTATACCATTATCTTTTAAATATAGTTTGACAACGTCATATTAATTATTATATCTATCGATTTATTTATTTAAATTAAATAAATAAATATTATTGAGAGAAGTTACCCCAATGCGTCAACGATACTAAAAAAAGTTAAACACAATGATGTTTATGGCGATAGCAATGAGGAGCTGGAAAAATTCATGTTGGATGGGGCTCATTTATTTTAGGTGTGCATCATGACTGTTATTTTTAAGTTTAATTTCAAATGTTTTGATTGTATTACGGCCATAATGACGCATTGGGAATACTTTTAAGTCACGATAAAAAAATAGGTAACATAGGAGAAAAAATCAATTTATGTATTATTAAATGTGCTTACTATATTATTTTTTTTAAAATCTTAATTCGTTATTGATTTTATATATTTTTTATTATAATAGCTGTTCACCCAATGCATTAGAATGGTGTACACACAACCATTAACTACCAAGAAATAAAACGGCAGATTAAAATCATTGTCTGCAAATCAGAGACAATGATTTAAGTTATTTATTTGAGTTAATTAAAGATCAGAATTAGTAATTATTATATAAATAATAATTATTAATTCTGATCTTTCAGACACTATATCAATTTAAAAATATTAAGATTATAGATTTTTTAGGTATCAGTCACTTACTTTAACCGCTGACTGGTATATCGTACTGATATAACATATATAACATTTTAATATTAATTTATCAATATAAACACCATTCATTGTAAATATATTTTTACAATGGACAGTGGGGCTAAGACTTATTATAATTCGTACAATATATTTTTTTTAGTAAGACGTGCAATATTTAATTTTGCAAAAATAAATTAGTTAATAAAGCTTTTACATTTTCTATCTACTTTTAGGCATTTTTTAAACAAACTTTTATGTAGTGACATAACGTTAAAATCACAGAAATGTTGACATATATTTTATACTTCTTTACCATACGTTTTCATTAATTTAACACGTTTTCCCAATGATTGGCATTTATAAAAAAATATTACAAACATCTCATGCACATTCAAGAAGTATGCAAATATTAGCTACTAAGTTAGTTGTTTAATACCAAGCTGTAAGTATGATAGTTAAAGCTAAGAAAGGAGATTAAGGGCCAACAAGTGCGCGGTCAAGATCGGTACTATTTTTTTCCGACCGCTTAATGAATGTTTTATCGACACCGTTGACTTAGATTTTGCTTTAGGCAAAAAATATTTAAGCAAGATATCCATTGCACAGAGAGGTACAAACGTGACTCTCGTATGCGCCATGAGTGCGAGTGGACATTTTGTTCCTCCTGCAGTCATATACACTAAGAGAAGGATAAAGAGTGAACTACTCGATAGATCTACACTACTCGTAGAAGCCAACCGTAAAAGAAAAGTAGAGCGTAGCCTTAATAAAACTAACAGAAAGGCGAAGGAAAATCTCAAGAAACGCAAATCAACACTTAAGAAAAGTATGTTGAGCTACCCAGGATACAAAGAAGTCTACAAGGAACAGATTTCTGATAATTGGATAGAGTGCATAATATGTACTCAGTGGTGGCATGAAAAATATACCGTTTATGTAATCTCTGTGCCTAGGTGTCCAATGCGTACTCTTAGGTTCTCAAGTGCGCACTCTTAAGCGCTTGTATATGCAATAGTGCGCAAAAAACTATTTTTTAGATTTAATGATTTTAGTCGTAAAGTGTTTAAATTTAACTTTATTTTTGTATGCATTAATATATAAATAAATAAAGTTAATTTTTGTAATAATATTTGTTTTATAGCAATCATAAATTAAACCTTAAGTGCGCACATCTAGAGCACTCTACCCTATACGGATATTCTTAAAAATAGACACGATTTGTTTCATTCTAGAAATTATAGAAATATTAATGTTAGAAATAAAATATTTGCGACTTCAAGGTTGGCTCGTTTTATATTAGACTGTCAGACAGGCGTAGTGTCTTGCTGGGCCATTATACGTACACGAGTCCCTATTTCCCTTACACGGTTGACATTTCGCCTCATATATTCAAAAGTAACTTCATATATTACATAGTCACACAAAAGAGGCCCGGATCGAACCCGGTGGCGTCGACATAATATTACAAGAGTTCAGCCGACGTCTCGCCCGATAATGTATGGGTTCAATATTAGAATGCAATTTCTTAGATGGCTAGGGGCTCACACCAGATATTTCGAATACCATATTGATATAGTGCGATCGTCGTGAAAATGTGCTCTGTCCTCCATCACCCAAATAGAAGGAGGTGAACCAGGCGCCAGGTATAATATAATATAAATCGTTGTTATTAGTTTTTCCTTGTGATGGGAATGTAGGGAGAGAGGGTGGTTATGTATTATATGTATCAAATACTAAAATGGCGGTGGATTTTTAATTAAATTTAAATGTAAATAATTGACTTTAATTTATTGTTTGTTTTCATCACAGTGAATGTAATTGAATTTTTCTAAGGCATAAAAAGTGCTAAGCACATTAAAATAAGGATAAATAATTTAATATTATCAAATACTGTAATAGTGAATTAGACTAAAAAAAATGTTCAAGATGTTTGAGAGATTTTTAATGAAACTTAAAAATGACTTTTCAATTTATTTTTTATTGTATCAACTCTAAATATAATTTACCTTTTCTCATTACAATAGAATCAAATGTTAAAAAATTTTATTCAAAATATTCCGATAGTTTCACATCGTCTGGATTTTGTTGATTTAATTTTTCATCTAAGAAGTGTTTCGTTAATCGAAATAAAAAGTGGAAGAAGCAAGGTCTGAAAAATATAACAAATAAAATAAAACCTTGCAACCAAGTTCCTTTATTTTATAAAGTATAAATTTCATGCTTGCAAACTCACAATTCCTATAAAATCCCACCATACACGCAAAATAACATTTTTTATAGTGAGTCTAGCCTTCGAGGTAGGTTTTGCTACTTGACCTTTGAATAATTACTATCTTCTACGAGGATTGCTATCGTACAACACCCATTTCTTATTTTTAGCTAGAAAATAATCGAGAAAAGGCGACTCAAAAGCTCTTTATTATGCTAATTTATAAAGAGCTTTCAATTCTTGTGGAGCCCATATACTTTGTCCCTAAGCCTTCCCAATATTTTTAATGTGTCTATGCATGTTGAATTGGATTGGATTAAAAATAGTTTGTGTGAGATTTGCTTCTATTCCTGCAGCTATGACAATCTTTCTTGGTCTCTCACAGCTGTGGTTATTCTTAATATCGTAATTTTCCCAATGGAATTTTTAAAATTTATATGTGCCATTTACAAATATCTTAGGAATTGCGGCGCGGCATCCAGGACTTCGGTCAGCCATGCGCATACGTATTGAACGTATTGAATGACCCTCTATAGCAGTGGTGTCAAACACGCACGTTTCTCAAAGAAAGAAGTTTCTTTTACTTAGATATTTTTTCTAAAATAATTATTATTTTAAGGACTTAAATTAATATGTAATATATTTTTATCGTAATTTTGTATGCATATTAGTTATTTTATGCCATTTTTAAATTTATTTTATTCGTTATATGTAATGGTTTAATTTTTTAGTTAATGCATATTATTGTTATCGAAAAATTTTTTTTAATATTGTGTTTCAATATTTCTTTGATTTTGATTAACTATATAAAATAGTGACGAAAAGAATACATTAAGTGACTTTAGTGCTTAAAATCCAATACACATATTTGAGTAGTATAATCCATAATTTTTTTGTAGTTCATCATGTTGTACAATATTCATGAAAGGGTTCCGTGATGAAATTGGATTAAAAAATGCTGATTTAAATTATTGTAAAGATTAAGACGGCTAGAGCTCTTTAGAACTGTGTATTTTTTTGAAACAATGTTTGTTTTAAGTTACTATTTGGGTTTACTCCAAAAGGCCAGCAACACTTTATTGATAATGAATGGTGGGGGCTAGTATCGGGGGCCGGATCTGCGCTTGCCCGTGCCCGGGCCATACATAATAAAACGTTTATCGTGGCCACCATCAACCGTGTACCAAAGCACAATATAATACATGAAAACACACAATAAAAAAATGCGGAGCCCGCGGGCTCGCCAGTTCAAAGGGCGCAAAAATCTAGGCGCTCTATCTGCGTAGAATCTAGAGGCCTATTATAGTCGAGCTGTTGTTCATGCAGCACATACATGTATGTTAAGGTAACCATGCAAAAAATCAAGAATATTTTTATAAAAAATAAATAATTTAATAACTATAAAAATAAACTATTTTTATTTGTAAATAGACTGATAAAAATAAAAAAAATGTATTTTATATACTTAAATGTTTGTTGGCCAGTGTTTTAATGTAGGACGGTACATTTGGACCCGGGACGTCTGGTCACCTTAATGTACGTGCGTATGTATTCACTGTATGTTTAATTTATTATTGCGTGTTTAACATTCCGTAGGTATGTGTTTTTTTCACGTTTCCATGCTGATTCTCGTGCCAGATCGCACCGCGCACCAACGATAACAATTAGCCGGTAAAAGTTAAGTTCGTGCGACGCACTCGGCCACTGTGCCATATATGACGTACGCACTATAAATGTGTGTTTTTAATGTGAAACATCATCATATAAGAGATTGCATCATTTACTTCAAGCTACAAAAATAAAAGTTACGATTTTCAGGGCGATCTCTGATTGAATTCATCCAAATGGGTTATATATTATATAATTTATTTATTTATTTAAATTTAATTTAATTAAAAACATCGTGACCTAAGATGTATTATACCTTTAATTCATCACGATATGATAAAAAAAACAATACATTGTTAAAAAAAATATATATAAAATAATACATACTAAGAGAGCAAGAGATAAAATAAAATTAAATGATACAAATTGGACCAGCTCCTCATAGCTAACATTTACATTGCTTATATGGCTCCAAATTTTGTACATATTTATTTTTTAATTTTATTAAAAATATGTTCAATAATATACATGAAAAATGTGTAACTTTAAGAAATTTAAAAATAGATATAACAAAAAATACATACAAAAGTGATTATATAACAATGATACAATCTTATAATTTCAACATTTTAAACAAATCTTTACACATGAGGACTAGCACAATTCATTAATAGATCATAATTTAAATTTAATAGGAAAAAAATATAATATCGACATAGCTATAAGTCAGCGGTTCCCGAACTGTGGTACGCGTACCACCGGTGGTACGCGAGTGGATAGTTAGTGGAACGCGAAAAATAATCAGTCATGGCGGACATAAAAAGTAAAAAAAATCAGTCATAAAAATATCATTTAAACTATTGTATTTTTCCTAAATGTAACTTTTCAGAAAAGCTCGATGACGATATTTAATGTTAATGATAAAATTGAAAGTATGATTAAGAAATTAGATTTTTGGAAACAGTGTATCGAAAATAATCAAACGGAAGTATTAGAAACTATACATATTTTTTTGGTTGAAAATAAGGTTAGCTTGTCTCAAGATTTACGAGAACATAAAATAGTTCATTTAACAGGATTAAAATCGTCTTTTGTGGAGTATTTTCCAAAACCCGAAAACAAATATAATAATTGAATTTCAAACCCCTTCTATGCAGAAAATTTAAAAAAAGCTTCATTGTTATCAATAAAAGATAAAGAAAATTTAATAGACTTATCAAGTGACAAAACTATACAAGTAAAATTCGAACGAAACAATCTAATTAATTTTTGGTAACACATCGATAAAGAATATGAAGAACTTTCTGAAAAATCTCTCAAATTTTTATTACCTTTCACTAGTACGGAATTAGTAGAAAAAACTTTTTCTTCATATGTATTTTTTTTAAATAAGTCTCGAAATAAATTGGACTCAGGAGTAGATTTAAGGGTATATCTCACATCTTTTGAACCAATTTTCAAAAAATTATGTTCTTCAAAACAAGCACAAGGATCTCATTAAATTTATTTTGCTTATATTATTGTGCTTATATTTTCGTAAAATTTGTTTAAAAATTAAACTGATAACTTGATAACAATGTATTATAATCTTAAGCAACACTTTAATAACTATTATTTTCGATAATAAATAGAAAATTTTGGTAATAAAAATATTTTTTAATATAATTTCATTAATATTATTATATTTAAAATAAAAATTTCGCCTGTGACGCTGCTGTAAATTTGTAAAAATGAAAGTGTAAATTTGTTTTCATTAGAAAAATTTTTACATTTACCGTGTTTAATTAATTTTATATACATACATATATTTTCTATTAATATCGGTAATTTATGGAAAAAATTGTCTAAGGCAAATTTCATTTTTTTATACAAATAATTTAATTTAATTCTATGTAATTTTTTTTTAATAAAAATTAGTTTTTAAAAAAATACTTCTTTAAATGTCCTGGTTTTGAATTTCGACAAGAAATGAGCTTTGGCACCTTTTATTTAAAAAAAACATTGTGATATGTAAAGTTCAAATGTCTCATTGTTATCAGAAAAAATAAAACCTTAGGTATTTTTTATTAAACTTAAATAAATTGAGTTCTGGGAAATATAGTCAAGCTATAAAATTTATAATGCAAATATAATAACAAATTTCTCGAAATACAATCATTTTTACGAAGTGGTACAATTATGCGTGACGTACTACCAAGTGGTACGCGAGCCAAAAAAGGTTGGGAAACGCTGCTATAAGCGATCATATTATTTTGCTTAAGAAATGTCTAAATAACAAAATTTACTATAGACAACTACAAAATATAATAAAATCTTGTAGTTTTAAATTATTTGAAATTTTAATAAAAAAATATTTTTGGTGTATTAATTGTATGTTTCTAAATGTAAAAAAAGACTAATGCGAATTAAGGAGCTGGACTAGTGCAGACGTCCTGTCTCTAACAGGCACAGAAGAGAACGTAATCGTGATTTTAGAAGACGTTCCGAAACCCAAAAAAGGATTTCTAGAAAATGTTTTGATTGCCAAGAGGACCCATTAGTAGTTCGTACTGAATCGCATCCCAACGTTGCTAAAATAAAGTTACATGGATAATAACCAAATATACTCTTACAAAGGTATCTAAAGAATTTTTTCTGTACTTTTTTATTACGATATTTGGTTATTCTATGATTCCAAATTATTGATTCCGATTGAATTAAAGAATCACAGACCTCGTTTATGTGTCAAGAGACCTCCACTTGTTCTCAAAATTGATTCTGAGATCATTAGTAAAAGTTTCTCTATTAAAAATGAACGTGATCGAGAAAATAGCACAGTATGGCACTTTCTGAAACTAAAAGGAAGACAGTTAACTTAAGCCCATCTTTATAAATAATTAAATCAATCTGTGGAGTCTGCAGCAGATCAAATGCATTTGAACAATTTTAAATCAACTGCATGCAGAAGTATACAGCCGTATTTATTAAATAAATGAGTAAATAACACCAAGAGCAGATGGTCAAGATAGATCTTGAAGAACCCCCAAAGGGGTGAAATATTCTTTCGGCAATCGGATGCCATAGGTTTCTACGATCGCTCAAATAACTCGAGAATAATTGAATTGAATCAGCTGAGCAACTGAGGTCCTACTTTTTTTTACTAATAATCTGTGAAGAATCTTCTTAAATTTTAATCTTGTTTATAGCAAAAAAAGGCATAGATAAAAAAATGCATCAAATGTAATCAACATCAAAGCCTAAATATAAATACTTATCATCTGCTGGCACGAAGTTTGAAGTTTGGTTGTATACTTACGTAAAACACGCTTTTATTTTTTAACTTTCGTTAATCACTTTGTAATAAAGTAATTTTAAATAGAAATATGCTTAGCAACATTTAACTTTAACTGAACATTTTTTGATTGATTAGGGAGAATTTTTTTGTAATATTTTTTTAAAATAACATCTGCATAATTTTTAACGTAAAACTATTTTCGCTTTATATGGCATTATTAAAAATATTAAAGTATTTGTATATATAAGTTAGATCAATAAATAACTAGTAACTCAATTTTTTTATAATAGTTAGTAAAATATTAAATTAAATATACGAAGCAACCTATCATACACGGCTCTTTCTAATTTAGAGACCAAACCGATTGTTACCTTAAGGTAGCTAAAAGGATAATGATAGAGCTATTTTAAAATGCAGAAAGAACCAGCGGCTGTCTCGATGGTCGACATCTGTGTTAACACGGATTTAATGAGTTATTCGCTAAATTAAGGTGTCTGGTTAACAGTCTGATCGAACACTTTTTAGGTGAACACTGTGATCAATAAAGACGCCTCAGTGAAGTGAAGCAAAACCGATTACAGAGAGGCACTGGTAAATTAAAAAATCTAATCCCGTAATAAAGGTTGTCTTTTTAATGAAACCTAAAATCGCTTTCAAATATTTATTTTTATCTTGATACTTAAAAATATAATTTTTTCTGAAGAAAAAAGATTTCTACATCTCTCATAGAATGTTTGGGGCTATATGATTTAAAATATTCTGATAGTCCCTATTTTACATCGTATGCATAATTTTTTTTACGTTAAGTGTTCGATCGATATAAATGGTATTTTGAAGGAGCAAAGTCTGAAGAATAAGGCGATTTAGATAAATCAACTATTGTCTTCTACGACAATTGTTGTCGTAAAACACCCCTTTATCATAACCGGTTACTAAATGATAATGAAGAGATAAGTGGACGAGTTATAAGATTCAGAACCTCTTGAAATATGCAAATACGCATCAACTTATTTTCTTTGCCAAATTTGTGTGGAACCCATGCTCTTAGTTTCCAAGCCCTCTCAATCAATAAATATTAAATTGTTTTTTAGAAAAATGCAAATTTAACCGTGTAACTGTGTTTCAATGTTCTGATTTCTTAATTTTTATTTGTTTCAATTATATTTTATATTTATTCACCAAAAAAGTTATTTCTTCAAAATCATTTTTTTACTGATTTTTAGTAAAGAGATAAAAAAAGAAATCTGGCGACTTAAGTCAATTAACGTGATCAAAAAAACAACTTATTTTATGATGATCTATTGAAATTACAAATATATAACTATCACTAATTTCGATTGAAAAACACTGGAATTTATATGGGATTCGAAACCAGGTCTTTCAGGTTTTAGTCACTGACTGTAACATTAAAGACATTGGTTCACTATTATTTCTAGATATTTTTGGCAAATTCGAATATCAAATTCAGCCCTGGTAGTTGAACGGTGTGTTTTATTGGGTCTGTATCGGATGGAAGAAAACATCGACTCAGGGTGGCAATTACGCTGTCAGCCAACAACACTCGACAAACACGGCTATTTGGCCTTCTGATCCTTTTGGGATTATTTGCGAGTGCGAAAGCAATACCTCGTTCTTGCTGTATGCATGAATGTGTTTCTTGTCAAGACAGGGGTGTGAAAACTATTTAAATGGAATCCGTCTGAGAAGACTCTGTGACCTGTTGCCATTCATTAACGATTATGTAATATTATCATATTCGTATAAATTAGATAAATCTATCCAATGATTA
Organism: Plectrocnemia conspersa; assembly: GCF_051122295.1. NCBI lineage: Eukaryota > Metazoa > Arthropoda > Insecta > Trichoptera > Polycentropodidae > Plectrocnemia > Plectrocnemia conspersa. The sequence continues at coordinate 4,103,351 of NW_028277170.1, read as the reverse complement.
AGTTTAAGAAACTGCAATCAAACATATATTGACGCTATTTATTATACAATTATTTAAGATCCTTTGCAAGCTTTATATTCATTGCTTACTGTTATTTTTGTATATGATTGCTTCACAAGTGTTTTCGTAAGCATTGTAACTACCTGCTCTGCCGAAAACTCTTGAAATTTGAGCTTCAAATTGCTAGTCTATTTTTATCGATTTTTGTCTAGTCATTATTTTAAGGCTTTTCGGCACATGCTTATAAAATTATAAATAATTTTGTAGGTAGTATGGTAATATGGTAGAAATACCTTAAATATTTTATACAATTTAAATATTATCTTTATACAAGTCTTAGTTTATTTTTATCCTAAAATTATCTACGCTTCATATGTAAAAATCTAGTCGTATCTGATATATGTTTTATTACAAAAATGAGAAGATATACTTTTTTTTAATTATTAAATTCTGGTTACGCGACCCTTAACTTTAATGTAGAATCCACTGATTTTCTTGGTTGACTTGTACCGTTTTCCGGTAAAATCAGTACTTCCCAACCTTGATGTACCGACGACACGTGCTTCCTTACACACTACCAGAATTGATCGGCCCCAGCTTGGCGTGTCGTTCCTCAGTTAAGGCCCCCGGTCGTGTCACGTGTTACTTTATGGCCCCAGTATCAAGATTGGGCCCGCATTTTCTACCCGAAAATATTCAACAAGGAATTCGTTTCGCATGTAAGCCCGTGTGTTCCGAGGTTTTCCAGTAGCTTCCGATAACCTCACTGAAACCAGAGAAAACTGGCAGCCACCCCTAAATCCAAAAACTACCCCCCGGATCCCGCCGTAAAAGTAAACGGCCGGTTTGAATTTTCCACCATTACGCTCTGAGAATGGATTATTTCGACAAAATTCGGTTCCGACATTTCGTGCGTTGTTGCATACAAATCCGAAACTGGATTGACCCATAAAAAAGTAGTACCATTATTATTTATTTTAAAAAAGAAAACCACAAATAATATATAAGTAGTTATTATATTTGTCTTTATAAATTATTTTGCTCTAATAAGTACTGCAATGTATTTGCATTAACCCGTTCCACTTAAATATCTTTCTAATTTTATGAAGCTGTCTTTGCACAGTCGATCAAATGCCTTCATGTGTATTAGATATTCTACGCATGAGCAATATTTATTATGAATCTAATTTTTCTAATCAACATTTAAAATAGTTTAACCTTTTATTACAACATATCTAATATCTTGATTTATAAGATTTATGTAATTTTTGGAAACAAGTAAAAATCCAGAAAAGTACTAAAAAATATAACAATCTAATGTTAACGTCAATGTAAATAATATAGTATTTTTTTCAAAACGCTTGTAGCAATAACATTTGGAAAAAAAATAAATAAAAAACTGAGAAAATTTATGCTTTTTTTTGTAAAGTTTTTATTTAAAACATATATAAAAAACCACATAATAAACTTATATTCTTATTTTAATGTTATTTATTATTTCATAATACTAGTTTGTCTTTGTTCTATAATCAAAATTATCTAACGTCATTTTATTTTATATGAATTCTAAAAAAATAGTTAAATTGCAAAAATATATTTTATACAAATTGTATTTCGTTGCTAATATACTATAATATGTAGTCATAAAAATATACAATAAAATTATTATGATTATTACAGAATTGGTTTCAAACATTTCCAATGCACGTAAGCGTTGCTCGACATATTGAAACTTTTTCAAGTTTTGCCTCTGTTTTATATCATAATTTGTAAATATGAAATAATTTTACCTTGTTCCATTGCAAGTACACATTACGCTGCCATATAATAAAAGGGTGGTGCTACGATTGTTACATAACTGCAAAGATTCTCAAATCTTTTAAAATATATTTAAATAAAACATTAAGTATTCCGTTTTGATCTTTACATAGCATAAAACACTTATTATTTTATGATAATATATAATACCCTCGCGTCTTCGAAAATTACAATCGCGTCCTTTTTTGATGCCCGTTAGAGCCAGGACGTCCGTACTAGCCGACTCACCTATGTCTGTTGCCGTCCGGCTCCTTAAATAGATTGACTATTTCTTGGACCGTAGCCAAAGCTAAATTTTTATTTATGAAAGTGGCAAATTAAACAAAAAAAAAATATACATATATTTTAAATAAAACTAATTAAAAAATGAAACCACTTTTTTTAAAATTACTTAACCCTTTGAATTGTGAGTAAATTAATACACATTTGTTAATTAGTTGAAATTTTTTTGTTAATTTTTCATAATTATTTCTGTTCTTATTTAATTATTATTATTATTTTTTATAAAAAAACAGTGATTTTCAACTTTATATTGCTTTGATTTATTTTATTACTTTTTTGCATTAGTATGTTTTAATCATTTATTTTTAAATTTATTCTATTATTAAATTTCGGTAATTTATTTTACATATTTATTATTCACCATTCAATATTTTCTATAAATTAATATAAAATATTTTATATATATCAATATTTTCTATAAATTAATATAAAATATTAAAATAAAATATTTTATATAGTATAAATTCTAAATTCAGAAGAATTTTCTGTAGTGTATCACAATTAATATCATAATTAGCGCCACGGAAAATTTTTTCAATTATACCTCAAATTTCAGAAAATGCATATCTATGAAATAATAAAAACACAGTGAAGTCACACCCTCATGATATCTCTTTTCTAAAAATAAAATTAAAACAATATTATTACTTTGTCTAAACATACATAAAAACGTATAACAATGAATATTTGGCTACTATGATATGACAGGTTATGTATCATAGTGGTTTAATAACACAGAAAAAAATAAGTAAACCATATTTATACACTTATAAAACTTTACGTGTATTTTAAAAAAAAAATACAGCTTACATTTTACATACATACAATTTACATTATTAAGATGAATGAAAAGGCTGTTAATTTTCAATTTTTTATTTAGAATCGGTATGCATGTGGCTGGTTTACATAAATGAGTAAAGTGTAAGTTTTCATTAGAGATCTGAGAGTGATCTTTTGATTTGTTATAATTCATCACAGAAAAAATATTTCGCATTGGTGTTTGGAACAAAACATATTGTTTTGCTCAACAATCTCTCATCATTTATAGCCGTATAAAAATCCAAAATTGGTAAAAAAGATCGCATTGTTAATAAATTAATTCTGATTAAATTTTCCACGTCGTATAAAAATTATATTTAATATAAGTGCATTTTAAATTTCTTCAAAATCTTTAAATCAACGGTCAAATTTTGCATAAAGGTATGAAATAAGTAAACTGTTATTCTTAAAATCTGTGGTGATACTACTGAAAATTCTGTCACATTTTTTTGTATTGGTAAAGTGATCGAGTTTTCCTTTTATAAGATTTTTAGAAAAGGTGCAATATTACTATAAATGCATTAATAAAATGAAACACTTCAAATACCATTATTTTTATTTGTAATTTAATATGTTTAGTAATCAAATAATTATAAATATAAGCCGAAAAATAAAAATCGCAAAGCTAAGAGTCTGTTTCAGTTCAGGATAATCATTTATTTCTTAAAATAGAATGATCCTTAAATTTAAATTCTAGATTAAAAACACGTCACAGAGTAATTTTATTTTAAAATGATATTCTTTAACTTAGAATATTCTTAATGTCTGATGTTATTTCTGTAATTTATTTTACATTTTTTACTTTAAATTTTTTGATGTTTTAATCGAAAGTGTCTCATTCATTACATTCCAAACATAAATCATTATTGCTATACAAAGTAAATAGATATTAGTTTCTACATATTTTAAAAATTACGACACTCTTATTTGTTGGTTATAGTTCTGAAAATAATTTTCTAAAGAAATACGGAAATCCAACTTATATGTATGATTGTAATATATGATATAAGATAATTTTACTAAGCAAGGTTGAAGATATAATTAATTTTAAAAAGCTTTGTTTCATTTAGAATTTAAATGAAAAATAGATTTTAATTGCTTGATTAAATTAAGCTTTCGTTCACCACTGAGCTATTTAATGTCAGATAAGAGGAGCTGGTCCGTTTTGTGTAATTTAATTGTGATGTTCTTTCTCTCTTTCTAACTATGTATTATTATATTGTATATAATAATGTAATGTTTTGCTTATTTTTTTACTATCATGACATTTTAAGGTTAAACCTGTTAAATCACGATGGTCTTAATTTAAATTCAATAAATAAATATAACGGACTACAGTTAAGTAGCTTTCCGCTTTGATCTTTACATTGCAGTTATATTTTTATATTACTATACTCCAATATATTTTTAATTCGAAGAGCGATTTTAGTGCGCAAAACAATATTTTTTTTCATTATAATCAAATATCTCAATTTACTATAAGGTCTAGTCTTTATAGGTTTTTTATATAAAAAAAAAATTTCAATTTATGTGGTAGATGGTTTTGAATGCAATGAGTTATATATTATACATTGTTCTAATTTTATATATATATATATATGAGTTGATTAATAAGGTTTTTATTATGTTTTAATAAACATTTTAGAATCGGTGGTGTTTGGTGGCGTTTTCGTAAATCAGGGAGGCATGCGATATCCGACGTGAATAATTATTAATATTTACGCATTCACGTGGTCAATGACAATAAAAAAAACGAAAGCAATAAAATTTAAATACGGCTCTCGGCTGGAACAACAGGGCTCGTATCGTAATTTTTATTGTTCCCTGTCAATTTGCCTACACAAATATTTTTTTATTGCTCCGAATCACTAAACCGCCTAATTTACTTCGAGCGGTATTTCGTCAAAGTACCTACCTACAACAGACGGAAAAAAAACATTGGCACCGCTCGAATTTGGGGAAATCATTGATAAAGACTTTCCTTTATATAATATAATGTAATAAATAACTAAACTTTTAAGTATCAGCGTGTCACATTTGTGCTATATTTAAAAGGTAAAAATACATAGGTTTTCATTTTAATGTAATGGATCAAACGATAGACAGTCCTGTATTATTAATTGTCAAGGTAAAATTCCAGGTATATAACATGTCACAGGTTTCGTTTTATTTACATATACGAGTATTCATTGTTTACAGTAATTTAAAATTAATTTTTTGTCATTTAAAATTAATAGTAGTTTCTCGCTGCGGACTAAAAATATTTTATGTAAATATAGTAAAATTTCTTGAAGTTTAATATATAATTTATGACAAGAAGCTATTCAATTACATAAATAAATATATAATATAATATTTTTTAATTTATCAAAATTTTATTAAAAACTATAATATAGAATTTATTTTAATAATAATTTTAAGTGTTTTGAGTCTATTAATATGTTTTATGTAGATACATAATAAGTTATTGTCATTTTGGGTATACTATCTGTATTTAGGTGAAGGAAAAATTCGAAAAAACTTTTTATAATAAGCCTAATAATTAACATTTTCTTATACTGTGTTTTAATATTTTTTAGGTAAATGTGTAATAATTTTAATTATTAAAAATGACTTGAGAAAAGAGAAACCTTATTTTGCTTTTAGAATCTTTGAAAGAAATAATAACAGAAAAAATTAAAAAATTATACGTATGCTTTTTATTATTATGTAAACAACTATTTATGATAAAATGTAATATTTTTAATTCAACTAATATTTAACAGCCGACATTAAAAATAGATTTTATGATTTTTTTATGCACATCTATTTTTGTTAAAAAAGAACATTTTAAATTATAAAAATACCATGAAGTGCTTATTTCTTAAATATAAATTACGTAATATATAAATACAATATTTTTTTTATTCAATATTTAATATATTTATTACTTTCACACATTTTCTTCGTACTTTAAAATATTCATTAACTTAAAAAAGTCTGGATTTTCAATTGCGTTATTATTAGCAAAAACATGTCTTATCTATATATATAGTATCATTAGATGAAATTCATAACATAATATGTAAATTTAAAAAAGGAACTAGTACTGATGAACTAGATATAAATATAATTAAAGAAACATGGGAAATAATAGGAACTAAATTAAATTATTTAATAAATAAAGCACTCTCATTAGGAGAAATGCCTGAAAATTTAAAGATTGCTACTATTGTACCTATACCTAAAATAAAAAATAGTAAAAAAGTTGAAGAAATGAGACCAATCAACATGCTACCGTGTATAGAAAAAATAATAGAAGAAGTAGTAATCAAACAATTAAAGGAATTTATTACTTCTCAAAACATAATATGTGAACAACAATCGGGATTCAGAGAAAAGCATTCCACTGAAACTGCATTACAAGTAGTGATAAATGATTGGCTGTTGGCTAAGGATACAAACAAAATCATTGGAGCAGTTTTCTTGGATTTCAAGAGAGCCTTCGAAACAATAGACAGAGAAATAATGTTGAAGAAATTGGAGAGTATAGGTATAAGTGATATAGTTTTGAGATGGTTTAATAATTACTTATATAAAAGAAAACAAAAAGTTAAGATAAATAATGTATGTTCTGAAGAGAGGTTAGTGTATTATGGAGTACCACAAGGGTCTAAATTGGGACCATTGTTGTTTGTTTTATATATAAATGATATAGTTAATAACGTAAGAAAATGTAAAGTTCATCTATTTGCGGATGACACATTGATCTATTGCATAGGTGATAACATTGAAGAAGTTGTGAGTAATTTGAATGATGAATTAGGTGTGTTAGAGATATGGTTAAAGAATAATGTACTTAAATTAAATGAGAATAAAACTAAATGTATGTTTATTAATTATAAAAATGTGTTAGATGATAGTACCAAAATAGTAATAAATAACTCTAATATAGAGATAGTGGATAATATAAAATATTTAGGAGTAATTGTTGATACAAAATTAAACTTTAAAGAACATTGTAATTACATATTAAAAAAAATTAGTAGAAAAATAGGTTTATTATCTAGATTAAGAAATATATTAAGTATAAATACAAAAAAATTAATTTACAATAGTATAATATTGCCCCATTTTAATTATTGTGCAACACTATTAAATATGATGAATAAATTAGATAAACAAATGTTGTAAAAACTACAAAATAGGGCAATGAGAGTAATCTTAAATAAAAATAGATTAACTAATTGTAAAAGTATGATTGATAGATTAGAATGGTTGAATGTTCAAGAAATATTGAGTATGAATGTTTTAGTATTTATATATAAGTTAGAAAATAATATGTTACCACACTATTTTAATAAGTATTTAATAAGAAATAAAGATGTACATAAATATAATACTAGAAATAGAGAAAATTTAAAAATAATTAAGTATAAGAAAACGAGTACGGCTAGGGGAATTATGTACGGAGGTTTTAATTTATATAATAGTCTTCCAAGAGAAATCCGAAACAGCAAAAATATAACGGGTTTTATAAATGGAATAAAAAAACACCTTCGTACATATAGAAATAAAATATTATAATATTAAGTCTTTATTATTGTATATTTTTTCTTTCTGTTATGTATTTTTTATATATTTTTATATATGTTTACTAAATTTGTTAGATGTAAAGATTAGCTATTAAGCTAAATAAATTAATAAAATAAATAAATATTATAAAATTAGCAATCATAATAGGTATATGAGCCGTTGATTTTGAAAGTGGGGCAAGACCATATTATGTTATTGTTGGATAATTAATGATTGCGTTTGAACTGATTTAAAAATATGAGTAGGCAATATAAGACTTATTTTATATTGCTTACGGTTTTTTTTCATAAAAATTTTATATGCAATAATATATTCGCGTTATTTAAACAAATAAACACGTTTTTAATAGGTCACAATGAACCTCACCTCACTTTCAAAAACAATGATTTTATGAAAATGTGTATTTCCTGTTTTCAAGAATTTAATTGTGTAAAACACTAAAAAAAAATTTTATGTCCTTGTAACTATCGAAACTATTTTATTTTGAGTGGTTAATATTCATTTAAATAATTTAATAATAAAAAATTTAACCTTTATGTATAGATATGATTGTAAATTGAAGTTTAAAAATAATTTTAAATGAAAATTAGCTCTCAATTTTTTTTAACAAAATTGATTTGCCTCACTTTCAAAATCAACGGCTCATATATATATTAGATATTTGTTTATGTATTTTTGCACAGTTATCATTCATGATTTTTTACAAAAAAATCTAAGTCAAAAATTATAAGAAATAAAATGTTACACAGGAAATCTAGAAGAGCTATCTAAATACAACAAATTAATTTTTATGTGCACATTAACTACTTGACCTAGCAATAAATAAACATAAAAATGTTGTTTAATTACGTCGTCAAAATCCATTCATTATCCGCTACGATCTTGTACCTATCTCAAATAAGCAGTAAATAAAATATCACTATCGCAATTTAAAATCTGGCATAAATTACCATTTCAAGTTAATTGCCGATTGTGATAATTTTTGCTCGAGTTGAAACAACTTGTGCGTGCGTTTTCGCAACGAAAACGCCTGTGTTTCTCAAAGTATAGATAATTGGTTTTGTTCAAAGTATTGGAACAGGTGTGCGCTGCAAAGCCGGCCGGTTTGCGAAGCGTTAATGTATTATAATTATTATTATGTATACATTTAATTTCAGTGGGGAGAAAACAACTTTGAGTTATTAGCGACAATGTGTTCAAACTTACTAAGATTTAAGAATAAAAACGCAAGTTTACTTAAACATATCAAAATATGAATTATGGACACAGTTATAACATTCAAAAGTATTATATAATATAACCAATATATATTTTAAGAAACAGGCTTCGATTGGATTTGATGACTTAGTGTATACATTATGCCTACTTAAGCACATACATAAGTGTATATTAAAATATAGCTATTATATAAGTAATAAATATATTAGGACAAATAAAAATATTTTCTTGTGTTTTAAGTGATACCTTAAAATATATTTTTTAAAATTAGAGGCACATAGTATAATGATTCTATAGCAAACACCAATTCGCATAGGATCAGAAAAAGCTCGTCGATGAGGAGGCTCGCATGGATACAGGCAAATAGCGATTCAGTATCTCCGGAGAAGAACATAAGAATGAGTAAAACGAGTTTCTCTATGTTAGGATAAGACAAGTGCATGTTTGCTTTGTTCCGTTTATGTATGGATGTACGTATATGAAAATCAAATTCGGTCTTTGTGAACTTCAAACGACGAGTGCCGGCACCCGACGACTTATCTACGAACGTTCGAAAATGTTTGGTCACAAACAATATGGGGACTTAATGCTTTAACAACAGCGTCGGACATGTTGATACACTGGGTGGTACCTACCTATATAAATACAGGGTTCGCCAGAAGAACGGACAATTAAAATAATATGTCACAATATAGTGAGGGTTGATAGCTGCCGTTATTACTATAAGAGTTTTAAAAACGGATGCCATAACTAAGGGCGAGCTACAGGTGTCACATCAGTAATCACAGAGATGCAGATCAGATAAAAATAATTAATTGAATACTAAATTAAGAAATTTTAATTTCCTCAAGTCCTAATATATTTATATCTTTTTATAAACAATTATATACAATACTCGTAACTTTTATTTGAAAATTTCGGTATAAAGTTAAGTTGTAAAAACGTATTTGGAATACATATTATACATTTTGTCACTTATAAAGGTAAAAGAATTAAACAAAAACAATCATGCCAAATTATCTTTAAGAAATAGTAGTATAGACATGATACGACCATTGCTTATAAATGGATCTTTGTAATAAGTGTTTAACCATTGCCGTAAATGTACATCATAAGACAGTGATGTCAAACCTTTTGAGCTTGGTGCTTCAAAATTCATAAAAAAACATAGCTTAACTCAGGTACCATGTCACATCTTAAAATATCCATAATTATGAAGACCTAATAATTTTTGATATATGTTTATTAATTAAAAAACAAAAATTAATACTATTTAAAATAAGTCACTTTTTTGCTACTGAATTACGTTTTCAAGTCTCACAAAAGAACATAAAGGGAAAAAGTGAGTGAAGTCATTTTTAAATTTTTTAGTAAATTATATGTTCGTCGTGGCACTATTTTTCATACTCCAAACATTTTTTTAAGATTAAGTTTAAGCCCAGATACTGTCTTAAAATTCTGCAAGTTGCATCTCAAAATCATTCATTTGTAAACATTTAATTCCTATAATTTTTAATGTCTGTTTCAAGCTCTTAAATTAATTAAATCTTTTACCAAACTGGTCAAATAAAAAGTTTACAATATGTTGGTAGCTTATACGCATGGATTCCATTTCATTTTGCACAGTTGTGCTGGCCTTCTTAAAATAGTTTTTAATCGAGAAGAGTATTTATAAATATTTACAGTTTTTAAGTATCCAAATATAAAGTCAATATTTTTGCCAAAACCTAGTAATTTCAAGTTTAGTTTATTCATATAAATATTAAAAAAAAAATAGCAATGTGTTGTTCTATTTATAATAATCATAAAAAAATACCTAAATTTCTGAAAGCTTAAATATTTTTCTTTGGCTTAACTACTTCATAATATTGTAGGTAAAACAAACTTCCTGTAAAAGCGCAAAAAAATCGAGCAGCTATTAATTTGTTACATCTGACATTATATAATTTAATTCTGAGAATTTTGCAGGATAGGCTTGAGTTGAGATTTAAAAACCATTAAGGATTGTTTTCTTTTTTATAAAAATAAGATGATAACCAGCAATTATTTAAGTACTGATCTTGTATGTATCACTTATCGTTTAGTTACATAAACATAGATCTGATCTGCATTTAGGTGATTACTGATGTGACACTTGTAACGTCTTTAATTCTGGCATTCTTTTATTTATGAACCATTTGAGTTAGGTATAATATAATATTGTAAATAAATTAGTTGTAGGTTCGTTTTGATCATTCGCACTATTTCATGTGAAAAAAATTGTAAAAATAAAGCATTTGGTAATAAGTTTTATTATCTGTTTATTTAAAAGAAGAATCATATATTTATTTGATAATTATAAAGTATAGTAATAACTCAAGTTAGGTTATAAATATTACACAAATTATTGATATGCATCATAGTTTAGCAGTGAATCAGTTATAACTTTTGCACTATCTAGACAATGTGATATATGCTTTAAAGACTTATTATTATTAAAAATATATATCAAGTAGTAACTGCATTATAAGCATTAGATATAACCAGAAATATTTTTACATAAATATATACAAATTTTAATTGAGTATCTTATATATATATATAATTTCAATCTATTAGAGACGTTTGCATACTAATTTTATTTATTTTTGCAACTAATTGAACCTTAAAATCAACTTTGAATAAATAACCTATTAATAGAAGCTTTTACAATGACAAAATTAAATTAATTTGTATATTTGCAGTTCTATTAAATACTTGTGTATGTGTATCCAACCTTTTCAATCTTCTGGGCAGAACAAAAATGTTGTCAAGGGCCACAGAATTTCATATTTATTTTTAACTACAGCGTAACCCATATTACCAGTGAGTCGATTACAACTTTACTTTTCACACAAAACATATTAATAACATATTATTCTTAATGTAAGCACTGAGCTTCTTTTTTTAATATCAGTGCAGTAATATTCGGTTAACAAAAAAAGTAGCTATACAACGAGTATTTTAAAGCGGCTCTTCTACTTAGTACTTTTTCAAATTGAGGGCATATTCTTAGAGTCCAAGGTATTGTTTTTGTAAATCTAAAAAAGACACTTAAATAAACCATTCTTTTTCTGATTTTAAATCTATACATTATACCTGTATATCTGTACATCTATACATTATAATAAAATTTATTAATTAATTAAAATTATTAAAATATGTAATATTATATTTATTAAAAAAAATATTATAAATAAATATAATCATAATAGTTAACATTGTTTCTGTTTATTAAATCGTTTCTTTATGATTTTACTATAAAAAATGATCTATGAAATAGACAGAATATTTTTTTTTTTATATACTATTGTATAATAAAAAATAATCATCAAACCTTATTTTGTTATAATATTACACAATAAAATTCCTACATATATAATACGTAAAGTATATTAATCTAAAATGCAAATTTTATCTAGTCATATATTTCCGATAAGCATTTTAAATTATTTGCGATATCGAAATTGGCACTATAAATAAAAATAGTACGATGTGTCATAAACTTAGATGCACAAAGGAAAGCAAGATAATATCTAACTATAAAACTTTACCATTACAAGATATATTTGTTTTGTAACTTCTCTATAAAATTATTTTATTCTGTCACCCTATGGCTTAAAAATAACACAATGTGCCTTTTTAAAAAGCATGTACATAAAAATCAATTAAAATATAGCATTTACTTAAATTTTATTACATATATTAGTTTAATTGGAAATATTTTTGGGTTAATGAATCGGTCGACGAGCGATTTAATTTGGAAATCTTCACTCAATAACGAACCCAATTTTTGTTATACCTCAGACGCTATGGTATATATTACATATATTTTTTGGGAGTTTGTGTAGTGCTTGTTCAAAGGAACAGGTTTCGAGTCGGATCCGTTGGACACGGACCTCTGATAAGTGGCGAGCATTAAGTTTACCAACACTTTAAAACGGAACAAGTCGTCATGACCCTTTAGAATCGGCTCTTTCTTGTCGCTCTTTGTTTATTATGTTACTACAGATCAAAAGGTTATAGATATTTTTGTTTGATTTAAAACGACTGATTCTACAACTTTTTTGATTAAATATTATTTATTTAATTAATCTGATTTAAGCAAGTATAAAGCCTTTTTAAATATTATTCTATATAACTAATGGATCAATGCTTTCCAAGCTAAAGACTTAGGCAGTTTGAATAATTTTTAGTACCGTAAAATCATTATTGATTTAATTGTAACATTTGAAATGGCGATTTTTCTGAGCTAAATTCAGTTCGTGCGGCACTCATCTGCTATGCTTTTTAATCAGCATTATCAGCTGTTTTAAGGGTTCAGTGATTATTAAAAATGTGAATATGATTTAAGCGTTCAAAAACTTAAATTATTTGCGATATACATATATACCGTGTTTGAAATTTTTGTTACCGTAATCACGTTTTAAGTGGTTCAGAACTGTCGGATTACTAACGTCAAACTTTTGTGTAAGCTCTCGAAATGATAGTCTTGAAGTGCGCGCTTCTTACTTGTTTTCAAGTGAAGAAGAATACTTATGACCTTATTTTTTATTACAAGCAAAATTTTTTGGAATCTCAGTATCGTTCTTCAACAATACTTACTTTAAAAGTATTGTTATGTTTACAATAGTATTTGCTGCTTTATCACATGTTTTAATCTCATTATTTTTCCATTTATATTAAATTCAAAATACAGACTGAAATACATAAGTTAGATTGAATTTCAGCTGATAATAGCGGTTGCGTCCGCTCATGCTTCAGCCATCGGCCGACAGATGTCGACAGGAGCGCGTGACGGAAAATCGGCGCTTTGGGGGTGGGTGGAGAGTCGCGTAAAAATCCACCCATCGCGGGGCCGGCGGACAGAGGCCCCGCCTCCCTGCGCATGCGCCTCGACGAGCCGGCAGCTGGCATTCAAAAGCGGCGGGGCATACCGACAACACATCCGACGCATCCTACGCTTCCACTTCGAAATTACCATTGTTTACAATGTTTACGTTGTTATCATGAATGCCTATGTATTTTATATTTAGTATAATGCGATTTTGCGTTTGATGCATATATGTATTTGTATTATGTAATCAGACTTAATACGTGCAATTTATTAGTGTGTGTAATTATATTGCATCCAGCGTTATATAGTAGTGTAAATCATTACAAATATAAAGCTCTTTGGAGGGTACTTTGTTTTGTGTTTTATTTTTTTTGTATAAAACGAAGGCATTTAGTATTATTTTACAGTTTGGTTTATTAGTGTTAATAAGTGCTAATTCTAATTATGTCACAATGTGTTAATATATTATTATTGTTGGTAATTAATTTATATTATTTGTAATGCACTATCAATAAAAAGCAACGAATTCCTTAATAATATAATAAAAAGCCACAATGACTTGATTATAGTAAAAGTTGTATTACCTTTCAAACTGCCATATATATATTATATATATTGTGAGCTAGTAGCAAATTGTCAGTTAAATTTATTCCATTTAAGAAACATATATTTATTTTATTTCTAGGGATTGTACTAGTAATATTATTAAATTTTATCTACCGCGAAAATATCGCGAGTGCTAGTATTAAATCAATGTAAAATACGCTGTTAACCTATTCTTTTCTAGCTTATATATAAATTTTAAAACATTACCTTTAAAAATTTCTTTAATTGTAAACTATTCTCACTGCACTATTTTATTATATAAATTCATTTAGCATTTACAGTATTGTTGTGCAATAATTAAAATATATGAAAATTATATGTAGATTTTTTTTACTGTTATTTAAAATATAAAAAAGTGTTCTTTTATAAAAATATAATAATTTTTAAATATTTTATATTAAATAATATAGAAATAAAGCACATGAAATGTCATCTAAAAAAAGCACAAGTGAAAATATAACTCTACTATAAAATAGCCACACAAAAAATTAAAAATTACTTAATTTATTGAAACATATTTTATAACAGTTTTAAAATGATGGACTTCTATTTTTAATCCAATATTATGTAAAATAATAATTATATTTATTTAAATAGCACAAACTATAAATTAACCACATTAAATAAAATAATTGTACTGTTAATAAAAAATATTTTATGAATGCTTATAATATAGTAAATATATTTTAGAGATTTTTTATATATAAAATAAATAATTTTATTCTCTTTACAACTTTTAAATTTAAATGATTTTGCTTCAAAATTTAAATTGATATTTAAAATATTTAACATTTATAGTTTAGGTTTTTTTTATGATTTTTTGCTTGCAATTTATTTTCACCCATAATAATCCAGCGCTCACAGTACATCGTATCGGTAAACCGCAACGGTAGTGACAGCCGTGAAAATGGTGTGCGTTTTTCTCTTGCCGAAACGTTTATTAAAGTCAAAATTCGACAGTTAATGTTGTTAAAGATTTTTTCAGTTTATAAGCTTTTAACTGGTATATATTGAGAAGAAACGCTATAATATTATATTATATCTCAATAAATACAATATGTTATTGGTAGATGTGTAGAAAAAAAATAAATACCCATATATTGACATTGTTAGAAAAAAGTATTATTACAGTGTTGCACCTAAATTGTTTGACTAAAACTAGATGTCGCAGTAGTCGATATAAGAAAGGGTAATTTATTCTTGTTGCTGATGAAATAAAATGTTTGTATAATAAATAAAATAATGTTGCATATTATTCTTAGTTTCTATTTTATTTAAATAAACATAGATTTACTTTAAATATGTTTATAATACATTTTTATGAATGTATCGATCACATTCAATTATTCAACCCACTGAGCAAGTTTTCAATTATAATTTTCCATATTTCATACATATACATTCATTCAATTCTGAAATATACATTTTTATTGAAAATAAATCGTATTTATTTTAAATCGTATTTTTTTTTTTTAAGTGATATAATATCTGAATTATTAAATTAACATCCAATATGAACCCTAATATTTTTTTTGGAATTTCTAACGTGACTAATAATTTTAAATTATTTGATTATTATTCCAATCGAATCTAATTAATTAAATTTCCAATCGAAAATGTGATTTTTATTTCAATCGATCATCATAGCTTGAGATTTATAAAATTTCTTAATCACATATTTTCATTTCATTGTCTATTAATATATTCTTTAATAAAATTAAATTCTAGAAAATCCTAAATGTGTTTATATAATAATTAAGATGAATATGACTATCAACGTAACAATTAAAGCAATTCTACAAATTTTTATTTATATTAACTATGTATGATTAAAATAAAAATAAAATATAATTTTTCCTATGGTTTACAGTGCAGTAGGTATTTATTAAAAAAAATCGTTAATTATTTGTAGTTATTTAGGTAATTATTTCGCAGTAATTTTTTTGAAAATTTTATTTTAAGGGAACACAATTTCAATGCATTAAAAAAAGTTGCTCTTTACCTTTTTGCTATTTTTTTAGAATTTTGTAACATACATATATATATATATATATATAAAAACTATTTTTAAGGGTTTTTTAATGTGTGTAATTATTTTTATATTTTTATAAGCACTATTACTGATCCATGTATTTAAGTTAACAATCGCTTTCATAAAGAAATGTGTGTTTCAAAATATTTGCAAATTAATAAAGAATCATCCTCACATTTTTTTTAATCTTTTTAACTTTTTCCTAACAAGATTCAAGCTTTTTATATAAATAAATACAAAAATGATTATTAAACAAGCAGAATAATTCGTTTTATTGCACCAATAATAATAAAAAAACCTCTCAAATAATTTTCAAGCAAATAATAATCCAGCGCTCACCACTAGAAAAAGGTTATGTATTAAAAAATAAACATTTATAAGATTTTTTCTTTAAAAAAATGAAAAAGATTATGCTATTGTATTAATTCAGATAAATTTTTGTAGTTTATATATTTTAAAGTTTGGACTATTAATAAAAACAAGTATAGTTTTAATTGTTATTAAAGATTTCTTACATATCCGATTACTTTTAATACATATTGATGACACTTTTTATTTGTCATGCATTAACTTTTTTTAAAGCCTGTTTTAATATGTTATTAGCCCAGCATACACGATTTTTACAATTAAAATAAATATAAAGAGATAGTTTCATTGCTTCTTAATCTTATGTTTTTAATAAAACTTTTATTTAAATATGATTTTACTATTATATGTAATACAACACATATTACTGGCTTATAAATATTTTCATGTTTACACATTGGTTAAAATAAAAATAAAAGAATAAAATAAAACATTAGTGGTTAAAGTTTAAGAGGTAGAAACTAAGAAACCATTTAAAATTTAAGAGAAAATATATAAAATAATAATAATGGATTTAGTGTTAATTAAAGTATATTTACATGAAGATCATTAAATCGTTAGCATCTAAAACATTTTGTGCTTTAATTCAAATTTAAGATTGTTTCTATTGTAGTTTTTATTAAATGAGATTAATAGATTAATGTGGTCAGGTGAAATATTTTTTGGTGTGAAAATGATATGTGCGTTCATTTTTTTTATTATTTATTTATTTACACAAGCGATATGTATTTTTTTTATTGTTATATTTGCATGTAAAGAAAACATGCAATTGGATGCTTCTCCATATTTTTTATTTAAAAATCTAATTTATTTATTTTTTATACTGTTTGTTCAACTAGATAGTCTCTGAAAGTTCAAATCTTTGTTTATTAACATTTAAAATTTTCAAGAATTACTATAAAAATATTTTTTTAGCTTAATTTTAAGTGACTTGCAACTTAGAAAAAAATAGTAATACTAGTGTTACTTCAAACCGATCAAACATATGTTAAAATGGGTTTGGCTAATTTTATTTTTGTGATTAGCGCGCTTTTTCTATTAAATATCGGTCTGAGGTTCGCAATGGAAGCAAGCCCTTTTGAGCTCAATTCCAAAATGTGTAAGCACAGTCTTCGTTTCGTAAATAAAATTGACTGTTTTATTTTTGTCGATTTTAATTTTTCAGGTAATGACGATACATTGATAATGACATTGGAGTGTTTAATCATAATATAAAAAATTTAACTAAAAACTATTTTTAGCACAACACTAAGCATACCTTATGACTTGTTTATGCAGCCTTTGATTCAAGTTTAAACAAATAATGCAAACGTGTTTGAATCACACACGATTCAATTAACATTTTAAGTGACAATGCAACGACAATTAACTGACTCAGTTATTAGAACCATTTAAACTATATTTGTTTTAATAATAGCATCAGTTTAAAAAAATACATCAATTATAGCAAAGTGACTTAATTAAATGCATCTCATCCGAACAATTGTCATCTCAATTTCTCCCCGGAAACTGAGGGGTATGCATCATATATTCGAGCTGCATACCCACCGTACTTTTTCTTATCCTTTCAACAATCCTCGCGGCATTATATTAAGTTGGCGTTGCGCGCGGGGGCAGTCAGTAGTAAAGTAAGTAAAGTAGTCTGAAGTGTAAGTAAGTTTTGTCAGCGGTGGGGTTAGAGTGGGGTGTTGGGGGCAGAGGCGCGATAATGGGGCTCCATTTCGGCCCCCGGGGATGCCTAAACGGAGGGGAGATCTTATTAAGTACACGGGCAGATGTATGCCGACTAATGCGTAGACATTTTTAAGGGATGCAATTTAAATGCGACGGCGCGGGGTGGCGTCGCGGCACATCGGCTCTCTCATGCATTTTCGATAGACTCGCCGAAAAAGCAAATTATTCAATTGTGTGCGCGCGGCAGTGTCGTAGGCGGTTATACGGGGTATTGTGCATGCATGTGTGTGCGCTCGTGTATATACGTAATACCTAGGTATGATCTCTCGCTGTAAAAAGGGCAATTTAACTACACATCCCGTACGCGGCGCGCACACTTTGCGCAATAAAAAGAGCGGATAATATATCGTCTGTTTGTGCGTGTGTATTTGTGAAAGAGTAAAACACTTTAGACTAAAAAAGATACTACAATATATAAACATATATTATTAGTGTTGAGTTGCAAATTCTGTCAAACAGCATTTTTAATGTCAAAGAGTAGTTCTCGATCAAATTAAAACAGAACCTAATTAACATCAATAATTAAATTAAAAACATTTTTATTTATTATTAGGTTCTGGAAATGTGAACCAAGTAAAAACTTATTGGCAAGATGGTGCGATGAATGGTCGAAGAAAATCGGACCTTTTCAATTGAGAAGTGCGGGGATTCTCTTAGCAACAAATAAACGAAAGAATAAAAAAACGAATCACGCAGCTGAAAAGTCTGCGGTGCCTGAGATAAAGTTCAGATGATGATGACGATGAGAAATTTAAATAGCAATTAAAAAAAATATTTTTTTTTGTTTTGAATGAGTCTTTATATTTCACCAAGAATGTCCCAGCATCATCAGAAGTTTCCACTTTTTTTTACATCGCGTAGGGAAGGATTTTTTTTCGCATTTTTTTATTTCTTTAATGTTAAATACACGTTACAGGCGGCCCTTGACTTTTGCACATAATTGGTTCCTGAAAATGTGTGCGAATGTTGAATGTACGAAAATCGAGGGAAGTAAAAAAAATTGAAATTGTATGTATTTTAAAATATTTATTTATCAAGTAAATATAAGACGTTTAAGAGGCGTTTAAGAAACACGTTTAAGTGGGGTTGGTGGGTGTTTCTTTTGAAAAGTTATCAAGAGTTAACTGTTTTCCACTATTCTTTTTCATTTCTTCATATAGTATTTATAACATGCTATGTTTTTATTGATCGCCCCACGCACTTGAGATATGCGTTTTTCATTGGGATCACAATCTTTCATAATATTTAAAAATTTGTCGAGGTGCGTGAAAGCTTCATTCATATTTTTCATTGTTAAAGAGTTTTCCAAAATAAACCTGTCTCATCTACATTAAATATTTGGCTAAAGGAATATTCTACTTCTTCAATAATTTTTGATAATTAGGAAATAAATTCTTTTGTAGCATCTTTATCCGCATCAGCTGATTCTCTAGTAAATTTAATATTAGGAAAAGAATACCCCATTTTAAAATTGTAAGAACAACCGTTACTTGCTTGAAAAACCGTGTGAAAATATTTTTTTAATCTATCCTTCCAATCTTTGTGCAAACTAAGAGCTTTTGCTTGAATAATTGAAATACTCAGAGTGACATCTTTTTGATGTTGGTCATCGATCTACGATGACAAAGATTTTCCATTTCATCCATGTTTTTTTTTTTCTGTTTTTTTGGAAACATATCATTAAAGATTGTGGAAATTTATCTTTATTTTCCACAATTTTGAACGTATTCTTTAATTATATTTTTATTTTGCAAAATTGAACATATCGTAGACCTGTTTATATCATACAAATGTCCGATTAAAGCAAGAGATTCACCACTATCAGAACGTTTTTAAGAAAAAAATTAAATTAATTTTTTTTTAAATGTGCGAAATAGCGAATTGTGCGAAAGTCGAACGTACGAAAGTCGAGGGCCATCTGTAGTTTGAATATTATTACCCTCACTGTTCCACGCATAGGAGTATACTGAAAAAAATTTAATCGATCGCTTGTCGTATTGTTACAATTGTTACAATTGTTGAAAACGATATACAGCACGTTACTGTTATTATTATATATATTTTTTTATTTTTACGCCATATTATATTTAAAAAAAAAATATTTACGTGTTTTTTTCGCATTCATTTTGTTTTTGTTTTGAACGAGTCTCTATATTTTGCCAAGATTGTCCCAGCATCATCAGGAGTTTTTACATTTTTTCCACAAAAAAATGTAGAAACTCCTGATAATTTTTTTTATCACATTTAACATATTTTTATATATTATAAAAATTAATAACTTCACATTGCTATTAAAGACCAATAACTTTCTATATTTAATAAAAAATCTTTGATTTTCTACACTAGAAATGTATGTATTATATAATTATTAATTCTTATTTAGACCACTAAGTTATATATTTATAAATATGTATATAAATAAAGAACCATTATGTAAGCTTTACCAAACGACTCAAGTTTGAGTAATCTAGAAGTATCTGATATTTTAAATTATTGTGTGATTTTTTCGCATGAATTAAGAATGATAATAAAATAAATGGACAGAGATAAAGGTGATATAAAATGTCCCATTATAGCCACATCATTCCTAATTATGTTTGTACATACATAAGTATGTATACTTATCGTCGGTCGGTAATAGTCTAGACATTATTTTCCGTTATCACAGTCTCACTTATCTAAATAGCAAAATCGATCGGTTATGCGAGTCCTTATCTGGGTTCGCACATCGCGGGTAATGAGCAGATGAACCGACCCCACACACTTCTTTCTTTTTCCACCGCGTTTCCAAATGACCCCCTCATTATTGAGCGAATCGCACTTTTGTATCCGCGTGATGAGCATTCTCGCATACACCATCGCTTCAGCGACGCTCAAAGTGTGCGAATTAAATATTACACGACATACTTAAATTTCTGTTCGAATATTAAACGTTTGGATGTAGGTGTGATGTTTACAAGATTTTAATAAAAATCAATACAGGTTAATTATTAATAAAAAAATATAAAAAAGTTGGAAAAGCGCTGCCTGAATTTAAATCAACAAAGGTAGATACTTGGCTACATTCGTACATTGGTTTGATAAAATGTAAAAATACAATCTCGTGAAGGGTAAGCAGCGACGGGGGATTCATCGGGTGGGTGAAAGAGGGATAGGGTCACCGTGGGATGTTTACCTACACAAGTAGCAATATCATTTACAGTAGTCAAAGTGCTTTTCACATACGCAGAATAAACTGATACACACACGCACAACAAACGCACACAAGGCTTATAAAAATACGCGTGCGTAAAACAGAATTAAAGATAGATAGTCGTAGACTAGCTACGGTAAAAATATATTAACTGAAACAAAGCTTCGGATTTATTTGGATTATTTATATTGAAGTTATTTTAGATAATAAATAAATAATGTAATATAAAATAAAAATACTATCAATATCTATGTAGAATATTCGATTCAATAAACCTTTAAAAATTGTTTTATTACACAAAATATTTTTATACTGTTACCGTATAAAAATTATTTTATAGCAATAATGGGTTATTTTATAGTAATATAATATTTATTTGCATATGTTAAATAAGACTAGTTATATTTCAAAAGCCAAGAAACACAGTATTTGAATTAAACATTGCTTCAATTTATTTTCTGAACACATCACAAAATTTTAGTTGAAGTTGTTGTTTTAAGCATCCAATGACAACAATCTTTGAAAGTTAAATTTTGCACTGAATTATGTTACTAATACTTAAAAAAACTGGAATATTTATATATTTAAATTATTTATGATGTCGATAAAAATCTAATAATTAAATACCAAGACTGGCCAATTTTGAGTAACACTAAAAAGAGTAATATAACATTTTTTAATGAATTTAAAAAAACAGTAAAGATTTTTTTTTATACATTTAAAATATTCTTCAAGAGTTCTCATTCTTAGAAAACTTTCAATACACAATATGTACCATCTAGTTTGATTTTAATTAGTCATTACGATATTCATCCGTGAGATTAGGGAAATCAATGAAAACCTAATCTGTCTGTAATGATTGATCGGAATTAAAATTTTATAATAAACACTAATTAATAAAAAAAATCTTTAGAGTCACAATTTAGTATTTCTGAAAGATATATAAATAATACATTTAATAAGCAATAGTTTTACCGCTTTAAAAGTATTCTAGCTGCAGACGTTTACATCCCCTTAACACAGTTGTTTCACATGTGAATTGCTCTCTGAATAAGGAGTGTTTACTTGATAAATAAATTGATTTGATAATATTATGTGAGTCATTAGCTTTTAATTAAATTACACTCATATACTTGGGGCGAACAAAAGTAAAGGGGACGCTTGTGTGGATATTTATATCAGGGGTTTTCAAACACACCCCTTGTAAAGGCTTCTCTAAGAACTTAATCGGAGTATATTTCAGAGTTAATATAAATCTCATCTGTGAAAATTATATGATTTGGAAATCAATATAATACAATTAAAAATATTTGATTATGAATGAAATAAAATCGTTACTTAGTACAACAATATTTTGTCAATGCAATTGAGAAAAATACAACAGTCCTGGAATTAAAATCACACTGTATTTATTAAATATAAATTCTGTAGACATTTAATTGAAGTTGAAATGATTTTTTGAAAAGAAAATGCATCATATCTCAAATTTATTAAGACCTATGCAAAAATTTGATTTTCACAGTTTTATTTGTAAATAAATATTTAAAATTATATAATATCTTAAAATAGTAACATTTTGATCATTTAAGGATCAGATAATGCTTGTTTAAATTATAGCGTGTCTTCTATGTCCACATGCATTCGCATTTTCAAGAAAAATCAGTATCTCGCTAACAATTTTTCTCTACATTACCAGACTGGTTTAAAACTACAATGCCAAGTAAGCTGGCAAATAAATAAACCCTTTAAGACGTGTTGTTTCTTGACCCTCTTGTTGGAAAACACCGGTCTTGCTACTCGCTTCTGCCGCCTTATTATTACAGCTGCTACACACAGCTTCCCATCTCGTTCGTTCTCCTCGCCTTCTTGTCACTTACACCGGATACTCCTGTAACATTTACCATTCACTCGCCTTTCATCCACCTACCCCCGGTACGTCGGGCGATATTAATTAAACCGAAACTCTAAATGGGACGGCTCTTATTTGCTTTACGTGTTCAGCATTTCGATCCTTGGCACTTCATTGACACTTTGCTGCGCTCGAGGACTTTTGTATACGTGATTGTGTTGCCTACGGGCGGCAGCTTGTGAAGGGGGTGTATAAATATAAACAGGGTTGATGTTTTAAGCGGCGTCGATGCACTAGGCACCGAAATTCACTGTGAAAATTGTGAGAAAGATCGCTTTAGTGGGATTGTATTTTATTCGATTATTTTTTTTACCTTTCTGTTGTAATCTGACAGGCGTAAATCCAGATTAAATCTGTACCAACTGGGTATGTCAAACAAGTATAAATTAGGTTTGGGTGTTAACAGCAAATGGACGTTTCGCAACTTGTGTTTCATAGACATTTAAGAGCAGCATATTAGCGCCTTTCAGCTAAATTATATAGAAATGTTTTTGATTAGTGAAAATATAATTTTAGCAAAAAATACACATTCATTGTAACATTGGGTGTAAATAAATAATGATAAGTATGTAAATAAGTATATTATTTACACATAGAAAAGTTAAAATCATATAATTTTGCTAGCACCAGTCACATAATTTATATTTTTAATATTAAAAATATATTTCTACTAATGAAGTGCTTCGATATGATTTTACTAAAATGACATATTTAAAAAAATATTTTTGGGATAGATTTGAGACCGTTTTTTCTTAATTTTTTTTAGGATCAGCCACATGAAACTCAATGTATTATTGATTTAATTTGCAGTTGTTAAATTACAGATAATACAATCTATAAAAACATTTAATTAATATAATTCATCTGGTGCTGTTATTGATTTTTCGTTATTTCTTTGCTTCTTATTTGGGTTTTCAGATCGAATACCTGAATTTACTGCTAAAAATTTACATTTATTGAATATTTTCTCTCATATCTAATATTTTTTAAACTACAATCTGTCCCATTGAATAATAATATTTATTATGAAAATATCACATAGAAAGTGGTACTTTTGAAGGCAATGTTCCGCTCCTTTTATTTCTTGTATAATTTGTTTAAAAAAGTAACTTATATCTGAAATACATCAGTATATATGTACATTTCAAACAATTGTAGGTTAGTTCAGATTCATTATTTGAGATCGGTTTTTATATTTTTTATTAATATATACTTGCTAAAATATTTTACAGAATGCGCCCCGAGAATTGATCCCCTCTCCTCCCTCTCAAAAAGTCTGCTTATATATAAATATAGTTGAAGTGCTTTTGACTATATTAAAAAATAACTTTACACTGTACGAACTTAAAACAATATATTTTATAGAAAAAATAATACTCTTGTGAATCATTATTTATTTAAAGCAATTAAAAATAATTAACGTTGTTTTTAAAAATACACTAAGTGCTATGATGACATTTTCAAGCCAACGGAAGATTATTATCGTCCTGAAGTTGACATGAGATAGTTAATTCAACTTGAGATTCTGATATATTCTAAAAAAAATTAGAATAACTATTTATTTTAGTTACAATGCATTCAATCAGACAATAATCAGTTATACTAATTGCTTTATTGTGTGTATAAATAATATTTTTAATAGTATAAACTAAGTAATTAAAAAGCATATAGCAAAAAATCTGTCTATATGCGTTTTTTCAAATGTGAAAATAAAGTTTTATTGAGTACTTTTATAAAGAACTTAAAATTAACTTATAACGACTTACAGCATCGCGCGAAAATATATCTTTATTATTAATTGCAGTGTAACTATGTTACTTAATAGATCGATTACAACTTAACTTTTCACACAAAAAGCTATAACATATTATTCTTAATGTGAACAATGAGCTTATTTCTTCGATATCAGTGCATCAGTATCTGTTTTATCAATTGAAGTAGCGATACATACAAGCGTACTTTCAAAAAAAAAAGTTAAATACAGTGTTTAAATGCTTAAAATGCATATCATTTTTCATTATGCAGCTATTAAGTCTAATAAAGGCACTTGAATAATTAATTCTTAAAATTAAATTTGATTTTTAATCTAAACGTTATAACTATAAGTTCGCTGGCAATATGTTGATGTCAAATAAAAATAGAGTAGCAAATTTACTGAAACGTAGATGCTGTTTTCCGAAATTTTTAAATCTACTCTTAATCTCATAGAAAAACAATAACTTTGAAAGTTGCAGCTTTTTTGTTATTTACGTGATTTTGTTTTTTAAACTTAATGAAGTTACTATTCTTATTCTCAGATAGGTATAATTTCAGTTTAATTCTGAAAGCTGACGCTGTTTAAAACATTCAATAAAAAACCTGATTTTTACATGTATATGATATGCACTAAAATGTTAAATCAAATATTTTAAAATTCAAGTCCAGATTTTTATTTTGAGTTCATGACTTTTTGCAATAAAAATCAGTGTCTCCGTAGCTTGTTTCAAGAAAATCTAGAAACTTTAAATAAATTTTGACTTTTATTACATTTATGTTGTCTTATATGCCTTTAAAAGTAATGATTCGAGATTGAAATCATTATAAATTGATACATGCTATATTTGTTTACTTGATATCAGCATGGCATTATATAGATATGTGTTTGTGCTTTATATTATTTTATTTAGTTATAAATATTTATTTAGACCACCCTATACCTGACTGCGTGGGTGTGATTGCACATTACGAAGCGAGAGACTTTGTTTGACGTTATAATGGAAGCGAGTGTTTAAGTCGCGGATACCATGAGATTGTCACGATTGTTTAACGACGTATGTTTGCCGCAAAACTTTGATACCTAATATATTATAGGTGTGTACCTAACTACTCACACATTCGCATATCATCATGGACGTGTGCAGAGGAGAGCAGTGAAAGACGGGTTTTCGTGATATTTGCGATTTTATGGTGTGATATTGCCATATAATGTTTTTTTGATGAGTAATGCCACTAAATTCCAAGGCTTAAAACGCCTTCAAGAATAATGTTGCAGATACCTTGAACAGTAAAGATTATAAATACATTGTATTTATTTAAAATAATATATATATATTTCTAATCTGCCAGTTACGGCAATGGGTGTTCACTTAACTACGAACGCTATAAGATTCATGAGGGATAAGTTCTCCTTAGTTATACAAACCATTTTACATTGGCATTTCACACCAAAGTAATTATTGTTTTCGTCCGACCCCAGTTTAGTTTCACCCCCTTAGAATACATATTATTATTAAGCATAACCTTCCTGCTCGAACCCGGAACACTTTACCATACCGAAAGCCCTGCGTCAACCATCTAGCGTCTCGTTCTGGTAGCATAAACTAGAACAGGATCGAAGTGTGTGTTGTTAAATGGTACAGAAATGGTATTTGCGTGTCTTGATATAGTCGAACAAAGTTTCGCAGGGTTAAAGGGCATTAGGGTGAAATGTTTACTGTATACAAATATAATACTGATTGAATTTTGGACATTAATGTAACAACTTTCATTGCACGGGTCATACGCTTAATACGGTCGTGATTGCGATTGTAAATATTTGTATTGTTGAAACGTGAGCTTAACCCTTTGCTGATGATTTGATCGTATACATTTAAAATTAATATTTGAGTAAATACTATTTATATGAGAATTGTTTTATTAGTACAAGCCGTACATATTAATAAATATATTTTTTTAATTGGCTATTAACAAACACGCGTTTTGATTTAATATATTAAGATATTAACGGGTTTACTGACTGCAGTTTATATTATTTTATCAGTTAAATCAGTATTTTTTATTAATGTAAAGGTCATAAGTCGACAATAAATATAAATATGTCTCATTATGCGTTTAAAATAATCCTTTACACAAAACAGTTTGGCTTCTGCAAATATAATTTTAAAACATAATAATTGACAACATACGTGGACAACATACTGTCATGGGCGCTCACATCACGCCACCTACAATACATTTGCGGACCTCCCATGGACATCATCCCTACGCCAGCTTCTCCACCATCGCTCAGAGAAAACTGTCGCAATTGTAATATATGTACTCTAATAAAACTTCTCATTGGCTACGAATTCACACCCCTAGGGTTCTCAAACCGTACAACATAAAAAATAAAATCTTAATATACAAATATTTAATCAGACCCATCTTAGCATATTTTTTTTATATATATATAAAATCATCCATTGTAACCTGACAGGCGTAAGCTCAGTGTGTTACAACGAGGTAAATCTGTACCAACTGAGTAAGTCAATCAGATTTAATGAATACCTACAAGTAAGTAATAATCACCAGGCTGAAAGGCTAGGATTCAGTGACATCTATATTATTAATTATAAATTAATATGTGTAATATAATTTATAAGCAATTGATGCTACTACAGCTGAAGCTGTTTTTTTATTAATAGCGAATTTTTTATAAATACAAATTCAAGTGCCGCTGTCTCAGAGTTTTTAGTCTGAGACATTATGGACTACTGAATGGTAAAATTTCAGCTAGAGTTCCTCTAGGAAGTTCGCTTGAGCCGTTTCTCTTTTTCTAAGATACGAACGATATACCAAAATTAAAATTAATTCTAAATTGAAAAACATTTGCTACGTAGTAAAATTATTTTAAAAAATATATACAGAAAATTCTACAGAATTCTTTGTATCATCAAAGAATTTTACTACAGCGTTAAATCACTAGATTATTTAAGCTTTTATAAATATGCTTTCAACCTATAAATAATAATTTAATATACGATGGAAACCTTGAACGTTAACGAGTTCCATGGTAATCGGATCATATCACGTTGCATAGCAAATTGTAACAATGCACGCGAAAATTGATGCAATTTAATAATTACCATTAGGTCACATATTGTATATATATATATATATATATATATAGGGATCATATAATTAACAATATGCTTTAAGCTCATAGCTCCATTATCACATAATTAATTTTACGAAAATTAGTACATTTGGCATACAGCTCGATAGCTCTAATAACATTTTAATATCATTTTTTAAGATAATTTTAGTTAATTGTTTTTATTTAAATATATTTTTTCTGTATTTTATAAACTATTTATTTTAAATTGTAGTGCTTAAAATTAAGTCATGTAGCATTTTAGAAATGTTCAAAGCGAAGTATAGTAGCAGCGACTGCTCGTAAACTAACCAGTACAAATTTTGACTTTAGTCTATTTATGCAAATTTGGTGTTTCAAACAATGAGAAGCTTTTAAACAATCTTTTTTACATTCAGTTACTTCTAAAAATACTTTATACGCTAATCCTTATATCGTCTTTGATCGACCGCTTCTAGATGCATGTTTATACCAATGGTCATTCGGCAATTTATTAAAAAAAAGTGTATTCCTATTTCACTTATTTTTTTAAAGTTATGATTATCCGAAAGAATCTTATATAAATAAATCTGTGTATTTAAAATGCGACATCATTTTATCTAAAAGTAGATTTATGTGATTAAGATATGATAATATTGTAATTATTGCATATTTAATACTTATTTTAGAATATCAAATTAATATTAGTTTTGAAAGATAATATAAAATTAGTTTTATTTCTACCAATTATGTTAAAAGTTACAAATTTAATTTATGTTACAAATATTTTTATGAACATTATAGAATAAAAAAATACATATATACTACCTCTTTAATAAACATTATTTTATTTTTCTCCTCTGCTTTCAAGAAATATATACATTGGCATTTTTGTAGTTCTAAGCCATTTTGAACCAATCAAATGTACAGATTTGAAGAAAAATGAAATTGAAAAAAAATTGGTACTACCAATATTTTATTTTGTAATACCGGTAGTATCAAAGCTCTATTTTTTCTCCAATATCACTATCGGTACTACCGGCTTGATATCCCTTCTTGCTTATTACTGCTGATTGATTCCAATACAGATTTTTGAGAAGTCTTACATTTCTGTCATCTAGCTCGATAGAACTTAGGCTCTATAAAATGTTTATGATTACGGGATCGAATTTCTTAAAATCTATTAATAAAAGGTAAACAGACTTACAAACTCAGTAACATCTCTAAAGTAGCGTCTGTAAGCAGAAAAGCCTTTCCTGAATCAAAATTGTTTCCTGTTAAAAACTTTTCTGCAATTTTTCCTTGTATAATTTTTTAATGAATTTTCAGCAAGTGACTCATTTACCTAATAAGTCTGATGTCGCTGTAGTAATAAATATTAACAGTGAGGTGTTTTTATAGATAAGTATATTTTATTGAGAAATTTCGTAAAGAAGTTGTAGTTTTCCTCGTTCAGATTAAAAAAAACTCAGGCCCGGTTGACTTATTGTTTTTTTTGGCAATTCAGTGTATCTTATGTTATACTAACATATGAAATATTTAATAAAAATCTAAAAATATCCACTTAGATTGCTACAAGTACATATATATGTAGTGCCCAACCCTAATTCTAAGAGGGTCAACGCGGTGGGGTTGGAGCTGGAAGGAGTGCATCCGAGGGTTCAATCTTTTGACACCTCAAAAAGTGAGAGTGTCCGTCTTTCTTTGGATGGGCCCGGGGCCGGTGTGTGTCCGGCCCAATTAGTGCGGTCCGCGGGCCGCACTAAGTGCAGAACCGTGTTATGGCTACGGCCGATAGCGCTGACTGATGGGCCGCGGTTGACAGCTACCGACAATCACCTTGCACGCACAGACACTCCGGCTATGGGGAACTAACCCAAATGGTCACCGATATAGGACGTGGGGATAGACAACCCCATACATACGCAAACTAATGAAATCCGAGGCGAAATTCGCATGAAATGTATCGTTGCATAATATATTAGATATGTGACAGGAAATGGACATGAAAGTTATAGTTAAAACTGTGATCATGCATACTAATATATTTATAAATCAATGTAAATTCAACATGCAGGTAGAAATTATTTTTATATATGTAAATATATAACTATCTAGAGTACCGCAAAACTGTGAAATATTGACCGCCGTACATGTACGGCAATACCGCTCAAAGGGTTAATTTTAAATGCCTTTGCTGTTTGCAACATTTAGTTCATTGACTGATTTTCATATTAGATATGTATAGTAAGTTTATTTAAATGAGCATTTAAAGTGCAAATTTTCATTTTGAGTTTATGTCTTAACCAATTTTCTGCAGTAAAAAACACAGTGTTAATGGTGATTTAAATTTTTATTACCGTTTATAATTTTTTTTAACTTAGCTTTACTAATGTAGAATGAAGTCATGATTTATGAAATGAAAAGTATCGGTGTCCACTGAATTCGTTAATCATTTTCTTATCTAAATAAAAGTTATTATATTAATAATGTGATGCTTAAACAAAAATTTGCTTAAGTTGCTTTTCCGCTTCATACAAATTTATGAAAAAACTTGCTTTTTAGTTAAACTAAAGAAGTCAGTTCTTCGGTAATATTTAATTCGTTAAATTCCTTAAAATAATTTGAAACATATCTGTAATATATGTGTTTTTATCAAAAGCTTTCGAAAGGGATTTGAAAGTATCTGTATATTATCACAATAAAAAAACAATTTATTAAATTCGTTAGTAAACGGATTTGCTTTGCTGAGAAATTAAATTTGTAACCACATAGCTCCTTTTTACTAATAAATGAGATGTAATTTTTCGAAATAGTTGCTATTTAGACGTAAGATTTTTTCAGACCAATATTTGTTTTGAATTTTGAAAATTCCATGAAATTAATTAAATTAAAAAAATAATTGATATAATACGTAAAAAATAAAATTTTATTGTCTTGCAAAAAATACTTGATTTTTTCAACAAAAAATTTCAGTCTTTTTTTATAAAACGCTCAATATTTTGCGTTTTAATTTTACTAGTTTTATTTAGACATAACATTCATGCTTAGTACTGTTTTTGAAATCCTCTTGATAATTTATTTTTTAGATATGTGGGAGAAGTATACGAGTTTTTCCTGCTTTTGCAACTGTTTTTAAAACTTTCGCAAATTCTTACCAAACATATTTAAATTGTTTTGGCTGTTTATTTTCTTGCTGTTCTATTATAAACGAGTCTTATTTTCTCTGATTCTATTAGAACTTCGTAACACATTTCCGTTAAAATGAAAACCTATTTTTTCAGATTAAGATTAATTTTTGGTTATTTGAATAATTTTCTAAAAACATTATCAACCTCTTCACTTTGCATACTTTTCCTGACCTAATCAGATATTGAAATTTCATTCTAGGTATTCTTTTTAAAACTGAACCTCTAATTACCTGCAGCAATGTGATTGGTAGGTAATATTTATTAAATGTATATATGTTAATATTTTACTGGTTTATAACTATTTTCTTGTTTATAATTTTTATTAACTACAATTTAATGAAAAAATTAAAATATAAAATAAAACGTTGGTGGGTAATTTTTAAAAAAAGCTAAGAAACCTTTTACAATTAAAGCGAAAGAAAAATTATAAATTAAGTGACAATTTGAGAACAATTCACTGAAGATCTTGACCATCGATATGCTGTCTTTAGCATCTAAAGCAATATGTGCTTTGTCATTTTTATATAGTCTTTTCTGGTATAAAAATGGCAATGTTCTTTAATTGATAGAATTTAAAGTTTTTGCGGATTAGTATAAAAATGACTTTATAGCTTTTACTTTACTTTACCTAACTTTACATTACTTTACTTTACTTAAAAATACTTTAGTTTACTTTATATTTACTTCACTTTACTTTTCATCGGGCAGAGATATGTTAAAGATCTAATTTTTTATTATTAGATTTTTTAAAAAATCGGTTCAAGGGTCGCAATTGTGGCAAGCTATTTTAATAAATTAAGTTTGAATTTCTTGGAGCTTAGTAGTAAGTCCAGATATGTAAAGCATGTTTCTCACTTGATGTTTTTATCTTGTAAATGTGATGGCAGAGTTTGTCTACGTTTTGTAAAAATAATTGTTTCTGTTATGTATTACACCTTGATATTTTGGTTGTATTCGGTTGTATGTTATTTTTATGTTTTTTTTATTGTCACAGGGCACTGTGCTTTGATTTTGAAATCTTCAGCGGAATTTTTACAAGGCAAAAGTATTAATTTTTGCATACAAATATCATATATTGTACTAGTGACTTAGTGCTAGGGGTGTAAGAATATAATTCATTGAATTATCAGCGTAGTGTCAACTAAATATTGCACTTTTTAAAATTGCTAAGGGGCGGTGTCAACAAACCGTCGGTGGGTTGCTCGAACCAGAATCTTTCTCTTACACAAGCCATTCGACTTCTCAACGAGCTTGCAAAACACAAAGATGTTTTCAGAGGTAGTTATGAGGAGCTCGAAAAAAATATGCGGGATATTGCTCATCTATTTTAAGTGCATAATTATTGTTTGTATGGCCATTATGGCGAATTGGGAAAACCACAATATGAATCTGGTATTTAAATCACTTGTGCAAACAAATCATTTTATATATTATAAAAATATGTGCAAGAAAACAGGGCGTAGAGAAGCTTAAAAACATAATTTTTTGTTCAATCGAGCATGTAAAGTATTACGTCCGAGTCGAGGACTTGTTGTATTGACTTCGAGAAAATCTGATTTAATTTAGATGCATGTAAATATATTTTTTTTTTAGAATTGTGAAGAATATTTATTTCTATCAGTTAAGCATTATGAGTTTTTTCATAATCAAGTCATTTAATGTACCTATTTTTATAATACACTTTTATAATATATGATCTATATAGATAAAAATCTTACTAGTTATTTATGATTATATTCTAATGCTCTAATTAAATTATTATTAAAATAAAAATTTAATTAAATAATGATAGTATATATATATACTAGAAAATTTTCTAAAAAAAATATTATAAGAAACACTATTTTTATATATCTAGGCCATTCTATACACAAGTAAGAAATCAATACACATTTTCAACTTAACCTTTGATTTTATGTTAGTGTATACTTACATATACTAGAAATTATTATTTTATTTTTATATTTTATTTTATGTTTTATTTAAAAAAAACAGTAAGTAATATAACAAAATTAATTTGCATATATAATAAACAGACTCACATAAACAGCATTCACGAGTACATATATTTTTTAATGTTTACCTCAATCAAACGATTGTCAAACATAGATATGCAAATGAGGCCGTTATGTAAAACTTTCTTCGAAAAAAGTACAAAGCCGGTCCGTTATCAATAAAATTGGCTAAGAACATGCAAACATGATAACACTTCATAATATTATTCATTCGAGAACCGCGATTTAATTTAAATTCTAGATAACCGAATAAAAATTTACAATATTAGCTATTTATTTGTGAATTAATTACATTTAAAGATACATATATTTTTGGAACATATGTATAGAATGTTTATTTGAAAAATATTTAAAAATTCAACATAACAAATATTGTATTAGATAAGGTAAATACGTATGATTCTTAAAATATAAGATTATTAAAAAAATGAAATTTATTTATAAATAATACAAAATTATCAATCAAACTTAAAAATAGATTTGAAAAAAATTTAAGATTAAATATGCTAAATATTACTAAAATTAATTGGTCAATATTTTTAAGAAGAAATAGTAACTTTTATACGTAGCGGTCAATTAAATTATGAATATATTAAATAATACAAAAATAATGTATTTTTTCTAAATTAAATTCCATTAGCAAAAACATATTAGTTTATTGTGTTAACGAATTCAAGAAATACTAAGTTTCAAATCAAAATGTTTGTTAGCCAGCATAATAGTATTATTTAAAATAAATATGAAAAAACCTTAATGGTTTTCCAGAAACTACGTACTATTGTTATCCTCTTTATTGAAATTCAAGAATGTGGCCAAGTTATTAAAAAAATAGTACAAGAATTTATTTTTTGAGAATAGCATTTTTATTTTAAAATAAAAAAAAAGTTTAAAAAAATGCTATGCTTTAATCGACTGGATATGTTGCATTGTTTATAAAATAATATAATACCATTAGCCAAATTAATTTTTTAATTAGGATTTCTATTCAATATATTTACGATTTGATTACGTAATAAACTGTCGTTTTTTTCGCGTCTCGCCAACCCCGAAACCTTTTTTTTATATACACAATTTTAAACGCAATGTTAACGTTTGTAAAAGAAAATGACAGAGCATTACTTTGGTCGTAAATTAGTGTTTAACGAGGTTAGTCCTTCGATATGGGGCCGTATCGTCCTTCAGGTAATACTGTTTATTGCCCTCTTAAAACAACCTCTTATTGTTAAGGGTTATCATATCGTTCAACCCTTGTTACAACTATTCGACACACTTTTTACCTGTTCTTTTGTAGGCTACCGAAATGTGTACTAAATACACGTGTACATATATTTATGTTATTATCAGGAAACCTTTTAAAGGTTGATATGAGGCTATAAAAATATACGTACACATTATTAAAAAAATGTGAACTAAACTAAAGTAGCCTGACTATATTAGCGTATGTAATTATAGAACCCAAAGTTGCAATTACTGGAGAATACTGTTTAGTGACATACAACTTTCTGTGAGAACTCAGTAAATCGTAGCCCAACACTGGGATATAAAATCAGATCATAACCAAATATCCTTTTATAGTCTCTCAATAAGTTATTCGGGGATTCCAAATTATATATCTCGATTCAAGAAATTTGCGAACTATGTAAAGTGTCACGGAGGACACGATTAACTGATCGATCTTTAAAGTAAAATGCATTTCTCATAACAAAGCCGAGCATCTTGAAGATTTATCACAAACGACGTTTACGCATAGAGAGAATTGAATATGTACATAGTTATTTAATGTCTGTAATTTATTTATTTTTTATTAAAAATATGGTAATAACTTCAGAAGTATAAGCTTATTTAATGTTTATAAAAATTATTGATAATTACTTAGTGGAAATTTTGATTTTTTTTTATAAAATTATAATATTATATATTTTATTTAGTCGCGATAAATAAATTTATAATTTGGTTATGTGTATTATTAATGTAGTTGTGAGTAGCCTAAACTATTTATATGTACATTGACTTTTATTAGCTAAAAAAATATTTCATATAAGTGCCTTGTCACACGGGCGTTTTATCATATTGTGCTCATAAAAAATTAAAAATACAAACGCATGCATGTCGTGTTGATTTTTTTATTTTGGTCGATTTTTTGCTTCAGAAAATGGACAAGTTGTGTGAGGGTCCATGGAGCCAAAAGGTTTTATGCTCGCCCTTATCTTTACTGCGGTACAGACGTAATTATGTGTATTTTTATACAACGTCTAAAACATGGCATCATTAATCGACGAGATAATGTAACAAAAGGCGCCAACCTAGCGTTGGGAAGGTTGCTTTATGTACGCCAGTGTTTCTCAAACTGTAATGTAATTTTTCTATTATACATAAGCTTCTGCTTCAATACATCCTATTTTATACTAGGTAAATATTATACAGATGATTTGTAAATTATTTAATAAATTTTATAGTTTCTATAAAATATTACCCAATTGCTTCACTGTATTTTTTATGATGCTCTTTGTCTATGTTTTTTTAATGAATATTTAAAAACATGTTTGTAGATATATACATAAATATATATACGTAGTTCTTTTTAATCTATTTCATCGTTGAATTAAAACATATATTTATTCATATAAAATATCTTATTAAACATACATACAGGTAAAGTAATATTCAGATATATGTTTTATTTATTTTTTATTCCACCCATCTTGGCTAACATTCACTCATCGTTGATTTTTGGGGTGATCTGCTTTTTTCTCTATTTATATCTCGAAACAAGACAAACGAAAAAGGACTTATAAAGAGTAAAAACATGATGACACGTTAGAAGACCCGATAAACCATAGGTAGGTATTTTATATTTTTAAGATAAGCGGCTAATAAAACTCACCCGGTGTATAAGACTCGGACGGATATCATTCAAACATGAATAAACACATTATTGTAATGACATATACATACATATACAGAAAAAAATCGTTGAGAAGATAAAAGAACGATTTTAATTGTATAAGCAAAAAATATTTGTAAAATCATTGATAATGTTATATATTATAAATTATAAAGAATTAGTCAAAGTAGTTCTTCTGGATTGTATTTGTTATTATGGACTCAATTTTAGAAAGATATTTATTGCTATTATTTAAAATGTCGAATAAAAGTTTATTCTGATAATTATAAACGTCTGTAACGTAATAATTTATATAAGCAATTTAAATGTGTAGGTTTGTGGTATTAAAATATTAACAACTTTAATTAACAGAGTAATAAAAAAATGTTAGTTGGCGACTCTTCGGATATTAGGTGCTTTAAACACTCTTCAAAGCCACCTTGCCGCAATTGTGTAACAATCTAATTGTATCTCGACAATTAGCGATATCAACAAGTCTCACAAACACGCATTCTCCTTGTCGTAATTACAATAATATTTTTCGGTTAAAAACTTTTATTGTTCTCGGCGCGAAGTCACCGCATAAATTACGCAGCGCCGCGCGCTGTTATGGTTGTTGAGATTTAATTACTTAATTAGATATGGTTTTAGTTTAGTCGAAATGATTTATTTACAATTAAGGATGCTTTTATCGCGTGTGGTGGTACTCTTTATTCCATGTACAATTTCCCACATTCGTCGCCGGCCACATTGTTCTGAAACATTGCCGAGATAACAAATTCGCTTGTCATTGATTTCATACCGGATATAAGCGTGCTATATAAGCCGTAAGTACAATATAATTATGAATATACAAACGCGTCATATTGTGTATATATATATTATTATTTTTGCAACTGTATTCGGGGGAACTTTGCTAATTATCGCTGGATTTGAGCCGAGTGCGAATTGACGTATGTAATATGTTTGATTCTAGAGATACAGCGATGGAAAACAATACGAAAAATGTTTAATTTTTTTAAATAATTAGTGTTGCTTAATGATTAAAATCAAAAGTTTCTTACAAATAATATTCCGGGATAATTTTGGTACGCTGCATACAGAAGGTAATGTACCCTAGTTTAAGGGGTACAAATGGACGATTCCAGTCAATTGGGCGACGGTCATATGGGCGACAGAAATTTAAAAAAACTTGCAACCTTTGCTTTATTGTAAATATTAATAAAATATAAATTAAAACGAAAAAGTATATTAAATGAAAAAAAAAAAAATTTTAAATTATTAACTCATATTATAATTTTATGCAATACTACGTAAATATTCTATGCTATTTTCTCTATTGTACCTCAAAACTTTTATAAAAATTCTTTGGTCTATTCTTTTCATAAAGATATCCATTCCAAACATAATTTTCCTTGTCTTTTTGACTTAATATGCATGAATTATCCATTTATGAAGAATATTAACTATGGTAGCTCAAATTAGTCGTTCTCAACAATGATCTATAAAATACAATTATCTATAAATAACACATAAAATATAACCCACATGTGAATAAAAAGATACATACTTATTTTCTTGCTGTACTGAATTTTTTACCAAAAACACAATGACACTGTGACAAAGTGTTTTAAAACCACGACAAAAATACTTTTCAAAGACGCAACGAAACTTTTTGCGAACGTTTTCAGTCAAAATTCAAAAATATATTGAGCGCTAGTTATGGGTTGTTATAATAATATATAACTACCCTATCTAGATTTAAATAGATAACTGTAAAATATGCGATTTTTGTGAACTCTTAAAGTTTATTCTCACACTAATTTCCAAGGCTCAAAACATAAAAAAAAATTCGCGTAAAGGGCAAATTCCACAAAAAACATTAATCAGGGCTAGTTCTGGGTTATTATATTTATATATAACTACCATATCCAGTATAAAACGGATAACGGTAAAATATGCGATTTTTGGAAATTCCAAAAGATTGTTCTCACAGTAATTTATAAGTCACAAAATATAAAAAAATCGCGTAAAGGGCAAAATCCTCGATAAACGCTTATCAGCGCTAGTTCTGTGTTATTATATTTATATATAACTATCCTATCTAATTAAAAATAGATTACTGTAAAATATGCGATTTTTGGAATTTCCAAAAGTTTGTTTTCACAGTAGTTTCCAAGGCTCAAAACATAAAAAAATTCGTGTAAGGGCTCACTATAAACATTTATCAGGTAGGTATTTATAATAAAATTACCGACTTAAGCCGAAGTGTTTTATGATATCGTGTAACTCTCTTAAATTCTTGAATGAAAAAATCAAACTATTTAAGTGATATTTTATGACTAAATATGCACTAATGATAAGTAAATATATACATATATCTTATGTAGGTATATTATATTTTGCTTAGACCGAATAATGTTTTCATCTTTTAATTATTTTCTAAAAAATATTACTTATATTATCGTATGTACGTATATGTATATATATATTTTAATATGTATTAAATTATGTTAATTATTTAAATAATTATAATATCATAATTTGCGTCACATTTATTTGTAATGCATTATTAATGTATCGCCCAAAAGACCATCGCCCATTTGTCCGTTGCCCATTTTGAATCGCCCATTTGACCGTCGCCCAATTATTAAGTTCTAATGATTGAAAAGACTAAATAACAGAGTAATTAATAAACAACAATAATTATGTAGTAATCTTTCACTTTCAAGCACTTTCTTCAGACTATTTGTGATTTATTACTAAGAATATCGTTTTAACAGGTGCCGAAGTACTTATCAGCCTTAAAATAAATTCTCTAATTTAGACAAGATTGAGCAAAGAAATGGTATTTTCTATGAAAACTCAAATAGTTGTGTTTATTTTCCTTCACAACTTTTACTTGTTCAACCAAAAAACTGTATCGAACAGTTCATCCATATTTATTGCATTATCTAAAACAATTATAAAATTATTTTCACCTGAAACTTAAACTTAGACCAAGTCATTTCATTGATGTTTACCTCAATAAAAGATTCTGCTCTACCTATAGCTCAATGAAATAAATACATTATTTTTTTTTTGTAAATTTATGTAGGATTTTATTGCTATTATAACTTCTTTTATTTTTGAGTATAATTAACCTAAAAATTGAGCCCCATAACGACCTTCGACTTCTGTTGATAAAGAAAGATTGAGTAGCGTTGTTAAAACTTATCCAACTGTATGGACACTCCTTGCAGGCTTAAAGGTTTTTCATCAAGATGTCATTGGAAAGGCTTAACATGCACAAATGGGTACCGCACGAATTAACCAAAAAGCCAATACCGGTTCTTTATTATTAACAATTTTATTATTTTACTATTATATGTATTATTATTTAAAAATATATTTTTATTTATAGTTTATTGGTTATAAATATTATTTAAGTGCTACATAGTTTTTATGAGTAATGACAAGGAAATTTAACAGTATATTGTTAATGGAAAGCGGCTGTTAATTTGCAATCTATATCATAAATCAATATACGGTCCTCTTTTGCGAGATCGATCTTTGGGAGGAAATTCTGAACATGCGACAAAACACAACAATCTTTGTGTGTACTACATAGATAGACATAGTTTGACGCTTGCGAAAGCCAGTCGAAAGTGGGCGGACGACTATTGTAATTCCGGGCAATAAGCGGATGGTAAGAGTTAATCTCCTAATACTGTAACCGTTATTGTATACTTAGGTTAAACCGGTTGATCAAGCACGCTGAATCGCTCTCGCACATGAAGACGAGCTTTTTATCTATTGTTGTGTGGTGATAAGTGGATTTTTTTATTTTTGATCATGATCAGATACCATTTAATGTTGTAGATATAAAAAAATGCGATAATATTATTTCCTGAATGATATTAAAATTCCAGTGACACCGACAACTATAAGATTAAAATCTTGAGTGTATTGAATTAAGAATATAATACAAACTCTAATTTTTAGAGTAGATAATTTAAAACCTAATTAAATGAAAAGTATATAATTTTTGATATAAAAAAAATATAATATAAAATAATAAAATATACATATACTAAACAGAAATAATATATTCTAACTACTGATAAATACAAGATGAGTTCCAAAATGTACTTATTTGAAAAAATATGAATCGAGCAATAAGTTTTATCTGCTACTAACTTATGTATAAATACGATATATATTTATATATGTATGTATATTATACGATGTTAGTGAAAATAACGATTCAGTATATCTTTTTTCTCACGAGTCTACTAATAGTACAGAATTATTTTTATTTTTATTAGAAAATCAATATCAGCTTCCGTTCCTTACATTACCATAACAACATCAATTTATGCAGCTTTGCAATTTTACGAATCGTCTGATCATCATATTATAGATTTTTAACTCGTTTGCACGTCTATAATTAACTTAAGTTATTTGTTTAATTTGTAATAAATTTAATATTTCCTTTTTTAATTCCCAAAGATATTTTAATCGTTATACAAGTTTCTGGTAAACTATCATACAATTTTAATTCCGTTCTAAAATAAATCTCTGATCATTTTATCTCATATAAATATATATTACTGAATTATTTAATATTTAAAAATAAATATATAAATCTCAATTGTAAAAGTGCAATTAAAAGAGATTTATGAAAATTTTGCTAAAATTAGTATTTATATATATATATATATATTATATATAAAAAACTTAAATTTAATGCACACTGTATTTGCTAATTCATTAAAATAAATTCTACCAACGACAGTCTTTTTAATTTTTATTATTTGTGTATTCTTAATTTATATTATATACATACAAAAAAAAATATTAATTGCAAAATATAAATATAAAATTAAAAAAAAAGTATTGAAGTTCATTTTATTCTCTTTATTTTACGCTTGATAAATGATTATTATTAGTTGCTCATATTTATATTTTAAAAAATACTGTAATTGTATAAATTCAATTAATTATGTTTTAAAAATAATATATATTATTATAATTGAACGTGCAATTTGAGTTACTATAACGAATATAAAGGTAAAATTATTTAGTTAAAATTTAGTTAAAATATGCAATAGATTAGTAAGAAATATATTAACTGTATGAATCTTATTCTTTATAAATAATATTTATAATTAATACAGCATTTTAATTCAAAAAAATACTAATACAGTATAAATCAAATTAATTTAATTTTGAAGATTTATAAATTTACCTTTAAAAAAATTTTTAATAATGAAAAATGTAAAAGATAAATAATTATTTTTTTAATAAACCCCAAATTTAAGTTACCGTTGCTAATTTAAAATTAATAGTAATCGTATATATCTTTCTCTTCATAAATAATATTTATGGTTAATGGAGCCTTTTTATTTTTTTATAGAATATTAAAATAGTATGAATTAAATTATCACATATTTTTTAAAATCTTAAATGTGAAATATTATTAAATTGTCAATTAGATTTACCATAGCGAATAAAAAGGCAAATATCTATATAATTTGTTAAAATTAAACTAGATTAAAACTTGTTTTTAAATTAGTTTGTGTTAATAAATAAAATATATACTTATTATTATTTAATAATAAATGATCATCCGAGCATAAACTGACTTTTACGGTTAATTGTAAATTATAATCGTATAAATGAGAGTTATAGGTAAACATTCTTAATGAAATTAAGCTGGCTCCTGAAAATAAATATGTAAAGTACCTGAAAATACAGCAAAAAACATTTTTTTATGAATTTTGCATGGTTTAGAGCACTGTTTTTATTTTACTATTTTACGAAATAAGTCGATATTTTTTAATTTATTTTATTGGTGAGGTTAATATATATGTCGATATACTTGTATTGTAAATATTCTTTTTTAGAACAACCTTTAATAATAAAATTAGATTATTTTATTATTAGCGTCTCCTTGCGATTAGCCGCTGCCTCTAATTGCCATATATCCATACACACACACACAGTAGTTGAGAGTT
The DNA here is from genome assembly GCF_051122295.1 of Plectrocnemia conspersa. Taxonomy (NCBI): domain Eukaryota; kingdom Metazoa; phylum Arthropoda; class Insecta; order Trichoptera; family Polycentropodidae; genus Plectrocnemia; species Plectrocnemia conspersa. The sequence continues at coordinate 4,060,985 of NW_028277170.1, read as the reverse complement.
GTGTTTGGTACACAGCCACCCGGTCATCGCCGCGCTGGTTCGTTTTGCGCAAAGTATGTTAATTTAAAAACGTTACACCATAAATGGTGTCGTTATAACATACACACATAGTTGTAGAGGACATAGGGCACGGTACAGTAAAATCTCACGGTCGTAACGAAAGCCGCAATGGCGGCGCGATCGCCGGGTGTACGATAACGGTCCGGGTCCGGGCCGGAGGCGGCGCGTGTGCGTAATAACCATATTGCAGGATGTGTTCCAGTCTGTTATCAATGGAAAACAGACTGGTCGTTGCTGCCACCGCACTAACCTCAATCTGGTCGCACCGACCGTAGTGCGGTGGTCGGTGGTGGCGGTGGTGGTTCACACACCGAAAAAAGTTAACTTAGCAAAAATCGGGGAGGGGTTGATGAACTTTTATATGTACGTGTGTGTATATAAGGTGCCGGGATTAAACCCGTAGAATAAATTTGATCTCACAGGGCAATCAAAATTGAATTTATAAAATTAAAATTGTTTCAAGCTGTAGGGGTTGGATGCGACATAAAACGGTGGGACTGTTTTATTCAGATGGGTTAATACTTGTTGCGGTAATGTATATACAACAGTATCAGATACATTTTCAGTAATCTGACCATCATGACTTGACAGATTTCCCAAATGCGTCACTATGGACTATATACATAATATTAATAAACACATCCAAGATATACCTATCCTAAATCTATGCATAGATTTCTCAGTAAGGGTTTGTCTGTATTGATCATGTGATCTGATCTGAATATATTTATAAAAAATGTAATGAAAAATCGTCTCTAGGTTATAACCAAATAAGATTTAAAATACAACTAGGTTAAAGCTAAAAATAACTACCCTATACGCTAAGATTGATACCATGAATATGCTTATGTAATAGGCGTGTATTTACAAAATAATTAATTTGCACAGCCCTTATGTGTTGCTTAAAAAAGGGCGTATATGCACTCGTATATTATTATTAACCGATTAAATGTATTTAACATATGTGAAAATAATAAACGACACAAAAGCAGTACTTTTTGGATTTAAAAAGAGTAAAATCAATTTATACAGATTATGCTCTTCAATAATGTAGATAAAAATGCCTTTAGGCAGCTGTGCAAAATTTTTAAATGATTATAGGGTGCTTTTATATTTCAGATTTTTTTGCTGAAAAAGCATGTGAGCTTAAATTTGTACTTCAACTTCATGGATATTTTTGCATTGTGAATTTAATCAATGCAGTAAGGATGAGACTATCAAAATTCACAAAATTCATACTGTTGAAAATATTTCAGAATGGACTGCCCCTGGAAAAATCTTTATTTTATTTTATTTTATTTATTTATTTAGCTTAATAGTTAATCTTTACATCTTACAAATTTAGTAAACATATATAAAAAATACATAACAGAAAGAAAAAATAAAAATATACAATAATAAAGTCTTAATATTATAATTTATTTCTATATGTACGAAGGTGTTTTTTTATTCCATTTATGAAACCCGTTATATTTTTGCTGTTTCGGATTTCTCTTGGAAGACTATTATATAAATCAAAACCTCCGTACATAATTCCCCTAGCCGTACTCGTTTTCTTATACTTAATTATCTTTAAATTTTCTCTATTTCTAGTATTATATTTATGTACATCTTTATTTCTTATTAAATACTTATTAAAATATTCTGGTAACATATTATTTTCTAACTTATATATAAATACTAAAACATTCATACTCAATATTTCTTGAACATTCAACCATTCTAATCTATCAATCATACTTTTACAATTAGTTAATCTATTTTTATTTAAGATTACTCTCATTGCAACATTTGTTTGTCTAATTTATTTAACATATTTAATAGTGTTGCACAATAATTAAAATGGGGCAATATTATATTATTGTAAATTATTTTTTTTGTATTTATACTTAATATATTTCTTAATCTAGATAATAAACCTATTTTTCTACTAATTTTTTTTAATATGTAATTACAATGTTCTTTAAAATTTAATTTTGTATCAACAATTACTCCTAAATATTTTATATTATCCACTATTTCTATACTAGAGTTATTTATTACTATTTTGGTACTATTATCTAACACATTTTTATAATTAATAAACATACATTTAGTTTTATTCTCATTGAATTTAAGTACATTATTCTTTAACCATATTTCTAATATACTTAATTCATTATTTAAATTATTTACAATTTCTTTAATGTTATCACCTATGCAATACATTAATGTGTCATCCGCAAATAGATGAATTTTACATTTTTTCACGTTATTAACTATATCATTAATATACAAAACAAATAACAATGGTCCCAATGTAGACCCTTATGGTACTCCATAAGACACTAATTTCTCTTCAGAATATACATTATTTATTTTAACTTTTTGTTTTCTTTTATATAAGTAATTATTAAACCATCTTAAAACTATATGTCACCATAAAATAAATTAACGCTTTTAAATAACCGTTATTGGTTCAGTAAAGTCTGCAAGTAATTATAAAAATAATATTAAGAATTACAGCAAATAATTAAGTAAGTACTGAAGTCTTTGAATCTAAAAACAGTTATGTTTTCAGTGATAAATTAAATATATATTGTATATTTGAAAAGAAAATTGACTTTTCAGGTCTTTAATTTAAAGTCGAGAATTTTTAGATTTCTTGTCATAGTCTACTTTCATAATTATGGGTTCATATTGTATTGTTATCTTATTAAAGCTTGTATGTTAACTAATTGTCTTGACCAATTAGCGACAAACAAAATAAAAATTTACAAACCCGATATAATATGTCGCCGTTCATTATCCCCGATTGAAAACATGTACTGGTTACCGATAGTTTTACGAATCGCGTAGCTCGGTAATTATTTCTGCATTGTTCTCCGGGAGCACGAGCGGCAAAATATGAAAAGAAACAACGTCCAATTATCATTTTTTTTTGTGTCTATTATATTAGTACTTATGTATTGTACGTGTATGTATGTACAATAGTTTACGGACGATGATTTCGATGTTGTTAATTCAATTTATACTATGTATATTTTAAAGTGCGGTTATTTATTTTGATTTTATGTATTTATTGGGCTAATTGGGTGTAATTAGCAAAATACACACGTAGGCCACATTATGAATTTAAAAAAATGGAATACGATTTTTTAACTTTTTGCTATAATAAGCATTGTACTTTAAAAAATTAAAATTGCAACATTTGCATCTAAATAAATTGTGACAAACGTCAGAAGAAACAACGACGTGTTTCGGAACAACGGAAGACTTTTAGAAATATAGAAAAAGATCGGCTTAATAAATCATTTTTCTCCCCCAAGCGCCAGGGATCAAAGATTTTGAGCTACGCTGAACAGTAGAATTTGAGTCGTCAACCAAAGAAGAGCCGCGAATTTTCCTGTTTTGTTCTGATGTCTTTGATATTTTGTGGTCCGATTAAGTTTATAGGTTCAAATTCACACTACTCTTTTTAAATTGTATTGAATCTGTAAGGTCATAATAAATAAACAAATAATACTTTTATCGATCGTCAGGGTTCAACTATAATTTATTACTTTTTTTATGGATCATTATATTTAATGATTTTTTTGCTCAACTATCAGCACGAGGTTTTAATATTCCTAACTTATAGTTCAAAATATTTTGAAACTGGCAATATAAGATTGCCACGTATTTTATTATTAATTGACCATAAAGAATGGTTTAGAACATACGAAGTACTTTTAAATTATTTTTGTTAATAAATACAATAATTTAGAAAGTGGCATAAAATAAAAAAAATATTAGAAAAACGTAAAACTTTACAGATGCACAAATTTGGGTGTCTGCAAAATACTATTTAAAATAAAATATGTTTCATTTCCAATTGTCATATATTTATGTCAGTTTTTTTTTAATTTTTCTACAATCAAATTCATATTATACGATTTTTTAGAACTTGATTAATAATTTATTGTTTATTAACACGATAGTCGCTATAAATTGCTTCATGACTTAAAGGAATACAATCGTGTGTATTACGTTACATTATTATTAAATTAAAACTGAATACAAAAGACAGGTCTGCTATCTGATTATGAATAAAATCAATTTTAATTGTATTGAAATTTATAATTTATTATAGTGATACGACGGCAAAAAAACGGTAAGAAATCGGTACAATTTAATTAATAGCCCCAACACCTACGTACATAAAACGTTCCGCAAATTAAACTAGTTTTACATTCGTACTCATGCAAACCTAATTAATTATGGATAACACATTGAGAAGCGATGTAGTCATTTACCGCGCACCGGTTGTTCACAAACGATCGTTAATTAACATTTATACTTTGCTCGCAGCAGTATGTGTGTGTATATGCGTACAAAACAATGTGATTTAATTATGACATGGTAAAATTCAATCTCAACTGACGGTACAATCTACAGAGTAATCCAAAATGTGTGCACTCTTTTTTACACAGATGCTGTAAAAACATATTCCAAATATTTTATTATTCACAACAATAAATTGAATCAATCGTATCAAAACATATTACATACAGTCAGAGTTTTACTATACAAAATTGAATACATATATATGGTTTAGTTTACTGTTCGTAAATTTTTCAACGGATGCTAGTTTCATAATAAAATTATCAATTCATTAATACAGTAAGATTACATCGTAAGCGCGTTACACAAAAAAATCTAGCTTGATGATTTCCAAGATAAATAACACACGTATACTACTTAGCACGCTGTCTAACGCTAATCTTACAGCTTCTCAATGTTTGTGTATATAATAATACTACGATATTGTACGCATGCGTGAGTGTATGTGTATTCTTATTTTTCTCATATCAACTTAAATTATAATCCATTTTCCTAGATGTATTCAAATCATTGTCCGAGTCTTAACTAGACACCGTGACGCGGGAATAATGCGGTTCACAAGTAAATCTTTCACACACCCGGTTTTCAACTGTCATATAAGCTTAGTACTTATATGTTGTGCTTATACCGTATTACATTTGTGTGTTATAAGTGTAGAAATACACAGCAGTCGTATATATTTTTTATATTGAAAATAACATTAGCTTTGCGGTCGATACAAGCCATTAAAATACTAATGATTATAGTTAATTTTCTTTATGAATAACTAAATCCATCAGAAACACAAAATATGTTCATTATAAAAATAGATAATGAATAAATCATTCATTATGTAATATTAAACATATTTATTAATATTCCTAAAAGGCTAAGTTACATTTTAGTTAACAATGACCAATAATACAAATTCTATATATCTTACAAAAATATCATTTAGGACTAAAAAATATATTACTTAAAATATAAGAACATAAACTTTGTAATTCAAATTAGTTTTAATATGTTCTTCATGAAATATTAAAACTATGAAAAAATAAAAAAATAGTAGTTCAATGTTCAATATAATTTTTTAACCTGTACTTATGCTAGCAAATTTTTTCCTCAGCTTAAAATTAAATAAAATAAATTAGTTACAAGCATAATAATTTCCAAGGCATTCAAATTCCCGTCAAAATTAATTACCCGGTTCTCAGGTATTGTTTATTAAGAAACCGGGTACCCGGTTCGGTTCCGAGTAATTTTGTCAACTATTATCTTAAATTTTATTCATAATTCATTTTAACTTTTTGATACTCCGCTTATCACTACCTACTCTGTATGCAGCTGTGATTTTAACAGAGTTACCCGGAAGGGTTTAACTAATCTATAAATCGATTTTGCCAAATAAAAAAAAATGACGAAGAACTCCAGAAGCGGTAAAATACAGATTCATTTTTATTGTATTATAGATATACCCGCATATTAAATAATTAAAATATATTGAATATAAAATAAGCTATATATATGAAATTGCTACTTAATTACTCTGAAATAAAAAATGTTAATTAGTGTATTAATTTTAAAATACAATTTTTTGTGTAATGTTTTGTACAATAAAGCGATTTAGAATATAATGCATGATTATTTTATTTATTTTAAATTTTTGACTTAATCTACTTTCATAATAAACGGCACATACATGTATAATACATACAACATCGTCTCAAGCGAAAGGTAAAAATACAAAAGTATTATTTACACCGACTACTACAGTGATACATATACATAAATACGTATTAATTAATTTACCCCGGCTACTACTAGGTATGAGCGTGTAATACATTATATGTTTGCATGGCAGCTGCAGCAACAAGAATCTAATACAACGTTAAAATTCCACGGCTACCGGCAAAACAAAGATACACATTAATTCAACCGACATATAATACTATAATATAAAACGGTATCCAATTAAAGCCATACCGAAACGTCGCGTTTTATGGTCACGTAATTAGTTGCATATTTAATTTATTCTTGCCTGAGTTCGTTCGGTTGGCACGCCTGAGTTATGTTGGGAAACGCTGCGTTAATCGGGAAATTAATTCTCAAGACTATAAAGTAACGATTATTAAAAAGAAGTACTGCTGTAATAACCATAATGTTGATAATTGATAGAATGGTAATTAAATTAGAGTGAGTGATGATACTGTATTTAAATTAATACAATGATCATAAATTAATTAGTGTTCTTTGGACCTATAACTTATGCTAGTAAAATAATTTTTGAGTCGATTTCTTTTAATGGTTTTAATATTATTTAACGCCAAGAATAAGGTCTCATGCAAATATGTAGAGTAAAGCCATTGCTAGATTTTTCAGGGGCAAAGTTTCAAGCACTCAATATTTTGTGCGTAGTGGCACTATTCTTCATTTTCCAAACAATTTATTTTCAGATTCTTAAGTTTGGACCTCAAGTCGACGAACTCTTAAGCCTAGATTCTGTTTAGAAATTACGCAGTTGCATCCACAAGTCCAATGAAAACTAGCTAATTTTGAAGAACTGTAGACCTATATATCAAGTCTGTTCTAGGCTTTTAAATTAAATAATTTTTTCGTCAAACTGGTCCAGTAACATAATTAAAATTTGTTAGTACCTTATATGCATGGGTTCAATTTAATTTTGTATCTACAGTTGTGCTATCCTTTCCGATTTTTTTTTAATACTAGAAAAACATCACTTTATTAACCCAATTATGATCATTGAATTGAGCAAAGTTTGGTTCCACTTTTAAGTTCCACTGTAGATTGAATCAAATTCTCCCTTTTAAAGGACTCAAGGAACAGATTTTAAATTCACTATTCTTGTTCAAATTTAGATTGAATTACTTACTTCTGTATATCTTCCATTACACAATAATGCAATGAAAAAGAAAAAGTGGATTCAATAAATAATGTCACAAATCCCACAATTTTTGCATCATGTTGGGTGCCCCATTTGTTGTCACTGACACAACTTTGATATATCAATGCTTTGGTCACGAAATGTTTTTATAAGAACTTTATATACTTCGTTCCCTAATTTTTATCTCATTGAGATTAATATTTTGTTATTTGCCGAAGAACAGTCAAGGTCGGTCTGTAAACGATGCGTGTTACCCAAAATATCTTGGCGTGTCACCTTTGACATGCGTGTCAAAGGTTCGCCGTCACTGGTTTAGTTAACGAGCTGTTTTTACTCCTTTATCGCCAATTTCTTAATTTATATTTTTCGTTTAAATCAAAATAAAAATAATACCAAATTTAATGTTACAAAAAATAAAGAATATAACTATATTTCATGTATCTGTATATATAATATAAATTATTTAAATTTTAGAATAAAAAGTTTTTATATATGTTTTACCTTAATAAAACTACTACTTTAAGGCTGAAAATATATGATAATTTATTTAATTTGTATATATGTATATGAATGTATAGATATTTTTTTAAGATATCATAATACAAATAATACTAAAAATTATTTTAGGCTTAGTCTATGCTTTAAATGATAAAATAAAATAAAATATAACTAACAAATATTTCAATATGAAATATGTTTCAAGCAAAAATACATTTATTGCTCAAAACAAATTATTTATTGTTCATTAAGTTTTTTATATTTGTTTTAAATTTTTTTATTTACCAATATCATATTCAATTTTAAAATAAAGATATTAGTGAATTTTCTACATAATAATTTTGCAGCGATAATACTTTAAAAATGTCTATAAAATAATAATATATTACAATTAGATAATTCCAAAATAAGTGTAGTTTTATTATTGCAAAAAAATCTCTAAGGAATGTTTATTTTCATTTTATTACTTTAAAACTTTACTTTATTTATAATATATTTCATTTAAATATAGGTTATTTTTAAAGTAGAAAGTGATGCTTTGATTCAAAATTTTCCATTCCATTTATATTTATATATATAAATGAAGAAATGTTTATATTTATATCATATTTTTTTATTAATAAACTATTACGTAAATGTGCATAACAATAAATATGTTATATTCATTTTATAAAAAAATATTGGGAGCCTCTGAATTGATTTAAAAAATCCACAAAAGCTGAAAAATGTATTTTATATGAAAAATAAATAAACAAAATTTAATATTAGAAAAATGTAAAAATAAATTATTAAAAAACATTAATACAAAAATGTAGTAAATTCAATCAAAGCAATTGAACGTTGAGGAACACTATTTTTTTCTATAATTTATTATAAATGCAATATAAATAATAGTAAATAAATAACAAAAAAAATAATTATGAAAAAATACGCAAAATTAACTCACTCCCAGATGTATACTAAAAAATTGACAAATGTGTATAAATCAACTCACCACTCAAAGGGTTATTATTAATATGATATCTAGAATTAATAACATATATGCATATATGGTATGAAACATTTAATTTTTAATAAATATTTTTATAAGGATAAGATATTTTTGTTTTCCTTAAATAACTTTATTAACTTAATTTAACTAATTGTAGTTTACCATTAAATAAGTAATAATAAGACATTTTCATCTAAAAATAATGCTACAAATTTTATTATGTCATACATATCTGATTTTGCTTCTTGATTTAAAAAAATCATAAATATAAATTAACATAGTTAAATAATAAATATTCAATTGTAGTATTTTATTAAAATATGTAAATCCATAAAATAAAATAAAATAGTTGTATCTGATAGACATGAATTACGTGTATAGAAATATGCTTGCGAAATATGATGCATTAATGAAAAATTTTGAATTATTAATTCTGATTTAAAAAAAACATAGAAACGTCAATCAAAGCTGAGTTGTTTTCATAGTAGTTACATATAGTTAAACCTCCAGAAGCTCCATTAAAAAATTACAACTCAAAGCCTGTCCCAAGAATATGGAAAGACAGAAATCGGCGATTTTAAATATACGCCAAGGTGACTAGGCCCACAGAGGACCTGCGCCTCAGCACATACGCCGTTCAATGCCAGCGCCTACGCCGTTCAATAACATACTTAACAGACGTCTCATAAAATAATCTGCATCTTTCAGATGCATTTAAAAATAATTATTTTGATTTAAATTTACTATAAATATTATTTCTCACTACTAAAGATATTAAAATGTACGTGAATAATTTAATGAGCGACACACAAATTGCCGTCAAAAGCAATAAATAAATATTCAAGATAAAACTGTAATGATTTATTCAATTGTATTTTTTATTGTAATAGTTATTAATTAATAAATTATAGGACTTTAAAAATATTATTAATATAAAAACGCGATTACAAATAAGTTTTATTACCGCTGATTTTTACTTAATTTTTTTAAAACTAATTGATGTTTTAAATATCATACAATATACCCAAAATCCTAATATGTGTACTACACACTGGAAGGGTTGGGACACTCTGGTTAATATGTACCGTCAATTTGTTATTGTAGAACAATATGAGTGGCCGAGAGAGGCGACCTTTGCGAAATCCCTTGAATGCGAAAGGGTCTCACAGCTACAGGGTGGTCGGGGGTTTTGTAGGCGGGGGTGGCACAGGGTGGTCGTCGGCTAAGTCGGTTGTATGTTGGGCTTAAGCGGACACACGTAACATGGCATTGTCGAACCGCATACATACACACATACACACACGTACCAGCAAAGTAACAGCTTATAACTTTAATTTATATACAAAACATGAGCACATAAAAATGTGTACACGTATTATAAAATATCATTTAGTATTAAATAACCAGAAATATATTATAATATTTTTTAATGTTTACCTTATTTTAGATACAGCATTAGTTATTGAAAAGTTCGTTTCAAATTTAAATTATAAACGATTATTATAAATAAAATTAACTAACAAATATGTGTACAAAACTATGCAAGGCTAGTGAATTTTCATTTTTTTTCTCCTGGTGATTTCTAAAATATTTTAGCGAAATATAGAGACCGTAAATAAAAAAAAGGCGATTTAAACCTGCAATTTTAATATTTTTTTTAATTTTTCAGGAGTCACGAAAAACGTTTATTTAAATTAGGAATGTATTGTCTTGCATCTAAGATTAATTAATATACTTTTCATTGACGCAATTATGTCAAATAATATTATATTTATTTGAATAATATTATCTTTAATAGTCAAACACTATTTTTTTGTATATTATCTTTAATATAAGTGCCAGTGTGCGCATGCAGCAGACAAATACAGTTTTACGCCACAATCTCGCATTGTAAACGGTTATCAGACAAAGAGATCGAAAAGGATTGTGTTGAATTAGAGAAACGACTTTGTTTTATTAAGTGTAAATTATTTATGGTCCGCACCAGTCTCCGGGTTCGAGACCTTCGTTTCCATATCGGACACACCGTACAAACGATAAATTCAAAACAGGGGTGGCTTGGTAGCACCTAAGCCTATTTATATTATATACGCGCGTTGTGTGATGCAAAAGTTCTTGGATTGCGTATTAACCAAGGTTTTATTGAAAAAAATAACACTGCATTTTTTTCTTACTATAAACCTTTCAACATTAGAACTGAAAAAAACCGACAAATAATTTCGACAGATGTTTAAAAAAACTGTTATTTATTATTTTTAAAACTGAACCATATAAAATGGGAAAAAATGATTTAATTTGACCTTATAGTCTTTGAGCAATATAAATATTAATATAATTTATAGTTTAAAAATAATGAAAATAATAAGTTCATCTCTAGATTCTCTGTGATGTTTATATGTTAAAGATAAATTTATATGCATTTTCTTATACGAATTTTACGATCAAAAGAAATTGGAAATCATAAGTAAACTTTATTGTTGTTATGCAATATATGCTATTTTTTTAATAATTATATTTTCACATTTTAGTCAAAACGATCGCTTTTTGCCGGTAAATAATATTAGAATGTTTTTTTATCATACTTAATTTGGAGATCATGAAAGTCTTAATCTTAATTTTTAGATTTATAAACATGCTTTCCTTTTCAACGCATTTTAAATAACGCTAATTGCTCCAAACGATTCCTCAAACTTTTCGATCACTCGCCTACTATTTGCCACGGTACTACCGTGGCGACAAATCCAAGGGCAGTCCCCGGCGCAGGTACATCGGTAAGTGCTCCAGGATACGGGCTTATATTCTAAGCAGTGGGTACCGAGACAGTGGCGGGTATTAAAAGGGATGTTACAGTTAGTTAACGCGCTGGGGTTACGTTGGGGCTAAGTTTACACGAAGGGCGCCGGGGTTACGGATAACCAACCCTCACGACCCACCCCCTTACTCTCCCATTCGGCCAGGACACTGGACTATTTGAATAACCCTGAGCCTTGATAGGACCGCAATATACATTTACGACGGGAATGTAAAATATGAGTATAATAAATAATGGTAATTTTTGGTATATATATACATATGTGTGTGTGCTTTCGATATGACGATGACGATAAAATCGTGTTAATTAAAAAACGAGGTTGTGTATAAAAGTAATAAAATGTTTTAATTTAATTATGTGGCGGTGCTTCTTGATTTTTCTTCTTGGGTGTCTTATTATGGGTTTTTGGATGTTTCATCTTTGAAAAAATATGCTAATATATTTTATTTTTTTACGTTCAACAAAATAACATTAACTTATATATTTTTAGCAAAAATATACATATTAATGTTTATTGCAATATGATAATAAATTTTGCAAACTATTAAATACAATAATGTAAAAAATTTATAACTATTTTCATTTTTATAATTGTGTAATTCGTTACAATATAAATTAAAAAAACAGTAGTAGAAAAAAAAATATTCTTTTCCGATTAAAGTAAAATAAAAAAAAGGAACAGTAGGTGCTGATTTAAGTATATTATGCTATATATTAAAATGTGCTATTAAATTAATTATTATTAAAAATAAAATTAAAAAAATAATTATCTACTAATAAAACTGGTGACCGAAACATTATGAATTTTACTGCAATAACTTTTTTCACTCAAAAGAAAAGTCTGCAATTGAATTTAAAAATGGCTGATTTACATAAAAGACAGAATAGCGTAGTACGTATCGTCTCAGACTAGTAACTGTGGTTGCGGGTTCGAGCCCCGGCAGCAGCACTCGAATTTTTATTTACAAAAAAATGCACTAATAATACAAAAAAAATGAGTAACGCATTGGGCTTATACCTGTCAAGTTATAATAGAATATTTATTAAGAATAAAATAAATTAAATTGAACATACAATCCATGATAAAAATACATGTTCCAAACGGCCACTTAAACCACAATTGAGACTATCTGAGAATAGGAATAATATAATAAGTCACTATGAAACACTGTCTGAAGAAAGCCACGTTAACAGAAAATACTTAATTTTATAAAACATCAACTAAATTTTAGTACATCTAGTTCTTTATTCTAAGTTGACTATAACACATTGCCTGCAAATTTGCAGATATAATGTATTAATTTGAAATCAGATATATAACACTAGGAATTATTTATTTAAGTGTATTTATTAAACATACATAAGCTTATAACAGCATACAAATAAATATTCTGCAACCTAAGATCATGCCTTATTTATGGAGAGTACGTTTATTTTTTACCATATGTAAAATACAAATTAAATATAAAATGACAAACCTTGTCTTAGACCCCGCATCGAGAGATTTTGCCACCGTTTTCGTGAAAGACAAGGTTACTTTTCGAAAGTAATGGAAGTGTTATACATGCATAATTATTTTTAACAATTTGGCAAAAAATTGCAACACTTTTCTATGGATGTAAAAGACTAGTAAGTACTGGTTTTCTGGCTTTCTTCTCTGTCATCTAGGTTTTGCTTCTATATGCCATTTTATTTAAGCACATGCAACGAAATAAAAATACAGGACTTGCTGTATTCATTATGTATATAAATCCGTAAAGTTTTTCACAAATTAAATTCACGCAACTTATAAAAAACTGCTTTTACAATATCAATAATTTTATTAAAATTAAAAATATATTAAAGAGTAAAATTTTTTTATATCTAAAACTACTATAATTGAAAAAAAAAATTACCGTATTTTTTTAACTTTATGTTAATAATACTCATTAGTCCAGTCAAATAAGGCGAAATAAAGACTAAACCTCGGAATGAAAGATACCAAGCTGAAATTTTGCACAGACCTTCGTTTTGATGTTCTAAGGACAGGGTGAAAAGTCTCATGAAATATCGTGTCTGCTAATCAAGATATCAAAGGTCAAAGGTCACAAAATTTGTTTTTTTTTTTGCAAATATCTCGCGTTTTATGCGTTGCACGTCATTAGATACTTTACAAAACTTGTAAAGCATAAAATTATCTACAAGTTTAGTTATAATATTTGTTTTGTATCATTAACCGTTTTTGAGATATAGCGCGAAGAGTGGGAGGCGTACATCCGTTTATAGAATCCAGCGAGTATTTCTACCTGCTTAACTTGGTATAAGCTTTGAAAAAGTAAACAATCGTGAAAAAAGTGGTCTCGGCAAGTCGTTTGAACCATAATTTTATTACTTTCTTCATTGTATTATTAGGAATTAAAAATGAAATATTGCTCGACAAGAAATTTGTGCGAAAAAATTGAAAGAGTTGAGAGATGTCCTTACGGAGTATGTACCAGATGATAAGAAGATCATTTCCAAATTAAGAGAAAAATATTTAACTGATATTATAATTATAACGAAGATTGGATCATTCCCTATTTTTTCTTTTCGCGATGCTCAAGCTTAAGTTTTATCCATAGCTTGGTATGAAAATAAAAAAGGCACTTCGGAAGAAGAACACTTGCGCGTAGTGGAAGCTGCTGCGGCGATTATTAGAAAAGATATTCGATCTTCTGTTGTTGAGACCAAGTCTTATCCGCCCCCGAGTAAAATATTAATGAAGAAATTCCGAAAACTTTATTACATTTTCTGCAAGAAGTTATTATAAAGAACAGAAAAGGAAAGACGGGGCATTTTAAAACGAAATACACAGCTATAAGTCATGCTATAATGACTTCCATACGAAAACGGTCCTTTTCTTCGCAGTTATTAATAGGTCTATCTGTATTTCTTCATAGAAAAAATACAGATAGGCCAAACATCCAAAAAGACTTTTGGATGTTATCTCAAGCTTAGGTTTTTTCGCTTCATATAGTGATACTGTAAAATGTTATATTTCAGCTGTTTATCACCACAGCCTCGTAATCAACCATCATAGTCAAGTGCCTTAGTACAGTATGCAGCAGATAATGCAGAAAAATATTTATACTCTTGATGGCTATAATACTGTTCATATAATGGGAATGATAAAAATAATAACTCCAAAATCTGAAGTTATATCTGATGACCGCATAAAGAAATTTACAACAAAACCAAGTGCAAAGGAGTTAGCAGCACTATCACATATACCCCTTCTAGTGTATGAAAATCATGTACCCGGATTGAGCAAGAGATTCAAGTTCAAAATTTTAATGATGTAGAAGAACTAACTGAACAAATATTTAATGTAGTTGATTTGTTGTGGAAGTACGGAAAGTGGAAAAATATCTTACCGTTGCCAGGGTGGAATGGATTTATTGAACAACTTACAAAAAACAATGAGAACTTTGTAACTTCTCGGATTCTGTTTCTTACTTTTATTCTTCATCCTGTGAGTAATATGGACACAATTTACACTACATTACAGTGTGTTATAAACACTGCCAAGAAACATGAACAAAGAACATGCTTAATAACTTTTGATCAGCCGTTGTACATAAAAGCACGTGAAATCGTAGCAGCTTCAGATGCTAGCTCAGACTTGTCCAGAGTAGTTGTAAAACTAGGAGGCTTTCATATGCTTATGTCTTTTATTGGATGCATAGGGTATATAATGAATGGAAGCGGAATCAAGAAAGCTCTCAGTACAATTTATGCATCGAATTCTGTCGACAAAATGTTGGATGGTCCCGCTTTTGCAAGAAGTATCAGAGGCCATACGTATTACTTTTTGCATTATCGATGACGATTTTTGAAGATATGGAGATTGAAAGTTATAATGCTTTAGATGGGTTCATTCAGCAGATAACAATTTGCGATGTTCTCTACGAAACTGTGGAAGAATGTACAGGTAACTCTGGCTCCGTAGTTTACATAGCGTTATCCTATAAGCGGATGCGCGCTTCCCACTCCCCGCGCTATATCTCGAAAACCATTAACCATACGAAGAAATAAATTGTAACAAACTTGTAGAAAATTTTATTTTCTATAAGTTTTATTAAGCATTTAATGACATACGACGCAAAAGAGGCGAGATATTTGCAAAAAAAAACGATATTTATGACCTTTGACCTCTAATATCTTGATTAGCAGACACGATATCTTTTGAGACTTTTTACCATATATTTAGAACGCCAAAACAAAGGTCTGTGCAAAATTTCAGCTTATTATCTTTCATTCCGAGGTTAAACCCTTATTTGACTGGACTATCATTAACTAGTTTCATTTGATAAAACCTATCACTTTTTTTGTACACATAATCAAGAACAAGCTCAAAACAACCCCACTTTTGATCGAAATCCATCGTTTGAGAACCCTCGAGAGCCAAAACCCCGCCGTTATCGAAAGCACGTCAGTAGCTTTGTGTTTCTCGACTCTAACCTTAGTTAACACTAATGGATATTATGTAAGTACACATCCAGAGAGAGGACACGAAAAACAATATCGGTAAAAGATAAACCAAACATGCATTCGTTGAGATGATTCGGTACTACAGCAACAATAAAAAAATACAGACAAATTTTATCAATAGGATTGAAACAGGCTACTTTATTCACCGAATTCATTATCGAGCAATACAAATGTATGTATATTTATGTATATCTTACGGATGGAATTAGACCACCTTGTTGGGCTTACGAGGTCCGATTGCCAGTCTAGTCTGCACCTCGGTTCTGGGTATCTGTGTAGGTAAGCCCCCATAAAGCCTCACTAAAGCCGTATATTAATTTGAAAACCTCATGGGATTGGTCAATGTTTCCGCTATTGTAATAACTCCTGCCGTTGCTCTCTCGCACACTTGCTCTAATTACCATCACCACAAATATATTATACATCTGGAATATATTGGCAAGAATTCTAGTCCCTCGTTCTGATACTACATACATGTAGGTACAAAAGTATCAAGCTATGATATGATTGCAATTAAAAAAGTACTGTATCTAATATTGTGTGCAACACCATTTAAAAAAGAACAAACTGATGACTTGTAATAACGCTATATAAAAAAAATTAAATTTAATACATTTTTACTGTTTTTAAAAATACTATTTATATAAAAAATAAAGCATTAAATCAGATTGTCGAACCAACGGCTCGCGCGCCGCATGCGGCGAACATCACCCGCGTATTAATATTGTTGAAAATTAAATTATTAATAACATTTAAAACTTTTACATTAATTTTTAGCAAAGCTTCTATATTACCTCTTATTAAAAATGATAAAATAAAAAGTCAAAATATATGACAAAAAATGGTTATATAAAAAAACATTTTAAAGGCACTGTATTTAATTTTTTTTAAATTTATTGCGCTGCAATGAATGTGTTATATACAACATGTTATGGATCTGGAATTAATCGTAATAATAATAATTTAGAAAAATGTCTTTTCATTCATAAGTTTAGGCAAGCTATGTAGTATAATTTATTTTCATGCTTCTGAATTTATAAAATATGGTTTGAAACTGTAACAAAAATAAAAAATCAGCCTTAAAAACGTATATATATTCTTATTATCTACTACAACTACTACTAAAAAAAACGTATTCTAATTCTTTGGTAAAGAGAAGTTATGTGGTACGAAATTTAATTCTTAAAGCAAAGCAAATACTGACAATTTATGTTGACAGTGGCGTAGCTAAGGTATGTTCCACCCAGGGCGATCATTAAAATTGCCGCCCCCCACCCCATACATTTTTTGCAGGGTCATAAAATTAGCATTTCTTAAAATAATAAATTAGTTATTATTAAGATCTTGTTATTCGTGGTTTTATATATGTTTTAGTGCATTCAGGGTTAAGAACCACACTAGACGATCCCATTGCGAATATGCCGCCCCCAAGCAAGTGCCGCCCGGAGCGGCCCGCCCCCTCCGCCCCACCATAGCTACGCCACTGTATGTTGATAATGAAATAATCTGTCCTCAAAACATACAGATATTTTTAAATATTATTTCAAAGCTTTTGATCAAAGCACTAATGTTAAATATATGGTGCTATTTTTTTCAGGGAATTGACAATGAATTAAATATTATCGAAATACTGACTTTCTAGTTTCACAAAAAGGTAAGTTTTTTCTCAGATTTAAATGCAGGAGAAAAAGCATCATTAGTAAGATTTCGCTTAATCATAACATATTTGACGTAGTTAATAATAGTTAAAAAAAAAGATTAGCGAAACTAGTGGATGACAGTTCAATTAATTAAGTGTGGTTAAAAATTGAGAATATTATTAATGAAAAAACAAGCTCAATATTCACAATAAGAATAATATTTTATAATATTTTGTGCCATAAGTAAAAGTGTAATTGACCCATTAGTAATATAAATTACACTGTAAAAATTAATTTAAAGTTTTATATGCAGTTTTTGACAGTTTTTTGTCAAAAGAAGATCAAAAAGGTGCTCAAAGACATTTTTTTAAACTAAGGCTACATCAAAACTTAATTAGTGCTCGGTATGCATTTTTTTAATATCAGCGAAAAAATCAATGAAAGCCGAAAGTAATTAAAAATAAATTAAAAAAATGCAATATTCAGTTCCAGCACTAGTCAATTAGAAAAGTTCAATTTATTTGCACGACAAATCGCACGATTGACCTTTCATTAATTAAATGAGTTAAAATTTTAAATATAAAGTAACTAAACATCCTTTAAGAAGATTATCAGATGGTAAAATAAGAGGTAAAAAATTAAAGCAAACCGAATTAAAACAAAACGAAAAAAACTGCCATCACCTCACAAAAATTAATATAGCAGTAACATAAAATAAGAGTAATTTTAAAAAATCTATAAAAAAATATATAATACAACTTATTTAACTAATCATAAAAAATGCATATTAGCCTTCAAATAACAACACTTAAAGAACACCATATTTTCATACTAGAAAATATGTTATACAAATATTTCACGAAACCACACTAACCCACTAATCTCATGTATCGGTGACTAAGCTAAAAACAACCTTTAATTCGGTTGATTTTAATTATTTACCTCTCAAATTATTTTGTAATATCGATCGTATAAAATATAAAAACTTATTAATTTAATAATTTATTAATTTAAGACTGAACCAGTGGATTAAATCAATTAAGCCAAGAGAAATTTTAGTCAACTATAATTAGAACTCGGGTTTAATCAATACTTTGTTGCTAAGCTAGAATTGGTATAAATTGCTGCAACTTCTTCATCAATGGGTTTGGTGTATGAAATGTTAAATATTTCAGAAGTGTATTTATATTAAACTATTTTTATATTTTTTTTTTAGAAGAAGTGTCTAGTCATTTATTTGTAATATATTTATATTATGTATATCCATAAACGGTATCCGGTTGCATGTATTTTGATAGGCACATTTTTTTAGATTATCCGAATCTCTCGGCGTATGTGACACGATTTTTTCACATATTACACGCCCGCTTTGGTGCCATGTACCAAAGGTTAGGGTAGAAAAAGTGTCATTTGAATTTACCTGAACCAGAAAAAGGTAAATGGCGGACAAAAAACTTTAAAACCCGAAAGTATATCAGACATAAAACACACACATTTGCACAAGCACACTAGTGTCGGGTGATTTTTAAGACAAGGTGGTTCAAAAGGGTTGGAATTCCAGTTTACTTAATAACCGGCAAATGCATTAAATCAAAATTTAATTGTTAAATTGAATACATTGTATTATATGCACAATATACTATTAAACATATTAGATTAGGTTTCAAACGTCATTAATTTATTTGCAATAATTTTATATTTTTTTTTTACAAATTAACAGACAGTGACTCAATTAATAATTGTAGTATATATTGATTTTATATTGCATAGGTTAGTTGCTCATTTTTAGTCAATTATTAAACAAAAATTAAATAGACCTTTCTTAACGAGAAAATGACTAAGAAATATTTTTTGTAAATCGGATTGTCTTTAAAAAAAATTAAAATAAAAGATAAATTATAAAGAAAGCTCTGGAATTTCTGGGTTAACTTGTACTTAGCTCTTTTTTATTCTCATGATCATAACCCAAAGTTCCCTACTTGTCACTAATCCTTTCGACGACGTTTCAACAGGTGAAATCCCTCGAATTATATTTTCAATACAACGATCTTATTAAATGATACAAAGGATACGAGGACCATTCCTTTTGTATTTTTTTTATACATATCCATCTACTGGTTGTTCGATGTTTTTTTATATATATATATTATCGTCGAGGTCTTCGTGTTATTTAAGAAAAATCTGTCCTCAAGGTCTCGCGGACACCTAATATGTTACCCAATCCCAATGTACTTTTCATGTTCTCCCTTATCTTATGGTGATAATCACCAGAACGAGATCTGTTATAGACTTTTATATACCTAGCCGTGTATGTATATGTATACTACAACATATCAAACAAGCATATACATACACAAGCGCTGTTATATTAGGTGTATAATAAAATATATGGGGAAAAAATAAAACACTGCTATATTTAACTTTAATTGCTTGTTGGTTCTTCTTTATCATTTTATCTTGTTTTTTACCTGCACAATCAAAAAAGAATGGTGTTGAAGTTAAAATCACTTCTTTTTAATTATAACATTTTTAATTATAGTATATTTAACGTGTTTTTGATATTTTATATGTGTATATATATATTTTTTAATGATAATTTAATATTTTTTTATAAATAGTAGCTTAAATTTAATATAGCATTCTACATTTGTACATAATTGTCGTTTTTTAGTGACACAAAAAATATGCTTTAAAGGCTAATTTTAATTTTAGTAATATAAAATACAATTTCTAATAAATATTTCTTCACCCCTCAATATTTTTTTTAATTCCGTTATCACAAAATTCTGTGAGCTTTGATTGGAATTATAATGATAGCTCACTTTTTGCATCATCTGAATTTAAATATTTTTCGGTCTAGAAAGAGCTAGGTCTGGAAAATAAGACGGATGAGATGAAACCTTACAGTCAAGTTTTTTAATTTTGTAGAACTATTCGAGTTCTGTTGACAAGTTCTTTCTTTAAGCTTGCTGGTTTAGATAAATTATATTTTCACTGGTAAAAATATATATCTATTGCTGAAAATCTATTTTAATATATCTTACTGAAATAAAATATTTTGCAAAATATTTTTGGGATAGATTTGCTACTTATTTTTTTAAATATTTTTTTGGGATAACCTAAAATTTCTTGTTTGGAACCACGAACGTCATTTCAACTTTTTTTATTTCATTATTATGCATTTTTCTATCCAAATTCAAGGGGAGGCATATGTACAATTTAATCTTAAACCGATAACAATATTGGTACAAATCTGTATAAGTAAAATATTTGTAATTTTAATTTTTGCATCATATAATGATTTTAAATGTAATATTTCTTTGGATAACAACTTACTAAGAACATCGTTATATTTGTTTGTTAGTTTTTTACCCTTTTCCGAATCTCGTTGTCATTCAAGTCGCGAAATAACCACATGAAACTGAATGCATTATTTATTTATTTTCCTGCATTAAATCCACTTGTCAAATTACCCATGATACAATTTCTAAAAATATTAAATTTATATAATTCAGTTAGTGCTATTGTTGATTCTTTGTTATTTTTTCGTCGATCTGATCGAATACCTAAATTTACTGCTACTAATTTACATTTATTGAATATTTCCTGCCATGTATAAATATTTTTTAAAAGCTTAAAAAACAATTAAGTCAATAATAATTGGCAAATAAATTTTAACACAAACGGAGCCACGTCAAGAAAATACAATCTGTTCCTTTGAATAATAATGTTTATAAAAAGTGGGTGCTTTTGAAGGCAATGTTCCGCTCCTTTTATTTCTTTTTTGTATAAAAAAGGGCTAAAGGAACTTATTTCTGAGTACAAACATCTCAAACAACTAGTTTAGTTCAGATTCGTTATTTGAGGTCAGTTTTTACTTTTTTTATGAATATATTTTTGCTATGAATTTTTAGAGTCTGACCCCGAAAATTTATTCCGTCTCCCCCCCCCCCCCTCTCGGTAGGCCTGTAGACCAAAGCACAACTAAAAAAATGACATTCATTGTTGGATTACAGTATATATAAGTTTGAAAAACTGGTTTATTTTATTTGAATACAAATAAAAAACTATTATATATTTATTTTAAGCAAATTAAATATTTGCAAAGAAACTTTTCATTATAATGGATTAACTAGACTGTTTGTTATGTTCTGTTTTACATACATATGTAAGTATATGGTTACAGATGCAACTTTTTATTACACCTTCTATTAGATTACTTAGGCAAATTCGAGTTGAAACCTTCCGAGAAATCGTAAAATCGTCCACTCGAGAAATTTCCTCAATCCTAATCGAGACCGATGGGGCAATCTCCTCGGTCTCGGCGCATACACACACTATGATATAAAAAGGTGCAAATTTTACACACGGGTCCCCGAAGGAGAATAGATTAATGGGACCCCGGACCGGCCGGGGGCCTTGGTGTTTGTTTAATTTATAATTTCTTTTGATTGGGGCCGCTTTGAGACGTGATCTGATCCCGCCGCCCATTAGCGGCATTATCGGACTGTAAATCTTCACCCTTTTTTCACTTAGGCCAAAAACGAAACAATAAAAAAACAACAACAACATAGGCCGCTGGCATGGAAGAGTGTCCGCCATAAAAAGACAAACACCATCGGCGGGACATTCTTTACATGAACATTTGAAAACCGCCCGAACACACACAAAACCCATGGGAAACGCGAGACTGGACACTTTTTGCCAAATCAAATCGCGAATGAGGCTACATCTTTGCAAATATTTGCTTGTAAAAAAATAGATTGTGAAAAATAAAATAAATTAAAAATAAAATAATGGTTTTGTTAATAATTTTAAAGATATAAATGAGATTTTCCATTTAAAATAAAAGTCACCAACAATTTGTAACAGACGACGCGATTTTTATTAAAACACATTATGATAGTATCAAATAATATTTTTAATAGCAAAGTAATCTATAAGGTGTTAAGATTAAATTTATTTTTAATATAAAATTTTGATCTTGTAAATGCATTTATTAATATGGATTATATTTAGTATTTTACTGTTATTATTTATTAAATGTTTACGATGTTGAGCATTAAGGTTAATTTTTTATAGTTGTTCTTACCAGGTGTGATAAAAAAATAATGATTATGTTAGTGTAATATTTTTATTAAGTTGCCACTGTTCTCTATAATGCATATGACAATAATATGTCGTCGGCGATATGTTTATTTTGCAGGTAATAAAACAATGTATTAATTTTTGCGTTAAAAATAAATTAAGAGCAGTAAAGTAATGCTAATGGCCTAGACGATAACAATATATTCTTTTAAGGATACTGTGTTTAATAATAATCAAATTAAGGGTCAGTTTAATAGCGTATTTTTAAGGTCTAGACTGATAACTTAAAGGCCGCGGGTTCGAGTCGCGGCAATAGACTTAAAAATTTATTCCAAAATTTAAAAACCGGCCTTCAGCTGCAAAGTGACATATATTAATTATAAAATCTAATATACATACTAATTTTTAATTATTTATATACAATAGATGTCACTGATTTCTAGACTAAAAACTGATTGACTCACCCAGTTGGTATACACTGGTTCATATTTTACTATTTTTAGGGCAAACATGAGAATCTTAGGTGTATGGTTATAAGAGCGAAACAAATATTTGACCGCCCTTAATCAAAAATATTAAAATAGCATATTAAGTTAACGTTTTGATTGTCCGGCGAGACTGAGAGAGTACGCAATTTGCGTTGCGTTGCTTGGCACTCCTTGCGTCTTCTGCTATATTTAAAGTTTTGAACTGTGGATCTTTTGTCTATTTATTTATAATATTAAATTGTCTGCTGGTTTTAGTTTTTCATTAGTTTTTATTATCAGTCAGTTTCTTTATTGAAGATTTTAATTGCAGTGATTTTTTGTCACAGCTTTCTCATCATATTTTTAATTTAATTTAATGAAATAGTTGATGGATTAAGTTCAATATAATAATAAAAAAATACGCGCTGGTTTTGATAATAACTGATATCGCCATCGATAGTTTTAGTGTG
Organism: Plectrocnemia conspersa; assembly: GCF_051122295.1. Classification (NCBI taxonomy): domain Eukaryota; kingdom Metazoa; phylum Arthropoda; class Insecta; order Trichoptera; family Polycentropodidae; genus Plectrocnemia; species Plectrocnemia conspersa. The sequence continues at coordinate 4,037,207 of NW_028277170.1, read as the reverse complement.
CGTTGGAGCATAGCTCTGGCACCTAACCACTATACGGCTCTCGACAATACTCTTGAAACCTTTCCAATCAGCATCGTTATAAGCGAAAACTTTTTAAGGAATAACCTCAGACATAGAAAGGTAGTCCGAGTAAAATTGTTGGTGAAATAATCCGTTGATGATTTTGGAAAGTTGTATGCTTGAGTTGATGCATCGTATATGAATGTATATAAAATGTTACTAAAACTTGTTTGTATAACGATTATTATAACGCATTGGGGAAATCTGTAACGTCAAGATGGCCAATTTTTTTATAAAAAATATAATTCAGCACGATATAGACTAAAAACTGAAAGACCTTGGTTCGAATATCATTTGAACCATGAGGTTTTTTCTATGTCATTTCTATTTTAGTTTAATCATCACAGATTTCTTAATCTCACCGATGAATATCGCCATAAATATTAAAAATAAAGTTGAACTAGGTAGTGCTTAGTGACGTCTGTTGATCATAAGTTATAATAATGGTTTTAATTTAATAAAATATTTAATAATCAATATATTATTGTCAGTTTGGATTCTCACTATTTATCTGTAGGTGTTGATTGTGTTCATCTTTGTGACGCATTGGGCCAATGTCTGCCATGTTACAAAAATTCACAATAATTTATTTAAAATATTTGTATTTTATCTGTATTAAAAATCAATGATTTTTTATCGGAAATATAAACAACCATATCTAAGAGCAATACATGAACAGAAAAAAAAACCAATATATATATATAATTTAAATAAGTGTGTTTTTTTGCATATGTATGTTTTATCTATGTAGTAAAATTCATGATGTAGTGTTGGCATTAAACTTTGCTAACCCTGATTTTCGCATTTCTTAAGTAGAAAAAAACACTTCGACCTCCACACACGGGCCATAATGAAGGCAGTAATAACAATTAATAAAGAAAAACGACTATCTTTTCATATTATATACATATACACTATAAATACATTATTACACACAAATGGATAAAATACCCATTTTTATGTATAGTAAGTATACGTACAAAGTAATTTTTTCGGCCGTTACTCAGCGGCGTCCGTGTTGTTATATATCATAATTTCGTCGGTTCTAATAAATCTTTTGTTTTATTACTATTGTACTAGATTTAATGTTGAGAAGTTAACGAAGAAAGTTACGGCCCCCCGTTATAACGCATAAAATATTTATCTCCTTTATGTTTAATATAAAATGTGCTGAAACAAGAGTGGCGCTCTCTCCCGCTCCCCTTCTTCCCCGCGCTTATACTATATTATTACATAAATTTTCATATACAAAGCTTTACTTTGTTAACTTTTTTACATAATAATGTCATCTCGGGCTTTTCCACGCCCAAGTTTTGCGCCCCCTCCGATTTTCTTATTGCCATTATAAGTTGTATATTTTATGTACCAGCGAGGCCTTTAAAGCCATCGTCGGCTTTCAATTCGCCATTAGCCGCGAATATAGGCTTTACGCCGGGTAATCTGTACGTATATAAAATTATAATTATGGCAGACACGCCTTAAGCTGTACTCAAACAGAGCTACCACTCCGACAAAAAGCGGCATTAGCATAAAGTTTGCGGATTGAGCCGAGGAATGAAGATGAAGACGCACAAGTACACCTGAACTAGTACCGACAATATCTCGAGAAACTGAAACAATTAAAGGCAATTAATTAAAATAAATATATGTAGATACCTAAATTTTGATGAGGCCAACAAATTACTTTTCACTTAAAAGAGTAATTAATCAAATAATATAGCTATTTCAAAAAAAATCTTTACTGCAGTTAAATCATAAACTCAAAAGGAAAACCTGTACTTTAATACGAATATGTTTGATTGAAAAATTCTAGTGCATATCACTGCTAATTTAAATTAACATACATCTTTACGATGAAATTCACCTAATGAATTGAATGTTTAAAACAGGGTCAGTATCTTAAATTAAATCGAAAATGTATCTATCTGAGAATAAACACAGTAATTTAATTTAATTTGAGATTGTCTAAATAAAACCAATAGCAAAGAATATGAGGTTTTAAAATTTCATAAAGTGACGAAGGTGAGTGAGAGATAAGGACATGTGTTACATACGCTCCGCACGCTCTTATTTCTCACTCACTCTCGTCACATAGCACGCGAGCGAGCGAAAGAGCGAAAGGGAACGTATTTCACCATATGCGCCTGGTTTATGACATCATATATTTATACAAATTTAAATAATACAAATATTTTAGAAGAGTACGTTTATTTTTTGGCATTTGAAGAATGAAAAATGTAAAATTTAAATAAAAAAAAAACAAGTTATAAAGTTGTAATCATTCCATGGATAATATGGGTTGCACTGAATAAAATAAATATTATATTCTATATCCGAATTTTTTTGTAAGGCAATGCGACCAGAACATCCAGTGTTTTTGCATATGTTTTATATATATTTAATACCGATAGAATCTGTACTCCTATTGAAATTTTACACCCAAATTAGATGTTTGTAGAGCTTTCAAAAAAACATAAAAAAAAACGTTCCTCAAAATTTAGTTTTAATTTTTTTTTAAAAAAATAAATATGTTTAAAATTATGCAAAAAAATCACATTTTCATGCATTTCATTATGCAATAATGAAATGCAAAAAAGTTATATGTAATATATTTAAGTATATACATTATACATATTTTTTATTATTTTAGATTAAAAAGTATTTGTACAAAATAAATTAAAATTGTAATAAAATCCATTACATTGGGCAACAATATTTTTTTCACAAGAAAAATATAAACGCATTATTATTTTATACATATCCAAAATTTAGAGGAAATATATGTACAAAATATTATATTGCAAAAATATCACAAACTATTAAACGACATTAAGATTGAAAATTATGTAAATATGTATTGCAGTTTTTTTTTAAAAGACATCATGATGCATCGAACTTCGAATTTTCATACAAAAAATATTTGCAACGCTGAGATTTACAGTACACTGTTTAAATATACTTGTAACGTCTTTCACTTTTGGTATAGACATAATAAATAATATATTTTTATACATTTCCAAAAATAAGGATTATTTTTTTGACTTGTTTTGCCTAAAAATATATTTACAGATTTTGTGCAATATTTATAATTAAAAAAAAAAAATATATTATTTTTTATTTAATTTGAAAATAGTTAACTGAGTCAAAAAAGACGGTTTAATTTTTTTAAATGATCAAAAGTCCTACTTATGTGCGACGAAGCACATTGTAATCCTTTTTATAATAAAATTTAAATAGTTTTCCTTCTCTAGAATAGCTCATGCAATGATATTTTTTGATGCTAAATTGTAACGTATTAGTGAAAAACCACCCACGTAGATTTTCAGAATGAAATTAATAGTTTTTCACAATTCTCAATGGAATTGATTTTACTAAAAGTACTCGGATGTTTTCAACAAAAAGTAAACATTTACATTTTTGAGGATTTTTTTTATAATTAATAAACAGAAAAAATAATATGATGAGATTAGTACAGGCATTGTATTCAGACTTATATTTTAATGTATTTAAAAATATACTTATAACATATTTTAAGAATTAATGCATTACAAATTTTATTTGAAACCTTTTCAAAATGTGTATTGTAGTAAAGTGTAGATTACATCTACTTGATTTTCTATTTCAAGATTTTGCGTCACAAAATTGGAAAAACATAGCAGATTCTTTGCTTCTGATTTCAATACATGAAAACCATGCTGTTTATCTATGAAGCATATTTATAAAGTATTATTTTAAATTATTATTTTTTATTAATTATTAAGTTGTTTATGGTTAGAGCTATGAACATTATTGATATAAAAAAAATGTAATAGTGGTTGAGAATATCAAGACTTTTTTTATAAATTTAAGTAATGAATTTTTAACTCGAAGGACTTTAAGAATTTAATTTTACCATTTAAAATTATGCTTTTAATAAGAAAAACTGGTCAGAGTGAACATTAAACGATGGTTGAATGCATAATAAAGTTCACACAAAGAACGAATGTGAAAATGTACATAGGTACTTGTCTTTCTGAATAACAAAGTCAAATAAAAGGTTCATAGGTGGTTACGAATCGTCCCAGCCGGTTTGTCGGAGCACTGCCACTTTGCTAGTCGTGAATTCTAAATTATAGTACCTCGTATGATAGAATATATAAATACAACTACTTCTAGTAAAATATAGTTCACTTTGCTACAATAAATTCACAATTATATTGAGTCTTCAAGAAATGAATTTTCTAAAAATAATAAATGTTTATTAAATTTGTAATAAATAATACTGCGTCGTATTTATATTATTATAATTTTCAGTATAATATGATTTTTTATATTGTGAATAATACATTTTGCTTTATTATTAATTGTAATTTAAATTAGGTTATGTAATTAAAGATGAAAAATAAGATATTAAAAGCATTTTTTTATGAGTTTAAAATTCATGGCTAAGCAGCAGAAACTGCTTGTAAAATAAACAATGCATTTGATGTTAGATCTATTTTACAACGATTGTTTTATTAAATATGTATTGATGACAAGAGTCTTTAAGTTAAAGTAAATGGAATACAAAAAGACGTCTTATTTTGATTTTCAGAAGGCCTTCGACGAGGTTTGTCATAGACTGTTGAACCTCGGTTGCTCAGATGATTTATCTCGGTTATTTGAACGATCATAGCTAATTATAGTAAAAATATTTTATTCCTTCTGGGGTTTCTCAAGGTTCTATCCTGGGCCCTATGCTCTTTACGTTATTTAATAGGGACATAAATACGGCAGACACAAATTTTCCTTTTTTTTTTATTACCAGATGATATAAAATTGTTTAAATGCAATTGCATAGTTTGTATTTTGGACTTCACTTAAAAAAATTTCTTAAACTATAATTAGTTGTAGAAGTTTTGTTAGGTGAGGTTTGGGTTTGAACAGCAAATGGAAGATTCGTAACTGTCAAATTGAGTTTTATAGACATTTTAGAGCAGCATATTAGCGCCTATCAGTTAAATTATATTTTTGCTAGTAGATATATATATCTACTCCTGAAAATTTATTTGGACTTAGCTAGTGAAAATATACCTTTATCAAAATATACACATTCACTATAACATTTATACATCAGATGTAAAGAAATAATGATAAGTATGTAAATATATTTATGTTATAGCATATAAAAAAGTTGAAATCTTATAATTGTACCAGCACCTGCCAGATAATTATATTTTCACTGGTAAAAATATATTACTAGTGAAAATGTATTCTGATATCTTAAAAAATATACACATAAAACTAAACGTATTATTTATTTATTTTGCTGTAATAAATCCAGTTGTCCAATTACCGATGATCGAATATATAAAAACGGTAAATTTATATAATTCAGCTGATGCTGTTGTTGATTTTCATTATTGGTATTCGATCAGAAAATTCAGATTAGTTACTAATTTACATTCGTTGAATATTTTTTTAATATTCAAAAAGCGGTAAAATTTTTTAACACAAACGAAGCCGCGTCAGAAAACTACAATCTGTCCTTTTTAAAAATAATATTTATTGTGAAAATACTACCAATAAAGTAGGTGCTTTTGAAGGCAATGTTCCGCTCCTTTTATTTCTTGTATGTATAAAAAAGGCTGAAGGAACTTATACCTGATATACATCAGTACATACATCTCAAACAATTTTATATTCATTATTTAATGTCGAATTTTACTTTTTTTGTAAATATATTCTTGTTATGATTTTTTAGAATGGGGCCTGAAAATTTGTCTCTTCTCGGCAGGCCTAAGGATATTAGCGAATTTTTTTGAATGACCAAATAACTGGATCACAGTCTAGATGAAAAGGATTTCATATTTAACGAAAAGTGGTAAAGCAACTTGATGATATTAATGAGACTCTTTTTTGGAAGAACAGCAAGAAAATGAGCAACCAAGCAATTTTTAACCAAGAAGATGCCCTAATATTTAAATATGATCGAGAACAATTTGCTGAATTTATGCTATTGTATGTAATTTATTAATTTATTAAAAAATAAAAATGTCACAAGAGTAACATACATGTTACTGCAATAAATATATATTTTTTTAGTTGTAATATATTCATTTATTTTATTATTTTAATATCACATATACTTTGTTACTAACATATGTATTAATTTTTTATTAAACCATCGAAGAGTTATTGTAATATTATTATTTTATTTTAGGCACTCATAGATAAAAATAGGCCACTAGTGTCTATCTACAATTTTTTTGATAAAACATGATGTTTTAATAATAACGAAGTTAAAAAATCTTGTATATTGACGTTTGAGTTTGTAGCAATATGATAAACTTGATTTATAAAAATAAAAAAAGTATTCGTTGGCCTTCGCGTGTAAAGAACAGGGGTTGAAATTAAAAAAATATATTTCAACCAATCAATCAAAATCGTGTTGAAGCTGTAGCATTACATTACACAATGGATATTATATTTTTTGTTAGGGGTGGGGGTGGTTGGTTGTGATTAAAAAAATGTCTTGGTTATTTTTAAGTGGAACAAAAGACTTTATCCACCGCCGTGGTCCGCGGAGCGAAGTTAAAGTTTTCAAGATTAACAGCGAGCGGAAAGTATAATAGGGTTTGCGGCCGTGGGTGGGAGTGAGTGGGGATAATAAGTTCTTGGGTGGTGGGGGGTGGTTAAGTTAACGGGCGGCGGGGCTGTGTCCCAGCGGGAGGCGGCGGAGGAGACAGGGAACCCTGGAACCCTCTCCCCGCCGTCGCCTTGACGCTTAATACTTGAGCATTAAGCAAAAGAAGGTGGGTTCTTCTATACACACAGGAGTGTGCGTGCGTACCTAGGTATGCGGAGGAGACCGGGTGGTAGGGAAAACACTCCCCGCGACAGCACTTCAAGGAATATTTTTGTTGTAACACGTTGGCGACTGTAAAAAGAGCGACCGCCATGTTTTCGCCACCCGCCGGGGAGCGCTACACCCCGGCCGCCTCCCCCCACTACCCAGAACAGTCGACCTACCCAATTGCAAGGAGTGTTTCAAATTAATTCATTTAAATATATTTTAGGAGGGAGCGATTCATAAAGACGACGCGTCGCCGTTTTCGCTGCGAAAACAAAACTTTATTAAAAATACATAAACATGAACACATAGATAAATATGTATGATACCAGATATTTTAGCATATTATTCAATTACACTTCTATACCATGGTTAAAATATTGGCTTGATATTTAATATGTAATTAAATTAATCATATTTTGTATCAATAAATTATAGAACTTCTAATATTTCATTACGAAATATTATGTATACTTTGTTATGATAAACTAAAAAATGTCAATTATTGCGATATTTTGAGAAAGCATTTGACAAAGTGCAATATGAAAGAATATTATTCATAATTCTACTCTTCATATTATTCACAAAACATATGCTAAGGAATGAATTACTGAAAACCTATACTGGCAATTAAAAGCGTGAGTTGATATAATATACCGAAATAAGAGTCAGACAAGGCTGTGTTTTATCCTCTATGCTTGTCAAAATCTATTCAGAAAATATTTTTGACAAAACACTGCTGAACACAGACAAGAGGATACACATAAATAAGTCTCACTCAATAACCTGCGACAGGTTTATAAAAAACAAATATGAGACAAGCGCCTCGACTTTTTATGTAGATGAAATTCCAATAGAGCAAAGAGTTTTTCCCTGTTGTATTCCATGGACTCCTAGCAAATCAAGGCCAAGGACCGCTACTCAAAATTATTTGTACTCTATGCTACCACAAAAAAGATAACGATATTTTTCGGAACCAATTCAAATATTAAAATCGCAATTAAGATTTTATAAGAAATATAATTTAAACGTGGACAAATTTTGTTACCGCCTCTCTAAAGTGAATAAGGCAGTAATGTATAATGAAAATTTAGCGTAAAATACACGGACTCAAATTTAAAATACACGGTATAGCATGATGATTTCATTTACAAACTATACAAATACATAGCCCTAAAATATTTGCAACATTTAATATGCTTATAAGCGATTATTTGAAACAATGTTGTTTCACTTAATAATAAACACTCGATACCATATCAATTTTTTAGCTAAAGATCCTCAAAGAAACACCTTAATATCAAACAATTAGTACAGCTCTATTGAGTTCCTAAATATTAAGGAACTATCTAAAATTCCGTCACACAATTAAGTACTAAGCGTTGAAGCTAAAATTATGGTTTCATGAAATAATTCCACTAGATTATGACGAATATCTAAATATTTCAAATACCGACTGACCTGCCTTTTAACTTTAAATGATTGTAATTATATTATATATATATTAATTTTTAAATTCGTTAGAGTCTATTTAGAATTACCTTATTTTACTCATGGTCAAATATATTTTGATTTTATAGTTGTGATGGAACTTGGACATATTCTTCTTTAATTAAATTAACATTATAAAAAATCACAAAAATAAATTATTTGTGCTAAATAAAAAATATATAAAACATAAAGATATGATAGTACAGTGCGCAAATTGCATTACATTGAAAGAAATTTGCGGCGAATAAAAAAGCGTATTAACACAAAACGAAGGGCCTCGGGGGTGGTATAGTAGAGATTGAGGGCGGGGGATCGTTCAGATTTTAAGATTTTAAGAGTGATGAAATGCGCAACGAAAATCTTTGTAACGGTATTATAAGGTTTTAGCGGGGTAAATAAAACGGGCCCGCAAAACCTGGCCCAGTTGCGGGACGAGCTGTGTCCCGAAGTTTTTAGAAAATTTTACGCGCACTAAAAAAAACCGGTAATGAAACGCGGTGGAGCTTAATTTTTATAGAGTTTTTCTCATTCGCTGAGGGGGAGAAAGAAGCCGAGCGATTTGCCTCGCTTTTTTTAGATTAATTTTTAAAAGAACATATACAAACATATAATAGGAATATAATAAAAACGCCGTTGTTTTTGGGCAAGTTACGTATAAGAATGGCGGGCGAGGGAGAAGATTAACTATTTAAAGGGGAGTCATTTTAAAATTATGTTATAATTAGTGTAATGTAAATAATATTTAAATACAATTAAAATAGTATGTACATATATATACTCCATATATATAAACCCTTATATAAACCAAGATCTTAGTGGTTATATTATTTTATGGTAAAAAAATTAAACAATACATTATAAAAATAAACAAAATTAAGATTAGATCAAATTGTCTATAGTTTAAAGAGTAGATGAGTAATACTTGATTATCTTATGCTAATGTCTAGTATTTATCGTTTTTCAAGAAATGAGAAATCTACCCACATTTCTCGAGAATTTATAAAAAAAATTGGGCGTATGAAATACGTTTATATATAATATACAGTTTGTATTCATATTATTATAGTACATATCTATGTATCTGGAAAATCTTTTTATTGATTTAGGTTACAGCAATTTTGGTCAATATTTATGCATTAAATTTATATTATAGTTATTAATTAAATTATAAATGATATGTATGCTATATAGTGATAACATAAGTAATGTATTTCAAATTCTTAGTTGTAATGTTAATAATATTCTCATGATTATTTTATATATTTAATGCATGTTTAATTAACGCCCACTTTTTATCACGTGATATTTTTTCTCGCATTTAAGAAAAAAATGTTTTATATTTTTTTTTACATTCACAAGAAAACATTGATTATTTTTCATTTAGCCCAAAAACCCTTGTCAAAGAGTTAATAATGCAATTATTCTTAAGTCATTGATGTTTGAAATAGTAAAAATAAAATGTTCGCTAATCACAATTTTAATAATCGGGCAATGAACGTAAAAAGTCAAAGAAAATTTTCAGATTATTTATCGGAAAAATTTTCCCCTTTTTCAACTACCTGCTATGAATGCAGCTGTGAATTTAGCGAATTTGTGATAACTAGTGTTTTTATGACAAAACCACCTCATGATAGAAACTCATTAAAAATGCAGATAGTTACCAAGATTAAGCATTTCGTTAAAAATAAATTAATTTATAAATACTCTCTTAGCTTTTGTCGCCTACAGAGTGTACGAAAAAAAATGTACAGCGTAATAGTATAAATAAAATTGTGGATTTACAAGAGAGTGGCGGGCACATCCTGCCGCTTATCGTTCAGTAATAATAAACAGTAAAAAGGGATCTTCGAAGACTGTAGCGGTGGTTGTGGCTGTTTTCTTGGGGGTTGCTTTTCGTAGAATTCGTTAGTCGAGAGCGGGCGAGAGAGAGAAAGAGAAAGAGAATTCCTTATTACGGTTTATTTAGGTGCAATTTTATTAATAAGAATTCCGCAAAGTATGGACTGTGGTAGGTCGAGTGGCGGGCCCCCGGATTTACTAAAGAAGTGGAATTAGGAAAATGAATAACACTTTTTAATGGATTTTACGCTTCTCCCCCTCACTTTGCTCGAACCGCCGCCCCCGACCATTGTACGTTTACCGCCATTGTACGGTAGGCATTTCACTTTGCTGGAAATTTTATTCGCACTTTGCCACCGTTACAATATTCCCTTTGCATAATCGCCGGCCGTCTAACACTCGTACTTATTTTTTCTCACCTCCTCCTCCTCTTACTCCGCATCAACCTCGCGACCACCTCCTCTTTAGTCTTATCAAAGACGCACTTGAATCTAGATTGAGTATAATGCAAATCCGGTTCGAGTTTATTGTACTTATTTTTATGGGATTGTCGCTATATACATACTAATACATTGATCTGACACACTATGCAATATGACGTCATGCTTTTGGATACGGATTTTTTATCTTATTCACTCGCGCAGATTGCTTTGCCAAGGCTTTATTTTTTATATTCTCACCAATTAAATAGCTCGTGCGTGTTGCCTTCTTGGTATTATCACTTACTGCATAATATGTTCAACCATGCATACCTTGCTTGTTTGTCGACTCTTAGATAATACCAAGTATGCTGTGATGCGAATATTTAGAGTAACATATTTTATTTTTTTATTACAATTTTGAACATCATGACTTGTCAGATTTTTTTAATGCGTCATAAATGCCATTAAACAAACAATAATTATATAATTAAACATTTAAAAAAGTTATGAGGAACATATAAAATATGAGCATAATCTCACATACATTTTTTTCATACAAATGTTCTCATAGCTATCGACGAAAATATTTTTGTGTTTGGCAAGCTCGTTGAAAATATGTATGGCTTGTGAAAGAGGAGTATTTTAAAATGCTGGCACCCTGGCCACAACGGGCAAGAATAAGGGACGCGATCGCAACATTCTAAAGCACTCCCAGTTGAAAGTTACTGAGCATTGACGGATTGTCGACGCCGCCCATTTGTAACTTTAACAAATGATTCATTAAGTAATCGCTACGGCAAAAATAAAATCAATGGTATGTGTGACATGGTCTGTGTGACACGTGTAAGCCGCCATAAAACCAATAATTATTTTATTTTATTGTTTATATAGCTTCGTATCAGTCAAGCACTTAGATTAGCATCGCAAAAAACATATTAATTAAATAATTGTTGCATTGTAAAATACAATGACCGACATTGTTGAAATTAAGCTATTTATGGGCAGCGTCGGATCAAAATACAAAATTCGCTCTGGGTCACCCGGCAAGTAATTATTTACTCGCCGACCGACCAGTTGCAAAAGTTTATGGTTCGTGAATAAATTCATCATTCTTTGGAATCACATTTACTGAATGTATTAATTACAAAAAAATATATAAAATATCATAATTGTATAATTTAGTTAAAAAATATATGATTTAATTGATGTAAAATATGTTGATAATTATATGTTTATTTATAATAATAATATAAAATATTAGTTATAATACAAATAAGTTATAATACTAAATTAATTAAATGTTATGATGCAATAGTGACACAACTGCTGAAATAAATAATATTAATTTCATATATAAGTAATAACTATTCCGTAAAATCGTTGACATTCGTCCCTAGACGAGCTTGGTATTAAGTGGCCGCGAATGACTGAAAAGGGTGTGAAACCGAGATTAGACAGAAGAGAAAGGGTGTTTCGTGGTTTTCATAGATCTATCACAAGACCCTGCGGAAGGTAAGCGATTAAGCCCAACTAAGCCACACTCGTATATCACCCTCAACATGGCGCACTATTAAAGATTGAGGGACAATACATTATAAAATCAATCAAACTATTGATTAGCTAGGATTTTAATTTGCGATTATATTAATTGAATTTCACGGTTGTGCGGATGTCTCGACAGGGCTTTATTATTTCGACGGGATTAGTAAAATCAATAGAATCTGAACCCCATTGTAATGTTATGATTGCATTTTGTAACTACAGCAAATTGGCAGACGCCTAGAATTCGGACAAAGGAGCGATTTAACGCTTTGCCTGCCTATCGCTGAATGCTGACGCTTGTACTGATGAATGTCATTGTTCTTGTGATACGTGTAAGTTCATTATACTGTTTTTGTAGTTTAAATTTTGTCTACTAAATATAATTGTATAATGCAGAAATTTATATATTAAATGAAATATATGAAAAAGTTATTAATACATCTATGTTATAATTAAAGATAATATAAAATAATAAACAATAGTTTTCAATACATATTTACATGTAAAATAGCATACTTAATTTTATTTTACAATTTTTAAATAAAGCTTCTGCAAATATTATTATAGAAACTTATTTAAAAATTATAATTTTAATCGCATGTTTATATCTAAAATAAATGTCCAAAATGTTGTTTAATCTCGATTGTTTTTTCACATTAGTAAAAGTCAGATGTCCAAAAAAATGTTCTATGTTAAAAATATGATATTTAAGGATTCCGTCATTTATTTAAATTATAAATAATGATGCATTTCATTAAAGTTTAGTATTGGATTTTATATTAAAAGTGGGAGTTGAGAGTTTTTTTAGTATTGTGTTATTAAAATATGATTTGTTGTTATTTTTTGTTCAAAATTTTAATTTTAAGTTTATTATCACTTAAAATTTTAATATCTTAGTTTGTGTTATATAAGTGTAATACATGCACTATTTTTCTTGTGTATTATTTTTTATTAAAATTTTGGACAATAAAAATTAAATTCTTAAGATAAATTTAATTATAATATTTTAAAATAAAATTAGTTTTTCATTTAATTTTATGTAATTAATTTGTTGTTCGTTAGTTAACTAAATAAATTAAATTCAACGACATTACAGCGAAAATTTAAAAGTTTTATTATTTTTATTGGAACAATTTTTTAAAAAGCAAGAATTAGAAATAAAACATTTGTAATAGTATTTTTTATACAAAAAAAAAGTTTTTCATCTAAATTTATAAATTTTATATTTTACAGCTTTAAATAAATATAATATACACAATAAATCATAATGTAACATAATTGATCATTGCAATGTCAAAAAAATGTTTTTTAATGTCAATGTCAATGCAAAAATCATAAATTTCATCAAAAATAACATTATTTTTAATAATTTTAAATTTAAATTGCGCTATAACAATATGATTCATTTTCACTTTATTTATTCATAATATTAAACAAGCTCAGAATTAATCTTAAAGCAAATTAAAATATATTCTTTAAATCATATATTATCAAAATTGATGAAAAAATGTAAGAAAATAAATACTTTTGTATTTTTACTATTACTTTTTTTAAATAAAATATATTGTGTTATTATTCTTAGGAATAAAAATATTTTAAATATAAACTAAGTCAAAAATTTTAGCTTTCATAAATCTAAGTTTAACATAGTTAGTCAATGAAATGTAGACAAACATGTTTTTAAACCATTAATAACCAAATTCTATTACTTTAAAAAATATAGAAAAAAATAAAATATTTTTTAAAATCATATAATTTTAATAAAATCTTTAGATTGTCTGCTCTTTTCTTTGTCAATATTTTAAAATGTATGCCTTTTTACTTCATACTCTCTTCACAATATGTGAACCGCCTATTGTTAGTTTAGATTTACACCTCTCAGAATTACGTAATTACCGTTACTATTTGTTTCTTAATATTTATTACCAGTCATAAATTTATTGCTTAAGATTAAATATCATATTTACCTCGACGACGGAGACAACGGAAATACATAAACGCATCACAATAGCGTGTCTCAAGTTAAACAAATCACTTGAGGTGTTTTCATCTCGACGTATGGGTATATGGTGAAGTGTCTCGATGCGATTTATATCACGAAAATGGTGCGGGATGACCCCTAGAGTGGGCTAGATGAAGATAAACGAGGAAGTGGACAACCGGTGGTCAGCTCATTAAACGACGTACAAACTACACACATAGATATCTCTTGCTACTATACTTTTATTTTATACGTTAACAATTACTTATAAAGGTAATAAAATACTTTTATATAATATTCTATAGGTATATATGTATATTATACATACACATTTACATCGAAACGCCTCGTTGGTGATTGATTAATAGTACCCAACAGCCAAGCGACATTTGTGCATTTTAATAATCGCTTATTAAAATGCGACGATACTACCCTTCGAAGGGTGTGCCCCCGAGAGATAATGTGAATATTCTAATTCGCTTTTAATAATTTTACCACAGCAAGTTTTATAACCCCCCATGACAATGTGCGAAGGAGCGGTTCAAAGAATTTATGCTAAATCGAAGCGTGACTTTTTATAAACACTACATAGAGGCAATGTGTGATCTATTTTATATTTCTTAATCTAAGTTAATCTTGATTATATTTTGTACTCAAATCAATAGACAAATTTAATTTTTGATTTCTATTACAATATTACATAAAAAAATTGGAATTTCAGCATCAAAGTACTATGTGACTTCACAAATGAAGTCCTTGACCATCGATAAATGCAGACGATCAAGAAAGCAGCGGCTTCCCTCTTCACGCCAATTATTTTACAGCTCGACGTCCAGTAAATATAAAATCGTTGTATATTTTTTTTTAATAAATTAATGTTTTATGTATAAGATTTAATGAAAATATTCACAGAAGGGCGTGGCGATGAGAGTCGATAGATCAAACATATAGCGTCCAGATTGTGCGGTAAGTACAACACTGGGCATTTGGGCTTTCAAACGTGTGAGGCGCAAAATCTCTGTATCAGTTGCGTCCAATAATTAAACGCGATCATCTCGCATGGCGAGCTTCAAAATCTCGTTATCCTGTTAGGCACAGTGATGGTGTGGGGGTCGGCATTCGCGACAACAATGAAAGGATTGTAACGCCATATTGCAAGATGGCATCTCCAGACTGACATTGTTTCCATCATCCGTTCACGGCTCCGCGGCTCGTGTCTTGCGCTGATAAAGGCGACATCTGTAAGTTCACACTTCGGCGGGCGACTGAATCTAATAATATCCCGGAAAAGACAGGAGGAATTGACAGATGTCGGGCGATAGCGAAAGCACACCTATCGTATCCTACAGATGCTACTAGAGAATATTTACAAATTTTTCAATCGAATATCCATCTTGTTATTCTTAAGATGTCATACGCGATTTTCTTTGTATGTATAATATAATAACAGAAACAGTTACTCAATTAGCTTATTAGATAATGGATTACAACGTTATGGTTTTCCAATTGGATTTTATAAAGATGGATACTATATTCTATAACTTTTTGAATTAGTGTTTTTATCCAACTCAGAAAAACGACATAATAAAAATGGAAATTAATGGAAATATATATCAAGATCCTTATATAATAGCAGAAAAAATGAATACATATTACATTGAGAGCATAGAAGAAATTGTGAATTCAATACCAAGGATTAGTAATTTAGTACAATATAATAATAAAGCAATAATTGTTAAATTTTTTAAGTTTAAATCAGTATCATTAGATGAAATTCATAACATAATATGTAAATTTAAAAAAGGAACTAGTACTGATGAACTAGATATAAATATAATTAAAGAAACATGGGAAATAATAGGAACTAAATTAAATTATTTAATAAATAAAGCACTCTCCTTAGGAGAAATGCCTGAAAATTTAAAGATTGCTACTATTGTACCTATACCTAAAATAAAAAATAGTAAAAAAGTTTATGAAATGAGACCAATCAACATGCTACCGGGTATAGAAAAAATAATAGAAGAAGTAGTAATCAAACAATTAAAGGAATTTATTACTTCTCAAAACATAATATGTGAACAACAATCGGGATTTAGAGAAAAGCATTCCACTGAAACTGCATTACAAGTAGTGATAAATGATTGGCTGTTGGCTAAGGATACAAGCAAATCATTGGAGCAGTTTTCTTGGATTTCAAGAGAGCCTTCGAAACAATAGACAGAAAAATAATGTTAAAGAAATTGAAGAGTATAGGTATAAGTGATATAGTTTTAAGATGGTTTAATAATTACTTATATAGAAGAAAACAAAAAGTTAAAATAAATAATGTATATTCTGAAGAGAAATTAGTGTCTTATGGAGTACCACAAGGGTCTAAATTAGGACCATTGTTATTTGTTTTGTATATTAATGATATAGTTAATAACGTGAAAAAATGTAAAATTCATCTATTTGCGGATGACACATTAATGTATTGCATAGGTGATAACATTAAAGAAATTGTAAATAATTTAAATAATGAATTAAGTATATTAGAAATATGGTTAAAGAATAATGTACTTAAATTAAATGAAAATAAAACTAAGTGTATGTTTATTAATTATAAAAATGTGTTAGATAATAGTACCAAAATAGTAATAAATAACTCTAGTATGGAAATAGTGGATAATATAAAATATTTAGGAGTAATTGTTGATACAAAATTAAATTTTAAAGAACATTGTAATTACATATTAAAAAAAATTAGTAGAAAAATAGGTTTATTATCTAGATTAAGAAATATATTAAGTATAAATACAAAAAAAAAAAAATTTACAATAGTATAATATTGCCCCATTTTAATTATTGTGCAACACTATTAAATATGTTAAATAAATTAGACAAACAAATGTTGCAAAAATTACAAAATAGGGCAATGAGAGTAATCTTAAATAAAAATAGATTAACTAATTGTAAAAGTATGATTGATAGATTAGAATGGTTGAATGTTCAAGAAATATTGCGTATGAATGTTTTAGTATTTATATATAAGTTAGAAAATAATATGTTACCAGAATATTTTAATAAGTATTTAATAAGAAATAAAGATGTACATAAATATAATACTAGAAATAGAGAAAATTTAAAGATAATTAAGTATAAGAAAACGAGTACGGCTAGGGGAATTATGTACGGAGGTTTTGATTTATATAATAGTCTTCCAAGAGAAATCCGAAACAGCAAAAATATAACGGGTTTCATAAATGGAATAAAAAAACACCTTCGTACATATAGAAATAAATTATAATATTAAGTCTTTATTATTGTATATTTTTATTTTTTCTTTCTGTTATGTATTTTTTATATATTTTTATGTATGTTTACTAAATTTGTTAGATGTAAAGATTAGCTATTAAGCTAAATAAATTAATAAAATAAAATAAAATAATAATAATAATTGGAGCATTGAACATAGGTCATTGGAATCATAATGTATGACACGTAAATTATTTTATTGACATAAATAAAGTACAACATACATAAAAAAACACAATAATATATTGATATTTTTTTAAGAAATCAAAATCAGCCACATTAATGTATTTAAAATGGTTATATTTTTATGTATAATAGATATGTATATGTATAAGAAACAGCGGCGAAAATTTTCTTTGTTCGCCCGGCGGAAAACGAGCCGGCGACAGATGTATGAGCAATGATAAAATCGCAATTTATATTCGATTGTATTCTGATCTCTCGATACAAGATTTTCTCGGGTGTGTTACAAAGCGTCGAGACGAGAGAAAATTGTCTTGGGGGATGATGATATTTGACGGTGGGGTTGTATCGGGAAAACAACGGTCGAATGAGACAGAATTTTCATTTCGTTTTCACGCAGACACCTTCCGTTTCAGCTACAAAGGGATAAAATGTATACTTAAGTATACGTATTAAGTATTATACAATATTGTTATTTTATATGTGAATTATTTATATTACGAAACACAATCATAATAATTATTTTCATAACGTTCATATTTCTATTTATAATTGATTTATTGTTCATAGCTATATTATTGTAATAAAACCTTTTGTAACAGTAAACATAAAAATATAGAAAATTATTAGGTTTAAAATAACAAAAATGTATTTTAACACACTCTTAAAATATTAGCAAATTTAATGTGCTCAGCGAATTAATATATTTTTATTGTAAACTTCGAGTGCAGTTGGTTTTATCGTCATTAAACATTCGTCTAAATAAAAGTAGCTAATGTACTGGTGGTGAAATTCCCTTTGCATACCTACCTATAAAGGTCTTAAGTATTTGCATTAAATTAGCAGCTAATTAATCTGCACATTCGCAAAGGCCAGTAAGCCCTTCGACAAATGCCTATAGCCTCTCAACGGGTTTAAAAATGTCCACGTTGACTTTTAACGAGCTAAAGGCTATAATTATTATTGGTGATGGCCATCGGCGACGATCGTCAATTTGACCGTTAAATTGGGTTTATTAATCGACGCCAGCGATGTCATCGCTATCGGGCACATGCAATAGGCTATATATCGGCAAAATGGCAACGGCAATAAACAGTCTGAGTTTTACGGTTCACGGTTTATTGTTTAAACTTGTGTTTTATTTAATATGCACTGGCAATAAAACCAGAGCTGAAGCGAACGGGCAAAAATGCAAATATTATTTGGTATATATTTGCTTTTAAAAAAAATATAAAAATCATATTTATGCCATATTAAAATTTATAAGACTCACTTTGTGTAGAAGATATATTCTAATAACTTCGAAATCATTGATTAATAATAATGACAGATGCTAGTAAAAATGGTAGCTAATGTTTTTTCGATTAGTTGCCAATTATAATATGTTATTTCATAAAGAGGTTACCAGAAACATTTATTCTATATAAGAAGATAAACTATTGCTGACATCAAGTTTTAAATTATAGCCATGACATTAGGAACAGACAAAATTGTGTAGATGATGAACTTATTTAGAAAGCAGTTGTGATAGGCGTAAAGATCATAAAAACAGTATTTTTTATATAAGCAGTCTATGTACAATACTAGTTCCTTGACTATCAAACATTTTGAAATCTTCAAGCTCAACAATTAATTGTTATTTTTAGGTAAATTAAACTGACTTTTTTGATTCCGATTTTTTTCAAAAAAATTATAAATAACGCACAAAATCGACGAATAAATTCCTAAGCAGAGTGACAGCGATAAGATAATTTGCCTTATTGACTCAAATCCATAATTATGGAAGTACAGAAAAGTATATCTTCTATTATGACTATTTCAGAAGTAAAAGACGTTTCTGAGAAAACATTTCAGCTACAAAAATAATTTAAATTATTTGAGTAAATCTGGAAAAATAGTATGTACTTACTAACTAACAATTAAATGAACGTAACGTGTTTTTAGCGTTGCAAATAAATTTTGTTTTAAGCTGTATGTATATCTCATAATATTTTTTAACTTTATTAACTGAAATACATATCTTTATAATTTCGTAATTGTTTTGGGTATTTCTTGATATTTTTATATTTTTGAATTTTTATTATTTTTCTATTTTAATTTTTATATAAACTTCCTCTGAATTTTGGTTATGTATAACATCCGTTTATATTTTTCTTGGCAATAATTTTGTTTCTGTCTATAATGCTGTATTTTATTTCAAACTGTTAACAATTTTTAATTTATTTTGTATTTCTACTATGGAAAAAATAATTAATATATGTATGTATCTGGCCCGAGCAGTGAGATAAACTCCCTCTCAATCGCTCGCGTGTTGAGTGACGAGAGTGAGTGAGAGATAAAAGCATGCGGTCCGCATGCCCTTATCTCTCCTTCACTCACATTAACAAATTGATTTAACTACTTTAATTTCATATTATTTCCTTAGATAGAGTTTAATTTTAATATATTTGAATTATATATTTCTTTATTTTTGTTAAAAATGGTGAACATAAAAATAAACTGCTACGATTAAAATAAGTTTTAATTTTTAGTTAGTATGAGTAAAAATGTGAAACAAACCAATTCACATTGATCAATGAAACTTTACAATTTAAAAAGTATATTATTTACTATTGAAGAGCAATATATGTGTATATCACTTCACTAGAATATTTTAATTTGCCATTGTGTTTGCGAAAACACACATGCGAAAGTATTTTACTCATCCAATTGGGTGTTATAAAGCGTTTGAGTAAAATACAGTACAATTGCACCTTTAGAAAAAAGGCAATATTGCCAAGGAAGAGAGCTGTAAACAGAGGGCGCGCTTGATATGTAAATTAGGCAAAACAATACATTTCTTTGATGTGGTTGTTAAACTGAGGCTCGTTGGCAGACAAATCGCGATTTTCAATTAAATTTCAAATTAAACCTTTTAAGGCTGAAACTGAATCCATGACATATGCAAGCATTAATTTTAACTTTCTATTCAAGTACATTTACAGAATTTAAAATATCTTTTCTAGTTTTTAATATTGTATTTAAATGTAATTTAAAAAGTGATGTAAATTATTATTCTAAAATGAAATAGTATAATCTTAAAAATTATAATTTATATATTAATTTGTAATTATTTATTGGTGAAATTATTATTCTTTCTATTTTTAAATGTTGTAAATCTTTAAAAACAATATTACTACCAGGTGAGAATTTTAAAATTAAAAATATAAAAACTGCATTGAAATCTTAAGTAGTGACGATGGAATTCAAGGGCTTTTATTGAAGTTCATTAAATAAAAAATATGTTCACGTTTAAAAGTTGATCCAAAAGCTTTCGATACGATATGGCATAACGGTTTGATTCATACACTGTACAATAACCTGAGAAATAAAAGCTACGTTACTTTACTAAATGATCAGCACTTGATATTGCGTAAAATACCATTTGGAGTTTTTCAGATAAATTTGCTTGGTCCGTTAATCTTAATCTTGTTAACAAAAAATATCCTAAAATTAAAATAGCAATACATAAATGTTATTTAAACTTGACACTGACTATCTCAACGGATCAGACTTAAATGGATGTAGCGTTAGCAGTTACTGCTATAAAAATTCATTCACCGTACTTTTTGATCACACCTCATATAGTAATCATATTGTGACAGTATGGTGAAATAAATTTGTCAATTTAAAGTAAATCATCAGGTATGTATATAATAATTTTCATTGCACTGTCAACTTTAATTATATTACCATAAAACTTTGGAAGCTTTAATTTAAAATATTTTCATAGCCCCATTTTTATAGCGTCTACATTTTTATTTTTTTACCCTCATTAAAGTGTTGCATTGATAGAATTAATGCTAGTCAAAAGAAGCAAAGTGGTTAAGATAAGATCTTTCAGTTAAATTGCCTAGTGCATTTTTTTACTTCTTCGTAAAAACGAATTATTTAATCACAATATAAGCTTGTAGTTACTATTTGGCCCAATTATAGAGTTTCGTAATGCACAATCCTTTTGCAATCATACAAACTTAAATTTTTTGCAGTGAGTCTGGTCTTAAAAGTAGGTTTTGATACTTGATCTTTGGATAACCACTGTCTTCTAAGATGATTGTTATCGAACATTATCCATTTCTCATCTCTGGTTATCAAATGATCAAATAAAAGCCATTTATCTCTAAGATCCAGAAGCTCTTGAGATATGCGGATACGCACTGTATTGTTTTTTTTTGTTAATTCGTTTAGGGCCCATCTACTTTATCTCCAAGCCTTCCCAATTTTCATGCATTGTTGAATTGGACTAGTTTAGTTGTTTGGCCAGTGTATGATTTCTGTAGCAAGGGCAGCATCGTCAATTTTTTCTAGTCTCACACATACAAGACTATTCTTTATATCGTAATTTCTCGTTTGATTTTTTTAACAGAATATTTTATTTTAACGAATATTTATTGACTCACCTACCACTTCACTAATTCTTTAGACCATAGTTGCCAATTTTTCAAAGAAATTGATATAACATGCAATTTCGAATAAATTGTTTACTTTATAAAAACACGGTAATCGCTAATTTTGGGAGTCAGTTTTTTTAAATTGGAAGTCCATATAAGCACCAACACAAGACGTGATCATGTATCAACAGTCTTACCACGACATTCATTTCGGGATTACCTGATATAAGAGTAACCAAATAAATTGCTTCTAAAGGTTAATTTTTATATGTGACTATTGTCATGTTGATCAGCGACTTTTAATTTCGTTCTTTTTGCGGTTTAATATTAGCACAAATTCGTTTGAGTGCCGCTTGAAAATTTTCAAAATTTCATTGTTTCACGCACCTTCTTACAACAATTGTTCTAAAGACGTTCCAACGTTTAAAACTTGGACCCCGAGGAGGTCACGGCTTACCGCCCCTGTTCAAGTAAACCAACTTTACGGTTCTATTACGCCTACCGAACGAGGCCGCAACACAACTAACCAAAAGTTAGTACTACGCGGGTCTTATTTCAGTGTGTTTGTATGTGCATATACATATGTTTGTATGTGTGTGTTTGCGTGTCAGTACGTCTAAAGCTTGATCTTGTGTGTGCGTGCATTTTCTTTTATTATCTCTTAACATTCAGCAATATAGTGAACTTCCTGTTCATATACCAAACATTACTCAACGCAGATGGAAATAACTGCATATTTAATTTTTCAGCGCTTCTAAACTATTTTTTAGTATTTATTTTTTTGTATTATTATAAAAAAATATGTTTTTTTAATATGCATATATGATTTTTTTATATATTCATAAAAGCCAGTAATATATTAATACGTCAAAAATTCGATTTATAAAAATATTGAAAAAATATTATCTTTCGTTAAATATATTTACAGGAAACCGTTCACGAATTGATATTTTATCGTCGCGATCGCATCCCTCATTCTTAACTCCAGTGCTTAAGAACGCTCCTCTTGCACGTGATATCAAGCTTCTTAACGAGCTTGCCAATACACCGATGTTTTCAGCGATAGCTATGAGGAGCTGAAAATATTATATATTCATATTCTCATCTATATGCATAGAAATATGTTCATTGCATTAATGAATTATAATAAATATCTAACGTCGTTATTTTATAGCATTATATACATATAAATTGCACTATTTTTTATTTAATTGTTATTATATTTTAAAACATTTTTTTTATGAATGCATCTAGATCATTTTTAAAGTTAGCGACTTAATGTAAAGAGGTAAGTAATATATTTAAAACTTTTACTGAGCTTAATTAGTATATCTGTCTTATAAATATATGGCAAATTTCAATGAGATTGAGTTAGTTGTTTGTTGTTAAAAGTTTAAGAAAGGTAACTTACTGTGGTTTTAAAATGGATAAAATTGAACAAAGCGCTGTGAGAGTTTTACATTATTAAAACGTTTGATTAAACCAAGATTTTTAAAGAGGTAAAAAAGTGTTTTTTAAATGTTATATTTTAAGCTCTTAAGGTTGTAGACATATATAATTAATAAACATGCGATATACAAATCAAAGGATTATTTATGATATATTAATATATTGTAATATGTATGCTGCTAATATATAATTTAAATTACCAATTTTTAATTACTAGTGAAACCTAAGTGATTTTTAATTATAATACAAAAAATTAAGCAATGCAAAATATTAATTCTTGTCATGATTATTCACATTCTATTTTTTTAGGTATGGTAATGGCTGCTTTTATTTTTTATTATTATTTGCGGATTGTCAAAATGGTCGTCAAAAAATAAAAAATATTTATTAATGTTGAGCTTAACCGATACTTTAAAAAGCTTCAAAAAATTCCAATGATATTCCAAAATAATAAACTTTGTGGCAGCGTTTACTATTCACGATTTCAATGCCAGACACCCTTTTCTAAATTAGGGGTAACTCTCAATGTTTCACAATAAAATCAAATATGTAACAACCGTAATTGCAATAATAAGACTATTTTTGCTTAGATACTTTAATATATGTTTAATAAAATTGCACTAATAAATACAAAATTAAACAAAAGAGAAATTGCAAAAAAGAAAAGACTGCAGTTCATTTTTTTAATAAATAAATAAAAATACTAAAATAAAAAATATAGTGTCGTGTCTGAAAAGCGGAAAAAATATAACCAACACTAATTTGGAAAAGGCTGAAATGCCAGCCAGCGCTTTTAGACGTTTTACATTTTGACATAAAATTAGTAACACTAATAAATGCATACAAAATGTTACAAAAATCAGTGATAATAAGACAATTGACATAATTAGCTCGATGTAAAAAATTATATATAAATTCTGGTCTATATAGATTAAATAATTTTTTTATAAAAAACATTTCTTATAATGGTTTTCACTACTTATACAAAATATTAAATGCGTTTCTATCAATGTTTATCCAATTAAAAAATTATCATCACTTAGTAAAACATTTAAAAAAATAACTTATCAAGCATAAAAGTCTCGGTAGTAAAATTTTAATAAAACAATTTGGTTTTCACAAAATGCATTCAATGACTCGCCAACTAAACATACTAAATTAACATATTTTTATTGATTTTAACATTATAAAAGTACGGGATTAATAATGCTTGATATTGGTAATATAAAGCCCATAATTATCGTATACACATAATAATATTGCCCATATCTTAACGTCGAAGCTATATTGTTTTACTAAATAATGAATTGTTTACTGGAGTTCTACAAGGTAGTTTACTCAGACCGTTTCTTTTAATTCTATATATAATGGCAATACTTTTTTATAAAATACTAACTTAACTACGCTGACGATATGAACGTCATAAATTATTCTACGTTATTAAACCAATTGTTATTATGTTAAAGAAAAGTTTATTTATATTAAATTGAAAATTAAAATTATTAAAGAAAAAACTATAGCAATATGTTTTACAACTTGCAGACAACTTTTGCTTTTAACTCCTAAAAAGAAAAAGAAAAATACTATCTAGACTCATAAATTCATATATCGCGTAACTTATTTCTGAGGGTCTTGCTGACATTGCGGCTTTAAAATAGATAATTAGACTAATTATATATAAAGTCATAATTTAAGCCACATCTTTCTATACTTACTTAAAAAAATAAATTTTTATTACTATAAATTAAAGAACATTATTATTTCAAAAAAACATATTAACCAAACATTGTCCAGAATCGAAGACTACGACAAAATCATTTAGATGTAAACATAAAATATCAAAACAAATCTTTGCTTTTAATGCATTATTTTATTTTTAGAAGCTCTAGGTTCTTAGTTAGATAATTAATTATAAATAGTCATACGCTTTTTTAATCAAAACAATATATGTATTTTTTATATAAAAACGTGTCCTCACATATACATATATATATAATAATATATTACGTGTTTATAAATTGCAATAAATAATATTTTATAAATTCTAAATATTTTTTCTCTATATATATAATTTAGTTATTTTTATTTTATTATATTTTAAATGCATTATGAATAACAACACTTTTATATATTTTATGTATAAAATAAAATATTTTATTTCAATTTTAGATTGAAACGAGAATAGCATTAAATTGAAAAACAAGTTTATATACATATATTGAAGATTATTTCCAATGAAGCGTGATTTTATTTAAACATGAAGTTCTTTTCGGTCTTGTTCTTGCTTTGCTCTACATTTTTTTTAATTGTAAATTTTTGCACATAATATACAGAAATTAAAATCAGTTATATCATTACTTTGGTTATTACTTATAATTACAGACGAACGCAAAAAATGAATCGGATGTTGTGTACTCAACAGTTTATACTTTTCCTATATTCGCCAGGCAAGTAATTGTGTTTAATGATCAACCAAAAAGCAAAAATAATACAAACAAACAAGATGGCAAGGAAGAAGTGAAAAGTAAATCTAGCTAAGAAAAGAGACTCAGTACTATTAAAATTCACAATTTTGACGTGAATGATTCTCACACATAGATAATATTGCACAGACGTAAAAAATGGTGAGTATGCAATTAATTATAATAAATATTAATATTTAGTAGTTTTAATATAAGCATGATTGCATAGAAAATATATTTGATATATTTTAGTTTAATAATATAATATATTAAATTTTTATATAATTGTTACATACATTCTAATAATTGCAGTTACTATGTTAATATGTATATGTAAGTTAATAATAACAGAGCTTGTCACTTACAGGTCGTAAGAATTACTATAAAAAATTAAATATGAAGAAAATTGGTATGACAGTCAAAGATAAGTATGCAAAAGTATTTTACAAATAAATAAATATACAATACAACATAATGTTTTTATTTATACACAAGCATAAATAATATTAACCAATATCAATATAAAAATATGTTACATTTCATAAATTTAATCCAACCCTTAAGATTTAGAAGCAATCAATGAAATAATGTATGATAGAAACATCTAGCACTTATAAAAACATATTAATATAAAGTAAAATATAATAATTTGCTGCACCTGCCCTTTTTGATTCTTATAAATTAAAATATAAAACTCTTAATAAAAAATAGAATTTCAGTTATTGTGCTGAAAAATTATATTTAACATGTCTGTACAATGTGTGTTAAAAAATTAAAACAATTTAAATTTCATCAAAAAGCATTTTTATTTATTTTTGATAACCAATAAATTTACATTTATTTTAGCGTTTTTCCCAATCCGCAGAATATTTGTAAAATGCACTATTTAGTATAATGTAAAATCTCTTCTATGTTCATTAAATGTACTCTTTAATTGAGGGGAAAAATCGTAGAGATCTAATAAATACGTATACTACGGCATCACTACGTTGTCATTTTTGTACAAAAAAATCACAAATTATTAGTAACAGCTGCATTATCGTGGTAAAAAGTCCAACAAGCGACTTTTTAGTTATAGTGAGTTTATAATCATAATTGTATACATATAAAGGTATATATTTTTAATTAAACAGATTGATTTTAATGATTTAAAACATATATTTATTTTAAGATATAACATATTCTTAACAATCAATTATATTTTTATTGATTCAATGATTCAAATATTCCGATAGTCCATTTTTCAAATTGTAGGCTTTTTGATTTTTTTCCATCTAGGAAGTGTTCCATCAATCAAAATAAATGGTAGTAAGAAGGAGCAAGGACTAAGGAATAAAGTGGATGAGATAAAACCTTAAAGTCAAGTTTTTTATTTTATTGAGTCATCTTCACCACGTGAGGATGCGCATTACCGCTTTTTTCACTTCCTCGTTCAAACGTCTGAGCTGATCAGAATACAAGATTGCTGTTTATTTTGGACAGGCTTAAGTCTTATAATGCACTATAACTTTTTTTACAATGAGCCTGCGCTTTGAAGTAGGTAGGCACTACTTGATGTATTCTACGATGATAGTTGTCATACAAGACTTATTTTTCATTTTCGGTGAAAAGATGACTCAGCTTTAAGATCCAGAAGTTTTTTGGATATGCATATACCGCTGACTTGTTTTTTCTTTTCGCAATTTGTGTAGAACCTTTCCGCATTGAATCCATGCCTTCCCAATAATCCTAATGTGTCTATGCACTGTTAATTCGGATGCTTTCTCGCCCAGGATCTGCTTCAATTTCTGCATCATCATTTATATTTGCTAGTCTCCCATATCTATTATAACTATTATTCATTCAAATAAAGCTGAGCATTCTCGATGCCTCATCGCAAATTTTCCAATTTAACTAAGAAAATGCCGTGCAAGGGATCTTGAAAATATGATAATATGACACTAGGCGATGCTGAAAGGTAATTGTCAATTGACTGACACCAGAGTGAGCCCATGTCTTTTTTTAAAGTGATTGAAGTTGAATATATGCAAAAAAACATTTAGGGCATCAGGATATATTAAATATTCCGAGCAGTATGTCTTTAATAAATTGCAAAAACAGCAGATGACCTAGATTGAATCCTGTGGTACTCCAGATTGAGCAAACAACTTATCGAAGCGGCGAAAAAATCTTACAAGACCGTTCGAGAAACCGAAGTGGTTTAACTTTGGAAAAAGTAGTTTATAACAAATGTCCGAATTTTTCGATACACGATTTATAACCTTTTTTGTAAAAATGTAATATAATATTATATTTATTGTTTAAAATATAGTTAGAAATTTACATTAACATTTGCATTTTTTATACAAAAATATGTTATGTATAGGGAGTGATTTATGTTAATAATAATTTTATATTAATAATAATATGAAGTGTATTTTATTCTCAATTTAATTACGCATATATGTTTTTATTAAGATATTTACATAACCCAAAATATTTTTAAACAAATTATTAAACATTTAGCAGTCAAGTTAGTCTTCAAGGCATGGCATCAAAAACGGCAATGGCTCGTATATAAGCACAATAGTTTATTACACACCTAAAAATACAGTTATGTTTTTTTATTTTTTACTATTGAAAACTTTGGCTTCTGTTTTTCGACCATGTCGATTCTGTATGTTACTTTGTCTTCTTTTTCGATTAGAAACGTACTTTTCTTTTCTCCTTTATCGCTCCTTCCGTTGACTATGATTACTCTCTGAGCAAAAATCGGTATAATGAAACCTTTCGGCGGCAAATCATCGTCATCGACTGGGGTCTGGGCCTAAAATTGCAAATCAAACGAACATTTTCAAAAAAACGATTGTGATATCTTACGCTATCTGTTGCTGCGAATAGTGGTCAAACACAAATAGCGTAGGATAGTAGTGATATTTTATAAAAATCTGTTTATTTTACGTAAGCTATCGATGTAGCAATAAGCAGGAAAAAAAATACAAAAAAGAACTTCATCTTTAAAATATTGTAAATGCGCATATCTTGCAGTATTTATATGGATTTTCTAAGAAACAATTTCAATGCATTTTTATTGCTATATGTTCTTGCTTATCTTCACGCAATTTTATTTGTGTAACTGTCGATAATGCAACTATTTAATAATAACGTATTTGTATTATCAGATATACACATATGGAAATTATTACATATAGTTGAAAATTGTATAGGAATAAGTAGCCTAAAATGTTGTAGAGAAAGTGGTTTTATTTAAAACGCTAATTACAATATTATAAAATATTTCTTAGTATTTACTTTGAATTAAAAAGCTTAAGATAGTAAAAATACATTTAAATCATTTTCTAGGAAAGGCACTTCAGAAAATAATTATTAATAAAATTAATAATTTTTTAATGCACCTTTTCAGATGGTCAAAAAAATTAAATAAAATACAATAAACGAAAATTAAATTTTTCTTGAGTTCATTTCAAAGAAGTATATTAATATATCTTGAAATATATAATTATTATATTTATAATGCATCTGCATACAATTTTCAATAATAATTTGTCAAATAAATTTATTTAATAAATAAACATTGTTTTGTACTGAGTATTCCAGAAAAAAAAACATATAATATTTTATTAACAAAATGCCTTGGGGAGTAAATAAAAAAAAATATACTTTTTATTTTATTAAAAAAACAGATTGACGTGAGTATTTATTTTATTTTGTATTCTAAAAATAAACTATAAATATGAATAAATACTGCTTGGTAAATAATATAAATTTAAAAATATGTCAATAAATAAACAAAGATTTGATGCTACACAATTTTAAAATAAATAATAAATAATTTAAGATAAATTGTATGCGAACTTGTGACATATATATTTGACTTAATGTAAACTTTTATAATACGCCTTTCTCTTTCAAAAACTATAAAGGTCAACATATAATTCTTGTAAACTGTGTACATAAATTCTAATACAAGCTTTATAACATATATTCGACACATACTTATGAAACACCTTGTGTTTATTGATAAACGCAAGACGGTGTGCGAGATGCGAATAGGCAGGCCGTCACTCAACCCTTTGTCGGCCTTATCATTTTTTGTGTCGCTTTGAAAAGCGCTAAATCTCGCGGCTTTGTGTTCTCGTGTTATTATTATTATTGTTATTACTTTGTCCCATCGCGGGGCACCTTTGTCCCTGGGTCGGGTAGCGCCCGCGCTGATAAACGATCTGACATAATGGACCGGCCAGTGGCGTATGACAATAGGATGTTGCCATATTTTTATTTTGTTTTAAGCTAAATAAAAACCAAAATAGTATTATTATCATCAAAATTTTATTTCAGATCCTCATAGCTCATTGAGGAGTTAGATGGCTCATGCAAGAGGAGCGTTCTCAAGCGATGACGCCCTAGACGCAACGGTGAAGAATAAGGGACGCGATCGCGATTCTCTAGGGTACTCTTAAAGTCGCCGAGAATTAATGGATTTTTGATACTGCACGACAATTTTAAAGAGTAATTCAATGAGTTCATACTTTTCTAAAAATGCAATAAACCATTTTGCAACATTTAAGATACAAATACAAATACAACTCGTACTTCTTCTTGTCGAGATATTTAAAAAAAATTGAATTCTATGCAACGATAAAGAGTACTTCGCTTTACTGCTTATCATAATATATTTTTAACTAGCACACTAATATTATTATTATATAATATATGAACACCTCTACGCCACTGGCGTGTGCCTGTGATGCGCACTGATCAAGAAACGGACAGGTAGCGGGCTCGAATACCTGACCGGTTGATTTATAAATTATAATGACAATCCTTTCGTGTCGATCACTTGTCGACAGATTTATAGCATGGCGCATGCGCATTTGCCTTCGCTACGTAATTAAATGTGTATAAATTAAGTGAACTTTGCGTTGTCGAATTAATTAAACCAGATATTCGAGGAACAGACGTAGTATATATTTTAAATATTGATTGTTCCAATATATAATCAGAAATAGAGACCAGTAATATAAGTCTATGAATAATAGCTAAATGACCATAGTGTTTTTAATTTTCTATCGTGTCTGGCCGATCAGAATTAGTGGTTTCGATTGATCATTACAGATTTTTATAGATTTCCCTTTTTTCACGAATAAATATCGTGATGGAAAATTTAAATAAAATTAGGCTTTCTCAGGAATAGTGATTATAAATTATATTAAAAGTTTATAAATAAGAATATATATGTCACTGAATTACAGAATTAGATTTTAGTCTGGTGTCTTACTATTTTTTTAAGAGTTGTTGATAGTGCTTATCCCGTTGTAACACATTGGGCTGATACTAGGCGGATAATAAATAAATAAATACATATAAATAAGAGCTGAAAATATAATAGACTTTAAGTGCAAATACAATGAGCTAATTTGGTTCATAGAAGTCCATTAAATATGGTTTTAAGTTCGTATTTTGTAGGCAATGATTATCTTAAAAGATTAAAATTTGCATGTTACTAAAATGTATAGTTTTTTTTAAATATTAAAAAAAAACTTTGCCTAAAATTAACTTAAATAGTTACAATATTTTTAAGCATATAATAAATATTTATACATATTATCAAATTTAAGAAAAAATAATTTTAAAATTGTAATATAAGTTAAACTTCAGCATGCACTAAGCAAAAAAAAGGTTCTTGATTCTGTCAATAAATTCACTGATTTACAAATCATAAAAAAACTTTTTGATATTGTTCATCAAGTTCATCGATTGGTAAAATCTGTGACAAATCTTTTAATTATGAACGTTACTTTTTTTTCTTTTGCCAAAGCATAACTTTTATCACTAAACCAATAAGAAAATAATATGTTCATTATCATAAATAAATGTATTTCTTATTAAAATAAAAAAAATATTTCAAAATGTTTACTTTAATTTTAATTATTTAAAATATGTATTTCTTATTAATATACTTATCTTACCTCTCCGTCAATTTTTTAATTTGATTAACTTAAAATGTTAAAAACTTTGATTTGAAATATTCCGATAACTTAATTTTAAGCTATTTTTCCTTCAATCGAAATGAATGGTAGTCGGAAGCTGCAAGGTCTGGAATATAGGCTGGACAAGATAAAATATTTCTCCCAAGCCCAGAACTATTATTGATATCTTAATTGACCATCCAAAAAATTTCGAACTATCTTTAACCTTTACGGATATTTTATAAAACATCTACCACTTCAAAAATATTTTTGTGGTTGTAGTTGTCCAAATTTTTCAAGAAACTTAGATAACATGCAATATCATATAAATTATTATATAAATTAATAAAAGTTCTGCCATCATAAATTTTGCTGCTTATTTCTTTATTAATTATCGGAATGTTTAATTTAGATGTACACCAATACATATTCCACAAAAGAAATCGGTGTTTAATCTTAAATTTAAAAAAACGACACACTAGGTAGAATACGCTCGGGATAAGGATTCCGGTTTGTTATTGTGTGCGTGAACTGTGTGGCTCAAAACAATTTCGCTCAGAATATTTTTTTTTTATTTTAAAATAAAATAGATGTTTATTTAACATACATACATCTGAGCTGAGTTGAAAATTTCAACGGACAATTAAAAATATATTATATAATCTAAGAAACCAGTCATTGATGTCATTAATTAAATATTTGCAAAATTCAAAATCTTTCACTAGTCAAAAAAAGAATGAAGTCTTTAGCTATTCTTCAAAAGCAAAAATATATAAAATGGGGAAAGAAATTATTCGCAGATTGTTTAATGACTCGACGACTCTATTAAATCATTAGAATCCATTGAATAAATTATAAAATTATCATTGGCGCATCGCTAAGAATAATAACTTTTTTAAGCCTTACAGAGAATAGTGTAAAAAAACCAACAACGCACGGATTAATGGAATAATAATTAAAATATTTTAATCCACGGGTAAGAGAACGAATAACTTACAGTGTATATATGAAGCCTTGATATCAATTAACCCAGATATGCCCAAGAAATTTTGTTCTCTTAAAATTTCATTTATAAATAAAAAACAGTGGCACGAGTTTAGTAACCTACCCATGGGACAGTGGGCATATCTGGGTTAAACCAATATCAACACAAAATTATTTAAAATAAATCACTAGAGAAGATCGAACTTTTGTGCCACACTGCACTTTAATGACGAATACCAGCGTTGACGAATCAGCGACTTTCCTTAAAAGAGAAAGCGAGACAACGAAGTACACGCTACATCGCTTCTCCATTTCATATACATGTACACGCACACAATAACAAACCGGCATTCTTATCCCGAGCGTACTCTACATTGTATAATAAAAACTATAGATAAACTTTGGCAAGTCATATGAACCCGAGCAGAAACGGCTTGAGCTTAATCGAGCTAAATAATCACTTTAATTTTTACTATCCATATATTCATCGTAAAATATTTATTATTATTTTTAAATAAATAAATAATATGGTATACATTTTATTAATCAAGTATATACATTTATACTTGTATATGTACAAATTTATATATATATATATAAAAATAGGCATGTAATAAAACCCGTATTTTTTGTTAAAATTGGGTGGCACGAAATTTAAAAAATGCAGGGAGCATACCATTGTTTTCTACCTAAGATTGTTAATTGTGTAGCATGTAGTTTTTTTGTTGCGAAATGCGGTAGGCAGGTAGTGTGGTATTTACAATACATAAAAATCTTCGATATTTTTCACATATATTAGGATGTTTTATTATTCTAACATTTAGCGGTCTAGGATCGATTATAATATTTAAATTTAATTTAATTTAAAAAATTGTTAGTACTTACAAAAAATGATTAGTGACTTACAAATTTCTGCAAGAACTCAGCTAATCTTATCCAAACTCTCATAAAAGAAAGGCGCTGGCAAACAAGAACGGATAATAATCAATCATTATCATATAAAGGTAGCACTTGAATTTTTCTAATTTTTTTTGATTAAGAAAGGAGTGCTTAGTTAATCGGGGATTACAAATTCAATAATACTATAAACTAAAGTGTGATAAAGAACACGAACAAAGTGAGCACTTTAAAATTTTGCATATTACGTTAACGTGTAAAGATAATACTCACAAACATGCGTTTTAAAGATCTTAAGTTAAAAAACTCCTTATTGAATATGTCTCCTTTATCATAGAAATATTCTCATGGTTAATAAAATCAGAAAAGTTATATATTATGGCATTTTTTGACGGTTGACAAAAGCTAATTTTTACAGAGAATCTAAATATATACAAGAAGAACAGAGGGCTCAGGTTTTACTCTTGAGGAACACCTGAAGGAGAGAATGCAAACAAGTGTTCTCACTTTATACTTTTGTGAACCTTAAAGATAATAAATAAAAACTGCTGCGTTATTTCTAAACTTCATTTTATGCGCCCCATATTTAAAATTAATTTGGCATCTTCCACATCTGATTTCATAAAATAATTAGAGCACATTTTTAAATGTCAGTAAAAATATGTTTTCTCTGATAAGATTAAAAAAATTTTTTTTTTTGGAATCAGTATGTGTATTTTTGCCTCTTGCGTTTCTGTCAATATTTAAGAGCTGTATTTAGCTCTTAAATATTTCCAGAACTTTCTAAGCGACCTAGTTTTAAAAGACTGTTCTTGTAAAAATGTTGTTATATTCTTCGCTTACATTTTTGACACAACTAGCTGCTCTGAGATGCATCGGTGCGTCCATATAACTTCGGTTGCAATATTTTTAATTAATAACCTTATGAACTAGTTTGCGATCCCAATTTAGCAATAGCAAAGCTAAGGATATGCAGTTTTATATTAATATATCTTCAGAATATATTGCCTACTTGCCGCAATGTTTGTGACTAGGGCATAGGACTTTTGATTAGAGCGATTACCATTTTTTAAAATGACGTTGAAAATTATAATATTATAAGTACATGATCAAATATGTAATCGTAAGCTAGCGCAGATTAGATTAGAAATAAAAAACTTGTGAGTATTTTAGTGCTTAAAATCACTGTATTCTACGACATGCAAGCACATAAGCATCTAAAATTCGAGTGCATACTCCGAAATTATTATTAAATCGATTTGAAAACACTTTATGCTTCGATTACACTTCATATGGTACTCATTTCTCATATATACAAAATATATGAAAGCGCCATTCGAAGCATGAGCGACATATTGTACGCGCATAAAGCAGAACAATCGTCGGTGGGGGCAAATAAGACCCCATGGCATATGACAAATAATATCGTGACATCGATATTATTATTGGCGACACAAAGCGGCTCGTACAAAATATTTTAGCTCATACCAAATATAAGAGGATAATAATTGCCATTGTGTCGTGCTACCGGATTTGGACATTGAAGGAACTCTTTTCAGGTGCTCTTTCACCTGACTGAATCCTAAGTATGGAATGCTTAATCTCATCCGTTTGACAATCGAAATCCTATTTTAATTTTTTTTATGTTAGCATGTGGAATAAAGAAAACATCTGCGATCCAATTTCGATCTGGTTAAGTTGCCTATTCAGTGATTTATGAAATCATAAATCGCATTATGAGAACTATTTCATGGTGACAGTCAAATGAATAAATTTATATGCTTGTTCCTACAGTTTTATATACATATATATATAAGTTTTAATTTCAATCAATTTTTTTACCGTGATATTTCGGCTGGCTCACGCCAGCCATCTTCGGACGAATTTGAAATATCACTGTAAAAGCGAAACAACTGGATAACGCCTCAATAACATAATTCTATGAAGCAAATGTAAACAGATTTATGAACTTCTTTATATCTCTGAAGTAGCGTATACATGCAGAAGAGCGCTTCTCGTGAACCTAGGCTTTCTAACAATTGTATTAAATATACCATATGTTGCTTACGATTTTTTGATTTCTTAAATTTTAAATGAATTTATAAAATAATTAATATTTTTTAAAGCCAATAAAATATTGATCAGTTAAAATGATGACGTGTGTCTTTTTTATGCTGAGATAATTATCTTTTTTTTCATTTTTATAATAAAAAAATACTATTTTTCGACTAGCACACATCTCCATTCATATAGTAGGATCGTGACTAACACTTATGCGCGTTTGGTGTCGGTGAAACGATTCGGGGAAAAACTCCGACCTATTCCGGCGATCGTACACGTTATACCAAGAAGTGGTCATTTGTCCTCGTCAGACGTGTCCTCATGGGAACCTCGCGGGCTTTTATGAATGGACCAACACGCGTATGTATATTTTGGACCCGTATCGGCGTATTCATCTACTACCACCTCGGGCCGAGCAGCGTCGCCCATTGTCTTGACGAGACCATGTTCCTCTCCCGGGCAGGTTTTTGGGAGCCTTTTGGAGATTCTTCGATCGTCTTGTCGTCGCTCTTGGTTTTGGGGTCCGGTTTTTATGTGTATTCCGTCTACGATGATAATTAATTATCCGGCGGCGCGATCTGATGGGACAGGTAGGTGGGCGCCTCTCGCTAGTGTCTCCGAGACAATCATCAAATGCCCTCTCTTTCTCTCTCGCTCTTTCTGATTCAGAAGGAACACGGTCCTTTTACTACGTTAAATAAAGGAAGCAACACAGTGGCGTAGTCTTCAAAATTGACATGTAATTTTTACTATAAATATATTTTAATGATCTGCAGAAAAGTAAGTACAATAAAAGTTATTAAAATGGCATTTCATACTTTACATGTTAATCGGAGTTCTGCTCTTTATTTTGGTAACAAATTAATATTTTCAATTGTATTTTTTTTTCAGCAGAATCTGATCGTACTCTAAACCAGTGGTACGCAAACCATTGATCTCGATCCCCTCGGGGGTTAGGAAAGAGTTTATTTGGGTCGCAAAATTCTAATCAATTTATTTGATTAAAATAAAGCGCTTTCATTAATCAATAAGCAAGTACAAGTAAAATAAAAAAATAAAATTATATTATAATTTTTTTTATTTATTTCTGTGACGGTAACTGGAGTGAACAGGAGACAAGCGACGCGATGCTGATCGCGTACTATCTTAGTCTCTCTGTGACTGCGGAAAATTAGCAAGTACACTGTCAAAGAAATATAAAGAAAGAAGTATAATTTTTAAAATAATTAAGGTATTTTATATAATGTTATTAAAAGATAAATTTTTACTGAATTATTTTGCATGTTTTTATATTATTTTTTATTCTTAAAATTTTCGAGAATAAACTATATTTCTTTGCAAAATATCAGTTAAAGATAGTTTATTTTCAAAAAAACTAAAGCTTTAAAATGATAAAAAAACAAGCAAAGTATATTTTTAATACATATATATATATATATATATATATATATATATATATATATATATATATATATATATATATATATATATATATATATATATATATATATATATATATATATATATATATATATATATATATATATATATATATATATATATATATATATTAGTAAAAAAAGGTTTATTATTGCCCTCCAAACACTGTATTAAACTGTACAATAATTTAAAAAATATTAAATACATACCTGATGATCAATTTAATTTAAATTGGCAAATTTATTCTACTATACTTTCACAATATGTTTACTACATATACGAGGTGTAATCATAAATGGTACATTGAATGAATTTTTATAGTAGCAACTG
This sequence comes from Plectrocnemia conspersa, assembly GCF_051122295.1. Taxonomy (NCBI): domain Eukaryota; kingdom Metazoa; phylum Arthropoda; class Insecta; order Trichoptera; family Polycentropodidae; genus Plectrocnemia; species Plectrocnemia conspersa. Next base: position 3,999,559 of record NW_028277170.1, on the reverse strand, counting down.
CTACCGCTACATTGATTTGAAGTAATAAGTCGGATAAATTGATCCGTTGAGATAGTCAGTGTCAGGCTTTCAGAGCCGGAAGAGTGAGGTCGTGTTTACCGTGTCTGTCACGCATCATGAGTCACAAAGAGACTGAGAGAGTACACGATTTGTTTCGCGTTGCTTGGTACTCCACCTGGTGGTTATTGGGGCTGTTTGCGCCTGCTGTCGCCACACACATTTATATTTTTATTTTTTATTTATTAAAATATTTTGACCCATGGTTTATGCACCACTGTGATAGTACATAGCTTACACTAATATTTAAAGCACTTTAATTAATACTAGTTCTGATGTTGTAAATATAATTAATATAATTTGTTCTTAAAGTCTTTAATAAAGTTTTTATGGTGCAGGTCCACCACTGTCCAACGGAAGGGATCGTGTTATATTAAGGATAATAAAAACCAGAGGCGCCTTGTCTGATCGTCTGGATCCAGCTAGACACTCTCGATCATGCCAATCTGAAACAATGAGACAACTTTTAAATTATACGACGACCTCACAAACGCTTAATCCTTTAAATTTCTCGAATATCGGCCGAGTGGCGAATTCGCGAAAAAGCTCGTCAAATTCCGCGAAACCCTTTACTTTATTGATATGCGAAAGCGCACCTAATATAGGAATGAGTAGAAATTTAAAGCAAAATAAAAATGCTAATCGAACATTTTAAAATAATTGGACCTTTTTGCATTAGCTATAATGGTTTTGCCAGATTAATAAAAAACAGTTTAGCAAATTGCTATTTAAAATACTTGTAGTGTCTAGTATTATATTTAAATAAACATATAATTTATACAAAATAAAAACATGTACATATTGTTATTGATAAAGGTTAAAGTTTTTCACTAAAAATATTAATTTTAAATATAAATAAAAAATAATAATATTAAGTTTATAGTTTATGATTTAAGATACTTGTAGATTATTTATTATTAATACTAAAATATTATTTCTAAGGCTTTATAAATTATTTTTAATTAAATTTTATTATTAAATATGTATCATTTTCTATTGCACAAATATGGTTCTATTGTATTGACGGATTTAACTATAAATCTTTACTGATAAAACAAAAATTCATGGATACAATAATTAATTTAAATAAAGTAATACTTAAAATTCATATCCTTTGTATTAACAGAAAAATTTCATCGGAATTTTGGGTTTTATTATAGTAAAAATGGAATCAAATTCTTTTAAAAAGTTAATTAATGGTTACTTACTATATTTACTAAAAAATGGGATTTATTTTAGCAATAAATATTATTTGATTCCATGAAATTATTTTTATAGCAAAAATCTGTATTGTAAAAAACTTTTATATTATAATTAGTCAAAGAGAAGTACAATTACTATTAAAACAAATATTTTTTTAATTAATTGATTCTATTTATATAATTAAGAACTGGATTTGTCTTATCTTGAAAAATATTATACATTGTTTGAATATTGGAAAAAATTAATAACCAGTTTCATCCGAATATAAATTCTATTTTTAATAATGGATCAATCTATATTTATTTATTTTACTGAAATAATTAAAATTAAGAGCTTATATTATCATTCAATTCAAGGAAACAGCCGCTGGCCATTTCTCACTCTCTGTGGAAACTAGAAGAAGAAATTTTCTCTTAAAAACTTTTTGTCAGGTGAATGAAAGCTTTCCGAACGATAATTGACCGTTGAGGGAAACAGTAACAAATTTTACTGCTTTTCCGCCCAACGGGCACGAGTGGACACATTTTTCCCATTGTTGCCAACAACTTCCAGCCCCTTCTACGGTTGTGAATAAAGTTTACAATTAATTAATAGACGTCGTCTAAAGCTTTCTTATTATTTTTTCGACCCGCTTATACTTTTCTTTCTTCTTTTCAAAAAGCGAGAGCTATTGTGTTAATATAGGAAATAACTCTGAGATTAAACACAAAATAAAATATACGTTTTAAAAAGCACTAAAGATATGATTATCAAAATTCTTCGGATAACAGCTCACCAAATCCTCATTATATTTGTTTCGTAGTTTTTTGTCTTTATTCGAATCTCTTTGTCATTCAAGTCGCGAAATAACCACATGAAAATAAATGTTTTATTTATTTATTTTGCTGCATTAAATCTAGTTGTCAAATTACCGATACTACAATTTATAAAAACATAGAATTTATATAAATCAGCCTGTGTTGTTGTAGATTCTTTATTATGTCATTGTTTCTTTATTTTTCGTCAATCTGAAAATTCAGATTGAATAAAAATAAAACTGTAACGGGCTTCCTAAATGGAATAAAAAAACGCTTTTATGCATTAAGACATAAATTATAATATTAAGCCTTTTTTTATGTTTATGTTATATATTATATGTATGTTTAGTTAAAATTTAATTGAGGAAAAAATTATCTATTAAGATAATAAATTAATAAAATAAATAAATAAAATAATTTAATACGAAAGTCATAAGATAGTTGATTTATATGAAAAGTTTATTTTAATAATTAATTTTACAAACATGAAATTCAATAAGGTGATGATGTTTCCGGACAGATTGTATCGATATTTTCGGACACTGATTATTCTAAACATGATTTTTGCGGATACTGATTATTTTGAACATAGATTATTCGTAAAATAAATATTTTAAATATTGAAAAAATCGTAAAAGTTTGTATGGTTGAATTTATTGTTGTCTGCAAAAGTCACATACAGAAAAATCGGTGTCTAGAATAATAATTGTCCGGAAAAATCCGAGCACCATACAAAACATGTTACTGATTTACAAGCATTTTAATTCTTACAGTGTTTTATTTGTCACAATATAATAAAAAATATAACGTTTCTTGTTGTAATTTAAGAAAAATAATAGAAATTTTTTCACAATTTATGTGCAAGAAAAAAAAAACTTAAGAAAAAATCTAATTTAAATTTATTTAGCAAAATATCTGAAATCATTTATATGTGGTCTTGTCTCTAAAGCAATATGTGGTCCAGCATTTTGTGCTTATATTTAAATTTAACGTTGGTTTTCTCATAGTATCCATAAATAGATTATAAAATATTTTATTTGAATTAATGTAAATGATTTCTATAGAAAATAATTCCAATAAATAAATTACAGTGACAATAAATATTTTATATTAATTTCATAAAAATCTTTGAAAAATAAATAATTTTTAATAATTAATTTAATAATAGAAAATTGTTAAATTAAATTAATAAAACATATTTATAAAAAAGTAGTATAATAAATTAATGCAATTAAAGCTTAAGAATCACTAATTTTTTCTTATATTTTACTAGAAATTCAATAGAAAATAATAATAAATAAATATCAACAGAAATAATTGTGAAAAAATACGTAAAATTAGCACACTCCCAGGTGTGTACTTAAAAATTATAAATGTGTATAAATTAACTCACTACTCAAAGGGGTAAAGGTTACTCTATAGTTCTTAAAAAATTATATAAAACGGTGTATTATAGAACTATTTTATAGCTTTATTTGAAATGGCTTGCAATTTAGAAAAAAATAGTAATTTTTTGTCAAACTATAAAGTATATGTCGGGTAATTTTAGCGGAAGGCAAAATGTTCGTTAATAATTTAATTTCCCCAAGTTTTTTTGAAACGCAAAAGGATTATTTTATGTAACGGTAAAATATGGGGCGAAAAAAATTATAATTAAGAGCATTAATTCGTTGTAAAGAAATATGAATTTTGATGGTGATATAATGCAAATCTTGTTTATCAGAGAGAAATAGAAAAACTGAAGGCTACATTTAAGGTATCATAGACCAGTTATTAATGAACGAGTAGTGAAAAATCTTTGCATTGAAATAATAATATTATGGGGAAGAAGGTGTTTTGGTGTTTGACTGTTCTCACAGGGCAGGTGACCGCTCCACGACACTTTCATCAGCCCTTATCGCCGCTTATCAACTGCGGACTGTCATTCCGCGTTTAGCGTTCACCTGCTCAGGGCTCGGAAGGGAATCGGGCCTTTCCGCGTCGCCGGTCGCGAGCCATAAACGCCAAGAGAAATAGACATCTAACCCTTTGTGCGAGCCGACAAAAGGGCCCACCACCAAAGGGACCGACGAAACGCCTGATAGATTTTTAGTGGCCGTCAAATATTTTAATTGAAGCCGATCGGTGGTCGAATATGTTAAGTGGTTCGTTTTCGATGCGTGTCGCCGATACGGACGCCACTGTCTTATAATAGTGCACGCTGTGGAAAACGATCGGCCAATTATCATGGCGTTGAACGTGTATGGGGTATGTGCGAGATGGGAGGAAATTGTCTTGGCGGTGGTGCGGTTAAACAGTTTACGTGTGTAGGTACGATGCGTAGGTGTGTTTTGTTTTGTAATTGGATATCGAGAGATGGAATCATTCCTAAAATAGGACGACAATGTATTAATGATTCGATGCTCCATTTTTAATTTTAAGTTTAATAAATTTAAAATAATAATCTGCGAAACATGAGACGTTGAGAATATTTTGTGCATGGTATTAGATTTCTTTAAACATCAGCAAAAATAAAGTAAATAAACCAAAAATAATCCTGAACCAGATATATATTTTAATTTTTATAAATAAAGAGAAAAGAGACATTCATATAAAAACAGATTATATTCATTCAGCATAGTTCAACTGCAGTTCAAGAATATTTCTTTGTTATCAAAAATGAATTAGTAAGTTCACCCCCTAATATTCTATATTATTTATACAAAAAACAATTTTATTTTTTGTTGATGGAAAACAATCTCGAGGTTAAAAACAATCACGAAAACCTTAAAGTAAAAAAGTGTTTATTATCTGATTTATATTTTTTTATACATAAATTTATATATGGATAATATGTATAAATTGTTATTTTAATAAAACATTTTTTTATTATTATTTTACTACTTTAAAATATAGTGTTTTACTAAAAAATAATACTCTCTCACCTGTTAATTTTTTTTTTAATTTCAATAATATTTAATTTGTAATGCTTTGATTCAAATTATTCCGATAGCTCCCATTTCAAATTCCAGGAAAGTTCTTTGAATTTATCGACAGTAAATTACGCCATATGGTGATGCGCATTGTTGACAAGTGCAAGCTTATTTTTACTTACTCGTGCAAACCATCAAGTTAATTAGAATAAAATTTGAGAGTTTCGTAATGCATAATTTTTTTGTAATCAATAAGTGTTAAAACTTAAATATAAAATATAAGTATACCTAAAATAGGTCGAAAAAGGCAAATATATATTTTTTGAATAATTCATTTTTTTAATTAATCTTTGGATATACAATAATGGTAAAAGTTGAAAAAAATATATTTTATATATTATTTTCTTATTATATTTTAAATACATTTTAATAATAATAAAAATACTATTTTATATAATTGAGTCTTGCATCATTAAAAATATTTATCTGTTAGCATCCCGCGGTCCTGTGCGTGACAAGTGCAGGTGTAGCATATATTTTAAAATTAATAAAAAATATTATTTTTTCTTTATTATTATAAATAGCGCAAAATATTGATAAATAAATTTCTAAAATAAAACAAAGTGGCTTATTGAGGTAAATAATAAAATAAGCAATATTCTACGTAAATATTAAAATAAGCAATGTTCTTTAATTGCTGTATTATATATAAAAAATATAAGTTTTTTAAATTTAGCTATTGAATTACAAATGAAAAAGAACAATAATTTTGGTGTTTTCACTGTTAAGAACAGTATCTAAAAAAATTAAAAAATATATTTAAAAACATTTCAAAAATTATTACAATATTTTTTTATATAATGATACAAATTATATACATTTAATAAATATAAATTTATATACATTGAACATTTAATAATAGAAAATATACAATTTCGCACAAAAAATAATATAAAATATCACAGATGCTGGTTTTAAACTCCTACATACGATTGTATTAGTTTAGTGTGTGTATGTTTTTGGATAAAAAGTAAAAGTCGTGGCGTGCGCTGCTATAAAGCATTATTCGAAATTGAATTTAAATTTAAAAATATTATGGTAACTATTTGCTTATCTGCGATAAGTATAGCATGGATAAGTAATCAACAGTCAATCATAAAGGTCCAATTCTCTAACATGACAATGTATCAAAAGGTTGAACGAGCTTAAAATGATATATTGGCTCATCCACTTTAATCATCAGACATTTTGTAAACAGCTTTTAACTGAGCGTTTTGACAACTTCTTACAGCTTAAGTTTTTAATAACTAAGCTGCAGATTCAGAACTCTGAGATTATTAACTGAGAAAAATGTAATTTAATAATATGGTCGTTAATAACGTGACATATCTAAAAAAAGCTCTTTATTTACATGCAGCAGAGTTTTAATGGGCGTTTAAAATTCTGAGAATAAGAAACCTTATTGTATACGCATCAATAATAAAATATTGTCAGCATTATTAACTTACAACTCAGTTCATTTTATTATCAACGATGATAAATCGATTAATGATGTACGCGAGAAAAATCATAGCGATACATCAGATAAGAAAGCTCGTCAACATCAAAGGTCCATCTCATTCGATTCGTGTTATCTTAGAGAATGCGCACACGCGTCTAAATAGGTACGTATATCCATTTAGATAAAAAGATTAGGTGTCACTGTGCTTTCGTGAGACACTGTCCGGCGAGTGTGGAGGTGGTGCGTGCGAGGTGGGCGCGTCGGGGAGGCGTGCCCACCTCGTTAAGCCTCCCACCCGAAGACAACATGGCGGCGTCGGCCATCACCATGTCCGATTTCTTGGATGCACATTGCCAATCTTGTCAACGATCGATTGTCAGTAAAGTCGAAACACTGTTTTCATTAAGCTCGCCATTGAGCTTTTATCACTTTAGGAATGAATCGAAAGCTTTAAGTCGCTTTCCAACAGACTGAATTTATCAAACATGAGATTTATCTAAGATGATTGATCGAAATCATTTAAATTTGTAAGACATGATGTAAATATAAAATCACGATTTTACAGTGGCATTAAAAGAAACATACGATTGTAATAAAAATGTCATATCAATTAATTAGCACACATTTTTATCAATCGCAACTTTACCATTATTTCTATTGTGTTTTGTATGAAAAATATAATTTAAACCATAAATTAAACTAATTCGATTTTAATCATGCCAATATATTGCATTTCCAAATAAGTAAATAATTATCAAAAATATTGTAAGTATAATGAATATTTATTAAATGTATTGTAACAATCGTTTCTATTAAAAAGAGACAGTTCATCATTTTATACTTATTATATCTACTAAATATTCGAACAGAAATAAGAGAAACTTTACTAACTTAATTTTTGGGTAGAATTATAAAGTCCATTTTATTTCGATCATTTCAATAAATATTCTATAAGAATCTCACATCTACAAAAATTGCGACTTAATAGTAAGATATACTCTTATTTCTAGATAAAATAAAATACACACTCATATGTCACTGCATCTGGACTTCCCATACTTATACGTAAATGGTTAAAAAAAAATTTCCATGGCTTTGTCAACCAACTAAGGGAAAGATAGACGAAGAAAGATTGCTTCATTGTCAGTTTCCATGTATGGATTATTGATTTAAAGCATACATCTTACTTATTTAACATACACACATTTTTGTAAATAAAAATTACAAATTCAAAAATATATGTTATTAATTGGAGTTTGATATAATCAAGAGATAGATCTTTCTTATTGCATGATTTAAAATAAACAGATCTTACTTAAAATATTTTTATAAGTAATTATCAGTTGACAATAATAAATGTGTTACATAAGATGAAATATGTAAGAAAAAATAGGTTGATTTGACAATTTTTTTAAATTTGATTTTAAAGGTAATTTTATCTTATCTAACTAAAAGCATTAAACTAAAAATAATTTGACATCAATAATACAACTTCAGCATCTATCTGTTATTTTAATTAAAAGCATTACTTCAATATTAGACTCTATAGATGCTTTTATCTCGTTCTAACTGCATGGTTTAAAATAAACACACAAAGCCTGCAGATCAAAATACTGTGTTACTTAAAGTGAATTTTTCCCATTTTGTAAAAAAGCATGAGTCGATTTTTAAATTTGATTGATTATTAAAAATATTTTTTAAAGTTAATTTCATCTTATCTACCTAAAACCATAAAAGCATAAAATTTATTATATATATATATATATATATATATATATATATATATATAATAAAATTTCCGCACCTAGATTTTATTTTAATTAAACGCATTGCATTAATATCAGACACACGGTACACACTAAATGCACGGTTTAAAATAAAAATATATTGCTCAAAATATTTTTATAAATAATAAGTATGTAAAAATATTGTGTAACGTAAGATGAATTTTTAACATTTTGTAAGAAAACATAAGTCGATTTGATATGTATTAAAATTTGATTGACTCTCATGTATTTGAAAACAATTCTCAAATATAATTTCATCTTAACTAACTATCATAAAAACATTAAAAATAATTTGACATCAATAATATAATGTTAGCATCTGGTTGATATTTTAATTATTAGTATGGCTTGCTTGCTTTTAGTTCGTTTTTATTGTATGGTTTAAAATTAGTATATCTTGCTTAAAATATTTTCATAAATAATAACAGTTGACAAACGAAGATTAAAATAATGAGTTAGAGTACGCTCGGGATAAGGATTCCGGTTTGTTATTGTGTGCGTGAACTGTGTGGCTCAAAACAATTTCGCTCAGAATATTTAATTTTTTTATTTTAAAAGAAAATATATGTTTACTTAACATACATACATCTGAGCTAAGTCGGAAATTTCAACGGACAATTAAATATATATTATATAATGGAAGAAACCAGACATTGATGTCATTAATTAAATATTTGCAAAATTCAAAATCTTTCACTAGACAAAAAAATAATAAAGTCTTTACCTATTCTTCAAAAGCGAAAAGATATAAAATGGTGAAAGAAATTATTTGCAAATTGTTTAATGGCTCCAAGACTATTAAATCAGTAGAATCCATTGAATAAATTAAAAAATTATCATTGGCGCAACGATAAGAATAATAACTTTTTTAAGCCTTACAGAGAATAGAGTAAAAAAACCAACAACGTACGGATTAATGAAAAAATAATTAAAATATTTTAATCCATGGGTAAGAGAACAAATAACTTACAGTGTATATTTGAAGCCTTGATATAAATTAACCCAGATATGCCCAAGAAATTTTGTTCTCTTAAAATTTTATTTATAAATAAAAAACAGTGGCACGAGTTCAGTGACCTACCCATAGGACAGTGGGCATATCTGGGTTAAACCAATATCAACACAAAATTATTTAAAATAAATCACTAGAGAAGATCCTTCTGTGCCACACTGCACTTTAATGACGAATACCAGCGTTGACGAATCAGCGACTGTCCTTAAAAGAGAAAGCGAGACAACGAAGTACACGTTACATTGCTTCTCCCTCTCATATACATGTACACGCACACAATAACAAACCGGCATCCTTATCCCGAGCGTACTCTACATGAGATAAACTGTTACCAATTTTAGGTATAGAAAAATTAGACTTTTAGGTATAGAAAAATTCACAAAGATTTTTTTAATTTAAACCAATAAATCATCAAATTAATTAATAATAATAATTTAACATCACTTATACACTTTTAGCATCTGGCTGTTATTTTAAATAAAATATTGTATCAATATCAAAAACTATGGATGCTTTTAGTTTGTTTTTATCGCATGGTTTAAAATAAACGCAATAAGTATAAAACTATTTTTTTGTAATTTAAATGATTTTACTATTATTTTGTATTTTAAAATGTTTACTTTAACGTTTACAGATTTTTTTTAAGATGCATAAAATAATTTATGCAGCCATATACCTTCTTGACTATTGTTTAAATCAACTCTACAAATAGTTGCGCTTTGTTGTGAACTAGCAACACTATATTGAAAAGTTTACACTAATTAATTTCTTTCTTAAAAGAATATCGTTGTGCTATTACTGACCTGTGTTCTGACCTGACCTGTGTTCTTTTACTTAATTTCATTGATCTAAAAAATAGTTAAAGATTTAAAGTTTATACGCGTTTAACATATTTTATTATAAATTATATGTGCACAATATTTCCTTATGTGTGATCAGTAAGATAATGGTTTACAAAAGCTCATACATCTTGATTATTTTTATCACTTACACTTTGGTGTGATATTTATTAAGATTATCGACCCTACTAATTGAAGTACATATATAAAGTAATCATTTACTGTAGAAATCCTAGGTAATGTATTTCTTAGCAAGAATTTGACTTCTCAGACACATACTGTTGAAAAACCACTACTTAAATTCGCACGGATTTTTTTGTGAAACTATGTATGGATATGATTAGATACAACTGATAGAATTTAATAGGTAGAATCAAATGTTTCAAAGCTTCAAAGTTTTCAAGGCTTTCCAATCTTCTTGTTATCAATATTTTTTAACTTTAGAGTATGTTCTTAAAAAGATGGTAGAAAAACAGTTTCTCAGATGGCATGATGGCAAGTGAAAGACGAAGAAGGATCGCTTCATTGTCGGCGTCCGTGTATAGCACACGCACGTCCATTATCTAAGCATACGAAAAGAAGCTCCGGCGGCGGCGTCGTCGTCGGTTGTCTAATAAGCAAAATGGCGTAATGAATGCGGCCCGCGTGTACCTCTGCGGCCGATAAGCGGCTCGGTAATGGCCAATAATTAAATGTTACCCTGTCAGGACAAGATAGCCGCCGCGGATTTATGGCCAGGCCTCTCAATGCCCCGTGTACTGTCCAGTGTAGCTTGAGCGCTTTGCGACTAAATGTGTATAATGTACACTGTATGTATTTACCTATGTATGTGGTGTATTGTGTACGGTGAAATATATACAAACGGCCTTAATTGTTCTCGTCGCACGATAGGCCGCTGGCTATTAAGCGTTTGTCGGTAATTTATGTCGTTTGTTTTATTTATTGCCAATTTCGGAACGGTATCCGATTCCCTCGTAGACTCGGTGTGTTTGTGTATGGAATAAATCAGATTCTAGACAAAATCTCAGCAGCTCTTTACCAAAAAAATGTTAAGCTTCTATTGCATCAACGTAAAGTATGTCCCATCAAAATAGTATAATTTAATTTAAGGCTTAAGAACAAATATTCATGAATATTATATCTGTATTATGCAAAAAAAATATTTATTTATTTCTTGTAAATATTTAATTTTAATTAAAGTGCAATGATGAAAATGTTACATAAGATGCTTTGTCCGAATAATGGGTTTATGAATAGTACAAATGATTCCAATGGGTTGTGAGATGTTTAAGATGATAAAAGTATGGGTGGCATAGCGCACCTTGTACTTAGCAAAAACATAATCTTTTATGGTTTATGTAAAGCAAGTTTAATTGACATTTTACATGGAACAAGATGATTTTTAGCAATTATTGAAAGAAATCGCTGGCAAAAATTAATAAGATATCAAAATTCATGTCCAATCACACCAAAACAAAAAAAAATCATGTCAAGTTCTACTGAATGGCAAAGTTCTCTGCTTAAATATTTTCTTTGTTTTTAAATATAATTTCTTACCGCAATAAATTGACACCGTTTTTGTGCTGAAAAAAACGATCAGAATTTAATGATTTTGCATCATCACAACTACAAATTCATAAACTTTTAGTTGATACAATAAAAATTAAACTATCGAGATGCCTATATAACTATATTCAACAGATATAACTCTCTGTGAATCTAGCTATAATTAAAAATAAAAAAAATCATTAAAAGAATAGATAAGAAAAAATCTGATTGAGCTGTAAACTATTTCAAATAGGATATTTCTTAGAAGTTTTACGAATTAAGTGTAAATACATATGCCAACTGCAATATGCAATTTTCCAACCAAGAAAAAAATGTCTGGAAAATCACAGCCGAAATATAGAAAGAAATTAAGTGAAAATCGCGATTAATTTTTTTTTTTTGGATTGAAAAATTCTCAGAATGTTTGATAAACAAGCTTTTATTCAACAAGAATCAAAAATAAAATTATATTATTAACATTCTGTGACGGCCGCAGAGATGAACAGGTGACAATCCCAATAGCCTCCACATGAAGTGCCAAGCGACGCAATACAGATCAAGTACTCTCTTGGTTTCTTAGTTACTGCCGGACAATCAAAACGTGATAAGTATGACTTGTGACGTTTTTTAATAAAGATACAAATATAATTTAAACCCTCACATTGAATTTGTTGAATTAAAATTTTCTTTGAAAGTATTTTACAATGAAGTAATATTTATAAACACATGCATATATTAAACCATTGTTAAATAAAACAATTTGTTTTATTCAGATCTCATAAAAAAATTCAATTCAACTATGATAATTAAAATATTGGGGGTAAGGAAATAAAAATAATTACTAATATTATATAATGGTACTAATATTTTACGGAAAATAAATAGTTACTAATATTTTAATTAAATACTTCCCTGAATTAAAATATAAGTAAAATGAACTGTATAATTAATTATAAAAACGTAACATAATAAATAAATGTATTCTGCACAAAATTTAAGCCGTAAACTGCTGTCTATAATTTTTTTTGTCAACTTATTCAGTTTAATTACTGATATATTATATAATGACTTTGGTAACACTTTCACAAAAAAATTAATCACAGATAAAAAAGGTTACACGTAAATACATTCCAAATAATGGAGTAAAATTATTTCTTAAATTATTTCATAAACATCAAAAACATGAAGTTGATTTCTAATTAAAATAATTTAATAATTAAAAATAAAAAAAATATAAAATTTATCAGTAGTTTATATAAAAAAACTTTAAAAAAAAACACAAAAAATTTACATAATCAATAAGCAAATTAAGAACCAAAAATATTTAAATACCTTAAATTTATTTAAAAATAAATATGTACTTATCGCGTATTATGAGTATAGAATATAATAAATAATATTAGTATACCTGTGTATTACAGGGCCCTTCGGGAACTGTGCGACAGTTTTCCGCAAACTTTTTAATATCCCCTCTGCGTATGCATTTATTATATTTAATTTACACACGTACGTTCGCACAAAACGAAACACTAAAAAGTGGGTCTCGGCTAATTAGGTTATAAATTATAATAAATATGGTAATTTTTAGGATTTCGCACAAACTAAATCTGTACCTTAGAGATATGCTGCGGTAACTGAAATGTATAGATGCATAATTATTATTTTTATTATTAATATTTACGCAGTTAAATCATGTTATAAATATCTTCAATAAAAATGATTTCGATTACCTAATTTTTTATAGCTTTACAACAAGACTATCTGAATTATATGTACCTAATTGAATTCGATAAAATATAAGAACCTAAATAGTTGATTCTCGCCGAGTAATCTATGCATATGTTACAAAATGATAATAAACTCTGTGTATAAACTTCGATCGTTCGGTCCAGCTTATCATAAACGATGACTTTCGTTTAGTCCCCAAGATATATTCCAGTCCTGACTTCATCTCGTCGGAGCTCGTATCTCGATACCTCGAGCACAAAACCAGAGATCAAATGGAATTCCGAAGACTGTAACTAAGTTTGTGTGATAAAAATACATCTGTATGTGTGCGCTTTAATTGAGGCTAATAATGTGTGTGAAGTCAGATATATAAAACTTGATGTTTGAAATTTCTTATAATATCATAAAGAATTTGCATTTAAACTATATACTATGTATATAGAATATAGTTTAAATGCAAATTTAAATGTAGAGTACAATGGAAGTAAGGAAATACTTTCGTGTAATTTTGGTCTTTCTCTTTTGGGTGTAAGGTCTTAAATATGGAAGTTGGCATCTTCATATAAAGAAGATGTATAAACATCTTATATGGATCATTTTAAAAAAATCTATCTATTGTAATTTTAGCCAAGTGACAGATACACCGGCGGTATTTTTAGTTCTTCTAGTTATTGATTCTTATAACTCTTTGGTCGAAATAAAATCCTTTTGCATCATTCTTTCAACCGAAAATGAGTTATTTTTACTTCACTGTCTGATAAATATCTGATAAATATATTCATTTTATAAAAAATAAAGACGAGCAATTAAATATAAATGCATGCAAAATTTTATAGAAAATTGTTTTTCCTTCAATAACATTTTAAAACATATATAATTTTTTTAAATTGTGTAATATTGTCCTCTAAGCACAGTACCTAATTGTCAAATACTAAAAAAAGTGTTCTTTTTTATATATAGCATATAATAAATTTAATTAAATTTGAAAAATTTATATTATCATACTTGTACAACTGCTTGCCTGCCAGATAAAATATGTACAAATACAGACAATTGTTATAAAAAACATAAATTTTATTTTTTAAATTATTAATAATTGTCCAGCAGTTGCATAGAGTACGCAAGCTGCGTCGCGTCGCTTGGCACTCCATCTGGCGGCTATTGGAGCTGTCTCTTGTTCACCCTGTCATCACTGATTCTTGTTAAATAAAATTCTTTGTTTGTCAAATAAATTTGGCGACCCTAATTTTTTTTCTTGGACTAATGGTTTGTGCAACACTGTTTAAGCTTGCATACAATTTTTGCTGCTAAAAATTGTTGCATTATTTATTTAAAGTTACTAATAAAACTGAAATTGATGTAACCAAAATATAGATTAAAAATTTTTATCTTTGTCGCAAAAGAGCGCAATCTTGTACAGTAGTTATCTTTATTTTGATTTACTCACATTATTCGCCATTAACGAAACTTGGTATACGATTTAATATTATAATAAAATTATATTATACATTTCCAGCCATTGGACAGTTTACGTTCCTGCGTCATGACCGACACGTGTCTATATCCGTCATCATGCAGATGAGCCCCTATCTGTGGAATTCACACGGAAGGAATAAAAATCGTTTCACCGGGGCCCGAGACGAAAAAATGTGGAATTGTACAGCCGCCGCCCAAAATTATGTCCGTAATATCGTACAAAAGTATTTTCGAAATGCGCAATATGTATATGAGAGTTTATTTTTTTCATTCGAATGCCCAAAGAAAAAAGAATTCCACTATAGTAATTATTAGAGCGTTTACTCGAGCTTAATGCGCGATTCGAGACGTTTTATGTCCACACTTAACACGCCGACTACCGGAATACCAAAATTATGGCTTTTAAACGCACGCATTAAAGTTCATTAACTTACAGTTAAGCCAGGGCTGAATGAAAGCTAATAAATTCACACGAACACAATTTTAGAGGGGGTGGGATCATGATGGACAAAGATGTGCTAAGTGGGATATTAAAACGTGTAAGAAAAAAGGGTAGGGTAAGTATTTTTCAATAGCCAATATACCTATGAAAAAGATTATTTTATAAACATTGATAAAATACATTAGTATGCCTATTTTTTTATTTATATCCTCATAATGTTTATGTTTAATTATGTTTATTTAAAAAAATCTATTGTTAGAAAAGATTTTATAGTAAAAATTTTTAGAGATTTTTTAATTAAATTAGTGTCCATATATATTGCTTAACTATCTGAAATTCATTAAAACGAAGTACTCCTTATTGTTCAAAAAAATTAAAAAAAATCTCAATTATAAATAATATATCTACAAGGAATACGACTCGTATTTGTATCCTAGTGCCATTTTGCAAGAAACGTTTTAATATTTTTCATTGCATTCTTGGCGTACAAAGATATTAGTAAATAAAGCACTTTTTAAAGTTTTAGAGTGCCCTAGACGCTCGCGATCGCGTCCTTGTGTTCTTACCGTTGCGGCTAGGACTCCAGCTAATGAGAACGCTCCTTTGAATGTGCCATCCAGCTTCTCAATGAGCTTGCCAAACGCAACGATGTTTTCAGCGATAGCTATGAAGAGCTAGAAAAATATATTTGTGATGGTGCTTTTTATTTCAGGTGTGCACCATAATATTTTTTGAAATAAATTTACCATTAGAGTAATTTTATATTTTTCAATCACATACTTCCCCCTTTTAGTATGTGTATAAAATATTAAAAGCAAGACTAACATTTTTTTATTAATATATTGCATTGGTAATAAAATATTTTTTAATAAAATAAACAAACTTTTATTTTTATAACTACTAAATAGAGTGAATTTAATTTAGTTATAAAAAATTAATAAATATTTGCTCCATACTAATATAAATATTTTATTAATTTTTTTATTTAAAATCACTTTTATGGTTTCGCTTTTGATATTTCATATGCACACGAGAAGAGTTAAAATATTAATAGAGACTGTAAAACTATTCCGATGTAAATCTTTTTTAATTTGTAATTCTTTTCTTGCGGTAATTCGATTGTAATAAAATTAATTGTAAATCTCAATAATGCTTCAAAAAAGCTTATTTTTAATACTGATTTCATAATTTTCTGTTTATTAAGAGAAAAAAATGATTGGCTTATAAAAAATATGTATAAAAGTTGGTACAAAAATAAACGTTTTAAATAATAATCGAACCATACTATTCTACACGGCCATAAACTCACGCGTGACGTCATCAATCAAGGGAATTATACTAACATGATTTTTGTATTATGTTTTTAGATTACTACTTTTGAGCACCGTTTTATTTTATATGAAAGGTGTATATATATACTTTTATACAAAGTACTGATAAGCATTTTAAAGTTACACTCTATGTAATAAAACATATTATAAAAAATTTGCTTCTATAATGTTTTTGTGCCATATTAAAAATATAAAATATATAAAAATAGCATATAGTTTTTAGTACAATATTGAAAATAGTAATAAAACAATAATGCATTTATATTTTGATTAAAAAATAGCTATAAAAATAAATACATGAGTTACGGTAAATAAAAATCACTAGATTCTGCAGAAAAATATCAGTATTATTTTAATCGTCAGAACATTATAGCGATCATACAAAAATGAAGTACTTTGCGATTTTCCTCATTTTTGCGATGTTTATAAGTATTCAGGTTAATATATTTTTTTAATTATTTAAATAAGTATGTTGATAAGAATATGTTTAAATATTATTAATACGTTTTAGGGACAAACGCAGCCTCCAATAAAGCGTTCAGGCTTATCACGTGGATTCGTTGATATACAGTCTGTAGATTGCTTAGAGATTTTAAATAGCGCATCTCTAAGCGATCTAAAATATCTAGACCTAGATTAAAATGCAGCAAGGAATGATTTACATTACATTTTATATTCATTATAAATATAATTATCGAGAAAATAAATCTAATTCACTTAATTAATACAAAAAAAAAAAATTTAAAATAAAAATTAAAAACTTTAATTAAGCGTTTATTTTATCCTAGATTATTGTTGTGGTTTTTTTTAATTATTTTTTTTCAATAAAATCAATAAAATATGCTTGCATTTAAAAATATATATAAAATAACATAGGTAATACTTTAATGAATAGGATTTTTTTAAAGTAGATTGATTTTTAGTAGTGACATCTAAAAATACCCATTCGTAGACTCACAGGTACATTTCACGTTAATATGTTTTAAGATCCATTAGAAATATATAAAAGCCAATCCTTTATTTTATTTATATGTATATCTACTTTTATTTTCTTTGTGTGCAAAATAATTTAATCCAGTCTAGCTTAAGAGCTTTTGCCTCAATAAGCTACTGTTAATAAATAATTCTATAGGTTTGCGTTTGACCTTAAACATAGAAAAATCGACAGAACTTTCGTCTGACCTGTACGTACATGTGTGTGTTGATATGTTCACAACGAGGCACGTCATGCATCCAGTAATTTAATATAAATTACAATCATACCATTCGTGCTCCATTTACTCGAACAATATACAGCAAGCAACCATTTACATGCATAACTTCTAGCCAACGGATGAATTTAATCACCGCAAATGCAAAACACGCATTTGACTCAACACAAAATTTTATATGTAAATAAGTATATGGAGTGTAAATCGATCCGTTTTATTTAGTCTGTGAAATCGATAAATTTAAATTAGGCGTAAAATTTGATATGAAATTGTATATCGACAGCCTTGAGTGTAAATTAACTAATTATATACAGTAGCGTATAAAAAACGCGTCACCTTCAAATTCGACATATTTTGTATAAAGCTAAAGATATTTTTTTAGATTTATAGCTATAGATTTTTCGCTTTGTATTTATACTTTGCTTTGTACTTCGCCTTGTACTTGATCTACAATATTGGCTATCAAGAAAACTAAGGGCTTAGATCTTACACAATGATCTGGTTTTAAAATTGTATTTTTAAAAATTGAGAGGGCAGTCTTGCTGTTCCTTTAAACATATTTTTGATCTGATTCTTAAGAATTTTCTGGTTATTAGTAATTCACAAAAGTCATATTCATAAAAAGGTGACAAATTATGCATAAAAAACGTAATAGTGTCATCAGATATGTCTTCAATCTACTATTTTGATATTATGTTTAAAATAGCAAATAATCATAGAAATTCATTTAAAACAGCTGTTATTCGATGATATTTAAAAGACCTAACTGTTTCTTCATTACAATGAATTTAAATTTATTTTTTAATATTTATGTAAATTTAATAATAAAAATATTTTGAAGTTATATTCTCTGATTTATTTTTAATGTATTCCTAATATTATGTTATTTAATATGATTGAGACGCAATTATTTTGCTGCGATGTAAATTCATATTCGCAAAAATCGAGTAATATGAACATTTGTTTATAATAAAGAAATCATATCAAACAAAGGATTGATTCTTACATCACTCGTGAAGTCACGAAATAATCTTATACTGTTACTTGTTGTCCATTGCGACTCTTCACAGAAAAATGCGTCACAGATTAGTGATGCGATTAGAGTAAACAAGGAATTGATTTTTATATCATTCGTTTAATCGATGGTATTATCGATATCGAAAGCGGTACTGTACTTATTATCTTATGAAATGTGTTCCAAGGAAATGCGTCACAGGTTGAATGTGTATAAATATAAGAGACAGTACTTGATCTTGAATACAAAAATCAACAATAAGCATTGAAAACAATGTTTATTTTTATTTGTAGTATATGTGTAAGATATCTATTTATTTATTATTGAAAATTGTTATTAAATTTTATATTATTATAAAGAGAAAAACTTCTTTATATGCTTATCATATTTGTTAACAATAACGATGTACATTAAGCCAAATTTAACATTGGCAATATGAGTTAAAATCTATTTCTGGAGTTTAAGAGTCAACTAGACAATTAACCTTGGCATCTACTTATATTTGCGACTGTTGTAAAATTATGACATTTTAGACATGATCAAACTTTAAAAGTTAAAATTAATTGAATATGCAAAATGGAATTATAGCACACAGGATGGTCGTAAAAACGACAGATATTTCAAATGCCAATACTTAAAAAAAGGGTATTTATACAAAAAAATATATTAATCGGTTTATTGTGGCATTTGTACGAAGGTATATTTTTAACATTTTAATACAACTGTTGTTTGTTTATGTTCCAATTATACAGAACTAACCCTTGTGGACTTGTCTATCGTCGACGGTTTGCAAGGAGCGGATTAGCACTGCAACCATATGTCACGGTGCTAATTATTAAGGATCGAAGGTGACAGAATCACGACTTACAGGCGCCATACGGCAAAACGAAAGATATAATCTTCCAAAGAAAAGACATTTCCAATCTGTCGCCTTAGCTCCCCTCCAAATTGTTTTTTTTTTTGACGATGATAATCTCCTGTGTGTCGACAACTGCACTGCAATAAATTATAATTAACTCTTATTTATGCTACGGTTTTATTTAACAAATAATTTGTAAATTTATTATTTATCTATTAATTTATTAAACTATACAATACAATTTTATGCACAATGATTTCAGTTTTAAATTTATTATCTAGTCAGTAATGAGTATCCTCTCTGACACTTTATTTTGCAGCATTCTATAATACATCAGGATCAATGATTTATAATCATCTTATGCCTCTCAATTGAGAAAGCTTAGAAAAAGTCATTGAGATACATTTATAATATGTAAATCAGCGTCTTTCTTTTAGAAGCGCTTTGATACGATTCGCGAGTGAAAATCAGTTTTTAAAAAAAAATTGTATATCCCTAATGCTGAAATATGTACGTTTTTGAGAATCATGACCGCATCTTCTTTTTCGCCCATTAGAACCAGGGCGTCCATACTAGTTGCTGTCACCATCTGGCTCCTTAATATACTAGCGTTATACATTGCTCTATTTATTGTCAGCTATGAGGAGCTGGTCTTGTACGTATCATTTAATTTTAATTTTTATATGTGTATTATTTGTATTGCAATCATATTATTTGCTGTTTTTGACCATCATTACGCATTAATGTCACCTGTTAGGTCACGTTAGTTAATTCAATTTAAATAAATAAATAATACATTGAATGGATTTTTAGCTCAAAGTTGTACTATTTTATACATAATATTATTATTGCAATATTAAAACATGTTTTATGATATTATTAAATACTGTTTGACTATCCGCAAAACAAATTTCATACACAGTAGAAATTATTGCGCAATAAAGTGAAATTTATAGCTAGCATTAAAATAATATAATATGTACAATTCATTATTAACTTTTATTTAACTGGCCACTAACCGAATGATGTATTTATTGTCAATCAGCACCAAAACTGTTTAACCTAAATTCGTTTTGGGTCAATATATAACGAAATGTTTACTGAGTGTCACTCGGTTATCCGAAGCAAACTAACATTTCACACCAACAGAAAGTTAGGGATACTTAAAATATTTACGTTCCACAAATCACCAAGAGATTTTGACGCGCCGGGGCGATTATCGAGAAAAATATGCCCATCTGTCGAGAAGAGAGATCTTGTGGCGATTGAGTAGTTCAACAACACTAAATGATTGGTTTTGGTAAATAAATCCGGGGGAAATGCGACAAGTTGTACGCATTCTATCTGATTTATATTACTTATGTATCTGAGTAATATAAAAAAAAATATAATTTAAATAATACATTTGAAACATCTACTCAAACATTTTGTCGAGAAGTTGGATTAATCAAATTAAATAAGCATATTTATTAAATTAAATAAACGCTGTATAAGATAAGAGAAATCGAATTGGACGCTCCCAAGTTAATTCGTTCTCCAATGGCGCAAGTCGTGAAACCGAAGCTTTGTAATGAAAAAGTAAAAAACAACAATGGCCCATTGAAAATGTTTTTGAATGCAAATCGTGATTGTCTTTCAATTTAATCTGATATAGTAAAAGAAACCGCCGAGCGAGGTCCTTTTCTCTATTATCTCCCCTTCTCTGGTTTGCTCTGCGCCATTTGCCTCTCTTTTATTTTGCTTTCTATCTCGGTCGTGCTAAATCTTTTTAAAATATAGTCGTCAAAGCTAAAGAAATTACTTTTGTCCACAAAAATAAAGAAAATCCTGAAGCGATTTTTATTTTAAAAGTCTAGAAAAATAATTACATATTTTTTTTAAATAAGTGTAACAAAATGATATTGGGTTATAATTAAAAAAC
This sequence comes from Plectrocnemia conspersa, assembly GCF_051122295.1. Taxonomy (NCBI): domain Eukaryota; kingdom Metazoa; phylum Arthropoda; class Insecta; order Trichoptera; family Polycentropodidae; genus Plectrocnemia; species Plectrocnemia conspersa. The sequence continues at coordinate 3,977,920 of NW_028277170.1, read as the reverse complement.
TTCAATTAAAAACAATGTGAGCAAGACTTTTAAAAGTTTGTGTATCAATGGTAAGGCATCTTAAAACATTTCAATCAAAGCAGAACCACTGGTTTTACTGCTTCTAAGCTTATTTATTAATTTATTGTATATATAGTGCTAAATAAAATTTCACTACAAAAATTATAAATGCCGAAAAGTGCAAAAAAATAAATAATATATTTTACTAGATTCTGTACCATACTATTTTTGTACCATACAATTTTTAAAATTTATTTTTAATTTCTGCAACAAATTAAAAAAGCTAGAATTTCTATAATTTATCAAAGCATATAAAACGTTCTTCAATTGAAAATTTAAATTTGCTGATCTTGATGCAATGCACAATTTATGTCGTTTGTTCTTTTTAAGATGAATTTAGAGTCAATACTATAAAATATTTATATTTATTAAAAAAATAAATAAATGTCGATTCATAGATATTTTGAGAGTAGCTGAAAACTTTACATTTTCCAACCGCACGAAACTAATGTCAAATGAAGGCGAAGAAACTTTCAGCGCATTCGGAAATTGTTCCGTACAAACTATGTTTCTTAGCAGCCACGTTAATTGTCTGAATATAAAGCAGATGTTTTAAATTGTAGAAAATATAATATTTTTATAAAATATATATTTTTATAAATAAGTCGAGATAAATATATAAATAGTATATTAATATTATTTTTTTAATTTAATATTCCGTATTTAAGAAATAAAGATGTACATAAATATAATACTAGAAATAGAGAAAATTTAAAGATAATTAAGTATAAGAAAACGAGTACGGCTAGGGGAATTATGTACGGAGGTTTTGATTTATATAATAGTCTTCCAAGAGAAATCCGAAACAGCAAAAATATAACGGGTTTCATAAATGGAATAAAAAAACACCTTCGTACATATAGAAATAAATTATAATATTAAGACTTTATTATTGTAAATTTTTATTTTTTCTTTCTGTTATGTAATTTTTATATATTTTTAAATATGTTTACTAAATTTGTTAGATGTAAAGATTAGCTATTAAGCTAAATAAATTAATAAAATAAATAAATAAATAAATAAGCTAAATGGGATAATATTTGATAGATTTTAATGATTTAAGAAATCAAAAAAACGACGGATTGTTTAAGTGTATTCTTGTAAAAATATTATTATTTTAAAATATGAGCCGTCGAAATCAATCGCTCAGAAGCCGTTAATGTTGTGAAAGGGTAAAAGGGCGGTGTTCAATTTCAAATAAAACAAATATACAATATTGCTTATTTTATTCATTGTTTTGGCCATCGATTAAATTTAATAATGAAAAAATGCAGCAGTCACTTTATCGATTCATTTAATAAATAAGTTTTTCGAACTTATTAGCAATACCTGATTTTTTCATATTCTCCACCAAGTCCATTTTTTTTAAATAAATATGCAAATAGTCATTTACCAGCGAATTTTAAGAAATAAACGGTTAATAAAGTTAATAAAATTTTAAACAATGTTTTGAAGTGCTTTAATCGACGGACACTACTACTTCAAAGATTTATCCATATTACTGCAGACTCTTTTTTATAAATTAGTACCACATGTGAAAATAATTTACAATCAAATGCAATATGAGTAAATTTACGTTTTACGTTACTCAAAAAGTTTTGATAATGCAATTTAACAAATATGAAATTCACACTGCGAATATTTTTTGTGTCAGTCTCATTTGATAAAAGCTACAAATATGTGTTTAGTTTTAAGTACGAATAATATACAAAAATACACATTAATAAACCAATTAATAGCTGCGAAAATATTTGACATTTAAAATTTAGAAAAGTACAACAAAAAATAGCAATTATAAAGGTATTTTATCCTATGCTTAAAAATGAGAGAGAAAGTGTTTTACGAAATAAAATTAATGCATAAGTTTTACGATCTATCTTTATCAAAATAACTTTTTATAACAATTTATGCGTTCTTCTTCAGGAAATTACAAAACTAATTAAAATATTAATTATAATTTGGACGACTACCGCAGAGTTTGAACAGTGTTTTACAACAATAAAATTTTATTTTTTAAGAAGTACAATGAATCTAAAGAGATTAAAAGCATTATCAATGCTATCAATAGAATAAAATATATTTGTCAAAAATTATTTGACCTATTTTAAAATAGCAGAAGTTTAATGAATAGATTTGATTGTGAAATTAAGATGTAATATTTTAATTTAAAAAATATGTTTGATATTTTAAATCAAGTTTCAGCGAAATGTATGTTAGTTTTTTATCTAACACAGCACGGCAAAATATAATATTTTAACCACTGCTTAAAAAAATACTAGTTAAGGCATTTATCTTACTTGAGGTTGACAACCTGAATTAAATAAAAATTAGATGAATATTGGATTGATTTATAAATATTTTTTAATAAGCAAAATTATTTTAATGATACAATGTATTTCTTATAATACTTTGAATAATATTGATTATGTAACGCTTTGTGTTATATAAGTCTACAATTTCTGAATATAAAATGGATTATTATTGCATTATAATACCTAGATCAGAATTGTCACATAAACTTATCCGAAGATTGCTTGCGTGGTGTAATTATACATTTTTTTAGTCAGAGCCGCTCCCTTTCTGAGCTCTCTGGGATTAATTTAGATTCAATCCAACGGGTGACAGAAAGACGAAAGGGCTCCGAAAAGGAAAAAGGGAATGAGAGAATAGTCAGTGGACAGTGGTATAGTATCTTTTGTATCGATTGTCGGGCTTTGGCGAAACGAGTGGGCTGGGTGGTTCATTTTAATTCAGGCTCCAGATAAGGACTTAACACGGAGAGCAAGGAAAGGGCGGAATTAAGAATGATTCAAAGTAATTGTTTTAACTGCTCAATGCTGATTGGCTATCACGCGACCGAAGGGTCTCTCATCGGTGTCTCCTTTTTGACGGACAATGTGACCGTTCGCCGTTCTTTAATTATTTATGGCCTCCGGCGTGCTTAATTACCATGGGATATTTAATTATGTATAACACTTTAAATTTCGGTTTTGATTTATTTAATATACACGTGTGGTTTCATTTAATTATTAAAAACATAGTGATACAATTCTTCATTGAAAAAAGAAGATTATTGAATTTAAATGGCTTACAATATCCTATTAATATATGTACATGCCACAAATATATAATAAATTGTTTTATTTAAACAATTATAATGGGTTACTAAATTCATAGAAACAGTACCAATATTTTGTGGTTTCATGTTTATATTTTTGATAGACATTTTTCGCTGCTAATATCACCAATGACACTTTTAAAAAGTATCAGCACTAGCAAAGTCTTAAGATTATTTACACGTGGCCAGCATTTTTGTGAAAACATGTAATCAAGAGTCTTATAAATAAATGTATAATAAATATTTTACCGACATTTAACCGTTAGCTATACCAAAACGTAAGTAATTATTATTTATCTATCAATTTATTGTTTATATCTTACTTTAAATAATAGTTTTGACATTTTAACCGCAAAATTCTGTTTTTAAGTATAGCTTGTTCTTCAGACACGTCTCCAAGGAAATATGCAGAAGTGAAGACTTTATTATTGAACATTAAACATTCCCAAAAGAAAATAGCAGTCATTGCAGGCATTACAAAGTCTGTGATTAACAGGAGCAGGAAAAAATCTACTAAAAGACACTAAGGAAATGTAGCAGAAAGCGGATCACCACACCTCGTACTGACCACAAAATCAGATATGTCTGTCTTTAAAATTGAGAAAAGGGTGTGGCCCCTCTTACCTTCATGGTCAACGAAAAAGGCATCAAAGCTTTCAAATGAGATTGGTTGAGGAGAACCTCATGAGTCATCGTCCAGATAAAAAATTTTGCCTCACAGTAGCTATGAAGAAAAAGCGGCTGGAATGGGTCAAAGCACACAAATTTTATTAGTTCTTAAGCTTTAAAAAATAAATTTTATGATTATGGTATTTTTTCATGTGTGCTTTTCTAATAAGTACACATTCCAAATTTTGGTGGACAAATCACTGTTCGTCCGATGACGCCCAGGAGAGAAATTTTATTCGGACTGCCTCGTAGAGACGGTCAGACACTGTCAGTATCATCTCCTTCAAGGGGATGGGACGCCTCAACATCGTGCAATGAATTATGAGGCAGAACAAGTACAGACAAGTACAAGTACATTTTTTCTTTGTAAAATTCACTTGATAAATTTTGACATAAGACGACTTGGGAAAACATGTATTTAAAAAGGGAACTGAGATTCGAAATATTTTAGGAAGCCTAAGACATTTGCCTTACTATTTAATTGCTTATTGATGTTTCTCACAATGTCCTCAATCCTTCTAAAAACTGTTTTCATTGAAAGACTGATAGATTGATTTAAATATATTTTCCCGGCTGCATCAAGCAAACATGACTAAATTAAAAAATGTGATTTTATTAATTATTAAATAAATAAATAAATTGATTATTTTTTGGAAAAAAACGAAAAATTCCGTTTTAAATTTTCAAACTTTTTTGATTATTCTTTCTGATCGTAACGACGCGTATTGCGTTATTTTAGTACAGACATAAAGTCGTCGCACAATAGACATAATTCACAATATTTTAAAAGCACGATATTTGATGTCAGCATTGCATGATGCACTGAAGGCATTGTCGAATTATAACTGCGTAACTTCACAGTGGAATGCAAAGCAATAGAAGCATCACATAGGTCATAGCTTGTAACTCCTTAACTTAACAGTTGACCGTTCCATTATAGCGTATACTTGTTTTCCGACACTTAACCTAGAGAATCGCGATCGCATCCCTTATTCTTGACCGTCGCAGCCAAGACATCAGCGCTTAATCTGCGTGAGCCATCCAGCTTATCAACGAATATAGTTCAAATAGATATTAAAAATGCAACATTATTGTTGTAGCCCGTTGGAGCTAAGATAATATTTTGACAAATATCCTTTTGAATAATCGATAATTTAAAAAAATACTATTTTTTAAATTATAAAATTGCTTAAGCTTATAACTATAAATATCAATTAAACACAAAGCTTCAGTATATTTTACTAACCCTAAAGATTGCGCAGATAAAAATTACCCTCGGGACTAAAGAATACACACACGTTGACTCATAATGCAAAATGGCTATATTAATCTGTGCCCGAGAGGGTGGATTAATACGTCGGGTGGGGGTGGTATTTGACGAAATCAATAAATCTCTCTCGGGGGAGGTGTTGATGTGTTTATCTAATAACAACCGTAAATATGTGCCAAATAAAGATAGGGTGAGACCCCGGTGCCGGATGAATGGATATGCAAAATATATGCGAGCGCCCTGCGCGCGCGAGATATACAGGATGCTTCTAATAAGCCGCGTGGCTGACCGTAATGAACGACCGGGTGGGCACGTGGCCTTAACAATTCGTCAGGAGGGTGTCAGATACATGCCATCTTTGACTTGTTAGGATAATGCTCCCTCGCGGATCACTGGCTCGATTAACTTTTGTTTGGACGAGTGTAAATAATGAATTGGCGTTTGATTGTGTGGCATTTGACAGTCGAAAAGTATTCGAGGGGCGCCGATGCAAAATCAGCAATCTCCTAATTTGGTGAGTATTGATATTCACTAACGCTATGTTTTTAAAAAAATATAATGTTGCTACTAATAATGAACGATAAAACAAGTCTCACAACACAAAGTAGAAAATGTAAAATAAATTTCCTACTTAGATTGAAATACTCTGTCAATAAAATTATGAGACCACCTTTTGTTTAAAGTAATTCTTACTCAAACAATAAAAAAATTATACTTCAAAAACCAAAAAGTTCAATGTCTCAAAAATATTTTTATTATTGTTGAGAAGATCAGTAGTAATACAAATATATTTTTATTTTATTTAGCAATAATAATAATAACCTGTTTTTCAAAATCAATATTTACCTAAATTTTTAATTAGTTCTAATGACGATAAATATTGCTGTTTAATAATTAAATCATTGCATTTTTTATCATTACTTAGCTAACCCATTAAGTACTTAGTTTTATTTTGTATATACGTATGTTACAGACTGTAATATCTATTTCATAAATTATTGCAAGAAATCAATGGTTCTCAATGCTTAATTGCATTAATTTATTTAACCAGTTTTCTATTATTATATTTTATTAATTGATTTTACTTTTTTTTGAATATTTGTCTTCAGTGAATTTAAAAAAAAAATATGTAGAAGTTTTAAATATTTTTATTAACCTCTTAATTAACACGGAAACATCATATTTTTAATGTATGTTTTATATTAAGTAATTTTTATTACTGATATAGCATTTTTATTTTTTAGAAATTAATTAAATTCAAGGATATCATAAATATAAATAAATTAAATTCAAACTATAATATAAATACTGATGAAGCCTACATTTCGATGACATGCCCCAAAATATTACAAGACATATCCATTTTTCTAGAATGTATTACATAATTTTCCAATGAAACCGTTTTTAGTGTTTTCTCCCGTTATATACCAAAGACCAATTAGACTATTTTTCATACACATTGTTTCATAAAGCGATTTTATATGAAGTTGCAAATCTAATTTTTTTTAATTTCACTACTTTTTCAAATTGAGCTTTTATTGAACGATAAAAACTTGCATTTTAGCTGAACAAGAATGGACGAATATGAGTTGTTCTTTGAGCTTTGATGGCTTCATATTAAAAACACTGTTTCTTTTCATTTTCATCGCGTCCATGCGAGTGAAACTAATTAACATATAATATTCATCATGATGCTATTTCTTTAAAAAATATTTTTTTAAAAAATTTTAATAATTTTAAAGAAAACATTTTATCAGGGTATAAAGTAATTCATAAAAAATCTCTATAGATTATAAAGTAAAATAATAAATATGAATAAAAAAATATGAGAAATAAAAATACATTTTAGATTTTTTTTTAAATAATTCACAATCTATGTATTTATGTTTTTAATTAAATTATTTAATTGTTGCCTTAATAGTAATCATATTTAATGTGACAATATGACTCTTGCGAGCTAAGAAAACAAGCAATTTGTATCTTAAATTAAATTACACTTTAATCTATTAATAATATAAGAGACTAATGTAATTCCGAATATGATATTTAGGGATATTATATAATTATTAATGATTAAAAACTTTATGTTTTTTTTTAATAAAATAATATTAAATAATTACAGTTTTGGAAAAATAAATACTAAATTTTAGATACGTGTGAAAGCAATAAAAATATTAAATATAAATTTTGCAAGTTTGTGGAATTTAAAAAATTAAAATCCAATATTTGTTTTGCTATGTAACATACAAAGTTATATAATAATAAATTGGTTTGAATTTAAAAATGTGGGTAAATAAGACATCTCCTGGTATCTCTCGAAGTGGAGAACTTAATATTTATATCCGTGTCGTAGACCCTCTTCTATAATTCAAACATTGACCCGTCTTTTATATTAACCTTAAGAGCTTACACAGGAGCAAATACACATATTCGGACCTTTAGTGCTTTTAGCCACTTTTAAATATGCATGACCACAACTCTGCCATTGCCATCCGTACAAATATAACGAGGATAAACTCTTAGTCGATGATATATTAAATGTTGCCTACCCGTTTATGAATGTATGCATCTATTATATAATGTATTTCGTATCGAGGTGGCTTAGAAGAAAACTTTTTGGTGACTAATGATAATAGATAGGCACGTAGAATGTATATATTTTATTAATGCTTTAAGTCGTATGTATAACTCTAATTCGATAGTTCGTAAGGATATTCAAGTATTATAATGGCATTGGTCCGAAAAAACATTATTATTCATCTCATATATTTATTTATTAATTTAAATTAAATTCAGAACATGGTGACCTAACAGGCTGTTTAATCATGATGGTAAAAAAATAATAAATAGTATTATTTTATTACACAAAAAAAATAATTTAAGTAAGATGAAAAAAAAAATACACAAATACAAATTAAGAAAGAAAATAAATATAAAAATAAACCGAACCAGCTCCTCATATCTAATATTAAATAAATCAACGAACAATGCCTGCGTATTGAGGAGACTGATTGCGACAGCCATATTAAAAGAAAACGCGATCGTGATTCTTGAAAATTAAAGAATTTCTCGAGAATACAATTTTTTTTTTTTTTTAATATGTATTTTCCGTGTAAAGAGAACCTACACTTACTCTCAAAAGTGACTCCATGATCATTAGTAAAAGCTATAATTAAAATATTTAAAAAAAATGTAAATGAATATCCATATATACAATTCGTACGTTGATGAGAGGTAATTTATAATAATTACATATTATTTTAGTTATTACTATCTGATTTATTACTAAATGCTTTGAAAGCAATTTTGATATATTACACAAGTAGGGCATGTTAAAAAGTTCGGGGGTGAGTTCGGCTAGCTAGAGTGGCTTTTGGTCAACAACTTGTAGAATGGCGGTTTAGTTTCTCTTGCCACAATAGTGAGTTAATGGCCCCTCACGCTGTTAAGTCGCCAACATAAAATACGTTATGGTTATGTGTGGTGTCAGCTTTAGAGCGTTACACCAAATCGGCGTTGGTCACCGTCCATTGTCATCGTTTTGACATATTGTATCATTTTCCGGCTTCCGTTTCCTTTTTGAAACAATTTTTATTTATTGTGTTCACCCATCCCGCCCACAATTGCATTAAATGTGTCATATAATATTTTATTACACTTAAAACATAAATGGTTCTAAAAGAGTTGAAGTAGAAATTTATATTTATATAAAATAATACTCTATTTAAAAATGTTATTTTTAATAAAAAGAAATTACTTGTTTTGTGTTTCTAATAATTCTTTAAGATTTACTGATATTTTTAAAGTGTCATAACTAAATCGGACGAATGACTAGTAATCATCCAGATTGTAATGTTTTTACACATGAAAGTTTTTCATAATAATTTATATGAGTCTTTCTGTTTAGGATCTAATATAATTTTACTTTAATGATGATCTTACAATACATATATTTCTGCAGATTTTTAAACACTAACCCAATAATCTTCTGGTGCTAACGATTATTCAAGAATTTATTCAAAAGTTTATTTTTATTACCAATGGAACAGCACGCGTTCTTTTCAATATAATTTTTAACTTGATTTTCTAAGATAGTAATTTAAATAAACTAAAGAAGCGTATATTTATTTATATATATTTTAAGAAAAACTATGAGCTATTTGCGGAGTTTTTCATTAAATCTAAATCAATTCTGTTGTGTTACTGAGCCATGAAAGTAATTTTAGAAATATCTATATTAATCATATTTATTCTTTTTTAACATAAAAAAATGTTTTTGTAACTTTAATGCTATTAATTTAAAATAACTAGATTGATTCTCTTTCACAAATGTTTCTTCAAAAATACATATTTTTTGCTACTTTTTCTTTTAAAAAATAATAGTATCATCATTCTCGACTCCAACTTTTTTGCAAGGTTTGACTTAAATAAAAATTTCAATAAAATAATCTTAAAATATTTAATTTATTTTTATATATTTTATGAATTTATTTTCATGTAAATAGCAATAAAGAAGAAAAAACGAAAAATAATTTATAATTTTTGGTATACTATTTACAGTATATTTATAACAGGATGTGAGTCAGATGATGTGTTAGCGAATTAGTTCTGAGAATAATTAGTAAATATATACTATTTCTAATATATCATATGTAAATATGACCAGTGTAGAAACATGACCCTGGATGTCATTTGCTTGGATTAGTGCCGTGCCATTGTATGTGTCTACGTGTGACTATGTGTCTATTAGATTTGATTTGAAGTAGATAATAACTTTTGTTTACTTCATATTACCGACTTAAAACGCATGGCGCACTACGAAAAATTAAAAAAAATTTGGTCGGGGTGGAAAGGGTTATAAAGCAGTCGGAGTCGGTCGATTTTTTACGACTTCGACTCCGCTTAAAATGCTCTGATTCTGTTCCAGCTCCAAGTCTGACTCAACAGATCTGATATATATATTTATATCAAAAACAATGATATAATATGAAATGATTTCTGAGTATTTTGCCAAAGCAAAATAATAAACATATTTTTATTTTCATAAATATAAATATGCCAGTAACTGATATATAATATAAATTAGGTTAAATATATGGATCTAATTTTTTCTTAAAATTAAAAAAACTTACTTTAAAAATATGATGTAATTGTTTGTAATTATTATTAAGTGTTAGGTAAAAAGTACCTGATCATAATTTTTTGCCAATAAATTAAATAAAATATACAATAATTTTTCGAAGAAATTTGTAAATATGCAAACAAATACAGACTTGCAAACTAGTTAAGAATATATTATTTACTTATATAAATTAAGCATTATTACTGATAAACTTTAGATATGGTTTTATCTCTGAATCAAAATTATTTTTTATCTTACTCCTTTTACATTAAAACACCTAATCATAATTTTTTGCTCATAATCTGGCTTTAAATATATTTTACAGTTTTCTTGATATTATATATCATAATAAATATGAAAAAAGTTTTTTATCCAAGCAATTTGTTATTAAGTAATCACTAAGTTAAAAACTTTTAAGGGGGAAATTTAATATATATATATAATTAGTAATAAAATATAAATCTGGTTATATCTTTGAATGAAATTTCTATTTTATCTTACTTTATTAACATTAAAAAATCCTAATTTTAATCTAGTTTTAAATAGATCATACATTCATATTATTAGGTACATCATAACAAACAATTCTGATAAAATATAATTATATTTTATGCGCTAAATAAACTAATTACTTGCAAATATACTATCATCGATATGTTATAATCAATAATTATAAATTATATGTAATATTTCATTACATATTTTTTTTTTCATTACATCAGCTTAATAAAAACTTATTTTTTTCTACCTAAAAATTTAAATTGATTTAATAATGATTTTTATTTATAATATTTTAATGGTAAAGATAAAATGCTAATAAATTCAAATCAACTTGTCATAATTTAGTAGATTTATCTGTGCTGTACCTAATGAAAAGATGCTGTTTAAATTCAATAATAATTTGTTTAAATTTAATTAAAATATGCGACGTTCATAAGCATTTATATAAATTAATTGCCCGATGTACTTTATTAACAATGTCAAAAAGTAACCATATGTTTTTTTAATAAAACAGATATTAATATATTAGGCTTTCGCTCTTTTATGATGTTAAAATCATGTGTAATAAATGCTTTTAAGTATATTAAAATAATTTGCTAAATAAACTATATCCTTAACCAAAAATAAATTTGCATGTCTCTCGTATTTTAAATTAAAGCCTAGTCAATAGCAGCAGTAATCCTAGTGGTCTAATCGTAAATAAGGCAAAAGTTTATTTATGTACTAGTGGTTGTCGCAGAACAGCTACCACGTTGTGTCATAATAAATGTCACGATTCTCTTTTTCACACACAAACACACTGGCACGAACACTCGCGTGCGTTTGTATAACACAGAGAAAAAAGAGTGGAAACCTGTGGAAAGGGCCGGGTCAACCTACCCTGTAACGGACGTTGTCCACCCCGAAAAGGACGTCTTCGGGGGGTTGAACTTGCCGCAGAATGTGTCTTATTTGGTCTGACAAGTGATTTTTCTTGTGAGAGGGAAATGGAAAAATATCCACTCTCTTTGTAAGGCGAGCGTGAAGAACGGGACAGATAGAACAGGGACGTGAGTCGGTGATGTCCCAGTGATTGTCATTGTAAAGTGTACGTGCACAAACTCACAATGTGCGTATAACTTATACGCCTATTTTATTATCGATGCCATTATTAGACTTTATGGATGGGTCGATACCACGAGATTTTAATACAATAACTTCCGAACAAATAACATACAAAATATCATATAAATAAATAAATATAAATAAATATATATATATATTAATATAATATTTGTGACTTTCAGCAGGCACTTAGAGAGTCGCGATCGCGTCCCTTATTCTTTACCGTTGCGGTCCGTATGACAGCACCTCTTGCAAAATCCATCCAGCTTTTCAACGAGCTTGCCAAACACATATATATAAGAGTAGCTGGAAAAAAATATGTGCGATGATGCTTATTTTTAACTGTTTTTTTTTATTATTTTATTTTTAATATGTAATTGTATATTTATTGCTAGTATATTAGTTTATTTAGTTATATAAAAAATGTTATTCGAATGTTTGACAGGACCTACTAATCATTTAAATTTATATAAATAATTAATTTTAATTGAAAGGGTTGTGTTTTAGATTTAATTGATATTTTTTATTTATGCTAAAATTCATTTGAGAAATATACGTTTATGAAAGTAATAGATATATACATTTATTTATTTATTGTTTTTTTTTCTTGACACAAATCGCATTTAATTCCGTTGTAGTATACTTATACATTGAATGTAATATAATAATGCTAGTCGCTTCACGCCATCTTTATATACAGCGCCGGACAAAGAGATTCCATTTTGTGACAATATTGTGTACACACGTTTCAGAAGGATCTGTGGTTTGCCAGGGGTTTTCCCTATTATGTATTAGGCTGTGCTTGGCGCTTGTGCTGGAATAGCTAGACCACTCTGTACTTCAGGGGTCAAAAACTTTTGTTTATTGTAGAAAGAAATAAATATGTGACTGTCATAACATTGCTTAATTATTTATTTATAAAATAGTTAAATGATCTAGGAAAAAGATATAATAAAGTAAAACTATCAACCACAAATTTACATTTGCAGTAGCCTCGTTTAATTTTGTTAGTAATTTTTTATAAAAAAAACATTAATAAAAAAGTAGTTATAGTGCTTATAAATATTATTTTGACGGCGACAAAAATAAATAAAAATATAAATCTAATGTTTTTGAGATAAACGTAAAACAATAATAGAGGATGGGCCTTTCCAACATTTTGTTTCATTTGACGATTAAATTCTGTGTATTTCGGTCATAATAGACACAACCAAAAAACATTATATTTACAAATATTTTTCGAAAGCGTAAAAGCATTTTTTTGTTAAGAAAAAGTATCATGAATTTTAAAGCGGCACTAGTCACTTGGGTATACAAATTGTATACAATGAACAAGTATACAAATTGTTTTATTTAAAGATTTTTTCAAATTTATTAAAAAATTCGAATATTCTTATAATTAAAAATCGGACAAATAAGTCCGGAAGTTAAAATATAAAATAATAAAATTATTATTATAGATATCTCTTATAAATATATTGAACAAAATAGGTCCAACATGTGATACTTGCGGTACTCCACTAGTAACTGAAAATATGTCTTATATAGCTTTAGATACAATTTCTTAAATAGCTTTAGATACAATTTGTTTGGTAAGTGATTACGTGCATTGTATTGATGAAATTCGTTTACAGTAGTCTTATGTAAACAAATCATATGGTCTTTGAAGTTATACTTGTTCGTATATTATCACCCTCGGGCAAGGAAATGGTTGGCCGCCGCTCTCGCACGCCGAGTAACTTATAGGGCTGTCGGCCATAATATAATATAGTATATAGAAGCCGTACGAAAGGGTGTTAAGATACTACGTGTCGCAATCAGTAGGAGAGAAATTCTGTTATTATATACTCGACGCGGTGGATTTTTATATCGTTTTGTGGAACGGGACTCGAACCCTCGCCACCCACCGCCTTCCCGCCCTCCGTTGTTGCAATTTCTTCGCTTCTTCTTTCGCTTCTTCTTCTTCCTCAAGCTCCACCCCCTACACCACAACCACCGCCACCACCACCGTTGCCGACGTTTTATTATTTCGCGCTTCGTGACTCTTTTGACAACGCGGGGCACGTAACACTCTTTGACCGAACGACGCGGAATTGTGCAAAGTGTTAACACCGAACACGATGTGCGATCGAATCCGACGCATTATCATCGCGCGGTGAATTCATTTAAGACTGCGTGGGTAGAATTCTAAATAAAGTGGGTTGTGTGGGTGTAACTGAGTGGTTTTTGTATGAAAATAAAATTTGCCAACCAGAAACATTTTTGAGCGATTTCAATAAAAAAATTGAAGGTTTAATTTTTTCTCTCTGTGCTATATTTATTTATTTATACTAATAGGTCTCTAGGAATATAATTGTGATTTATGTACTTCTAATTTCAATACATATTCTAACCTTTGAAGATTGGTAGTCATAACCGATTTTTTTTTTAATTTTTTGATGCAGACTTGCATCTAAATCATATCCACAAGTATTTTCTGCTAGAAGATGTCTTGACAAATAAGACGAAAGATTACATATTTGTCTCATCTGATGAAATGCAAAAATTATAATTTTTCTACATTTAAATTAAGACATTATCATTTGTTATTTTATCCACCTAAGAGATTCTTAACATTTGTCTGCAGCACTACATGAGTATTTATGATTTTATGTTTAACAAAAAATCGCTGCGAAGCAAATTAAACATAAATATAAGTTAATAATTAATTAATTTCCCAGGATGCGAGTTAACCCGTTGCGATCTTGATGCTATGTTTGGACTTCAAATTTTAACTAGTGATCTCAATGCTATCAACCTGAATTGGAATTGTTCTGAACAAGGACACTATTTTAAACTTTCCAAAATCATAACTTATGCCATACACTGTATGGTATAGGTTATGATTTACAGAGTCATGCTGTATGGCATACAGCATAACGTATCAATTTTTTAAGAGTAATGTTCAGATCTTAGATATGCAATGCATTAAGGTTTTGCTCTCGAATTACCTTCCTGTGTTTTCTTACACTAAAGAACAAGGTCGAGGTTATCCCTAAAATTGTCTTTGAGTATTAATATGCTAATTAAAAGGTTTCAAGAGTATTGTCAAGTCCCATCTAGTGATCAAACGTTAGAACCATACTTAAAAATCGACAATAACATTCATTATTTAACAACCGTAATCAAACTTACTTAGAAATTAATAAAGCAATTAAAATTTAAAATAAAATGAGAAAAAAGTTGTAAAAAATAAATCTTTGCTGTTTAGAACGTTCATAAATAAATTGAGTGATCAAATTCAGATCATTAGAAACAAAACGGGATGCTGTTAGCTCAAAAAAATAAAACCATGAGATATTTAATTATGGGAAAAAAATTGTTTAAAAATAAACGCATAGAAATTCCACCATTGCAAACTAGAAATATAGCTAAAAAATATGCTATTCAACGTTTATTTAATACCCTATGAGTTGACTGAAAAATGAAGACACTCTAAAACTGAAAACATATTAAAAAAAATCAATATGTAAAGTTAGTTTAGAGGAAATTTAAACCCATAATTGCCATCTCTTTCTCAGTGACTGCGTTAACGCAAATAGAGTGTAGGATGTATTGCCTCTATATTTAAAACATTTATATTATTTTTTGGGTTTATTAAGTTGAATGTATCTATTTAACACTGGCAATTAAATAAGTGTAATAATAACTGAATATTTGAACAAAATAAAACATGAGAAAGTGTAAGTTAGTTTTATGAATTAATGAACTAAAAATGAACTTCATTATCGATATTCAATTTTTAAAAGTAAATGTTGAATGTAAATATTATTATGTTAAATATTTGCAGTCCCTAAACTAATCGTCAAAAGTTTAATGTATGTTTTAAAAGTTGGGTCATATAAAACACGAATTGAACTAATTATAACTGACACTACAATTACTTTCCTGTCATACCTAAATATATAGTTGCTGATAAATTTAACTATTATTTTACCGTGTTCATGTTCATGTAATTTAAAAGCACTTTTTTAAAATGTATTTTTGTCATATTTAATTCCGTTTTACAATTAAGTTCTAGCATTATTATTCAAAATATTTTTTTTTAAACATATAAATAATTTTTATACACACCTGTGTTTATTATTTAAAATGAGTTTTGAGTTTCTTTATAATAAAATTGTATATAAAATATAAAAACTAAATCAATGTCAGAGTATTAAAGAGCTAAATAGTGCGGATGACCTAACGCTAACGGTCATCAAAAGAGGACGCGATCGTAAGACGTTCCGAAACCCAAATTGTATTATTTAGAATTGAATTGGACTGTCAACAGCTTCATTTAGTTATTTAAGGAAATGCTTTGCGAGGACACATCCAATCGAATCACAGTGCTCTTAAAAGAAAGGCACTGTGATAATAATCGAATATTTTCTTATCAAGAACCTTTTCTAAACTTTTTATATTGGAAGGAAGTATTTGGTTATTCGAGGATCTAAAATTATTGATCACTATTAAATAATTTTGTGTTATAAATCATGATCGGCAAATTGAAACGTTCTTCATATTAAAACCGAGCAACTTGAAAGTTTTTTACAGACGTCGTTTATATGTAAAGAGAAACTCCACTTGCTCTTAAAAGTGATTCCGAGATCTATAGTGGAAGTTTCTTTAGCCATAATGTTCCCACCAAGATCTGATTATTTTGATGGTAAATAAAATCGTGGAAATGACATATTATGGCATTTTAAAATACTAGAGGGCAGATGGTTGACGGAATTTCATCTCAACAGAGAATCAAAATTACTATATATAGAAGAAGAATCCGCAATATATTTAATACATATAAACAATTGAAAATCATTAGTAAACAAATAAATTTATTAATTAAAATACTGTTAAAAAATTAACGACGATGTAATAAAAAATACGCTGAAATATGATACTGAGAAAAAACCCCGTCGATTTTAATAATGCCTAGGCAAGCGGTGAAAAGTGTCATTTTCGTATAGCCGATGAACGGAGTGTCTCCGTTCCAGGGCCGCTCCTTGCGAGTCCCGCGGGGGCCCCTCAATTTCGGTGCCCAAAGTCTCCGTTATCCATCACACGCCGGCAACATCGGTATACGGCATTCAGTCATCCGGCGGAAAATGACAAAGGGCAACGTGTTTGCGCCCTTCCACGGCCCCGGAGATTTCCCGCTTCCGGCGGGCGGGGTGTGACAGGGCCGGCTTTAGGGATGGGGGCGGGCCCACCGCATCCCCGAAAAACATTTTTATAAAGCATCCACTTTGTATTCATGGGTTGTGCCGCCATGTCATAATAACTCTGTCAACACGGGTCCGCGATACCCCGAGACCCGGCTTTAAAGGATTACTTCCCGATAGTTTTATTATTATTCATCGTAGCACACACCACCAAATTAAATTAAATCTATAAATCGAAACCTTTATTAAATGTTTTTAAATGTATATTGAGATATGTGTCATTTGCGTCATAAGTTAAATACATACCGAAGTGATTCCTTAGCGAGATTGACATTTTATTATTTGTATTTTTTTCATAAGATTTGAACCATTAAGACTTTATAACAAACTATATTTATTATTTTTATATGTTTATAAGTGATATGGACATCAAATTTTACTTCTTTTCAGCTCATCAACTACTTTAACAAACAGCTTATTCCGGAAAGAGCACTGAACCATAAAATAATTCATCGCATCACAAGCGTAAAAAATACATATCCAGAAATATTTTTAAACATCTAACTAATATAGATTTTTATACAAGTAGGCCATAAATTTATGCAGTTTTGAAATTGCTTCTAAGCGGAAACCAAGCAAAAAGAGAAGTTTGGTCCTTGGAAATTTAGCCGCAATGGATTGATTTCGGGGGAAATGAATTTATTTTACGTAAAAACAACGATTAATATGTGATTGGTAGGCGTCTCAGTACCAATTATACATTGTGAACAATCACGTTATTGGGGGGGGGGGGGCAGTTGGAGACATTTTCATTCTGAATAATATACCAATTTTTTTACTATTTTTTTTAATACCTAATTAAATGTTTTATAAAATTTAATTTTTTATCTACAATTACTCCTAAGTATTTTATAATATTAACAATTTCTGTCCCAGAGTTATGTATAATATATTATCATCTTACATATTTTTATAATTAATAATAAACAAACATCTAGTTTCAGTACATTATTATTAATTCATTCTTTAAATTATCTAGAAATTACTTAATATTATTACTTATGCAATACATTAATGTGTCGTCCGCAAACAGATGTATTTTATACTTTTTTACATTACTAACTATATTATTAATATATAATATAAATAACAATGGTCTACATTCAGAGCCCTGTGGTACACCGCGATATTCATATTGAATTTTTAATTAAAAATTAAATTTGTATAAATATTTTGAAATGTTTTACAACTGATGCATTTTTTTATACCAATGCGTAAAAAGGGTAAGTCCGTTCCAGATGCTTAAAAATATGCATGCTTTTTTCAAAGTTTTTAATACATTTACTGCAATATCTTTGCTTTCGTAATTTAAAAATTACATTATTTATCGGAGAATAAGAATTTTTTTTTTTGAATTAGCAGGTATACCATAAAATTTGTTTGCAGGCGAACTTAAATTTTTTTATAATAATATTAAAAGATCTTTATCTTGCTTGAGAAATGAAAATTAAAAAATGAAGCAGCAATAAATATTATTGACAATTATTTACGATTCAGGTGTAAATACGGAAGCTCGTTATATTTTCATAGCTCGACAATGTAATCAATCAAAGTTGGTATTTTTTTCAACATTCAACATTCTCATAAACGATCATCAGGCACGTACGGTGAGATAGTTTCCATTTACGCCCTTATCTCTCACTCACTCTTGTTACTTAACACGCGAGCGAATGAAAGGAAAAGTATTTCACAGTACGCGCCTGCTGTTCATCAATAATATAAATATTATTAAAAGTACATACTATACAATACATATATTTTTTATTTATAAAAAATGAATTCTTAAGATAATCTAAAAGCAAAAATAAAAACTTTTACTGTCTCCCCAAATAACTTTAGATCGTGAACAATTACTCATAACATATGACAAATTATGTTGAATCCTTTTTAGAAATCTGTAACTATTTTTTACTGCATAAAGAGACTTCACTATTGTTTTAATTATGGAACGAGCGAGACAAACACAATGTTTTTATACTATCAAAATTTGGCGAATGTGTGCAAAGACTGCAAAAGTACTGCAACTGTACTATTACTGATTATGCATATTTTTTCACGCTTTTCATGTAATTAGTAATATGGATGTGCTAGATAAATACAGACAGGATCCATTTAAAAGTTTCAGAATCAAGTGTTGCGATATATTAGCATACAGAATGCATAAAATAAATTATTTAAATAAAAAATAAATATTTGATAAACAATTTTAAAAGTATGTAAAGGAATGCTACAAAAAATAATAAGATTAACTATTGCCTTTGATACATCTATGTAAATACACATAATGCGTGTGTAGTTTACACGGCGCCGTCTATTTATTAGTACTGGTGGTTATTATTTTTTTTAATTTACTAAATAGCATTTTAACACTCACCGTACTATCCACTCATCTTAATGGTTATGAGATAATAATACCGGTGTTGGTGTTGCATGGTGCTTAAACATGTGAAATGTCACACGTCAGATCTATTATAAAATACACTTGTCATACTAGATCGTGACTGTTGACACAATTGCATAAATTAATAAACTGAGAGAAACGAATACGATAAATGGCGCAAAAACGTCTGAAATAAATATATCCGAAGCTACTTCTAATGTAAAAAAAAAACACTTGAGATCGTCACAAGATATTCCATGTTGATAAAAAATTGCAAATTAGTTTTTAACCATAAATTATATCAATTGCTTTGTTTACATTAGCTCCGGTTACATATAAGTGCTTTTAGTTTTAAAGTGCACAAGGATCATTTTTAAGAAGTATTATTTATTTATTTTGTTTAGCTAATATAGCTAATGGTTTAATCTTATTCAATCTTAAACAATCCAGCATTTGCGTTGATTAGCTCATTTAGTAGATGCCTATATGTATCATAATGAGCAAGAAATAAGTATTTTGCAAATATAAAAATAAAAACTTACGTTAAATTGTATAGTTTTTATATTTGTTTAATTGTATGTACATATATCTCAGAGATCGCAAACCTTCGGTCCCGGTCCAAGAACTAATTCACGTCCAAGCATGTGTTGGACGACTGACGCCCGTGTACCAAACACGAGATCAATACCCGGACACAAGAGCGGATTTATATTGGCTCTTTACCGCTAACTCACGGGCGGTGGGGTTGGGGGATTCGGGGGATTGTGGGTTAGGGGGGTGGCGAGCCGGAAACCCAACGATAAGACAATGTCAATATTTTCGCAATGTCATCAGGGCCGAATTCGTATATGTTAACGTGTTTTAGATATATTAAAAAAACTTACATTGATCGTACAATAAAACATTGCGTAACTAGAGAAAGAAGATTATATTTAAATTTGGGTTAGCAAGATGCTGCATATATTTTAATTAACGTAAAATATTTAAGAACGGAATTTCTTCTACACATAAAGACCTGGATGGTAACAGCAATTTTGCAAAATTTATGGATGTAATGGGTATCATTAGAAGAATAAAATTGGAATTTCGCTCATGTAAGTTGATTATCAACAGCACCTTTGAGTAGTTTTAAAAATGTTAAGCGATATACAACTTTATGGGAAAACTCAGTGAATCATATCTCAACGTTTCTAAAACGTTTTACATTGACGGATCAAAGTCAAGCATCTTAGAAGTTTTTTTGAAGATTTTAGAGAAAACCTTCACTTTGAAATATTAAATAAAAGTTTCTCTAGCTAGAACATAATATTATTTTATGATATATGACAGCAATAAGTAATGTCGTTTTTGAAAATTTTCAAGTTAATGTGTTGTGTTATACCCCTTTACCTAATTTCTCTTCGGTACAATTTCTATAGAGCTGCATATTGTATGAATTTAATATAAAAGGAAATGCAACAGCGGCTACAAAAATATTTATGAAGTTTATGGCGACATATTGGATGTCAGATGTCAGAGATGGCTTAAAAAATTCAATCTGGTGTTTTTGATTTTAAGTATCATATTAACCTCATAGTGGACCACACCGCACAAAAGGAGTATGATAGTCTTACAAGCTTAAATAAATATATCTAAAGGTAACCAATATAGAATTATTAAATAAGATTATTTTAACGTGGTTGTATATTTTGATTTCATTGTATATTGATAGTTTGGAGCTTCTTCTTATAAACCAATATAGCTTTCTATATTATATTTCAAGTTATTTTTTTATATGTTCCTTTAACCGCAATTTGCTGTCCAAAATCATGCCAAGGTATTAGCTATATTTTTGAACGTGATAGTGTTGCCAGCATAAGATGTAGGAAAGTGTATACCAGTGTCCACCGAAACACAATTCGCAGAAAACATATAGTAAGTTTACTTAATCTGATTCAAATGTTTTAATTTTAAAGGACGTCATTGTAGTTTAATCATCGTTTCGAAGAGCATGTACTGCTGTAGGCAAGGTAGAAAACATGAATACACGTCACGCGAGTCAATCACGCGTGACACGGTTCACCCTGTGCTTTCCACACGTGTCCAATTATGACCGCCAGCTAATTATATAGCGATGGCACGCCGTCATCCCGCCCCCACCTTTCCCACCCTCTATTCTTACTCCTAACAGCCATAGGTGTGACTTACCCTACACGTGTTTTGATCTGCGGAAACATGGCGGCGGTGTCGGTCACGCGATCTGGCAACCCTACAATTATGTGCGCTATGCAGCGCGATGGCCGACATTGCCCAGCATGGCCGAGCATGGCCACACTGGTTGGGCGTGCGATATTGCCTTGATTTATTAATGACTCAATTCTGACGGACACGCCATGTTGGGCTCATCACGAATATGGAAAATTGCGTTACAGCCCCTTTAACAAGGGAATTGATTGTGTTTTTACCACTAGCGTACGAAGTTTGTAGAGCTATTAAACTCATTAAAAAGCCTATACTATTGAAAAATATATTTAGGTATGTATGAGCTAATATTGACCGAAGGTAATCTTTTGCTCATATAAGGTTAGCAACAGGCGGACCATATTTGTTTTTAATGCAAAGGCATCATTTTTTAATTTCAACTCTTCTACTAATTAGTAAAATGTTAAAAATAGAAGAATCTACTGTGCTTAAAGGCATTTATCAAATTATTTTTTTGCATGTGTGATAATTCAGCAATAAAGTTAAATTCATTAAAAATACTTAAACAATGACAAAACCTCTCGATACAGTTTTTTTAAAAAATATTTTTTGAGCTATAATTGTAAATAATAACTATCTGGAGTACCTCAAAACAGTGAAAGATTGACTGCCGTACATGTACGGCGATACCGCTCAAAGAATTAGGAGCAAGTAGAGGTCTTCTCTACATATTGTATCCTAGTGCATTTTAGGAGCGTTGAAATACGATTCACAGTGTTCTCGCAGAAAATTTTATCGCTAAGTATTTATGTAAATAGATGAAGGGCTGAATTTATAACCAAACTTTTTTCGAAGAATTTCTGTTTTGAGTTCCGGAACGTCTTCGAGAATCAATATTGCGTTCTCTTATTTTTTTAAAAAGCTTTATTATAAGATTCACTGTGTTCTCCCAGAAAGTTGTATGTTATTAAGCATTTTTTCGAATTACTAAAAGGTGTTTTCGACAATTAAACTATTTTTGAGAAATGCCAGTTTTTGGTTTTGATAGGCATTCATGATTTGGTTTTGATAGGTTAATGAATTTTTCAAGTTTTAAATACATAAAAAAATATGTATTTAATATTTGGTATCAATTTGATAAGTGCTGATTTAATCAGTATTAAAAATCAATCTTCATAAGTATGCTTTAAGCTATAGCAAAAATTTAAGCTATATGAAACTGCATTACAAGTAGTGATAAATGATTGGCTGTTGGCTAAGGATACAAACAAAATCATTGGAGCAGTTTTCTTGGATTTCAAGAGAGCCTTCGAAACAATAGACAGAAAAATAATGTTAAAGAAATTGGAGAGTATAGGTATAAGTGATATAGTTTTAAGATGGTTTAATAATTACTTATATAGAAGAAAACAAAAAGTTAAAATAAATAATGTATATTCTGAAGAGAAATTAGTGTCTTATGGAGTACCACAAGGGTCTAAATTGGGACCATTGTTATTTGTTTTGTATATTAATGATATAGTTAATAACGTGAAAAAAATGTAAAATTCATCTATTTGCGGATGACACATTAATGTATTGCATAGGTGATAACATTAAAGAAATTGTAAATAATTTAAATAATGAATTAAGTATATTAGAAATATGGTTAAAGAATAATGTACTTAAATTAAATGAGAATAAAACTAAATGTATGTTTATTAATTATAAAAATGTGTTAGATAATAGTACCAAAATAGTAATAAATAACTCTAGTATAGAAATAGTGGATAATATAAAATATTTAGGAGTAATTGTTGATACAAAATTAAATTTTAAAGAACATTGTAATTACATATTAAAAAAAAATAGTAGAAAAATAGGTTTATTATCTAGATTAAGAAATATATTAAGTATAAATACAAAAAAAATAATTTACAATAGTATAATATTGCCCCATTTTAATTATTGTGCAACACTATTAAATATGTTAAATAAATTAGACAAACAAATGTTGCAAAAATTACAAAATAGGGCAATGAGAGTAATCTTAAATAAAAATAGATTAACTAATTGTAAAAGTATGATTGATAGATTAGAATGGTTGAATGTTCAAGAAATATTGAGTATGAATGTTTTAGTATTTATATATAAGTTAGAAAATAATATGTTACCAGAATATTTTAATAAGTATTTAATAAGAAATAAAGATGTACATAAATATAATACTAGAAATAGAGAAAAATTAAAGATAATTAAGTATAAGAAAACGAGTACGGCTAGGGGAATTATGTACGGAGGTTTTGCTTTATATAATAGTCTTCCAGAGAAATCCGAAACAGCAAAAATATAACGGGTTTCATAAATGGAATAAAAAAACACCTTCGTACATATAGAAATAAATTATAATATTAAGACTTTATTATTGTATATTTTTATTTTTTCTTCCTGTTATGTATTTTTTATATATTTTTATATATGTTTACTAAATTTGTTAGATGTAAAGATTAGCTATTAAGCTAAATAAATTAATAAAATAATAATAATAAAATAAATATCAAAGGATATTAAATTTATTTACAGAAAGAGTTTCGTGTTTCGTTTCGAGATCAGTAGAAATGAATCGGCAATGAAGTAAATGTCATTTAGTAAGGATTTTACTAAAGCTTGTCATGATTTAATTTATTACAACTTGCTAGGTTTGGATCTTACTAGATTTTTTTTTTAATAAAACTTTTCAAATCTTAATATTGTCAATAAATATAACACAAGTCGTCTGAATAAATTGTCACATCAGGAATTTTTCAATGTTCTTATCACGACATTTATATTTATAATGCTATCTTCAGAAGTCATATTTATTAGGATCATTCCCACTTTTTGCCGATGGCCTGGAAGTATGTATTCCATTGATTGTAAAAAACTTTAATTTTATATTAATATAAATTAATTAATATTCGAATCATTGTTTACTTATTAAGTTTTACAAACTCTTTTTAGTTCCCTAGTATATTGATATTGTTAATTCAAAAAGTTGAATGAGTAATATTTTAATCAGATTACCTTATATCAATCGTCAATGGTTACCAGATGAATTATGGCATTAACATTGTACATCAATAATACGCGGATACAAAATCTGGGCATTATGGGCCCGTCCCTTTTATGTCGTGCGATTCTCGTGTCAAAACGAGCAACAATTTAACAGTATACCTGTCAGGAACTTGCGCTGGATGTCTCTGTGTCCAACAATTCCCTAACTAGATTAATATATTTACGTGTGTTAAAAATAATAAAAGGCTGTTTGTGCTCCGGCCATTTACCATTTTTAGTCGTTGTTGTCCGTTACGGGGTGGGCCATTGTTGATCCGGTCATATAAAGCAATATATGAATGAGCGTTACAGATGGCTTTTTGTTGGAATTGGGGTGAAAAAGATGACATAGGAGAATGACGGAGGAGAAAAAAATAGGACGTCATCATCGACTCGAGTCTTTTTTCCAGTTTTGACTGAAAGGAAGAATGGAGCCTTTCGTAGAATCTGTAGGAAATGGTATAAAATCACACGTGCGACTGGTGTGACTTTTTAAAAGTGGTTCGTGGAATGCTCATTTGTGAGGTCGGTTAAAATTATATTAGATATGATAATAAATAACAATAAATTATCAATTTTAATTGCTATTCAAGAGCTTAGAACATTTTTGATCTTCTGGGCCACAATGTCTGATAAAATCTTTAAAGATCCACATATATAATTATCATTGGATGATTACCACTTTACTTTTAACAGAATAAAAAAATACCATATAATTATTAATGTGAATTCTAAGCTACTCAGTGTATAAATATGTTTTTTAAACTTGCGATAGTAAAAGTATTTTTAAAATGCTTGTTTGAATTTTACTTTTTGTATGCTTCCTACGAAAAAAAATAAACGTCATTACCAGGACATATTCTAAAAATTCACGGTATTTTTCAATATGCAGTTATTTGAGTCGAAAAATATATTGGGATTGTAAAATAATTCTAAAAATTAAATATTTTGCTAGATTAATATTGTTTTATTATGAAATGTAATCGCTCAGAAAATTAGCTACAGACAGCCATATCAAGGGAGCGGCTTAAGCCGACTGCAACACAGTAAATATAAAAAATAATATGTGACTCGCGTAAAAAAATAAAATAATATATTTTTATATAAACAATTACGTGCTGCTTTAAATTATATTATTAAGTAAATGATTCACCACTTTTCAGTGTTAAAAAAACAGTGATGTGCAATAGTTGCATAGTGGTTTTGAAAACTTGTTTGATCAATCTATTACTATAACCTAAAAAATGGCAATCTTAGCACCTTGACACCTTAGTTAGCCATGTGTGTCCTATTTTTTTCTCGTGCCTCCAAATGGCCTTTTGTATCGGAACGGGTAGAGCAGAGCGTTCGCCCACCCGCGAGCTTTCTGACAAAACATGTGCTAGTTGTGCTATAATGGGATAGTAAATAGGAAGCAAAAACTAGCGGGCGGTCAAACACAAATAAAGATATCCACTTTGATTTATAGACCATCTCGCGCTATAGAATCCATTATCAGATTTGCTACCTGTGCCACGACGGTTGTTGGGTCAACGCTTGCTTCTGCTGACACAATTGTGACCCACGCTGCTAATGTGGCATTAAATTTCCTATCATTATTCACAATGTGTCTAAATATTGGTTTTCATTCAAACACATACACATGTCTTTGAATGAGATGGTAGATAAGTCACTTTACTATTTTAAAATATTATTATTAATATCGATATGATTCTTATTGCGATTGCGACATTTATTCAGCTACACAAATGATAAAATTGGGTATTTCGAAAAACTAAGCTGTTACTTATATTGTTGCTGGTATATATATTTGGTACTGAGATTTTTCAAGTTCTTTAGAACGTCTTCTAGTTCATGCTTTAGATTGCTACATACTTATCTACTGTATTCTGATATTTATAATAAAAGCTATTTTTAGTTGACAACAATACGTTAATTAGTTAAGTAATTTTAGGATCACGTGTGTTTATAATAACACTGTACAACAATTTTACACTTTATTTGCAATAAGTTTAACTTCATTTATATGTAAAGTTATATATTGAGTTTAGTCATATTATTTTTTAATATGGAATATATTTTAATTAGCCTTCTATCAAACTTTACTAAGAAATCTTCATATTATATATATATTCTCACCTGGAGGTAGGTGTATGAATGAGATATGTACACATTTTTATGACACACCCTATACATATTACGACATTATGCCAGGGTGGCAGATACGATGCCTTAAGTCGATATTACTTGAATTAAATGAAATGTTTCGTCATTGTGCTGGCGTGGTAAGGACGCACACTCGACAAATGTTTTGTTGTGTATACCCCCCCTAATTCAAAATGGCTTATTGTGCGCGAGAAAAATATTTCAATCCTGAAATATGGAGCCGGAGCTTTATATTATTGTTGTTGTTGGTGGGAGCTCGGCTTATGAATTTATGGCCGGTTGTGTGTAATATTTATCGTTCGATAATGTGAGAGAGACCCACACATGCCACTGAACTTTATTTACATCTTAGCTACCGGTGATACGAGACGAGAATTTTAATGATTCAAAAGCTGGGATTTTAATCTGAAAAAATGTATGTTTTTTAGTATAAAATTATGCTGCAGTGTTCACGTAAATATATATTTTTTTTAAATTCCTAAACTAACCATTTAATTTCATACTTTTTTTACTTGCTTATCTAAATTATATTTTATAGATAAAAATGCATTATTATTAAATTTTAACACAAAAATACTAAAATTATAACTTTCATTCATCTTTTGATTCTTAGACTGTATTACATTTTTAAACATAGATAAGCTATTTAATTTCATTGATCAGATTTGCAAATGCCAAAAGAAGTTATTGTGATGCATATCAGAATAGTTATGTCAAAGTTGTTTGCCATATAAAATATAATATTAAAATCATCCCTAATAAAATAAATAGCAACACAAAATTGAAATAGACCTTGCTAAGCATAGCAATTAATTCCACATAATCAATTGAATGATTAAAATCCATAGGACAAATCTTTCATTTTTTTTTTAATAAGAGTGTATTTTTAATTTCATAATGTTAAAAGTTGTTGATATTGCATTAACTAAGCTACATAAATACATTCTTATTCAGTTATATCATATTTGTATACCTACTTATGTATATATTTTTGATAAGTATCAAGGTGTCATCTTGACAGCATGACAATAGTATGAATGAAATGAATTGTACCCAGTGGCTGACACTTAATATGAAAAATGAATACTTTTTTGTCAGACGTCACAAATATATTAATCAGTATCTAGCGAGTAGCATTCATTCATAGTTTATGTTAGAAAACTTAAAAAAAACTAATGAAGCATCAGATAAAATATGTAATATTCGCAAAGTAATGAATATTTTATTTCTTCAAATTAAGTTCATAAAATATTTTTTTAAGACATTTCATAATGAGTATTTGATCGAGTACGATGATGTAAGTATTTATGAATTTCACAGAATCTCCAAAATCGTGAATGACACAGGAAACCTTAAATTTTGCCAAACGTCCAATTAAAACACAATACATCAACTAAAGTAAAAGTAAACATCTTGAAACGTGTGTGCCCAGGGGTCGACAACAACAACGAAACCAACGTAGCATAAGATGTCATTTTTTTGTTAAAACGACAGACGGAGATGGCATTGTTATTATTATTATTCCTGTTATTATAAGCGTAAATTTGTGAATGGAGAGACATAAAGGTGACTGCGGTAGATCCCCTAGATTTACCTGGACTTCTGGGACATCTCACTTTGGTCAAAGGTGTCCCGCGGACAAAAGGACATCGTAGGGACCGGGGATTAGCCCTATTACCTAGTTCTTATACGTGCATAAGATGATTATTTCTGTCCTAAAAACGATTGAAATCCGAAAAGAAACGTGCAACCGTGTTATATTTAAAATACCTATATACATTTAACAAAGCTAAATTTATTTATGATGCTGGATTCATTGAATAAGCTTGCTTTATGTACATTTATGCAATATTCTTTCCATCTTTTGAGATCTTCCTGAGCAGTTTAAAATTACCCATGGTTTTGGGAGAGTTGCGCAAACATCTTAATAATCATTTCAGAATTGGAACTTATTAAGGTTAGTCTTGGTGTGAAAAATTCGATCCAGTTAATTCTAAAATAATAATAGATTATATTATCATGTGAAACACCCTCGTCGAGCTCATATATTATTAGTTTGTTTTTGAACATTGTTGACTGATCGAATGGACATTTTTCGCTTCGGATTGAATATTTATGAACGAGCCGGTAGCGGAGGTTAATCGGCTTTCTGTCCGTTTCGTTCGATGAAAGCCCCGACCATTTTCAGCGTTTCAAATTAAATTTAACGCCAATACATATGCGGGGTCATATTCATATTTAATAACTTCTCGTAGCGTTTCCCTAGACACACAGCTTCGCATACTTGCACGCATACACATGTATGTACGTACATGGCGAATTCCGTCACGTTCACCACTGTTGACCTCGCCATAACCAGTAAGATTCCATGGTTATGACAGTGTTGAACCGAGATACTGGACTACCATTGTGCGCAACTAGGGTTATCAATGACACTCAAAACTATGCATAAAAAATTTAATATTCCTAATTAATAAACCCAATCCACTTCTGATCGTGTTGAACATTCCAAACATGATTTTTATTAGTACATTTTAGAATATGGAATATCATTTTCATTTTATTGCAGGTAATTGGTATCTTTCTTTAAAGAGCTTTTAAGTTTTAAATGTTTGAAAATGCATAAAAAATATTTGAATGTATATATATTATATGAATACATACATATGATTTTTGGAAGTTTTGTTTCGGAAGGGTCTTCAGTCGTGGCCCTCTTAATATCGGGAATGGTGGCGAAACGTTTTTCTTTTAGCACGGTTTTTATTTTTGGAAGAGCCAGAAGTTGCATGGTGCTAAATCCGGAGAGTAATGTGGATGTGAAGAGACAGGAACTTTTTTTTGGTTCAGAAGCGAGATGTGGCACGGCGCGTTGTCGTGATGAAGGAGAGACCCATTGGCTCATTTTTCTGGTCCTTTCTCCGTACATCGTTTCGAAAACATTGCAGTACGCCCTTGTAATATTCGAAGTTTACGGTGGTTTCCCATGGAATGCCCAATGCCCTCAATATCATGAAGTTAAGGTTCGACTTTGATTGACGTGCCTTCTTAGGGGCAGGAGAGCCACTCCTTCGGAATTGGGAATCTTGCATTTTTGTATCAAGGTCATAGCCATACACCCAAATTTTATCTCCAATTATAATTTTGACCATGAAATCCGGATTTGCATCAATTAATTCCGTGTAAACTGACACACGATTTTCCTTCTGTTCGAGAGACAAAAGTTTGGAAATTTCGCACTCACTCGTCTCATTTACAAATTTTCGGTTAAAATGCTTTACATGGACCCGTAAAGGATGTTCAGTTTTTCGGTAAGCTCTCGAATTGTAAATTTTCTGTTTGAACGAACCATTTTTGAACATTTTTTGAAGTCAAAAGATGTCCCGACCGTTGCTCGTCTTCAACTGACTTAATCGCCATACACTGATTTTAACATTTCATGAGCTTTTTTGGCACTTTTTTTGCAAAATAAAACAAAATTGAATGTTAATGCGTTGTTCGAAATTCATGATGCACGACAGACGCGCTAAACATGACCTAACACTTCTAGCTCTGGAAGCCGGCTAACAAGTCATAACTTGTTAAAACTTGACACTGACTATCTCAACGGATCAGGCTATTGGACTTATTTCTTTAAATACATCTATTGGCCGCATTTACTGCTATAAAAATTCATTCACAGTACTTTTTTATCACACCTCGTATGTATTTATTGAAATTAAATTTTTATAATAATGGCTTAATTGGCATAAAATAGAACAATATTTTGTATTATTATGAAGCAAAAATAAAATTTACAAATAAAAAATTACATTTTAAAAAATAAATAAATAAGTAGACCAGCTCCTCGAAGCTGACATTATATCAATCAATATGCATTGCTAATGTATTTATGTAGACAACTTAAAAATACGATTGAAGTGTATTAAATTCTTTGAACTAGTATAGTTATCATTACTTGAACTCGTTTTATATAAGTGATTGTGAAGTGTAAAATTATTATGCGTTACTATAAATAAATTTATCGATAAATTAATTTCAACACTCTCGACACAACATTGAACATAAATTATAAAAGTAGTTTTTTTTTACTTTTTGTGGTTGATCTATTAATTATAAATTTTATTTTATTATTATAAATAAAGTATTATGAAGAAAACGACTCATTACAGATATGTTTTTTTCTAAGATAATGGCAATAAAATAAGATTTTCAATCTATTTTTTTTATGCAGGTTTATATGCAGCAGATTATTTGTAATCAAATTTATTTTTTCGAAGTGAGCTCGATTATTACTTATTATCTTTACTAGAATAAGCTAGTGATAAATAATACTTATTTAATCTTAGCATGCAAGACACCTGGAAAATAATCTCACTATCTCAAAAGAATATACATATGCATATATATATATTGGCAAATCTAAACAAAGCATACAATGTGCATATTCACATACACTAAAAATATATCCAAATTGCCTTTTTTTCTCGTTCATGTATAGTATTTTTTTTCACTGTGTATGCATAGGATCACGAAGGATGTTTTTTCTTCGCTCATTGTGTGCACGTCTAGAAATGACGTTATACGGTTGCTCAAATCAGATTTCACGCCACTTGAATGAAGACGTTACACCACATTCATTGTGATATGAATTTTGGGTAACTCACTTTCACACTTCGAATTTAAAACGCGTAAAATCGCGTGCTATTCAAACGCTGATGCGCTTTCAAAAATTGCACACGTGTGACATGTGTGTATAAGTATGTAACACTGCACTGAATCGTTTCGATAACACGCGAATGCCTAAAGTAAAAAATGTACGTGGAGCAATAAAATTTTAATTAAATATTTATTTAAAATTTAAAACGAATTATTTATTTAAAATTATATTTTCCTCCATCATCTTAAGATAAAATAGCAAAACTTATGGTTATTCAATTTTTTATGCAAGGTAAAATTACTAGCCAAGCTTTATATAAAAATAAAAAATATTGGTAAATAAAGCTGTAAAAGTCAACATGTATATTAAAACGGAAAAGAAAATTAAAATTATTTTTTTGTAAGAAATATTAAAAAAAATAGCTTAACTCACCTGACGTGTCACATCTAATAATATAAATAATATTGTTTTTAATTATTTTTAATATGGCTGTAAAAATACAGTAAATAAAAGCAATGGATCAGAAGATTTGAAACGTGTTTTTCAGTCTTTAAAGCAAGGTGTGCTTTGGCATTCTGTATTTATGTTTAAATTAAAA
This sequence comes from Plectrocnemia conspersa, assembly GCF_051122295.1. NCBI lineage: Eukaryota > Metazoa > Arthropoda > Insecta > Trichoptera > Polycentropodidae > Plectrocnemia > Plectrocnemia conspersa. The sequence continues at coordinate 3,945,776 of NW_028277170.1, read as the reverse complement.
GTTGTTTTTCTGCAAAATATTTTCTAGTAAGGAAATGCAAATTCTCAAAAGAATTGGGTTTTGAAACGTTTTCAAGAATTACGATTGCGTCCTCTTCTATGGGTCATTCGAGCCAGGACGTCCACACTAGCCGACTCGCCTTTAACTGTTACCATCCGGCTTTGCCTCGATGTTGACTTGCTGTCTTTGTGATCAACTTATCGCATTATTATATAACGCCAGATTCTGTATAACATCCTTCATATATAATCCTGCTGTTTATAACTCATAATTCATCACTGGCATCGAACGGAATATAATGGCCGCCAAAGATCGATAAAACACTTTTTGATTTGATCTTATCGCTCCACATAGGTGTACTATGATGTGTCGTTTATCGTTCCTTGTGCCAAAAACGCCCCTTATTTATCCCCATTTTCGACGGAAGCAAGAATAATGCCCCGAGGAAGTCCCAGTGGCAGCAAATAAAAATGTCATCGGCCGGTAAACGGGGGTTTCCTTTCATAAATAACAAATACCATGTGTGTGTGCGTTGTCAGGATCGCTTTGCATAAATATGATTTTCATACTAGGTGCATATTGCGTGTTTGCGATTTATGGCTGTTTTAAAACACGATTTGTAAAGTTTGATAGCTTATAGGAAGTAGATTAAACCATAAATTGTTTTAGAAACGGTGAGCAATAGTCGTGAAGTTTGAACCAGATTTAGTGAAGGTAAAAATGACAAAAAAATATATAATCAGATATTTAAACATAAAACATAATCAAATAAAAAATCATACATCAATAACTTATTATAAGATGGAATCTTAAATAAGATCAGACAATAAGAAATGTTAAAATTTGAAAAGTCAAAATTTATTGATATGTAAAATTAATATTTAATACAAGACTGCAACTTTTTTGATATATGCTTGAATTTCTGCAATTCTGAATTTTAGCGATATTCGTTGATTCATTAATGCTTCAAAAATTTATTTTTTTGATATTGCTAATAATGCACTGTTACTAGCAATATCTAAAATGAATAATACAATTAGTTTACAGGCAATCAAAAAAGTATTCCTAGGAGTCAGTTAGAGTCTGGTATTATTAAAATCGACACTAGTATGTTTTAATTTTTATATTGTAGTATGTTACATATTATGTTAAAACATTACATTTTTAATAGTATCATGCTTCCAAAAAAAAATATTGCAAGATATAGAGAAGTAAAAATATTAAATCTTACGGGGGGCTTTCGAACTTTCATACCTTCGCGTAGACGTCAAGTGAGTATTTCGAAGATTGAAAGCCTTCCCTTTGTTTTGCCGGCTGGCTTTGAATATTTGTCGTGCTCCTGCTGCATTCCTCAGTCATAGATTTCTGGGAGCTCCCCGGAAGGTCCGCTCCAGAGTGTCTGGATCGATGTGTACGTGAGCGGATTGTGCAACCTGGCCATCTCTGGCCTTTTTGCCCCGGCATTTCAATTTGCTCCGGCTCTGTGGCCGCCCAGTCATTGTGTCGAGCTTAGTTTCGCTTGTGTTGTACATCCCCTTACACAAGTAGCCACCCCCGGTGGCCGCCGCCCGGGCTTTCTTTGTTATACAACCCGGCGTGAAGGGGTGGCGGTCGTGGGCGCTGTGGTGGCGAAGGAGAAAAAAAACGCCACTTAAGCTACACACATATGCCTTTTGGCGATAAAAATGGTACGCCGTGTAAGGAGTCAGTGTCCACCCCTCTGAAAAAAAGTAAGGCGAAACGCCCGCGGGTAGTTATTTTTTAAAATCGATCGCAAAACATGCTTAATACATTCAAGCGTTTTTAAAGATATATCATGGCTCTATAAATAGCTGATAAAAAACTTAAATCACTTCGTGATAAATTTTATTATATGTTTAGAATCGATGAAAAATGATACTACATTGAGAAAACTTAAATGTTAAACAAAGAGCGACGATCTTTTAGGGTCATTTCTCTGCGATGGTGTTATTAAAAAGCTTAAAATCGTAACCGGGCTGCGTAAGTTCTCAAGAGGCATCGTCCTTGTTCGATTTACGCCGATAAAATTCCAATGCAGGTGTCTAACTTTGAGATTTTATTTTAAAATTACGGATTTTCCAAGTCCAAACACCGCATCGAGATCGCAACTGGCTTATTCACATCCATAATTTATACACAGCTTTCAGATTGATAGGTTGCAGTATTGTGCGTATAATATCTAGACTTACCATTATGTACAAATTTACAATAAAATATTTATTATGATCTTTGAAAATATATTTTTAAAATTTTTTGAATCATTATTCATTCCCAGCGTTTTTTATATTTAAAACAAGGTTTTGGATTAGTATCATCAATGGAAAGAACTTGAAATGATTCTCTTTTACCTCTATTTTTTTTAATTATGTGATATATACTATAAATAACATAAAATTTGTAATAAAAAAATACTAGGATAAATAAAAAAGCATTAAAAAATCTCAGTTTCATTGCTTTTTATATTACGTGACAGTCTTGACCAATTTTTATTAATAATAATTAAACTAATTGAAGTAATAATATTTGCAAAAAATAATTGTTCTTGATTGTGATATTTTTTCTAGAATTATTCTCTACCTGTCTGTTTATAATCATCAAATTAATGTTTTATTAAAATTTTAACTATTTTATTTTATATATTTTTTTATGCGGTATTGATCTCTAAGTATGTAAAAATTTTATTACTATATATTTATGACAAACAAAACTAAAATTAAATTAAAAATATTTTTTTAAAACTTCGAATTTATAACATAAAAATATAAAATAAAATAAAGCCTTATATTTTACTTTTTTTATGTCTTAAAGCTATTTTTATTAAAAACTTATTGTTGTATTTTTCATCTTTACTTTAATTTTACAAACGCAAGAAAAATATTTCATACATAATTTTTAAAGCTAAAAATGTACACAATTAAATACCTGTCGTGTTCCTGAATTATTTGAAACTATCTAAAGTGCTTTGAAACAATTATACTAATTGTAATTACTACAAAATTTTTAACTGAAGTTCTAAATAAAAAATATACAAAAACATATCTTGTAACTTCAAAAGATTATAATTTTTAGTATGGTTTTTGCAATAACAGTAAATAAATTATGAGAAAATCTCATATAACATTATTTTAAAGAGCGTGTTTTTAAAAGGACTACAGATGACATCCATTATTGTTGTGTCATATCGTAAATAGTATTGCAAAGAGTTGAACTTTAGTAATGAACTATAATAATTATTTCAGGCTCAGTTTATACATGCTTCCGGATAATTTAAAATAATGTTATTTTCTAATGAATAACCCATAAGATACACAACGCTCTAAAGTAAACTTATCAAAAATTCCATCCTTAAAAGATTTGCCAAAATTCGTAAGACAATATGTCAAAACGAACACTTTGTGTGATATTCGAGTCACACGTGTTTTACTTTTTTTCTTACTTGACTCAACCCTAAAAGTTCAGAAAGCGCAACTTCGCCTCCGGAGCGATTGAATAACCGAGTAAGTCCGAGGCGTATAGCCGAGAGACCAGTAACGCTATCTGGTAGTTGTTCCGGCATAAAAGGGGACAACCAAACACAAAGTGTTACCAGGACTTCATTGAAAGTCCGCCCATTTCTTGTCGGGACGTTATCGTTCACGTCACGGATCTCGGGGGTTGAGGCCCCCACAACTCCACCCGCAAATAGGGGTGGGCTCTGAAGGTGGGCGACCCAGCGGGAGAGGGCTCCATCAAAAGGGATTTCTTTTACGGACTACAGTTGACCGCGATGAAAACCTACATCACACCACCACCACCGCCACCACCGCCACCACTGCCACCACCCTTCGGCCAAATGGGGATGTCAAGAAAAGCGATACAACAAATGCGCCCTGAGTAAAAACTACGCTTACACAATTCGACCCTGGTACGTTAGCTGCTACGTCCAGATCGGAGCTTATTTTGGGTCGTGTGTATTTTTTTGGTAACGACCTATTGGTAAAGAGTACCATAAAACGTGCTTTAAACATGAATATATGCTTACAAGTAAATATTTGTAGTTTGTTTTACATTTAGCGGTAGTGTTTTAGGGAAAGAATACACTGAAAAATTAATAGTGATTCCATATAATTGCTTAGAGATAGTATTTATGTTTGAATGTCTTCTCATTGTTTTTATATCATAGAAAACATCATAATCTTTTTCTAGTAACTTTGAATTCACGAGTAATTAAAAGTCTTTATATGTGTTTTCTTTATTTCCTCATACTAATTTAAATATTAGCTCCTTTAAAGTCGATCAATCATATACAAGCGTTTGTTGCCTTTATTGTCCTTTCAATGTCTTCTAAGCCTGCGAAAATATAAAAATCGTGACAATGGTCCATAACTAATATAATAATTAATAGACTTTTATGTTTTTTATTTAAAAAAAAACAGTAAGGAGAACCTTGACATACGATCGAACTTGACATGCTTTTTTTTCTCGTCACTCTTTATAGACCGATGGCCATTTGTCAAGTTATTGTTCTAAGCCGGCTGACCCTATTATATAAAAATCAAATGGTCGGGCCCATATTTAAGGCATATTTCGGAAAGAGACCCTCATCAGCACAACAGTTTGCATCACTTTGCTCTCCAGAATATTAGTGTGTAAACAATTTTCATTTTCAACCCCTGTTTTATTTATTTTAAAATTATGTCGCGAACCATAAAAAAATTTAATGGTCGACGTAGTTAAAATGAAATATGTAATCGTGTATGTTAAATCAATTCGCTTTCATTTTTCTATATATATTTTTTTTAATTAACATATCTGAGCTTAATACAGATTAAAGCTCGGCCAATTGCCTGAAAGTTATAGAATTGCATCGGTTAAGGACAAGTTTGTATCACATTGGCAAAGTGCTTCGACAGCTTATTTTTTAGGTTTCAAAACTTTCATAATTTCTGCAAATTTCTTTAAATCATTTTCTTTGAAAATTACCGATAAAGTGTTAAAGTATATTAGCGTTTTTTGTACTTGTTTTTAAAAAAATAAATCGATCTAGCATATTTTAAAGACTCATCTGGTTTTACAGTCCATTATAAGTGAAAGATACATTATTTTTTTGAAAAATGGCATGGGTGATCTTTTAAATTTTTTTCTCCCTATTTACATATCCAAAGCAGTGTTTTTCAGATTCACAAACAATTATCAAAAATACTTTTCCTTTTTTATAACCATCGGTAAATTATTATTGATCATCTCATTCTGGGCATGATTCCGAAGGTTGATTGGAATCATTTTGTACAGAATTTCAGAAAGGTGAATTTAATGAATGATACATAATTGATGTTACATAAGTTATATATAATTACGAAAGAGTGTGTGTGATGGCAATTCAATAATGAGGTATATATATATTTCATAGTTTCTGATGTTATTTATTATCTGTAAGTACATGTACACATGCACCAAATGTTATAATTTTTTATTCAAGCCAAATGTTGATAAAAAAAGTCAATCCTGAAAGTTTCAGGATTATATTTTCTAATTGCAAGATTAATAGGTATCAAAAATCATCCAGGCGCAAACTATTTTTTTTGAAGAAAATATAATCAAAAGCTTAAAATAAATGTCTGATTTTTACAGATTTGATATATGTATATCTTAACGCAAATATAAAAATTTTTACTTATTGAAAAAAACAGCTTTATGAATAAACTAAAAATGTTCTTTCATACATCTGTTTTGAGAGTGTTCAATTCCGAATGTTTTGTTGGTTTGTTTCATGCGAAATCGTCCTTTCACAGATACTATGAGGTTGAAAAATATAGCTGAGGGCAAAAATGTTTTGTTTCATTCGCAGTATTTCACAAATACGTAAACAATGGTAAAAATAAGTCTTATATCGGGTGAAAATGCCACTATTTTAATTATAAAACGCAGTATTTTTGTGGCGCTCTGTTTCCGGCTCACTTTTTCCTGCTTAATTTGACTGTAAATAATAATTAATAATATTAAACATAGTCGATTATCTGAAAACGTGCATTTTTGAGTTTGTTTATAAAATTCGTAACGCCTTATAAAATAAGCTTATTTATATTTTTATCATAAGCCACAATTTTAATAAGACAAACTAAACATGTGAGATGGACTACTTATAAAAGGGAGGCGTTTGAATGTTTGATACATAAGCAGCACTCAGCTCAAGGTTCAGACCTTACAAAGGACGGACATAACTACTCAAAACACGACGGTGGGTCCCTGTGTTTTACCATTTTTAGTGCTCGATCGAGCGTTACGACACCATCGGAAGATTGTAAGGGAGCATCGGAACATAATGGCGGCTGAATCCAATTGTGATCCCGTCGTCGTCGTCGGTATCAAACGATCCACTTTAGATTCAACACGGATACACGCGGACCGGGACCGCTCCGGCGCTTATCCGGGGAAAAATGGTCCGGGGGCGTTTCGCCATTATCCGCAAAAGAGTGGCGGTCACCAGTCGGGGGGTGAGATTGTTGTCAAAAATAATCGAAATTCTAATCAATGTTTCAATTCGAGCTCGTGTATTATATATGTACCTAAAGCTTTCACCGAAACCAATTCAAAACGCCGACTGTCTGTCTGCCCTACCGCGAAGCTTTTGACCACTATAAAAATGCAAATGGGATCAAGAGATTTGCATGCATAATTAACGCGAATGCTAAATGAAAACGTGGCCGTATAATAAATATTTTATAAACGTACACATACGTATTCAGGGATTGTCAGTAATTTTTTTGATCTTTCATTAAAAATACTCATATATCCAATAATATGAAGCGTTGAAAGTAACACCATGTCGTTTTTTAAATTATAACAATATTGTGTTATAAAGTAAAAAATATTTTCTAAAATATATTTTTTAAGGCTTATAAATTAATAAGTATTTTTTTAAAAAAGCAAAATACTAAATTATCTGACTTTATTAAAATGAATTTATTTCAGGTATACAGTGTTAGATTTATTTAATATGTGTTATATTTTATATATTGTATATTTTTAAGTACTTTATTTTCTCCTAAATTTTTTTTATTTCGTTTTTCTTTTATAATTTTTAAAAGGTCTTATGTATTTTTATTTAAATTTAGTATACTTACACATAATTTATTATTCATATTTTTTTTATTACTTAACAAATTGTAAGCAATGGAAATAGTTATGAAAAAGTATTGTGCATTTAATGTGCCTGTGTTGTATTTATAATCTGTTAAATAGTAATTAAATAAAAATAAAAATGTATTTAAACCATAGCAGGTGTATATAGTATCTGTCTTACATTAAGTAACAATAATTTTATCGATTCACAAATTAGCTGAGAAGAAAGTTTATTTGCAAGCAATAGCTGTATTATATTTTTAGATTTTTTTTAATAAAAAAATATATTTCAATAATAAATATAGTTTTACTGACATACAAATTATATATAATATACATATTATTATTGGATTATAACAATTTTTATATATTTTAAATTGAAACTTCTTTTAGGGATTGCCAATAAAATTATTAAAAAAATTGTTAAAAAATATAATAAATTAAGAATAGTTATAAGTTACAGGATAACTCATTTTTATGTATGTCTTATAAGTTTTGGATTTTATAATTTGATAAAAACTATTACATAAAGAAAATGTATTAAATAAATAATATTATTTTTTTAATTTAACATTTCCAAAAAATGTTTATTGTTTCATTTAAGTCTAACCTATAAAATTTAAAAAATTATAATTTTTAATTTAAATTAGCAATTGTAAAACTACTAATTATATAAATATCAAGACTACGCATTAAGATTTTTTTAAAGCAAAGATTTTTAATTGATCATCTTAAAGAATACATTTTTACAAATAAAATCAAGTTTTCTTATATGTCTTAACAAATATGACCGATTTTTATCAAGTAATAATTTGACTTGACAAATAAATTAGAATATGTTTCTGTTAAGAATATAATTCGTTTTACATATTTATTTTTGATTAGATATAAATTAATATAGACGTTTTCTAAGAAGCTTATTTTTTGCACCCAGCTATAACAGTAAAATATATATTTTCCTACTTATTATATAAAGTTTTAAATCTTAAAGATGCATATATACAATGTTCTTTATATTCAATACGAAGCGCGAACCATTGCATATAAATTGCTATTTATTCGTTAAGAAAAACACGTTTATGCCATATTTTCTTATATATAATAATATACAATAGTGGTTTAGCCTATATAGTGTGAAAGATGCATGTTAATGTAAAATGGGTTTCAGATTTGAGGAACAGTGACAGTTTAATACTAGTTTGATATAAATAAGCTTTGTTTTCCAGTTTGCTCTTCGGAAGTGCACAGCTATACTTTTGATATATATATTTATTCTGCATATACTTTGTCTAAATAGGCATAAAGATGTCACTTTATCATCAGATACTAGACAGCTTTCTTCAAAATTTTCCTTCAGGTTGTAAGTTCTAAAACATATTTAATTTGTTAAGAAATCTTGCTTTTCGTATTCGTTTCAATGCGTTGTCATATTTAAAATAAATTTTGGGTGCATTTAATAATATTTTGAAGATGCAGCTTCTTGTTTCTTAATTTAACTTATTTTTTTTGGGGTCGAAAATATACATTAGTCATTTCACTGATTTATTAACAATCAAAATATTTCTCTAATCTCAATGGTAACGTTTTGGTTAAAGAAACTTTTATTATTTATTTATTTTATTTTATTAATTTATTTAGCTTAATAGCTAATCTTTACATCTAACAAATTTAGTAAACATATATAAAAATATATAAAAAATACATAACAGAAAGAAAAAATAAAAATATACAATAATAAAGTCTTAATATTATAATTTATTTCTATATGTACGAAGGTGTTTTTTTATTCCATTTATGAAACCCGTTATATTTTTGCTGTTTCGGATTTCTCTTGGAAGACTATTATATAAATCAAAACCTCCGTACATAATTCCCCTAGCCGTACTCGTTTTCTTATACTTAATTATCTTTAAATTTTCTCTATTTCTAGTATTATATTTATGTACATCTTTATTTCTTATTAAATACTTATTAAAATATTCTGGTAACATATTATTTTCTAACTTATATATAAATACTAAAACATTCATACGCAATATTTCTTGAACATTCAACCATTCTAATCTATCAATCATACTTTTACAATTAGTTAATCTATTTTTATTTAAGATTACTCTCATTGCCCTATTTTGTAATTTTTGCAACATTTGTTTGTCTAATTTATTTAACATATTTAATAGTGTTGCACAATAATTAAAATGGGGCAATATTATACTATTGTAAATTTTTTTTTTTGTATTTATACTTAATATATTTCTTAATCTAGATAATAAACCTATTTTTCTACTAATTTTTTTTATTATGTATTACAATGTTCTTTAAAATTTAAATTTGTATCAACAATTACTCCTAAATATTTTATATTATCCACTATTTCTATACTAGAGTTATTTATTACTATTTTGGTACTATTATCTAACACATTTTTATAATTAATAAACATACATTTAGTTTTATTCTCATTTAATTTAAGTACATTATTCTTTAACCATATTTCTAATATACTTAATTCATTATTTAAATTATTTACAATTTCTTTAATGTTATCACCTATGCAATACATTAATGTGTCATCCGCAAATAGATGAATTTTACATTTTTTCACGTTATTAACTATATCATTAATATACAAAACAAATAACAATGGTCCCAATTTAGACCCTTGTGGTACTCCATAAGACACTAATTTCTCTTCAGAATATACATTATTTATTTTAACTTTTTGTTTTCTTTTATATAAGTTATTATTAAACCATCTTAAAACTATATCACTTATACCTATACTCTCCAATTTCTTTAGCATTATTTTTCTGTCTATTGTTTCGAAGGCTCTCTTGAAATCCAAGAAAACTGCTCCAATGATTTTGTTTGTATCCTTAGCCAACAGCCAATCATTTATCACTACTTGTAATGCAGTTTCAGTGGAATGCTTTTCTCTGAATCCCGATTGTTGTTCACATATTATGTTTTGAGAAGTAATAAATTCCTTTAATTGTTTGATTACTACTTCTTCTATTATTTTTTCTATACACGGTAGCATGTTGATTGGTCTCATTTCTTCAACTTTTTTATTATTTTTTATTTTAGGTATAGGTACAATAGTAGCAATCTTTAAATTTTCAGGCATTTCTCCTAAAGAGAGTGCTTTATTTATTAAATTTTAAGGAGCCAATACGTGTAAACGACGTCTACAAAGAATCCGTCAGCTATTCGTGTTCTTTTTGACACTTTAATTCGCAGCATTCTTACCGCATACTTAATTTTAATTCAAAACATGTTCCCTAAATAACTTTATATAAGGGTATTTGCTTATAAATATATAGTTGAATTTTGCTTATAAATATATATATACGATTCGCTGAGTTCTTGTAAAAAGTTGTATGTCGCTAGCCATTTCTATTGTTAATCCAACTATTATCGAGGAAATCTTAATGCTAGTGAAGTTAAAGAATTACTGACTTGTTTTAAAGAAAGCTGTGAATTATTTTTTTTAAATTTTGTTATTATACAACAGAATAATTATCGAACACGTTGAAAATACTGCAACAATGTTTTGCAACGACACGATGTCAGATTGTAAGATTACGAACCCGGTCATATCAGTATATCAGGATGTGTCAATGTCTCTCCAGTAGATGCGAATCGTTTTTTCGCTTGCATTTAACACGTTCGCATACCAAAATATATAAATATGATGAATGGCGGTTATAAAGAGGTTGCGTTGCACAAAAGACGGGCCCTCGGCGCCATCTATCACGGATTCGCTAAGCTTTGTCGACATGTTCGGTACATTTACATGGGCCAAAACCCCACGTTATAAAATATAAAAGCCGACAATATATTTCATACAGTTAGCGGGGGTGTACGTACAGCAGGACAAGGGTACATACATAAGAGCGAATCTTAAAACAGCCGAGAAGTCGATTCTGTAAGAAATCAAAATAACTATCGTTGGATACCAATGAAATGGTGTTAAATTTAAGCAAATCCATTTAAGATAAAATATTTAACGAACAAGACGCAGCATTGGGTTGTAGAGGACTATCGAACTGTTGAATAAGATTAATAGAAGATAGGACCCGATGGCGTCATGTTGGTTCGCAGGCCAATGCCTACAACCAAACAACAATTAATATCCATCTCGCGTCTTAATATTTGTAAATTTAAAATCAAATTTTAACAAATAACTTTCAAAACGTGTAAAAGCATATAATGTTAGCATTTCCTTCCGCAAACATTTTTTTTATAATATTTAAGCGAATGATTTTTTTTATATACATATATATTTTTATACTATCGAAAAACATAAATTTATCTTACTCAAAAAGGAAAAAAACGACAATGGAACACATTGTGTCGACATCTTTGGCTGTGTCGAAGCGCCTAGAGCAAAAAAATGGTTATAGTGATTAATAGCAATAGTCTAGGTCGTTTTGTTGGCACGAAAGAGAGAGAGGGCAGAGATTTCGTATTCATTATAATATCATCCGACCCAAACATCAATTTCACACCAGATGGTTTAATACGAATTTTATGCATGAGTTGACAAAAATATTATCCTCTCACCTTTTGTTGGGGAACGACCGTGGACTTTGAGGGGATGGGATAGTGGATGAATGTGACACCCTTGCCTATGTGGAATTAGTGAAACAAACCGAAAATAAAATGGATTTTTTTGTATCTAATTTGCATTAGAAGTTTTTATATACATTATAATATAAATAAAGTATCTGATTGATAACATGTAAAATTTAAAAAATCTATTTTTGAAATATCAATCTATGTGAGATTTGTCAAGGAGTCTTAATTCAGATTTTTATACATTATAAAAAAAACATCTAGGGTTACGCTGTCACGTCATTTATTCTACGAAAACTCATGATGGAGGTGCTTTATCACAAATCACGGGCGAAGCCCAGGTGTCAGGCCACCTGTGGGGTTGTAGCCGGCCGCGAAGAGAAGCCAACTGGGCAAATGTCAGCAACTAACTGCAACTTTTTATTAAAAATGTATTTAAAAAAAAAGAAAGTTTACTTAAAAATATAAATATAATTACCAGATATAAACATTTTAATATATTTACGTTTAAAATTTAATAGAAAAAATAAGCATTGTGTATTTTTTATATTTAATATCTAAAAGTGACGTGAAAAAAATTAATTTCAAAATATATAGTAAAATGCTTTAGAATAAAATTTTTTTTAAAGTAACTTAAATGCTGCATTTAAGACGCTACATTGTATTCGATTAACTCAAAACGTACATTTGTTGACTTTAACACATTAATTGATGACAAAATTACTGTGAACGTTCTTTGTACTGTTATGATATTATAATAAAACAGTAAAACAAAAATAAAACATTTTTTTACTAGAATATATTGTGTATATTTAATGTCATTTTCGTGAGCAAACTTTGCTGGGCACCAGTGCTCACCATGGCACAATGCCATTCTTGTGTTGTGATCACCGATGAACACCATAACAGTCCTATCAATATTCTTAATGTCTAATATATATAACTTATGAAAATTAGCACTTTTTTGCAGCAACAATACGATTATATGAGTTATAATAATAAGAATTATTATAAATTAAATTTATAATATGGTTAGGCTTTAAAATGTATATGATAAAGAGTAATAAAAAAATTCAAAATTGTTGGTAAATGCATTTTAAATTTAATAAACTAGTTTATAAATTTAAACGTTAAAAAAATATACGAGCTTTTGAAAAATTAAAAAAGTACAGTAGTAAACTCGAGAAATTTTCAACAAAATGTAACATAGAAAGTGAAATCCAGTTTTTTATGATATAAGAGTAAATAACAAATAAAAAATATTTAATACACATATCTTTTTATGTTAATAATTAAATGTATCTAGACCATATATTTTTATTTGAAAATAATTAGGCAATAAATATTTCAAACTAAGCAACAAATATTTAACTATTTCTGCTGCTAAAAATATTCATTTAGATTTTATTAGCAACAATGTTTTGCAAATGCTCAAAAAATAATTTTATAATAAATTTCTTTGGGCAGACATTTCATTAAAATAAACTTTGTTTGCATTGATTTAAAATCAATGCCAATCATTTTGAACTATTGTGTTTAACCGTTTTGATCTTATGATCCGTATCACTTGACAAAAAATGTCACTGATAGAGCAATTACAACTTATTTTTTTACACAAAAAACAATAACATAGTTTTATTAATGTTAACACTGAGGTTGTGTTTTTTATATCAGTGCAGCAATATATTATTTTAGTTTTATTTATTATCTAATAGTATTTTAAAGATGCTTATCTAAAGCTTTTATTTTAATTTAATTTTCATACGAAAAAAAATTAACATACTCTCCAAAAAATACGTCATAAATAAGACATACTTTATTAAATTTATTATTAGTAAATGGATTTACTTTGTTGGAAAATTACAATTTTCCGATAGATTTATCATTAGAATATACTTCTTTACAATTTTTTTTTCAAACAATTTTCATGCCATCATTATTTTTTTAATATAAAAACAGCAAAGTTAACAAAGCTCTCATAGACTCTCGTGAACTTTCACGCCTAGTTTTGTCGGACTGGGTGGTTGTTCTTATATGCGTGTGTGTGTGTGTGGGGTGGGCCTCTGCGACGAAGGGTTAAACGGCGTGATGATCCTCTAGCAGGCATACATAATTAGTCTTGGTAGGGATTCGGTTTGAGCTTTGAGCCCGGCACTTCAGACACTGGTAGCGTTCGTGTAATTAGCATGTCAACCACATGTACCTCCGTGTAGTACATCCCCACGCGCCGTGTGTCATATTCGCTAATAGACACTAGGTCCTTGGGTGCTTCGCGATAATGGCGCGCTAGCTGGGTATAGTTTAGGTGGCTGCAAACAAACGCTGTGACTAATGGAATGTGATTTAAGACTTAGGGGATCATCGGTGCGAGGGTTTTGGATTTAGATAATTAAAGCAAAAGAGTGCTTGAAGCATTTTTAAATCTCGCCCATTTTATGGTTTAACTATTTTTTTATTGTGGCTACAATTTATCTATTCAAAAATAATATATCTATAGTATAGTTCAGATTCATTATTTGAGGTTGGTTCTTACCCCTTTTTTTTAAATTATATTTTTACAAAAAGTTTTTTAAAAAATATAAATTGTTAATTTAGTAACTATTACCACAGTTGTTAAATATATAATTTAAAAAAATCACTAAAAAATATTAGGTTTATTTAAAATTTAAGGTTTTATTTTTTAAATATATAGTCATTACTCATACTTTTATTTAATGTGTATTATAGTTAAGTGTGCAAAGCAAATTAGTGTCTCTTATAAATTTGCACTAAAAATTTATTTTGCCTTTGATATATATACTTTTGGTATTTAAATGTGATTAATTTTTCAGCCTACGTTTTTCGTTACATTTGTGATAAAATTTTGTATGAAGTTTAATGGACTCATCGAACGTTTCATTTTTGTGTTATATAACTTGTCGGATTCAATTACGATAAATAAAATGGATGCTTTTTGACAACTAAATACAACAGACATATATATAATAAATACTATATCAATTGAAATTACTTTCACTGTATCAATCGAATATTTGTATTAAAATGTATGTAAACAATATAATTTATGATTATTCACTTTTCGTACTATTAAATGAATTTGATGTACAAAAATTTTCATAATTGTTAAAACAAACTAAAAAAAATTTATTCATACCAATTAATGCAGCATTTCAAGATATTGCTTAATTTAATTTTAAATGATTAAAAAAAAAATATTCATTTAAATTATTATTAATTGAAAATCTTTTATTATTACAACGTGCGATTTTCTATGATATAACAAAAGTATTTAGTTTAAGTTCTGGATCTGATTTTATTCAGACTTATTAAATATAGAAAATAAATAATTGTAAAAATCTTAAAATAATATAAATTTACTTTTCTTTTGTATGAATATAAATAGTAAGACTAAACATGCTGAAATCTGCATTTATTATTACTTTTAAGAAAATCTGTTTTTGATTTGATGATACGTATCTATTTACTCGTACATACAGAGGCTTTTTTAGTTTATTTTGTGAAGCATTACACATTTTTATATTTATTGCCATACATAAGTTTCTTCAAATCAGATTTCCGGATCATACGACAACATTCGTGTGCAATGTGTATTTTTAATGGGAACACTCTTAAGCTTTCAACCATTTTTATTTAACCGTCAACTGCATTAGCAAAATTAGACACTTGAGTGAAGAATTATGGTCACCACTTAAATTATCGCAATCTGCTACATTAGTTAAACAAGCCCGGGTTAACACGAAGAGGTGTGTCCTTACAAAGGTCCTTAGTGAATCTAGAGGTGGTAGGAGAGCGAAACCCACTCAAAAAACAATGAATCGGATCCTCGTGTCACGGCAGACAAATAAGGGTACTATTAGCAGTTATATTTTGACATCCAACCCACGTGGCCTCTACACAGAGTATGAGAGAAGCGAACACGAATAACATGCAAATCTGGCACTTTGTAATGCTGTTCTCCTAAATGGGACTACATTAAGAACAGACCCACTACACACAGACACGTAAGAGAGGCTGAGGAGGGTCGCTTTCTTGCTGGCAGAATGTTGATCTTGTTATTATGACAATGCCGGGAATATTTCGTGTCGCTTTAAATTTTAAATAGGCTTAATTATTGGAACGACGCCCGAAAGCATAGTCATACATTTCGGTGTTTTCGCCTAATGAATGTGTGTTTTTGGAGTTAAAGTGAAAACGCAGCTGGCAAAAAAATATTTCATGCGTTCAATTAAATAAACTCAAATATTAAATATATTTATTAGCTCAAAGTCTATTTTAATCTAAATATAAATGAGAAAGTGGTTTTAAACACATTAATACATAATTTTAAAAATATGTAAACAAAAATAAGTGTCCAGTCAAAACGGCGCAGGACAAAATAGCGCAGACAAAACAGCGCAATGTTAACTTTTTTTTGCGGTAAATAAAGTTTATTTTATTTAAAAAATAAATATGTTTTTATTCGCCTTTTTAATAAACGTTAAAACAGGAATCAAAAAATAGAATTGAATTAAAAAGCGTATATTAAAAATACTAATTAAGGATCAGCTAGAATGCAAAAAAAACGGTACCTATTTTATCGTCACTGTGTTTCATCATTTTGCCACTGTGCTAATTTGTCGTCGCTATTTTGTCTTAAAAAAGTCAATTAAGAGACATGAAGAATATTGAAAAAAAAACGTAATAATTCTGATATTTAGGAAATATTCATAGAAAATAAAATTGATTTTATTCGCTGGTTACATTATATAAATCTTCATAGAAAATTATACTAAAAATAAAAAAGAAGGCAATGAGCAAACTTGTGTTGTAGAGCAAAATAAAAAATATTTTTGTCGAGGATTGTGTCTTAAGAAGCTGAATATTTTTTTATGCTATCTATTTTAGTGCATCATATCTGTTTTTATTTTATTTTAAACACTTAATGCTATTACATATATATATATATATATATATATATATATATATATATATATATATATATATATATATATATATATATATATATATATATATATATATATATATATATATATATATATATATATATATATATATATATATATTTAAATGTTTATAAATATTATTTCCATATTAGGCATTATAAAGCATTGGAGAAACAGCAATTCACGAGTGTCAGATTTGTAATAAAAAATAAAAATGAAACATATGGATTTAAAAAAAAGGGATTCTAAGAACCAGTCGATTATAGATATTTAAAACTTATGTTATCTCGTCATCTTAGCCACTTGGCAGTTAAGATCTTTCAACGATACTGATATATAAGATAAAGCTTTCAAATATTATCATTTAGGTATGTCAAGTGGTTAGACCAAACTAACTTAAAATACGTGTTCGAATTCTACACACTTCAACATATTTTAAAAATATACACATACCGTTATTATTCTTACGCGACGATAAGCAATTTTAGTCGTATTACCCATGTAAGAGATTGAGTCAGAATAGGACGAAGCAGTAACCTTAAAGATAGACAGTTTATCGTTAATAATGATTTATATTGCTTAGTGGTGAGAAAAGTGCGCGAAACATATTGTTTATCTAGAATTTATGTAGTATAAGTACATCATTTTAATGAAAAGTATTTTTTATTCAATGATACGAATAAATTTGCTTCATTGATTTTTTTATTTGAATAGCACAATATATTTTAATAATGCACTACTGGAAATGTCACTGCAACTCGTAGATTCGTTTTTTTATATTAAAAATGTATGTGAATGTTGCACTGAATATTTTGTTAGTCAATTCACCAAAACGAATATTCATGTAAGGCAATTAAATTTGACATTTCACGTTAAAGCGTATCAATGCAATTTATGATTTTGTTATACTTTTTTTATAGTATAAAAATTAAATTAATAAACTAATTCCATAATTAACTCAAAATATGTTTTATGTCAAACAGACTCGCAATCAAGAATTTTAAACGTCGGCTCCCCTTCAAATAACATTTATAGAAAAAAAGTAATATTTTTATATTTAAGTATGTGCGCGGTATCCAGATTGTAACATTCTGTTTCCTGGTGTATTCCCAAAGGGACGGCCGGAAGAGTCGGCTGCGAAAATGTCCATGAAATACCATCTTTTGTATTAAAATTAATGAGAGTCCTGGCAAAACAGATTCTATAGCAAGGGACAGGAGGGAGTTCTCTTGGCGAAACTATAATATAAAGAAATCCAAGAAATTTCACCGACAAAATCAATCATTGATACCCACACATACCCACGCATGTGGTATAAAACATATCCAAGGGCTACCCTCCATAATAGAGGGGTTAAGCGTAAAAAATACCCTTATATAACTTCCATATTAAAATTATTTATCTTAATACTGCTACATGTCTCAAAAGTACATTAACCTTAATTCAGTTGATCGTGCAACATTTATAATATTTAGTCATACTTGATGATTATAATATACATAAATAGCATTCAATATTTAATGTTAGAGAATAATACACAATATATATTTATAGTAAATTAAAAATAATTATTTTTAAATATTTTTTAATTTACTATGAACATATTATGAACATATTGTCTGAACTTAATTACTCGGATGATTTAACTCGGTTGAACGAAAGTAGACAGTACGTAACTTATGACGGCCGATCAAGGTGCTCTATGCTCTTCATGTTATTTATTATAACGAATACGGCAGTTACAAATTCAAGTCTTCTATTTTATTTTGAAGATTTAAAATTATTTAACTTAATTATTAAAATTAAATTATGAAACTTTTACTAAAGTTCTCGAAATCACTTTTAAGAGCAAGTGCAGGTTCTCTTTACACGTAAACGCCGTTTGCGATAAATCATATATGATTCTGAGATCTTTAGTGAAAGTTTCTCTAGTCAAAATGCTTCTACCGAGATCGTAGGAATAGACTGATTGAGAAAATGACACAGTATGACACTTTTCGACACTAAATCACTATGTAGAGAGAAGAAGCCCGCAACGAATCGAATGCATTTATACAATTTTAAATCATCTGCCTACAGAAGAAAACTTAAAATAATAACTGCCGTATTCATGTCATTAATAAATAATATAAAGAGCAGAGGGCCCAGGCTGCACTCTTGAGGATCCCCTGAAGGGGTGAAATTTTCTTTCGACAATCGGTCGCCATAGGTTACAAACTGTCTACGATCGCTCAAATAACTCGAGAATAAAATCATCCGAGCAATCTATATACGATTTTTTTTAAATAATAACCCATGAGAGCTTATGAGGAACGCATTTCATTTTAACGCTCTGTCAGTCATTCACATCCTTTATAATACTTTATGTCTGATTTGGCCGTTGTAACGCATTGGGGTTACGCCTGTCAGGTTACAACGGAAGATTTTATAATATAAATATATAAAATAAATAAATAAACTTGTTAAGCCACGATGGGTTTAATTTAATTTAGAGAAATAAATGAGCATTATTACTTATAATATTTGTCAGCTCCTAATAGAAAACATCAAAAACTTTGTTTGTCAAGTAATTTTACTTAAAACACTTCCACATAAACTGTAATTTCACAGGGTAATTGGATCTGGAAAATGCTACAAGGTGACACTTGCCGATGCTGTGGGGTAATCGATTGTCAATCGATCTCCTTCACATCTACAGTAGGTCTTTCTGAAAAGAGCGTTAATCTAAAATTACTTTCAGATCATCAGTATATAATAAATATTTTAAATTATATATTTCCGGTTGTAAGTATAATAGTTGATAAAGAGCAAGAGTAAAATAACTTGCCATAGCTCACATAGATTATGACGACATAATTAAAAAACTCCAGATCAAGGATAAAATGTAGAGAATGTGTCTTAAATGAATACACTGCTGTAATTCACAATTAGCTATTGACTAATATAATTATTAAATAAATAAAATAAAAATAGGTTGATAAGATAACAGTTTTAGAAGTGTAACGATATCTTTCACGTGTTAAAATTTTATCTTGTTAAACACTTACATATGGTATACATCAAGGAGTACAAGAAAAAAACTATCGCCTATTTATGGTTGTGTGTTTTTTTCTTTTCCAAAATCTCATAACACGGAAGAGAGATTAAGAGAAGGGAGAGGGCGCAAATGAGTTTCGGCATGTCTCTCCTCACACCTTTTTCAGGGATATGTACCAAAACCAGCGTGGCATCCATCAAACGGGGCCCCAGGGGATTCGCCAACTCGGCCGCATCCTATCTAATGCCTTTTAGATAACTTAACACCAATGTTGCGTACTATCCATGAGTCGCCAATCTTGGGTCAGAAACAAAAGCTTCGTACTAATCAACGCCGCTGATAATAAATATATTGTATTACTATGTTAACAGTATAGCGAAATTTTGTTAATATAAGTCAAAGCCTATTAGTTATATATTTGATCAAATTTAATGTTTTTGACAGTTACAAATATAACTATATAGAAAAAAAGAAACATATTGTAGAATAATTATATTAATTTTTTTTAGATGAAGTATCATTAAAAATTATAGCTTAGAGTAATTAATATTATCCGGGGTTATATAAGTATTCATATTTAATATTTGTAATTAATGATTTTTAGTTGTTTAACCAAAAATGGCCAATCACTAGTAGTGAATAGTAGAAACATATTTTTTTGAATATCTTATAGAATATTTTTTTACGCTTTTGTATTATTATCTTTTATTATTGGAATATTACCTTTTATAAAGTAAAGACTTCTTTGCATGTATCATTTATCTTAAATACAAAAACTTAAATATATAATTTAAAAATAAATCATTTACTAAAATCTTGTGTTAAATTACAAATAAAGATTTTTAAGGAAAGAGCGTTCAAGAAATCGATGAATCGAGAGGTAATGTCGTTGAATTTAATGTGAATCAATGATCAGCTGGATCTTTTATCGTTTGGCCAAATGTCCGTGGAGCCTTTGTCGTAAAACTTATGATTATTGATGAATAATATCCGAAAACTCTTGTGTCAGCTGTTCTTAACAAAGTGTCATGTTATTTTTATTTCATATTATTATTCCTTAAATGTAAAGAGTACCATAATATAAAGTTGATTTTAAAACATAAGGAAATAATCCTATGATACGGATGCAAAAAAAATGAAAAATAGCATGAAAAGTGGCTCCAACAACCCGTCAACATCGAGGCAGCAAATTCCTTAATATGGACAACTTGAAAATATGACTGAAAAGAACTAAGCCCTTCGAACTGGTCTAGTTATTATTACTTAAACTCATATACTATTAGTGATTATGTAGTGTAGAACAGAAAACTTTTGGACGGCAATGGGTAAACATAGTATTGTTCAAAACATAGAGTAAAATGACTTTTTGGTCATAAAGAAGACCAGTTTTAATTAAAAATAAAATAATAGTCGTTAAATTATATTTTTACAAATGCATATATAATATTGCAATATAATTATCTGTAAAAAATATTTTTTTTAAGAATAATACTTTGGGGTCCAGCTCTCCCCCTGTTCGGAAAGCATGTATTTTTAATACCATTAATGCTTCTATAATTTAATTATTTAATTTAAAACTGCTCACATTCATATATTCTACAGCATATCATTTATTTTTTTGTATACAATGCCAGCGTATTAAGGAGCTTGATGGCGACAAACATATGCGAGTCGGCTGGTGTTGACGTCAGAAATCATAAAAGAACGCAATCGTGACGCTTAAAGTCGTTTTTGCAACCAATTATTATAATTTTTAGAGATAGTTGGATTTTAAAAATCATCCTTAAATAGTTTGAATAAATGCCTATTAAAATACAGTTTCTTGCAATAACTCAGCGAATCGTATTACAACGCTCCCAAAAGTCGCTGGGATACAAGGACAGATAATAAATGAAGGTATTTTAAGAGATTTCTTAGATTAGGTTACTTGTGTATTCCACGCCTTATATCCTGACATCAAATTAGTAACATATCGTCAAAATATTGAACATCTATTGCAGACGTCGTTTACGTGTAGGAGAACCTTTACTTGTTCTGAAAATTATTGATCGAGATCTTTAGTGGAAGTTTCTCTAGCGAGATCACCGGACTATGATTCTAATGGTGAATGAGAAATTTATAACTACATATGATTAACAGTGTTTTACTGCTGTTTGCGCTACGCTCTCATAATATTACCAACGTGCTCTAAAATTATTTTGCAATAATGCATTTATATGTAGATATAATCCAATCAGAACCGGATAAAAATAATCGTTTGCATTTGCAAGATATTCGAAGTGCAGAAAACGGTGTCGTGCCTTAATTGAAGATGGCGGCGGTGGCAAGCAGCAAGCAGAACGGCACACAAAAGGAGTTTAGGTGGTGGTGGGGGGCGCGCAAGAGTCGGGGTGGGGAGTTAATAAGCGATGGTGGCGACGCGCGGTGGAATTTTTATTTAAAACATCGCTGAATCTAAGTGGCTTTTGTGTACTTTTTGTCTTTTCGCGTCTCGCGATCTTTCGTCCCTTCGCCAAAGTGATATTAATGACCTATCACCGTTGGGCTACTGTAACTCCCGACTGCTAACCTAACTCCCTGCTCCCCCATGCCACCCTCTCAATCTCGTTCTGCTTTCTTCCTGGTCTACGAGACGCTTCGTAATCTAATAAGAAATGAGCTTCACGATGAAGAGAAATGAACGTCAGGTCATTATGACTACTATCGCTGTTTTTATCGGCTATAAATACACTCAACATAGTAGATACATAACTCGAAAATGAAAGATAATTCATAAAAAAATATTTAAAAATGTCAGATTTAATAAAAAAAAACTGTGTATAAAATATGAAATCACTTTATAAGTTAGAGGAATGTAATGTTGTATTTATAAAAAATAAATAAAAAAATAATTAATAATATAATATTAGGAGCGAAAATAAAAATATATTTTCAAGGGCACCGCTGAGATACTAAGCTTATGATTTACTAATTATCAACCAGTGGATTGGTGTGTTCGCTGTTACAGTCTCAATAGTCACCAGATGGAGTGCCAAGCGACGTGACGCAGATCGCGTACTTAGCGACTGCCGGTAATGTGTTTAGAGGATGACGTACTACTTGCGATTTTAATTTATCATAAGCGCATTCTTTATATTACAATACATTTTTTACAATAAAACATATTTACACCCACCAGCATAAATAAAACCATTGTTTTATAAAAATATGTATTTTATTAAGACCTTTAATAAGTCAGAAGCATAAGCGAAAGTCGCACAAAAAATTACACTTTAACTATGTAGATGATTAAAAAAAGACTATGTATGGGTCACGACAATAATTTAAGCAAAATGGGGAGAGGATCAGAAATCTACAATAGTTTGCTTTCCATTGCTTACTTAATGATTTAGTTTCTTAATAATCTATACCATAGACTTTATGAGCTACGGCATAAGCCATATTGTCTTATATAAACCGTGAATTAAAAAAAATGAGGTTTACTTATTTTAAAACTAAATATGCACAGTTAAGTTAAAAATCACAATACTTTTAAATGTGACGCACAAAAAATATTAGAAGTCAAGTTATATTGAAAAAATATTTTTATTTTATATAAATAATACATGTCATAAATTCGAAGAAATGTGAAAAAAAAACATGTTGGTCCAGTGATGTTCAGAACAAAAATAAGAGATAAATTCTAAGAAATTTATGAAGAAGGTATATCGATGATTCTATAATATTTTATTTACTAATAAATATGTTATCGTAGATATCAACAATAAAGAATAGTATAGTTTGTTCTATGCTTTGTATGGATTAAAATATTGACAAAATAGTATTTATATTTAATTAAAGTCACTCTGAATACTTTGTATGGTAAAGAAGGATTAATCAGCAAATTATACTCTCGGGAAAAATGTTAAAAAAACACTAAGGATCAAAACAATCAATTATTTAATTCATTAAAAAACTTCGATTAAATTTTATAAGCATGTAGCCTACATTAATATAAATCTGATAATATGTTAGATAATTTCGGATAAGGACATTAAAATATTTTTTCATAAATATAGAAAATGAATAATTAAAATAATCGTGTGTTGATTTTACAAATACACGCACACATTGTATATATATATACATATATATCATTAATTATTGTTTTTGAATGTTGAACACGGCGTGGAAAAAATGCCAGTTTTGACAGCGACCGAGCTTGTTAAAAAGCCAAATTAATGACTTTTCCTCGGTGACAGGCGAATTTCGTATTACGCGTGACGCCTTTTGAGAAACGGTGGCGGGAGAGTTTTTCCATCGGGCGCCATTGCGCCAGAGTCAACGTTTACAATCTGCCACTATCTCATAATTACCGTCTAATTACACAAATTTATTTTAGTTAAGTTTATGTAAACTAACATATTTTATTTGTAACATTAAATTAATATTTACACTTTATAAAAGACAACCTAAAAATATACGTAAACTCGAATTTAATTCTATAAATCCATGAATACATTTTTGGAAAAACTTTATTTTGATAATTAGGAAAAATTAAAATCAGTATTGTTTAAATACAAAGTTTATGTTTCAATACAGAATTTTTTTCAAGTGAACAATTTATATGAAAATGCATGTTATATAAATTTATTTAAATAAATTGGGCAACTACGGCCACTAAAAATAATTGTAAAGTAGTAGGTGATTCATTATATATTCGTATGGCAAAGATGGTTAAAAAAGTAAAATTATGATATCAAAAATATATGTGAGGGACCAGTAAACATAGATGATATCCTGGCTGCAAAAATGGAAGAAAATCTTACTTAGCATATCTATTAGCTGACCGAAAAATTAAGCTAGTCAGATTCGATAGTGCATACATATAATAAGTATATTGAGCAGACTTGGTTAGAAGGTGTATGGTTTCCAGATTAATTCAGTGAAGAAAGCAAGTCGGCGTATATCTGGATATTCCAAGAGCTTTTGGATATTGAAGCTGAGTTGTTTTTTCTTGCCATTTTGATAGCCAGAAATGAGAAGTCAGTGTTGTACGATAACAATGATTGTCAAAGAGAATTGTTATCTTAAACCTACCATACAAGCAATAGCAATATAGTTTACAACATGTCAATGCGCGTTAGACGAAAGGTTTTTATATTTTTGACTACTATTTATTTTGCTCAATGCAACAGCTTCTATACGGGAAAAAATCAAATGACAGACGATGTTAAAAAGAGGCTGTCGAAATATTTTGATTCAAAGCCATTTTTTGTTAATGTAATTAAAAAAAATGATCGAGAAGTTAAAGAAGAATATATTGTTTACAAAAAAATATGTTTTGAATTACTAAAATTAAAATAAACATTAAAAAAACAGCATTTTTTTCTATACTTATAATTAACCTAGCAATACTTTTTTAAGAAATAAGATTATTATCCTCCATGAAGCACTATGAACCTTTACTAACTTATAGAATTCATTTGCAATAAGTATATGATTTTTTATTTTATCTAAAGAATTATCTTTCTACATATCTTTGAAAATCGTTCTTAGAAAATATAGTTGTTTTATAATAAAAACATTTCTTGAAAATTCAATATCAGCCTTAAATTTGTCTCTCTTTAATCCATATAGCTGAGGACTTTCAACCACATTGAGTATTAATAATACGATGTTTTTATACAAAGATTATAGAGCACCGGTAATATCCGAAAACGCCCGATTTTCGGTTGCTCTGCAACCCCTCCGTGTATTCGCAAGGAAGAGTCGGCCGAGTACACGGTGTACAACAGGCGACGAAGATCTCTTTGTGTCTAAGTGACTCGCGATGGGTGTAGCCAGCTTTACTCATAAAAACTTCGTCTTGGCATGTCGGAAACTTGAGCGTGGGTCGGAAGATTAATTACAAGTTTTGTTTCGCCGGTGGAAGAAAGACATCTCTTCCCGAAGACTCTCTCTCACCCTATCCTCCTAAGCCAGCCTCCTCCGAATCTATCTCCATCTCGGCGCTTCCTCCAAGGGTGTGAGGCCTAACAGACGACGCCCGACACCCCTAAGCCACCCCACAACCCAAGCCGATACTCCTTTTACACGCCCTCACCTCGCCGCGGTATAACCGCTTTTATTATTACATTGTCTTTGTTCTGTATTCTTCGGCTTATTGACAGTTTTCCCGTTGTTTTCTATAGCGCTATACTTATACTGAAGATATACAATATGTACAAAACAATACATAATTCATTATTTTAATGTAAAATATAAGACAATAAACAAAATCCTTTTTCATTACGTAAGTAAAAGTAATGATCCAATTAATTAAATATTAAATAAGTATTCCGCTACGTTCTATAAGTTTAACATATTTTTTAATTGAAAATGTTAAAATTAAATAAGACCTGCAAACGCTTATTACACTTTATATGAACCTATAATTATAAAAGTGGACTAAGTCATGTTTCTTTCCTTTCGAGATATTTAAAAGTTTGCGTTTGAATTGATTAAAAAATATTTTTATATCACGCAACATAATGTTATAATATTTATATAAGCTTCTAGATTTATAATTTATTTTGACACATAAATTTTGTTATAGTATAGCTTATAAGGAAACATAATGAAATGATTTGGACCGTTTAAGAAATTAACCGAATGTATTGAAATTGACTTAACATAATACAAAAGTTTATTTTTATTTAAAAGATATTTTTATTAGGGTATGTTAATTAACGTTTTTAATAATGTTTCAAGTATTTAAATATCACATATCTATTTTTATTCTATGGAAGTAGGATTTTGGGTTTTAAGATTTTTCATATATTCATGGTAAATTAGTGAAATATAATATAGTAAATCTGTCATATATTTAAATTAAAGAACAATGTTTGTTGCATACTATTATATATATATCGCGTAACCACAATAACTAGAATTATGTATAAGAAGCTATAATAAAAAAAATCTTCATTTCAATAATAACAAAAAATGCTAAAGCATATATATTACATATATTTGGAGACTAAAGACTACATATCAATAGCTGCAGATTTTTAGCTAAATGTCGGTACCTAAATTACCACTTGATCCATAATTTTTAAGTGTTATATGACACATTCGTACTTAGCATATTAAAATACGGTTCATAATATTAAATCAAAGTACTAATTAACCCTTATTTTAAAAATATATGTAAAGAAAATTTGTTCCTATGATTGAAAATATTTTTATAATGTAAGCAAATATACCCTTATTTTTATATTATGACCTAAGTTTTAATTTATCTATAAGAACCATTACTAAAACTTTCTTATTGAAAAAAATGTTTTTTATGAAACATTTGTAGATCATCATAAACTTGCACTTTGTTTCAACTTATCTGTTTCAACTTAGTTCTGCAAATAGTCTTTTTTTTTAATATATGTACATGTGCCGGACTACGTGTTACAATGTTACGACCACACCACATATATGGTTGTTAGGACCAAAAATATTCACTGACCCAAATAGTCACATTTTAATTATTTTGATCCGAAACAAAAAAAATGCCAATGCCTGCTCTACAGTAATAAATTTGGCTGCCTCTTAAAGATTTTTTCAATCCAGCTTGTCCTGTGCCCTTTCAGAGCCTGACACCGAGAGCCATCTGGTTTTGTAGATGCCAGACATTTCCATGAATTCGACTGTCTGATAAAGAGTTCTTAGAAAACTTTTGAATGCGATATTGTAACATATTTTTTGCTTAATATATACTTAAATTGTGACAAATTATAATATAAAAACTCTTTATTTTCAGGTATTATAATTTATTTTTTATCTGATATTAATGATATTGTAGACTTCAATAAGAATTTACATAAATTAAATATATTTGTAATATTTTTATGTAGAGATTAAAAATTGATACTGCGAATAAGAGAACATTGGAGAATCACTTACGTGCCCCCGTATTAGGTTTGAATAAAACCATAGGATATTTTGTGTATACTTGTGTGTGGATGCGGAACATTTGCGTCTGAAAGACATATAGCTATGGAAAGCCCAAATGATATGTTTTATCCGGTTCGACTTGCAAATATTCGAAAATCCTATTCAATAGCTTATACAGATGAGGCGATAGGGTGATCACAAATACGGTGGACCAAATCCAAATATGTATAATTATAAAAGTTTATATTGTAATTGTTATATTTACTTTGAGGGCACCATTATTTTTATGTATTATATATATATATATATATATATATATATATAACACGTTTATAATATTAATTTAATTAATTTTCCAATACTGGTTTATAATCATTTTTATGTTAACAATTTTATTAATAGGTAGACTATGTATTAAAAAATAAAAATATAAAAAAAATGATGGTGGTTTGAATTTAAGAGACAAAATAAAAAGCCTTTTACAATTTAAATAAAAAAATAAAAATACATATTAAGTGCTAATTTAAGGATATTTATCTAAGGATCTGAAACCATTGCATTATGTGATATAGCATTTTCTGATAATATTTTAATTAAAAAATGATTTTACCATAGATTCAGATACACGAGATTAGTTATGCAAAATATTTTTATAGTATTTTCTGGTATAAAAATGACAATGTTCTTTGATTGTTAATATTTAAAGGCTATTATAAAGTGTTTTAAAAATAACTACTAGAATTAATTTTATTCCCCAAAGAATAAGTTAAAATCATACGGATTACTTCTGTATTATTTTACTAAATGACTATATATAATAAACTAATCAAAATTGTAGGATCCTTATCGAGTTTTTTAATCGGATAAATTTTAGCGGTCTTAAAGATGGTTATAAAATACACAAAATATAAACAGGCTTTAAGGATGTTAAGTATTGAATGCAAATTCCAAAAAGTGTTTAATTAACGTTTTTTTATAATTTGTCAAATACAGTTCTTAATGAGCTTATTTTGTAAATTCTTCAGGTATTAAATATATATATATATTTTTGGAGAGGCAGTGGCGAAGTTTGTGCACTTTTCGGTTATATAAATGATTGTGTTTTTTTCTAATTAATTTTAATTATGCACCTTTCTTAAATGAAGTAATAAAATAAAAATATAAAAATGAGTAGCCAACGAACTAGAAATATTTTTTATTTTAATAAAGCTCAATGAACAATAATTTTATTAATATTCGAGAAGCTTTTTATAAATATTTAATTAAGCTTATCAATACTTTGATGAGCTCAGTATCCAGAGTCATATGTCTGTATTTATTAAATATAATTTACTAATAACAAATCGCAGTTTGTTCTGCGGCTTTCGAAACTCCCTGCGGCCACCGAGTAAAGCGGTAGTAGGTACTACCCGTGATAACTTTACTTTGGCGAGGAGGAGAAAGAAGAAGATAAAGTCTTCTATTTGGGTGTGGATAGCAAGCAGTATGGAAAATAAATGTAATTTTGTCTGGAAGCAATAATGTAAGGTTTTTACTTACCCGAAGCCAGCACATCGCATACACTCCGCGAAAGAATAAGCTCATATCGTAGCTGAGGTAAGAAGGAGGGAAGAGGGGGAAAATAGGGGGTGGCGCACTACGGGAAATGTATACATTCATCTTCCTTCAGGGGCGATGAACATTTCGATGAGTTGTGGATAGATGGGTTAATTAAGATTTTTTTATGATGTAAATTATCAAACATATGATATTTACATACTCATATAACTATTCCCCATTAAAAATATTAAAATTAAAATTTAATCTTAATATTTTGTTTAAATTACACTTTAAAATTAAATAAAAAAATATTTTTAAATTAAAATATATCTTATTTTTTATTTAAACTATTGTTCGTACTTCGAATGGGTACTACCTTTTTTTAATCATTGCCTTGATGATCCGCCTCTGCAGGCCCCACACAAATCAGCACCACAGCGTGCCACCTTTCACCAAGCTTTTGTCCTTGGCCGGTTGACCCCATTGAAAAACTTATTTTTAAATAGGATTTAAAGTTAATCTGTGAAAGGATCCACGGCCAAGATAGACGAACTAGAATGTATTATTTCCACAGTGACGTTTACAAAATATTTCAAACGAGATTACGCTTTTGTTCAGTTCAGTGCTCTATTTTTTTTTAAATTTAAGTGTTAAAATTTAAAAATGTATTTTAGGCTTCATAATAAAATATTTGAAAATCACTAAAAAACTGATTCAATTGCTAGCATTAAAATATCTGTCAATGCAACTTGTTTTATTTAATTAATTCATTACAATTCGCGTGCGACTGTTTTTAGATGATTTTTAAATCTGAGGTGTCAATCAGATATGCTAAGCCTAAATTAAAAAAAAACTAATAGGTGCACAGGCGAGATATGAGACATTGTGTGTAACAAAAATGGCATCGGTGACATCATGAACAAGCATTGTTCAATATAAATATTGAGTCCAATCTGATCAAAAACCATCGGTTCTCTGCGCCAGTCGTTAGATTTCATTCGGCCGCTTTGCGAAGTTTGTTTTGTGACGGAAAAGTGGCACCAAATTGTTTTCCGGCAGATGAGGAATTTTTGCTCCTTCTCTTTTCTCACCCCATCTCCGCATTTGAATATTTCAATATACCGCCGCTGGCTGATGACTAAAAAGTGATTTTTTGATACGCGTACGAGTAGTGTGTGTATGTGTATGTGTCTCAAAGACGTCTTTGCTCCATTACCGTTCGAAGCCCTCAATGGCTCTCAAACGTACATTTCGCTAAAACGGACGCTTCCCAAAGCGACGATGTGAGGTGCAGCGCTCATTAAATCATCACGACATTGAACTAATGTGTTTTTCGATGAGCTTGTGAGCTTAGCTCGTATATAGAGAAAGTTTCACTTGCTAATGGACCGATTTACAAATAAGCCAATTTCTTTGTCAAATACATTAGGTTCTTTCTACCATTTGTAATAATAAATCTGCCACGCTTATATGGGTAAAAATGCTACGACAAATTGAGGGTGGTCCAACAAAATTATAATGTTTTAGCAATGCGCTGAATCTTAAGAGTTAAACCAGATCTTAGATATATCATACATAAATTAAAAACATAGAAATATCTATAATTTATTGACAGTGCTATAATTCTCTACTGTGCTTTTTCGTTAACTTCTCAATGCTATCGTATGCAAATTTACTTTATTAGATGTAAGAGACCAGCAAAGATAAACAATTATTTTCTGGATAGAGAAATGGAAGCAAATCCTAATCAAACTATAAATCAACGGGCCGAGAAGCTAAACCTGTCACATTTAGAATGCTTTTAGACAAGTCTGTACGTATCTGCATATCCCAAGAGCTTTAGATCTTGAAGCTAAGTTGCTTTTTTTCGATCATTTGATAACTAGAAATGAGAAATGTGTGTTATACGATAACAACGCATCGGCAATAACAGAAAACTCTCGATTTAAGCATTTTTCCGACTTATTACAAGGTAAGATCATTAACATATTAACTGTTGGCAAAACTGCATATTGTGACTGTATCAAGTCCAGAAGTCTGCAATAAATAAACTTAAAAATAATCAGAAAATACATCTCAAATATATTAGTGCTTGTTTTGCCTGAATTACTTATTGTCAAATGAATTATTAAATTGCATTTATTATCTATGCAAACTAATGGCTCAACCTTCTGTAATATTTTTATATTACTATAGTATAAAAAGGACATACGAGCTTTGCGAATTTTAAAGTAGATATTTATTGTATTATTTTTTACAGTGTAAAATAAAATAAAATTAGGATCGAGAAGGGGATTGGCATGAACAGTTTACATTGCAAGCAATAAAATTCTACTGTGCTTTGATTTTTAGCAAACCTTTGGGGTCATGAGTCCCTGGATTAATTTAAGGTCATTTATTCGAGCTCCGTTTTATATGTACATTATTTGTATGTGTATGTGTTTATTTATTTCACTATTGGTTCAATAGCACAGAGAGGGTAACCGTCGCATTTACACATAAATTGTAGCCGAATTTACGACACTTAACTTTACCGAAAATCGTGTCGTGTAAACCCATTTGTATAATTTTCCCTTTTTTCAAAGGGCGGTAGTGGGGAGACGATCGGCGTGCCGGCCCAACAATATAAACCGGGACCAGCTGTCCCTGTCCCGGCGGGGAGTCCCGTTAATTCTGAACGATGGCAACACTAATGAAAGAGTGTTGGCAAGATGTGTAGCAACTAATACGCTACATAAATAAACAGGTTTTTAGCAACCATAGGAAAAGCGCGCGGCCATTATGTGTATCGCGCAGTACCCCGCTGAGCTTTTCCTCTTATACTATTTTTTATTTAATATACATAGGGGATGAATTGGGTTATCTTTTTTCGCAATTTTGCCGTTTGACTGCTGAATTTTTATTTTTTATACCCTATTGTGTAAGTTAATAAGCAAGGGGTGGTAAAAAAGACATCGACGCGTCGGTATCACAATGAGCGCGTTTAGGGTATGAATTACCTAAATGGCGTAATGGATGTTGTTTATGTCCATGGGGAAATTTGTTACTGAAGTGCTCGTTTTATATTTAAATTTATTATTGTAACGTTGAAATAGACCAATTGGTTCTTAAATACGTTTCCAAACTCAGCAATCTTAAATAAGCTAATCTATGAATTCCGATATTTGATGAACATTTTAGAATAGCTAATTATAATGACGTAATAAAAAAATGCTATTTTATATTTTGTTATTATTATTATGATTATTAAGAAATATAGTCTTCCAAGAACTAAGGTATAATACCCTTTTCAGTAGGATGAGACTTTCTAAGAAAATAATAAAATAAAAATCTTTTATATTATGAAAATTTACAAAAATCACAGCAACAAAAATATGTTTTTTTATATATATATATATATATATATATATATATATATATATATATATATATATATATATATATATATATATATATATATATAAACCGAATAATACACGAGTTAAAAAACCTAATAAAATATATTTTATAAACGAATTTTAGTATTAAATAAAAATTGCAAATAATTGCTGTTAAATGCATGTCTAGTGAAAATATATAAATACACGTAGTTGTTAAACAATTAAAAATTAACCATTAGTTCTCTTTAGCTTAAAAATGATCTAATATAAGTAAGATGCAAAGCTTTATAGTTTTTTTATTTTTTGGTTAGAATCTTTTAAAAGGCCTTAGTTTTACATAGGTTTTATTTTTTTATATGCTTAAATTAATTATTTGTCATTTGGTTTTTTTTTTTAATGTCATTCGGTTAGATTTTTCACGGTAATCCTTTAGCCTTTTTTTTAATGATAAGATAAATTTCTGAATGACTTCTGTATTGTCTTTATCATACATACTACGGTGCATAACATCAAAGTAAATTAAAAAAAACATTTATATATTACATAGTAAAAGAAATGGTTGTTTTTCTTTGCTATTGGGCTAGAAGAGAGACTGCATATACTAAAATGAACACCTAGTTTTAAAATTTTAGCTTTGTCTTCAACTATTGATTTCTTATAATTCAGTTTCACATACATAATTTAAATTGCTAAAAACTATATTATGACATTTTTTATACTATAAAGAACACGGAGTTTTAAAGTGAAGATCCTCGTTTTTCTAATAAGAAAATATTTTACAAAAACATTTTAATGTAAACCTTTACAAAATTGAATAGATTTTTATATATTTTTTTCATGTTGCACAATTTTTTTATTTGCATTTAACCACCCGTAAATTAGTATATAATTACTGCATGAATTATAAAAACTCAAAGTTCCTTTTACGGTTTTTTACAGATATATTGATGTTATTTATTCGCGCCTAATTGATCTATATGGCTTATGTTTTTAGCAAGTAATAATAAAAAAAATAATAT
The DNA here is from genome assembly GCF_051122295.1 of Plectrocnemia conspersa. Classification (NCBI taxonomy): domain Eukaryota; kingdom Metazoa; phylum Arthropoda; class Insecta; order Trichoptera; family Polycentropodidae; genus Plectrocnemia; species Plectrocnemia conspersa. The sequence goes on along the minus strand of NW_028277170.1, from coordinate 3,912,229 downwards.
TACTTAGATATTACACTCAAAGAAATTGCTGAGACATAATACTTTTTTAGTGACAGAAAAGACTGAATGCTTTTTTAACTTTAAGCATACAATTAAATTCCAGCTAATATACTTTAAATATTAATTACATATAATACAATTTTTCTTAAAGAAAATTCGTTATTTATTTACATACAAAGCGGATATTCTTATAAATTTATTTATCAAATGTCATTTTTATATAAAACATGACCAAAATTACTGCTACAAAATATTACACTAAATGGTAAAACAGAACTCATTGCAAAAGTTGTAGAAAATTAATACATCCCATCATCGCCAAAAAATATATAATTTCCGAAAATCCAGATTTATAAGTCGAAGCGATGTCACGACACAATGGCTTCGGTGTGTGACATATTAATTTAAATGCATATCTCAATAATGATGGCAGTACCACCCGACGTGATATATACGATACGAAGAATTAAATCCTGGTCTCTAAAAGGGGGTCATTTGTTAGTGAGAACCTTTTGAAATAAAATTCATAAATCTCGCTAAGCCCGACGGATGTACTCCCCGATTTCCATTATTTCTCTCGCTTTATTATATTATTACTATGCATATCTGTATGTATATACTACACATATATACAAACACGTTGGTTGGTATTTTTTTATGATTTTATTTTACTCGCTGACTGCGATGTGAACACAGATTTCAGGATGTTGTCTACACGATGGATGCGTTATGCCGACCGAAACGTCCGCGGGGGGTCCAACCATTCACTCTCGAATGTGTAGACGAGACCATAAACAGAGATCGACAACTATATCCATAACTGTGTAGGGGAGAAGCAGCACAAAAGGAGCACTTTTTTCCATATCTTAATTGTTAATCAATATATTTTATAAAACATTAAATCCACAGTTCTGACACTGTTAGAAGAAACTTTTTTTGGGTCGCAAAATTCAAAGAAATTTAATTGAAAATTACATTTTTTTTATCAAGAATCAAGTGCTAGTAAGGTATCAAAATACTATTTATTTATGTAACAGCATTAGAGGCAAACGGAATTTTAAATTTTAATTATCATGCGTGTAAATTTTTTTTTATAATGGGTATTATTTTGTATCAACGTATATATACGTCGAAAAAGTCTCAATTATTAGATTGGTATAAACTCTATTATTTTCGGTTTTCATATTTTTATTTTTTAAATTGTCTTAGATTTACGCGACCACGTGACGTATTTTTATATAAAATAATTTTAACGCAAATATAGAATGAAGTATAAACACTAACTATAGCAATTACTTGGGAATCAAAATATTACACAGTATCAGTTGAATCTTATAAGTTCACTTATACTTATATTATAAAATTTATTGTTATTTATTAACAAACATATAATCACAATCTTTGTTTTCAATTAACATTGTTGTGCTTTTATTTAACATATATACTTAATGATTATTATCAAACTTTTTATTTATTTAATTGAAATAAACAAAATTATAGAGGTGTAAAATCTAAGGTATTGTATATTGTGTTACAGTAAATTTTTAAAATGAATTGTTTATTAGTTGTAGCACTAATGAATACTATTTATTTATTAATTTATTAATTTATTTAGCTTAATAGCTAATCTTTACATCTAACAAATTTAGTAAACATATATAAAAATATATAAAAAATACATAACAGAAAGAAAAAATAAAAATATACAATAATAAAGACTTAATATTATAATTTATTTCTATATGTACGAAGGTGTTTTTTTATTTCATTTATGAAACCCGTTATATTTTTGCTGTTTCGGATTTCTCTTGGAAGACTATTATATAAATCAAAACCTCCGTACATAGCTCCCCTAGCCGTACTCGTTTTCTTATACTTAATTATCTTTAAATTTTCTCTATTTCTAGTATTATATTTATGTACATCTTTATTTCTTATTAAATACTTATTAAAATATTCTGGTAACATATTATTTTCTAACTTATATATAAATAATAAAACATTCATACTCAATATTTCTTGAACATTCAACCATTCTAATCTATCAATCATACTTTTACAATTAGTTAATCTATTTTTATTTAAGATTACTCTCATTGCCCTATTTTGTAATTTTTGCAACATTTGTTTGTCTAATTTATTTAACATATTTAATAGTGTTACACAATAATTAAAATGGGGCAATATTATACTATTGTAAATTATTTCTTTTTTATTTATACTTAATATATTTCTTAATCTAGATAATAAACCTATTTTTCTACTAATTTTTTTTAATATGTTATTACAATGTTCTTTAAAATTTAATTTTGTATCAACAATTACTCCTAAATATTTCAGATTATCCACTATTTCTATACTAGAGTTATTTATTACTATTTTGGTACTATTATCTAACACATTTTTATAATTAATAAACATACATTTAGTTTTATTCTCATTAAATTTAAGCACATTATTCTTTAACCATATTTCTAATACACTTAATTCATTATTTAAATTATTTACAATTTCTTTAATGTTATCACCTATGCAATACATTAATGTGTCATCCGCAAATAGATAAATTTTACATTTGTTCACGTTATTAACTATATCAAAACAAATAACAATGGTCCCAATTTAGACCCTTGTGGTACTCCATAAGACACTAATTTCTTTTCAGAATATACATTATTTATTTTAACTTTTTGTTTTCTTTTATATAAGTAATTATTAAACCATCTTAAAACTATATCACTTATACCTATACTCTCCAATTTCTTTAGCATTATTTTTCTGTCTATTGTTTCGAAGGCTCTCTTGAAATCCAAGAAAACTGCTCCAATGATTTTGTTTGTATCCTTAGCCAACAGCCAATCATTTATCACTACTTGTAATGCAGTTTCAGTGGAATGCTTTTCTCTGAATCCCGATTGTTGTTCACATATTATGTTTTGAGAAGTAATAAATTCCTTTAATTGTTTGATTACTACTTCTTCTATTATTTTTTCTATACACGGTAGCATGTTGATTGGTCTCCATTTCTTCAACTTTTTTACTATTTTTTATTTTAGGTATAGGTACAATAGTAGCAATCTTTAAATTTTCAGGCATTTCTCCTAAGGAGAGTGCTTTATTTATTAAATAATTTAATTTAGTTCCTATTATTTCCCATGTTTCTTTAATTATATTTATATCTAGTTCATCAGTACTAGTTCCTTTTTTAAATTTACATATTATGTTATGAATTTCATCTAATGATACTGATTTAAATTTACTAAATTTTACAATTATTGCTTTATTATTATATTGTACTAAATTACTAATCCTTGGTATTGAATTCACAATTTCTTCTATGCTCTCAATGTAATATGTATTCATTTTTTCTGCTATTATATAAGAATCTTGATATATATTTCCATTAATTTCCATTTTTATTATGTCGTTTTTCTGAGTTGGATTAATTAATTGTTTTATTGATTTCCACATCTTATTTGGATCATTTTGTATTTCATCTATCAATTTTTCATACCATTTCTTTTTAGCCATTCTTAATACTTTGACTGCCATATTTCTACATTGTGTGTATGTTTTCCATTTTTCATTAAAGACTTTATATTCTATTTGTTCTGTTTTTAATATTTGAAAAATTTTGTATGACTCATCTCTTTTCTTTATAGCATTTTTAACATCATCATTAAACCACGGTTTTGGGTTGTAACGATATTCCTTTTTAAAATTATATTGACCTTTTGTTTTACAATCTACTATATTCTTATAAATTTTGTAAATATTATGTAAATGCCTTCATAAAAAATAGCTTTGTTATAATTATTTTGTTAAAAGGTAGCTCGTGTTAAAATTATGTTTTGATTCTGCTTACGGATAAATTTAATATATTTTAAATATTACATCCAAGAATTATATTTATGTAACGTAGTCAATTATATCTACGAAACGTAGACAAACTTTGCCATCGTCTTTACAAAGTGAACAGAACAGAATGGAAATCTAGGCTTACACCTGGACTCAAAGCATAAATTTAATAAACACATTTTAAAACTTCGCTCTAAAAGCAGCATTTATTAAAAAAAAATGTAATATTGATATATAAATATAAATAAAGTTGTGGAGTCACTAGTAATATTTATTTTTCTAAGTTGCAAGTCATTTAGAATAAATCTAAACAATTGTAAATCCGCAAAAAAATATTATAAAACTAATATTTAATAAAGATTTTTATACTAATTAAAAAAATCATAATTGGGTTTAAGTATTAACAATTAAAAATTTCGCGTAACTGCATTACTAATCCACTAATCTCGTATATCAAAAACTAGGATAAAAACAACCTGAAATTTAAATATAAGCACAAAATGGCAAAGTACATATTGATTCATTTGCTAAAGAACATAAATCAATAGTTCCAGAATTTCAGCTAAACGTACATAAATTAGCACTTAATCTATTGTTTTTTTCTTCATTATACTTATAGTGTAAGCAAAATGTTTTAATTAATATCATTAAACTGTTCACCTTCAATCAATACAACCAATTCCAGCAATATACATACTCCTGTTTTGCTTACGTATGTACAATACATTTATATATATACATATATACGTGTACACTCTGCAGACGGTGCCTTCATTTAAATGCTAGTTCGCCAAAAGTTTGCCGAAACGAAAACACGAAAGTCGAGATTGAGAACCTGTTATTAAACTCGGGTGGCTCCGATTAAAAACTCTTTTATTTCGGGGACTTTTCCCGATTGCGGTTTCTCGCGTTTATAAGCGTAACGGGGGATTTTTTCCGCAACCATCAGATATAGAGACACATACATATATTAAACGTATATATATATATATACAAGTATAGGGGTGGTTTCGTTTTCTAACCGCTCTTTTAAATGTACCGCTGTTATGTATTCGCGAAAAACAGGGGTTGTCAACCGGAACGTGTGTGATTCGTATAGTTTAACCAGATGCTAGGAAAATAAGCGAAAGCTTTGTGTATCATAGGTAATAAAAAAAAATATTGAATAAAATGGTTAAAATGTAAGTATGTAAACTCCCTTTAATTCACTTCGAGTTTATGTGATATGTGTAACATGTTAATTTACATAGGAACAATTAAACAATGAATACAAAACTTTCTAATTAAATTCCCAATGGTAACTAGATAATTTATCAGCTATATTTTATATAATAAAGAAGTTTTGATTACATAGAAGCAGGCCTGCCGAGAAGAAAGGGAGAGAGGACAAATTCCCGGGACCCGTTCTTCTTGAGGGGCCCAACTCTGAAAAAATCAATATAAGAATATATTTATAAAAAAAGTTAAACTGACCTCAAATAATAAATCTGCACTGAACTACATTTATTTGAGATGTATTACTAGTATATGTTCCTTTAGCCTTTTTATACATATTATACAATAAATAAAAGGAGCGGAACATTGCCTTCAAAAGCACCCACTTTTTAGGTAGTATTATCACAATAAACATTATTATTCAAAGGGACAGATTGTAGTTTTTCGTGTTAAAATTTGTTTGCAAATTATTCCTGACTTTATTGCTTTTTAAACATTTAAAATACATTAAACATGAGAGGAAATATTCATGAATGTAAATTAGTAACAGTAAATTTAGGTATTCGATCTGAAATTTTAGATCAAATACCTAAATTTATAAAATCAACAACCGCGCCAGCTGAAATAAATAATTTTAATGTTTTAATAAATTATAATATCGGTAATTTGACAACTGGTTTTAATGCATTAAAATAAATAAATAATACATACAGCTTCATGTGGTTATTCTAAAATTACAATTTAGAAAAAACAGTCTCGAATCTATCCTGAAAATATTTTTTAAAATATGTCATTTCAGTAAAATCATATCGAAAAACATTTTTACCAGTTGATATATAGTTTTACTAGTAATAATATAAATTATCTGGCACGTGTTTTTCGATATATGGCAACACTGAGCAACAAAGGAAGCTCGACTAATTATCATGTAAATATTATGAGTAGTGATTTTTAATGCCTAATTAAATTCGCATAAAGTATGATTTCTAAAAATGTAGTGGCTAATTTTTATATTTATTTGTAGCATAGAAAGGATTTATTCAAAAAATTATATTACGATGTTAAAACATATATAAAATGCTAATTTTGTCATAAGGCTCGGAATGATTGTTTTACTAGGGCCTGGGTTCGCTCTTGGCGTATAACTTATTTTTTTTAAGTCCAATTTAAGATTTTCTGCTATTGACAAAGATACAGTTTGCTAAGTAGAAAATTATATTTTTATTTTACAATAGTTTTAATTTTTAATGCATAATATAATGGATCTAAATTATTTCTAAGTAGTACAATGGCTTTAAATTATTATTTTTTTGCCCATCGTTATATTCCAAAAAGTACTATTCCATATTTTTTGCATATATCACACAAAATGTAAAAGTTCATTGATCATTTCTTCTTGAACTTCATCGCTACTTGCGGATTTGTTCATATTTAGTTTTTTAATAAATATATTGAAACAATTTGAAGCAATATATTATATATAAATCATATATTTTTATAAGTAATGATATTATAAAAAGGAATATAAATTTTAAAAAGCATGTTTTAGTTACATTTTTATTTCAATAATATTTCTGCATGATTCAATTAACTCTTACTCAATATACAACAAAAGATATAATAAAACACAAAAACCAAAATCAACCCACAATATCAATTTGAGCTTCCCTCACACTAATAGATTTCGCAACCCTCGCTTTGGGGGTGGGGGTGGTGAAGAATATGCGAAGATTTGCATGCGGAACGATCACTTTTCCACGCCCTTTCGACTCACCCCAAGCCGCATACAGAAATTTGGCTTCGATGGTTACTGTTTTTTCCCTCATTTTCCTCTTCCTCCACCACAGCATCGAATACATATAGGCGTATAAAGAGCCTGTTTGATAATTTAAATTGAATTTTTCCCACTAATACATACGCATATACTATATATACATATATATGCACATATGTATAGTACACGTGCGTTCGATAAGGGTTGGAATCGGTACAATTGTGTGCCTTTTAAATGGCAATAAATTAACATATTTATAAAGTGCTTGTTTATTTTGCTATACTTCTACTAATATCAAAGAACATACTAATGAAACATTAAATAAGATACAGATGATTTATTAATTATGTTATTATAATAACAACGATCTTTGTAATTAGATTTAATATGACATAATCCGGCAAAGGCTTTTTCAAAATCAGTGTAAATAATAATCTATATATTATATAATCAACGTGCCTAACGTCGAATAAATAAATAGTAATATTTGCAGAATGATACAACACAGTTCCGATGTTTAATTAACTTGAACGTTTGCATGGTAAATTTAAAAAATCTGACTATTCAAGTATTAATAAGAGATAGTGTGAAATTAAACGAATCATATATATCAATAATACCAATAATGATATCGCTGTGCGTCACAGACAAAGATAAGCCAGACACGTTGATACGTTATTTACACGTCAATGCGTTATTGAATACCATTATCTGGAATTGCAATGTGTGCACTCAAAGGGTTTAAAGTTATACAAATTAGCTGTTCCGAATGAGTGATTTATCAAAGATTTGCCTAGCAGAACTTATATTTAAGACAATATCATTTAAATTTTGTATATAATTATGATTTAACTATCATGATTTATTTTAATCTATTAGTAATTGAATAAAGAAATGACCTATTAAGACCGATTTTAATCTAATCACATTGTTATCCAATTGAATGTTATTTTACTCAATGTTTATTTTAATATTATTTGTAATGTATTGTTTCAGTTTCCCTTGTAATATATTGTTTGCACCGCGTACCTAATACCAGAATACGTTTTGTCGTCGAAGCAAACGTGGGAGTGAACGCTTATCGGCTCAAAATGATTCATTAACCGTTGGAGTCATCCACTCGACTCATACCACACTCCAGTCGGTGTAATAATTGACGAGTGGAGTATATTTGAGCTGCCGTCAATCATTCCCGCTACTTTATCGTCCAAGCGATGACCGCGAGCGGCGGTTCTCAAAACGAAACGGTTCTCATAAATAAATATTGAAATTTCTGGCATTCGTAAACAGGGACCTTGAGAAATACTATTATTTATTAAAATATCAATCAATATCAAAGCTTTTCAGTTTGTTTGTCTTACTAAGAACTCGTGAATAGAACACATTTTTAAAAAACGTGATGTTGCGAATGTCTAGACCAGTGATATAAAATATATGAGTCACTCTTTAAACTACAAATTCAAGTGTCTCTAAATAATGAGTGAATACAATTAAGATTAAATAATAGCGATAATTTAAGATATGTCAATGATGTCTTTGCAGTGTGGCCCCACGGAAGAGAGGATTTGGATGTGTTCCTTAATTTTCTCAATACACAACATTCAAACATAAAATTTACGATAAACCTTGAAGAAAATTGTCTACTACTCTTCCTGGACACACTAATTATAAAAAAAACATGGTTCTTCAGCGCAGTGGTCCTTAACCCTCGGGCCCCCCAATGCACACAAAAAAAATCAAACATATCCAATAGAAAAGTTAATTTTTATTGACAAGCAAAACTGTTCAAGTAACTGGATTGTTATATATCAGGACAACTAAAATAGTCATTTTGGATCGGCATATGCACAGACGGAGATGCTGCCTTGACCGGACGACTGTCTGGTTTAACTGCTCGGATTAACCATTTAACAATTGTTTTTTTTTTAAAAATGTCCATAAATTGTCACCTTTTTTTAAAAAAAAATACCAAATAAAATTTTTTTTTAAGAAAAATAATTACCAAGTAACATATTTTTTTTTAAGAAAATAATTACTGACTATTGTAAATAATTACCGAGTAATATATTTTTAAGATCTCAAAAAAAAAATTCAAAAAGTTACAATTAATTCAATAATTTTTTTTGTATGATAAATTTTAAAACATTCAATACACAACCCTACATCACAATCCGGGCAATAATATCTATTTTTTTCGAATTGATCAATTCTGTCAACACCACCCATGAAATTTTTGTAGTCCCCAACAAGTTTCAAGAATTCTTTTCGAATCACCCATTCTCTCGATTTCTACCATTTTTGGATTGTGTACTGTTGATAATAATGTTACGTCCTTTCTATCCTTCCACTTCATTATACAAACTTTCTCTCTCTCGTATGCACATATTTTTCCGCTCAGGGACATCCCCACCACTAAAACAAGTCAAAACATGATAAGCCCGAACGTCATTCGAGGAAATCACTACCAAACAAATCAAAATAAGTTTAGCCCGAGCGTCGCTCGGGCTAGTCAATACACGATCAAACTCCTCGCCCGAGTCGCGCTCGGGCAAAACTGTCAAGTGGTTAAGAAGGTTGCACCTGAAAGTGAATCTACGCATTATAACATTCACAGGGAAATGCTGGCAAGCCGAAAAATGTCATCGAAATTTAACAGCATATTGATTGATGTCGTTAAAGTTATTAACCACATCAAAGCACACGCCTGTTTGAGCAGCTTTGTGTGAAGATGGACGCAGATCACAGATGCCGTCTCTTATACACAGAAATAAGATGGTTATCCAGAAGGAAATCGCTAACAAGAGTATTTGAATTACGATACTCATTGCAAATATTTCTCTGAAAAAAGAAGTCACCGCTGGCAGCACATTTCAGTGACAAGGTATGGGTCGCAAAACTGGCTTATATGTGTGACATATTCAATCTGTCCGTTCAAGATAAAATGATAACTGTAATCAAGTTGGCAGAAAAAGGAGTTGTGGAGGCATTTTGGACATGTTTTAGACATTAGCAGGGATCTTAGATGAGACTGAGCCGCCTGAGCATTTATTCTCCCAGTTGGTGGACGATCACCTGTCTTTGCTTTTAAAAAAGTTTGAACGCTCCTTCTCAACCAGAAAAGACCCATGAACTGGTAAGGAATGGATCCACGACCCATTTGTCAAGAAACAAGGCGTGTCTGTGCAAGAAGAAGATCAACTGCTGAAGATTGCAAATGACGGCGGCCTTAAAACTACGTTCGAGACAGCAATTCTGCAGGTGTTCTGGATTAAAGTCATGGCAGAATATCCTGAGATTGCCACCACAGCACTTTCCGATATCCTATCTGTGTGAGGCGGGGTTTTCTGCATTGCCAGCAACCAAAACAAAATAACGGAATAAATTGGGCATATGCAACACACTTCGGGTGTCATTGTCTTCTATTACCCTCAGATGAAACCGTCTCGTTGCAAAGAAACAAGCTCAGGTGCATGCTTTAGCAGCAAACTAAAATATAAAAAAATCAACGACCCCCTCAGCGGGCCGCGGTAAGATTATCAAACGTTGACCATAAAAAGGTTGGAGACCACTGCTCTAGGACGTACAGTATTCCAAAAAAGTACGCACACTGGCACAGATTAAATCGGTAGCTAACTCTCAATTCAATAGAGCTAGAATGTTGGCCGTAAAAGAACATATTGACGCTGAACTCCAAACCGTGAAAATCGATCTTTAATCGAATGGTTTTAAAAAAAAACCTAAAGGCAACTTAAAAGAAAATTGAAAAAAATATATAGGACTTGCATGTCTTCCATACATCCGAGGGGTGACAGAAAAGATCGGAAAAACCCTAATGAAGCACGATATCAGAACTATTTTCCAATCCAAAAACAAAATTGCTTTAATGCTTCCAAACGGAAAAGATCATTTAAAAAATGAATATAAAATCTCGTATGCAGATTGCAAAAAAAAAATACATTGAACAATCTAATAGATGCATCGCACACCAAGAAAATGAACATAAAAATGCTGAAAAAAATTCAATAGTAATTCTACTCTGACCGAACACAGTTTCATAGAAGACCAGAAAATTGCTTTTAGTAGCACAAAAACCTTAGCTAAACACTTTTACTCGTACAAAATGCGAAGCGCTTGAAATAGAAATTAACAAAAATTTCGCTATTATTAAAAGAAATGATAGTAGCATATTATCAAAGTCATGGCTTCCAGTTTTGGACTCATTATTTAAAAAATCACATAAAATTGTCACCAATCTAATTGCCACACAAACATAGACACACATGACTCATCCCGGGCAAATGGACAATTAATTAATGTAATTAATACTGCCCCACCAAAACGTGTATATATGACAAGATCAAAGACTAGATATTTCGTGACCATGGCTGGAAAATCGCAGCCGAAATATTGAAAGAAAGTACGTGAAAATCGCGATGAATCCTAGATTTCAATATATATATATATATATATATATATATATATATATATATATATATATATATATATATATATATATATATTATAATATTATTTAAAATAAAAAATTCTATTTAAAAAGGGACACATAGTTTTTGTGTCACTGCCCTTGCAGGTCAACTATCTGTATCTCTGTACCAACTCGTCCCAAAACTACTAGAATGGCCAAATACAAATGTTAAATGTTCCGACGAATACGAATGCACATATGCGCACATTTTGCAGTCCGCATTGCCGCAAACGACATTTATCCGTTACGTAAACGTTATCGTAACGAGCGGCTCCGATACATCCGTACTTGTATTCGGTTGTATTTTATTGTATATTATTGATCTGTTGTTTATACAATACAACAGAAGTATGTGTGTAGTGTTGGTTGCACGATCCGCTGCCAATTACCCGCCGCAATAAACGAGCAACCCTCGCGAGCAATGACTAGCGGAAAATTACAACCCCCTACCCGTCGAATAAAAAAAATATATATACCCACCCCCTCCATGGTTTTCGGGGTATTTATTAGTATTTTACGATTCAACGAAAGCGCATCAAATCCGATTGCCTATATTTGTTTCTTGCTCGTAGAATAACCGCTTTCGATGTGCACTGGCTATACTTAGTCACGCTTTAATATTGACTGTGCACTGGTATGATACAATTTTACGCTTTGTGATTTAAGTGAGATTCTGTTTTTTATTCTAGTAAATAACAAAATACATAGTGAAGCGAGAATATATCGCGATATACAAAGTGCTATATCGCATTTATCTAGTAACCGATTTAGGTATTTACATTTATGATTTCCTTAAAAGCGAGTGCGTCTGATAAAAGGTACATTCGATACATATAAGGCTGTACGTAGAGAAGTAACATATACTTTATATGTAAGTGGGTTGGCGTCACTTTTTTCATAATGGTATTTATCATGAATATATACCAAAGTTGGGTATGAAAATTAGAATTTTATCACTAGTAGTAAATATACAAAATTGCGAATATAAAGACGAACCATAACCTTAAGAACTTTACTAGATCATTGTTTCAAAACTGGTTCTAAAAACGTACCTGAAAATCGCTGTAAAATTTAGAAGGCATAAAAAAAAGATTGTGAAATATATATATGTAAATATATGTATACGAAAGTTTTCATGTTTTTCCAATTTTGTGCCAAAAATATCGATATAGACAATCAAGTTTAATAAAATTTTATTATGTTTGTCATACCATCATTTTTAAGAATAGATAGATTTGAGTTTTCTCATAAAATTATTTATTTACATTTTTTCATCAGGAATTCTGCGATTTCAATCAACTTTTTCAATATATAAAAAAAAACTAAAGCAAAAAAAAATATTAAATATAAAAAAATGTAACGTTTTTAATTTCTAATACATTGTTTTCTAAAAAATATATCGTTAATAAATATTTTTTTATTAAATCTTTTAAAAAGTCCACTAATATATTTAATTTTAAAATTATGTGCTAATAAATAAGTTTTTGACAAACGATGTAAATGATCCATATGTACTTGCTGTCATACAGTGGAACAACGTTACATCATAACTTACGTTATTCCACAATTGAAAACAACTAAAATAATGACTATTTAAGTATTTAAGTTATGAGAAATCTAAATTTATTTCAATTCGATGAATTTATCAAAATATGTTTTGAAAGCATCGCAGAAATAATCTATCCAAAAAAACATACAGATACTTTTTATACTTATTCCATGCACTGTTTTTTTTTTAAATTAAATATATTTTTGCTTAGAGTGGTAATCTCAGTTAGTCGAGACAGAGAGGATTATATTTAAATTTTTCTTCATCAGGTGCTTGAAAGTAACTTCTAGCGAATTATTTCTCTTCCGGCGACTCATTCTTACGCGCCCCCGTACCGGGAGCGGAGAGAGGTGTTGAGCTAATTAATTAATAGCATTTAGCAGACAGAAGTGAATATCCCGGTAGCCAGGGGTAATAAACAAACTTGTTGTGTACCGCCTTAGTGTGAGATTAGGTGTGCTCAGGTGCCGCTGCCAAGCTCAACTGGTATCCGATATAATGAGAGCACTACACACCAAATTAACAAAGGTCCGACTTAATCTACGCCATGGTATACATTAAGTGTAGAATTTGTATATATGTATATGCTTTATATTTATACATACATAAAAAGGTAAGAAATACTTTAGTAGAGAGGTAAAAGTCATTGTTTACCAACCGAAAATTGTGGTCTCAAATTAATTTTAGCCATGACTTTTGCAGGATGGAATTAATAATAATAACACTAAAAATATAGCCTTTTTAAACAAAAAATATTAGATAACAAGTTGATTTTAATAATTAGTGATATATGTATTTCGATTATTAATACCTGAAAGACTTGTAAATTATACAGTCATTAAATTAATAACTGTTTTATTCATATTTAAAAAAAAAAACTTTTGCAACATTTTTTTAATGAAAGTGCATATATTTAACTAACCGATTGTTTATGCATATGTAATTAAGAGTATGTATTGCGTATACATGTTTATAAAGCATATTTTAGGGGACGCGTATATTGTATGTATATGACATAAAAGGGTAGGTGTGTCAAAGCAATAACGGTTATCGAATACCAATTGCAAATAATGGTGGATTGTTTTAAATCAATGGCTTTTGTATTGGCCGATCCATAAACAAGTCATTGATACCAATTAAAATCAAAAACACGACTATGATGCAAAGCGCGACCACCCGACGGCAACACCCCTAGTATGCCCACCCCCTGTGACGTCATATGTAATTTATATAGCTGTACTGTATTTAGCAATACAATATATGTATAAGAAAAACGTTCAATTTATACGTTGATAATTGTAAGAAATCTAACATAAGTTATGTTAACGAGAATATTTTTTACACTTACGTAAAGACACGTGCCAAATTAAAGCGTCACATAATAATGAAAAAAAAACAAATTTAATAAAACAACATGTACTTTATTAAAAATATGCCAAACTAGCTAGAAAAGCCTTATACAAGAAGATAAAGCGCAAGCCTCAAAAAAACTATTTTGCTTTTACATTTGATTTGTAAAAAGCACTACCATACTGACAGTTTCTGCTTTATATTATAAAGAAACATGTATGTTTTTAATCAAGGAATCCAAAATTTACATGATGATGAAATTCATATGTATACCTGGGATGAACCAACTGCATCCAGAGGATCACAAGAAGTAGATTCTTATTGTTTAAGACATCTACAAAATGTGATACTCAAAAACATGTATTCGCTTATAGCGATTTGTGCACTAGAGAAAATAGAAATATTAAGTTAGTCTTAATGTAGATGAAAATTTTTCAGTTTACCGATAACAGTATGGATATTATTGACCATAAATTATTAGTATCTGGACATTCATTCTTACCAAATGATCGCGATTTTGGTGTTGTATAAATGGCTATTCAAAAAATCAATTTTATGTACATAAAACAAATAAATACAAACATGTCTCAAAAAAGGGTTTTAATCAACCAACCCTTTGGAGAAGGCAATTTTGAAAAGTACCAAAAATATTAATTTAAATTAAATTAATAAATAAATAATTTATGTTAAGTTAGCCCCGTGAAATTTTAGGTGGTACAGCTAGTCTGCGATGAATAGAAAGCGGCAAAGTTCCCAGTACTTTGTAAACATCCCCGCCGTATAATTCCAGCCCTTTTTATCTCTGCCAGTTGCGTGTCGCAATATGGTTTACAATAATTTCAACGCTTGTCCTCGGCCGCGCAATATTTATCATTGTCTCGTGCAGTTACGTTTTATTATTGCTTTCGCAATAATCCGGTGCATTGGCAGAGAAAATTATTGTTTACATAAACAATGGAGGGTGTCGTTGGAGGACGAGCAGATTAGCGGGGCACGTGTCTTGCGTGACGTCGGGGCCTTTGTGCGTGCGACTACGATTTTTCATAGGTCATAAATCGCACGGTCAAACACTGTGCATAACGCGGCGTTACTGTACACGTTCTACAGTGTAGGCAGTTCTTAAAAGCGACAATATAAAATATTTCAAAAATATATTATCTTGGCAATAAATATATCAATTAAGAATTTGCTTTTCGTAGGGTACAGAATTATTGATGATGCATCTTGGCGTTTTGTTTTTAATTTTCACATAGTCGATATTGAAAAAAAAAATTTAGACTCATATTTAAAATGTAATGTATTGTTTGATTTAATAGCTAAATAGCTTGCCTTCAAAAAAAAATAAAAAAATAAAATAATACATCAGTTGTAGTTTCACAAAAAAAAAACGACCGGCGCCATAATTGTAAGTCTCTCAGTTGTTTCCTCCTTTGGAAAGTATAACAGGGAAACGACTCGTTGGGTGTATCTTGAAAACGAAACCCATTAGTCAGTGGAGAAGCGAGTGCTAAAAAACACTTTGGCACAATCGCACAATGGCCATTGTGGTGCAAGTTCGATCCGCAGGGGACACGCTGCGCTTTTGTTTATTCCCTCTTCCCTCTCTTTGCGTATGTTTATGCTTTCGTTTAATGTATTATGTCGTTATTATTAAAATGAAAACCGTGCGTCGAACAACCCCGTGCATCAGCGGCTCTCAAATGAAGCACGCTTGTTTGAGCGCAATCAATGAACGTCAAATTCGATTTAATTGGCAACGAAACGAAAAACAAACAAACATGCGAACAATCAAATTTTGTTTTATTCAAAATTAATGGGGAGACGTGTTGTGTTAAATATGTTTTTTATAATAAAATATTTTTCGTTTCATATAGTCCATTATTACTATTTTAAAATAATTAAAAATAAATGAGAAGGAGAAAAATCTAATTGTTAAATTTGATCTTAGATTTAGTAAAACTTGAAAAAACTGCTATCAAAACTATTTTCTTTTACTATAGTTTAGCACTGTGATTATCACAGACTAGAGAATTATCAGTGCTTGATTCTGTCATAAAAATGTTTACGTCATATCAACATGCTTTGGAAAATAATAGTGGAGAGTTTTGAAGAAGTAAGAGATTAAAACAGTGAACGTCACACTATCCAATTTTTACACACATACATTTACGCGTGCTAGAAGTACAGTCACAAGAATAAAGTCATATACGTCGCACGAAAATACAATTGTTGTTTTTGTTTTTACCTGCGCTGCTATAACGGCATAGTTTGGAGAGCTTAGTAGAGATCGTAAACACTTTTACGCGTATGATTTACATTTAAAAATTATTAAAATATTTTTATGGAAAATGTACATATAAATATAATTTTTTTAAAATACAATTAACCACATTTAAAAAATAAAAAATCAAAATAAAATCACGTGAGTTTTTTTTGTTGCGTTCCAACAATACTATCACTTTTTAATAATGTAGAAGAAGATTGAGAGTTCATTTTCAATTTTTTAAAAGTCACTATGAAAAATTGTGAGTACCGAATCAAAAAACAGTTTGCTGTTAACTGACACGTCAAAAATTCGTACTACAATAGTTTTGTGAATGCGTTGTCTTCATATACAGATGTATGCGAAGGAGAAGCGATACATGCGCGTAATATTATTCGTTGTCTCGCTTGTTATTATTGAAGCAGCAATGCAGATTTTCGTCTGTGTCACATCCGGCTATGAAAATAAATATTTCAGCCTATTTCGCACACAATAAATACAAAAAAGCACAGTGACTTATTGTCAATTTCTAAAGTATGATTGTGTTAGTTTGGATAAAAGTGGAAGCTGTGACGTTTACTGACATAAATGATGCCCCCAACATCGATGGTCTAAATGCGAGTAAAGAAAGGCGCGATACGCATACCCTCACACGCCGCGATCATGGTATTTGTAGACATATACAAATATATTTTTCAAAACTACGCTAATTTCATATGTTCATGCGACTTATAAAATGTGAAGTAACTAATTTTAAATAATAAAATTGATATTTTATATTGCTAAATTATTAATTTATACCTATAGATAGAACCTATTACTATTCTTTATTTTTTTACATCCTTATTTTCACCCTCTTTCTATCCTGTGTATTCACGTGTATTCCCCAACGAGCAGGCAAGTGTGCAGTTTGGCACCGTGAATGGCGCACAATTAACAACGCGATGCATTATTATTGTCGTCAATCGTCGTTAAACGAGGTCGAAAGAAGAAAAAAAGATATATACATATACTATATTTCTCGTTTGCGGCGGGCGCCCCTTGGCCGCGGGCGCATCCCGGCGCATAATTGCACACCCCTTTCATTGCGCTAACCTCGCGCGATTTAATGAACACCAAGAATCATTATCGTATTGTCAAACTTGTCGCACGGAGGTAAGCGCGGAATAATAATATTGTATGAATGCGCTCCGTTGATATATCTATGCGTACACTTGTAGGCGTATCTCGTCGAAAGTCATGACGGATTCCAATCACACAAACTCATACCACTTACACTTTAATTCTTATACTCTATTTTTAAATTTGCAATAGGAACACGCAGAGCATCAAGGAGTCACAAAATATCTGAACTAAGTAGAAAAAATATATACTATTGAAGTTAGTATGGAATTAAAATATTCTCGAGGAATTCCAGTTTTGGGTTCCGAAACGTCTTCGAGAATCATGCTGATGCCTGTAAGAGCCAGGACATCTGAATTAGTCGACTCGCATTTGAGTGTCACCATCCAGCTCCATAATACGCTTGCATTGCACATTGATCAGTTTAATGTCAGCTACAAGGAGCTGGTCCGGTTCGTAGCATTGAATTTTATTATTTTATGTTTTTTTATTCTTACTATATACTTTTTGTGTATTGTAATAATACTTATTTAAAACTTTGAAATAAAATTTTATAAATAAATGAGGCGGCTGAACTAAGACAAAGTACGTGAGCGATTTATGGAATGTTTAATAGAAATTAAGGTATTTCTTGAGGATTAGATTTAGGCAGACTTAAATGATCATAAGTGGGCTAACACAATATCATTTTTAATAGATCCTCTGTTCATATGAAAGAAGTAAAAAAAAATACAAGATTTCGGCAAAAGTAATGACAACTATACAAAATGAAAAGGAGCTTATATTTGTTACTTTACTAGTTTGGCGAAAGATTTAATTAATTTAAAAGCCTGGAATAGACAATACAAATAATTAAATATTCAGATGTATTGGTCTACAGTACTTTGGAAATAAATGGTGTTCAATTAATGCAAATTAATGATTTGAAGATGCAACTAAAAATCTATGCGCAAAATGCGCACATGAGAACAATATCGACAAAAATGAACAAGAAATTTTAAGTTCTTAGAACAGATTACCGGATACTTTTAGCACTGAAAAATCTAGCGATGACTTTAGTTTTGTATCAAATATATTTTTAGCCGCCGTTGTATAGAAGGAATCAATATTATCTTCATACATTAGATGCATTTCTTTATTAATCCTATGCATAATTGTAGATGCTGCAATTCGAAGAAGTGATTCAAATTGAATTTGATTTCTATGATTAGTTTTTAATTGACACCATTTTCAAAAATGTTTGTTCACATAGATAGGTTGTTAGTAATGACAGCAATCTTTGAATAGCTCTTTCATTGAATTCCAAATATTCCTCATTATCACCCATTTTGATCCGATAAACATCCAATGATTTATTCTCAAATATTTTTTTAAAGTTAAAAAACATGATAAATACATCAATCTATTTTTCTGAGATAACGTGAGTGACTATTTTCAGAACAATCGAAATGAATAATCGGATCTACGACCCACAAATACACTTCATATAGAAGGATATTTATGGGTCCAGCGTGCGTGTGTTTGGATAGAAAGCAGAAGCTCTGACTCCTACTGCACTAAAGGAAACCAACTCACATATAAGCTTAGTAGCAGTGGCTTGGGCTTAAATTGCACAAAACACCAACATTTAGCAAATAAATATATCAAAAATACAACTCTTTTATACTAAAGCTGTAAATATCGCAAAATTATAGATATTTTTAGATGGGACAAGGCATCCGAATTAAGCTAGGTTTTTGTCAGAATTTTAACACATTTTAATAAACCATTTTATGTCTAAGTCCAAACCTACATATTACAGTGCACATTCGCAATTTTTAATCAGCTTTTAAAAAAGAAGAAAACTTATTACAAAATATGAAATACATTTGAGTTTCAATCTTTGGTTAGTCATGTATATTTTTTTATTTTTTTTATTTTTTTTCGATTAAATTAAGACCATCGTGGCCTAACAGGTTACCCCAATGCGCCACGATGGTCGAAAGCAAATTATAAATTTATAAAACATAAAAAACGTATATATATAAATAAATATAACAATTCTTAAACATAACAAAAAAAATTATAAAATATTAAAATTAAAAGATATAAACCGGATCAGATCCTCGTAGCTAACATTAAATAAATCAATTTTCAATGCCAGCGTATTAAGGAGCCGTATGGCCACAGCTATAGGCGAGTCAGCAAGTGCGGATGTCCTAGCCCTAACTGCCATCAAAAGAGGTCTCGATCGTGATTCTCGAAAATGTTCCGGAACCCAAAATTGGAATTCCTCGAGAATAGCTGAATTGTCGACAGTACCTTTTAGTAGTTTGAAAAAATGCTTAGCGACATACAGCTTTCTGCGAGAATTCAGCGAATCATATCCCCACGCTCCTAAAAGAAAGGCGCTGGGATATAAGAACGGATAATAACCAAATGTCCTTTTGTAAAGGTATCTTTATACCTTTTTTGAATTTTTTCTACTAAAAGGGAATATTTGGCTATTCGGGGATTCCAAATTATATTGTAGATCCCGATTCAAAAATGCTACGAACTAAGGTGTCATAGAGGATGCGAATAACTGACGGATCGTCAAAGTGAAAGGCATTCCTTAAAACAAAGCCGAGCATCTTGGAAGATTTATCACAGACGTCGTGTATGTGTAGAGAGAACCTCCATTTGCTCTCGAAAGTGATTCCAAGATCTTTAATGGAAGTTTCTCTAGTCAAAATGTTACCACCGAGATGGTAGAAATAAGCTGATGGCGAACGGGATCGAGAAAATGACACAGTATGGCACTTTCCGACACTAAAGGGCAGACGGTTAACGGAAGCCCATCTCCACAGAGAGTCTAAATCACTTTGTAGAGAGAAGGAGTCCGCAACAGATCGAATGCATTTATATAATTTTAAATCATCTGCGTACAGAAGAAAACTTGAATTTTTAATTGCTGTATTTATGTCATTAATAAATAACACTAAAAGCAGAGGTCCCAGATTGGATCCTTGAGGAACCCCCGAAGGGGTAAAATATTCTTTTGACAATCGGCCACCATAGGTTACAAACTGTCTACGATTGCTTAAATAACTCGAAAATAACCGAGTTAAATTATCTGAGCAACCGAGGTTCGACAATTTTTTTAATAATAACGTATGACAAACTTTGTCAAAGGCTTTCTCAAAATCTGTATACACGACGTCTACTTGAATTCCGGCATCGAGAGAAGTTGTCACCGTTTTGGTGAACGACAGAAGATTAGTAACAGTGGAACGGGCAGGACGAAACCCGTGCTGTTGGTCTAATAAAACTTGCTGAAAGTGATTGTAGAGATATTTATGAATAATTATTTCAAATAATTTAGCAGGAGCTGACAACACTGCTACTGGTCTATAATTCTTTATATATAATTTGTCACCCTTTTTATGAATAGGGGTGACTTTTGTGCATTTCCATAGATCAGGAAATGATGATGTTTTGAGAATCAGATCATAAATACATTTTAGAGGAGCAGCGAGACTGACTTCGCAACCCTTCAAAATAAAATCGGGAATTAAATCAGGTCCAGAAGAACACCCTGTCTTTAATTTATTAAATCCGTATTTAAGATCTGAGTGCTCAGTTTCTTTGATGGTCAGTACTGAAGACCAAGAACATGAAGTAGGAAGCGACTGAGCAGAAGTCGAAAAATATTCCTCGAAAACAGAACGAAAATATTGCGCAAAACCGTCAGCAATATTTTGTGAACCATCCAATGTTTTATCGTTGAGGTTCATCACTTTCGACGTCGACTGTATATACTAAAGCTATAATACACATATTATTATAATTAATAGTTTATTGACTCGAGATAAAAATGTTTATTTTATGCAATTGCTTGCAACTATTTTTCTTATATTTGATAGCAAAATACAATTATTATCATTTTAAATTCATTAACCTCCATACGAAGTATGTTTAATTCATACTCATTTTTTCACTCACGTTCCATGTTGTAATATTCATACGTCCTAATTACTCTTTCTTCTTACTGCGTTAGTACGCGCAAGTAGCAGAAAGTGTCTTCTCAGACAACCACTATTACCATATGTACTACCGTTTCGGCGACAAGCCCTTGTGCGAATTGAATTAATTCGCTAATTGAGCACGGCAAATTAACAAAATGTACCGACACGCCGTCGTACGCATGTAAGAACAAATTAACGTTCGCCATTACGAGAGAGTGTGTACTTGGCGAGAGAACAGCTTCACGCACCGGTAAGTTAAGACAAAATCGGTGGCCCGCGGCGATCGCCTCTCTTGTTATTGGTACTACACAACTACCAAACGGCAATCAAACAATTAGAAGAAAAAAATCTTACATATATGCCGGTTGTTTAAAACAATAGGTACCACTAACCAGCGACTGAAAACACTCATTTTTTATTAATAGATGTGAAAACATTTATTTTTCTTAAGCCTATAATTAAGTGACATACTATATTTTTATTGAATGTATTAGTAAGTGCATAAGATTGTTTTTAATTCTATTTTTCCATCAAAATAATTATGTATACTTTAATAATATATTATAATATATGTTCATCAATAAATTCCCGCTTTTTGTGAGATAGATAATATATTTAAATTAATCAATAACTGTACGGAAAAGTTTTACATGCCAAAACTAGTACATTTTTTCATTAAAAGCAATGGTTTTTGAGCTGTGAGACACCAGACTGAAAGCAAAAAATGATTATAAACTATAATTACAGCTTCACTCACAATGCAAGAGCAAGCTACATTTTAATTTTAATTATTCATCACGATATCCATCCGTGAAATTAAAATAATATAATCTGTGATGACGGATCAGAATTATAATTATTTAATAATAAATAAATTCAATCTCCAAAATACAATAATGGCTTGGAAGTCTGGTATTTTATGTAAAAGTCACCGAACCCTGGAAAAATAATGATCCATGAAAAAATATGTATTTTTTACCGTCGTAATATATTTTTTAATGAATATTAGTAAGTACGAGTTAACTGAGACTTATTTAAAAGGATGTATGGTAGTTTTTTTAATTTATCCATTCTATCAAGTTTCGTAGTATTTTATAAAATGATTTTCTGGCCAAATTCAAGGAGGTACTTGCTTAGAATCCACGACAAAAGCAATAAAATCGTGCAGTGAAAACGCTCGGTTAGCTAGTGTTCATACTAAGACTTTTTATAACAAAAATACGATTTACAATACGTGAGAATCAAATGAAGCATATCTAAACCGAATTTTGACCAAAAAGAGGGAGCAAAATGCAAATATACCTACTTAAAAGTCAAAAATCCATGTCAAAAGCATTAAAATCGTGCCGTTACGGTTGCAATGAAAACGCTTGGTTATTAAGCGCTTGTATTAAAAACTTACAGTAAGTGAGAACCGAATGAACCATATTTAAACCGAATTTTTCTCAATAGGAGGGCGCAAAAAAAACAATTATCCCTTCTTAGAAGTCAAATTGAAAATATATCGAAGAAAAGCAATGATATTGCTCTAATAACCATTTAGTAATGAACAATAAAAATTAAATCCTATATTTATTGCTTATCTAAATAATCAGATTTTTGTATGGCTATTAATAAATAATGTATTTGCATTTTGATAGTAATCAGAAATACTGTAAAATTGTTGTAGCGTCAGCGGCAGAAAATATATTAGAGCAGGCACCAAGAGATAGAAAATAGGAATGGTTTAAAATAATGTTGCATTATTTAAGTTTTGGATTCCGCAAGGTCTTCGAGTGTCACGATCACATCCTCTTTTGCGGATCATAGAGTTGGATCATAACCAACTCGCCCATGACTGTCGTCATCAGTTTAGAAGATAATATATATAAATCTTATGTTTATTCTATAATTTAAATAATAAATTATGCAAAATTTATGTTCATTGTAATGATTGATATATAATTATTTACATTGCTTTTTCTTATGTATAATTTTAACTTGGTTAACCTGGAATATTATAATACAACAAAAATACATAAATTTAAATAAGTCAATGTGACACCCTAAATATAAAAAAAAGACACAGAAGACTCTGTGTAAAAATAATATAGGCACATATATTTTTTTTAATCCAGAAAAAAATATCAGAAAAGCCGCCTGGGTGTCAGGGTGATTAGGCAAATGCAGTGTGACCAGGAGGCCGGTGTCTGATCGGATAACTCACGCATCGCTTGTCCTTTCGAAAATTAAATTATATTATATTTATGTAGTGTGTACAAAAGGATAGAGTTAAAACAATGGGCTCGGGGGAAATAAGGGAGTCAAGTGTTCCCGGGGACCGAAAACCCGGGGAACAATGAATGGAAGCCGCCGCGCGCCCGCAGAATGGATGCTAATTTGTTCTTAAATTATTTTGAACCCATTTGTGCCGGTTAAATGAGGCGTTAATCTTTTTATTCGGCCGACCTGTTTTTAACTACAAAGGGCTTCGATTTTTTTAAACACGGAATAATATAGAACCCCCCAGGGCCGCCGCCTCGAGTCGCTCCGCCCTCTTCTTCGTTTTCGCTACACAATAGGTATGGTTTGATTTTATTTACATATCTATATATGCCTGATTTGTGAAAATATCTATATATTTGCTAAGTAAAGGGTGATGCATATATATATATATATATATTAGAAACGGTATCTATAATTCATATTTATTTTAATTTTTATCTATAAAAATCAACCGCCAAGAAATATTTTAAAATGAAGGGGCGCGAAAGTTTAAGCATTATTTCTATATTTTAAATTTATTTATAATATTTGCAAAGGAATGGATATTTTTTATTGGTTACAATAGAAAATATATTAATAATTAAGATATTGATGTTAATCCATGATAGTAGAAATAGAAAAAGAAAAAATATAATATCCTATTTTATTTGAAGATTTACAAGTAATATGAAATGTTTTTGATTTGTATGAAACTTTTGGCTGGAGATAGTATAAACAATGTAAATTAAAATGGCTCATTGAAATTATGTATAAATATATTATATTAAAAAAAATCTGTTTCTCCTATTGATATACATCATCTTAAACTATAGTATGGCTTTGTTCTTCGAAATACCAGCTATGTAAAAAAAGTGCCTTTTGAACTACAATGAAAATCAACTCTAATAATGAATCATATATAGATTCAAAAAGAAAAAAATAATAATATACAATATTGCGATGTTCAAGTGACGCATATAGCTCCGAAATAAATTCAGCTTTCACTGCCAAAGGCAAATATGATTGTACGTCAAAGCTAACGTCCAATATGGTGTTTGGTATATAAAATTTATTATGTTTCGGCGCTCGTATTTATAATTTGCATTATTTTACGAAATATTTGTTATTGATTTAATACACTACTAAACGCAATATACAATATAAGAAATTATTGCCTGTGTATAAAATTATCCAAACATTGCTTTACGACCAGCCGTAAAGTTATCGCTCGTAAAAGGCTAACACAGCAAAAATATCACAACCGAATGATTCCAATGTGAAATTATTCCGCAAAGGTTTCTTCAAGCACGAGTTTCTAATTGCAGTGGTTATTTATCGTTGAGGATATAAATAAGCCTTTGGTTTGGATTTGAGACACAATTAGAACTAGAATAATTTAAATTCAAAGCTTATTGTAGTATACACGAGATAATGTGAGCTTAATACATGTGTACATATGTCAAAAGAATAAATTTTAAACTTAACTCAAATAACTACACTATATTTTTATTTTGCCACATAATATGATTCATGATTATTTTTCGCTTTGTACATTACAATTATTTATTAATTTATGTTTTTTTTATTACAAATCTGATCATCATGACTTGCTAAGTTTTCTTTTCTAATGATAAAACAAATATTTCGGCTCATTTCGCACAGTATGATTGTATTAGTTTAGCGTGCGTGTGTTTTGAATAAAAAGTGGAAGCTTTATCCCTGCATGAAGGTCATTTCCAATACATTGACGGAAGTATTCCTTCTTAAAACATCTCCGCCACACATGTAAGAGCATTCCGGCATGCAAGAAGATTTTGAAAATATAATAACATGACACTTGGAGATGCTAAAAGATCGACCGACTCCACAACAATATTTTTGAAAAGAGAGTAAATCAGTATTGGTGCGAATTCTCTAGAACACTTTTATGTCCTTATCATATAATAAATATTTCGAGTCATTTATTGTATTATGTATGTCGTTGATAAAAAGCAAAAATATCAAAGGACCCAGATTTGATCCCTATGGTACTCTATAATGAGAAAAATACTCATAGATCACATACTGACGGCAGTGACTTAAATAGCTTGACAATGTCCTGCTGCTTCTACTAGCCCTTGGCCTTAATTGTGGGTATAGATATAAATAATAATATTAAAGGATTTTATTACTGGCTTTGATTTTGAATATCAATAAAATAATTAGGTTTGTAAGAAATAATAGCTGCAGTTGGTGAAAATACAGTTTAGTTAAAATACTAGAGGTAAGCAAAGATAATATTCGTCTACCGTGACTCTTTGGGTACAGTATAAGGTCTTCGTCAAAGTCGAGGACGCTAATGAATAGCAGAGTCAATAGCAGAGTACTCCGACGAGTACGGCACTTGATTTGGGGGGCCGCAATATAAAAATCCACCCCCGTATCATCTGCTTGTTTGCCGAACACTGCGAACGAAATGAAATGATAACTGGGCTCCAACATGCGGCCCAAGTGCTCGGCAAATAGTACGATCTAATTGAAATCTCGGTCGACGGAACAAGCGGACAAATGTACTGGTCGCTTGCGAATATAATATAGTACTGTGAATCAGCGCCTTCCAAACTTTCAACTTCATGGAACCTATCGTGTGAATTTTTGTATCTCACGTAATATGTTTCCACAGTGTCTTTATTTTTTTTCTCTTGTTATATTTTACGTCACGGCCCCCTTAAATATATGTTTATATTATTTAAATCACTTAATTTTAACGGCAAGTTTCATTTAAGATCTTTGTTATTTGCCTGACAAATTGCTTTGTCAATAACTGTCTGTTAAACACAAATTACGTGTTTCATATAACTGATAGTGAACATGCGCATCAGAAATGGTTTAAATTTCATAATTTATTAGAAAACTTTTTTAAAGCGAAATCTCAATTATTCGTAATTAATGGATGAAGTATACGAATATTCGATTATATTCATAATTTTCTTGGTTTTTAACGATATTATTTCAGTCAAATATTAGGTTCTAAAAATTAATTCATTGTCTCTTAAATATTATTTAATTAAAAAAATATTGGTTTACCATTTTATGCCTAAAATATTTTTTGTGCCGGATGACACATTAATGTAATGCATAAGTCAGCGGTTCCCAACCTGTGGTACGCGTACCACCGGTGGTACGCGAAAGATAATCAGTAATGGCGGACATAAAAAGTAAAAAAAAATCAGTCATAAAAATATCATTTAAACTATTGTATTTTTCCTTAATGTAATTTTTCAGAAAAGCTCGATGACGATCTTTAATGTTAATGATAAAATTAAAAGTACGATTAAGAAATTAGATTTTTGGAAACAGTGTATCGAAAACAATCAACTGGAAGTATTCGAAACTCTACATACTTTTTTGGTTGAAAATAAGGTTAGCTTGTCTCAAGATTTACGAGAGCATATAATATTTCATTTAACAGGATTAAAATCATCTTTCATGATGTATTTTCCAAAACCCGAAAACAAAGATAATAATTAAATTTCAAACCCATTATTTGCAGAAAATTTAGAAAAAGCTTCATTGTTATCAATAAAAAATAAAGAAAATTTAATAGATTTATCAAGTGACAAGACTATACAAGTGAATTCGAACGAAACAATCTAATTAATTTTTGGTTAAGCATCGATAAAGAATATGAAGAACTTTCTGAAAAAGCTCTAAAATTTGTATTACGTTCACTAGTACTGAATTAGTAGAAAGAGATTTTTCTTCATGTATTTTAAAAAAAATAAGTATCGAAACAAATTGGACGCAGGTGTAGATTTAAGGGTATATCTCAGATTATTTGAACAAAAATTTCCAAAAATTATGTTCATCGAAACAAGCACAAGGATCTCATTAAATTTATTTTGCTTATAAAATTGTGCTTATATTTTCGTAAAATTTGTTTAAAAATTAAACTTATATCTTGATAATAATGTATTATAATCATAAGCAACACTTTCATAACTATTATTTTCGATAATAAATAGAAAATTTTGGTAATAAAAATATTTTTAAATACAATTTCATTAATAATATTATATATAAAACAAAAATTTTGCTTGCGGCGCTGCTGTAAATTTGTAAAAATGAAATTGTAAATGGTCCCGTTTTCATCAGAAAAATTTTTACGTTTACCGTGTTTAAGTAATTTTGTATGAATATATTTTTTATTAATATCGGTAATTTTTAGAAAAAATTGCCTGCGGCGCATTTTATTTATTTCATACAAGTAATTTAATTTAATTATATGTATTTCTTAAAAAAAATTAGTTGTTAAAAAAATATAATACGACAAAAAATAAGCTTCGGCACCTTTTATTTAAAAAAAAAAACATTGTGATATTTAGAGTTCAAATGTCTCATTTTTATCAGAAAAAATAAAACTTTTGGTATTTTTTTAAACTTAAATGAATTGATTTCTGGGATATATAGTCACCCTATAAAATTTATAATGCAAATAGAATAAAAAATTTCTCGAAATACAATCATTTTTACGAAGTGGTACAATTAAGCGTGATTTACTACCAAGTAGTACGCGAGACAAAAATGGTTTGGAAACGCTGGCATAAGTGATAAGATAAGCGTTAAACTTTAATAAAGGGTGGGCCATTTTAGCGTCTTGTTTCGTTCAACGAACGAATTCTGCAAATTTCGGTCATAGTAGCACGTCGATAAGCATTTTATTCTCAAGTGTTATTCAAAGGCGTAAAAGTATATTTTTTATTGCAAAGAAGCGTCTCATTTTATCGCATTTCGAAACAAAAGGTGCATAAAAACCATGGATTTTGGAACTGCACTAGTCACTCACGTATATTGAGAGAAAAAACTACTACCTGTGCTGCTCAAATATACAAATTGTTTCATTCTAAAATTTTCTTCAAATTTAAATTGAATTAGTACAAATGAATATACAAATATTCCTTTAGTTGAACATTGGGCTAATTATTCAAATATGCAATTGAGAACACTAGTCGTGACGTTATGGATATACGCATATGTATCATTGGCAAACCTTAATTAGCTTAAGATTATCGTAGATTTAAAATTATTAGGTTAAGATATAAGGCTCAAGGCTTTTTGTATATATTATATCATTATATATACTTATTGACAAGTGCTTGGTCAGTCGTGTAAGGATAATTTTTGAGTATTAAAATGAGGCTATTGCAGTGATATTTTTAAGTGCTTTTCTGCATATTTTGCATATTATCAAGACCGTTGATATCTTGCTGATAAGCATGTCTTAAAAATAATAATTGTGAAAATACTTATAAGTGATGTAGCTGACTATACAATTATGATTGTAAATATAACATTGGTGTGTTAAACACAAGAAAAAATGTAGTATACTAACCAACACCCAGCACGGTGGTACTAGCTAGAGGGAATGTATAAACGAGAGACCGTATAATGTAATGCTTGTTGCCACTTATGCTGAACACAGCCCGCGGTACTAGAGCGGAGCAGGAATTCGCGGATGTCACAAGCGATTTGACAAAAATGTATGAAGAAAACATCCACTTTGGGCTACATAGCTTGGGCTATGTGCGACACACGGCCTCGCACTGCCGCGTGACACGTACCTGATGAATTATTCAGGCTGCTCTCCCCGGTGGGAGATGTCCTCGGCAAACACGAGCTGAGTTTGCTCGCTGACTTGACTTCAGTCAATAAAAGACATTTAATGTATTTGCTGGGGTTCTTGTGGGTAGTGAGTCTGATGCTGGACGAATCGGGAGACCTTCGTCTGCGAGAAAAACCAACAGTTGAAGTAGCGATATGAGCACCAGAAATTATTTATGATTTAAAAATATGCTACTTGGTTATCAAATGAGCTCTCAAAGAACTGCAATATGTAAAACAATGAAGTTAATATCTAGACAGCAATATATTAATAAAATAAAAATTACACGTTTTTTAACGATATTTTGTAATTTTATATGTATATAAATTTGTTTGTGCTGATATCACCACTGACACTTTTAAGAAGTGGCAACGCTAGCAAAGTGTTACATATATTAAAAAAGTAAGATTACTTACACGTGGTCAGCATTTTTGTTTAAACACGTCATAAATAAATGTATCATAATTCTATTAACTATATTTAACAGTACGTAATTAATTATTAATTATCTATCAATTTTGTAAATTTTATTGTTCATATCTTACTATAATTAATAGTTTTGTCATTTTAACCTCAAAATTGTGTTTTTAAATATGAATAGGTCTTCAGACGCGTCCCAAAAAAAATGTGCAGAAGTAAAGCCATTTTTATTGAACACTAAACATTTCCAAATGCAAATAGCAGTCATTGTAAGCATTTCAAAGTCTGTGGTTACAGGATTAAGAAAAAAAATTGAGCAAAACCTGCTTTTAGAAGTGGATCGAGTTGGGAAACATAGTAGAAAGCGAGTCACCACACATCGTACAGACCGCAAAATCAGAGATGTCTGTCTCTAAAATTGCAAAAAGAGTGCGGCTCATGTTCAACAAAAAAGGCATCAAAGTCTCCAAAAGAACAGTCCAGAGGAGATTGGCTGAGGAGAACCTCATCGGTCATCGTCCAACTAAAAAACCTCACCTCATGATAGCAACGGAGAAAAAGCGAATGAAATGAACCAAAGCACACAAACACATGACTATAGAGGTGTGAAATCGGCTAAATATCATTTTAGTTGTTTTGCGGCTTTTAAGAGTTCTAATTTAGTGATTATGGTATTTTTTCAGGTGTGCTTTTCTGACAAGTCCACATTCCAAATCATCGTTCGTCAAACGACACCTAGGGGAGAACTTTTATTCGGATTGTATCGTGGAGACGGTCAAACACCCTTTCAGTATCATGGTATGTTCAGACATCTCCTCCAAGGGGATGGGGGCGCCTCCACATCGTGCAAGAGACTATGAGGCAGGACAAGTACTGGAAAATCGGCTCCTGCCTCATGTAGGAGAACGGTTCCCTGGTGGTCAGAAATATATACCAGGAGTGTCACTGCATTCCATGGTCAGGGAATTCTCCTGATATGAACCCTACTGAAAACCTGTGAACCCACGGAAAGGGGATGATTATAAACAAGCAGCAGCTCATCGAAACCCTCATCCAGGTGTGTCAACACTCTCCTGAGCTATGGCAAAATACAAAAATGTGCATTGAGAGTATGCCATGACGTATACAAGCTGTATTTTGGCAAAAGGCATTATTTCAAAACTTTCACTGTTTAAATTTAAATAAATAAAAAAATATTGCAGATGAATAACGAATATAATATTAAAATGTTCCCAATTAAATGTTCTTATAAATAATTAATAAAAACAGTGCTTAAAATTATAGATATATATTTTTTTATGAATATTGTAAAAGCAATTTTTTTTCATACTTGTTCCTATTAATATGGCAACGCACTGTAAGTGCATTTATCATTTTTATCTCTTAAATCAGGGGTCGGCAAAAAATGTCTCACGAGGCGTTTTTCTTATGTGATAAAATATTTCCAGGTTTTAATCTATTACCTCAAAATGTGCCTAAGCTACTGTCTTTTATTATGTTATATAATGTTTTTACTTGCTATTTTTAAATCTAAAAATATGTTATTTTCTTTACCGAAATAACAACTCTTAGTGGAAATAAGCGTACTGTGGATGTTGGGAGTAGATATAACTATATTTAATCGCTGGTAGAACGATTTTTTATGTACGATATATTCAATAGCACAATGGGAATATCATGTCATGAATCGATAGCTGTTATAAAGGAGTATAACGTAAAATAATTTTACCAAACAAAACACAAGGAAAAATTTGACTGCATTTAAATTAATGTATGCGATTTATATGCATCCTGTTTAAAAACGAATTTACTGTACGTGCTAGCAACAAAGTTGCAAAAATGTTAACCAAGTTTAGAGGACTGTACACAGATTAAGAATTTCAAAAAAAACGTAAAAAAGTGCCATCAGTTTATCAGCTTTCACGCTTATAAGACAAATTGAAGAAATTAGAAATGATATACAATCAATTTAAAAGCAAATACAATAAACTTTCAATATTATTATTGCGATAAATGAAAACTGCGATTTGAAAGATACTGCTCAAAGATTAATATTTATTTGTGGTATTGGGGATTTTTTTTTTTAAGAAATGGCATGAGTTTAAAAAAAATAATTGCTGCTATATATTTTGAATAGTACAAGGAACAATAAAATGGGAGAATTTAATAACAAAATAAATAGAATTTAGTTCAATTGCACCAATGACTATTTACTATATTATTCATTAACCAGTTTTATGTATGAAGATTTTAAAAACAATTTATGCGTGTTTATGTACCAATAATTAATTTCATCAGAAGACACAGTTTCAAGAGCTTATTATCAAGATTGAACTACAATATGAAGATAATATATTTATATATACATATATAACACAGATGTCAGGTGGCTCAATACAGAAAATATGATAATGATACATCTTTGTGCTCAAAGATTAAATATATATATTTATAATGAAAAATGTAAAGAAATACCAAAACTGGTAAATTCGAAATGGCTTATTCATGATCAATTTAAATATAAAACTCAAGGACAAAACATATTTAATTCATGAAACATTCTAAATAAAACTCAAATTATTAAAAAGCATCTTAATTAACACAACTTGGAAACTTTGTTTTGATGTTGTTTTAAATTATTTACAGATAGAAATAATTGACGTACAAACATGTTAAAAGACTTTGATATCAGTGTCATTATTATTCTTTTAAAATCGAGTATCCATATTTTTATTTCCTGCTCTGAAAATGTTTCCTGTTATATGAATATTTCTAGCACTCTCCAAAGGAGAAATACCAGACAATTTAAAGATAGCTACTAAAACACATATACCTAAAATAAAAAAATAGTCAAAAAGTTAAGGAAATGAGAAAAATGAACATGTTGCCTTGTATAAAAAAGTAGTTGCAGAAGTAGTAATCAAACAATTAAAGGAGTTTCTTATGTTTCAAAACAGTTTATGTGAAAAACATTCCACTGAGACTGTATTACAATAATTATTTATTCTTGGATTTCAAGAGAGCTTTCGAAACAGTAGACAGAATAATAATGTTAAAGAAATTATAGTATATCGGTATAAGTGTAACAGTTTTAAGATGGTTTAATAAATATTTATAAAAAATAAAACAGAAAGTTGAAATAAATCATGCATATTCCAAAGAGAAATTATTATCTCAAAGTCTACCACAGGGTCTCAATTGAGACCATTGTTATGTATATTATATATTTATGATATAATTAATAATGTGAAAAAATATAAAATACACCTGTTTGCAGACGACACATTATTGTATTGCATATGGGATAATATTAATAAATAAAGAATTAAATATAAGAGAAATATGGTTAAAAAATAATGTACTTGCAATAAATGAGTATAAAACTAAATGTAAAACTAAATAATACAAAAATGTTATAGAAATAGTTAATAATATAAAATATTTATGAGTAATTATTGATAGAAAATTAAATTTTAAGGAACATTTTAATTACATATTAAAAAAAAAAATGTAAAAATAATAATACTTTATTTTTTATTAAAAAGACTGAATTTATATAAATGTGTATCTAAAAAATTCCATTAGTAGTTATTAAAACAATATTAAGTGACTCACAAATCCCAAGTTTTCAAAATGTCTCGCATCCAAATGATACACAAGTAATCAACACACCTTAAACTATAGGCAAAATAAATTACACATATCGGGTACCTAGAATTCTTTCTATCTTAGCAGCTCAGCTCTAATTAAGTCTGTACATAAATGCAACTCGCTACTACTTTTTCCTAAAGCATAAAAAGTGCTTTATGATATGTAACACTCTTTCTTGTTGGCATATTAAAGTTGTAATGAACTGAATTACTTTAATATAAAATCGCTAAATGAATATTATTTAATTTGGCAAGCAATATTTTTTTTTATATTTATACAGAATCAAGCAATAAAAAATAAAGGCATAACTGTTAACAAAGCTCACCCGATATTTAGTGTCATAAACTAAAATATCATAGCGTGAGTATATACAGTACCTATGATGTATGTATGTTTGTGTGTGCAACGCACATTAAAAATTCGTTGCGCATTGCGGATTAAGGAAACAAAACCGGGGAATGTTTGCGTTTGGCGCATTAAATAATATATTGTTTGCACTTTCATAATGTTCACCCAGCGGGTTCTCACCGGGAAGCCGCGGATGGCCAACCTTTGGTTAGCGGTGTCATGCACACACTAACCAAATTAATAATTAATGTTATAAAGTAAGTATTAAATGCATTGGTATTTAAAATTTAAAGCAGCTGAACCAATACAATCTTTATAAAAGTTATTTTATTTTTCATTCAGCTATTCACATACATTCAATAAAATTTTAAAAATTAATTTAAATTTTAATCTCAAGAGTATACTACCTTATCAATATATGATACTTATAAATATGTATATTTAGATATTTTATAACTCAAATAGCTTAAAAAATCTTGATTAATTTTAGGTGCCAAGAGTGCCAAGCGAAGCGGCGCACATCGCGTACTCTCTCGAGTGCCGGACGGACAATCAACGAGTGATATGTCTAGATAATAACTTAGGGCTTTCAATTTTATAATATAGATTTGATAATAAAATAAATCACTAGTTCCCTCCAAGCTCATTCCTCACATTAAATTTATAAAATCAAAGCTTAAAAAAAACAGTTCATAAAAGTATGTGTTTTATTAAGACCTTTAACAACTAAGTAGCATAAGCGCAAGTTTCACATAGACTTTCACTTTAACATTAAAAAAACATCTATTTAAATTAGACTGAAATATTATTAAAGCTATTGTATATATAAATAGATTCTTAAAAGATGCTAAAAATATTCCAATAAATATAACTTAAATAATTATTATTTTTTAATGAAGCATGAACGAATGATAATATGAATATTTATTTCGATATACAATAAAAAATGGATCATTATAATATATATTTAATTAAACTGTAAATACCAATATTTAAACTCCTGATTTTTGACTCGTGA
Organism: Plectrocnemia conspersa; assembly: GCF_051122295.1. Lineage (NCBI taxonomy): Eukaryota > Metazoa > Arthropoda > Insecta > Trichoptera > Polycentropodidae > Plectrocnemia > Plectrocnemia conspersa. The sequence continues at coordinate 3,877,304 of NW_028277170.1, read as the reverse complement.
ATATTACTGGCTTTGATGAAATAATTATGTCCCTCAATTAAATTGATGGGCGTTAAAGGCGGTCAATAACAACAATCCGGCTATTGTTGTCATACATAAATATCGCTTGTAAAAGGTGAGTTTTTATTTATTTGCCCACCTACTGTTTTCAATTTGTTTTATTTAAGTCATCAATTTTTTGTTTGACTTCTTTACATTTTACTCGGCTATAAAAGGTTGGGCGTGTCTGCCATTGAATACACAACGCCGAGGATAAAGCGCTCATAGCGTACGATTTGAAATATGTGTGATCCTTTTATATTACGAGTCGAATAAACGAATAAATAAATAAAAAGTACACACAGCATAAACAATATTTTCGAACAACGAAGTAGTTTAGTAAACGCGAAAGCATATGGAAAACTATGTGAATATTATTACAGATTTTTAATTCTGAAATAAAACATTAATTACTACAATAAAAAAATAAATATATTTTTCTAAACAAATACAAAAAATCTTTTTGCAACCTTGTAGCAGAAAGTATAGAATCAAGTTGAATAAAAATATTTAAAAAAAATTAGCAAAATAACTAGGATCATATAGTGATTATGTTTTATCAGTGGTATCAGAACCAGGAGAATTTTAATTTAATTTTAAATACGTTTCCTAAAGTAAGTTGAACGTGGTCATCTATTAAAATGGAAAATGAGCAAAGTAAGAGTTTAGCTTCAAATCAAAATCTAATCCTCTATAAAAAAATTAAGGTCGTCGTTCAATATTTACAGAGAAAAGTTAAAACAACGCTTATTTAAGGCAGGCTCATCAGGTTTTTTTTCTATATGTTTCGAAGCGCAAGAAAAAATAATTCTTCAAGTTTCGCGCCGTTGCAGTGGGAACGCTCGGTAACGAGGGTCCTAAACTTAATTTTATATATGTATCATTATAAAGTAATAAATATCAATCTGCAAATTTGCAAAATAAAAATTGACGAAATTTAAATACGTATTTTCTTAAAAGTATCACTGAACTATGTATATTGAAACCCTTAACCATAAAGAACCAAACACTTTATTTGCCATTCTTGGTATTTAATACGTATATTTATTAATACATTAGACCGCGTCACAACAAGCCAACTTATGGACACACTAATATCGTTTTGTACAGTATACGTGTATGGGAAGTTCGTTAATCGCAGCATTAACCGCATTGTTAACCGGCGACACTATTGTCCGCCCGGTGGCAAATGCGCATGCGCATAATTTATCGATGGTTAAACACGACGATCCATAAATCATGGTCGCCGCGTTAGCGTCTGCAACATAAATACAAATGTAACCAATGTACCCTCCATTAAACGCTAAATTTGATGCGGCACGAGGGGCGCTGAGCAAATATAAACAAAACGCAAAAAATAAACCAGTGTAGCCACCACGGGTAAATGTACACATATACATATAAAATTATCGGTGTAGTATAACCGACAAAGTAGAAAGTGAAGGATCGGAATTGGATTATTGAGGGATCGGTCGCGTTTCCGGTCGATTGAGAACGAAGCGATGGTGTGTCGCCAAATTGAACATACCTATTTTTTTCGCTGTCTTATATTTTTTATCATTCGATATCAGACCTGCCTATGTCTATAGTTAGTGAAAGTGTTATATGTATTGAAACAAGCAATATAAAAAATAACATTAATCGATCGAACACAATTTTATGGAATTAATTGTTTCCATGTATCGGTTATTTTTTATTATGCTCTTATTGTTCTTAAACATATATTATACAAATGTAGCAGTATATGAAATACATATTTATTACAAAAAGTCCATCATAATATAATATCATGACTTTTAATTAATATTTAATACGTAAGAGATGTGATAAAGTTACCGACAAGTTTTGGATTTTCCGCACTATTCATTTATATTATTTTTTTCATATAACTAACACGGTCTCTGATACGCATGTTTATAATCATTTATAAAACGCGTGGTCTGTGTTTTACAGCCAATTATTGACGATACATTTTGTGAAGCCAAGATTTTAAATTAAAATTGAGTGATTTAAATATTACAGATCATATGATCAATAAAGAGTTACCTTGCAGTTTTACGCAGCTTACGTGAGGCAATCCAAATTAACTTTTGTGCTACAACGCAACCATTTTAAGGTATTGGAGTAAAATTACATTAAGACAATTTTTTTTTAATAAATTCATACAACAATAAAAACCTTAATATTTTGCTAATATTATTTATTCTAGCTATGAGGGGTCTGGAAAAATATGTGGGATGCTGCTCGTCATTTTAATGTGTTCCGCATTTTTAAAAAAATAATAAATGGATTACTTATTGTATGTATAGTGGTCATCATGACGCATTGGTAAACCGTTAAAATTATTTATTGTAATTAAAAATTAATGGCAATCAAAATTACTAATTTATTAGTAGATAATATAATTGGGATTGATTTTTAAACAATAATTTAAGGCCTACATGGGCCATAGCTCGAATGAGGACCATTCGTGTGAATAGTTTCAGAAAAGATAAATCACAAAAGCTTGTTGTGAATATGACTGCTTGCATTCGCCGCTTGTAACGTTATATGGAGCTTTTAGCACCAGAGACTCATCTCATTTGCAAACATCGGAGCGCTCTCAAGCGTGCTGTTCTCGGATTTGAGCCAACATTTTTTTCTCGTTTTGTTTTAGGGTATGTGTGTTTATGATTGTTCAAAATTGACAATAGTATGCACATGAACAGACAGTGCAAGTTCTAGGGGAAGACACTAATTTATTGTGAATGTGTCTACAAATAATATATATATATATATATTACACAAATACTATTTTTTTTCAATACATATTTTTATGTATGTATTTCGTCAAATATATTTTTAAACAAAACTGTTAATGTTAATAGGATAATTCTTTTTTATATTCAATACATGTTACTAATTTATAACCATTTTATTGTTTACGATTTTTATATTACTTACAATGGAATAAAAAATATAAATATAAAATAATAGTTTGGTATTTACAATTAAAGAAAAATAAAAAATTAAAGTTTTGCAATTAAAGTGAGTACTAATTTAAACTATGAAGTTGCTATATTTCTGAGTGATTAAGCCATACTGTTCGGTAATAATTTTTCTTTCTAAAGATTATTATAAACGGATAAGGATAAGTGTAATAAATATTTCACTAAATGATATTAATAAATTAGTAGGGTGCTAACTATTTAAATTATGGGAAATTGTACATATTTTTATCAGACGAATTTCAGTGGTTTTCTAAATGGTTAGGAAATATTCAAGATGTGCAAACGTGAGTAATCAAAGTAAATTATCAAGAAGGTGTTTAATTAATGTGTTGTCAAATCTGTCTATTCCTTTTATATTTACGAAGTCTTTAAAAACACTTAAAATTTATTTTGAGCTGACTTTGCAAATTTAAAATTTTAAGTGAGTTTGTACGATATATAAAAAGCCAGCTAGCATATTTTTTTTGCTTTCAGTTTTTATTTTTACGATAATGAATTAAAGTTTCTAATTGTAGAGATTTAGTTTTTTTGCTATGGCTTTCTTATTTTATTTTTAATTACAAATAATTTAATATTTATTGAAGTAAATTGCTTGTTCAATAATGAATTTAACTAATATTAATAATCATGAATTTTTAGTTCTTTTATTAATGATTTTAAAATATTTTGAATATAACGCATATATTTTTTTTGTATTTAAACATCACTGTTTCTAGTATACTTTAAAATATATAAAAAAAAAGATTTTTTATCGATTCATTTTTTTCTATTTCTCTCTCTTTCTTTTACCAAACGATCAATTAACCCTTTTGGGCATGGGTGGGGGCGACAAAACTAAATCAAAATAGCAATTAAAATTGTTCGAGAAAAGTTCCATAATGGCCTCCTGCAGAAATTGCGAGACCATTTTTAATAATATTTCAGCGAGGAAAGGGGGTCTAGGGTCTCCACCCCCGCTCCTTTTGGGGACAGGCGCTGGGGCCGTTTGGCAGAAGCGGCGGGCCATATTAAAAAGACTAAGAGGCGGCCATACAATAAAAAGGAGGGCACCCGGCGTCATCTGGATCCAACATAATTAAAACGAAAATATTTCCCGTCGGTAAGTAGTGGGCATTATATATTATGGGTCTGGTGGGCTGGAGTGCCGGACGGACCCCGATGCCAAGACCGGACTTTGGCCGGACCGAAACGTCGAAAACGTGTGACCGGAACCTAATGGATTTGCACATTTACATGTATCCTAATTTCTCGTTCTATAACTTTGTTCAAAGAATGGCGCAGTCACGACATGCGTCATCTTGGGTCCAAAATTACGCTTTAACGTCATCCCACGATTGACAATGCTACCGCACATGTTATCTTTATCAGTATTTCTCAATCTTTATACACCTGCGGATCACTGAAAATAGGAGAAATATTTTGCAGACCATTAACGGAGAAATAAAAATATATTATTTATTTTAAGATGTACGAAAAATATTTGCGATACACCAGAAAATTTCTAGGTTGAGGAGCACTGAAATTAAATATAGTATGTAACATGACCGTGCTTGGCCACCGCTGATCGGAAGCTTTTTTTTCGCAGCCGAGTATTTCTATGGACTAAACCTATTATACATAGGTGTACACATCCGAGTGTATGGCAACCAAAAGAGTGCAAACAACGTTTCCGTGGAATGTTTACCTTCGTGTGATTTATAGGCTTGTGCGGATTTACCGTCGATGGACAGATGCTTGCTGGTGGAGGAACCAATCTGGCCGTCAGATAAGAGCATATAGTTCTTGGATCTCATTACCACTTATTACACATTGAGCGAAAAAATAAATAAAATAATAAAACGATTTTTATTTAATCGTTCAGATGTGTTACGATAATAAAAATTGAGTTTTTAAATAGAACAAACTGATTTTTTTTATATATTTTTAAAACATTGAAAATAATTTTAATAATGAAAGAAAACATATTATATTTGTAATAAACGTTCTTAGAAACTGGTAAGAATTATTAAAAATATATTTATTTGTTAACAGCAGATTTATATTTGCTTTTCTCTAGTCAATGGAATGTCTGATATTTAAAAGTATTTAAAAAATAAGTGATACACGAGTAAACTATTAAAATAATATTTTTTTTCTTTAAAGTGATGGTTTGACAATTACATGTTTTTTTTTAAATTACAAGGGTTGTATGTTAATCTAGTACCGTTTTTTGGTATTCTTAAAATGTAAAACAAACTTAAAAAAGAGAAATGAGAGTAGTTTGATAATAAAATAAATTTACTTGTAAAAGTATGATTGAACGATATGAGCATGGCTAGATGTTCAAAAAAACTTTAAAATTAATGTTTTAAAATTTCTATAAGTAGTTAAATAAAATGATAATATAGTATTTGATTAGGATATTATTTACAAAAAATTTTATATATTTAATTTAAGGAAATAGTAAAAAAAGTAGATAATATGTTAAGTTTTAACATAAAAAAAGCAACACAAATATTATGTTCTTACTTTAACTATTGTGTACATAATTAAATTAAGAAGGTATTTTTTTTACTTAATTTAAAAAATTGTAAAAACGTAGATGTAATATCTAAACTTAAAAATATGTTTAGTTTTAATACAAAATATACAAATTTCTTACTTTTTTTATTGTATACTTAATAAATTTAAAAATATAATGTTGTTGCAAAAATGATAAAAAAGGCAATGAGAAGTTTTTAATTAAATTAAATTTACTAGTTGTATTGTATGATCGAAAAATTGAAATAGTTGAGTTTTCGATAAATATTAAAAATAATTGTTTTAGTATTTTTATTAATTGTAAAATAATATGGTACTAGAGTAATTTAATTAGGCATTTTTTTTAAGATTTTATATAATAAATTTAAAAAATATGTAAAAATTATCTAGGATAAAAAATATGTTTAGTTTTTTCATAAAAATTATCTAGGCTAAGAACTATGCTTAGTAATACGTACAATTTTTTTTTTATTCACAATGGTAGTATCGTATATTTCCCTATTTTAGTTATTGTATATGTAATGAAGCAGAAAAGGCGATGCAGAAATTAGACAAAGAGAGTAGTTTTCAATTATTATAAATTTACTGGTTATATAAGTATAATCGAAAAATTAGAACAGTAAAATATTATAAAAAATTGTTTTAGTATATTTATAAGTTGTGAATTAATATGGTTAACTAGAGCAATTTAATTAGGTATTTTCGTAAAAAAACTTTGTTCTTACATATTTATAAAAAAGGTAGAAAATTAAATATATTATAAATATTATTTAGGATAATAAATATACATAGTTTTAATACAAAAAAAACAATCTACAGTATTATATTGCCTCACTTTAATTATTGGATATCTTTAATGAATCAGAAAATACGATGTTGCAAAATTGATAAAACAGGGTAATGAGAATAGTTTTAAAATAAAATAAATTTACTATTTAAAGAAGTATGATTGAAAGATTGAAATAATCGGATGTTTGAGCAATAATAATATGTTACAGTAGTTTTTTTTATTAAAATATTTATTATTAAATAATGTAATTATATGATTACAAAAATAGTAAAAAATAAATATCTAAGATAAATACATACATATATATTTACTCACTTTTTTTATTGTATATGCTTAATGAATCAGAAAATATGGTTTTGCAAAATTAAAAAATAGGGTAATGAGAGAAGATTAGAATGTTTGGTTGTTCGAGAAGTATTAAAGATTAATGTTTTAGTATTTTTTATAAGTTGTGAAAAAAGATGTTAGTAGAATAATTTATTATGGTACCCTTTTAATATGATATTTGTATAATAAAAAAAATAGGTAAGCTACCTAAAATGAAAAATATGTTTAGTTTTAATACAAAAATATCACTCACTTTAATGTTTAAGTATAGACGCTATTATTTAAATATATATAAAATATTGCAAATTCCAATATATATAAAATTAAGAAAACAGCTTCGCGTAATAAGACTAATTTTTTTTTTTACATGTCAATACAATTTTATTTATAGCAATATAGATAATAAGAATAAGAAATGTTTAGATTCTATGTTATATAAATTTATGTAGATAACTACTTATTACAAATAAGAACATATTTTAAGTTTTAAAACGCATCGTGTTATAAGGCGAAATAAACTATTTTTTTCCCGAATCTTTATTCTTATGAAGTTATAAAATAAATTTATTCCTAAATTGTTTATAATTTTTTTGGTAACCAATAAAGAAAAAATATTTACTAAATATAAGGTTAACCGCAACTACATAGATTCACATCATAAAACTCTCGTTGTGATTGAGCCGAAATATAATTTCGGTTAAGTACCTGCGTTGTTGTGTATTGGATGTACACACCGCAGCACCTAAACAAACATTGACACACATTATAAATAATAATGGATGGGTGAATGGTTTTCGGCTGTGTCACAAAAGTATCACACTGTATACACATTTTTTGCGAAGCTACAAATCCAAACAGCAAAACAACGATGCGCGAAGTTAAAAAAAATATAGTTCATACATTAAACCAAATTTTAATACAATAAAATTTAAACTTGCACAAAACAAAAAATGCTTCTAGTTATATACCTAATAAGCAATAAGACATACATTAAACGATTGTTATTATTATTAACAGTAATTTCGATCACACACGCAGATTCATTCATATGTATACTAATATGTATAATCTTGCATAAATCAGACTATTACTATTTTAGAATGTTTCTCCAAATTTACATATTGTTTTTGGCCGTTCTCGCCTAGTCTTCTCGTAAATCACAGAGCGTGGACAAACACACGACATCGCTTTTCGGCCATAAGTCCATCGTCTTTGTGGTGTTTTTTCAACAAATACGCGCCGCTTTTGATCTAGTCAGCGCCCACGATCACAAAATAACTCAAAAATAATACTAAATGTACCTAAGTTTACATAAATCGAACACATCTTCGCTTTAGTTTAAAATTAGATATATCTTCGATATAAAAGAGGTATATAGATGACACAGAAATAAACATTAAATTTATAGGAGTAAAAGTAAAAGTATATAATACTTTTTTTAAATAATAAAAAAATACAATTTTATTTGTGTGTATCCGTATAAAAACAGATATTTAAAGAGTGTTTCAATATTATTGTAATGATATTTGGAAAGTAGCTATAATTAAGTGTGACTCCAAAAAAAATATTGTATTATACTTGTGTAAGATCACAACTGTGCATCTCTGTATTACCTATTTTGTATTATATTACACGCAATACTATCAGGCGCAATTGCTTATCTTCTACAGATTTTTTAAAAAGTCATAAGGGTTTGAACCATTTGACAATCAGAACTGTTGAACTAGTCAACAACCAAACAATTGTTAAAAAAAAATACATTCAAGAATTATACGCACTAATTAATGATAATAGCAGAGTACAATTCCCAGCATTATTGAGGCTTATATTTTTTATATGCTGATAGAGTAGGCTATTAGCTTTAAATAGAACACCTAAATTGATTATGAAATATGTGCGATGAACTTTGATATCCATTTCATAATGAGCTAAAGTGGGTCATGAAATGATATTTTTAATGCTGAATCGTAGTCGATTATCTAGTGACAACTCATAGAGATTTAAAAAATTAATACGGCTAATATACATAATAATATGTTATTATTATTATTGTTAGTAGTAGTAGTAAAACATCGATGCTGAGCTAACACCAGTTAGCTCTAGAAAAAAAATACATACAAACACCATATCGCGTTTATATCAAACCACAACGTGAATACATTAGTAGTGACAAATAGGCGCAATATGACTTTTAGACGTTCCGGATAATCAGTAAGAGCAGCACACTCGCACAGAATGAAACAGTGAGGAAATTGCCGATTGCGACCACTCTGTGTGGTCAATCGCTTCTTACGCACACAGGTGAAAAATCTGCGTGGGCCAAGGCGTTAAGTAAAGGTTGAGCGCCCCTGGTCCGGACAAGCGATTTGTCAAGCAGTTTGTCACTGGCTGGCATTATCAAGAATTTCTTTTGTAATATGGAAGCAGCAAAGAATGTGACTACACCCACCGGTACAGGTGTTCCCGGGCCGTGACGCTGATAAATAGCCACGAATAAGGACTAACACAAATTTCTATTAATGAAATCAAAGTGCTTTTGATACAAGGCGATAAACGCCCCGAGAGACATGGTGATCTATAAGCTAAGATTTTGTGCTTCTATAATGTTATCATAACTCGTCTTTGATAATAAAATATTATTTGAATATTTGAGATTTTAAGTTTGAAAAATCTTAATGGCTTGATATGAGACGATATCAATTTTAATTTCATTAATTTCATAATACTAGTTCTTAAGCCAAAAGTGTCTAGTCTTTTTTCTCGACAAAAAATTGTTAAGGGTCACATATAGAATTTAATATTTATTTTTTACCATGACCTATATTATCAATGATTCGATTACAATTTTACTTTTTACACAAAAGATTATAACATATTATTATTATTGTAAGCACTGAGCTTGTTTTTCTTTTATAGGAGTGAAGCAATATCTGGTTTAATAATAAAAATTGCGATGCAAAGAGATTCTCGTCAACTTTTTTGTATACCTACATAATACGGAATAAAATAAACGTACTCTTCAAAAGAGACGTTAAAAAGAAGTCATATATTAGAGTGCATGGTATTTTAATTATGCAGTTATAATAGTTTTTATTGAAACGTATGATTTTATTCAGTTTTTTAATTATTTATATAGCATATTCCTAACAGTTCCTTAAATTAAAAAAAAAATTATTGCTTTTAAAAATTAGGTTTTATAGCACTGCGGAAAAAAGCTTTGTTTTTATAATAAACAATAGTCGTTAGTATTTTTCTTTAAACGATTTTTTATCGCATATTTTATTAAAAAATAATATAGAAATCATGCTAAAAAATTATTTTAATGAGTGTACTGACCAAAAGACAAAAACTGCAACGTTTCGAAGATAAATAATTTATTATCAGCAAAATTTCCGATATAAAACATTTATCGCTATATTTTATTCAAAATATTTAATTACTACTTTAGTAGTTTATAACTCAAGTATTTTATTGGTAAAAAATCAAATAATAAAAACCCTAGATATGAAAAGCTATTTAAAAAGAATTGTCCAACCAAAAGTATTAAATTTGTTTTTCATGTGTACGAAAAAAATGTTCTTAATATATTATTTATTGTATTATGTTGATAAATATTAAAAAAAAAACGTATTAAGATAAGGCGATTACAAATGTGTAAATTCAAGAACATACAAAATATGCCTGAATAAGGGGGCAAGAAACATTTTTAGCTATTTGTTTATTCTTAGCCTAAAAAATATTTGATTTATGAAATGTTTAAGTAAACAGATCAAAAAAAATTGTTTTGTATATATTATATAAGATATGAAAAAAGAAGACAAAGTATTTTAACAATTCACAAATAGTAAATAATGTCAATATTAACAGAATAAAAAAATACTAAGAACAATTTAAAATGTATAAAGTTATATTTTTCAAGATGTTCTATATATGTATTCATATTTTTTAGAGGCAAGGATTAATACAGCTTATAAGTTTTAATGAAATAATTATTAAATAATATTTCCATAATTATTTATTCCAACTTTTAATTGGGGATATTAAAAAAATCTTAAAACAAATATATGATTTTATTACAAATAGTATACTGATAATAATAATTTTTGAAAAGAAATATTTTCTTATTGATTTGTAGAAAGGAATTTTATTTATTATCATTTTCAAATTATCAATATTTTTCAAATTACAATATTATGTTAAAATAACCCTAATCATTCAATTTTTAGTATTTAATAACTAGTGAAAGTTAAATAACTTATCATTTAACTACTGAGATTTTATTTATTTTACTAACCAATCATCATTTATTGAAATAACTAAAGCAAAAATACTGATGCAATAAAACAATACTTCTATTATTATAATATGATTTACTTTTATAACTATTAAAATCAAAATAAACATAATTTTAATTTTGATGGAAGATTCATATGCTTATGAATTTCCTGATTAAATTATAAAAATACCAATATTTAGTGACTGATGAATCGAACGAATAATTATGGATGATGTGTACCACATTTTTATAATAAATAAAAGCATGGTTTAACTTTGGCACATTTAAAATTTTTACCTTATCATTCATGACGGAGATAAAATTGAGAAGGTGAAACATTTCAAATACTTTTGTTGTTTGATAAATGATAAAATAAACCCATAAAAAGAAATTTAAGTCCGAAACCAGTTTTTAAATTACAGTTTCAGACCAGAATTAAATTTGTCAGTGCTATTGTAGAAATTTATTATTACAATCAATAGATTTGAAACGTGCCTTTATAGGCGTATGCTTAAAGTTCCATGGACTAGGAGAGCCTCCAATGCCCAATTTCTCTTTATGATAGAACTATTTTCATCCGTGGGGGAAGGTGGAGTACCTAAGACACATGATTCAATGTCTGAAATATGAGCTTCTTTATAATTCAGTATTGCTACAACTTTAAGGTAAAAAATGGACTGTAAGATTACAGCCAATGATCAGGAGGGATGCCTTGATTTAATTAACAAGGTGGTTAGAAAAAGTAGTGTGTAAGTAAATTAAGGTTGATTAGTTATATATTATTTTTTGATTTATTAACGAGTAGGATAATAGTATTATTATATTGTAGCAATGTTTCGCAACAATGGTTCGTACACACTTGACGATGTGTACATACGTTGTTGTAAGATAATATTTAACAGAACAATGTTTTGATATTCATAAGCTGATTATATCAACACCAACACCGACAGGAAGTGTCCTAAAATTTAATTAAGACTAACAACGACGTCGGCTAGTGAGAGTCCACGGTTTTTGGTACTATTATAATAGTACCGAAAATCTAGCGGGCACCGAACAGACAGTCCAACAATGCCATGTCAGATTTCAATCTGGCCAACATTTCTATACGGCCCACCGTTATAATTACCTTCGAAAATCTTGTGTTTTTTCTCTCTTATACCGTAATTAAAGAGCCTCTTATGCGAAAGTACTTACACACGTTATCGACATCGCAATTATATTTATGAAAAAAATATAAATACGCAGAAAACAATACACAATCTTTCACACAACCTGATATATTCGACGATACACATCTCTTGTTATTGTCAATCAGATTTATTACGTTCTATGAGATTTGTGTGTGTGTATTATACATTATATTAACAGCGCTGCTTAATTATTTCCCGTAATATTGTTATACTACGGTTGTTTCTTAATTTTGTAACACGCATTTATGGTTAATGTTACAATTATGCCATATATATTAAATTATGAGGCCTTAATAGCACAACTAATATATTTATGTATACATAAATCATTTGTAAGCAATACACAATGCCTTGGGCTGAAACAATAATGATGTTTCGCTTACAATAAAAATATATAATAACAACAAAGCATGTTTTATTTTTTTATGAATAATATATTTTTTATCGCGTTTCGGTATCTAATAACGATAAAATATTAACAATACATTATTCTGGTATAACAATGTTTTTAAAATATAAATTATTATTTTAATTAAGAAACAATCTTTTGAACAAATTAACAAAATCAAAGATTTTAAGCCGTATTTTGCGAAATTTTATTCAGTAAAAATATATTTCCTCTTATGTACATAACGTTAAATAATCAATGAAACATTGACAGATAACCTAATAAGAAAGCAGCTGCTTTATTTATTAAATAAAAATAAACAATTTAAGCTTAAATACATGAAATTAGTTATTCACTTAAATTGTTAAATATAATAATTAATCGGTCAATAACTTTTTATTATTTACTGCTGCAAATTTAAAACTGTTTTTTCAAAATGTAATATAATTTCTAAGCGAATTAAATGGGTTACTGACAAAATACGTATAGTGATTTATTATTGAATCCAATATTGATTTAGTTATGTTATAAATTACAGTATATTTATTTTAAAGAACTCGTGCACAATAAGATCGTTAATATATTCATTTTTTATTAAAATAGTGTTGTTTTACTTGTAATGCAAATGTCTTAGTAAGCGGAAAACTAAAATTAAATCATTTTCGATTAATAAACATGATACCATATAAGATCATATTTTATTGTCTAATCCATTTTTAACGATACAGTTTTACTTAATCGAATAAGATTAAGCGTTAAAAATTATATTAATAAAAAATCAGTCGATTTGTTCGAATCGATTTCGACGTAGGTGGTCGATATATCGACCGATTTCGGGTCCATGTAGGGTTAAATTTTGATTTTAAAGATATACAAAAAATGTCTCGAGTATGTCATTTGTATTGTCGGGCCGGATGTTGAGGTGTAAATATCGTGAAGATGATGAAAGAAGGAGGGAAGGAAGATAAAACACGTATAGTAGTATATGTGCACCCGCGCACCTGTCACCTTTAATTGATAACCCTTGATTTTATCATCCGCCTCCTGGTTCTTAATTATATGGCAACTACCTTATAGCCGTGTTAGATAAACCTACGCGTTCACACAAAAGAGATTTTTTTGACGGTTATAAATTTTATATATTTTTAAACATAATAAATAAAAATATTTGCATGTACATTGCTTTAGTTGCAGAAATCGCACTTGAACAAGTTAACTTTAAGCGAAAATATTATTTATATCCAATTAAAATTAATTTATTTACTTCTGGATGAGATTTACTCACTGTAATCAATTCTACTTGTGTTAAAAACGTTGTTTTTACACTTGTTGTATATAGCATACCAATATATATGTATAATATTTTCGACTAAATGTTTTAATTAATTATAATTATATAAAATAATAATACATAATTTTGGTTTTCCATAATATTCGTTTTAATATGAAATTATTCGTTAGTGCTTTAAGTTTGTAAAATTTGATAACTCATTATTGTCCTTGCATTTAATAAAAACAATTAAGTCACATTTTACTTTTGAACATTGGGTTTCAAGTGCTTGTATAGAATGTATTTTATATATTTATCCTCTCCATAAAAGTACATTATATTTTTTCTTTAATTAATGTGTGATTTTATGTTGATTTTTATATTATTAACGTATTTAAGCTTTAAGATGTGAGGACTTGCGTATCGCGCCAAGGTTTGTCAACGTTTCGACCACTGTTGTTGGGGTAATCTTCTTCTATAGCATAATCAGCCATAGCAGACTTTTCTGCTGCATCGTCTTTGATTTGATCCTGTAATTTGTTATTTTTATTATTTTTTGTCTGCTTCTTACTAAGTGCAATAATTTTCGAATTGTCTTGAAAATAATATATTAAATGTATATAAATTTTGTTAAAATTTATTTTAGTTTGGTTCAAAACCGGTAACCAAGTATTAAAAATTGCTTTTGCGTTGTTACTATACTAAATTTTTTCAATTGCTTCTCTATATTTTTATAAATAAAAAAATACATTTTTAATTTTCCTTAAGGTTTTTTACCGGTATCAAATTTGATATGGTGATTGTCATTGAAAGTGTGGTTTGTTTAAATAGATTTTTCATCAAAGTATTTCATCGCATTTTTATGTTCTATTTTGTCAAATGTCTGACAAATGTAAATTTTGTCATAATTGCCAAAATAAAATTGGTATACTTCTGATTCATCATAAATTTTGTCAATTTCATTCGGTAAAATCGTTTCCATTTAAACGTATGGTAAATGGGAAATAACATAGAATTTTTCATTTTTTATTATATATTGTATTGCTTCTTTGACATTTTAAATTCCTTAACTCTATTTTCAATACCCATACTTCGTGATCACCGATATTGGAGTCATCTTGAGAATGATTTTGACCTTATCTCAGATTCTTGAGCGTCATTGATTCGATTTTGCGTTTGTTTACTAAGGGAACAAGTGCAAAATTGTTGAAAATTTGTGACCATGGCTACAGTATCACAGCCAAAATATCGAACAGTATTTTTATATAAATCCCGAGATTTATGTATTTATATACATATATTAATTTGTTTTCTACAGAACCATTTGTCACGTTGCAGACTTATGTGATTCTTCAAAACATTCTTATAAAAATAACTTAGCTCTAAAAGGGTTAAAGTTGAATCTTTTAAATAAAAAAAAAACTGAACTCGAGTTTGTCCATTGATAAAAATACGTCTACATACATATCGGTATACATACACTAGCAGAGGCACTGGAGAAGGTGTCAGGATAATCACACGAAATACCCGTGTTAGGGTACGGCAATACACAAACCCTTTGGGTGCCATGGTGAGCAGTGAGGTCCCGCGGTGACGGGGGTAGACTTACAAGGTGTGGATTGGTGGACGAGATAAGCTCAAACTCGTATTGGCTCATTAGTTTGCCTCGAAAGGTGCTATATCCGCTCGAAAGATACCTAACTCTTGTTGGGTGCCTCTCGCGAAACAACGGTCAATGTGCAAAATTTTGGTAATTCTCCACACAGATTTATTATAATTTTAAACTGATCAACGCAATTGATAGCGTCAAGTGGTTAAAAAAATGATCATGTTTTGAATTTATTTTTATCTTAATCCCAACAATTAAAATACAAAATACTATGCATACTACTATAGATAAAAAACGGTATCTTTTCATAACACTTTGCATTGTTATTATATATTATTAACACATCCTTATTATAAAAGCTACATGCTAATTAATTATATATTAAGATATTTATACTACCCTGATAATAAATCTCATAAAGTAAACCCTATTCTAAACGTTCTTTTGAACAAAGCTTTTGTCTTAATTTGCTTATAAAATTATATACATTTTAATATATTTAATAATATGAAACTATAATATATCTGAAAAAGATACAGGCACTGATTGTGATACTACAGAGAGAAGCACATTTTTTTGTTGGTAAATACATTTACAAGATTGGTTAAGACAATATATGTATAGTTACATTTAAAAATTTTTTTTTTAATATAATTACTAAGCCAACCAAATAAATATAAATATATAAATGCAAATAAATTGTCAAGCATATTGAATGCTTAGTTTGCATTTGACGTTAATTTTAAATGACATTGGCGATTTATATATTTTAAGTGCAGTAAAATAGTAAAAATTGTATAGTATCTTGCTCATTTTGGAGTCCTCTGATATTATTTAAAAAAAAACGATTTATCTTATTTATCATTAAGACTCATTATTATGAGAAATGGCTTAGAAAAACCAATGTATGTGGTATGTATTTAGCTATTTTTTGAAATTAAATAATATTTAGAAAATCATATTCGACAGATAATGCTTGCAGTTGGAAAAAAATAATGATATATCTAAAAATATAAATAAAGTTTTATTGTGAAGAAATAACCTTCAGTAGTAATTTTATCCATAACACCATAATTGTGTTGGCTCATTTATCGCATTAAAAAAAAATGATACGATTTTTCATTTTTAAGGAAAAGCAAATTTTTACTATTTAAAAAGGTGCTAGAATTATTTTATACAATCAGGAGGTCACTAAGATTAATTTTTTTTAATGTGAGGCGTAGTAAACTTAAGGTTTGGAAGCCACTGTATTAAGGCAACATATTAATACGTATTTTTATACTGATTTTACTTATAATGTCAAGTTAGTTGTAAATATTTCGTCATTAGAAAAAAATATTGTTTTAGCAAAGTGGAACCACTTATTATTGTAATGCTGCTCACAATAGGAGGTATATGATATTTAATTCACTATAAATCACAATCTTGAAAATGTATACCTATGTATATTTAGTTAATTAAAATATATTAGATGTCAATGCTCTTAGTATATATTGTATTTGCAGGCGGCTGTTTGATGCCTCTAAAAAAATTATAATCAATATTTATACTTTTTCTTTTTATTGATAAATTTAATTGAATGCACATAAGCCTGGCGATATTGACGGTAACGTTCCATAATGGTACGTGATGTCATATGTTCTCACCAAAGGAAAACTGGCTACCCATTGAGGACCGGCGTGTGTTAATTCTTTTTTATTCCTGTCTTACAGTGTTATCGGCGACTTTGCTACATGTGACCAAGTTAGCATATTCCGGTTGGGTTATGCAAATTTTCGAAGCGTTTGACTTCGCTGTAGGTATCGCTCATTAACACTGCGATGACAATAAATTTAATTATATGCGACTATAGTCGACATTCCTCGGCCTAAACGTCCACTCGGTTTGCATACAATGATGAATCACAAGTGGAAGAAGAATTTTATTTAAAATAAAAAAAAAGATTAAATTTAGAGCATAGATTTTCGTATAACAATCTATAAAACTCTATGTATAATTGGGTGTGAAAAAATTCAATTATATAATAAAAATAATTAAAATTAAAAAAAATTGTGTCCACAAATTTACTCAAAAGCGTATGGAATTTTCCAATAAGTGCAATAAAATATTAATTTCTTCTATTATATATACATATTTATTAAAAACATAACATTTCAAAATAATCCAGCACAAAAGTTAATTGGTGTAAGTCAGAAATTTACCTATACCACATTATTCATAATGTTTTTAATTTGTCATTGAAAAATTCTATGTAGATGTACAAAAGTAACCAATGGTATAAATTAGTGAATAATACCAGGTTTCAAATCCCATATGAACCTTGGGGTTTTCCTGTTTTATTATGTATATGAGATCAGAATTAGTAAATAAGTTAAATAAGATCATCACAGATTGGTTTTTCCAAGATTTATTTAATCTTATGAATCAATATCGTAATACATATTTAAAATAAAATAAAACAAGGTCGTGCATGGTGATATATATATATATATATATATATATATATATATATATATATATATATATATATATATATATATATATATATATATATTGACTGTAAGCTGCGATAGTAGATTAATACTGATAAAATATATCACTGATTTACAGATTGGCTTAAATCTGGGGTCTCACTACTTACTAAGTAGTTGTTAATTGTGTTGGCATTGGGTTATATCTCGTCATGTTAAAACAGAAAATTTAACTTTATCATTATATGTAAAGTTCTATTTGATTTTATCTTAAATTTTTAATGAGAATTTAATATTTAGTACATATTTACTAATATATAATCACAATATATCGTGAACTATATGATATAAATCTTAATATTTATGTCATAGCATTTTATTTTAGATTATCATTTAAAAGTTTGTACTAATATATATCTATATAGTTATATATAATATAATATATTAAATTATTTATAAAACATAATCTTGTTATTTATAGTACTCTTCCTATATATCTAATTTTCCAATATCGTTGGCTATGTTATGAGAAACGAATTTAATTATGCCAATCTGACAATTATTAGTGACCTCTAAGACACTTTAATTCGTAGCATTCACAGCTTTAAATCAATAATTTGGAATCCCCGAATAAAAAAATATTCCATTTTAGTCGAAAAAGTTTAGAGATAACATTACAGAAAGATATTTGGTTATTGTTGTGTCGCTAATCTTTTTTTTTAAATACTGAAGAGTTTCCTCGACAATAAATTAATGACCTTTAAAGCAAGGTAACAGTGAAATGAAAATGAGCATATTGCTTTAGAGATACAGGAATATATCTTAAAAGTTTTAGATCTTCAGCTTAATATATTTAAGTTTGTAATAAATCCTGTGTTACTTAATTTTATTTTTAATAATAAAATTATAAAAGGTTATTCTTTTTTAAATAATGAAAAACTTTTTCAAATAATTAATTTTTTTCCAAAAATTATTAAGTGTATTAAATCTAAAAGTATGTTTGTAAATTAATTTGTTATATTATAATGCATCACCTAAAAAAAATCGTCTTAAAATAATAATAATTCAAAAACTTTGTTTTTAAAGTAATCTATTTTTCATAATAATATAAATTATTTAAATCTATTAGTTAATTAAATAATAAGTATATTTTAGTTGTTCATAATCAGCTTAAAAATACACCTTTCAGATTAATATCCTAAGTAATATCAGATTATTAAATTTAGATCGATAAAATATTTTTTAAAAAATAATGCATAAAATTGCGGACATTGCGTAATTGAGCGAATGAAAACGAGGTAAAATCTACCCCGTCAGGCGGTGCGAAGGTTAAAGATAAATTTTCGGATTGTTTAATTGACTCTAACGCGATTGACTCCTCGTAATGAGTTAAGCGCTTAATTGCATTCGCTTTCGTCCCACGGCGCCGATCCCTCTGCCTCCGAAATGTTTTTTAGGGTAAAAGCTCTCTGATGGAGAAAAAAAAACACCCCGCCGCCGCTGGTCCATTTCACCAACCCTTTGTAGAAGTAATTCGACCAGAGAAATTCACGAACCTTTTTATATATGTACATATTTATATATTGGAATGAACGCGTTTAATAGGCGCCGAAATCACGCGACCCCTTAAATACTATATGTATTTTAATTTAATTACACGGTTTCACTTTAAACCCGTTTTTATTTGTTTCTCGTATAAAAAATATAGAAATGTATGGGACCCAAAAAAGTGTCATTATATTTTTTGTACATAAAATAAGCTATAGGTTGAAATACGATTTTTTAAATACGTAGTGAAACATTAGACTGAAGTCAACATGTAAATCTATGATACCTATTTAATTGATTATATAATATTTTTTAAGCTTTTACATTTTAAATATGCCACTATGCACGATATATAATAGTTGTACTTTATTTAATTAATAATCACGTTATTTACATGTGAGATAATAAAAATCTGGGATGGTTTGATTTTATTACCTAGCATTAGCAAAGCAAAATAAATCTTTTGTGTTATAAATGTTTTTGCTCTTGTGAAAAATAAATAGCGAATCAAATAAAAATATTTTAATACACGATCCAATATAAAATAAAAATACACGTTACAATACAAAAAGGAAAATAAAGAATCCGCAAAAAAATGTTAATTTGTTAAATTATAAAAATTAAAATGATGTTGAAAATTTCAAAGGTTTTTTGCTTTTGATACAATGAGTTCGTCTGGCTTTTATTTTTGGCGAAATTAATATATTTTTAGTAAATAATCGAACTAAATGTCCTCTAATTTTATTTTTTTCTGAAGCTACTGTAATTTAAAATTAGTAATTGATATGAGCTTTTATAAAATAGTCTAATTGCTTAAAACATAATATTAAAATTGATAATAAAAATTTAATATGGTCCTTTTATCTCAATATATATGTATAGCATTTATTAATAATTTATGTTTTAATCAGATATAAAGCAATACTTTTTGTAGCTTTATTTTAAGTAAAAAAATTATATGTTGCGGTAATTTTATGTGGGAAGATAAGTAATCAATCAACTACTTGTCATAAAAAATGGCATAATCTAGTCTTAATAATTTATATTATAAAGAATAATGAATAAATACATATACATTTGTGCACAACACAACCTATAAAATCTTGTTTTAATTACACCCACAACAAATCGTACGTTGAATTACGTAATTAACGACACAAATAAAAACAAATTAAATTTAAATAAATAGGAGCATCTCTAACAACATCAGATGAAGAACAGCGACCAAAAAAAAAACAACGCTACCGATCTATCTGGCTTTAATGGGATCTGATATAAAAATTTACCACAGGATGCTGTAGGAGCGGAAAAAAATAAGAAAACGAGCGGTCGTATCAGCGTCGGCACCTTTTTTGAGGCGTCTTTCCTTTTCTTTTGCATTAACACTAGATTTTATCGGCGATAAGAGCATAGGAGCTTTTTGGGTGGATTCCTGATCAGACCGTTTGAACTGATAACCGACCAAATAAAACTGCAGTTACGCCTTATCTCGGGACGCAGCAGCCGATTTAATGTACTTAAACATCTCGATTTGTATTAACATACTTGAGCCATACGTAAATACTATAACTGTGTACGTGTTTTTTATTGAATGAATCAGAATATCAATCAATTGCATACTCTGTTTTAAAAACTGCTTTAGGGCATTTTTCGGTGTTATCATTATTACACTCACTTTTTAAACGCTTTAAGAGCTTAAAATCAAGTTACAATTTTTCTATTATTTCGGCTGGATCACTCCAATCATCTTCGGACGAAAACAATTTTTTGTTCGAAGATGGCTGGTGCGATCCAGCTGAAATATCACTATATCAATACGCGAACAATCCGATAACACCTCAATAACATAATACTCGCGAGAGCATATACCAAAACAAAAATTATATACCAGTTGCCGTAATATTATTTACAGTTAAATAATTCAAAATAATGATTCATAGTTACGTCTACAATAATTTTTGTTTGAGCAATAGCATAGTTTTTGTCCCGTCAGTTCCACTGTCACTAACCTTTCGCCTTTCAGCAAAACAGTGACAAAATGTATTAATTCAAAGTACAAGTAAACGTCGTATATACTCATTTTGAAAACGCTTTCGACAAATTAATCATAGGTTTTAGTTAAAAAAATATTCGAACTTCTGTTACTCGGATGAACTAACACGATTATTTATAAGTTATTTGAGTTATTTTCGACAGATTCTATGATAACTATGGCGGTTGATTATCGAAAAAATATGTTCTCAACAATGCAATATACGCCCTTCTACATTATTTTTATTAAATAATGAAATAAGTACGACACTCACAAACCATATTGTAATTTGTAATAAGTAATTCTAATATTATTAGAGTTTTTAAATTTAAGTTCTCTACGTTCTAATATATAATAAATAAATTAAGCAGCAAAATTTATGCTAGCATTTTTTTCTAGTGAATAATTTGTATAAAATTGCACGTTATTTGAAGTTTTAAAAAAGTCGACACCTACGACCACTAAAATTATTTTATAGGTGGCAGGAAATTTATTACATATTCATCAGTGTCAAAAATGGTTTAAAAAACTTTCTGTAATAGTCCTGGATGTTACCAAATTGTCCACCAAATTTAGATTATGGTATCTTGGGTGCATAGATGGAAGCAAATCCTACTCAATCTATCCATAGTCACATTAGGAATATTGGAAAGACTTGGAGAAAATGTGTATGAGTTCCACGCGAATTATAGCGAAGAATATACCAAGAGCTACTGGATCTTGAAACTTTCACCTTTTCTCGATAATTTGAAAACAAGAAATAAGAAAAGGATGTTGTATGACAAAAATTGTTGTAGAAGACAGTGATTATACAAAAGGCAAGTAGCAAAATTTTATTGTGATCAGCAGGATAGTTTGCATGAGGAAGTAAAAAATGTCATGCACTTATCAACAGAAGTAGCGAAATTGACTCTTGATAAAATCATGGAACTTGTCTGGAAGATTTTATCTCATCTACCTTATTCTCCAGACCTTGCTCCTTCTAACATTTAATTTGATCGATACATTTCTTAGACTGAAAAAAATGCAAACGATGTGAAAAGAGGGCCATTATAATATTTTTAATCAAAGCATCAAAAATGTTATGCTTATAGAGCGGTGGGAGGAAATTGAATCCTTAAGATGAGATTAAGTTTTAAATCCTAAAATAAAAATAAACAGTTAAAGTGATCAAAGAACGAAAAATATTTCGGTATTATGCTGTATTTTATATTTATGTATCTAATTAAATTTATTAAATTTTATGTTTTGCATTTCTGATTAATTTTTATTTAATATTTGGGAACATTTACACCGAAGTATCTGCCAAAAAAATTACGCACCGATCTCGATACAAGATCGCCTGATAAACCTCCGGCTGCCAGCGACAGGTTTTTTCATGTGCTTTCGCAAATTAGCGAAACCTTTTAAACCCAATTGTGCGATATCGCATTTATTGTAATTTATAATGAAAAAAACTCATCCAATCACAAATAAAAAGTAATTTAATTTGTACAGGAAGGGAGACCGAAACGGATACCTTTGGCTACCGATAAGGTTTTGAACGCAGGTCTTAAAATTGTACCTTATATTAAAGAAACAGTCGAAAATTGGCTGTCGGCAGACGCAATCAAAAAGGAGGCATCTCGACGAGGAATTTTTAGCGTTGGAACCCATCCGGAGGCGGCTAGTGTCACCTTTAAATCGAATGGTATTTTATGGAATATCCTGCAATCGATAATGTAAATTAAAGGATGTTATGTATAAAAGATGCAGTGGTAGCGATCTGGGTTAAGTGTATATTTGTTGTGTTATTTTGATGAATTAGGACTCAACTGATTTTTTCAATAAAACTATTATTATTATAAATGGAAGTAAAATTGTAACTACCAATGCTATATTATTTATATCTAAAGTATCAGTTATAGTGACAAACGTATTGCAAGAGCAATAAGGAGAAGAGAATCAATAATATTTATTTTTTATAATCGAGTACAGTATATATATATAAACATTATCTTATTAAATTTAATCTAACTATATATGAAGGTTACTTAAAAACTAAAACAGTTATATATAACATTGTAGATAATAAGCAATTTAATTTTTTTTAGATGCAATGAAAGGCTTATCTAAACTCACTTTGAAAAATTAAAAAATATCATTGTAATACACATTATTAATAAAAAAATATATCAATTAGCTTTCTCATTCAATCTTAATTTTTTAAAACTATGATTTGGAAAATTTAGTAACTGCACTTACACTATATTTTGTATCGATACATCGCAATTTCAAAATAATATTTTTTAAATTAATTAATAGCGTAGTTATTAATTTATGACAATAAAAGCTCACAGACCGCGATGAGTCAAAATTTTTTAAGGCCTGAATGACAGTCGGTATACCGACGCCAATTGGACATGACATCAATCACGCGCCGGAATCCCTTTTTCCTGTCTTGTTGATACTAATTGACACGAACACGTCGACTCGTTCTATACAATAATAATAATAATAACAACAACACACTTTCGTTATAAATTCATCGTCGATAAAATTTTGGAGCTTTCCCACGATCAACCGGAGATAGATTCTTCTCAATAAATTTACATATAATAAAATTTATATAATGAGTTTAAGCAATTTTAAGCTAAACATGAAATATAAAGAATAAAATAGATTAGCCATTCAAGTTTATTACGTGCGAATCATTTATCTATTTATTTCAGTATATTTATTTACATACTAGACGTTGGTCTAAAACTGTTGTTTTATTTTAGTTTTTGTATGCTTTATATGGAGAAAAATAAACGTATTTTCCAAAAGATATGTCATAAACAAGCCATATTCTTGAAGTGAAAGATATTTTTCATTATGCAATTAAAAGCTTACGAAAGTCCAATAAATTTAACTAAATAATTCCTAAAATTACATGTATTATTTTTAAATCTATAAATTGTATCTGCAAGTTTGCAAGAAATATGTCTTTGTCAACTAAGAATAAATTAGAAAATATACTAAAATACAGTTGCTGTTTTTTTATATTTTGTAATCCGCTCTTAAAGTCATGCGATAAAATATCAATTAAAGCAGCATGCTTTTGGTGTTATTGTTCCTATTATCAGAGTCACAATTTCAGTTAGATTTCAAATGCCAATGCTGTTTGAAATATGCAATTCATAAACTGATTTTCATCTTGAGTTCTTTTATGAGCAGTGATATCCACTAGAAATTTGCAATAAGTCATTTTTAAATTCAAGTGCAAGTTTTTCTTTTGATAAAACGGGTCAACATAATTTTTGTCCTTTTAAAATAAATAGTTGATTCCGATAGGAAATTTTGCGCTAATTTCAGAAAAGTCAAAAAAATATTTCTAGCACATCATGGGATTTTCATTTTTATAAAATATTTGTAACTTATTTTTTTCGGGAAGCAACACTGATTCTGAAATTTTTATGGCAATACTTGAATCAAGTTTAAGTTTGACAATTACCGCTATCACTTTAACTGAGCACGTGTTTTGATGAGTTTTTGTGAGTAAATAGTAGGAAAAAAATGTAAAAAATTTCTCGAAAGTGCAAAAACAGTGCTGATTATTTTTGTTATATATGTGGTGAGTATACACCGGCTTTTCAAAGAAAATAATGATGGTTTTAGAGAAAAAGGCGTATGAACTTTACTTCACGTGTCAAGGGGCGACCAGGACGAGTCATGGGTTTGCACATGAGCTGTAACTACGTAGCTACGAGCCGAAGGATCACATCAATGATTGCTACTTCTGCATGACAAGCGTATCGGGGTGTTCAAAGAAAAATAAGAAGCTCGAATCAGCCATGCGGCCTGTCTATCATAACGAATCTCTACCTATACCTAAACCTCCAGAAAATATACAATTAAAGGGTAGAAGGGTAAATATTCATCAGAAGTTTCTCATGGAGGCGTCTACGTCTATCGAGTCTCACTTCTTAAATCAAAGGACAGTCCGTCCAAGATATGAACGCTCATTGTCACAGATTGCTGAGAAAATATAATAGGGTGACCATGTAAAATTACAAGTGTAATTCATTTTTACTTTTTTTAAATTTAATTTGTTGAGGAAAGTGTAAAATATCACTTTCATACTTATTTTGTTTATTTATATACATATTTAACTCAAAAACATGAGAGAAATTTTAGTATCACTCTACAGGTTGAATATTTGTGCAATATATTATTTTTAAAAATACCAATAGGATATATCAGGAATTGTTTTATTGATTACAAAATACCACAACATGACAATAATTTATAATAAAAATATAACACATTATAATTTTTACAACGTATGGTCACCCTACCCTTAAAACAGCCTTGATTTAGTATTGGTAACGTTCTCCTATCGGTGTTAACAAATTCGCAGAAAACTATGTATGTATGCATGCATGCGTACACGCGCCCTTATTTCCAACAAAACGATGATGAGCGCTAACATCTTGTATGGATTATAAACTTAATGATCTGATACGTGGTTTAAATTTGTCAAAGCTGCAATCAGAAATGTTACTTTCGCGCTTGCAAGAAGTCGAGACACTGAAGGTCTGTTGTCAGATCTTGGCTTGCAACATAACAGTACAGAGTGGAGACCTTTCATTGACTCTTCGAATGTGAGATTGGAAGCTGTTCATCCATACCCCCTGGCCATGCTGCAAATATGAAAGAGACGTATTGTACGACAACATGTAGTTGCTATTGACAAAAATTGAGTATGAAAAATACGGATGGAAAATATGTAGCGACCTGGAAGTAATAGGGCTATTACTCAGTATGAAAACGGGATACACGAAGTATTGTTAATTTCTGTGTGAGTGGGATAGTAGGGGCAGAAAAATCATTACAACAGAAAGGAGTGGCCTGTCAGAGAGCACATTATCTCTGGCGCAAAGAATGTTTATCATTTCCCTGTATGTAAATCTAAAGATATCCTTCTTCCACCCATAAATATTAAGTTGGGCTGAAAGAACAACTTTATCGAATGTTTGTTTAAAGATAAAGATGGGATAAAGTACTCGAAGAAAAAGTTTCCCCGGATCAGCAATGCAAAAATAAAAAAAGGAATCTTTGTGGGACCACATATAGTGGTTTTAACTGATTTGGATTTCAATTCAATATTGGGTCAGTCTTCAGGAACGTAGTAAAAAATTACTTTAAGAACCATACAAATGAAGACTATATCAGATTTTTGCCCGAAATGCTCACATCCTACAAAGATATAAGATGTAATATGTATTTTAAAATCTACTTTCTACACTCTCATCTCGATTTTTTCTCACCCGAAAATTAGGATGATGTCAGCGACGAGCACAGATAGCGCTCTCATCAGGATATTGCGGCTATGGAAAAGCGGTACCAATAAAAATTGACCCCATCTATGCTAGCTGACTATTGCTGGATGTTGCAGAGAGACTCTAAAGATATGTACAAGCGCAAATCAGCAGCAAAACGGATAAAATTAAGTTAATTTGTATAGTTTTATCATCGAGTACTTGCCATACTACGAAAAAATTATGTTATGAAACTTTGTAAAATAAACAAAAACCTGACCCTTAGCTCAATTTTTTTTAATTTCCTACATAAGCATACTGAATAATTTCCGAAAAATGCATTTTAATTAAAGTGGTAACACATTCGTCAAAATTTGTCAATTAGTGTAAATATTACTAAGTACTCTGTGTGTTCATAGATATTTTCCAGAGGAGTCAGAAACATAAAACTAATAGTGATCTAATCCTTTTGATTTACATTCAATTTATTTATGTAAAATGCAGTAATACTTTATGTAATAGGAATTATCAATATTATCAGAAGTCCTGATATTTGTCCAACTTTCTTCGGTGACAAGTCAAAGTATTTCCTCATATTTATTAAAAAATAAATATATTTATCTAATTTAAAATCGACTTCTAATGAACACTATTATATTTAAGAAACTATTGATTAAAACGACGCTTCAAAGACTAACAGCTATATTCGAACACAAATGCTCACGCTAGAAAAACGACAACAAATGACATATGTAGTGGGACTGCAAGTAGAGTCTCCAATTCGAGTAATCGAGTACTCGATACTCGAGTATACTTGTCTATTTTTCAAGTACTTGATAATCGAGTATTTTGAAAATTACTCGATTAATACTCGAAATTAAAAAAATTTGAAATATTTCAGAAACAAAAATAATTTTAACTCGGTCCGGTAAAGGTTAACGTCTTGCTTTTATTTAGCGTTTATGCCCGAAGTCCCGAGTTAGAGCGGTTACTATCAGGTATAATTTTTTCATAGTTCCATAGTTGCATAGTTCCGGTCGTCAGCTATGTTAGTGGGTACGACGGAGAAATTTCTTTTGTGTTTTCTGTTCGACAGTCCCGACTTATCTAATTTATGGCAATGAACAATATGAAATATCAAAAAAAAAATTTTAGGTTTTATGACTATGTAGTTGTAGCGTAAAGTGTTGTAAATTGTTTATACTGATCCCTCAGCTAAAAATATAAATCAAAACAATTGTGTGTTTTAAAGGCATTTAAAGTAAAGTCAGTTCTTTGCGAACCGTTTAGCTCTAGAGTGAAAGGGATTCACCCAAATACATCTTCGAAGGATATAGATTTAAATTCTTCGCATTAATCAGAAGGAGTAGAATATTGTATATTGTTAAGAAAAAAAATCTATTCAAGAAGAATTACAAAATGCTATTTTGTCAATAGTTGAAGGAAATAAGAGAAAAGCAGAGAAGGGAATGAAAGAAGAGAACATAAAAAGAGAGTTCACAAAATGTTATATCTATAAAAAGCGAACAGATATAAATTAGAAGCCTTATCCAACGCGTTAATGACAATAAGACCAACATCAACAGCAACGGAAAGGGTATTTTCCATAACGGGAATAATAAAACCAAAGGTTAGCAGTAATATTAAATTCGAGACACTTTTTGCATTATTGTTTTTAAAAAGTATGTTCGTGAAGTTAAAATAATTGTAAAAATTAACATACTAAGTATTTTATTAATTTATTTATATGTGCACGAATTTGAATAATAGCTATTTTGGTACATTTGGTAAATACTCGAAAGTACTCGAGTACTCGAGTATTTTAAAATTTTAATATTCGATACTCGAGTAGTTGATGGTTCGAGTAATTGGAGACTTTAACTGCAAGTATGCAAATAACTTTCCAGTAATGCCAGTAAAATTAACAACAAAATCATCGATAATCATGATCGAGTTTAAGCATAATTGAGCTGTCTTTACATAAAACACATGAATTTCGCTTGGGTCTAATAATATGCCCAGGTACTGTATAAACTAGAAGCTTTTTGCTAACACACGTTTTCTGAAAGTCAATTGCTCTTTTACTAAGTGTTGACATTCCAAGAAGAATTTGAAGACGGTTCTGTAAAATCTATACTTAGTCAATCCCTTTTCTTATTTAACTCGAACAGTTAAAAAGCTACAAAATAATAAGACAAACACGACGAGCGAGAGAAGGAAAGAAATAAACGAGCGGAGAGACGGGCGTGGAGCAGCTCGTTTTTATTTTTGCTAAATTGCTTTTGCGCCTACCCACCACACGCCGGCAACGGATACAATGGAAACGAAACGTCAATCGCGAACGAGCTAAAATAAATGGCCATTGTTGGGCAATATCTTCGATCTCGAGCCGGTGGCGCCAATCGTGTGACACCTTGCGACAGTTTTATACCTTATATACCTACGTACATATACCTATACACTAACGACAGTAACTCGACGCCGCTAGTGTTTGTTGATTGCTCGACATCGGGGTAGTTGCCCGTTAGGTAGGCTAAATAAATAATCGTAATGAGACCATACAAAAATGGGAACTGGAAGCTAAAGATAGCATTTTGTCATAATTTTTGTAATAACAGCAATTTTTTTTTATAAATAGAAATCATAAGAGCTGATTAAATTATGATAACGAACCTAAACTATGACACCAGATAATTTTACAATATATTTTTAACCATTCAGGTTTTCAAATATATCTAATAACTATGTATATAAGCGTATATTTAGTGATCGCCAAATAATTTAAATATATGAACATAAATCATTAAATATAATAAAAAATAAAAAAAATAAAAAAAGTCTGATTAAATGACACATAATTAAACACGTTGCTTGTATTCATTACTTAACAAACATCTTTAACATCTACTTATATTTTGGCTATTTCCAAACCATTTTGAAAACATCATATTCGAAAAAATAATCAATATGCAAATAAAAGAATCATTGGGGAATAAAATTATCAACAAATGGTTCAACTTCCGAAATATTAACTTAATAGATTGACAGAGCATATATGGGCTAACTTTAATATGAAAAAGAGTACGGACTTTTGAATGTTAGATATAGAAAAAGCTTTTGACATGATATGGCATAAAAAGGCCCCGACTATACTTAACTATACCTAAGAAGTAGAAGCTGTGTTGAATCACTTTCTTTTTTTATAATGTCATGTCCGATTCCAGAACTTGGCTAACACTTACACTGGTTGTTATCGAGAGATTAGTACCTACAGTAGTTTTTCCTTGCCTTCTGTACTGCAGTTTCACAGCAGAGTAACGCAAGCAGCGCCAAAGGGCTCGGTCTTTTCTGAGGTCCAAGGGCCAAGACTGCGACTGAAGCAGCATATACACCCCCCGCAGACCTGTGGGGTGGTACTGTTACTAGGATGATACGCAGTGCAAATCAATGCAGGCCAGCCACGAGAGCACGTCTCCTTGAGCGCTCGGAAAAAATACTAATGCTACTCTAATAACGTACTTAGTACAACGAAGAGTGGGGAACCCGATTACCCGACCGGCAAAAGCTGGGTGCCCACCCATAAGGGTTGGAATAGTAACGGCAGAGTGCACAAAATAGATTACACGTAGTTATACCTCACTTAATTATAAAATATGTATTTATCTTAACAAATAATTTACAAAAATATTTTGAAATTTAATTATTTTCATAAAATATCCAAAATTAATCTATTAAAATAAAATATATAAGACCCTCTTATCTAAAAATACTATTAAAACATATCGCATATTTATAATATTCCACTAATCTCATGTATCAATTTTAGCTTAGAAATTATATTTTCCAGTATTAAATAATGTGTGGTAATCTCTTTATCTATAAATATACAATCAATTCAACATGCAAATGTTAATTAACTATTCCTTAAAAATTACAAATTAAAAAAATAAAATTATTCATTAAAGCAAAGTAACTGTTGGTATTATTTATTAATTTAATATAAAATATATATTTTGATACCTCTATAGTTTTAGCTATAAAGTTTGTTTGAGGACTGATCTGCTTTACTTACAACGTAGTATAGTACAATAATAGCGTATTAATCAGACTGGCAGATTCTATAAAGAAAAGGAGAATTGTATAGATATATGTTGAAAAATGGCAGTGTGTGTGTTTCGCAGCGCAGAAACGAATGCTTAGGTATTCGATGTCACAAAAGTACTAGTACGAACAAGGTACCCCCGGAGTCCCGGTCCGTGACTGGTCTCGGGTATGTATGGGGACATAAGTAATTTACGACCAGGGAGGGTACCAAGGAGGTGTTTATGTCATTAACGTCTCCCCTCAATTAATATTCCGCTCAGGGAGATTTTCGTTTTGCTTCGGATTTAGTAGAGAGGACAAGAGGCACCGGCCAATTCGCCGCTGAAATTAAAGCAATTTACAACTAAATTTATAATTAGTAAAAGAAAGAGAAAAGCTAATTATATATCTCAACTAATACTAAAATATGTAGACTTATCTAAAAATTAAAAATCAAAGTGGTAAATTACATATTTGCAATGCTACCTCTTACACAATTAAATATATCGCTGAAATTTATATTATACTAATCATATATACATATAATATATTTCTATATAATAAAAATTAAAACAATCTAAACTAGCATTTAAGCATATTAAAAAAGGTATATAGAAAGGTATAGTCCAACGTATTATATCTTCAAGGCTGCCTTTCCCGACAAAAAATTGTCGAGGTAAGCATATAAAATTTATTATTTATTTTCTATAGTAATACCAATAGGTCGATTACAACTTTTTACAAATAAAAACAATAGCATATTATTCTTACTTTGACTACTGAAGCTATTTTTTCGATATAAGTGCAACTATATCTGGTTTAATATTGGAAGTAGTGATGCAATGAGTATTGAAACATACTGATTGTTGTAATTTTACTTTTTGTATGCTTTATGTGGAATAAAATCGTATTCTTCCAAACATACTTCATAAATAGGGCATGGTACTTTTCAATATGCAGTTATAAACATATTAAACTCTTAAAAAGAAACTTAAATAAACAGTTTTTTAAATTACTAAAACTTTATGCTTTTGAAGTTATCTAAATTTTCATATTTCTGTTTCATAGAAATTAATGCCTTATTTGCCACAATTTTTTTTACGATTTTGTATAAGTGCTCTTTTAAATTTCTATTTCACTTATTTTTTGTAATTTTTGATGCAACATTAAAAGCCGTAAAATTGTACCTTCTAAAAGTTAGTACCCTAAAGTAGCGCTCTATCTCATATTTTCTTAATTGGCATACAATGCATGCAATTTACCATGTTACACATGGTAAATTGCATAAAAATATATACATACAGGAATGTACAGTTTTTGTGAATATTTGATGTTTTAAATCGAAAAGTAAAATATCTCTATAAAACGATTTATAATCGTACCATCACTTCACAGATGATTTTGTTAATTTGGCTTTAAATCACCACAAATATAAATACATAATAATTTTAAAGAAATGGATAATGCTAACTCTAAGAAATATTGTATGGAGCTAGATGGAAAATTCTAGTCAGACAAAACAAACACGTCAAGGGTGAACGGACAATTGCTCTCGTTTTTTTAATTTGCTGCATCATCATCAGGAGTATAAATTTCAAACTAAATTAGCCTGTTAGAATTCAGACAACGACAATCAGAATTAAAGATAATTCATTTTAAAATCCATAAATTCAGATATGTATAATTTAATTGTATTTTTAATTTTTTAACACTGCCAGTTTCCGTTACTACTGGCGAAAGAAGTTTTTAAAAACTAAAATTAATTCAAAATTATAACAGATCTACGATGTCTTATGAAAACCTTAATATTCTAGCACTAATATCTATTGAACATAATTTATCAGAAGGTATAAACTTATCAAAACTGATTGAGGAATTCGCGTCTCTAAAAGCCAAAAGAGTTTTTTTAAAACACCGTCATATTATTATTATTTTTTTATTAAATATTAAAAAAAAAGAATAATAAGAAAATATTATTTTTATATAATATAATAATATAAGAATAATAATAATAAACATTATTTAAAAAAAATAGGGTTTCAAAGTCAGAGGGTTATATCCGTTCAAAAAATATGTATTTAATGAGGCAGAACTTTTGCCCAGTTGTGTCACTGAAAGAGATGATCCTGCAACATCTGCAACTCCATAGGCCTTTTACCGTTACTAAAATCAGTTGCACCTCGATCAAACCGCAAAGACAAGAAATCTGAAATACTTACAAGCCTCAAAAAAGCCAACCATAAAAGAAAGGTAGAGTATAGCCTTAACAAAACTAACAGAAAGGCGAAGGCAAATTTCAAGAAACGCAAATCAACACTTAAGAAAAATATGTGGAGCTGCCCAAGATGCAAAGAAGTCTACAAGGAACCGATTTACGAAGATTGGATAGAGTGCATAATGTGTACTTAGTGACATGAAAAATGTACCGTTTGTATGTAAATGTAAGTGTGCAAAAACTGTTTTTACATTTAAATTTTACTTTATTTTTGTATGCAGTAATGTTAATAAGATACGGTATATTATAAATAAAAATAGTTAATTTTTGTAAAAATTTTTGTTTTATTGCTATCCTAAATTAAACACTTAGAGCACTCTACCCTACACAGAACCGGCCCTGATAGCGCGCATAAGATTCCAATTGTACTAACCGACTTTAATTATTCAATAAGCAATTTAAAACCTATTATATTAAATAATAAAAGAGGTCCATATTGAAATGCACTGATTTCATCGGTATAGTTATTATTCAAATACACACTAGACACATGCTTCAAAAAAATTGTTTTATTTGGTAAAATTCTTAAGATTATTTCGTCTTCGGAATCATTACGAATCAGTCTATTGTTTTTTTAAATATTGCTATTTTTATTTAAACTTCAACAAAAATGTGTAAAATTTATCATAAATATGTGTTGTTGATTTAAAAACCTATTCATGAATAAATACATCATATGATGTTTCTTTACTATAATAAATATTAAAGTGAAGATGTCTTTATTTAACACAAATATGCAGTAAATAAGATATAAGCGAAGAAGCCATAAAAATGAACGTGTATGATATCGTTTCTGGGCTACACGCTTACTTTATAAATATAATAAAATAAATAAATTCTGATAGGTTTGTTATACGAGTGTAGGAATTACATTCTCATCTGCTTAGTATGCCGCGCAGCTCTACGGCTCTACCGTCGCATTATAATATAAAATAACTAAATTGAACAATTAAAATATATACATATATCGTACGCAAATACACCTTCCGACCTTTCATCGCCTTTCCGTTGACTACCGACCAGGCAATTATTCAAAATAAATAAAAGCAAACTCCTCGTGCGACCGCTATAATTGGCTATAAAGGAGAGCCGGTCGCGGTTCGTTAACCGCATTAAGCACATTTTATATATGAAAAAAAGTACGTGCAATAAATATATCGCGCGCATTATTGATACATAATCTCTTGTGCGCATCGAGTCGTCGAATTAAAAATTCGCGTGGCGTGCGGCGCTCGACAGGACACCGACTGGGAATAATGAGACACTTCCTTGCAGTTCAGGAAATATGTGTATGTTGGACGAATCCGATGCGCGCATCGATTATGAGATGGCCGACGGGCAAGGTGCGGCACGCGCGACGGAAGTGGCCACGCAAATGCGAGAGAAATCGTCACAAAGCGTGCATCGGACGTCAGAATGATATTTTCGCACATGGCCATTTCAAGCGACCATAATATTATAATTTGATCTCGATGCGTTCTCATACCAAGACCGCATTGCTGGAAAGAGCATAAATACAAAATAACATTCTTGCATACAGGGTTTATCAGAGATAAGAAAGCTTTCTGGGCCTCACAATAATATGGACCATATCTTGATAATTCAATATGTTGGATAAATAGATTCCGTATGAAATACTAAATTAAAATTATTTATACAATCTCATGAAAATTTTCTTTCATATAAAATAGCTTTAGCTGATGAGAAAAAATGTTTCTATATGAAAAAATGACCAAGAAAACTGCTGAAAAAAAACAACAGAATAATATAGATTCGAGAATACAAAACGAGTTTATTAATAACAATTTTTTTTATATGTTTGTTTTTCGATTTTTTAACGCTTTTTCTAGTTACAGCTAATTTAACAGCTGATTTGTGCACAGTTTGGTTTGCCATTTCACCATGAATAGATTCACGCCAAAACAACGCTTGCAAATTGTGCAAACGTTCATTTTACGGTTGACATAAACGTCCATCCGAGCAAGTAATTCGAATAATCATTATTATACTGATTGATAATACGCATCCGCAGAGACGTCGTACAGTGCACTCCGAAGAAGTAATTTCTGCTGTGTAGCGTAGTATTTAATAGGACCCGAATGAGTCGATTCACCATCGTGCATAGCAAATGGAGCTGTGTCTATCCAATTTATGCAAGATTTTGTGGAAAGATCTCGGTACACAAGCTTACAAGAATTGAACCCGCTTGACCATCGTATGCGTCATACGTTCGGTAAATGGGCCAAAAACAAGATTGTTCTTAATACTCGTTTACACCACAAATTATTTTTAAGCGATGAGGCTCATTTTTGGTTAAATGGCTACGTTAACAAGCAACATTGCCGCATTTGGAGTGAAGAAAATACACAAGCCATTATACAGACGCCATTACATCCACAAAAAGTCACTGGTGTGCTTTATGGGCTAGTGGAATCATTGC
Organism: Plectrocnemia conspersa; assembly: GCF_051122295.1. Lineage (NCBI taxonomy): Eukaryota > Metazoa > Arthropoda > Insecta > Trichoptera > Polycentropodidae > Plectrocnemia > Plectrocnemia conspersa. Next base: position 3,841,771 of record NW_028277170.1, on the reverse strand, counting down.
TCCATATTTCTTTAAAAATGAAGCCGGACAGAATGTTACAGTCAATGGAGAGCGCTATAGATCCATGATTACTGACTTTTTCGTTCCCTAACAGAATGGCAATAATACTCCGTTAGTAGCGCCTCTATTGTAACACTATGATATTCACGACCGAAAATAGATCATTTAGTGACAGATACGTATACTTTCTTTTAGGAAAAGGTTTAAGAATAAATCAGATGTATTAATATAAACCTTTTATTTGAAAAAAAAATAACTCCAACATAAAAAAATAGATGCACAAATACTTTGAAAACGAAATAATTGACTTTAAAGTTATTGCAAAACACTAGAACGACTCTAACTTAAATTCACTTGATTTCACGATTTTCCTTATGACTATTTTTGATTATATTTTTATGAATATCAGTCAGTGTTTCTCCTGTTTTTTATAACGTTTTTTTTAACAAAGCAGCAATGTTGAAGACACAAATATTGGCCACATTATTTACAATTATATTTAGTTAATGTTCTCGTCTTCAATTCTAAACAAGGGCGACAGCGCTTTCCTATGTTGGAGATCCTGCACGAAGCCTTGCCGCTATTACCAATCTCGGATTGATATCCTTAATTTATAACAAGATCTGTGGGATTCAGTCCAACATACGGTACCGAAATAATGTACAATATTCATGACTATACTAAATAAATGCACATACGTAAAACAAAAATATATGCCAAAATTAAAAAAAATCTAAATAATTGAAAAAATTTACTTATTTGGTGGCAAGGATCCACCAGCCAAAAACGAACGTACCATGCACCACGCAGAGGTAACTAATACAGTGGCATGTAGCACTCTTCCAAGTAGAAAGATAGAAGAGGCGAGGACTCCGGCAAACATAAACTTGTGGAGTGATCATAACAAAATGGAAGCGTGGATCTTTCTAATAAAGCAAATACCATGACCATTACTACGATTTTTAATTATTTTATTTTAAATATCTATAACTCTAACAAATACACCCTTTATTTGAAGTATGTTTGTTCAAATTAGGAAGGCTAAATATTTTTCTATTATTGCTGATGCCTCTCAAGAATAATCTTATAAAGAACAAACGACATCTAGTATTCGTTATGTCAAGTTCAGCGAATTTGAATTTTCAATTGAGGTACGTATTATATGCTTTAATATTTTTTTCTGATAAAATGGGTACAAACATTATCGGCTGACTTTAGAATTTGTGACAGTATTATAAACTAAATTTTTAAAATTATGTGAAACACGGCTTTCCTAACATAAATGTTCGGAAAGTATAATGGTCTTAAAGCAGTTATTTTGCCGGAAAATAGCAATTGTATTGATTTAGCAGAATCTTACATAGAAGTACTACTCCAGATAGTTTGTTGGATTAGTACTAAATTTATGATCCTCTAGCAATTTTAAAATTTTTTTAGTGGAAGACCAAAAATATAAGATTTCTTAAAAAAACATTTAGCACTCTACACAGCATTTAAAAAACTATGTGCTTAACAAAGCGAAAAACAGTAAATCTAGCGACTGTAAATTTGAAGCTTTTGCGATAAGCTTTGAATGAAATCGATTTAAGAAACCTTTACGTTGATGCACGAACACAGATTCCTGCTTTTAAAAAATAATTGTCAAAATTTTAATGTGTTTTTATGTCTATAGTTTGACAGAAAATTCTAATGATATTACATCAAACATATATTATTAAATCAAACAAACTCTTAATTTTGAGAAAAAAGTAAAAATCGAATGATTATTATAACATTATGTAATTATATCGATAAAAAAAATAAGTTTAATAATAAATAAATGTTTTTAAATTATATTAGTTAGCTCTATAAAATATAGCAATTATTAAAAAAAAAATCATCAGAGAAAATAAGCAAATTAAAAATGATTTGACAATTTTTATCTTAATACAATACTTTTCTACTTTTAGCTGCATCAAACATATTTATGATGATGTCAAAATTTGTTTGGTAAGATCATTTTTTATAAACATAATCGAATAATTTTTAAAATTATATTATTCAAGACCGTTTCTTAAATGAACGCTTAAGAACTAAAAAGATCGTTCATTAGTTGCATTACATATTTGTAATGATAAAAAACATTTCAAAACCGTTTCGATATTTGGGAAGCTTGACTAAACCGTCAATTATTGTTTTGTGTATTTCAAAAGCACTTGTAGTATCACAAAGTCCTATTATGTTATTGTGATTCGAATCGTTAAAGTAGATTTCACTGACATGTGGATGAATAAAAAAACATCAATGCTTTGAACAAATTCGAAATAAAGTAAATAAAGCAAAATAATGTTTCATTTATTTTTTACGTATATTTTCTAGAAAACGGGTGCTGCGGGGTCTTGCACCATATAATTCTGTCACTGACAGTATGGTATTTTACGACAATAAAAGGTTGACGGAAGCCTATCTTATATAGATCAAATATTCCGTTTCAGATGAAATTCATCTAAACAATTTAACATCCTCTAAAAACATGAATCTATAACTACCATATCTATGTTTATAATAAATGACGTGAAAAGTAGAGGGCTCAGATTAGACACTTGAGGAACTCTTAAAGAAGAATCATATAGATTAAATTAAAATTTAATAATTCTTAAAGTCTGTGTAGCACTGTATGCATCATATACCATTTGTCACTCAAATGCTTTCCGATTTCAAAGTGCTAAAACGATACTATCCATTCATCCAATCAAGATTCGATACGCAAATTAACACCTGTATTGTCCTTTAATCAACGGCGTACTAATGAGCGCGCCCGGCGAGGGAGGCTGTGCACGTGTCTGCGCCGAAACAGCGATCGTCAACCGTTCGAGCTGGATCGCTTGCTGCATGCAGCGAATGTCCTACGTACTACAAGTTCGTACAGTAACCAGCCGAAGTAACGTTCGATGTAATGTTCCCCCCGGCGCGGCGAGTAATCTCGTCGGTACACGTGTCTCACTAACGCGCTACACCGGGCACCGGCGCGCGTGTCGCCGGTTAGGCACCGCTGAACACCGCGTGAGATAATTAGCTCCAGACGCTCAGGAGTCTCAGGAGCTGTGAGCTAAGCCTCCTCGAGGGCAGGGCTAGACGCTGGGCAGGGCCGTAGATGGGGGGGGGGCAGATGGGGGCATATGCCCTCGGGCGCAAGATTGAGGGGGTCGCCAAAATAAAGTTTGTAATAATCCATATTTATTTAATTTTTATAAATTAAAATTAAAAAAAAATTATAGCAATTTCTTGTATCGCTACTATTTGCGTTAGCACAGTCAGTTCGAGAGCTTTCCATTCCATCATTATTCATAATTGAGAAAGTAATGACAAGTTTGGGTTTATGCCTATATACTATTATATCTAAAGCACATGATACGGATACACTTATCATTAATCCGATTAATTTATAAATAAAAAAAATAAGTAATGATTTTAATTTTAATAAATCTGCTCAAAATATAAACAGGGGTAATGAAAAATATATCAAATGCATTCGATCTGTTGCGGACTCCTCTCTAGAGAATGATTTAAATTCTTTACATAAATAGGCTTTTGTCAACCGTCTGCCTTTTACTGTCGGAAATGTCATACTGGGACAGTTTATTACTACGATCTCGGTGAATCGAAACATTTTGACTAGAAAAATTTCCATTAAAGATATCGGAATCACTTTTAAGAGCAAATAGTTGTTTTATCTACGCGTGATTTATCTGCGATTAATCTTTTATTATAAATAGTTCTCGAACTGACTATGTTAACGCAAATAGGGTATAATCGCATTAGAACTTTAATTTTTTTTCATGTTGATATTTTTGTGGCAAAGCATTTTTATGAATAAATCTAAACTAATTTATAGTTTTGCATAGTATTTAATTTTTACAATTAAAATGAATATTGCTGCCTTTGATCGTAACCCCCTCGCACGTCTTTGAATGGAAATGAGAGCGCCACCGTTGGCTGTACATATTCAACGCGACTGTGTGTGTGTAATCAATTAAGTAGTATGATTTAGGGTAACAATATCATCAGACTTTATATTGTACAGTGTGTTGTGTTAACAAAGTTTCCATTTTGAAAACATACCGAGTCTGCTTACAAGAGGTGGCGACATATGGGAGTAAACACAAAACACTTAAGATGCTAATTTGCGATTCTGCACGGGGAACACACAGGACAGGGGTGCTTCGCCTCGGTACACGTGCTGTTTGTTGAAACTTTGTTTTAATTAAAAGTCTTCGTTTTCAAACTTCGGCGCCACCATCCGCTTCCTACAATCGCAACGCCACCCTCTCCCTTTTAACAATGAACCAATGAACACTATATAGCGGGTATGTGATGATTGATGAACTCTATAATATTACATTATATCTTATTAGTGGCAATATTCCCTTCCAATCTTGTTTGCAGAGGCACTATTGCTTGCTTTACCTTGATTGTTAATTTTAAACCATTCAGATACTTCCGCGACATGTTATTGTTCTAAAAAAAAACGTCTGACCATTATGGATGCTGCTTGTATTTAAAAGTAAATATTAATAGCTTTTCATATTTACAAAAAAGATCGTCGTAAAAATACTATCAGGACTGATCGATATAATCACAGAGAACATTTTTTAATTTGCGAATTAAGATTAGAGTTGAGCAATTGGATATTTTATCTTATTTTATTGTATATATAATAACTGTTGTTAACCTCTGTGTGCAGGTACGGCGTTTGGAAGGCTTTGGGATGTTAAATAACATTAACTTTGTGAGTGCTCACCTAGCACTTGCTCGACTTAACATAACTAACAGTGTTTTTACTGGATATTGCACGATTTTAAATTTATGTTTGCGTGACGTATACTATTAAGAATTGTTCTATTAAATAACTTGTATTATAAATTAGCATATCGATATTTCAATAAAATTATAATTAAAATAAAACAAGTAGTACAGTAACCAGTAGCTAAGTAAATAGTATACACTCTAGGGTACTCAGTTAAAAATCTGCGATCATCGACTGATTGTCGACATCACTCAATAGTAACTTCAAAATGTGCTTCATTATTGAATTGAATGATACATATAATATCCGTATTTGTAGATGTATCCGAGAACTTTTAATCCTCTCTAAAAACAAAGAGGATTCCAGACCATGGAGTTAAATTCAAGGACGTTCCAAAGGCAAAACTCCAATAAATTATTAAAGTCACACTGTTTTTAACAGCTTAAAGCCCGAGGTCTTGTGTACGATTCTTGAAAGAACATTATTTAGTAGTCGTGAACTCTGCCATGAGTCCTGCGTTATGCATTTTATTTTAATAAAAAAGTACTAGGATACCATAAAGTTTGCCACTTGATAATGAGAGATGGTATTATACTATTCCTACATAATCAAATCAAAAATAAATTATATTTTACTTGAAATTTTTGTATAAAGAGTCGTCTTATTCCATTGCGTTGTAATTATGGATTCTGTGTCGAGACAATCCGGGAATTCAAAGGTTTTTGTTGTCTCGAGTCCCGGGAATTTAAAATAAATAGCCCGGGACTCGAGACTTTCCGGTTTAAATTTTATTTAATATATCCTACATTTTTTTTTTTTAAGAAATTACGGGCTTACGAAATAGAATGTATTTTAATATCGTCGTACATAGTGAAAACGATATTTTCAATTTAGTATTAGTATTCATATCAGGAAGATGTGATTCTTCTTAAATCCGAAGAATTGTTATGAACCGTTTGGAAGATTTTGAAATTATTTATAAAACCGACATTGTGACAATGACGACAACTGATGAAACAATTTGGACGTGAGAGTCCTGTCTAAAATAAACTTTGCCTGAATCATGCAATTCATCTAGTCGTTATAAACGTTTTAAACCGGAAAGAGGATGAATGTCAAACACATGAAGATTCCGATGAACAGGGCAACGACGATGAACAATATATTCAGCAAGTGACTGAAAATAATGAAAGTTCAGGTATTCTATATAAAAAACTATGTTTGAAACCGAGCTTTAATAAGACTATAAATGAGACTCGAAAAATAATCAAATTATTTGGAAAGGTTCAATTTTACAAAAATATGTTAAGAGCGATTTTGATGTCGAGCTTAATTTATGTCTCGACATAAAGACATAGTGTAATTCCTTAATACCGATGATCGAATAATTTTAAAAGTTACGAAATAGCATCAGAAAATCTTAAATTGATCTTGAAATTCACCATATTTAAAATAAATGGAACATTTTCGCTCAGAATATTTAATTTTTTTATTGTAAAAGAAAATATATGTTTATTTAACATACATACATCTGAGCTAAGTTGGAAATTTCAACGGACAATTAAAAATATATTATATAATCGAAGAAACCAGACATTGATGTCATACTTTAAATATTTGCAAAATTCAAAATCTTTCACTAGTCAAAAAAAGGATAAAGTCTTTAGCTATTCTTCAAAAGCAAAAATATATAAAATGGGGAAAGAAATTATTCGCAGATTGTTTAATGGCTCGACGACTCTATTAAATCATTAGAATCTATTGAATAAATTAAAAAATTATCATTGGCGCAACGATAAGAATAATAACTTATTTAAGCCTTACAGAGAATAATGTAAAAAAACCAACAACGTACGGATTAATGGAAAAATAATTAAAATATTATAATCCACGGGTAAGAGAACGAATAACTTATAGTGTATATTTGAAGCCTTGATATCAATTAACCCAGATATGCCCAAGAAATTTTGTTGTCTTAAAATTTCATTTATAAATAAAAAACCGTGGCACGAGTTGAGTGACCTACCCATGGGACAGTGGGCATATCTGGGTTAAAACAATTTCAACACAAAATTATTTAAAATAAATCACTAAAGAAGATCGAACTTCTATGCCACACTGCACTTTAATGACGAATCAGCGACTGTCCTTAAAAGAGAAAGCGAGACAACGAAGTACACGCTACATCGCTTCTCCCTCTCATATATATGTACACACACACAATAACAAACCGGCATCCTTATCCCGAGCGTACTCTACTCGCTCATATAAAACTGGCAGTTAAAGCTCTAAATCGGCGAGATTTCACTTTATTTATTTATGCAATTATTCTTAATTACTTTTAAAAAAATATTTAAGATTAACACAACTTTATCGCACGAATTGTTTACAACACTGAAAGCCAAAATTGAAGAAAGACGAAGTAAGAACCTAATTTAATTGATACAATTTTTTTAAAATCCCGATCATGTTGTTAATAATAACTATTTTTTAAGTTGTTCCAAAATAGTAGATTTAAAATATGGCGAAAAATTGGGATGACTTTTTTTCAGTGTAGAAAGTTCAGATATTGAAGTAATCGAGGAAGAAAACGCCGATTGTTATTTCAGTAACATGGGATTAAACAAGAATTAAACATTGCATTATTGAACCACCAGAATATTACAACCGTGAGAAATAAAAGTTTCAACTTTAAAAAGGAGTTTCAGATTCTAGACTTAACTGGTAAGCAAACTCTGAATCGAGATCTTTTGTTCAACTCATTGCTTACAATTAAGTTAACATCGACAGAAAGCGAGAGAGTGTTTTCTATGGCTGGAATATTTGTCACATAAACTAGGAATTAGCCATGTGATTCGTTTTTAAATGCCTTGGTGTTTTTAAAAATCATATTCTGCCAAGTATAGATATAATTGATTTGATTAAGACATTTGTAATTAATTTAATTAAAATAAATATCGAAAAAAATGTTTTTAATTTGTCTGAATAAATTTTTACCTATTAGTTTGTCCATAAATAATAATATTAATGTTTTAACATTATTTTTTTCCATGATCGAGTCTTTGAAAATTTGGGTCTCGAATCCCGGGAACTGAAAAAATTATTTATATGATCTAAAAAATAATATTTTATGTTACACTCCTTGAACAGAAATAGATTTCAGGGTCAATACTATTTGACTAGGTAAACATAAAAATCAATTAAATCAAAATAAATCGAAACATCCGCGGTTGATAGTACATCAATTAACACCGTTTTCAACCTGAAATTCTGTATATTATATTTAAAAATAAAAACGTTACGGTATATGTAAGTAAATTAGATAACACAGTAATCAAAGAATTTGCAAAAAATATCATCCATTAACTTACGAACATTTTTATGGGTGTTTGTTATTTTGATATTTCCTTACGATTTGGAAAACCGCAATGATTTATAGATTAAGAAACTAGTGGGAAACGCTACAATTCAGATAAATTATCGCCGTACAAATAATATTATTGCACTTAAAATAATATTATTTAATGTATTTATCATTCCTAATATTTTGTGTAAATTGAAAATAGTTGCAATGGTTATAAACCAGTTATTTGTAATTTAATAATATGTATGTTTAAATGCTTCTATATTTTTTGTATAAACGATTTATATTTATTTATATATAATATAATTTGCACTCACCAAATTTTTCGGCGTCCATTGTCTGCGAACCACTAACACAAACACATTTATTTTTACTACACTTATTAACAACACTATATCTTTATTTATATTTATTTTTATTTATTATTATTTTATTAATATTTCTTAACAAACACTAAAAACACTACATTTTTTTTAACAAACACTACATATTATTTTCACATATTTCTCCACACTCTTTATTTTTATTGGCTGATGATTTTTCAGCTAATCCGAAAGCCTTTCTGGAGGATCGACATCACATGCACGGCAATATAAAGGTAGAAACCGGTAAAACCGATTCTTCAGAATCGATATATTTCACTGAATTCTGCATCCACCCTTTAGCCGTACTCAAAAAAAACCATTGAATATAATTTTACTGTTACGATTAAAAATTTTATTAACACTGAACGAATAAAAAAATCGCATTAAAACAAATGAAGAAAAATATTTTTTTTATTCCATTGTTTTTCAAAATATTAATACATTATATATTATATTGTTTTTCAAATAATTAATTTAATTTATATTATATTGTTTGAAAAAAAGTTGTACCTCTGGAATATCTTTTTTGGATCAAATTCACTCCAGTCTTCTGGGATAATATTACTCTCACACTCACCATCATTGGATGAAAGTAACTTCATCACATGCGGTCTATGTTCACGTACACTTGAATTAGAATCAATCTGTAAAATAATGCACAGTGAATAGAATTTTATTCCTTAAATGTGTTACATATAAATGCTTCCAAAAATACTCATCTAAATAATGATACATCTCATATGAAATACTAAGAATAGACCATAAGCTAGCGGCTTTTACATACACACACAAGAAGCAAAATTATAGGCACGAAAGTTTTCCCCGAAGCGTCTTGTTAGCGTGGAATTTGCCTAATTGTTGCCACTACTAATTATTGTGGCACACCATTTTAAAAAATACATATATAATATATAAAAAAATCTTTATTCGTATTAGTAGTTGGAAAAGGTAAGTTTCACATTCTTTCTTACCATTCATTAGTATATTATTGGCTCACGACTGGCGGTCTCGTTCTTATTGTCCTACGGCTCATTGTGGCGAATGTCGAAACGGTCAATTAGCTATTATTTCATATATTTTTTGTATTATTCAGAGATTCTAGATTAATCGGCGAAAACAGTGGGAATGTCGGTTTTCACTACCGAAAATTTGCCGCTCCTTGACATTTCAAAAATGTTGATTTGTACATTGTAAAACCGAAATTCTCGCTGGAAGATAACGCGCTCTTAATTGTGTATTCTCTGCTTCGCAACATTCTTCAATTCTTCTAAATGCTCGTATGAATGAATATGAATATTCATGTGTGTGTATTTTTAATTTTTTTTTATATTTGTTTTACGTTGAAAAATCTGTGAATTTTGCTTGTTATTAAGAGCATTAAATTTCATTAGCGCTTGTGTTAACTAAGTTTAACTGATCTGTTTTATCTTTAATCTTCTTTGTAACACTTTTTTTAATAAAAGCGTTATAATGTTTTGATCCTTATTTTATAAATATTAGTAGTTTTACATTATAAAATAAAGTAATTCCTAACGTTTATTTTAAATTATTAAATAGATAAAACACTTCTGACAAATATCAAAAAAAAATTAAATCATTAAACTAAGTAACTGTAAATTTTTACAGAAAAAATACAGATATTTAATTTTAATGATTTTAATAAAGCGAATTTTGTTTATTGCATTACTGTTAGGTATGATAACATGACAGATTTTCCCAATGCGTCATAATGGCCATTATACAATTTAACCTTAACAACAAAAAAAGTTATAGTAAAAACCTAAAATAGATGAGCACAATCCCATATTTTTTTTCAGCTCTTCATAGTAAGCTGGTTGAGAGGTTGAAAGGCTCATGCAAGAGGAGGGAGAAGAGTCTGTAACGATTTAGAACAAGGGACGCAATCGCGACTTTCATTGTGCTTCATTGAGTCGATTCAATGAAGAACAATGAAAATTTGTCGAATGCTTTTTGATGGTCGGTATAAACTTCATCTGCCTTCTAGAATCTATGAATTTTATCACCGCCTTTGAAAAAAACCGTTTTCAGTTCTTATAATAATTGCACTTTAAGAAACTGCCATGATAATTCTCTGCTTATTATTAACTCAACCCTAAAACAATAAGTTAGATATATATTTAATCAATAGATTGGTACTAAAAATTGCATATTTTTAACTGATATAAACGCAGAAAAATGAAGGTAAAAAAATTAAAAAAAAGATAATTGTAGTATTTTTTTATTTAAGTGGTAATTAAAAATTCTATGTTTGATAAATTAATTAAATAAGTTTAAAACGTACTATAAGATTATTAAGCAAATCTACAAGAAAAATTCTATTTTAATAAATAATTACTCCTTAAAAATTTATTCTTAAACACTTCAATGACAATTTGTTATTCAATCAAAACTCTAAAAAAGTATAACAATATTTTTAGCAACTGCTTAACAAATTAGGAAATAATAACATTTTATTAATAATTATTTTTTAGGTAAATTAGCACTTGAAACTTTCAATACATATATAAAAAAACAACAAGATTTGACTTTAAAAAATAATAAAACACTGATATAAACCTAGTAAACTAAACAAATCTACAGTAAAATTATCTTATTTATAAATTAATTACAAATTAATATTAAAATTGTTAGTTTTTATATGCAAGATAAAATCAATTATTAAAATTAATTAAATTACCGTCTTACTATATATAAATAAGTAAGATAATTATATAAATTATTTTACTTAAAAATATGTTTTTATAAAAAATATTTCTAAAAGAACTATAAATACATTTGTATACAATTTAGTAAATGTTTTAATATTTTTTTACAGAATCAAATTTTAATTCGCTTTTTAAAACTTGAATTTAGAATACTCATACTTTTTTTATAAAACATTTTCTTAACCAATTTTATGTGTCCTTAGATCAATCTTGTAAGAGGTTATTGTGCTACTGTAGTAATATGGTAATTAAAAATAAAATAAAATATATCATCTTCCTTATAATCAATATAACGAAATTTTTTCTTCGGTCCCATGAGCTTCGCTATACTGAAATTTCACTCTACTATGTATGAGATAAAATAAAATCGCATAATAGAGATGATGGAGATGTCTATGCTTAAATTATTTATTTGTGTACTATTATTACTAAAATATTTATACTATAATTAAATTTAAAAATATGGACAGAAACGTTCATTGACTGAGTTTTTTCAGTTTATTTTATTTTTCATTTAATATATTTTGCAAACATCTAAATATTGTTATAAAATGTATCTTTAAGCTCACCTGCTAAGAGATATTTTATATTGGTTTTAATAAGTTGTATCGATTATTAAACATTGTTTTATAATGGTAAGATATTTAATCAGTTAGATATTTTTATAGGTTGATCTATTTTTGAGGTTTTCAACGTCCCTAGTGACTACAAGTGTTCCGCTTTCCTTTTGTTATATGTCCAAAGAACCGGAGAATATTTTTTTGTTTATCACCAATTTTTATTTTAACTTTACAAAAGATCTTTTAAGCTATTTTACTTTATGATTCTAAACTGCCCTGAAATACTTTAATTAAACGCATTTTTATTTCCTTACTAAATGGATCACTGTATACAAAAAAAAATATGAGAAATTATAATAATTTATAATAATAGCTGGAGCAATTAATATAAAATTAGCAAATAGCACTTATCTTTGTGAACAGTCACAATGATAAAATCCATACACAAATCTCGCGCATACGGACTTTCCGGACAGATTTTCTCCTAACAAAAGCGGCGTCTTGATTTACGCCTCTTCTTCAACTTTCGCAAGATTTTAATTATAGCCATATAATACAATAAATATAAATGCTTTTCTTCCTCGCCATATAATAATAAGATACAAGTAACATTTTTGAGAGACGCGTTACGAAACATAATAGTCGGTAAACAGTATCTGATCGAACAGATTACCGACCGGTGGTGTGTAATTATTTATTTCGTTCCGCATATATGTGTGTTACTATTGTTAATTTGTTTCGTGTACGTCGCACGGTTACAATAAGCAATTAATTAAGTCAGATACGTCGTTCGAAAGCGATAGTTAAGAAATGCGAAAAATATAACAATATCTGATGGCGATCTGCTATGAAGAAAAAAAAATAAAAAATATACTTTTCTATGTGTTTTTTTCATTTTGATACATAATACACGAATTATATTTACCATAGGTAATTGCACTCTGACTGAGATTTTACATAGTTTCGGTGAAATCTGCGCACAATTAGTGCTATCTGAATTTTTTCTTACGTAGTCCCATGTCGCGGTTTTCACAATAATATATAATTGCTCTTTCGAATTGTTATAATTAAGAATTACGATTATGTATGAATTTGGTTTTAAGCTACACACACATGTGACCAAAAATAAATTAAAAAAACAGATTCACGTAGTCAATTTAATGAAAATGACAGAATATATACATTATGAAATAGTATATGTATAGTTTTTAATCGAAAAATTGAAAAAGTATTAGTTATTGCCAATACATTAGTCTATTAAGATCATAATATTATTCAGGGAAACTGCATAAATTGATCTACAAAATAAAAACATCAAAATGAACTCCGTGTCCTCATAATGTCAATCGTTGTAGAAATCCGATTACGTTGAGTATATAAACATTAAAATTGTTTATACACTACTAGAAAGTAAAATACAGTAGCTGGGTCAATTTTGTTTTAGCATTCTTAGTAAACACATACATATATGATACGAAGTGAATATAGTTATTACACTACTATACGTTCAATCATATCCATTGACCGCTAGCCAAAGAGTGTCCCTTTGAAGATGCCACTTGAGTACACTTTGAGGACATCAAATGAATTATGTTGTGGTGACTAATAAATCAAAAAGGGAGGATACCCTGCACTAGATATATAAATGAAAAATGAACATTAGTTTTGCGAGTAAATATTATATTTCAATTAATTAAATTACTAAATACATTTTCATTACTGATATACGTATATGATGTTGACAAAATATAGGATGCTCAATATATACAATTAGTAAACATTTTCATGATAGTCAAACATTATATTTTATTACACTCATTAATAAATTATATCTGGCGAAGAGAATTTTACCTAGCAACATTTTCTTTAAAATGTCACAAAAAAATAATAAATAATGTTAATAATACTACTAACAAAATTTCATAAATTGAAGAAGAATATAAAACTATTTTATAAACTCAAAAATAAAAATAAAGGTTTAATTAATTGTTAATTAGCTATGACGTCCACATTAGTGGACTAGCCTTTGACTGTCGCTATCCGTCTTCTTAACCCTTTGAGTAATGAGTTAATCAATACATATTTGTTAATTTGTTAGTATACACATATGAATGAGTTAATTTTGCGTATTTTTCCTTAATTATCTCTGGTGTTATTTATTTATTATTAATTTATATTGAATTTATAGTAAATTATAATTTATTGTTTTCACTACTTTTTTGCTTTAGTATGTTTGAAAAAAATATTTTAACGCTTTTATATTATTAAATTTTGATATTTGATTTTGCATATTTTTTATATAATATTCGGCTTTTGTGATTTTTTTTGTATCAATTCCAAAGCTTTTAATTTTTTGTTATGCTTATTTATTTCATACTAGTTAATTTACTGATTTATTTTATATAAAAAAATTCACATTAAATCAAATTAAAAATTATTTTTTATATAATATGTCACTTCAGATTTACTTCAAATTTTTTTAGTCTGATGTCAAACTACTTATTTGCAGGTGTTGATTGTGTTTACCTAATTAGTGTTATAATAGAAGACTTAAAAATAATAATTAAAAATAAACAAATTTAATGGCTCATATCTTGCCATATATCGACACTAATAAGGTATTTAAAAATATTATTATAAAATCAAGTACTATACAAAACATATTTTAGATACGAAAAGATACAACTGAACCGACGACGTGTCTAAATTTGAAAGCCCACATAGATGCGTATCGCATCCGAATGGTTAACGCCAAAATTTCACCGTGCACAATCGCAATCCGAACAACGGCATGTGCTTCGATAAAAATCGGCATTTCTAGCTCATTACAAAGCATCACTCATTTTTTCACTACCAGTGCTACGTTATGTACCGACGCGAAAATCCGTCATGGGAAACCCGCAAAGAGATGACCGAAAACGATACCCAGAAGAAGATCCGTTGTGAGACCTAAGGTCACTCGGTATGAATGGGTAGGCACAATAACGCTCACTGCCTCATATTTATATTTCGTACACTCACTCACAAGCGATGAAGATTAAAAATAATAAGTTGACCGAGTCGAAAATACACATCGTGAAAACTGTGACACGGGAAAATGTGGGTAAAAAATAGATAGCAAAAATAATATATGTACAGCATTATTATCAACATGTGATACATACATATCTGTTGCGGACTTCTCTACAAAGTGATTAAGATGTTCTACAGAGATGATCTTCTGTCAAACATCTGCCCTTTAGTATCAGAAAGTGCCATACTGTATCATTTTACTGATCCCGTTTTTTTCAGAATATTTCTACGATCTTAATAGGAACATTTTGGCTAAAGTACCTTTCATTAAATATCTAGAAATAATTAATAAAAAAGTAGCTTTGAGGGAATAATCGAGAAAGTGATCGTTGGTTTCTCACATGACCCCTCCATAGGAGTTTTATTCGCCACCCTTTTCAGTAACACTTCTTCCTCTTTTGTTGTCATGTCCGATTCTAAGCGACCACCTTGTTGACGGGTTTCAAGTATCTGTTCCTCACTGTCAGTAAAAGTATAAGAAAAAGTCTCTGAAGGAATGTCCGAGAAAGTGATCGTTAGTTGCTCCCATGGCCCCTCCATAGGAGTTTTGTTTACCACCCCTTTCAGTTAAACTTCTTCTTCTTTTGTTGTCATGTCCGATTCCAAACGTTTACGACCACCTTGTTGACAAATTTCAAGTATTCGTCCCTCACTGTACGAAATACTTCTTCGACTGTCATCCCATCCACAGGAGTATGTTTCGCAACAAAGACATCTTCTTTCCAATCTATTTTTACCTTTACATTTTCTCATGATTTATGTATGAAAAAGCTCATATTTCAGACCTTAAATCATGTGTCCGATGTACTCATCGATCATAATGGTTAAATTGTGAAGAAAATTCGATCATATGCTTATAAAGCAACATTTAAAACGCTTTCAGTCTATTAATTGTATACTTTTTTAAAGTACAACTCTTGCATTCTATAAATAGCACTGGTGAGACATAGTACTTTACAAATTCAATTTTAGTCTGAAGATGTAAGTGCTTGTTTGTGTGACCAGCTTTAAATTTTAAAAGTAGCAATTTCGTTGCGAAGAGAAATTTTTTATTTTGGTTTTTTTATATTTCAATTATATTATTTTTTTATGTCGAGATTTTTAATAATATTTTTTTAATTAAATTATATTTTTTAATACAGGATTTTTTTTATTCTTCGGGCTACATTTAGTAATTTACTTAACTATCAAGGTATTTGAAATGCTTTACCCTCTTAATTCTATATCCGTCAAATGTTAAGCTTACCGGACCCACGGAAATTTTGCTTTTTTGCTGTCTATTCGTAGTCCTTTATTTATACATTTTTTATTCACACTGCTTGTGGATCTGTAAATATCATCAACGGTCTAATAATAGACTAATAACGGTCTAATATTTGCAAATTGTTAACGAGATTATTTCCTTGTCATCAGCATTACAAATTTTATTAATTGTCTCCTCGCCGATTTTTATTTCTGCTGATCTTGTAGTATTTTTTTAAAATAGTTTTGAAGTATGAATTAAAAATAATAGGATAAAGAACACATCCTTGTCTGACACCTCTCTGTACTAAAATATTTTCAGTTTAATCTTCCTCATAGCTTGTTACTGCTGATTGATTTCAATACGGATTCTTTAATACGGAACGCTTGTTACCGAGCGTTCCGTATTAACTGAAAGAACATCTAAGCCAAATTTTGACCAATAGGAGAGCGCAAAAACAATTATCGCTTCTCAGAAGTAAAAAATCCACGTCAAAAGCAATAAAATCGTGTCGGCGCCGTCGCAGTGGGAACGCTCGTCACCGGCGCACATAAGGCCAATTAACTAAATTACGGCGCCAAAAATACGAAAAAGTATTCTCTTCAAATTAATCACAAATATTTTTAAAACGTTCTTTATTAACCAGTCCGCAATGCTCCGTATTTTTTTTTTGTTAGTGCAACACCCACGTGCTGGCACGTGCCTGCAAAGTTAGGTTATCTTCCGCACGGCCAATATCGGTCAGTTGCGCCTGAATTGTCGACGGAGTAACTACGCTCGTCCTATTTTCCTAAATTTGAAATCACAAGGTTTTAAACATGGATATTGAAGCTTCAGGTATATACTTTAATATTAAATTATTGTTAACGTAACAGTTATACGTAGTATAGATATAATATATGTTTTATGAAATACAATTTTTGTTTAAATAAAATATTGAAATGTTAACTTAAGCTAGAGTTATAAAAAAAGTTCCAAGAAGTACACTAATTTTTTTTTACTAGTTCGAAGAAATATCTCATAGTTAATATAAAAAAGTAAAATTCAAGTCCCCCTCCTTCCCCCTTTGTTAAATCGAGCTTATTATTTTCAGGTAGTCGTGGCGATCCTGCTCTTAAGGAAGTGAAGATTAAGAGAAAAGAACTATTTTTAGTGTTAAAAAATGAACAGTTTTACAAATTATCGTCATTAAAGTGTAATGAACAATTATTACGGTATATTTTGGATAAGTTTGGTGCTAGTGAACTTTCTGAAAATTGTACAAAACAAATAAAACTTATAGTCAAAATGTTTATCACAAAGCTTTTGACGAAATGGCGTGGTTGTAATTACATGTACGAGCGTTTTAACAACAAGCACATGAAACGGCTTGATGAAGACTTAAAACTCCCGGAGATACTTGTACAACCATCACAGCTTCCGTCATCAGCATCAAATCGTTCAGAGCAAAAGAGGCGCGGCAGACCAAAAAAATTGTTCGAAGAGAGTTCTCAGCGCAGTAAGCAACGACACGTTGAATTAATTATATCAAATCACAGTTCAGAAAAACTGTGCTTGGCTGCAGGTTCTAGCTTGGTGAAATCAGGCAAGAGAACTGCAGCCCAACTTGTAAAATTAGCTATCCAATCTACGCCCAGAAGACTAAAAAAAATGAAAGTGGTGCATGATACATCATCATCTGCTACTACTATAAGACCGTACAGTCCTGAAGAAGCTTTAGGTCTTATAGTGGATCTTGGGTTGACAAAAGAAGGATATATGACAATGCGATTTGGAGCAAAAGAAAGAGGGGCTGATATTTATCCCTCATATCATGCAATAGTAGAGGCAAAGAAAAAATGTTATCCTTCAAATATTAAGGTTACAGAAAATGAGGCTGTAGTACCACTGCTGGATCTTCTGACGCATACTACACAACGTCTGGCACAAGTACAAGCTGATGTGATTCTGCAGAATATTTCGGAGGACTGTGATACAATCGAAATGTATTATAAATGGGGTCTAGATGGCAGTGGTGGACACAGTATATATAAACAAAATTTCGCAAACAATTCAAAATATGCGGATTCCAACATAATTTTATGTACGATTGTGCCACTACAAATGTGTGAACCTAACAAAAGCAATAAAAAAATATATTGGAAAAACCCGACACCATCATCGACAAGGTATTGCCGTCCAATTAGCTTCAAAATAAAAAGAGAAAATGTCCAAAATGTGAAATATGAATACAACCAAGTACAAACACAAATATTGCAATTAGAACCCACAGTAATTGTTCTAGGGACTAAGGCAATAAAATTCATACATATTCCAATATGTACGATGCTTGATGGAAAAACTGTAAACATATTAACTGATACTTCAAGTTCGCAAGCGTGCAATATTTGTAAGGCTACTCCTAAAGATCTAAATGATCTAGATATACAAAAGAACAGAGTCTGTGATGAAGACACCTTTAAATATGGCATTTCTGTACTACATGCACATCTTAGATGTTATGAATATTTACTGCATATTGCATATAAATTAGAATTACAGCAGTGGCAAGCAAGAGGGGAATTTGCAAAAGAAAAAGTAAGGGATAGAAAAAGTATAATAGTGACTGAATTTTATCAAGAAATGGGCCTCGTTGTTGATCAACCAAAACAAGGTGGAGGCAATAGCAATGACGGTAACACAGCACGAATCTTTTTCAAGAATCCTTTGCTTGTTTCAAAAATAACTGGAATCGACAAAGAATTAATAGAAAGATTCTCAAACATACTTTCCATCATTTCTTGTGGGCACTACGTCAAAGAAGAACTATTTAAAAAGTATTGCTTTGAAACAGCACAAATAGCCATTTCACTTTATGGTTGGTACAAAATGAGTGCTAGTGTTCACAAACTCTTAATACATGGAGCTGATATTATAAAATCTTTACCCTTGCCAATAGGCCAACTGTCAGAAGATGCAATTGAGTCAGCCCATAAAGACTATAAAAAATTAAGACAATATCACTCCAGAAAAACTTCAAGAATCAACACCAATAGTGACATATTTAACTGGATGCTAGTAGCATCGGACCCTATTGTGACAAATAAACGAAAAAAACCTAAAAAACAAAAAACACAATTCAATGAAGTTGTATTAAGCATGCTAAGACTGCCTACTTTCTGTGGTGGTGATGAAGTTGAGAGTAATAGTGATCAGGAGTCTGATGATGATGATAAAGATGATTATGTGGATGTAAAATAATATTTTAATCAAAATTGTAAATTATGTACCTATCTCATTATATCAAAATACAGATATAATTTAATATGAAACTTTTTTTTTTTTAAATTAGAAAACTATGAGTACCTGACCTCAACTAACTATTTTTTTGAAAGATAATTATTAAGTAGTCTCCTCATAAGCACTTCTGATCAGAATATCAAATAAAATCATGTTTTATATTTTTGTCGTCGTAAATTGATGATTCGGCCTTATGTGCGGCGCCGAGACGATTTTATTGCTTTTGACGTGAATTTTTTACTTCTGAGAAGTGATAACTGTTTTTGCGCCCTCCTATTGACCAAAATTTGGTTTGAATACACTTTGACCAATATTCTTTTATTATAAGTTCTTAGTAATATCGGGAAGTGTATCTATCATATTTTTAAAACAGTTTAATATTAAAGTGCAGACAAACTATAAAGCAATATGCGAGATACAACATCTTTCTGCATTTCTTCCGCTTATTTCCCCTGAGAGAAGGACTTGACCCAATTAAAGTTCTAAAAATATAATTAGTTTTAGAATTTTCATTGGCTTAATTAAATTTTCACTAGTAGAAATATTCATAAATATACTGGTAAAAATATTTAAGGACTTCACTAGTGAAAATAAAATTTTACTAAAAGATACATATTCATTGTAACATTTATGCATCGCGTATAAATAAATAATGTATGTAAATGTATATATATTTTTATGTATGAAAAAGGCAAAATCATATAATTGTATTCAAGCATCTGCCAGATAAATTATAATTGCACTGGTAAATATATATATCTACCAGTGAAAATGTATTTAGATATGATTTCACTGAATTGACATATTTAAAAAAATATTTTCAGGTAAGATTCGAGACTGTTTTAGTGGGATAACCCGAGAATTTATTGTTTAGAATCAGTTTGGTAATTTTAAACTTTTTTTTTTTGGGGGGGGGGGAAGCAAACGGGGTTTTTTTATAAATATTTTTATTTTATTAAGATTCATTGTATTTCATTAAATGACATGCATTTTTCTAGTCAATTCAATGGGGTCCAATTCTTTCAACAGCCCTTGCCCAAATCATTAGCCTTTCATGGTAGTATTGTAAATATTTTTCTGTACATTGGCGTTTAAGTTTATATAATTCAATGTCATATGCGGATTAGCGTTAAGCTATTTGTATTTGTATATATATATTTACAAGATAAAAAAGAAGAGGCTGTTGAGAGCATGTTTTGTTCTCCCTTAATAATTATATACTGAATAAGCATATACCGCATCCCTCAAGTAGTTTTTTTAATTGTCGACATTCATACTGCTCCTCGAAATAGAAACCATTAAATTAAACCAGGGGTGTCTGTGTATCTGAGATCGCTTTGGCTCACGGTAACATTTTATCACCTGATTTCCTTCCGGGACGCAATTTCGCTAATTACACGCAATATTATTATTTATGACCGTTGTATAGTCTCCGTGCATACTCTATTTCACACTGTCGCCAACGTGGCCAATAAAGCTGTCTTCGTTGATTCTCGAATATGGTGACAGTGTTGTTGGCGCCGATCCCAGTGACGGCTCGTGGCCACTTTTGATCTGCGCGATAATGAGCGCGCACGCTTCGCCATTGATTATGTTATATTATTAATGTACTTTGAATACAGGATGGCGTGAAGGATCATTGTTTATTTAGTCGGACGTGTAAATTTCCTATGTGTTTAATAATAACACTTCGAACGTGTACTGCTTCTGAAGCAAAACATTGTTATGGTTTATTCGACATTGCAAAGCTATTGCTCTTTCGTATCACTCATGATTTTAAAATTGAAAGGTCTAAATTCCCGTATAAATTTAAATAAATATAGATAAAAATAAAAAAAGGGACACTGTCAAATAGTATGTATTGGTTTTTAATGTATTGTTTAGGTCTGTATCGACATTATTAGCAATGCGTTATCAACTTACAAAATTATTAAATTAAAATATTTTTCATATGTTAACTGTTATTTTTCGGTACATTTTTAGATTTTGTTTTAATTAATCATTACCTATAGGTCTCACATTGTAACATGACCATCCAAATACCCTGCCAAATTCCTGATATTTTTCCATTACTCGGTTCGGTTCCAAGTAATTTTTGTCCACTATTATATACCGACACAGAGATATAATTTAATTTAAATACGTATATTATATTTTTTTTTTTAATATTTATATTTTGCTTATATAGTATTTATTTAAAAAAATAAAAAAATGTTTTAATAGAAAATTAAAAGCGATGAGTAATTGTTATTATTTAATTTAATCGAAATATTCATGTACATGATTATACATTTATATATTACTACGTACAATACATTACATACATAATATTATATTTTTAATTCAACAGTAAATTTTATTAAAAATTAATTTTCATTGTATAGTTAATATTTTTAAATTAAAATTTAATAATTAAAATTTGAGAATGGAATAAAATTGTGAAAAGAGTATTTCAATTGAACATTTTTTTTAATCTATATAGGATATTTTTTCAGATATTATTCAGTTATCCATTCTATTCTGTGATAACATTTTAAAACTAACACCGAGCTTCGTATGTTTTTCACTAGTAAAATCGACATGACATTGTGCTCGTAACCGATCGTTAAAGTGTTACAGTAAAAGTTAAATGTTCTATTCGAAAATCGCGTAATATTTTGCACGTATTGTTACGAAGTATTGCAGTGATTGGACATAAATTGCTGTAATTTGGATTTTTTAAGTCTATATTATATTTATTATCTCTAATTACCTCATTGTTTTTTTTTATATTTGAATCATATTCACCATAGTATTAAATATAAAATATTTTAACTTAACTAAAAACAAGCATTATTAGTAAGTACGCCACTGATACGAATCCCATGAGAAATCTTTCTTCTTTCCAAAAAAACGTATTTACATCAAACACATGGTTGAAATAAAAAATATGTGTTTACACGTTGAAACCAAACCTCAGAATTGAGAAACATAATTAGTCAACTGAGACTAATTATTTACGGTTACATATATTTTTGTCTGTGTAAATATTTTTAACATATATTCGTATTCGCTATACTACAACACTATTCCGGTCTATTTATTTACATATATGTAAGTATATGTTTGCTATTATACAACTATTTTTTACATACATGTATATGTTTATTATTCATTAACAGAATTATCATAGCGAATGTATCAAGTGCAACATAAATGGTTAAGTAAATAAAAAAGCTGTTAAAGTTAATGATCGTATGGTATTCACTACGAAAGGATCGTTGGATGCCGCTGTTGATCTCTTGGGAACAAATCAGAAAAGATATGTTATGTACTTAAAAAAATTAAAGATGCCAGGTTTCGATCTTTACAATAAAAAATATTACATTTCATGTTTAATTAAGAACCATACGTTAATACTATAATAATTGTTTTAAATAAGTATATGTAAGTAAAATATATTTATGTATATGACAAATGTCAAAGTAGATCATTATTATTTTTTCTATACCTTATATTTACGACTTGAATTATTCGTCACGATATTTATCGGTGAGATTTGGAACATTTATGAAAACCTTATCTGTAAAAATCTCACAAACACAAAAGACAATTAAACACACAAAGGTGCTAATTTCATACTCAATTGAGTTTTCTAAATTTGAGTAACGGTTTCATCCTTTCTTTCACTGTGATGTACACCGAATTAATTAATAACTGTGATGTACATATAAGTACGTAAATATATATAAAATATTATAAATAGGTATATTATATATTATCTTTAATAAATCATAGTCTTTGACTATAGTACATATTTAAGTGTAAGATTCACTTCTCCCATAATTCGGACATAATTTTTCTCCGAAGCACTTACATTTTCATATTGATAGCTTTGTAAAAATATTTGTGTTATTTTAATCAAAAATTTTTATAATAATAAATTTTTACGCACTAGTGCATGTACCCTGAGCGAAATTTATTTTAGACGTAGGAAAAATTACACATAATACCATATTTATTTTATTTATTTATTAAAATTATAACCATCGTGACCTGACAGGCAAACCCAATGCGTCACGATAGTCAAAAGTACTAATACATTATAATACATACAAATATAAACAAGACAAAACAACAGACACAAATCACCTCAACAGGTGTGCATTGTCCCATACGAACTGAACCAAAACTCCAAATGTGCAAGAGAAAATGTCAATATTTCTATGGACAGAATTGAGCAGATGAATAGCCTTAGCCAGAGAAGAGTTGGCAAGTGCTCCAGTTCTAGACTTTACAAGCAAGAATAGTGGACGCGACCGAGAACTATAACCACCTTCAGGAGCCCACATTTGAAGCTGCTCGAGCACTGAAGGATTGTCTACGATGCCCTTGAGCAATTTCCAGAAGTGTTTAATTACATAAACACTTCTGCGAGTCGACAAAGAAACGTATCCCAGGGCTCCCAAAATAAAAGCACTGGGAAACAAGAACGGATAATACCCGTTTTCCTTCAAGTATAAATATCGAAGAAATTTACGTTTTACTTTTTCCAGCTTCAATTCATTACATTGATTCATTACGCCTGGGATCCAAATGATGGAGCTAGTTTCTAGTATGCTGCGGACTAGAGTATCATAAAGAGTGCGCAATACTAAAGTATTCCTGAAGTAACGCGCATTTCTCAAGATAAAACCGAGCATTTTTAAGGATTTGCTATGAGTCTCTGCAATGTGCTGGCTAAATTTCCAACGTTCTTCGAAAGTCACTCCTAAATCCTTAGTTGAAGAAAACCTTTCCAGAAAATATCCGCCTAGATGGTATGAATATTTTGCCGGCGTTAACGACCTTGAAAATGAAATTGTGTGACATTTCTTTACACTGAAAGGCAATTGGTTATAGCAAGCCCATTTCCATATAGAGCTGAGATCCTCCTGTAGGTCGAGGGAATCAGAAATCGAATGCATGTTCTTGTAAATTTTCAAGTCATCTGCATATAATAAAAAATCTGAATGCTCTATTGCGGTTTCTATGTCATTAATGAACAATAAAAACAACAATGGACTCAAATTGGATCCTTGAGGTACTCCAGTAGGGGTATTATATCGTTCTGAAAAGGAGTTATTATACTTGACGAATTGATATCTATTGGTCAAGTAATTTGAGAATAGATTTATGAGATCTTCAGAAAACCCGAAATTAGATAACTTTTTTACAAGTAAAGCATGGTTAACTTTATCAAATGCTTTTTCAAAATCTGTGTATATGACGTCCACTTGTACACCAGAGTCCAATGATTTTGAAACATAGTTAGACAAAACCATTAGATTAGTGACAGTGGATCGAGATTTACGGAAACCATGTTGTTAGCTTTTAAAACATATAATAATTTACCAATATCAACCAGAAATAACTTTAAAGAAATAAGAAAATATTTTTTAAGAAAATTCATCGAACTTTTAAAAAAAAAAAAAATGTGTGTATATGTTTATGTTTGTATATTTATATGTATATATGCATATGTATGAATGTATATATATGTGTATGTACATTCTTATAATTTGTTATACTTATTATTTTGATAAGAGTTTAAATATGTTTATTATACTTTCTAATGTATAAGTTTTTATTTTTCATATTTAACATAAAACTGTAATAAAATGTAACCGTAGAATTAGTAATTTTATACTCATGCGGAATTAAGTTAATAAATAAATAAAAAAAAAAAAAAAAATTAAATTATAAAGTAAATAACATATATTTTACGTATGCAAGGTTTTTATGATTGTTAGATTAGACACTTTAATCGCTGTTGAAGATTTGGAAAAATAAAAACAGATACATATAATTAGACATATGTATAAAAAATATACATATGTCTAATTATATTATTTATTTTCCTGCTTATTTTTAATTGACCAGAGTCCTTGACTAAAGTGTATTTTATTAATATTTGTAAAAGATTAGACAAACCACTTGTTCATTGATTCAGACACAATTTTCTTATGTTTAATTTTTGCATTTATTCAGAATATTGCAATTAGGGTTCTCTATTCCTGGATTTTTTTTATTTGCAGGACTCGATTCGCAGCTCTGGATCATTCCCGGGATCCCGTGTTACTTACTTTTTTTATTTTTAGTTATTATTTTGTTGTTTTTTTTTTGTAAAATACATACTGAAAAAGCTCTCTTGAAATCCAAGAACAGATTGAGACGATTGGACCATTTGCAATACTAAAAACAATGTCTTAAGCTTATTTTATATTTTAATTAGTGATTTATGTACTAGGTCTCCGATTTCCTTTTTATATACGACGTCTTTGCAACTCTCTTAAAAATGCTTGTATCATTCATAAACCATTTGTTTTGACATGGCAGTTTTGCCAAAAGCTTTTTCTAACATTTGTTCGAACACGACTAATGATCTATATGGAAAATATATGACAATTGATAATTATAAAGCATCTTAATATCTTCTAGAATAACTTTATTTCCACAGATTAAAAATTGCATTATTTTGTATTTATTAATTAAATACAAGGAAAGTTTTTGCAACGTTTTACATGATATTGCAGCACTAAAATAATTTCAAAAAGCAGATCAGCTTATACATGAATCATAAAATAATATGACTAATGGTATTGCAATCGCTTTGTGTAGTACCAAAAAATGTCAGGGGAAAATAATGGCTAAGCAAAGAAAGGCATTGAATGATTCTAGTTTATTTCGCAGTAACTAACGCCTTCCAAATAAAATCATCATTAATAATAGATTATTATGAAATTAGCTATTAAGACGCAACTTCTTCAACAAAACGCCTCGTTGGAGAAGCGGGTAAAAAAATTGTTTTTTGGATGACTTTATTTTTTTTTTGTACTCTTTATATACACATATTATATATAGATGTATACACTTTTTATATATCGGCTTGTGTAAAATACATCAATTATGTCTTTCGCTCGAGATCGTTTATCATAGTGTCGGAGGAGACGTAAATACATTAGCTTGGATACATTTTAACCATATGGACGTGCGGGCACGCGAGAAGGACGAAGGGCTTGAAGGGACACTGTTTGGATCACAAAGATGATCCATAAAAATCTATCGCATTGATGTAATCTGATCATATACACATTAATAATAAATTCAATTTGAAATCTGACGTGTCAGATATGTTTATGATAGTGAGTCGGCCATCTTGGCCATCATCGCAATTTTTTCCCATACTTAGTACATACGTGACCATCGTCGTACGATTGATATATCATCAGCTCCGGATTCCGATTATGATATTATTATTAAAGTGTGTGTGGGTATGTGTGTATATTTATTAATGTGTATATATCGGACGTCATCTCTTTTGTCCGTCGTCCGATCGACATGACGTTGCGATTATTGATGACGCATTAAAAACGTTTACAGGCATTCAGACATGGGTTTTCATAAATAATATCGTGGATGGACATGTTTTTTATATGTCCGTGACCGAGACGGGCCAGGTCCGATGTCTTTAAGCACTGAAAGCAAAATCGCAATAAATGCATGACGATTAGACTGGGAATGATGAGGAATTAATTATTTAGGTCACTTGCTTTTATGTTCAGTACAAGATAAGAATATATATTATATGAATTTACTAAATAAATAATACATATTATCGCTTCTATATATGTACAAGCTACTTACAAAGTGATCTGAACTTTTATATTTTTGTACAGATGTAAACAAGTGGATTTGTTATGTTATGTATTTTTATATTTTATGGTATTTAAAATTTTTAATAAAAAAACTTAACTGAAACTAAATTAATTTTAATGTGATAATACTCACATGGTACATCTTTAAAAATAATTTTGAATAATAATAATAAGTAAATATTAGCTACCATTTATCAACTGATTTTTTAGTCAATACATATCTAAAAATGGTATATTTAAAAGTATTATATTTTTAGTAAATTGCAGCTGGTTTTAATTTTTTTTTATATATATTCACTTAGTACATTTATTAGTCGTTGATTTATTTTAGTATACTTTTATTTTACTAAGACTATAAAATGTATTTTTGTTTTAAATATGGATATGTTGCATGTTAATGATGTCATCATAAACCATGATTTCTTATAGACGAGACTCGAATGAATTCACAAGGGCAAATGTTACAATAAAAAAATTGTATATCGGTCCAATAAATCGTATACAGACTGTATATTAGTTCAAACGCATAATTCCAATGCTCGCTCGCTTCAGAGTTATGAGTGAGGTTTTTGATTTAGACTCGCGACTCTCCACATTCCAACTGCCTGTCGTTTACTGTATAATATTATTCATATTATCGAACAACATTTATTTGGTCACCGAAAGACAATAAAAAGATTTTTTTTAATTTTACGATAATTTCACTATTTTTGACCGTCAATAGCTTAGGGAAATCAATGGACAAATAATTGACAGGTCCTGATATGCTTGAAGTAAAAAAAACATTTTTTTTTTAAATTGTATTTTAAATCTTTCTTGATGACTCTCCGAAAATGGTGTGAAAATTATTTTTATTTTTTTTTAAATTACGCAAAGTAGTTTTTGTTACTTTTCTTATATAAATAATTAGCCTAATAATCTTAATATACTGAAAATATTGTAGCCTAAGGTAATAACTTATGTAAAGTACTCAATATTATAAAAATGTAATAAAAATGTATTCGCCTAAAAATTATGTAAATTTATTAATAAATAAAGAACCACTTTAATTTTAAAAAACAATTTTTGCAGCACTAGATAAGGTTTTTTGTTAATTTTAAAAAAATGAAAAAAAAGGTTAGTATTTAATAATATAATAATAGAGACTAAATTAAATTATTTAATAAAGAAAGCACTCTCCTTAGGAGAAATGCCTGAAAATTTAAAGATTGCTACTATTGTACCTATACCTAAAATAAAAAATAGTAAAATAGTAAAATAGTTGAAGAAATGAGACCAATCAACATGCTACCGTGTATAGAAAAAATAATAGAAGAAGTAGTAATCAAACAATTAAAGGAATTTATTACTTCTCAAAACATAATATGTGAACAACAATCGGGATTCAGAGAAAAGCATTCCACTGAAACTGCATTACAAGTAGTGATAAATGATAGGCTGTTGGCTAAGGATACAAACAAAATCATTGGAGCAGTTTTCTTGGATTTCAAGAGAGCCTTCGAAACAATAGACAGAAAAATATTGTTAAAGAAATTGGAGAGTATAGGTATAAGTGATATAGTTTTAAGATGGTTTAATAATTACTTATATAAAAGAAAACAAAAAGTTAAAATAAATAATGTATATTCTGAAGAGAAATTAGTGTCTTATGGAGTACCACAAGGGTCTAAATTGGGACCATTGTTATTTGTTTTGTATATTAATGATATAGTTAATAACGTAAAAAAATGTAAAATTCATCTATTTGCGGATGACACATTAATGTATTGCATAGGTGATAACATTAAAGAAATTGTAAATAATTTAAATAATGTATATTAGAAATATGGTTAAAGAATAATGTACTTAAATTAAATGAGAATAAAACTAAATGTATGTTTATTAATTATAAAAATGTGTTAGATAATAGTACCAAAATAGTAATAAATAATTCTAGTATAGAAATAGTGGATAATATAAAATATTTAGGAGTAATTGTTGATACTAAATTAAATTTTAAAGAACATTGTAATTACATATTAAAAAAAATTAGTAGAAAAATTGGTTTATTATCTAGATTAAGAAATATATTAAGTATAAATACAAAAAAAATAATTTACAATAGTGTAATATTGCCCCATTTTAATTATTGTGCAACACTATTAAATATGTTAAATAAATTAGACAAACAAATTTTGCAAAAATTACAAAATAGGGCAATGAGAGTAATCTTAAATAAAAATAGATTAACTAATTGTAAAAGTATGATTGATAGATTAGAATGGTTGAATGTTCAAGAAATATTGAGTATGAATGTTTTAGTATTTATATATAAGTTAGAAAATAATATGTTACCAGAATATTTTAATAAGTATTTAATAAGAAATAAAGATGTACATAAATATAATACTAGAAATAGAGAAAATTTAAAGATAATTAAGTATAAGAAAACGAGTACGGCTAGGGGAGTTATGTACGGAGGTTTTGATTTATATAATAGTCTTCCAAGAGAAATCCAAAACAGCAAAAATATAACGGGTTTCATAAATGGAATAAAAAAACACCTTCGTACATATAGAAATAAATTATAATATTAAGTCTTTATTATTGTATATTTTTATTTTTTCTTTCTGTTATGTATTTTTTATATATTTTTATATATGTTTACTAAATTTGTTAGATGTAAAGATTAGCTATTAAGCTAAATAAATTAATAAAATAAAATAAAATAAATAAATAATTTAATTTCTTCTTTTTCTAGTGTAATTTTCGATTTCAGAGTTTGGTTAATTTGGTCACTAAAGACTCTCTTAGTCCATGGAACTCAAAGTATAAGTCCAGATATCGCAACGATACAATAGCACTGGCCAAACAAGAACCTTGCGAATTTTAATCTGGTCTGAAGATATAAGTATATGTTTATGAGACATGAGAAATTTGAAAAACTGACTTCTAACAATTTCGATATGGACTTTAATTTATTCGTCGGAGTTTATTAGAAAAGCTAACTTGTCCCACGAGAAGCTTGCTTATGTCCATACATTTTGTTTTATCGATGTTTATTCGTAGTCGCTTTTTTAAACATTTTTTATTTACATAATCCGGGATTTTTAAAATGTGTCATCAGCATAACGTATATTGTTAATCGTCTTTCCGGTGATTTTAATTCCTTTGTGTGCTATTTTAAATATTGTTTTAAAGTTTAAATTAAGAAGAGTAGTTAATATTTAATTCATAATAATTATTTGTACTTTAAGGCGTCGATACGCAATTGCCTTTTAATGTCCCATGTCCCCAATCACTATATTATTATTTCATTTCGCAACAATCGTGCGTTGAGAAAGTCGTTATTTTTTCTTTCAATTTTAAACTGTATTTAAATACAAATATAAATAAATCATCAACGCATTAAACGGTTCTTGTATTAAACAATCGTTAATTGAGTCATCTCAGTCGTGATTACCAAATGGGTATTGTGCAACAAGCTCGGCTTGAATCGGCGGCAATTAAGAGCTTCTAGAATAAGAAGCCGCAGCGTTTTTTTCTTTTTGCATCTTTTTTACGAAAAACGCTCGCTGCTAGAAAGGCAAACCAACGTTTTTGTCGTCAATCATCAACGCTGTCCGTTCCTTGTGTAAACATTGAATGGCTGCTGCCGTGAGTCACATAGTCATATAGCCGCGGACAAACGATAATTAGGAGTAAATGGAGTTCGTGATGTTCGATAATGAGTGTGTGTGTACAGTGCGAAAACAAACGGGCACCACAAGAGTGGCAGGGCTTCCAAGATTTTTCCCATGGCACCGGTGAATAGCCCTAATGACACATCGGCTTCTGAACGTTTGTCGTACAATTCGGCGTTTGGTCACAAGGAGAGCCGCGACAAAGACCTATTTTGTAGGTGAATGGACATTTTTGTGTAATTAGTGGCCGCTTGTCGCTTTGTGCTGTTTCACTTGCTCACTTAGTTTACGAATAATGACAAGTGCACAAAGACGACGATCAATCAATGAATCAACCGAAACGTCTCGTGCGTGGGTAAGAAATGGCCTGAGAAGCAGTCGAGGGTCCGTGAAGAGGTTAAGGCTAAGGCTACCTCTTGACAGGTTGAGACGAGAATCAACAGCTTTAACACAAAAAATCTTGGATTGCTCTATTTTTCGTTAATAAAACAAATATCATTACTTAACTTTATTATATTTTAAATATAAACTTTTTTTTTAAATTGTAAATCATAATTTTTAAAATTTGCAATGGTAAAGAAGACATTTATTTTATTATTTGCTTAAAAAAACAAGAAAGATATTACGAATATTAGGTAAATATGATAATATAACTGAATTTTACCAAATTTATTTTTATTTACTTGTCCTTTACTTTGTTCTAATTTTAAATATGTTTAATACATTCTTAATATAATTGCTTTGTAATTAAATAACAATTTACATTTTCACAAATTCTAATGTAAAGAAAAACCATTTTAAAGTCTGTTGATGTACCCGTTGTAATGAAACTATGTTTTCATGGTGGGGGGTATGTTAACGCCAGTATATTATTTCACGTATGTTCGCATACACCGTTTTACTGCAGATCAAAGAGATGGCAAAAGCTTGCGTTTAATCATGTTTTCTCATTGAGGCAGCTAATGTTGGGCTTTAATGGATTCGAATTCAGACCTTCAAAGAAGGGCACAGAAAGCCAATGAATAAAATAATAAGGGCTTTTCAGAAGCATATAAAAAAGTATAAGATATGCAACGCTTTCTATATATTTCAAGCAACTTCGGTTTAGCTTTTTTACGATATACTCAGATAGTATTTGAGCTTTGACAATCCAATATGAGAATCCAATCTGGATCTTCTACTAATTTTGATTTTTAATAACAATATACATGACATGAGTGTTTCAGATTACTTGCACTAATTCAGATAGATGTGGTTCATTGGCAGTCGACTACCTTTAAGCATCGTCAAGTGTCACGATGTCAAATTTACAGATCCCTTTGCAGATGTATTTTAAGCAAAAATACTACCATCGACGATTTGAAAATAACGTTCGAGTAGGAATGAAGATTTTTTTAGGCACATTAAGGCTTCGAAGATTCTAAGTTTCATTAATTTCTGAGTACGTGTCGTATCTGTATATGTATTCTAGAGCCTTTTATGGATTTGTTAAAATACAATTTATTGCATCTGGGTAAAGCACTTTCAAAAGTTGCTAAAGGGCGGTGTCGACAATCCATCAAGGCTAGGTAACTTTCAGTTGCAAACTTTTGAGTGCCATAAAGAGTCACGATCGCGTTTTTTATTTTTTTCTGTTATGTGTGTGGAATTCCGGGATTCATCGCGATTTTCGCTTACTTTCTTTCTATATTTCGGCTGCGATTCTCCAGTCATGGTCATGAATTATCTGTAACTGCCGCTCTTGTCCTTGATTTTGTCATATATACACGTTTCGGTAGGGCAGTATTAATTAAATTATTTAATTGTCCATTTGTGCCTGTTTAATTGTATGGCAATTGGGTCGGTGACAATTTTATGTGATTTTTTTCGCAAAGACTCCAAAACCGGAAGCCAAAGCAAAATATCAACTATTAACTACCAAATGCTGCTTATTGGTTTACTGTCTTTCACAGGCAGAGATATTCGATTCCCAGATATCCTCTCGAGCTATTCGCATAATAAATGTTCCACCGCGTTGGGTGCTCTAGGCATGGCCATAGTTGGCACACAAACGTTACGTCTTCATTATGGAGACGGCCCTATACGTATAAGGTGCAGGGAAGGTGGCCCGTGTATGTCATCTCTTTTAATATCGCTCAGATAGGACCGTATATGGCCGTGCATCAATAACGCGATCGCTATTATGTGATCGGTCTCGGTGCTTTTTTGCCTGACCGCGCCGGACAAAGAGCGCGGCCGGACAAACGAGTCGGTTATTAAATATGAAATAGTTTGCATTCGGACGATTGATCGCCGATACGTGAGGAGATAGGCAGTTTTTTTGTTTTACGTTGGATGCCATTTGTGCAAAAATGCTGCTAATCGACGTACGCACTACATCTGTTTGGAACGTGCGAAACATTTCGATAAGTGTATGTGCACTTTCGAGCTGAAGTGATTTGTACTCATTGTACGTTGATTGGACATAATGAAGATCGCCTCTCTCTGATATAAAATCTTCCATTGAATATTTTTTGTAACTAAGATAAAATAACAAGATTAATAATATACGTTAATTACACTATGATTTCAGCTGTATCATCCATTTTTATCAATGTAAGATATTTTCAGTTAAATTCATCGTTTTTAAAAACCTTAAAATTTACCAAAATTAGTAATTATATTTTAATAATGTATTATAATAAATTAACCAATCTCTCTTCAAAGATCGGTCTACGGACTGATGTTATAAGTACATTGTTAAGGAAATAATTGTAGCTCACGACTTTCGAATATGTGTTTAGTTCTAACTTAATACATAAAAGGCTTATCAAATATATGCAAGTGTATGTATAATATATGTAAAATATTCTATTGAAATATTTAATTTTTGTGTTAATGTAAAATCTTATTTTTATTAATGTTATTCTCCAAGTTTCCATATTACCACATATCCATACATAGGAAACAATCAAAATGGTTACGTCCATATCGAACACGACGAACAATAGGAGTTTTTTTACATATCTCCTGTCCAATATTGACAAAGTCATTAACACTCGGTCATCTGTCATCATAATGATATCTAAAATATAACGTACAGTATATAACGGATCCGAAATTCCGAGACATTTGGCCCATAAATCTGTCGGTAGCCCTAAAAATATTCCTCGGTATCTTGCCCGGGATGGTATTGGTCAACTTTTTATCGGATCGGTACTTTGATATGTATAATAACTATGCCGATAAAAGAAAAACCGTCATATGAGATCAGCTCGGCGGTTCATGGTTTGACCACAAATTATTTACATCATACATTAAAAATAATAAACTGTCCCGCCGCACAAATATCATTAACTTGATCAGTAAATGGATAATTAAAATGTATTATGTTTACACTTGTGAATGCCACTCGATATGACATCATGACAAGTCGTCAACAATTTTATCATTTAAAAATAAATAAACAATATATAAAAATAGCTTTGTTACAAAGAAGATTAGATATATTTATAATTCTTTGAAAATTAAATGCTCAGCTACATAGTTTTGCCATCCAGAATCAGTGACTAGGAAATCGAAAAATAAATTATCCATAGCTCAATGATTATTTTGCCGTCAAAGAAGTAGTCCAATTACTGTAAAAAAGTTGTAGTTAGTCGGTGCAAGGTCTAGTGAATGCGGTGAATAACAGAGCATTTCCAAATTCGGCTTGTATAGTTTGAGTAGCGTTGTTTATGTGACATGTTGTTGTATGTTATCTTGCGAGATTGGCCTTCAAATTTATCCAAACATTATGCTTAAAGATTATGATTGACAAGAATAAACGATTTATATCACGCGTAATAATACAATATGGAAATTTTTCCTTAAAACATCTATTCAAGGCGAGTTCTCTTCCGACTTTAAATAATGCGGTACCAAAAAAAATAGGAAAAGTGATGGAAGAAGTAGTAATTAAACAATTAAAGGATTTTATTATTTCTCAAGACATAAAGCATTAAGAAATAAAAATATACATAGATTTAATACTAGAAATAGACAAAATTTAATAAAAGTTAAGTATAAGAAAATGAGTACGGCCAGGGGAATTAGTATATTAATATTCCTAGGACAATCCGCAAAAATAAAACTGTAACGGGTTTCCTAAATTCAATAAAAAAACACTTTCATGCATTAAAAATAGTTTAATTAATTTTACTATTTATGTTATATATTATATGTATGTTTAGTTAAAATTTGTTTAATGTAAAAATTAACTATTAATAAAATAATAAATAATTTATTCCGCTTTTTTATATTGCTGGTTATTTTTAATTTATTCGATATTATCGGAATATTAGCGTCAAACCTTAATGCTAATTCATGTTAAAAGAATGTATCTACTTCCGCCATATCTTTGAGCTCATTATTATATACTTTGAAATTTGATTACAAGTGGCTCACTTTCAATATTAAATTTTAAAAACTGAATTTTTCAAACCATCAACATACTGGGAGTACATTAAAAATGAGATGTACATATTGTTTTGACGTAACTTAACCTTTTAAAAATATTCTAATAACACAAGCAGTTAAAATGTAAACAAATAAAACACCTACTAAATAGCACTGTCTTAATTTAATTTATTTAATTTACAATATCTGATTTTACAAATAAATTAAAGGAGCACCCATAAGATCACCGTTGTCATTAATAAGTGCATCTTATCGTGAAAGATCGAAAATAGAGCATTAAAAATTATGGATTAAACCAAATTTTTGATCATATGATAAATTAAACGATTTTATTAATCTTGCTCAACATAAAAAAACTGCATATTTAATATCAAAAAATCACTATGAAAATTAAGCCAAATAAATTTTTACCATTTTTAGACTTATTGATTTTTAGTAAAAATAATGGAACTTTCGGACACACAATTTAAAGGAAATAAACAGATACCCATCGCTATTTAAATGCTAATTCTCACCATTATCCTTTTCAGCTAAATTTTATAGCAGTCTCTTTATTCCACAGAGCAGATAAACTTTCATATAACAAACATACATTTAAAGAATTTAAAAAGTCAAAGAAGCAACAAAAAATGAGTACTGATATTTATAATACACATTTAAAATTTATTGCTATTTCATATTTATCACATGCTCAAAGTATATCAGATAAGAAAAGGCAAGTCCTTGCCAAAGAGGGCGTTTAAATAAATTATAAACTATTTTACTCAATAGAAAAGTCAACATTTTTGATTAATCAGAAGGATTACATTAAACTGGCAGTGGCGACAAAATTTTTCAGACAAACTAGAATTTAAGGAAAAATAATAAAATGTAAAATCGGGATTAAAAATATATTTTTTTAAAACGCAATTGCTAAAAATTATAGAGAAGCAATAGAAACAATAAATAAGACGCTAAAGCAATTTTTAAAAATTAGTTACTGGTCTTAAACCAAGCTGTATTAAAATTATAATAAAACTCACATAATTAAATACATTTGAACAAACATATTAAAAATTAAATTCACTTGTTAATCGCTTAGCAACAATCAAACTGAAAAAACAAATATAACAATAACACGATCGAGTGCTAGACGACGCAGCTGGAAAGCCGAGATAAGATCCTGACTACGCCCTAGAAAATTACTCCAGCATCAGTGGTCGAAACACCGGAAAAAAATATAACAGTGAGTCCTCCCATCTCTAAAAACTAAAATTTTGACATTTGTTACCAATTCACACAATAGCATGCATACACAATCATTTAAAAAAAATCACAAAACATTCACTACCCAAAACGTATTAACGAGATATCGACTCTTAAACCTAAAACTTAAACAGTCATTTTATACACACTTCTCTACAATATTAAATAAAAAAACTATGTTAATAAAACACTAATGTCAGAATCATTTATTCGTAGTAGAATCTTTAATTAAGTTAGGGTATATACATACGATTTGCTTACGGTTTGCGAAGTCAGTCTCGCTGCTCATCTAAAACGTATGTTTAATCTAATTCTTAGGTGTGATTTTTATGCATTTCAAAAAATCAATTAATAAAAAGGTGACAGATTGTGCATAAATAAATATAGACCAGTCGCAGTGTCGTAAGCTCCTAAAAAATAGTTTGAAATAAATATCCATTGATTTTCAGTCATTCTTCAGTCATTTTTCGAAAGTTTTGTTGGACTAATAGCATGGGTTTCGTCCCACCCGTTTCACTGTTACCAACCTTCTGTTCTTTAGCAAAAGAGTAATAAAATCTCTCGATGAAAGCCTTAGACAAAGTTTGTCATTAGTTATTATAAAAAAATGGTATGACCTCTCTGGTCAGATGATTTAACTCGGTTTTCTCAAATTGTAAAAGTGATAGTTGGCGGTTTGTAACCTATGACGGCCGATTGTCAAAAATATATCTCACTGCTCATAACGTTATTTAATAAGAAAATAAATACGGTAGTAACAAATTCAAGTTTTCTTCTCTATGCAAATGATTTACAATTGATCTGTTGCGGACTCCTCTCTACAGAGTTATTTAGATCTGATTTTTAGTATCAAAAAGTGCTATACTGTATCATTTTCTTGATTCTGCTTGCCATCAGATTATTCCTACAATCTCAGTGAAAACATTTTGACTAGAAAAACTTTTACTAAAAATCGCAGAATCACTTTTGAGAGCAAGTGGAATTTCTCTTTGACGAAGTCTGCGATAAATATTTTGCTATGTTTTAAAATTCTTCCTCTTATCAATAAAAGTTTATTGAAATACATTTGTAAAAAAATATTTAGTTAATATCCGTTCTTTTATGGCAGCATTCGCAGCGCCTTTTTTATAGGAGCGTTTGGGATACAATTCATTGAATTCTCGCTGAAATTTGTTTGTCGCTAGTTTTTTTTTTTAATTACTAAAAAGTGTTGTCGATAATCAAACTGTTCTCGGGGAAATACAGTTTTGGGTTCCGAAACGTTTTCGAGAATCACGATCGCGTCCTCTTCTGATGACTGTTGTAGCCAGGACTGCGTATGGTTATCGCCATCCAGATCCTTAATATGCTAACATTGAATATTGATGTGTTATTTAATTGTAATATTTTATTATTTTCCATTATTATATTTTTTTTGTATAAAAATAGTTGATAATTGCAATATTTATAAAAAATTAAATTTTAACATTGTAATTACATATTAAAAAAATAGTTGAAAAATTGGCATATTATCTAGAATGCGAAATATGTTAGGAATGAACACACAAAAAATTATAATAGTATTGCCTCATTTTAATTATTGTGCAATAATATAAGGTATAATTAATAAATTAGATGTTCCAAAAATTAAAAAATAGAGCAATGAGAGTAGCCTTAAATAAAAATAGATGTACTAGTTTTAAAGTATGATTGATAGATTGGAATGATTAAATGTTCAAGAAGTATTGATGATGAATGTTTTAGTATTTATATATAGTTAGAAAATAATATTATTTATTTTAATTAGTATTTAATAAGTATTTAACAATAAAAAAAATATACATAGATTTAATCTTAGAAATAGAGACAATTAAAAGATACTGCAGCCCTCGACTTTCGCACATCATTGGTTCCTAAAAATGTGTGCGAATGTTGAATGTACGAAAGTCGAGGGAAGTAAAAAAAATTGAAATTGCGTGTATTTTTAAATATTTATTTATTAAGTAAATATAATATGTTTAAGAGGCATTTAAGAGACACGTTTAATTGGGGTTTGCAGGT
This sequence comes from Plectrocnemia conspersa, assembly GCF_051122295.1. Classification (NCBI taxonomy): domain Eukaryota; kingdom Metazoa; phylum Arthropoda; class Insecta; order Trichoptera; family Polycentropodidae; genus Plectrocnemia; species Plectrocnemia conspersa. The sequence goes on along the minus strand of NW_028277170.1, from coordinate 3,803,316 downwards.
GTTTCCTTTGAAAAGTTATCAAGAGTTAACTGTTTTCTACTATTCTTTTTCTTTTCTTCATATAGTATTTTATAACATGCTATGTTTTTATTGATCGCCCCACGCACTTGAGATATGCGTTTTCCATTGGGATCACAATCTTCCATAATATTTAAAAATTTGTCAAGGTGCGTGAAGGCTTCATTCATATTTTTCATTGTTAAACAGTTTTCCAAAATAAACCTGTCTCATATACATTACATATTTGGCTAGAGAAATTTTCTACATCTTCAATAATATTGGATAATTAGGAAATAAATTCTTTTGCAGCATCTTTATACGCATCAGCCGATTCTCTAGTAAATTTAATATTATGAAAAAAATACCTTATTTTAAAATTGTAAAACCAACCGTTACTTGCTTGAAAAACCGTGTTAAAATATATTTTTAATCTATCCTTCCAATCTTTGTGCAAACTAAGAGCTTTTGCTTGAATAATTAAAATACTCAGAGGGACATCTTTTTGATGTTGGTCATCGATCCACGATGACAAAGATTTTCCATTTCATCCATGTTTTTTTTGCTGTGTTTTTTTGGAAACATATCTTTAAAGATTGCAGAAATATATCTTTATTTTCCACAATTTTGAACGTATTTCCTAATTATATTTTTATTTTCAAAATTAAACATATCGTAGACCTGTTTGTATCATATGAACGTCCGATTGAAGCAAAAGATTCACCGCTATCAGAACGTCTAATAATTTCCATCTTTGTCTTGAATCGTGTGAAGTTTATGAGTCCTTGATTTATTTTTGTTCGTATCAACACAAGTTTTTCCGTTTCTCACTCATGTTTATATTTTATTTAATTTTTTTTAAATAAATTTAATAAATTTTTTTTTTTAAAAAATCAAATTTAAAAAAATTTTTAAAAAAAAATTAAATTTAAAATTTTTTTTAAAAAAAAAACTAAATTCAAAAAAGTTTTTTTTTTAATGTGCGAAATAGCGAATTGTGCGAACTCGAACGTCCAAAAGTCGAGGGCCGCCTGTAGTTAGGTATAAGAAAACGAGTACGGCCAAGGGAATTATGTATGGGGGTGTGAATTTGTATAATAATATTACTAAGACAATCTGTAATAATAAAACTGTTCTTAAATGCAATAAAGAAACATCTTTTTGCAAGAAGAAATACATTATAATATCAATACTTTTTTATTTTCTAAGTATGTTTATATTACGTAGTATATGTAGGTTTAGTTAAAATTTATTTTGTGTAAAAATTAGCTATATTTGGTAAACAAATTAATAAAATAAATGTATTGTTGTTTGAGCATCGTGGCGCATTGGGATAACTTTTTATGTAACGATGTTATTAATTTAATTTAAATACATAAATAAATAAGTAAATATATTTTTTTATAAATAAATAACGTATAAATTGTCAAAGAACTCATTGCTCTTACATTATTATAGTTTAGTTTGTTTTTAGATTAAAGCTATTTAAAATTTTAAAGCATTATCTTAATAATGTTTATTATAATATTAATAGAATATTGTTTAAATACTAATATATACAGCAGCATTACAATATATTTACATATCTACATATATCTCTAAGGGATGCAAATATTAGTCTGTATTTTGAATTATTTTGGTATTCTTAATCGACTTAATAGCACAACACCCAAGTAACTTATTTCTGATTGATTCGGAATTTCTTACGCATTGTCGCTGGGTCATTTGACAAAATGACGTGAACGTTTGACAATGCGCGTAGTCATCTTCACGGGGCGCTGACAAGCAGGAATGCGTTTGAGACATCATACACACATTGGCCAAAGAGCCACATCTTCATTTCAACCGACGATGGATGGTGACAACAATGGACCAACACTCGGGCTAATTGGATGTCTTGGACATACACATCTGGTCGTTGACGATCATACGAACCTAAAAAAAACTTATCAATAAATTAATATAGTAAATTTATTTAGTTTTCGGTCCGATTAAAGCAATAATCATATTAGTATATCGATAGCCTTTTATTTTAATTGACACGATAATTGTCAACTATACAGAATGGCTCTATCATGTTTAATTATAAAAATAAATTGCCATACAAATTTTAATCTTGAATAACGTTTACTACAACAAAACTGTTGAAATTCATTGATATTGCTTTCGACATTCACGTGCATTTATTTTCAGAATTTTTACCCAGTTAAAGCTCTATGCGTTACATGAATTTTTAATCCTTCAATTTGACTAACTGCAAAATCAAATTTAATATTTGAATACGCTGTTATACTGTCAATGCTGTTGTGGAACTAAAAAAATAACTATGAGTCATTTGAGTCGATATTGACTACTAAAAATGTATGATGGTTCAAAATATGTTCATTATTCAATATCAAAAACAGAATAAAAATAATGCTTTACCTTTTATTTAGAATGATCTGGATTTCAATAAAATAATTAGGGGTAAATTTTCTGGCACACCCTGCACGTTCAGGGCTCATTGAGTGTGTTTTATTATATCGGTCGTTTTGTGCCGCACAATGGAGGCGAACGAAAAACATGCGCGCATTTACGTTCTATTAACTTATACAAGTCATGGTTACATGGGAATTTAATCAATGGAGGAAGATGACCGTCCCCCATTGAATGGGCGTTGAGGATTGATGCATGGTGAATTGGAAGGTGATGAAGGCTATGAAGACGTCTCGTATGAGTGACATGTTAAAATCAATGTCGCTGATGGTGAGAAAAATCAGGAAAATATATTCTTCATTAGTAAAAAGCACACTAGCTATTCATGACGTAATATAGATAAAAACAAATATATCAGTACTTGTGATTGTACACTAAATATATAATATACATTATTTTATATTTTTAAATCTAAGATATATTTTGATACAGCAGAAAAAGTCGATAATAATAATAATAAAATAATATTATCATCATGATAATAATTCAATTTAGATGATTATATATGTATATATATATATATATATATATACGAAGCAAACATATTGTCAGTTAGTTGCTTTGATCAGCCATGTCACTCGTAACCGATTTAATCATGATAAATCATCGAAAAAGTGACATGTCAATAAATCCATTTCGCTTTGATTACAAGTCCGAATTAATGACCTGCGGTTTCATTATGACCACACGTTGTGTGTTGTGTGCTTAGTGTTACATTGGACGTCATATTGTGACTATTTTCATTTATGTCACAATGAGCTATTAACAATAATTAACAAATCAACCAAAACTCAGGGTTGTTTGACATATGCCTTATACAACCACTAAGGATAAACATTTAATGTGATAAAATCACATTAAATCACAATTTAATATGTTTGATGTTTTTGTATTTTTGTATTTGCACGACGTGTAAACATAAAATGAATACATTTTCTCAGTAATTTTGTTATGTAACAGAAAAATTACTGTGCTCTTTTTTATGATAAGGATGGCTAGCGAAGTGAAAACAAAAGCAGGTATTGCATACACAAATTTTTTTTTACTATTTGTACATTTTTACTTTTACTAAGTATTGCTGTTAAATAATAGCAAAAAGTAAGTCTTAACGTATTTAAAAAAATTGCGCGAAATGTATTTTATTAAAAAAAAATTTTTTCATTAGAAAATATTGCGATGTTTTTTCTGTTACTAACTTAAGATCGCGTCGCGTCCACTGTTCTTGCCTGTAATGTCTAGAACTGGAGCATTTGCCAACTCTTCTCTGGCAAAGACCGTACGTCTGCTCAATACTGTGCACAGAGATATGGACATTTTCTCATGCACATATGGCGTTTTGGTCTAATTCGTGTGGGACAATGCACATCTGTTGAGGTGATTTGTGTCTGTTGTAAAAATTAAGCTAGAGTCCCATAAGGGCTTAATTTTTAGGTTTTATTGAGAATTTAATATTTAGAAAAACAACATAAGCATATTATATGTATAAGATAATCGAGAATCGTAGTTTAAATAGTCAAATAAAGTCACTAGACACGTCAAACGAAGAAGGTTATAATATTCCTTAGGTAAAATGTTTGTTATAATTTGCGGTAAATTTGTGGTATAAGTCAATGACAAATACCTTAAGGACTTAGGTTCGAATCACATATGAACGCTTGTGTTTTAATATTTGTTCATTGTGTCTAAGAGATTTGAATAAGTGATTAATATATAAATTCAATTATTATCGATCATCACAGATTTTTTTTAATCTCTCTAATGAATATCAGGAATTTTTTTTTTAAATCAAGGTCGTTCGTATATAATACATAATTGTAAGCTGTTTATATTGATTTAGTAATTTTAATTAAAGTCTAAAGTCTCACTACTTATTTTGTTCAGTTTGCCTTAATGAATTATGCTTACTGTGTTTGTGTTGATAATCCATCGATGCTCACTCATTCTGATGTACTACAAAGATCCAATCTGAGTCCTCTTTTATGCTCTTTATTGACAGCATACATATGTTCAACATTAACTCGAATTATTTATTACATCCTGATGACTTGAAATTGTTTCACTCTATTTACAGTAAGACCTGGAGTCGTTGTGGAAATGATCGATTTTAAAAACGATCATTTTCCCGGTGGATAGCTTAGGCAGAGGTGTTTTAAGCAGAAATACTCAGTCCACTCTGTGCTGTTGACGCGAGCGGTCGCATTCGCGCTTCGCTCCGTTATCGTACGAAGGACACCCCCGCTACCGTTCTGCAACGATAGACACGCCCACTGCAATTAGCTACAAAGACAGCGCCATGAAGAAGGCGCAGACGCGCAAGCGTTCTCTTGGAACGTTGAAGGCGTACCTAAACGCCTCACAATCAACTTCAGGCCTGCCAGACCACGAGTGGCAGGTACCCAAAAAGACATCGAAAGTTTCCCAGGATGCTAAGATGCCTCCGACCACGAGCCAAAACAGGTATGAAAAGCTTCCCGAAGTGATCGAAAGGAAGCAGCAGAGGATACCGCCTGTGATCGTAGAGATCACGGGAACACACCTCCAGACGATCGACTTAATTAAGTCGATCACAAAAACATCGAACTTCTCGTTGCGATACACGGGAAGTGGCAATGTGTCAGTACTTTGCGCGTCGTTTGAAGCACGCGCGTTGTTAATGGATGGACTGAAGGGCCAACGCGCCTTTCACACATTCACCGCCGACGACGATAAAACAGTGAAATCCGTGCTGAGAGGGCTCCCAGAGGTCCCCACCGAAGACATTGCCGCAGATCTCGAACGTCAAGGACTTAGCGTCGTCAAGGTGACGGCAATGAAGACCAAGACCGAGAAACAAGGAGACTCTAGGCTCTACCTTGTCCAGTTTCCGGCTAATACAACAACGAGCACTATAAGAAGCATCCGGTACGTTTGCTTCACCAAGGCCACGCTTGAAAAGTACAAGCGTAATAAGTTGCATTTAACGCAATGTTTCAGGTGTCAACAATTCGGCCACGCTGCAAGAAATTGTCAACGAGCTCCCAGGTGCGTCAAATGCCCCGGAAACCACGCCACGAACGAGTGCTCTAAGAAGGACCGAGAAGCACCCGCCATCTGCACTGGTTGTGGAGGAGACCATCCGGCCAATTTTAAGGACTGCCCTCGTAGGTTAGAATACCTACAGAAAACTCAGAAGAGACAACAGAGACCGACTCCCACTGTTCACTCGTCGCAGCCGAACAACATATTCAACCTCGAGCAAGCGCAATTTCCTGCACTGAAACCAACGAAACCAGCGTTGGTAAAAACCTCAACCACCCCAGCAGTGATCTCATCAGCCACTTCATGGAACGCCCAGGTTGGCGCCGCACCAGCACCAATAAACAAGGCGCCACAACGTCCCCAAACCAGGCAGCCTGAGGAGCCCCTCTCAGACACAATGCCAACTTCAGAGCTACGCAGGATGTTGCTCGTCCTTCAAGAAATCAGGACCAAAGCTGGAAAGTGTGCCAGCAAAATGGAGATCGCCTTGATGATGGTCGAATATCTCGATGTGCTCTTCTAAGGTGGGGCTCAACGTTTTGACGTGGAATTCACGCGGATTCCGAAATAAAACTGGAGAACTGGAACTGCTGATCAGTGAGTACAAAATTGATATTGTCGTAATCACCGAATCTTACCTCAAACCACACGTCAACGTTTTTATACCGAACTTTGTCTGCCTCCGGAGGGACCGTCTCTCAAGGCCAGGCGGAGGGGTCGCGATATTTGTAAAAAAATCAATTAAACACGCGCGCATTACAACAAACACGACTAATCTTGAAACTGTCGCGATACAAATTAAACACGATAATAAATTAATAATAATTGTCGCGGGGTATAATTCTCCCGGTGACAGGTTGCTTCGAGGTGACCTTGATGATGTGTTTCGTCTTGGAGAATCCGTGATATTAACTGGAGACTTTAACGCGAGACACATGCATTGGGATTGCCCCGGTGCGAATCGATCCGGTAAATTAATCTTTGATTATTTACACGATACGGACACTACTGTAAATTTTCCGAAATCCCCAACGCATTATCCTACCAACCACACGACTCCGTCAATTCTGGACATAACGTTGGTCAAGGGTAATTCCCGGATTTCAAACATGCACTGCATCCAGGCTCTGTCCTCGGACCACCTTCCAGTATTCTTTACGTTGGACGGTGAGGTCGAGATGGTGTCTGAGGTCGTTTTCAATTATGCAAAGGCTGATTGGAAGCGATTCAGAAGCATAGTAGAGTCTCGGGTATTGGTTAAACGACAGAATTATACCTCAAATGACACTAAAACTATTGACGATGATATTCATTACTTAACATCCGTGATCGAGCAGGCCAAAATATCATCAATTCCGTCGCGTAAAAATATTTGGAATAACATAGAACTCACCCCAGAAATAATTAAACGTATTAAAATTAAAAATAATATGAGAAAGCAATGGCACAAAAATAAATCGCCCCAACTTAAAACTCTAATTAACAAACTAACTGATGAAATTCGCGTTCAAATTCAAAACATCAAAAACGCTTCGTGGTCGCGTAAACTAAAAGCTTTGTAACCGGGAGATAATTCCTTATGGAGAATGACGAAATCGCTTAAAAATAAAAACTCAAATATACCACCTTTAAAAACCGGAAACAACGTAGCTAACACGACTCAGGAGAAGGTCGAGATTTTAGCTGAGACATTTTCTACATCTTATCAACTTACGCAAAATTACATTGACCAAAAAACCCAAAATAAAGTAGACCGGGCAATTAAAGATATTAGTAAAACTCCAATAGATAAAAAATCCATTAACCAAGTCGGCATATCAGAAATTCTTAGTATTGTTAAACGATTATCAAATAGAAAGGCTCCAGGTATAGATAAATTAGAGAATATATTGATTAAAAACCTTCCTTTTGTTTGCTTTAAGTACTTAAATAACATTTTTAATTCATGCTTATCTTTTGGATATTTCCCAATAATCTGGAAAACGGCGAAAATTCATCCGATAAAAAAACCTGGCAAAGCAGATAACATACCAATTAACTACCGCCCGATAAGTTTACTTCCCTCATTTAGCAAATTATTTGAAAAAATTATATTATCTCGATTAAAAGAATCTCTTAATAGCAAACTCATTAATGAGCAATTTGGTTTCCGCGAAAATCACTCGACTACGCATCAACTTAATAGATTAACAGAGCACATATCTGCCGATTTTAATATGAAAAAAAGTTCTGGTCTTTTATTATTAGATATGGAAAAGGCTTTTGATACAGTATGGCATGATGGATTAATGTATAAACTTTTAAAATATGAAACTCCCTATTACATTATTCACATGTTACGGTCTTACCTGAAGAATCGAAGCTATGTTGTTTCGCTAAATAATACATTTTCGACACCGCGTAAAATACCAGCTGGTGTTCCTCAAGGAAGTATACTTGGCCCGTTTCTCTTCATTCTATATACTAATGATATTCCAATGTTAAAAAATACTAAACTCTCAATGTACGCTGACGACACTGCAATCCTTACTAGTTCTTATGGTCTTAAACCTATTGCAGTTAAACTTCAAAAATCCCTTGAAAACTTAAAAAAATATTTTATGAAATGGAGAATTAAAATTAATCAAGACAAAACAGAAGCAATAATATTCACTAAACGTAGACAACCCTTGCCTGCACCCATTAAAAGTGAACAAGGGCATAACATTGAATGGAGAGCGAGCGTTAAATATCTGGGTATACACCTGGACTCCAGACTAAAATTCAATAAACATATAACTGAACTCCGGTCGAAAGGGCTCGGCGCCATTGCGGCTCTAAAATCAATATTTAATAGAAAAAGTGCGCTTACAATAAAAAATAAAATTCTAGTCTATAGACAATTAATCAGACCTGTTTTAACTTATGCTTGTTCAGTGTGGAGTAACGCGAGTAATAGTAATTTTAATAAACTTCAAGTAATTCAAAATAAAGCCATAAAAATAATTTATAATACACCGTTTTATACTAACCTTAAAAAACTCCACACCAAACATTTAATTCCTACCATTAAAGAATATTGTTATTATCAAACCGAAAAATACTATAAAAAAATCTCGCGAGACCACGCAAACCCACTAATTTCAAGAATCGGTGATTACGACAAAGCAAAACTTAAATTTAAATACAAACATAAAATGCCTAAGCACATATTGCTTTGATGCAGTTAAGCTCATCACAGTGTCATCAGTTTCAGGTCTACAGGGCTAGGTTTATTTACCTTTGTATGTGTTTTATTTTGTATATTATGTATTTTGTATAATTTGTTTTTCTCATCTGCTTCATTCTTTTCCAAAATATTTTTTTTTTTTTTTTTTTTTGGATTTTTTTTTAAATTTGTAAAAGGTTTTATGTATTTTTCCTTTAATTTAGTATATTCTCGTATAATTTATTATTCTTTTTATGTTATTGTATAACTTAACAATTTGTAAACAATGTAAATGGTTGTGAACCAGTATTGTGCATTTAATATATCTGTATGCTATTTTACCTATGTCTATTTAAGAAATAAACTTTTATAAAAAAAAAATAAAAAAAAAAAAGCAGAAATACTTATGTCGATGACTTGGAAGTAAGGTCTGAGCAGAGATGGAGATTTTTATTCACATTGCCTAAATTTGGGATAAGGCCTGGAAGATGCTCGGATTCGTTATGCGGAGCGCGTGTCACTGAATATGATATAATTTCTGTACAATACGCTTCATAGCGTCATAATATGGTTCTATTGTCTGGAATTCAAATGAAGCGAAGTACTTCTTGTTGTTGGGGGGAATTTAGAGGAAAAATATAGATATCTTTTCTAGCGTATTTTTGCTAGGAGCATTAAGTCATTGCAATTTAGCTGTAACGTATACTCAATGAAGCACTTTTTCAACAATCTGCCAGTGGGTATATAAAACACATCGGGAAAGCTTGGCAAGTTATAATGATCAGATTTGTAATAAAAAAATAAAGTTAAGAATATTTTATTTACATTTGCAATTTAAACTTGAAATAAACGCTTGTGTATATTTCAAGTTTAAATTGCACAGTTAAAAATGCATTTTAATAAATAATATTTGATGGTATTGCACAATGCATAAATGACATGATTGTTAAAGCCCATTAAAAGTCGACTAAATTGACGAATTTGTAAAACTGAGTGAATAATTAAAAATAGTATTAAATTTTAATTCCGACGTAAAATTTAAATATATTTGTCTTTTTGCTTTCACGCTATTTTTACGTTGAATTTTGTAACATATTTTAAAAATAGATAGAGATATTTTTTGTAGAAATAATTTCACAGATTTTATCGACATATACATATAAAAACTTTGACAGATTTCTTGGATAACATTCCTAATGTTTTTATTATCCAAGTGTCATTGATTTTTAAAGCGCGTCGCAAACATCAGCATTTATAATTATTATAAATTGCAACAACCTAATCTAACAAAATTCATTGAAAAACAATAGTATCAGATATAAAAATATTTAATAAATATCGAGTTCTTAATATATCAAAAAGTTAGGTAAGGAAATTATATTTGTCTCTCAAATGTTAATTGATCGACTTATAAAGTGTTACATGTCAAAAGCATTTAGGACACAAATATAGATCGCACAGACCCATTGTTACAAAATTAAGTTCTACCCGACAAATTATTTCAATAGCATCACAGGGTGGGCGAGAGGGGTAAAGTGAATAAATTACATCTTAATACGTTTATAGAAACATTTTGAAAGGTTCGCGAAGAAAACCGCCCCCGCGCCACCCTCGGGCCACAAAAGTTGTTCGGTTGAATTAATATTTAGATAACTGGAAAGAAAGATCACCGCTGCTCCTGCCTTTGTCTTCTTCGAACCGAGTTATAAACAAGCCGAGATTACTTGAGCCACGGGGTGGTTGGTTACCGGAGGCCTTTGTTCCGACGAGGTGCTCTACACTCGCAGAACTCGTAGTACTTCTGACAGAACAACTTTCTGATACTCTTGAAAGCTCAACGCTCGAAAGCCGGGGCGCGATGCTCGAGAGTGTGTTTTTAACTGTCAATATAAAAGCGTATACTATTATGTACGTACCATAATATTTAATTTATTAATCGTGAGCCTATATGTATTTTCATTTTTATCATATAGTAATTAAAGCAATTTTGATTGTCATAATGTAAGCAATTTTATCTCGACAACGCTGAGGGTTGTCCCACAGGACGCGACAGTGTTAAAGAAAACGGTTGTCATTCGTATATTGTGTGATTCATTAATTCGAATCAATTTAGGAATTGCTTTGATAATCTGTTGCTCCAACACTAGTATGCTCTGATGATATTAAATTAAATAAGAAATATGGCTTTATTCGTCTCGAAATTTATTTGGATTATGTAATAATATACTACTATAAGATCTTGATCTAATTAAATTTATATTATTATATATAGATTCTCTATGAATTTTATAATAAGAAAAAATATTTTTAACATGAAAATAAAATGTTCTGCATAAAAACGCCAATCAAAAGCACTGCCACACAAAAAACTGTCACTTATTTATTTAGTTTGCAATTTTGTGTTTATAAAATATATGTTCCAACAAAAATATATGTGACTTCATTTAAAATTAAATTTTATTACAAAGCTAAAAATAAATTTAAGAAACTGCATTACTTTTTTAGTGGTAAATGGACCAAAAAAGTTAACTTGTTTTTAGTTTATGGAATAAATAACACATGTAAAATATTTTGTATTAATAGTTTTTGTATATGATTTTTAATATTTTTTTATTATTGATTAAATTTTAGTGAAAAATGACACAAATACATTAATTTTAAAATATTTTTAATAAAATACTAACCATTTTTTTTTCTATTTTTATTACTATTTTTGCTATTGCAGTGATTCATAGTCTAAGAATTTAGTTAAACTATGTTGTAAGTGGTTTTATGTATTTTTCTGTAGAGTTTTCGCATAACCTTTTTACTGGTATATGGCCAAAAGTGTAGTTTACTTTTAAACGTGCTTTATTAGGTAGTATATGTTAAATATATTTATTATTATTTTTTCATAAGGTTTCGTTTTATAGATATCGCAAATTTTATTTTTATAAAAAAATATATAAAAACATAGGCACATAAATTACGATTAAGAAAATATTTCAATCGAAATTTAAAGTATACTTTTTATTTTTTGTAATTGCAATGATTTATAGAATCTAGTTATTTAGTTAATCTATGTTATTTATGTGTGGTTTTTTTTCGACTTTTGCATCTCCTTTTTACTGTTAAATGGCCAAAAATAAAGTTTACTTTTAAATGTGCTTTATTCCAATAATATGCTATAGGTTACATATGGTAAAAATTATTTATTATTAGTTATTCTATAATGTTTCGTTTTATAGTTGTCGCAAATATTATTTTCAGTCAAAATATTTTTTATTATTATTGATTTTCATTTAAAATTATATAAAACATTTTGTAAACACATAAATTAGGATTAATAAAGTATTTTAATGAAAATTTATAGTATGTTTTTTTTACAAGATGCATTATTTTGTAATTGCAGTGATTCATAGTGTCTAGTTATTTGGTTAACTATGTTTTAATTGTAATTTAGTTATTTATCTTAATAGCATTTTTGTATTACCTGTTTCTGGAAAATAAATATTTTTTCAGTCAATGCAAAATATAATAAATGTTAAGTATTAATTAGTTATATTTTTTAATTTTTAAAGTAAAATATCGTAGACTATTTTTTAGCAAAAAGAAAAATATATTTAGGATTTTTTTAAATAAATAATATTTTTGCAGAAATTTATATTTTACATCATTTCTGAGTATTTAAGTTTATTATGTAAACTTAAAAACGGTTATTTGATTTAACAGCTTTCTGTAACATACTTAAATTTATGTCTCACTAAATATTTTTATAATTTACAGTTTATAATGTATAGATTTTATTAGTTTATATTTAGATGTACGCATTAAAATATATTCTAAAGATATGTATATTTTTTATCCAATATAAATACAATATAGTTTAGTAAAAAGTATAGACAAATATTGTAGTGATTTTTACAAAATTTTGGAAATCAATATTTTGAATCAAAAGCCTGAAATATAGTCAAAAAATAAGTATTTTTAATTTATTCACTTAATTTATTTTTACACACAATAAATTAATTTTATAAGCTAGTTACTTCTTAATAGCCTGAAGAGCATAACTCAAGTGTTGATGATTATTCCATGTCCAATTATTATTGTAAAATCTATAAAATAAACCTTTAACCTACACTGTTTCACAGAAAATCAGTTAATCCTTCCGGCGATATGAATAAATAATATTCATGAGCTTCTTTTGGTATAACTTTCATTATTTTTTCAGCTTGTAATATATCATAAAATCAAGCAAAGAACGTTCTGTTGAAAGTGGTGACACATAATGAACCTCCGGTCTTTAGTGTTTCACATATGAAAAAAAAATTGTAATGAATTTTACACAATTCATCTTTATTTATTTTTAAAATCTGACTGAAATTTGGCTATAAAATAATTATTTTTTTATCTTTTATCAGTTATATAAAACTTAATCAAAAAAAAATAATAAGAAAGATATTCTAAATTACTTGTGCTATTTTTTTATAATCAATGAAAGACAGTCATGTATATTAACATTAAAATATTTAATAATCCTATTTACGGTGTTGTTTGATCGTTTTCACTGTAATCCAAAAAAAATGAATTAAACAAATATCAGTCGAAGTAATATAGTTTTCCATGTTGAATATTCGGATTACCTGTTATGATTGTGTCACAGGGACCCAAATCTGACAATCTCGTCCAGACAATAAATCCAATTAAACATTTTTGTTTCAAACCTCTGAACATGCGGCGTCAAACAAGCAATAACTGCTCCGCAGACAAGGGGTTAAATTACGTCCGGTCGTGTACTGCGATCGACAAAAAAAGGTATCGATTGACAGTAAATCGCGAGTACGTGTATTCGAATGTAGTATATTCGTATACACGCACGATAAGATTTGTGGCTGCTCTTTTGAACGATATTCATATAAGTACGTTTTGTTAAATCTGATGGGTGGAACATTATCTCTGATACATAACATAATATTTATTTATATATCTACACAACACAACATTTATTTATATATCGCAGCATATTATTTATTTATTTTATAAATGTCACAGTAGTTATTTATTTATTTATTTTATTTTATTTTATTAATTTATTAAGCTTAATAGCTAATCTTTACATCTAACAAATTTAGTAAACATATATAAAACATATATAAAAAATACATAACAGAAATAAAAATAAAAATATACAATAATAAAGTCTTAATATTATAATTTATTTCTATATGTACGAAGGTGTTTTTTTATTCCATTTATGAAACCCGTTATATTTTTGCTGTTTCGGATTTCTCTTGGAAGACTATTATATAAATCAAAACCTCCGTACATAATTCCCCTAGCCGTACTCGTTTTCTTATACTTAATTATCTTTAAATTTTCTTTATTTCTAGTATTATATTTATGTACATCTTTATTTCTTATTAAATACTTATTAAAATATTCTGGTAACATATTATTTTCTAACTTATATATAAATACTAAAACATTCATACTCAATATTTCTTGAACATTCAACCATTCTAATCTATCAATCATACTTTTACAATTAGTTAATCTATTTTTACTTAAGATTACTCTCATTGCCCTATTTTGTAATTTTTGCAACATTTGTTTGTCTAATTTATTTAACATATTTAATAGTGTTGCACAATAATTAAAATGGCGCAATATTATACTATTGTAAATTATTTTTTTTGTATGTATACTTAATATATTTCTTAATCTAGATAATAAACCTATTTTTCTACTATTTTTTTTAATATGTAATTACAATGTTCTTTAAAATTTAATTTTGTATCAACGATTACTCCTAAATATTTTATATTATCTACTATTTCTATACTAGAGTTATTTATTACTATTTTGGTACTATTATCTAACACATTTTTATAATTAATAAACATACATTTAGTTTTATTCTCATTTAATTTAAGTACATTATTCTTTAACCATATTTCTAATATACTTAATTCATTATTTAAATTATTTACAATTTCTTTAATGTTATCACCTATGCAATACATTAATATGTCACCCGCAAATAGATGAATTTTACATTTTTTCACGTTATTAACTATATCATTAATATACAAAACAAATAACACTGGTCCCAATTTAGACCCTTGTAGTACTCCATAAGACACTAATTTCTCTTCAGAATATACATTATTTATTTTACCTTTTTGTTTTCTTCTATATATGTAATTATTAAACCATCTTAAAACTATATCACTTATACCTATACTCTCCAATTTCTTTAACATTATTTTTCTGTCTATTGTTTCGAAGGCTCTCTTGAAATCCAAGAAAACTGCTCCAATGATTTTGTTTGTATCCTTAGCCAACAGCCAATCATTTATCACTACTTGTAATGCAGTTTCAGTGGAATGCTTTTCTCTGAATCCCGATTGTTGTTGACATATTATGTTTTGAGAAGTAATAAATTCCTTTAATTGTTTGATTACTACTTCTTCTATTATTTTTTCTATACACGGTAGCATGTTGATTAGTCTCATTTCTTCAACTTTTTTACTATTTTTTATTTTAGGTATAGGTACAATAGTAGCAATCTTTAAATTTTCAGGCATTTCTCCTAAGGAGAGTGCTTTATTTATTAAATAATTTAATTTAGTTCCTATTATTAGTAGTTAACTAGCATATCGTATAAACGCGAATTGACAATAAATTATTAAAGTAACAGCATCATCATTGCCTTATGGCAAATTTTGGCGATGTGCATAGAAAAGACGTCCCTTCCAAGACATCGACGAAAGTATTTTTGCTTAAAATACATTCACCTAAACTGTTTGAAAATACCGAAAATAGTCAATTGTCGATCGACTACCTGATCTGAATTTGTGCTTATTCTCATAAACACTTTTATTTATAAATTGCTGAATGTATGTCGTTGATAAAGAGCAAAAATATCAAAAGGTCTAGATTGGATCCCTGTGGTATTTAAAAATGGGCGCAATACCCATTGCAGTAACGATTTCTATAGCTCACGTACTGACAGCAGCGACTTAAGTAACTCGAAAATATGCTGACAAGACCCTCGGTAAGCAAACCTGCTCAATTTTCAAAGTAGAAGCTCATGTTAAACTTTGTCAAATGCTTTTTGAAAATCTATATAGACTACATCGATCTGGATTGTAGAATCACTGCTTTCTTTATCTTCGCTAGAAGGTTGGAAAAGATGATTTTAAAAAGATGATCACAAAAATATAACTAAAATTTTAAAGTCAATAGGAAAATCGCCCAATATATGTATATCATTTATTATTGCAAAAAAACTAAAACACAATAAGGGTAGTCTACAAATGTTTTCTCACTGCGGCTAGAAAATAACTGATACATCTGAGTATCTTGCACCTTATCATCCATGGCAAAGAAAAAGAGCATCTTCGCTGAGGAACCTTTGACAGTGGTTTGGAAAGAGCATTAATTTATTATTCAGGACAACTTTTGATTAACTTTTGATAAGAGAGAAGGTACTAAAATAAATGTACATATACACAACAATTCGCACCTTGACAATGACCTTAACACTTAACCAGCAATAAACAACCTCCGGCGCCGCTGGCTTCGATTCGGATGTAAAATTCGCGCCAGACGTCGTCAAAGTGTTTGACCCGAGCGCCCCCTGACCCGCTTGGCACCCGGCGAGAGCAACGCGGCCACAAGATCCTGTAATAGACTGTATCAACTGGTACTGTGTGTGTTAACCAGTTTGTTGACGACGCCTTCGCTTCGGCCGGGCGCCGTTTTAATTAACACCCCAACATTTGAAAGCGACCGTTTCTGTTTTTGATACGCGCATCACATGTGTACGTACGTGTGTGCATGTATATGTCACAAACTTTTGTGTTACGATTTCGCAAAAAATGTCATTTAATCGTGTGTTTGTAAGTGCAATTTATGGTATGTATTTTCTTCTTCTGATGTTATTTTGATAAGTGGCAAGTGTCCCTTCCGGTCCTTATTTAAAAAATCTACCTCGTTCAAGTTTCTAATGTATTCGATCGCAAGATCTATGGAATATTTACTCAACTAAGCTTAACCTAGAAATTGTTATTGCTTTTGCATGACGATTTTGTATCCCTGAAAACGAAAAAGATTTATTGCCATAGGCGGTTGTCAAAATTCAAAAATATATTACAACTGTTTCATTAGAAGCTTTATGTATCTTTATACATCAGTTTATTTTTTCTTTAAAACTTAATTTTAAAATTATCCACACAACAAATTAAGATAATTAGAATCCCATATGTATGTAATATATCTATTTTTAGTATCAGTACTATTTTTTAGTTAGCGCCAAAATTAGGCTTTTTCTCAAGCGTAGCTTTTTCTTTGCATGGCTCTGTTTAAAAGAATTTCAAAAAAGTTACTAAACATATTATTTACCTTCTTGACTTTCAGAGCTTTCCACTCAATTTTGTTCCTAACTATCCGCCTCCAATCACCATCTCGTTCCATCTTGACCCTGCCCTTTGCAACATGATCTGTCCACTTCCTTCGCGGAATCCATTTTGATATTAGTTTCTGGTGACGGCTTTTGTTCATTTTTTGCGGTGATCATCAGAGTCTTTGTGTTTTTTTCTCATTTCAGTAACATATTCGAGTCTTGTGGGTCCAAATATTGTTCTCCGGATGTTTTCTTCAAATATTTTTTTTTTAATTATAGCTATGAAAATCCTAAATTACAAAAAAAAATATGTTCGACATGTTTTTTCTTGAAAATGACTTTTAAACAAAAATATTTTTACTGAAAATTTGCAACGTTTAATTATAATTATATTTGATTTTACAATATTGCATTTGGATTTGAGACTGAAAATCTTTGCTTGAAACAATGTTAAGCAATGTGCTGTTGCGATTAGTAACATCATATTTATGCGAAACAGAATTTTCTACATTTTCTATAATAATATGTAATTTCATTGATAACACTACCGATAAACAGCTCATCTATCGCATTTATAAACATGTAATATATAAGTAGACCTACCACAATATTTTTTTCTTTGAGAGCTCGTTCAAAATAGTTTAAGTACTTGTGACTTAATATTAAATAAATTATTATATAAAACAATAATTACATTTAAATAATTTTTAATTACTCGATACTAAATATATCATATTAAGAAAGAATTGAACATATTTATCACTGGTCTAAACTGTCCTTAAAAATTTTATACTATTTTTTTATGCGTCGTATAATACACTAAAATTTAGTTTACAGTGCAATAAAGATTTTACTGTTCATCCATTCCATCTCTTATTATAGACTATATATTATTTATTATTATTAATATCCTTTCAACGGGTGCAAATGTGTCTGGCAGGCTGCAAAAATATTTTTAAATTTGGACAAAGTGTTCTTTTTTTTGAAACGACTAAATAGTTGTATACATTTTCCTTCGCAGCTATTATTCCTAGTATCATATTTGGCAGACCAAAATAAATTTGCAATCACGATTTTATTAAAAAGTACTTCTATATTTGTTTCATTATTTGCAAAAGTTTCATTATTTTTTTCTCAATTAGATTTTGCTTCACCAAAACACTTTTACCATAACTCAATGTAAGAAATACATTTTATTTTTTGTATGTATAAAAATTTCATAAGCAGATTAAAACATCTTAGACAACTGTAGTTGAGTTTGTATTTATTATTATATTCTTGCTTTGATTTTTTCCAGAGTCAAGGAGAACGGGCTCCGGAAATTGTCCCCTCTCAGTTAGCCCGTATAGAATATCAAATGCAGTTTGAAGACTTGTGAATGATGCGAGCAACACAACCAATGCCCATAATATTTCTTCTCAATTCCTTCTTCAATCGACTGTAAGTATTGTTTTTTTCAGTTTTCTCTACAAATTTAAAAAATATTTCTGCAGTTCCACCAGGAACTGATTGGAAGAATAAAAGTTTAACTTTTACCCCACAATTTGGTGCAAAAACTGCAAAACACATTCCTGTTGGAAGTATCAGTTAATATCGACACAAAATTTGTTTTACTTAAATCTTCACAAAGGTGCTATAAAAATAGTGGCTCAGTCACATTAACAATGACAGCTTCACACTTTGTTTTGGCCATTCTAAAAACGAAAAGCTTTGATATCAATTTAGATGAACAATCAGCAAAGCTGAGATTGTGAATAGTAACATGAAATGCAAAAGTTGTTTCTTTAGCAACTATTATTTTTTTTTTATAATTTGTATCGACACTTTTTAAAAAAATGACGATATCCTTAATGAAATTTTAAATTAATTAGCAAACGAAAATTTTCATTTATATTTTCATCACTTATTCGATTCAGTAATTCGTTTTTAAAGTTACATTTATGTAACTGCGCTTTTACACGCTCTTTTCTCGCACAAAGGCGATAGGCAAAAAAGGCTCCGATTGACAGTACATCTCGATCGTGTGTGTATGTATATATTATACATACATAATAAGATTTGCGGTCGATCTCCGAAAGAATCGTTTTATCGACATGCCCAGCGAAGGTAGTTAACGCTGCGGGACGCTGTTCTCGTTTCGGAGACAATGGGCCCGGTTGTGGGGTTCACTTCGTGCAGGGCCGCAACTACAACACAACGTGCCGCAAATAACGCACAAATCAAAGCCGAGTATCATTTACCGAGAAACACCGGAACATATTCAATCAAGTCGTGTACGTAGCCGCGGCGCATGCTGGGGGCTTCCAGCCGCTTTCGATACCGGTCGAACGTGTCAGGGGTCGTCAACGTTTGGCGACCTGAGTGAGCATCGTCTTATGGTGCCGTCACACCTTCACAACCTTAGATTCATCGCTAAGCGACGCACAGAGTAATGAAATACTCAAATATGTCTTATTCATCTTGGGGCTGTAATAGGATCGAATGTTCAAAGATCTTACTCAAAACTAAGATAGATTAGAAAATGTCCTATTAAAAAAATATTGATCTACAATATTAAGAAAACTTATTTTAAGGCTACCTCGATTCTCAAAAAAGATGATAAATCATGTATCGGAAACTTCAGACTGGTCGCCGTTCTTTCGGCGTCTGCTTAATTGTTATATAAAATTCTCTACATATGTATATATCCAACGACAAGACGCGGATTTCGTCCGCGTCGTTCCATGACTTTTAAAAGCGGTAACACAATCTTTCTATTATAAAATCCAGGTTGATGTAGTCTATACCGACTTTAGGTTTATGATGAGCTTTTTCTTCTTCGAAAGTAAAGCAAATTTGTTTCTCTAATGGTTTTGTTAGCTTATTTACGAATTACTCGCTGTCTATGTGAGCTTTGGTAATCGTAGCTCTAATGAGTTTGTTTGTTGTAGAGTACCTCTGCTATTTTTGCTATTTATCAATAATATACACGTGACAATTATTAAGTCGAAATATTTATAATATGCTGATGACCTAAAAGTTTTCCAGAGAATTCGCACAAATTATTTATGCAGGTAGTCGATCGATAATCGATTACTTTTCAGCATTTCTATATCGCCTTGCCTAGCCATTTAAGAATATGTGTTTTAAACAGAAATACATCCGACGACGACTTGGAAATATGGTTTTAAATTGAGTATTCGATTATTCGAATTATTTTCTCAATTCTCAACTATATGTCAAGTATTTGTAAAATATTCGTTAATACTATCTCCAATAAAATTTTAAAAATCTTAGAATGAAACAATTTGTATATTCGTTTTTTCTCTTAATATACCCGAGTGACTATTGCCCTTTTAAAATATTTGATGTGCCTTTATTTTATTTCGAAAAGACAACTAACGAATTTTATTATTTCGTTCAACGAACAAATTCTGCGAATTTCAGTTATATTAGACACGGCCGATAAACATTATATTCACAAATGATCTACAAAGGCGTAAAAGCATTTTTTTTTTTTTTGAGAACAGACGTATCTTCTCAACAAAAAAAATGTTTTTACGCCTTTGAAAAACATTTGTGAATAGAATGTTTATCAGCGTGTCTACTATAAACGAAATTCACAGAATTTGCTCGTTGAACGAAGCAAAACTTATTGCCGTTTTACGCTTATCTCAAAAACAGGTGTGTGTCACAAATTCGTAAAAGTTTGTGTTACATTGTTTTATTTGTTGTATCAAGACGCAAAGATTTTATTTAAATCAGTACATTAATTTGATTTGGGTAATTCGTTTCTTGTTATTTAATTTAAACAAACGCCGATACGGATATGATCTTTATGTATGTATATTAAATTATTTCTGAACATCATTAGCTATTGTATATACAATAAATTCGATAAAATTTTGTATTTAAAATGTTTCATCGTCTTTTCTAAATCAATTTAATCACAGCTGATTTTAAAGAGCTAAATTTATTTGGCTTTTCTTTTTGACACCTCTACTGATCAATTATTTGCACAGCATTGTGTTTTGCATATTTGTTTTCGTGAAAATCACCGATTGTATTTACACAGTTTTAGTGACGTGTTTTTTTTATATAAAATATATTCATTAGTTAAATATACTTGATATATATTTAAAGACATTTTAAAAGTTTTATTGTAATACAGAAATATGTTTTTAATAGCATTTTATATATTGGGTTGGTGCAAGTCTTGATATTTTTTTTATTGCTCACACGAACATTCGACGCAGGAAAATTGCTCACGTGAATTATTACACTTTGGTAACAAAGCAACTTGCTCACACGAAAATTGCTCACAAAATGATCGCTCACAATATGAATATTGTTCACACGGAACATCACTCACATGGTTTAAGTTTAAGTTTTTGAAGGAAAAATATTTAATTTCAATATCAGGACACAAAGTGAAAAAACTCAAATAATTGAAATAATGTATAACTAAATATTCGTGCACTATTTTCTAAATAATTTTGTCAGGTTTTACAAGGAAACTCGTAGGGTTAAATATTAATGTAGCAATTAAGTAGTTTTGATTGAAAAATCAAAAGCATATGTATAATTCTAATTATGAAAATGTAATGAATGCTGCTGATTTGCTGAAAGAAATATATCAATAAACAGTGATAGATCTAAACATAAAAAATATTAAAACAAATTATTACAATTTTTTAGATTATTTTGCAAAGGCAGTTTTGGCAAGAAAATATTTTTTTTCTAGATTAAATTTAATGTTTTTGTGTCTTTGTGATTTTTTTAATTTGGATGATATTATAATGATGGATTCATAAATTAAACCACTTCTCTATTTATATTTAAAGTGATCAACTCATAATATTGATCAGAAAAATGGTTTGACTCAATTATTTGTATTCCATGAACTGTACCCCAGATAGTTGTATATTTCCATATGTAACTTGAGAAATAATAAATAAAAAACATTATATTCATATAATATTTTTTTATAAATTAAATAATACGTAAATAAACATTACAAAAAATATGTTATATTAATTTTATAAGAAAAAATTTAGAGTCTCTGAATTAATATAAAAAATCTACAAAAGCCGAAATATAAGTTTAAGTGATATTATAATAAATTATCAAAACACACTTATACAAAAAAGTATTAATAGCAATCAAAGCAATTAAACGTTGGGAAACACTATTTTTTTATAATTTAATATAAATTCAATATAAATAATATTAGATAAATAAAAACAAAAATAATTAAAGAAGAATACGTGAAATTAACTCACTAACAAATTAACAAATGTATTTTAATTAACTCAATATTCAAAGGGTTAAAATTAAAAGACTTACATTCCTTAAACCGCATGAGTGATATTTTGTATAATTTTGAGCAATACTCGTATGAGTAATATCCTAGTGAGCGATTGATTTATAGGCAAGTTTTGTGTGAAAAATCGACTTTTGAACAATGTTTGTGTAAGTAATAGTCCACGTGAGCAATTTTCCTGTGATTAGTAGAAGTGTGAGTAATAGTCAGTTTATCCTATTTTTTAACTATTCTATTGTATAAGCTAAGGGACACTTTCTTACTTCTTTCTGCTCATTTCTGACTTAGCCATCGAACTGTAAAGAGCCAATATATTTTTTTTATATGTATGCCAATGTCAATATATGACACTGTTTATTGTAGGGATTTTTAAAGTTACTTCTGTAAGCGTAGTAGGCAAAAACATATTTAACTTGTACGGGGAATATGCCACTAAAATTTGACTGACACAAAATAGTGAATAAATTACATATCCAGCGACCAATTTGAAGGTCATAATTGTTTATAATTTACCTCAAAATACCAAAGAGCCTATTTGGAAGTCAAGCAGTTAACTGTTGTGAGACATTTGCATCGCATAAAAATAGTTTCATTATGAATTTTGACTCCTCACCAATTGTCAGCCGACAAGCAATTAGACTGTGTTTCAACATGTTGCTTTAAATTAAAGACAAAAGCACAAGCTTCTTGCATCGATTGGCATAATAGTTTGCCTACAACAAACAACATTGTGACACGAAAAAAACATTGAGCTTTACCTGGACAGGACCCACTTACCACCCTGGAAGCAGAAATACATGCAAAAGGGTAGTGTTTTTTGTATGGTGGAATTGCTGGATATTGTGTGTTATGAACTTTTGGAAAGCAACTAAGCTAAACGTAACTGTGATCAGTTATTAAAATTAAACACCTCTCTTTAAAATATTACATATTAATTGGTGGTTTTTCATTATGACAATTCGCGACTTCATTTGGCGATGATGGCCCAACACAAGCTAAAATAATTGAATTTGAATGTTAATATGCATACAACATATTCTTCAGATATTGTTCCTTTTGATTATCATATGTTCAGAATATTAAAAAAATGTTTAGATAGTAAAAAAAATTATACAAGGACATGTAAAAAAATGTCTTCATTTAATTTTTTGCATTAAAATCAGATAAATTGTATTTCTGGTAAAATATAAAAAATTTAACCAGCAATAAATATTACATATTAGTTAAATATATAAATATATCTAAAAAAAAATCTACTTTGTAAGAAAAAAAATCAACCCAATATATTTTTTATTTTTAAATTTTATTATGTACAATGAATCAATAATATTTTTTATGGACAGTAAATACACGATTTTTTTGCTTAATTTGTATAGTTTTATCTACTCTCTGTTCATTTTTTTTGCTAGTTATATATAAATACATATTTTAAATATTAAAATCTAGCTTAAATAAATATACTCGATCATATTATGTATTAGTTCAATAGTACCATATATATTTATTTTAGCATTATTGCTTTTGATCTATGTTAAATTAAGTTAATTCATAATTGCATATTATTTTTAATTATGTTACTTCTTTGTGTATATGATATTGACAATACATTAATCTTAAAGTGTTTAAAGTTTCAAAAACAACCTGGCAAAGGTCTCAGGCTGGGAGCGCGTGGGCGCCCGACACATCCGAAGCACAGACACAACAGGTGCAATAAATATTTGTTTATAAGGTGTTTTCGTGCATTGTCGATCCGTTTATTGCCGGTGGCGCCAAGTCAGTTTTCTGTGTGTTTTTACCAAATTGGTTATACAGAATAGATATACGAGTATGTATAATATAGCGCCGCCGACCGAAAACAACTTTATGACCCTTTTCACAAACGGCCGCTAAAACTAAAATTAACATTTAACCCCTTCGCCGGCGCACATACATACTTAATTAACACTGCAATTTGTGCCGTACGTGGCCTCTTCAAATTTACATTGTCTAACGTAATTTACAACGTATACACAATGGACAATGTCCACGCACCACGTACGCTCGTAAATTTCCAAAAGTATTACTGCGGACGTTGAATAGTCTGGCTTTATTAACTCGATTTCGAGTTCATCTCATAATAAGAAGAATATTTTAATAAAACATGAAAGCCTCGATACGCTCGTAACTTATTCTGTTAACTCAATAAACGTGTAGTTTGATTGTGATTCTAATTTGTGAGATGTGCGCTTCGACGCCGTTTGGAATTTCAACCGATGCAGTGGCGGATAATAAAAGGGGGAGGAGGGATTTTAATTTAAAATACATTATATATATATGTATTACCTAAATATAAAAATATTTTGATTCTTATATATTGAAATTTTTATAGAAAATTACTCAAGGCATCTCCTATTAAAATCTGACATCATTACAATAATTAAATCCAACATTCTGAACTATACGATAAATAAGTATTCTTAAAATATTTTTTTTAACAGTTTATTTTTATTTAAATGATTCATATTATAATTTACTTCCACCGTTCAGTAAATTTTTAATTTAAATAGCATAAATATAAAATTTTAATTGAAAATATTCTAAAAACCCCATGTTCAAATCATCTGCATTTTGATTTTTTCTGCTAGGACGTCTTACATCTATTGAAATGAATAATAGTCAAAAGGATCAAGGTCTGCAGAATAAAGTGGATGAAGTAACCAATTCCTTAATTTTATCGATCGCCACATAGTTTACGCACATTGTTCAAGCTGATCACAATTAAAATTTTATAATGCATAATATACAGGTAAAAAAAAAATTACAGGTAGCTTGGTCTTCTGTATAGGTTTTGCTACTTAATTTTTGCATAACCACTTTCTTCTATTACGATTGTTGTCGTACAGCATTATTATATTCGGTTATCAAATGACCAAGTAAGGGTGACTCCACTTTAAGATCCAGAAGTAATATGCGCTGACTTGTTTTCTTTACTCAATTCATGTGAAATCCATACACCTTGTCTCCAAGCCTTCTCAATCTTGCTAGTTTGCTTATGCACTGTTAAATCTGACTGGTGTTTGCTTCTATTTCTGCTACCCAAATATCATCATCGATCTTTGCTAGTCTCCCACATCCAGGACTTTAATCGCTATCGTCATTTTCCGATTTAATTTTTTTAAAACATCTGTGACATTTACAGATATTAAAAAAAATTACCTACCACTTTAGAAATGTTTTAGTGGTCGTAGTTGCTAATTTTTTTAAAGAAATTTATGTAACATAAAATTTTGTATAGATTAAAGTTTTGTATAGTTTGTAAAGATCATTGTCTTTTGGACATTAAGAAAGCTTTTGTCACTGTCTGATAATATGGTTTTGTATATAAAATGCCAAAGTTCCGCTTTTATTAATACACATAATTGACAATTACTGGCGATATATTGGAACAATTGGTCCACGTCTAATACAGTGAAATTTCTTTGTAATGAATACTGAAATAACGAAAATATTCAATTTGTCCCCGAAAAACTTTTATACAAAATGTTTTCATCTTGATTTGACATGGTGCTTCGCTGAACCTCAAGCTTTTTTCATAAAACATTTTTTTAACATATTTTATTGTGTTCATTGTATCCTTAAAAACGGATTAAAAATATATGTCAATCTTGCAAGAGGCTATTGTCATGCTGTAGTAATATGGTAATTAAAAATAAGATTAATTCTTATATATTATTAACTAAGAAAAAAGGGGGATTAAATTTAATTGCAATAAATCACTACTGAGCATCACATATATAGAAAGCTAGAAAAATATGCCAATTAAATACTGCCGAGCATCTTTATTGATCTGCTGTAAGCCTTTGCAATGTGTAGACTGAATTTTCCGTGTTTCTTTAACGTCCCACCAAGATCCTTGGTAAAAAAAGGCATGTCTAGAATATATTCACAGTGGTAGTAGAAATATTTCATCAGCATTGAGGATCTTTAAAATTAAATTTTGGGCCATTGCATGCCACTAAAAGTCAATCAGTTATCTAAAGCTCCCTTCCATAAAGAATCGAGATCCTTTTGCAAGTCGAGGGCATCTAAAATCGACTGCACTCTCTTAGATATTTTCAAGTCGTCTATATATTATTTATTTATTTATTTATTTTATTAATTTATTTAGCTTAATAGCTAATCTTTACATCTAACAAATTTAGTAAACACATATAAAAATATATAAAAAATACATAACAGAAAGAAAAAATAAAAATATACAATAATAAAGTCTTAATATTATAATTTATTTCTATATGTACGAAGGTGTTTTTTTATTCCATTTATGAAACCCATTATATTTTTGCTGTTTCGGATTTCTCTTGGAAGACTATTATATAAATCAAAACCTCCGTACATAATTCCCCTAGCCGTACTCGTTTTCTTATACTTAATTATCTTTAAATTTTCTCTATTTCTAGTATTATATTTATGTACATCTTTATTTCTTATTAAATACTTATTAAAATATTTTGGTAACATATTATTTTCTAACTTATATATAAATATTAAAACATTCATACTCAATATTTCTTGAACATTCAACCATTCTAATCTATCAATCATACTTTTACAATTAGTTAATCTACTTTTATTTAAGATTACTCTCATTGCCCTATTTTGTAATTTTTGCAACATTTGTTTATCTAATTTAGTTAACATATTTAATAGTGTTGCACAAAAATTAAAATGGGGCAATATTATACTATTGTTAATTATTTCTTTTGTATTTATACTTAATATATTTCTTAATCTAGATAATAAACCTATTTTTCTACTATTTTTTTTTAATATGTAATTACAATGTTCTTTAAAATTTAATTTAGTATCAACAATTACTCCTAAATATTTTATATTATCCACTATTTCTATACTAGAGTTATTTATTACTATTTTGGTACTATTATCTAACACATTATTATAATTAATAAACATACATTTAGTTTTATTCTCATTTAATTTAAGTACATTATTCTTTAACCATATTTCTAATATACTTAATTCATTATTTAAATTATTTACAATTTCTTTAATGTTATCACCTATGCAATACATTAATGTGTCATCCGCAAATAGATGAATTTTACATTTTTTTCACGTTATTAACTATATCATTAATATACAAAACAGTACCCTTGTGGTACTCCATAAGACACTAATTTCTCTTCAGAATATACAATATTTATTTGAACTTTTTTTTTTTTTTTTATATAAGTAATTATTAAACCATTTTAAAACTATATCACTTATACCTATACTCTCCAATTTCTTTAACATTATTTTTCTGTCTATTGTTTCGAAGGCTCTCTTGAAATCCAAGAAATATATAATAAAAAAATTACATCAATCAATAAAAAAATACAATTTTATTTCATTTGCTTGTGTTATTCTTAAGTTTTATTTATTAATAACATTTTGAAATACAAACCAATCAAATAAATTTATTTAAAAAAAAATTAATTCATACAAAATTTTATGAAACAGTCGACTTAATTAAAATCATAAATCCCACGTGCATTTCGCACACGAAGTTGAATCGAGTCGATTCACGTCTAGACGCGACTTTAGCTCTCTGAATGAAAATCTTTTCATGCCGAACGAAAATAAATATTACAGAAGCTATTTACTCACACGCGAGTATTAATATCGAATACCTATGTATTTCATATTACAATATGGAAGTGTGGAAAATTGTGAAAAGAGAGTTTCGTACCAGGGGATAAAAGCTAAATTAAATTATTATTTAATGTTGTAATTTGATTCTAAATTTTTTATGGGAAATATTTATTTTAATTCTGCACTTTAAATTATTTAGTTTATGTTACTTAATTATTTATTATTATATTTTGTCTTTATATTGCATATATTTAACAATAAATCTTATCGTTATTACTACGATACTATAATAAATAGTAAATGGCAACATACTTTTTAATCTGATTGATCTCTTAAAGATTTTTAGCAAGATAAATGAAATAAGTCATCTAAAACTATCGTTTCTAAAATTTTCTATTATCACTTTTATTGAAATAAAATAAAGTACAAAGTATAGCTTAATTTTTTTCCAAAGCTTTAAATAATATAGTATAGTTGAAAGGCAAGGTCTCAATAAAATACCGCAAAGAAAAGCAATATTGTAAACGTTGCTAAAATCAATACTCATCGAATAAATTCATATTGTATTATAGACGATATATTTCATACTTATACAAATATGCAGCCACGCTCTCTCTATCTCTCTCTCTCTCTTTCATATACCTTACAGCGAATGAGTATGCATTATCTGATACAAATGACATAATGTTATACCGTCTGTTGTACATATTCTTGTGTAAGAGAGACTTGGAGAACAGGAGGTCTCTTCAGCAAACGACATAATGGATCGGCTTGCATTGTTGTCGGCGAATCGCCGATCCTGGTGGTCCTGGTCATGATGACCTACACGAGTCCACTGTTTTGACCTGGCCGACAAACCGAAGAGCATACAAAAGCAACTTGATGTTCAAATTCGAAATCTAACTTTCAACATAAAAAAATATATCAGATAAATTGTTATAATAATATAAATATTTTAAACACAATTTTAGTATTATCAAAAAAAAATAGAAATACACAAATAATATTAAATTTATAGATTTTCTTTATATTAATTGATAAAATGTAAAACAAACAAATTTTTGACACTAAATTTTTGACTGTGACAGGTTTTCTTTAAAAAAAAATATTGTAACAATCAAATCAGATTTTTAAACATTTTTGATTATTTAATCTAAGTGTAATAAAGACAAACTAAGTCATTACAAATATACAAATATTACATAATCAAGAAAAAAATTAGTTGAAAAATTAAATATTTTACAAATTTAAATTTCCGACATTAAAAAAGATCAAATATTTTTTTTACAGAAAGTAGCTATATGTATAAGTGTGAATTTTCGACCCAAAAATTTTAAAAGTTAAAATAAAAAAAAAATTTATGAGTTAAAAAATCCCTAATATAGATAAAATATGAAAGCTATTAAAAAACGGTGTTCTTATTTTTTTTTTTGAGCGAATATAAAAGTTAAAAATATATGTGAATAATAATATTATACAATAATAAATTGGCATATGTGATATTTACCTTTTCTTTCTTTGTATTCACTATTGAGTGAATAATGCTTCTCCATGCTGTGCATCTAGCGATAAAAGTGCAATAAGATGTTCAAAGAACATTCAATTTTACTCTATAACGTGAAACATTTTAGCTATTTGTCTATAACTATAAAATATAGAACAACTGTCTCGAATCTTGTAAATGGTAATGGTAGTAAATTCATTAAAAAATCAGTATACTCTTAATTTGTAAGTGGTCAGTTTATAGCTTTGGTAAATATTTTTAAACGATTTTTTTCTTTTCTTTGTGATAATCGTCAGTTTTTTTTAATTAAAAGCTCAAAGTTAATTTTGGAAAAACTAATTAAAAAATTACAGAAGACATTTTTATGATATGAAAATTAGGTAAAAGAGGCGCGAGAACAACAAATAAATATTGTCCTGTGTACTTAGGTGTACCTAGGACATAAATTTAAAAATACGTATTTTTTCTCATATTAAATCTCTTTTGAACTATTAAGCTTCATTGGTCCGACGTGTGTAAAAATGTATTATACTTATTAATTAATATGTAAATTTATTGTAATAGTTTTTTAATGTAGTTACTATTAAATAAATTCTTATGTGTTTTAATGATTGTGGAAATTGAAACAGATTTTTATATCATTATCATCAATTTATTTCAACTAGTAACACACGATAATAGGAGAATGACAAAAAAAATATAGTGATTATTCTCGCAACTATTTCAATGCGGTTTTTTCTCGTTCTATTATTTTTTGTACACATGAAAAAAAATGATATTTTTTCACCAACAAACATAATTTTTTAAATATATAGTGAATAAAATAATTTTCTGTATTTTTTTATTAAACCTTTAAATAATATATTCAATAATAAAACATTTTTTTCGTCATTATTGCAATTACTATATAATATAAAAAACAGTTTTAACATATACAATGCTCTCAAACAATAATCATATGACGTGTGAAAGAAACAACGTGGAAAAAGGGTTAAATAAATAAAATTTTACAATAACTTTACATAATAATAAAATACTACAAGCGGCTTCGTTCGACAGATAATAACAGTTATACACGTAAATGTGAAAAACTACTCAATTTGCTTTTTTTATTCAATTTTTCTTCAATTATTTATATTAAACATTATTTTTTTCATCGTCGATTGAGAGTAACTTTTACATTGTTCATTGTTTTAATTCAACTATTTACATCAGTAAATTTTTTGGGTTTTCACTATATAAATTTACAATGCTGTCACAATTCGTACGGTTAAAATACACCAATTTTTAGATTACATCGATACGATTAATGTGTACATTTGTGTGTGTATATGTGTACAATATTAACAATAAACACATACACACTAGTGATCCGTGATTTTATTTATTTACTATTATTTATTTTTTCGTCATAATTATTATTAAAAATTATTGTGTTTTTGTGTTTGTGTTTGTGTTTTATCTTTTCGTTTATCATATCACTACTGTTTTAAAACATACATGTATATGCCATAAATTTACTACAAATACGATAATAATATTAATACAATATACGATACGTATATTTAAATATTTTTTACTTTTATTTCCATTTTATACTGCACTTATTCACGATTGATATACATTTATACATTACACGGATGCAGTTTATATGAAATTGTAATTTAATTTATTGTTATTCAATAATTATTTTATTTTAGTTTTGTTATGCAATTATTATCAATTATTTATTTTATATATGTATATTTATTTATATTATTATGTACAAAATACCGAAGTTATATATATTTTTTAAAAATATTCTTTTTACATTACAACATTACAAATAATAATAATATAAATGATATAAAAAACAAACATGCATATTTATGTATGCGTATACATACAGATTGCCAAAAATATTAATAAAATGTATTTTTGCCAATCTTGTTTATATGTATGTATGTATATATGCATATATGAATTTATTAAAATATTTTTTTCGCATTTGCTATAATACTAAATATATGCGTAGGAATCGTATGCAACGATTACAATACAATAAAAAAGGAACCGTCAAAATTAAAATAATTATTGTAAATTAATACACAATAATAATAATGGTTATTTATCACAATTGCATTTTCTTTCTTCGTTCATATACATCTTCATCTATAATCGTAAATTTATATTTATTAGAGTTTTTTTCGATACCAACAGTCGATTTCGATCAACAAAAATAAAAAAAAAAGCATGATTTATTTTAGTTCTCAAATATTATTATTACTATTATCATTATTGTATTCGGGTAATAATTAATCAATCCAAATTTCGTGGGTACCCTGATGCGATAATTGTTTATTTTTTTATTTTTTTACATACGCTTATTTTTACATGTTCTATTATTATTACTTTTTGTATTTATCGTTACAATAATAATTATTAGATTATTATATAAAAATCACAATGTATAATTATTATTGTCCAACATCGTTTTGCGCTGAATTTTATAATTAAAAATTAATAAATGTATTTTTTAAGGTCGTTGATGTACGGACAATAAATAAACACTTTTTTTATTGATATGATCTGTAAACCAATTGATTTTTATGAAATGTGTGGTTGTACTGTATTTGTGTATTAGAGATACCACTGATTCTCGATATTGATACAGTTTTAAAGCTTAGTTTTCGATTCTCGATTATAACTAACAATTAATATTGAGTTTGATGCAACATATTTAGGGGATGGTAGTCAAAAGAGACGGAATACAAATGTCAATTTTGTATTAAATATAAGTCGCTCAACCAAAATTGATTTAAAATTGAAAGTAATAATAAATGCAACATGGAACTGTACAAGAAATACTAGTTCAAATTTTTGATGAAAGAAGGCAGAACTTTGGCCCTATTATAAATACGCTGTTGCTGCTTTCGTAAAGTAAAACTCCAAGAAAAATATTAAAAAAAGAATCTTATTGACTTGAGTACAATTTATACAAAACTGAAAAAGTTAATCGAAAAAAGATTGCTAGATAGCAAAGACGATGAGTTGGCGTCTTTTGATCAATGACATTGGTGTTAAAACTCAACTGACATTTGGAGAAGTGGATATTGAAAACTTGTAAATCAGACTGCAACTTGATGATTTGTGGATTCCGTGAATACATTCTCGAGAAGACACATCCAGAAATAGTTTTACATTCGCTGCAGACTCTAAGTGAATGCGAGTTTTCGCGGAGGAATCTAATTGCCACTTCAACAAGAACTTCCTTGAAGACTAAGACAATTTTAGTACTTTTGTTTATCAAACTTGTCGAACGACTTCAGATACTTTTCAATCCTTTAAAGTACCTAACCTGTGGTTACTCTGAGGTCGAAAAGATTGGTCAGACGAGAATTTAACAAAACTTTGGAATTAACAATGAACATTTGCCTTAAATAAAATGAACTAAATTCTTGTTAGGAACTGAATATATATTATTTTAAGTAAACGTGAGTTCCTGCATCTTTTTTTACAAAAAAAGCACTGATCGCATATTGGAAGCAAAGACATGTTTAATAATTTAATTTTGCATATAATATTTGTTTATTTGTAAATTTTTAATAGTTTTTATACTTGTTTTAATTTATTCATAAATTATTATTTTGAGTTAAGTAGCATATTCGAACTACTAAATTACTAAATTACCTGATGCATATTTTGAAGATCGACCGAGTGCTTTATCTGAAACATAAATTAATATCGATAGTCGAGAATATGGTATCTTTATTATAATTGTGTTATCGTTGGGTGTTGTTTTAATTCTTCATTATTTAAGTACACTTTTTTATTGATCAAGTATCACTCAATACTAATTGTTTTTTTTTTGGTAGTGTTTTAATTAATTGGTTCGTATGTCTTTTGGATCACAGCTCATGTTCAGCACTGTCCTTAATGCAGCACAGGCCTGGCATGATGTAAAGGCAGTCAGGCCTTGTGGGGCGCCTGTTCCGAGATCGAAGACGTCGAAGAAGATGAAGGA
Source organism: Plectrocnemia conspersa (assembly GCF_051122295.1). Classification (NCBI taxonomy): domain Eukaryota; kingdom Metazoa; phylum Arthropoda; class Insecta; order Trichoptera; family Polycentropodidae; genus Plectrocnemia; species Plectrocnemia conspersa. The sequence goes on along the minus strand of NW_028277170.1, from coordinate 3,769,810 downwards.
GAGGCGCGGGCAGGCGCGGTGGGCGGCAGGCCTAGAGCTCCGCCCAGGACAGACAAGGGCCCCCTTTGGCCACCTAGCCGCGAGTATGTTTCCAGAAGGGCCATGTCAGGGGGCGGAGGTGGCGGCGCATACAGTTGCCTGTACAAATCTGGTCTGTAAGGGTGGGCGGGCGGAAGGCGAGGCGCCGTAGCCGGCGGTCTGTCGCTGTCTTTGCTCGCCATATCCGCCAAGGACCAGATCCTGGGCTTGGTTGGCGGTGGAGGGCGTCTTGCAGGGATATAAGCTGCGGGCGGGTAAGGCTCGGGGGATGCTGGGCCGCTGCCGGCCCAAGAGCCTCCGGCGCCGCCGCCCTCGAGCCGACCCGTCGCTGCAGCCCTGTCTCCGTCTTCGCTTGATCCTGTCACTGAATCTTTGGAATCTGTGGACAAAAATAAGACAATGTTAAACTTTACTGGCTATGTAAATTATTGATATTTTGTTGTTTAGCGATTAAATATGAGGAAGCCTAACTTCAGTGTAACTCAATCTTTTTACACTTTAATACATTTTATGGAACATTTACGCAAAAATAAAAATAGTACGATTTTAATTTTTCCTGCAATTTAAACAGTCATAAAATACATCTGAAAAAATGTGAAGCATAAAAACTTTAGCGGAAGCCAGCAAAATGTGTGACGCGAATTATATTTTTGTGTTCAGATCACGTCGGTGGTTCACCACTTGTGGTGGAAGCCAGAAAATGAAGCGAATGCTCCAAAAATACTACTACGGTAGTAGTAGCGACTTTTTTTTTTGCTTAATTACTTCATATTTATAGTGAATATTTAATTCAATACACTTAAATACAATTTGATTAATTTGTAATATGTGTCTACAATAATTTATTTATGCGAATTTATTTTTAAGAAAATAATGTATAATTAATTTGTTGATTTTAAAATTTTATTAAAAAAAATTGAAGTCAATCAGTAAATATATTTTTTATCATTAGAAATTTTAAATTTTTAATGATGTAATAATTTTTAAAAATGAATACAAATATGCTGCTGCTACTTTGCTATCATACAAAATTGTATATCCGTTGCTTTAACGTTGTTTCGGAGAGAGAAAAGATGTTAAATTCACATCCATTTGTAACTGAGAAATAAATATTATATTTTCAGTGATATCCAAAACTAAGACAGTGGTTTTATTTTGTTCACAGGAAGATTGTCAAATGAACACCACACAAAAAATGGTCACAAATCGATGGCTCACAAGGCGATAACTCATACGAATATTGCTCAAGCGGAACATCGCTCACACAGTTTAAGAAAAGGTTAGTCTTTTAATTTGTATATTAACAAGACATAAATTAATAAAATCAATTGATTGAAATAAAATATTAATTAATAGTATTACGCTATTTTTTAATAAATTTTATTTTTGTCATGTCCCCAAAGTGATATCAGAAGACAAATCGATTTGAGTTCATTTCTCTCGAATATGTGCGTATAAAGAGATTACTATTTTATATATTGCCACTATGGATAGGATGTAATTAAAGCCCTTTGATATACTACTAAGCAACTATGTTAAAAAATAAATAGTTTACGTTAGCAGCGTTTTAAAAAAATGTTCCAAAAGTGGAAAGTGTGTTTTTTTTGTGCGCGATTTTTGTATCACAAAAGGTTTTTTTAAACTCGTCCATTTTATTTCTCAATGTAAAAATATTTGTTGCAATCTCTAGAGAAAAATAGCTAGTTCAATAAGAAGACTTGTCTAGCATATTTGTAAGTTTAGCGATCCATTTATCATTTATTGAAGGTTTTGCTGTTTCAAAAACATTTTTATTTCTACTCAGTTTAATAAATTGTTTGAAAATCTTTTCTCTGGATAGCAAGCGCACTTTTTCGTGTAGAAGGAGATGTTAATGTTGTGAATCCAGAGTTCATGGCACTGTGAATTTCGATTCTGATCTTAACGTCCTTCATCATCGCATTTAATTAGAAAAAGAGCTAAGTGCTCTCTGTGGATCATACAGTGAGTAGACAATATTTCTGGATGAGCAACAGCCTTTATTTTTGCAACTCGCACAAGTGTTTATGTAATTAAACATTTCTGGAAATTCCTCATAGGCATCGTAGACAACCCTTCGGTGCTCGAGCAGCTCCAAATGTGCGCTCTGAAAAGTGGTTATAGTTCTCGGTCACGTCCACTGTTCTTGATTGTTAAGTCTAGAACTGGAGCACTTGCCAACTCTTCTCTGGTAAAGGCCGTTTATCTGTTCAATACTGTGCATAGATATATTGACATTTTCTTCTGCACATATGGGATTTTGGTTCAATTCATGTGGGACAATGCACACATGTTGAGGTGATTTGTGTCTGTTATTTATCTTATTTTCGTGTTTTTACTTATATGTGTATGTGTGTATAGTGCATACGTTCGAAATTGAATTAAAAATTAGAATGTGTTATATTTTTATTATAAATTACTGTCATGTTGTGGTATTTTGTAATCAATAAAACAATTCCTGTAATATTCTGTTGGTATTTTAAATAATATTATATTAAATAGATATTTAACCTGGAGAGTGATACCAAAACTGCTCTCATGTTTTTGAGTTAAATATGTATATAAATAAACAAAATAAGTAAGAAAGTGATATTTTACACTTTCCTCAACAAATAAAATTAAAAAAATTAAAATTAATTGCACTTGTAATTTCACATGGTCACCCTATTATATTTTTTCAGCAATACTGTGACTGTAGGTATGCATACGTATATATTTTTAAATTTTAATATATTTTATACTTTTGGCAATCGTGACTCATTACGCTAACTTGTCATTTCACGATGATCATAATTTTATTAAATACATATCCAACAGCTTTTTTTTTATTTTTATACCTATTCTTTGAATCGGTTCCGAAAGAAACCTTTTAGTCTATTGCAAGTTTCAAGGTTGATATTACCCGTACGAAATTTCTCTCACTAACAATACCCTCGCTAGATCGCAATATTGATATTTCTCGTAGCCTGCGCCGTATTGTATTTCAGTTTAAACTTGAAAAAATGATTTTTAAATATTTTATCGACCACAAAAAAATCAAGTCTGACAATTTTGGACAAAATAAAAATCGGCTAATTGCTTTTAAACGAAATAATACTATTATATATTACTTAAATTGACGGTTTTAATTTTTATTAATTAATAATGTTTTATAAAAAACCTAATTGCATTTATGTTATTTATCTGATTGAGATTACTTTAAACGTTTAATATAATTAATAAAGAATTAATTTTGATCATTATGAGAACTGTCCTTATTTTTTTACACAAGGTGTTGTGTCTTAGAAATTGTATTTTCAAGCATCAACAGATGATGTAAACTTCATATAGGCTTTGAATAAATTACTGTACCATATTATGTCAGCTAATGTTTTAAAATAGTACAACACGATACATCATTTAATTTATTATTTTCTTAGTAAAAAAAATAGTTACCTAATACGTCTTTTCCGTCCGTGCTTTTGTGATCGTCATCATCATTATTATTGTCATCATCTTCCACTCTATTCCTAGGCTCCCACGTCATCTTGTTCTCTTTCTTTAGCCTTCTTCTGGCATTAGCAAACCACGTAGACACTTGCGTCAGGGTCATCTTGGTGATAATGGCCAGCATTATCTTCTCTCCTTTGGTTGGATAGGGATTCTTCTTATGCTCGTTCAGCCACGCCTTGAGCGTACTCGTCGTTTCCCTAGTAGCGTTTTTCCTTCTCGCGCCGTTCAAGTCCATTCCATACCTGATAACAAGAATAAATTCCATTTTAAACAACATTGATCAGATTTATAACATAATAATGTGTAGAAAAACAAATAAAGTCATTAAAAACAAAGACGAATCATTATTTGATTTCCGATCGCAGGAGAGCGAAAAGAACGAGCGGCTTTATTGCGAAGCAATTTCCGGACGGTGGTGGTGGGAGGAGGAGGAGTTTGAAGCGACCCCAGGCACTTTCTCGTGTTTCCCGGCTCTCATTACAGAGGGTTGGCCACTTAGATTTTATCATCGGCTTATGGAGGACCCTTCCTTTTTAAAGAGGTCATAATTTTGCCGTGTCCGATCCACCTTCGAAGAGAGCAATCCCGGGGCATCTGCCTCGAAATGTGCCACCGCTATCAAACTCCAGGATCGGACACACGGTATTTAAGAAGTGACCCAGCTACGTGTCAAATAAGATTATTAGAAATTTTATTGAATGTAAATAAGTGATACAAGTCCATATTAATTTAGATAATTTCTCATGCTAAGGATTTTTTTCACTGTATCCGTATTCTAATTTACTAAGCAGTATTACACTTATATAAAAACGATGTGTGACTTATTTTGCATCATATCTTTTGGAATTTGTGTAGCTTTAATAAAAATATTTATCAATTAAATAAAGTAAATAAAATAATGGTAAATGATAAATAGTTAATTTAAGACAGTTTCATATATTTTATTGATATAAAAATTAATATTTAATTGTTTAAGTGATTTTATGCGTGTCCTGTAGGTATGTATGTAGGTGAGGGTAAAATGATCCGATGAAAATAAGAGTGGAATTGATTCTTAAAGTTTGTTACGGCCCACGGACATCTGTTGTCGCTGGGGAAGTAGGTAATCTCCACAGTACTGGGGTGAACGGCCATCACTGGTTTGGTTTATTGTCGTACTTTATGGCGTTTAAAGTGTTAATGCGCGTTCATACCTGTTTTATAAACCATTAACAATGCACCGCGAGATGAACGAAAGACAATGAAACTTCATTGACTAAAAAACGTATAATGGACCATACTTTTCTGTTCTTTCTAAATATTGAATCTCTTCTTAATTATTTTTACATAATAGATCTTTTGTCAAGTATTACTAGTCTATGGCACGAGAACTTTATCATTTATTTATTATTATAATGCAGGGTCTTCAAAGAAAATATTTCATTAAAATATTGAAGTTTAACCATATGGACGCGCGGCCTGTAGTGTTAAAAAATATTTAAGCATATTTCTTAAAAAAATCGTAATAAATAAACCAGTAAGGATTGTATAATAAAAATGTATAAATAAAAACATACTCATTTTCAATACTTTTTAATACAAAATGGCCAGAACTTACTGTGTAATTTTGGCATTTTGGATTCACATATGGTATTAAAAATTCGTTGTTATATTTTACTGCCCATTTTAAAATATATGCCTAATCAGCATATCATAATATTATTCTTTTCTTTAATAAGATGTTGATACGTGTCGACAATTCTTGTTTAAGAGCATGCAAAAAATAATAATTGACATCCCCTTTTTGCATAACAGAAAAACGACCCCGTATACATAATGTAATATATATTTGAGTGCATTTTCACTTTTCAATCCGATAGAGCCACTCTTTAAATACACAGTCCCGGAAAATCTTATTAAAATAACGACCGGCGGAAAAAAGTGTATCGGTGTATAAAACTGCGAACAGGAGCAGGGTGGAATCGGGGATGAAATTTAATTTCAATCTGGTCGATTCAGCAGTTTAACTACTTTTGTTGGAGAAGTTTAATCTTTGATAAGAAAGAGAGTCCCCCGGACGACCAGCGACTTCTAAATGTTTCAAATCTTTTAATTAAATGCAAACGCGCCGGCGAAGCAAGATTTTTTATCGGCTATAAAAATATAAAATATAAAAAAATAAACTACCCTATCTGCTGCAGCGCTAATGGACGCCGCGGTACGAAGACATGGGGATTTTTTTATGTCGTTTGATATAGCAATGTGTATCCATTTATCCACCCTTTTAAGGGTTAATTATTCAATCCGCCGCCGTGGAGATTTAGCCATCAGAAGGGTGACCATTTTAATATTAAACTACCAATTATCACAGTATGTGGCAATTTAATGTCTTAAAAAAATTAAATAATTAATATTTATATACGTTTATTAAGCAATAGAATGTGAAAGACTACTATATTATATTTTAATATCAATATATTAAAAATAGTTTTATAATTCATGCAAAAATCACTCTTTTTTAACATTATTTAGTTTAGTTTATTGCGTATATTTATATAATTCAATTTTTGTATGGAATAACGCATATCTCAAATAAATAATATATTAATGCATAATATATTAAAAATATAGAAATATATTTTATACAACTAGGGAAAAAAAAATTTTTTTTTAAAAATCACTATTTTGTAAAAAAAATTTTAAATTCAATAACTGGTTTTCGATACTATTATTTTTAATAATAATTATTTAGATAATAAAGAATTAGGAAAATTCATATATTATTTCAACATTTAATTAAAATATTTGCTTTGGAATATTTTTTACTGCAATTAACTCGCAATACCTAATACATAATCTTTTTAGAATTTTACGTTATTTTTTAAGGGTGTATCAGTTTTTTTTTTATTAAATATGTATTAGCTAAATCGCAATGAATTAAGGTGATATACGAAAACCTAATTTTAATAAAGTCTCAAGAATGTCTGAATTATATAAAAGGTAGGAATATTAAAAAAATATTTTATCAATAAAATATTGGGTTCAGTGAATACAGGCATTTAAATTATCTATATTTCTTAACTTAAAATAGGATTTAGTTACTGCTTCTCTATGTTAGCTTGTGATGCAAAACCAATTCTTAATTTTTTACATTACAATCGTGAAATTTTGTTTACCGCTTTATATTTTTTAATGCATACTTTGTCAAAATGCGATATTATAAGAACCAAATAAAAACATATTTATCACCTTTTATTAAAGAATATTTAACTAAAAGGTGATGATCGGGATTCAGAGTAAAACATTCTACTGAGAATGCATTGAAAGTAGTAAAAAATGATTGTTAGTCAAGGATACGAATAGAATCATTGGAGCATTTTTCTTGAATTACAAGAGAGCTTTCGAAACAATAGACTATATATATAAGTGAAATAATTTTAAGATAGTTTAATAATTATTTAAAAAAGAAATCAAAAATTTAAAATAAATTATGCATATTTCAAAGAAAAAATAATATCTCACGGTGTACCACAGGGGTCTAAATTAGGACCATTGCTCTTTATTGTTATTATAGTTAATAATGTAAAAAAGTGTAAAATACATCTGATTGCAAACGATACATAAACATATAAGTAGTAATGTTAAAGAAGTTGTAGATAATTTAAATATTGATTCAAGTATAATACAGATATGATTAAAAAATAATATACAGTTTATTAATTATAAAAATATGTTAAATAATAACATAAAAATAGTAATAGATAATTAAACATAGAAATAGTTGATAATATAAATTATTTACGAGTAATTATTGATAAAAAAATCAATTTTTAAATATATTGTAATAAAATAGTAGAAAAATAGGTATATTATTCAGAATAAAAAATATTTTAAGTATAAACACAAAAAAAATACAATATTGCCCCCATTTTAATTATTGTGTACAATAAATTATATATAAGGCAATGAGAGTAATCTTAAATAAAAATATGATTGATAGAGTAGAATGGCTTAATGTTAAAGAAATATTGATGTTGAATGTTTTAGTATTGATATATAAGCTAGAAAATAATATGTTACCAGAGTGTTTTTATAAGTATTAAATAAAAAATAAAGTTAAAAAACATAGATTTATTATTAGAAATAGAGGTATAAAATGACAAGTACATCCAGGTGTATAATAATATTTCTAGGTTTCCTAAATGAAATAAATAAATTCCTTCGTGCATTAAGAGATACATTAAATTATTAAGTCAGTTTTAATTTTTTTGTGTATGTATGTGTTTATAATAAAAATTAGCTATATTAAGTTTAATAAATAAATAAAACTACACTGTGACTAAGAATGTAATTCAATTATTTTAATAAAGCAGATAATGTGGAATATATTTAAGAAACTATAAATCAACTCAAAATTAATTTTTTTAAATATATTTCTTTAATATATGAGAAAACTATAAAAATACAAAAAAAAGTTTTTGCTTCTCTGAAAATAAATAATTTATCGTCAATGTATGTTAATTTATTTATTTTTTCTGAAAATAAACATTAATTTGAATAATGACTAGAACCAAAATATATTGTAATACATTTGTAACTGCAATAATATTTTAAAGACTATTTCTTTTATACAGAAATAAATATTTTTTTTTTTATTTATTTTGCATTCATTAAATATTAAATAATTTCTTAACAAGTGTCGTTTTTTTTATTTAAGCAAAAAATCAATTTAACGTTAGATGATTTAAAAAAAATATGCCAAAAATTTTAACTACATCTGATTTATTTTTTACACAAAATAACTTTTTTTACAGTGGGCCCATGTTTTGAGCTAGGTTTTGCCTCTTGAGCTTATGATAACCACTGTCTTCTACGATTGTTGTCCTACAACACCCACTTCTCATCTCTGGTTGTCAAGATTCGAAAGCTCTTGGAATATACATAGATATGAGCCGACTTTTCTTCGCCCAATTCAACCCAAGCTATCCCAATATTTTTAATGTCTATGTCAATTGAATCGGAATAATTTAGTTAAGCGCTCAGTTTAAGTAAGATTTGCTTCCATTTTTGCAGTAAGGATATAATCGTCTCTTTCTTAGTCTACCACATCTAAAAATATTCATAATATCGATTTTTTAAAACCATATTTAATATTAACGAATATATAACGAATCATCTACTATTTAATTAATGTACATATTGAAAAACACCTTATTTTAATCTGCTTAAAATGTCCAAAAATAATCAAAACCAAATTCAAGCTATTGAATACTCAAATTATTTCTTTGGCTACTCACAATATAAGCGAGCTAAAACCCACCGTTTTAGACATACACAATCTGTACAACCCCTGTCCATAATTTTCAGTTAGTACGACAAGCACAATTCAGCTGGGTTTAAAACTAGCCCATGCCCAGTTTTCAGTAACAAAAAAATACTTAACACACAAACACACACATTCACCTCGTTATTTATTTTCGTGTTTCCGACTAGCATTCCATTAAGGCATTATATACGTCCACCTGATTGTGACACGTGTGACGAGGAAACGCCCGTGACGAAAAAATATTAAAAAATTCAAATGATACGTACATAGGTGCACACATATGTACATTCGCTACAGAATATGTGTGGAAAAAAGCGCGAAAATTCGTGAAGCACTTGTAACGCGTTAATAATAATGGCTCACTTTACTGTCTGACAAGGATCACACGCAGTTTTTGAGCGTTACACTGTCCTGTCCTGTGCTCTCTTTCCGTTCCATATACTACCCCATACCTCATGCCGTCAGCCTCCATACGTACTTCCCTCGCGTATAATACCCACCTCCCGGTTTACATGTGTATGGAGAGTCGCCGTGCTTGGCATGGACTCTGAAATGTACGTAATATAACGCAATCGTGCAATTGTCTCATAAAAATGTATAAACATTGTAAAGAACGCGATTTCTAGAATAAATTTAAACGAATTTTTTTTTACATCAGGTGTGTCGCACCTTTTAGATTTTCAAGGACGCATCGCCCGACATTGAACATTTAAATTGTAACTCAAATTTTATTGGGTGAATTATATTTTGACTTTTCGAGCACTAACTTATTTTTAATAATGTGAACACTGAGCTTGTTTTTTCGACATGAGTGCATCAATATCTGTATTAATTTAACTTTTTGTATGCTTCATATAGAAAATAAATTAACGTAATCTTGTTAATGAATGTTGGGTATTTCTAATTATAAAATAATAAACTTATAAACTGTAAAAAGACACTTGAATAAATATTTTTTTTAAATTACATAATATCTGATTTAAATTCTATACATCATATCTGCAAGTTTGCAACCAACGTTTCAATATCAACTGAGAATAGAGTAATAAATGTACTGAAATACAGTTGCTGTTTTCTGAAATTTTAAAATCCAAAACAAATTCTGTGAATTTAGATCATAGTAGATACCGCCATAGAGGCATTTTTTGTTTAGAACAAGTGTCTCATTGTCTCGCATTTTGAAACAAAATAAAGGCGCGTATAGAACTGTAGATTTTTTTAATATACAAATTGTTTCATTTTATGATTTTTTTTTAATTTTTAGAAATTTTAAAATCCATTCCAAAATCATGTAATAATAAAGAAAATATAGCCTCATATTTTTTACTGTTTAAGTGGCTTTGTTTAGACAGTGTTTTAAATAAATTGTGTTATTATTTCTATATAAGAAAATTTTTGGTTTAAATTAAAATATTGACACCGTATAAAACATTCAATTCATTAACTGATTTTCATACTAGAGATGTATGTTGAATCAGTCATTTTTAAATTCAAGTGCAGGTTTTTCTTTTGAGTTTATGATTTAATAATTTTACTGCAGTTACAGTACGCAGTACTGAATCGAATGAATTAATATATTGGTATTTTTTTTCTAGGTTTTTAGCAATAATTATTTATACGACTAATAAGTGCAAAATATCAATTTATTTCATTAAAAAAATTTTAGTTAATAATATTTATTTTAATCAGTTTAATAATCGTTAAACTTTTTGCGTTTTATAAATTATGCATAAAACAATGCTGTGCATTATTGATCATTAAGGGCTTTGAAAGGAAAATGATTTATTTATTTTTACCTACTTTTCATTAGTGACGGCATTTAAACTTATTCAAATCAACAGGATTAAGATCAGCTGCAATTGAATTATTTAGCAAAACTGATGAAACATCAATTTTGCTAAATTAATAATGCTTGGAACGAATTTGATATAGATACATAAAGATCAGATCCGTATCGGCATAAATATAAATAGCTATAAATAAATTAACAGCGATCGAAATCTAAAATAAATTACACTGAATGACATAAAATCTTTGCGTCTTAAAACAACAAATTGCAACGCACACCTGTTCTTTTTTAGATAAAAATTAAAAGATTATAAAAAGTGGGCCTTTCAAATATTTTCTTTCATTCAACAAATAAATTCTGTGAATTTTGGTCATAGTAGAAACCACCGATAAATGTTTTTCAAATTCGTAAAAGCATTTTTTGTTTTGTTTATTTCGAAACAAAATAAAGGCGCATAAAATACCATGGATTTTAGAGCGATACTAGTCACTCGAATATATTAAAAAATAAGAGAACTGTTTTCTTTATGTACACAAATTGTTTTATTATAAGATTTTTTCACATTTCTCAATTATTTAAATATAAAATCAGGCGAATAATTAAAATAATCGAATATTCGATTGAGAAGCGTAGATTTAATGTCATAAATACACACTATGGTTCATCATCATATTATGTACATTAAAATAATTCTAAATTGTCAGTGAACTTATTAGACAATTACCTTACGATGCTGTTATGAAACAAATTTGTCTGAGAAAATGCGTCGTCAATTTTTGACTGTAAAATGCAAACTACATGTATTTTAAATTTATTTTTGGCAAATTTACATTCGCAGCAATATTATCAAAATATTAACTAAGCTAAAAAGAAAAAAATAACTAATTAGAATAATTTCAATTACAAACCAACTTCTTTAAAAAAGATATAATGTTGATTCGGATATTATTAGGCATATGCTAAACTACGTATCTCTCTTGAAAACGTTTGTACCCTTGATTAACCTTAATTTTGGGCAAAAATTTTAATGCAAGATCTTCGTGAAACGTGATAATATCCATCAAATATAATTTCCATGAACATCATAAATATTTACGTGATAAAAAAACTTAGTTATTTTTGTATCACATGCGGAATACGTATCCAAGTTTCACTTATGAGATAGAAGCTTTAATTTAGTGTTTCATTGAATCGCTTCTCTTGCCTTTCAAATGCAGTATTATTGTAGAATTGTATATTTTCGACTAGTAAAAATATAAAATAAAATACATGTTTTTTTATTAAATTTTTATAAAGGCGCACGTATTATAACGCGAATTCGCGATTCATATATAAATCTTTATATACGAATAAGCCCGAGTGTGTTTGACGGGGGTTAACGGCAGAGTGGCGGGGTGTGCGGGGGGATACTGTTACTGTCTGAAAATATTAAATTCACCAACAGTTAAATGTATCGTGTCGTTTTCGTCAGTCTTTTGTATGCAACGGCGCGGGAGAGACAGACAGGTTTGTCGGTGGTGTGGGTGAGAGATCGCAGGTGGGCACGGTGCAGAGTGGTGTGGGTTAAAGAGGGTGTTTCGGATTTTTCAACATCCCTCCCACGAAAGCTCCTCATCGGCAAATGGCGTTCGCGGCACGCCAGTTTTAAAATTCACCGTGGCGGACAGGGGGAGAGGTCGCGGACCACCCGCACCTCTCGCCAGGGGAGACCGGGGGTGGTCGGGCGAAGCCTCGCGCGAAAATCCCCCAATCCCGACGCGCTGGGAGGAAAACCTCAAAATTTAACTGCCGCTACGCCTTGCCTTTCCTAAGACCAAATCGGTTCTTATTGGTCGTTCGGTCAAGCGATCGTTTAGCGCGATTGTATTTTTAACCCTCGCCACTTGAGTACTATTCCAAGGATTCACGTTAATGTAAATATAAGATTTTAAACTATATATTTAATCAATGAGATATCTTGTTCAGCAGTAACAGCCATTTACAACAACTTTAAATGGGTTAAAATCAACGTGAACAAATCCATATGTAGTAGTGTTTTAATTGGTATAAATTCGTAACTTAATTTATATTATGTATTACTATATAAAAAATATCTAAAATAAATAACATTTTTATTGCACTTACTTATGAAAAATATTATTTACAAATATAAACCCTTCAACTAGTGATATTTTTATAGTAAAAAAAAATATTAAAGGGTAAATTTTACTTAATTTAATAAGGGAACAAAAATAAAAAAATATAGGTAGAAAAACTATTTTAGCATAAACATATGTTGCAAAAATGCAATATTATAAAAATAAGAAATTTATAAAGCCATATAAAAAAACATTTGCAACATTATGGAACAAACAGTAAAGTTAAAAAATATTTGTTATATACATATAGTTGCTAAATTATTTGCAACTACGTTCATCTAATGATTATACAAAATAGTTATAATAATACAATGTTTTCTCTCCCAAGATTCTATCATTTATTACAGTATTTATTTTAAAGAAATATAAGCTTCTTCGAAAAAAAAATATAATCCTTTAATACATAGCTTTCAACGAAAATATATTAATTTCCTACCAATGTTTACAAAATAATTACTTTACAATACATTCTTAGAACAACTAGATTATAAAGATTTGAAATCAGCTCAAAATAAAAATTTGCTTACTTTAATTTATTTTTATTAAACTTAAAAACCATAAAATCTGTGTTATATAGCTAATAGAAAGAGTGATGTAAATATATTTTTGCAGTATTTATTTAAATTTAGTTATAATTACGCATGCCATGTGAATATGTAAATTATCTTAAAATTACAAACACCGACATTTTTAAACTACACTCTTATTAATCCATAAATGTTTAGCTTAAAAAAATATACTGTAGACTTCATCGATTTATTGTACAACACAAAAGTCAATAGAGACAAACTTGATAATACCTTATTAAAACAAATGAATATTAAGCGCAAAATTTAGCTGTAAATAAATTAGAAGTTAAATTTATGTTTAATTATTAAAAAAAGCTGTGTAATATTTTGCTAAAAAAATTAGTGTAATATAAATATATTTTTGCAGTATTTAGTTAAATTCAGTTTTAATTACGCGTGCCACTTGAATTTGTAATAAAACTTAAAATTATAAATATGTTTTTTAACTACACTGATTAATCTATGAATATTTAGCTTAAAACAAAATTATACTAATGACTTAAAAATATACTAAGAGACTTTAAACATTCAGATTGTAGAGCGCAAAACATACCTATTAATCAGTGAACTAAGTTTAATTTACTTTTAATTAAAAAAATACCATAAGCTCTGTAATATTTTGCTAATGATATATGTTTGTAGTATATAATTATATTTAGTTATAATTACGCATGCAATGTGAATATATGAATTATCTTAAAACAACAAACAATGATATATTTTAACTACACTCATATTAATCCACGAATGTTTAGCTTAAAACAAAAATCACTCAGTCAATAGAGGCATATTTTTAAAACAAGCAATAGAGTACAAAACTAAGCTTTAAATCAGTTAAAATTAACAAAAATACTTACAAATATATTTTTTTATATAAATATATTTTTCAGTATATAATTTAATTAATTTATAATTATGCGTATATATCAATTATATTAAAACTATAAACACCTATTTCATAATTTATCTTTCACTCAAAATTCCAGTCTTAAGTCGCTAGAGGCTAACTTAGAACAACTAGCTTATAAACGCTCTAATCAATGGATTATGTTTATCATGTAAAAAAAGATTTTAATGAGCAATTTTTAAGTAATATATATAAATGAAATTTTACATTTACTTATAAAAGTTCGGTGTTGCATGTTTCATTCTATTACTAAAATATGGATTTTTCGATTTACTTCAATCAGTTTCAACATTCGATTGTGACAGGAATTGAGAGATGTTTGATCATTTTTATGAATATGTTAATAATTCAATAGAATACATTGTATTTGATCAACTGTTGATATATACCACGTAAAAAATCCAAACCCGGATGACATCGAGTACATGTATATTTTTTTTAATAATGCATATTTGATAGGAAAATTTTCAACATTGTATGGCTTATCAATTATTCTATACTTGTTCCATATGTGCATTTACTATTGCTCGCATAAACATTTAAACGCATTTATTTTTCAAAAGCTTTTTACTACAGTTTTTACCGATACGTTTTCAATATTTATTTCCATTAGTGATTGAAGCGCGAATGTGGTTATATGGTTACATTTTTAAAAACCCAAACTCTTCGCACATTTTATGAATGAATGAAATTCTCACTCAGCAAATTATTTTTGCACTGTGTCGAATGAATCTTATCGTTATGATAATATTATTAGAGAAACTACTTTATGCTAAAAAGTAGTTAATCAAACAAAAGTGTGCATTAGTTCATGTTTATCTGGATTACGTAAAGTATGGCGAAAGATATGGGGCGATACAAATATTCTGTAAGCAAAAAAGGAGGAACAAACTTTCACCATTATTTTTATATTAATATTGATATATTAGAAGATGTGAGCTATTAGAAAAATCAAATCAAGATTGATTTAATTTTCGCAATAAGAAAATGAAAATGATTCAGATATATCGTGGAAGGAACTATTCGATCATTTATATATTATGTATATAGCTATGCATGTACAAGATTTTTTGATTGCCATATGGCACGTATAGTATGAGAGTTTTCAAAATTTCCTCCCTAGTCCGTGTGTCCTTTAACGTGCCGCGGACCAAGAGGATTTTCCGGACGCGGGTTGCATTAACCATGCAACTGGATAATTGAAACGCGCTCGGCCGTTAACAATCTGGCGGGTGAGTTGCCCTCGTCATGCAAAAGCTTTTTCCATTTACATACATATGTATATGTATATGTATGTATATAAACGGTGCACACGTGTACGCCACATAAAAAATACATATAAAACATTTTTTTTTAAATGGATCGAATGCTTTGTCAATGACTATGAGAAACGATACAATGCTCTTACATAAGTACTACTTATACTTATTAAAATATTGAACTAATAAAATTCTTAAAGTTTCATTTTATATAATACTAATAAAGATCTGAGATGTTATACTTGTTTTTATATCATTAAGAAATGTATATGTTAATTTCTGTACGATTTTAGCATTTGAGTGCTACATTTCGCAGACACGCGTTAGATGTAAGTGCTACAGTAATTTTAATACTACATTTTTATTTTATTATTTGTAAATTATAATCATTTCAAGCATATTTTTGCGATAATAACTTTAATAGCAAATGAAATCAAAGATTGTGAAAATATAAATACAATAACAATTTAAGCGTATTAATTTTGCGTTGTTTCAATAACTAATTCCTAATGTTTGTTAAAATTTTGCTATGCCGCAAAAGTCTAATGTTTTATGTATAAATAGTATTTAAACTTAAAATTTGTAGATATATATAATAAAAATGAATATTAGAAAATCGAAACGTTTGTATATGTTTTGTAGGAAGCGGCGCTTCCACAGCTTCTATGGACGCGCCGTCAATGGTAGATAATATGTATGTATTGTACATACGATATGGATATATAAGGGGTTGAAAACGTGACATTAACGACCGCCAACGATGTCGTTATGCCGCAAACTGTTAACGGGGCGGTTTCGTTAAGCGGCCGCACCTGGCCGCTGGCGCTCGTTACACAGCTCGCACCAATAAAATATGGTGGTCGCTCGGATGTACCGAAACCCGTCATACTGGCTGCGAGGCAATAATTGAACCAGCGTTGAAATCGAAATAGGTTATTTTTTATATATGATCACTGTAGCTCGGTCGACCGTGTCCGCTTTTAACAAAATGTCAATATCGGATTTCAAAAGTACACGGATGACAAAATGGAGACAGTGGTTTTTTGTTGTTTGTTTTTTTTTTACTTTGCTACGTTCTTCGCGCAGCACCCATGAGGATTTTGTTTCACGTCACTTTGAATAAAACGCAAAGATTCCCAGGTGAAATAGGAGAAAGGTTCAATTCTATTTATTAATGTCACTCCTTCGGTCGCGACTGTCGTCGGGGTTATGCTTTTTTGTACATACTGTAAAATTTATGTGTTTTATATACAAGGCACAGATAATATTAAGAATCAATTCAATAAAAGTACGGTTTCAGATATTCGCATAAAAAAAATATTAATAATAATTACATAAAAACAAGGTTTGAGACTGACTCTAAGCTCATCAAGGTTTATTAAATATGATTATATAATATATTACAATCAACAGCACAATAATATTATATGTATTATTGGGCTGTTATAATACTTTTATTTTTAAAAATAAAATAAAAAATCATGGTCAGTTGCATTTTAATAAATCAAATATATATTAATAGACAATTATATATTGTTTGAGTACAACGTTATATTTTTGGAAAAATGTATGCTTTAAAATAATTCATTGGGTTATACAATATTTAAAAAAAAAAATTTTTTTGCTCTTATTTTATATAGTATATTACTATAGTTTTTTCTGTTGTAAAAGTCGCATTTTCATGATAATAAAAGAGTATAAAAAGCAGTGATACTTAATGTATTATATATGCAACTTTTTATGTTATGTTTCAATAGCTGCTTTTATTTGTTTTATTCTCATTTATATCATTGTTGTGAATTATTATTAACTATTAATTCTAGGTTATATTTCTTAAAAAAATTTTTTACATATGTTATTATTTATTTGGTTTTGATAGTTTGTTGGTTTATTTAATGTTACCAATAATACGTAATGTATTTGTAACTTTTTAAAGCAATGTTTCGAGTTTTACATAATATTTTCAGTATGAGAATAGCTAAAATTGATGTATTATTTATTGCGTTTTAATATATTTTTTAATAATATATTATTATTCTAATTTTTAATTTAATAATAATATAAAGCAAATTTTTTAATTTTACGTAATATTTTTTTTATTGAAATAGCTACAAAAAAAATATTTAAATATGTGTGTCCATAGTTATATTTTAATTTGTATGATTGTAAAAAACTTACTGTTTCTAATAATGCAATAGATTGATTGTAACAATATGTTAAAGCTATATTTCGAATTCTATGTAATAGCTACAATTTTTTTTGTATACGATTTGCGTTTATGCTATATTTTATTTTTATGATTCCAAAAGATTCATCTTTACAATTATACCTAATGCATGTGTAACTGTATAAATGTAATTAACAGATCCGTAAAGAAGTTTTTGTCAACTTTTTCTTTAGCCTAATAATCTAGAATATAGACTAAAACAATAATTTTAAAAAACTGAAACTTATGTAGAACTAGATAATAAGTATTGAAAAAATCTATTATAACCAAAAAATTATTGGCAAATAAATACCGCGGTAAACTTCAATTTTTTATGTAAAGTTATTAATCGATTATTAAGTAATATTTATAAGTTTTTAAATTGCTACAATTTTTTATGTATATTATTATTTACTGTCTTTTAATATATATTTTTTCATAATAAATTATTATTTTTAAAATTGTATTAGATTTTTTTTAGCAGTAATACGTAACGTATTTTTAACTTAATGAAGCAAATTTTCGAATATTACGTAATATTTGTTAGTATTAAAATAGATGCAAAAAAAATATTTAAAAAATAATGTGTTTCCATAGTTATTTTTTCAAGTTAAATTTTTATGATATAATGTAATAAATTAACTGTCTGTATTTTTTTTATTGTAATATATTGTAATAAATATACGTTTTTAAGCTATGTTTCGAATTCTATGAAATATTTTTTAGTACTGTAATAGCTACAATTTATTTTGTATACGAGTTGTGTTAACGTGATATTTTTATTTTTATTATAATATTCTAGACTAAGATAATAATTTTAAGATTCCTAAAATGTTGTGGATTATGATTCTTAGTATTAAAAAATGTATTACGCCTAAAAATAATAATTTATAAAAAAAAGCTATAAAAATGTTATTAAAACTATATGTTTCCATAATTTTTTTTTGTGATTGTAATTGAATAACATTTTAAAGCTATGTTACAAATTCTATGAAATATTTTTAGTATTATATTGTGTTTGTTATGTTATATTATTATTTTTATAATTTCAAAAGATTAATATTAACAATTATACCTAATGCATTTGTAACTTTATAAAGCTAATTAATAGATCCGCAAAGAAAATTTTTGGTAACTTTTTCTCTATATCAAGTAGCCTAATAATCTAGGCTAAGATTTTTATAAACTAAAAATGTTGTAGATTAAGGTATTTAGTTATCAAAAAAAAAAAAAAAATATATATATATATATACAATTTTTTTGCATATGTTATTTTTTTGTATTGCTAGTTGTTTTTTTTTATGTTTTATGTTTATTTTTATGATTCCAAAAGATTAATCGTAGCAACTATACGTATTGCAATAATTCTGAATAATAATTTTCAATAATATAGTCAGAAAAAAATATTTATTGTGCTTCTACTGCAATTATTTTTGTTATATTTTAATTTTTATATTTGTAATAGATTATAATTACCAATATTGTGTAATGCGTTTGTACTTTTTAAATCTGATTTTTGCAATTTAGATTTTTATAGTGTTTTTGTTATGTTTTTATTTTTTGATTGTAATATATTAGTTTTGAGTTTCACTTAGTATTTTTTTAATAATAATCTATCTACAAAAAAATATTTAAAATGTGTTTCTATATTTTTTTTTATTTAATATATTTTTATTTATATGATTGTCTTAGATTATTTTTAAACAATAATTCGTAATGCTTTTAAAGTTCTACATAATAATTTTTGGTATATAAATAGTTACAAAAAATATTTATGTATGTATAATATTATTTATGATGTGTTTTTAAAGTAATTACTTCAATTTTTATAAATATTATATATTACAATAAACAGTGATATATGTTAATTTTTTAATTTTTTTACATAAGATTGATTATATAATAGTTTTAAAAATTGCTTTAGCTTTTTTTACCTAACAATTTTGTGACTAAAATTATTTATAGTGTATTGCTCTATATAGGCTTATTGCTAAGTAATATTTTTTTATTTTAATTAATAATAATTAAAATATTCATTATATGTGTGGGTGTGTCTCGAGATGCGTTCAGAGTGAGTTAACGGCTTATTTAAAGTGACACAAACGAGACCGGTGTTCGTTCAATCGTTAAAAATGAGAGAAAGGTAGAACAGTGGAAGAAGGAAGATGGCGGCACAATCATGGCCGCTGCTTGCGATTATCAAAGGCTTTTCGGGTCGTTATTTCACTGTCATAACCCTGTAAGGCCCAACTCGTTGAATCGTAAGCAGTCACTGCTTATATAATACGACACTGAAACTTAAATAGGAACTAAGCGGCATTTTATATTTGATAAATTCGGGTTTTATATGTTAGCGCTAATAATCTACCTCTAAACTTTGTTATAAATAAATTAATATTACTGTCAAATAATCACAAAAATGGTTTAATTTATTATTTTACGTTAAATAATACATAATACCACAGGAATAAATTACAGAAGTGAAAGGTAGAAACTGTATTTTTTTACACCTTAAATTAAAAATTCATACATTTGTAAATCTTTCGTTATTGAATATATAAATGTTATTAAAATAATGACATTTAAAATGTGGTTTAATTAAATTGATCGAAATGAATTAATAGTAAAATCTTACAAATTTTACTAGCATATTTTTTAAAATGATAAGAGCTAAGTACCATTGTTATGTAAAATTAAGCATCTTAAAAACCAAAAATTTAATGTATCTCTAAGTATGTTTATTTCTTTATTTACCCCCATTTATAATCTATAAAATGTTGCTCAGTATATTTCTAACAAGCTATGCATGGAATTTTTCAGATTTAACTTATATTATTTATTATTCAATAAAACATGTCAATCAAAAATTATTATCATATTCTACACATGACCTATGTGTAGTATTTAATTTATTCAATTAATTGCTTGTGTGCTTTGAACCATATCTATCATCCGCGTCGAACATTGTCGATAATACTTTTTTATATATATGCAATAACACTTAAAAGCAAACATAATAATTGTTTGATAAGCGTCAATTATGTTTATAATAAATTTAAAGATATTTTTGTATCATATTTTGTAAATACTTTAAGTTTATAAAAAGATAAAACGAACACTAAACAAACTAATTTGATATAATTTGTAGCGTTTGAAATATGTCAAATAATTTTAAATCTAAGTTAGATTATTATAAGCCCTATCATCTTCAAGCAAAATAAAATATTAAATAAGACATTTTGTGAGGCATTGTGTAAGAAGATATGAACATTATGTGTAAATTGGCGCACTTTACAATTCTTTACACATGCAAATTTCTTGTCTATTCGTCTAAATACTATAAATTCGAAAATTAAGTTGTTATTTTTTTTGTACGCTTTAGAATAAATTGCTATTTTTAAATGTAATATGTAAGAATTTTGCAGGCTAATCATTAAACTATTGAATGTTATTTATATTGTCAAGTATGCGTAACATTATTATAACCATAAAACAAAAGTTTAACCCTTAGTAATTACACGAGCGACCATTATATTTAAAAACTAACCAAACCAATTTTTAAACAGTACTTTTTCATACAATAAATCGCACAGTTAAATAATTAAACTATATTTAAAAAGACTTAATATATTTATAAAACAAAAAGTTAAGGGTCCGGTATTCGTACGCTTGCTAGCTGCGGTGCCACGCGATAGTGAAGAACGGACAGCTAGTTTTCAATAAATTTCATTAAATGTATTAGACTGACTTGATCAATAAAAATCGATTTAATAATCTACACTAAGAGTAAGTTTTTAATTTGATAGAACAGGTATATTCAATATATACAGTATGTGTCATAAAAATATTCCATGTACACTCATTGCAAGTTTTGGACAATGGCCATGATGTCTTCCGGTAGTCGTGTGGCACTCGAATCGCACTCAACACTTGCATTGTCCTAATGATGTTTACAGACTGTCGATTCCCAATGGGTAGCAATGATGAGATTCATTCTAAGCACGTTCTCGAAAAACCACCAAAAATGGTTGTTAAACGCGGGTGTTTGGTGTGCGCCACGATGTGGTTACTAAGCATTTTAGTGACGTGCGGATGTGACTTCCAGTTCCAGGGATATTGTATGCCAATCTGATGATCGAATCTACAGATTCATAAAATCAAAGAAGCATTTAAGAGCCATGGTTGTATTAAGAGGAGAGGATTTATCGAAAATATCGACGGGTTGGAAAAAACAGTTAATGATAGTCCAGAGTGTCTTTTAAATACAATATTAACCCGAATCAATTATTTGAGATTTTTAGTATTCAAAGTATTTATGTATTTTTTAATAACAAAATAAATACTAGTAAGATTATTGCAATACACATACGTTTTTTTATTCTAAAAATTAGTAAGACACTATTAAAACTAAAAAAGCTTTAAAATTTTAGGTAGAATGTATTATAAACTTACCCAAAATGTGGAGATAGATCGTATCTAACGAAGAAAAAAATATTGTAGATATTTGCAATGTGAAAAATACAAATTAGTTGATTAAAACATAATATTTTAAAAAAGATAGTTGTATTATTTTTATATTTTCTATTTTATTATCAAAATCATTTTAATATAGATTAAGCCGCTTTTAAACTAAATTAAAATAAGAATTAAAATGCTTTCTTAAATAAAATATACCGGTTACGTACCATTTGAAAATTAAATGTACAAAAAAGTAGTTCAAAATAATTAAAAGCTATCTATAATTCTGATTCAGAAAATCTATATTTTCTTTATGAACATATTACAATGTTTAATTTTAGTTATAAATAATTAAAATATGTTTAATTTATAAAATTGCATTTTTACTAATAAATAAAATTTAATAATAATACAAGAGCTTTTATTGTAATATATTTACAAAATATTATCGCATATGAAATTTTTTAATTATAAGCATGACATATCTCAATGGCATAAAAATAAATATATTTATCTAGTGTAATAAAATCATATGTAATTTTAACAATATAAAAAAGTCGTGGGTTGCGGACGAAAATGTTAGGAAAACACTCACATGACGTAATATATTTTTTCTGCAATTAATTCCAATCGAGGCATGTTGTATATGAAAAAATCAATAACACAACTTCCTTAACATTACCGAAGCCTAAGCATCTCGATTATTATTTACGTATGCAATGCTTGTTTTACGAATGTCCGCGGGACCTTAATTTGGTCCCTCGATCATAATCAGTCAAACAGGTGCACGTTTGTTCGACGTCCAACGCTATATTTGCGAAAGGAAACGAAAACAGGTGAATGACATCCGTCGATAAATAATAGCCTATGCTATACATATTATAAATTAAAATATAAATTGACACCTTTTGAAAAGTATGTAGCATTCTAAAGATTGTATATACAAAATTATTTAGACGAATATAACAACACACTAAAACGAGAAGTTGAAAGTAAAGTGAAAAAATTAAAATTTCATTATAAAGACCACGTAGTCATCTCATCTAAAATGACAATGTCTAGTTGAAGAATGACCTTAATCTCTCTGGTATTCGAAACGTATAGGAGTAAAGTAGATTAAAAAAAAACTCACACTAATATCATCATACTGTTGACATATTGAGACAAGTCGTCCTGTTATGGCCTGACGCTTGTGCTATCAACTGTGTACTACAATTATAAATTACGCACATATATCGTTTGCGGTACAATGTACTACAATATTAAAATATAAGATACGTTAAAATGCTACTTTTACTAATATGTATTTTAAAATCATTGGTACTATTGTCTGTAATATGTATGTAATTTATCATCTGTATTGGACGCATAATTTGTTATACAGCTAAGTATTAAACATTTACAAAGAATTTGCAGGCTTCATAATAGCTCTGTTGTTTCCACCTGTTAAACATATGCCTTTACCCACTAGCTTAATAGAAACTAGTAGTTTCAAAATCCTGTAGACAAAGTGCTCCACCTCTACAGGAGGATCATAAATGACACATAATAAATGGGCGGTAAAGCACATTTACCACCAGTGTAAATTTGTCAAAATTAAGTAACTCTATGCATTTATCAAATAGTGCATTTAACAATTTTTTAGGGAATTAGAAAAAAATTGATATGGAACAATTTCAATATTGAAAAAATATACGTTTATTTCAGTGACACCTCATATTTTAAAAACCATTTAATGTAAAAATTCCCTTCGTTTGAAAAAATACATTAGCATGTACTAGTCACCTTTCAATAAACACAATTCTAAACCATTACACCTTTTTATTTTCCGGGCTACTTTAAAGCATATGTCAGTAAAATAAAATATTAAGCCTTGTTAAATTTAAATAGCACGTTATAATAAATTGTACGTACATACATATGACACATTCGCATTAATTGCATAAATTATCCTACATATAGAGATCAATGGCTATTGATACCGGCGCCTGTGTCCGTATATCGAATCAAGAAAAACGAGTTATGAAACTAATATGCGTGTTATTCATATATTTTTATATGTAAAATAAACCGAACGCGTTACCTTAAAAGTTGACGCGGTTAAATGTGACAAGTATCACTTATACAGGTTGAATGCGATTACTTACTTATTTATAGTATCGTAATCAATTTAAAATGTATATAGTTTATTAAAAATTAATAATAAATAAAATACGAGAAAAATATTAAGCTTTATTTGAACACATTTAACAGCGAGGCGATAACCTTTTAATTGCTGTGTATTAAGATTGTTGACAAAATAAACAATATTAATGTATTTATAAGCAAATGTTATCTAAGTTCGTGTGTAACACTACAAATATCATATATGAACATAATTTATTTGTTTTTTTATTATTATTTATGGTTCATTCTATACATGTAAAATTGTAACGACTAGATTTAAAATATTTAATTTTTGTAATATTTTTTTTGTATGTAAACTGTATTTGAAAACTGCATTAAATAATACTCTAATGTAGTCAATGATGAAGATAAATTTTAACATTTTACGGCCCGGTGTGGAGTAACACAAGTTACTAGTCATTCTAAATAAAGCTATACAATACATAAAAAAAATGCATTAAACATAAAAATTGTAAAACTGTCATTTTCATACTAAGTTATTTTATTAAAATATTTTGCGAAACCAGATTAATTAGCCCATTAATCTAGTACATCGGTGATTACAATGAAAACAACCTTATATTTAAATACAAGCACAAAATGTCAAAGCACATTGATTTTAAGGCTAAAAACAACATATTAATGATTTGAGATTTTTTGTGAAATGTACGCAAATTATCTATAGATATTTTTACTATTATTTCGCTTGAATTAAAAAAGGTTTTTTTCATTAATTATAACAACCAACGTTTTATTTTATTTTTTATTTTTAACTAAATTTTAGCTTATAACCAGGCCTGCAGTATTAACCCTTTGGACGCGTTAATCAAAAATAAATATAAAATTATTTTTTTGTTTATTGCAAATTTTACTTTGATACTGTGTTTAAATGTTCTAATTTTTTAATTTTATTTATTTAAAATGATATTTTATGTTTATTCACAAAAAAAAGTTTTTTCTTACAAACATTTTTTTTTACTGATTTTTGCGTAAAGAGATAAAAAATCAATTCGGCGACTTTATTCGATTTCCGCGTCCATAGTGTTAAATTATTTCATCTTTAATATATTTTTTACAGAACACACATACATACTTTGAAATACGACAATCATACCTGGGTATAATATATATAATGTCGCCGATGACCAAGCCGTGATTATATGCGGGCGTGATCAGGGAGCTCAAGAAGAAGTATAGATAATATCGACGATGCGTTTACACACCTGACTTGTTTGGTCTTATCAAATTTCGCGTCACGTAGTCAACGTATGCAGGTAGGTACTCATTTACCTGCTGCCCATTCATGTAATTTTTGCCAACGATCATTGCGACCGACGTGACACGTCCCTGACACATAGACGACGGTAACTCCTATTAACTAATCAATTGACCTTTGTATTACTAAAATATGGCGTTTGGATATTATATATAATAAGATGAAGTACTACGTTATGAATTTTTAAGTAAACTGGATGCAGAAAATAATTGTAGATAAACTAAAATGTATATAATGTTGAAAACTTTACAAGAGTAAATTGCAAAACAATATTAAAAAACAGATTTTTCGTGTCACTGAAGAACTATTTTTAAGAATAGGGCTTAAATGTATTACAATCTAATTTATATTTATTTTTTGGACTGCAAAATAGCCAGGAAATTTACAAAAAAATAGGAATGCTTTTCTACTTAATTTACACAAAATTTTTGGTTACGAATGATATAGTCAAAAAAATATATTTTTTTATTAAATGTAGGTGATGTCGTAAATTAGTTGTTATATTTAAATATAACATTTACTTTATTGTTACTAATATTTAATATTTGTATATATTGTAATATTGTAATATTATAAAATATAAGATAAGTATTATATTTTATTTTTCTCAAAAAACATTGTAATATTTATTTTTCTACCAATTAAAAATGTAAAATTACTATACATATTTATAGTCTCAATAAACGTTTAATATAGAGCTCCAACCTTTTAAAAAAAGTATACAACACAAAGAGGTGTACAACCATTTGAATCTTCTGGATTGTATCAAACGAAAAAAAAATTCAAGGTTCGCATATACAATTAATTATTTATTTTTGACAACAGTATAACCCATATTAATATACCAATTGGTGAATTAAAACTTTACTTTTCACACAAAAAACAATAAATTTAAAAAAAACCTGCGTCTAAATATCTTATATAATATAAGCCCTAATCTAAACAAAATTTAATATTGAAAATAAATACTACTTATATTCAAAAAAGCACCATGATTGATAAATTGATATATTTTTAAATTAGCAAACACCTAATTGTATTTTTTTATAGTATAATTATTTCGCTTGGTTATTGTTTTACATTATGTCACATATCTCTCGAACATGTCCGTTTGCCTTCAGTTTATCGAAGAAACAATGCAATAAAACCGAGGTGTTAAATTTTTAACCGCCGACATATTTTCGGACTGGCTACACGACGACCTGATATGAATTCACACGACTTCATGGTAATAACGGTAGGATCAGGGTTATGGATCAGGATCAGTCACGATTGAAACCTTTAACACGTACTTCGATGCGACAATATACAATAAAAACATATTCATAATTTATACGCGTGTCGACATATCAGTCTTATAATATGAATAAAGCTACTAAAAATCGTAGAACGTATTTATAATAAAATTTCCTTTACAAAAATAAGCAATTTTTAAGATCATAGTTAACAAAAACAGTAACTACCTAATATTTTAGTATTTTTACACTAAAAATGAAATTTAAAAAAATTCTACGCCATTAATTTAATGTATCTCTATTTTTTATAATTTATTTGTCGTTAAAGACCATTAGCTTCAGAGAACTTGACTCATTAACCAACCCTTTGAACACTTCTAAAAGTAAAACATACGCCACAGCTTGTTAACATTGTCATAGAGCGTTTCGGAATTTAACCATAGTCATTTGCGCCGTCATCAATCATATTTTCGACTCGCATCTGTTTTTAGCGTGTCTTTCTTGTATCGCGTTTTTTTATTTTTTTGGAAATGTTTATCAAAAAATATCAAAACACACTACCGAACTTCCCCATTGATCCATTGTTTCGCCTGTCACAGCCACTGCTAATGGCCGTCGTGTGCAAAGTTTATCGAATTCGCGTCACAATCTCGTCCGGCATTCGTTTAGGCATTTTGTCATTGTGGCAGTTATTTAATATGTCGATCGTCATCGATTCACGTGTTCAAATATCGAGACGCGATGTTTGCCAATGACTTAGCCAATGCAGTGTGCATTCCTATT
Source organism: Plectrocnemia conspersa (assembly GCF_051122295.1). Lineage (NCBI taxonomy): Eukaryota > Metazoa > Arthropoda > Insecta > Trichoptera > Polycentropodidae > Plectrocnemia > Plectrocnemia conspersa. The sequence goes on along the minus strand of NW_028277170.1, from coordinate 3,742,170 downwards.
GCACATGGCGTATTAATATAAAAACGTGCAAGTAAAACTTGCTTATCATGGATAAAAGGCACTGAGAGTAGGCCTTTACGTAAATTAATCAAATCGGTTATTAATAACACTCGCTAAGTCACTCCGCCATTTGAAAATTGCTATTTTTGTCGTATCGGCATCGAAGGAAGATCGGCCTTCAAATTAACAATACAAAGACAAAGTTTATGCTAATTTATAAAAATAGTCTATAAAAAAAATAATATTTCATGTGTAATCAAAATATTAATAAAGGTATAAAAGAACAGCTCAATATACCTACACAAAAAATTCAAGAGTGAGACTGATTATTTGTATATTTTTGCATTCGAAATATTAACGACAAATTATATCTTATGCTAGATTTTTAACATATGGTAGTTAAAAGAAGCTTGATTTTTAATTTAGAAAAATTAAAGCGGCATATTTTTTTTTAGATATAAACAATTTTATTTTACTTCCACAAAAAATGGTATAAGAATTGCAAAAAAAGCTATATAGTATTTGTTTAAGATTAACTTTTTTTGCTATTTTAGTGTTGTATTTAATATATAAATGACGTTTTGTTAGTTTGTACAGTATTTTTCCAAAGACTAAATTATTGTTTTTATGATTATTTTTATTCCATGCGTAGTTAAATTAACATAAAAAAAAAAAAATTAGTGATTCTTTAAAAAAAACGCGTAAACACAGTATTTTGATAATAAAAATGTTTACCATTTTTTTGTTGAAATTTTTTTTTTCTGGTTTGTAAAGCTTTTTTTGTCAATTGTCAATTTGTTGTTAATTTATGCTTTGCTTAAATTACCCTAATTTATGTTCAAATTGTATTCAGCAAAAATATGTATTTTTTTACTATATATAAAAATACTAAAACATTACTTTTTATTAGATATTTAAATTTATGTACTTTTTTAAAGTGAAATTTAATGTTTAAAAAATAAAATTTGCCAAATTAACTATTTTTTTGGTAAAATTAAATATATATTTATTTGTAGAAAATAAAAATTTACTATTAAAATTGGCAGAAAAATTAATTATTTCTGAAATTATTTTTTCTTAGCGCATATATTTATTTTCTTTAGTCGATATTTATTGCGTTGTTAAAATTAGCTTAATTATTGAAAATTAATGTTAAATTGTATTTTAACATAAATTTTAATTACATACATCTAACATCATGTTAAACATTTAAAAATGTAATTAAAAAATATTTTTAATTTATAATAAATAATACACATTTTAAGGCCATTGATTTAAATAATGTAGTTTTTAAGAATAATATATAGGGATCAAAAATTAAAAATTGCATAATAAACTCTTTTTGTTGTTGACATTTAGTATTAAGATTATAATTTTTTTGTGTTGTGCTGTTTTTATTTAATAATTATAATTATATTTTGTTGTTTTGTGTATTTTTTTACTCGATTTGTTGCTTTTTTGTAACGTGATAAAATTAGAGAAATGTAAAAATTACGCAAACTTAAAAAAATGACAAAGGTCTTAGGTTAAAATTTTGCAAGACTAATTAAAAAAAACTTTTTTTTATTTAATACAATATTTATAATAAATAATACACATTCAAATATATATTTTTTTATTTAAATTTAAGGTAAAAATTGCATAAAATAATCTATTTTCTTAAAATCTTTTAAAATAAATTACATTACACGTTACATGTTTTTAATTAAAACAATTTTATAATATCATTTAAAAACAAATATTCACTTAATTATAAATATAGAAATTTAATTTTAGTAATAAAATCGTAAAAAAATTTATAAAAAAAAATATATTTTGGTGTTGTTTTTATTATATATTAGTTGTTAATGAGTATTGTTTTTTAATAGTTGATTTGTTGTTTATTTGAAGCGTTAAATTTAATCTAAAATTAAAAAAACTTTTGCTAAAATTATAATATGTCCAAAAAAACACAAAACTATTTTTTTCTTAACATGAGAAATTACATCCTCATAACATATTTATGATCAAGACTATTAATAATATAAAATATCGAATAATATAAAAAAAAAACATTTACACAATACATGTTTATAATCAATGAAAATATTTTATATCATTCAAATTTGAAAGAAGTGAAATTTTAGTATATTATAAAATAATTTAAGTTTAGGAAAATTTAGATTATATTTTGTAATAAAAAAAATGTCAAGATTTGAACGTTTTGAAAAAAAATTTTTTTTTGCTTATAATGAAAAAAAAAGTTATTATGTTTTTAAAATTAAACTATATTTAATGACATACAAACACATTTAATATCTACTAACAAAAATGATAGTTTTTTTAAATATTTTTTCAATAAAAATGACAAAAAAAAATCTTTTAGTGTTATTTATTGTTTTTCTGTGTTTATTTTTTCTCTCATGTTATGTGTTGATAAAATTTGCATAATTTAAGTAAATTAAATATTTAATATAAATATAATTTTTTTTCGAACATTGATTTTTCTACATAAATGTGTAAGAGTAAACAATCGACTCTAACAAATAAAAAGTCACGCGAAAAAACAAATTACAGCGGTATGTCTAATTGTTGAATCGTAATCAAAACCAGAATCAATTTTCTATATATCACATATTAGTAAAAATAATAAAAACTACTACTACAATCAAAATAATTAGTTAAAATCTTAAGCAATACTTTTATAATGTCAATTTAAAAAAAAAATATAATATGGAGTGCAAAATTCAGAATAAATTTATGTATTAATTTTTTTTTCATATTCTCCCAAAAATATTTGAAATTTTTTTTTTGCTAAAACAAATTAAAAATAAAAGATTAAATTGAAATTAAGATAATATAATCGATTAATGTAAGTTTTGTGATAAAAATTTTCATTACAAATTTTAATAAGATTTTAAATTGTGATACCAATAATATAAATATAAAATCATTGAAGTTGCACCCCGAAATCTTATTATATTATATTTAGAATACGACAGATTAAATTTGAAAAATAAAAATTGTACTTTGTTTTAAATTTCTCAGTAAAATATATAATACAAGTACGTATGCGATATAAAACACAGAGAGCGGCACTTAAATATCCCTTAAAAGTCTGTAAATTTTGTCATAGTACATTCGTCTGGATTAAAGCCAGGACCAATGCGGTCTGTTTCCAGACCATAAAGGCACAACGCACAACTCTAGCGTTGTGCAATTAAAAATGCATAAATCATATGCAGCCGGCCGACAGTCGTTATGGATGCACTAATGAATTGTCTGGAGAGTATATACATATATGTGTATTTTTGACGGCCCCCCTTTCATAAAACCGTTTTTTATTTATATTATAATTTTAATCTGAAACGGCGATATAATTACATTTCGGAAAGCCGGTAAATTGGTGTCGATGTTCCGGATAAGGATCTGACAGGACACCCAACAACCGGTGATGACATCATTAAAGCCAGCGATGGCCGTTTTGATGTCCGAGACATTGTCACTTCTTTTAATGGTTATTCGACGGTGTCGTTTAGTGACGATAACAGTGGGTCGACAATAAAACCACAGTTTTGATGACGAAACTATTAAACGTCTCGGGATATAAACTGCAGGCGTCTAAAATTTCGGTTCAAATAATACAAAAAAGGTATCGCCAATAATCATAAATAAGATTGAAACCCTATTACTTATATACACTTTTAAGTTAGGGAGCAAGGTTATCTTTGCAAGGTATCTGCTTATCGTATCAACATATTATACAAAATAGCATAAATTCCAAGCAGTAAACTTTGAGAGTCGAAAAAATCATTGTTTATCAAATACAGTAAATCATGTTTAATTTATAACCGTCGTAAAAATATGTGTAGTGTACAACATTTTTTATTTCACATTATATATAATGCGAGCAAATTTGGAGTCGTGTACACCGGAAGCCCGCGTGCAATGTACGATCTTGTTTTTTATAAATCATAATTAAATTTATGACTTTATATTTAATTTTATACTTTAATAATGACAATGTTATAGGGTTGCTCTTGATCTTATTTTCTAAAAATAATTTTATTAGTTGCAATGCATGAGCAATGCAAACATGTTACAATAGTAACCTATAAATGTATTTACGATCAATAAAACAACATAAACTATAGCTTAACGTTTCAATGGCAGTTTATAGTGATATTATAAATAATTGTGATTTATGTAACTAATTAAAGTGCATGTAATATTATTAAGTAAATAAATTCTTACCCGTTGAAAGGATATCCTGCAAAGGCTGTGTCATAAGGGTGGTAAACTGAAGGATAGGGCCATGACGCTGCTCCAGCAGTTAAATTTTCTTTCAGTTCTATGCTGACCGCCTGAAAGTTTAAAATATATACACACATTAATATAAATAAGCTATTTTATATGATAATAATAATCTCAAATACAAGATTAATTTTCAATGGAGAAAATTCACAGACATGAAACATCTAAGTAGAATCTGCTTCTCTTTCAAGACTTTCACACTTACTGTCTTAATCATAGTTTTACTGAACATTATCAGCAAATTTGCTTTTTTCACCTGTGCCCAAGATAAAACTATTTTATTGTATGAATAGTAATCTCGATATAATAAAACAGTTTATTTGTAGCGTGAAGAATGAAATGGTTGACAGTTGACAGTCGTAACTAACGCGCGCCGTTAAAAATTTACTTTATTGCTTTATTTATGATGATACAATACAAATAAACACCGTTAGTTTTTCATCCATGCTTTTTTTAAAAACTTTAAATTATTAATCTGGAACTACATATCGACGAACCGTCATTATATTTCAACTCTGAACCCAATAAATATCAATCCATTAACAATTAAATCTGACAAACGTCATGAATCAATTACTTGTCATTATCTTATAAATTATGATGTATTTTTACGTAAAAGTACAATTGAATACTAATCAAATAATTATCCTTATCTAATCATTTAAATAAGGTTTTCTTATATATATTTTAATTAGTAAATAGTGTTAACATCTGTGCTAATTTGTATTAAAGCATTGGTAATAATATATAATGATCATTATTATATAAATTGAGATTTTAATCTTTCCAGATAACGACGTTCTGGTCCTTTTAAAACATGTAAGAATATTATCAAGTAGCACAAAAAACATTTATCAAAAAGGAAAGCCTCAAACGTTTTTCGAAACAGAAATACATAAAATGAAACCATTACAGCACAAGGAAGTGCAAAATCTGGTAAATCAAAAAGATCCATATATTTTGCACAACGATATTTATTAATTTATTTTTATTTTATATTCCAAATCTGACCATCATAACATGAAAAGTTTCCCCAATGCATCATAAATTAAAAACAAAACAGTTATTTTGTATAAATAAAATAGATGAGCAGCATCTTACATATTTTATTCTAGCTCCTCATATCTATAGCTGAAAAACTTGGGTTTATCGACTCGTTGAAAAGCAGGATGGTTTGTGCAAGAAGAGCGTTCTCAAACGCTGGCGTCTTGGATAAGAAAAAGGGACGCGATCGCGACTTTAGGGCGCTCTTAATCCTTGGAGTAGTGAGTTAAGTTATACGTATTTGTTAATGAGTTTATTTTATATAAATTTCCATATTTATTTCTGTTGTTATTTATTTATTAATATTTTATATTTCATTTAAAATAAATTATAAAAAAAAATGATTCTTAACGTTTTATTTATTTCAATACGTTTTGTATTAGTGTGTTTTAATAATTTAATAATTAAAGTACGTTAATTTAATTTAATATTTTTTATATATTACACATATTATTTGGTTTATGTATTTTTTTTATATCAATTCAGAGGCTCTCAATACTTTTTTTTTAAATTATTACTAAATATGTTTTTATGATAATTTATTTTTTACTCTTTAATTTATTGATATTATTTTCTATAAAAATTGCTTACGTTAAATCAAATTTAAAAAAATAATGTTTTTTATCTATTATTGCTTTAGTTATATATGTATGTATATCACTATATGGAAAATTTTGTTTCGCCGTATCGACCGCCGTATATGTACGGCGATACCGCTCAAATGATTAAGCTCGTCGAGCAATGACTGATTGTCAGCATCGCCTCTAAGCAACTTTAATAAGTAGACGCTACGTCAAGAATACAACGAATTGTATCCCATCACAAAATTATTTATAACAACAAGTATACTACGCTTCACTTGAATATTAAGAAATGCAGCCATAATAAAGAACGCAATAAATTATTGAAGTGACACGTGCTCCGCATAACGAAGCCGAGCATCCTCGACGACTTATTGAAAATTTTGGCGATGTGCATAGAATTACTTATAACAAACTTTGTTGAACGATTTTTAAAAATCATTTAAGATTTTAAAATTGAGGGATTTTGTCACTATTTAGTGTTAGTGACCGTGGAACGACGCGAACGAAACCCGTGTTGTTTATTTACCGACGCTTTTCGACAGTAATTGTAGATGATATGTGAATAATTATTTTAAGCAACTTTGCAGCAAAATTAATTGAGTTAAGCATTTTTTAATGTCTCCTGATTTTTAACTATTGTAACAACTTTTTCTTCAACAACCGTTTTAGTTTAAAAAATACGTTAGGTTTTTTAGCAGATATTATTAAAGTATTATAATCGAGTTGAATCGCGTGGCACTGTTTCGTGGCAAATCAGCTTCATTGCTGACTGCATTCAAATTAGTCTGCGATAGTTAGTGTGAACATAGAATGTAGTTAGTGGGATGGATTTTGCTTTGAAACCGTAAAAGTTCGTGTTTCCCCCCATTCAGCCAATACGGAACGACGATAAATAATATGGGTATAACATCCGATTACATAAATGCGTGTGTGTACTATCTCTGCACAAAAATATCCGATAATCCCACGGTGCGGTGCTACCGGTGCCCCCGGGTAAGTGTCCTATGACATGAACTCGCATGTCGCTTACGAATCGTGTCAAGCGGCCATAATCAAATCATCATCAGCGTGTGGAAAATGTAATCCAAGCAGAAGCCATACTTATGTGTATATTCGCATCGAAAATTACGACAATGTCATCAGCATTGCAAAAATATTAAAATTCCACAATAATTTTCTTAATTTTAAACCATTTTTTTTATTTAATATTAGCAACGAAAATTAATATTTATATATGAGCAATGTCATGCATTTTAAAGGTGAACATTATAATAAGATTTGTGATTAATAAATTTATGCTTTGGAACAATATTTTTAGTACATTGAAAGCAATGAATATGTAAATGTTAGTGATTCACAAAAAAATATAAGAAAATCTGCAGGTGCTACTATATATGAACTAGTCTGAAAATACACGTCATATACATAATATATGTAGCACATATACCTGCGTGCGTGTGAGTGTCGAAAAAGACTATGACTAACTCGCTAACAGTTTCACACCCTCGGGGTGTCGTAGTGGGAATCGCAACGTGTGAAGGGAAACCTTCCTCAGATGTAAAGATCGAAAACATCATTCACAATTTTAGGTGACGGTGTTTTACATGTGTCTAGAGACAGAGTAGTAAATGTATTAAAGTGTCTGCATACGTACATATATTATTTATATACATATGTGTGTGACATTAATTAAATGTGTTATGTGCATACAAATGACTTTTCTGTTAATAAAATGTTATATTTTAACATATTATTGTATTTATATTATTAGTTTATTTCTACTCATATACTAAATAAGGCCAAAAAGTAAAAATGATTAAGTAATATAAAATAAAATAAAATCTACTATAGAAACGTAAAAAATATAGAGTTATTGATTTAACCGTATCTATGCAGAATAAAATGATGTGAATTTATTTTATTAATTTAAATACATTTCGTTAAATGTTTACTTTATGATATAATATAAAGCATTAAGTGCTACATATTTTACTTAATTTAAAAAAAAATATGTATTAAGATTTGTATATAAACACGTATGTTTTAAAATAAAGTAAGTCTAAAAAAATAACTGATTTTAAAAGACCAGTCTTACAAATGCTTAACATGAATTTTTAAGTTGAGATTAAAATGTAGATTATTTCAACTCATAAATTACTTAATCTAAGAATAATTAAAAATATGTAATACACTTATTGATTCGCGTTATTTATTTATTAAAGTTAATTTATATACAATATGGTATGTATTTAAAAAAATAAAAACACTCGTTGCAAAGCAAGCAATCTATCATAATTATTCGACGGTTTACCAAGTGGTTGTTAGTAACAATATTAAACAGTATATGGGCACCACTATATTACAATTTAGTAATTACCCACAATATAGTGTATGAGTGTGTTAGAGTACCACAGAAGCGTTTATTGCTAAATTCGAAAGAAGAAAGGGTGAGATTTAATTTTTAATTCGTGTACATTTCCCATCACGAATCGAACAAACATAAATATGACACGAAATACAGTTGCAAAGTTGGAGCTAGATTGCGGCATTTCGTGTTCAGTTAGTTAGTTATGTCAGCGCGCTTTTTAACTGTCGTTATTCATTAAATTAACCAGTTATAATAGTTATGCGGATATTCACCGCTATCGCAAACTTAGTTTACATTTCGCACGCTTTAAATTCGTACTATGTCCAATTAACATATTTGTTTCCATCTTTTGTTACCTAAAAACACTCATACATATTTATTTGTTATACAAATTTTGTTAGAAACATATAAATAAATTGAGAAATTTTCGTGGGAGTTAAAAAAATTATAATAATTATTTTATACGACTTTTTTTATCAAATATGTTTTTTTGGTACATTAAAATGATATGCACTAACTAGTTAACAGTATAAAATATTTTTTTAAATATATATTTGAAATCTAGGGATTCATAGTGATTTTTACTTACTTTCTTTCTATATTTCGGCTGCATTTTCCCGCCATGATCACGAAATATAGAAAAAATGTAAGTATATATATATATATATTTTTTTTTTAACAAAAAAAAAAAATATATATATATATATATCTCGATCTTTCGCTGTTTAAAAATTTTCCATATAGTGATATATATATATATACATATATAACTAAAGAAATAATAAATAAAAAACATTATTATTTTTAAAAAAGCTTTCGTTGTCGATAAATAAGTAAAATAAAAATGTATAACAAATTTCTAGATTGGCAAATTATGGCAAAGTAACTAGGTCCCATCTCAGATTCTAAACTTTCGTGAAAATCTCATATAAATAAATGATTTCTAAAAAATAAAACAACCAGAACATAACTATAAAGTAAATTAAATATCAAAAGCAAAATATTTATCTATAAATTTTTAATAAAAACCGCAATTTCGTAAGCTTTTATGGTTGAGGGATAAATAATTAGTGCATATTAAAACTAAGTCAAAAAAAAATATTTTGTAATATTTTGTAGAAAATAGTTCAAGACATAATTGTACGTGCAAAATTATGATAGTATTTAATTTGTTATATTTCAGTTAATAATAATAAATATTGTAACAACGATATAAACGTCATTAATAAAAATATGTATATTTTAAAATATTATATAAATAATAAGAGTTTATAAAAAAATTGATCATTAACTTATCAGTTAATATTACGATTACTATAAACGGCATTGTTATTCGCACACATTGTGTTTTTTCTTCTTTTACAAAACACGATCGTGTCAAAGTTCAACGCTACATTGCGATTGTCAAGGATGTAAATATGCAATCGGCGTGTATGTGTAATGTCAAAGCTGATAAATATTTATGTAACGAACCGTTTAGCCTTTTGGACACGTGTAAGAATTATTACAATCGAAACGACAAAATTAGAACGCTCGGGTCATCGCTGCGTGTATCATAATGTGTGTGTATGTGTTTATGTTTTTCGGCGAAATCATCGACGTGTAATGTATTGTAAATTACAATTGTGATATAAAGATGTTATTGCAGCTATGAAGAACCAAAGTATGACACTACATTTATTCATATACTTCTGTAGGATCTCATATAATAAATTTAAAAGTCGGTTTCTAATAAAATATAGTAACCGACTTCTTTAATAATATTTTTGTATAACCACACGTATTGGCACTGCTTATTAAATACCCATATATTATATAATTTCATTATGTATTATCCGAGCACAAAAACATCAAGGTGTGTTTACGTTGGCAGCAACGTGACCGTGTCGTTAGCCCGATGGATTACCATTGTTAAGGGTTGGTAACAATATAATCTCCCCTAAAGATGTTTATCCTATACCTATATACGCCGCGTGGAATTTTCTAAAGTCTCGTCCGTTCAACTATGTTCATTGTCGGAGCTGTCAGCTTTATTATTGTTCAATTTCACATATTAAACCGTTTATTTGTAACCGGAGGAGGAGTCATTCCGGAATTCGTGAAAGAAGATTATTATTTATTTATTTTTATGATCAGCTTTGCCGGGTGGCCTGCGATGCAATACGAGTTAAAAATGTTTTAATATTAAGTTAATAAAATATTTAGCAAATACAATGTAAACTGTGAACAAAAAAAATGCTCTAGTTACAATAATCGGAGAGGTTCAGTAACATATTCGCATTTTAATTTATAGGACAACGAAAGCTTGCAATCAAATTTTATCTAATCCATTAAGGTTTAGTTTTTTTTAAATAATATATATTTAAATAAGACGTAAGATTTATTTTAGATCTATTTGTTGTAAGAGGAACATTCTTTGCAGGTAATGCTTTTAGAAATATTTTTTTATATTGCAAAATAATGTTAGCACTATTTTTTTTGTTGGCCTCATGCAGTCACGGCTTTTACATCCCTGATTTAGACTTTATTATATCTATTACAATTTATAACATTAATTAGCATCGAAATTAAAACATTTATTAGTTTTGTAGCATAGATACATTTTTACTGAAAAGCTAATTTATTTTTAAACTTTACATAAAAAAGCTATTATATTTTCTATGAAAGATATATAAAACCATATCATAATTTTACATATAAATTTTTGTGGCACGAAATTGTATTCAAGTTGCATCTAATACTATTTCATAAGTAAAGTTTTGCCTAACAATTATACTATAGCATTACATTTAAATTTAAATTAGACGAAAATTAATTACAATTGTAGTTAAGAAAATATTTTAATTTTTGTAGCAATTTAAAAAATAGTTCAGTTTTAATTTCTCAAATACATACACTATAATTTTTTTTAGGTCATTTCTCAAAGTGTAAATGTTGAAAAATTATGTATTAAGTGAAAATTTGTACAAAAAAAATCGGCTATATATATATATTATTTGTGTTAATCTTTTTCTGTAGTATACTTATATAATATTATTTTAGCAATAATTTTTGGGAAATTTAAAAATAATTAGAAAATCTGTAAAAAAATGCGACAAAAAGAATAAAAATGATTGCAGTTCTTTACAAGCGTAGCCAAATAAAAAAATGTATCTACTGCTTAAAACTTTCAAATTTTCTTTTAAATAAAAATTATATCCGCCATAAAATATTAACAACGTTGCAAGTACACTTCAAACTATTATGCAAAATAAAATTATACAATCTATAATACTAAGCTGTGTAGTATTAATTCAGCGTTAACGTTCTATGATATTTGAATACTCGTAATTTTACATTGTTATCAGGTCAGATTGTAATGGGTCAGATTTCAGAAATAGCGTTGCTGTTTATAATACACAACTATGTATTATGTAACAACTCAAAATATTAAAAATGTGCTAAAACTGTTTTATGAACAAAATAAACTTTCAATGTAATTTAATTTAAAATGCATAATTCTACTTATGTTACATATATTTTTTTGTGATTAAAAATATATTCTAATGATAAAAGATGTACCTACTTCTAAAAACATTTTCTTTAAAAACATACGTATTTATAGATAAATTTAATATAAATTATTTCTACCCTGCCTGCTTTGCGCTAACGTCATACGTTTTGATTCAACGGATAATCCCTTATTAAAATGTGAACACTTTTATAAGGTACACGCCGTATAATGTTACACTTACAAATCTATATTCGTGTAGGCATATCGATTTTGTAAACGTGGCATGTAGTACATTCTGCAAAACTACTAGCGTATATATATGTATAAATATTCTTATGCTACATAAGCGTTATGCAAGACACACTAGAATTAGTTACACAAATATCCTTAGCCAGACAATTGCAAGCGTTAATTACCGATTCAGAACCGGCCTTATATAATAATATATATATAGGTACTTGGTACATGTGTATGAACCCAGCGTATAGCCAAGACGAACACGACCAAGCCATCATCGGCGAGATTGCAAACCATTAATAGACACTGATCATTTAATTTACGCCATGTACTCAATTAGATACCACTCAACTGTGGCTCGTGTCGCCTTGTAACCGATAAATGGCGTGCGGTTACTAGCGAGCGAAAAAAAGTTAAGTGACCGCTGATTTAAACCCCATACTTGCCAATTAACAGAGCACTGGAAATGTTGGAATTGTTTCAATTATGTGTGTGTATTAAACTAAAATCAAACAAAGTGCATTTGGTAACTAATTAACTAACTAAAAGATATTATATTTTTTTTATTTATCGCATCGACTTATTGAGAATTTTATGTCATTAAAAAATATGTTGGAAATAAAAGATCTAATTAAAAGAGATATATTTTTCGCAAAAAAACTCTATAATGTTTTTTCAGAAATGTATTTTTTTTACTTTTTTTTGTCAGAGTAATTATTAAATACTTTAATATTTGATAAACTACAAAGAAGTAATTTTAATTGCATATGATAATATATGTTGTAAAGTTATGATAATTAATGATACTTAGTTTATTTTCTTTAATATTATATATGTATGTGAAAATATAAATTAAAAAAATCACTAAAAAAAATAAAACTATTGCTTTAACAATATACTCAAAATTATTTCGTATTGCATTTTAATAAATATTTTAATTTTACTGTAAAAAATGGTTCCTAGTCTATTTTGGCATCCAGATTATATATAATATATTAAAGTATAAAAATCACTACAATTTTTTTTTGTAATGACAAAATACTGCATTTTAATATTCAATATAACATATATTGCTACAATATAAAATAAAAACAGTATTTTTAGTTCTGTTTTTTTTTTTGTAATTTTATATTATTTAATTTTATTAAAATATATAAAATAATTATTTAATAAATAATCCTGGGTACGAAAGACCAGAAAATATAGACAACGATGTTCTGGCTGCAGAAATGCAAGCAAATTTTATTGAAACTATTTATTAGCTGGCAGAGAAGCTAAGTCAGTGCAATTTAACATTTCATAGTCACATTCATAAGGTTGGGAAGGTTTGAAGACAACGTACATGGGTCTCACACGAATTGAAATATATCGCATATCCCAAGAGCTTCTGGATCTTAAAATCATATTTTTTCGATCATCTGATAACCAATAATGAGAAATGATTGATGTATGACAACAATCGACTTATAAGAAAATGATTATACAAAGGCTAAATTGCAAAATAAAGACCGGACTTATTGTAAAAAATATATTTTGCTTGTATGGTAAGATTGCAAAGGGACTATGCATTACGAAACACTCAAAACAAGTCAAACAATAATAGCAAGCTTTTATTGCGATCATCTGGATCGTTTGTACGAGAAAATATAACACGGTCATTGTCAACCCATCAAGCCTCCAAATGCCTCCAAAATTTAATCAAATATAATTATATAGAGGTGAGAGAATCATAAAAATCAAATAAAAAATCGCCATTAATTTTAGGATTACCTAATTTATTTAGTATTATTACAATAAATAGGAATTCTATGAGTATAATAATAAATTATTAATATATAAATTTCTGTATTTAAAATTTGTAAATAAGATAATAATACTGAAGTGATGTTTTTTTTAAATACATCCAATCGATTAATTTTTAATGAAAAATGTTATTATTAAAGCATATGAAATAATACAAATAAATTAATATTTTGCACCTTCTTTATTTATATATAGATGATTGTTGATAGTTTATAAAACAATAGCTTTATGTATAATTTATAATATTCTGCTGCGATGTTTCAAAATTTATTACATAACACGTCTTCTTCACAAAAGCTTTTCTATCCGTGATAAAGTCTGCTTAGTATTAAACACTATTGTATTAAAATTTATTAACAAGTGTTCTTTAAACAAAATTTAAGCTTTGGATAATTTTGAGAAGACTAAATCAATTTTATATAAAAATATGAAATTTTGAAAATACTTTTTGTAAAAAATACAAAAAATTAAATGGCCGCTCAGTCGAGTGGTTCTATTAACAAATCGGTGAACGCTATGTCACGTGTTAAATTCCCATCGTTGCCATTTCACTATATAGAATGCACAGTAGCGACTCATGAAAGTGTTTTTTTTTTCTTTAATAAATCTGTATTTTTTATTGTATTTAAACGCGTTTAACTGCTCTTTTACATATATAGATATAAATACGTCCAAAGGTAAATGATTAAAAAAATTGTCTAGATACGGCAACGATGGGGACATAAGTTCTTGGTGGCAAAGTTTTGTTTGAGCTTTTCTGAACTCTAAATGAAAAGTCTGGCGACGTCTTAGTAAGATTAGTTTGCTCTCCAGCTCGTTCTCTATATCATTTCATTTCCCAGCCGACGTTTTAGAAAAAAATTCAGACATTTTGAAACTTTACCGTCTAGTCGGCTCCAGAAAACAAATTTTCACCATATCGACCCACCCTCTCCCTGTTACTCCGCAGATGAAAGAGCAAATATTCCCTTACTGCTCGCTGGAAGCGTGTTGCATATCCTGCATTTCCTGCAATTATTCGGAGCAACTAGTTTCGACGATGTTACTACGCTTCCGGGATATAATTTCGTCCCCAGGCTACGAACGAAAGTTTCGATGAAGCAATCTACCTGAAAGTACGCGTGATAGTGTGAGCATTTTCTCAACCATGACAATATTATAATTAAAACTGTAATACTGAAAGCAGTATTGTTATCAAAGTTTGTCTGTCTCATATATATGACATTAATTTCTAGGTCAATAAAATTTTATGTAAATGCTTTTCAATTTAAACTATTCCATAAAATACAATTTAAATAATTATCTATGTATTTAAAACGAAACAATCAACGTAAAATTTGATAAAATACTTTTCAGTGCTGTAAATTTATTTACTGCACGTAGCATTATTTAAAGCCACTTAATACACATGGTAGGCGACTAAATTTAAAACATTTAAAATAATTTTAAAATACTATTATTTATTTTACAGGCGTTGTTATCCTTTTGCCCGATATTTCTATATTGTATTCAAAATAAACATACCACTATACTTAGGGCTTAATTTTAAAATAAGTGATAATGTAGTGTTCAGAGAAATTATCTCTTTAACCTCACATATCAATCTATCTATGTTTCAAAACTGACTTCTGTGTTTATTAAAAATAATTTTAATAGTATAAGAGTCACTTCTGAGTAAGAAAAAACGCATAAGCGCTGAATCTATTAACTTTTCCATTGAATTCCTTAAAATATAGTGCAAACATTTGTGATCAAAACTAAACTTATTTATTGAGGTAAAGTGATAAAAAAATCGAGTTTCTTATATTTAATTTTTTTTACTTTTCTCTAGTTATTTTTTAAATATGATCTTCTCAAGTCGCATAAAACGCTCAAAAACCGGTTGACGTCAGTAGACGTCCATAGAACTAGGGAAACATGACTGTCAACTGACGTCCATAGCATCGAAAGGGTTCAAAATATGTGTGCGATAAAAAATATTTAGCATAAAATAAATATATCTATTTATCTGTAAAAGTATTTATAAATATAAAAAAAAGAAATAAAATATGAAAATGTAAAAATCATGTATAAAAAATTGCAAATAATACACTAATATAAATTAGAAATTGATTTAAATCAAATACAGATTTTGTATGGAAAAAGTGTTTAAGACAAATATTAACAGAAATTAAATATATAAAGTGAAATTATATTGGATCATTTGGAATACATTTTCACCGGTATATATATATTTTTACTATTGAGAATATAATATATCTGGCAGGTGCTAGTACAATTATATGATTTCAACTTTTTAATATGTAACCCAAATCTAACCCAATGATTTCTAAAACTAAGTTTTATCACTTTCATTAGGTCAAGTCCAAAAATAAATTAAGCCAAATCATGTCTCAGGGAAAAAAGGTGGAAGAAGAATTACAGATCTCGCATATTTCTCTATAGTTTGTCTGCACTTGTATATTAAACTGTTTTAAAAATATGATAGCTTTCCTTACCGATATTACTAGGGACTGATCAAAGTATATTCAAACCGTATTTTGGTCAATAAGAGCGCAAAAACAAGTATCACTTCTCAGAAGTTGAAAATTCACGGCAAAAGCAATAAAATCGTGTCGGCGCCGTCGCAGTGGGAACGCTCCAAATTATGAATATTGATGAAATGGATAACTCTTGAACTGACTGTGTTAACGCAAATATAGAAGGTGGGTGCTTTTGAAAACAATGTTCCACTACTTTTATTAATTATATGTATAATATTATATTATATAAAAATGGGCTGAAGGAAATTATACCTGAAATATTTAATTCAGTTCAGATTCGTTATTTGAGGTTTAATTTTTTTTGTTAATATATTCTTGCTATGATTTTTTTATAGTTCCTCGAGGATAACGGCTCCGTGAATTCCCCCCCCCCCTCTTTCCTTTTAGGCATGCCTTCCGGTCTTCTCATTTGTACTAATGATAGCTTATTTACCAGATCAATTAAATGTCAAATATATCAGATGAGTTAGAAACTTACCGAATTTGGGTAGAAGGGCGGCTGGTCACCCGCCAGGGCCGGAAAGTAAGCCGCCATCCCAGCGGCTGCTGCTGCGTCCGTATAAGGGGCACTGTACACGGAGAGCGGCACACCAGCCGATGCCAGCCTTTGATAGCTAAAGAGTTCGTATTGGCAAGAGCACACCGTCTGACCGGTGATGGGGTCTTGGAAGATGGGTCGGCCGGTGTCGCAGCACCGGGGGCCAGCGCCGCCGGCCGCTGCCAGTGGCGGCGGCGACGACGCTCTGCCGTCGGGGGCGCCAGATGGGGCTCCGCCTGCCCCAGACGAAGCCGGCGCCGGCGACGAGTTCGAAGCCGTCGAGATTCCGCTCTGTGGACAAAGCAAAAGAATCATTGGGCCTTCGGGCACGCTCAGAGCAAAGACATATCTTCAAGTTATTAAAAATATTAATACTAATAATATATATAAATAAAAAAATGCATTATAACCGCAGTAGATCTTGGATCGAGGACGCTTTTTATATTAACGTTTTTTTTATTAATTTTTTGAAAAACGGATTTGAACCAAACCTATCCCTGAACTCAAGTCAAAAATATTATTTAATATTAAAAAAACGCATTAATACAAATGTCGCTATTATATTACATATATACATGTATTAAGCGTTAGTGATAGTATGCTTAATTAATTTTTAAATAAAATGTACATATATTCTATTTATTATATGGTAGTAAGAATATTAGTTTTTAGCTCTCTAATTTATTTTTAAATACAAAGAAAGTTAAGAACCGCTGATTTTCATATATATCTCGATCTCTTAAGTAAGAAAAAGATAGTAATATTTTGATTAATGTATGTACAATCAATATGATTAACATCACTCATTACTATATTTTAAATAAAATAATTTATATAGTAATATACCGAAAGTTATTATTTGTTAGTATCTTAAGAAGTATTATTCCTTATGTTTAAAAAAGCTTTAGGGTTAAAGTACAGAGTGGGCCATAACTATAAGCGGTTTGGAATAAATAATTAAAAAAACAATATAAATCTTTATTATTCCATATTAAAGTAAACATTCAGGAAAATCATATCTTAAAAATTAAATTATTCAAACATTGTTTAAATCTGAGAGCGCGTGGAATAGCAGCCATTTGTTCT
The DNA here is from genome assembly GCF_051122295.1 of Plectrocnemia conspersa. Taxonomy (NCBI): domain Eukaryota; kingdom Metazoa; phylum Arthropoda; class Insecta; order Trichoptera; family Polycentropodidae; genus Plectrocnemia; species Plectrocnemia conspersa. The sequence continues at coordinate 3,724,181 of NW_028277170.1, read as the reverse complement.
CAAATATAATCTTTCAATTGGACTGTCGTAGCTGGTTTTAAGTATCCCCAGAGAAAATAGTCAGGACTCTTGGGAGGCCATGGAAACGAGTTTTCACGAATTTGAGGTCCAGATTTTAACAATGTTTTTAACACCTAAAAAATGTTATTTTTAAGATATGATTGTCCTGAATATAAATTTAAAAAAATTTGATAATATTTATAGTTTTTTTTAATAATGTATTCCAAACCGACTTTATGGTCCACCTGTATAAGCATAGTAAAAATACTTACAGATGTATAAAATAATTATATTTTATTGTACACACATAAAATATAAAATCTAAATTAAGAAAAAAAACACATTTTTTGTGTATTGTTATATTATATAATATATTGTTTTTTGACCATTGTGACGTATTGTATCACAATTGTATTAATTCGATTTAATATGATGCAGCAAAAAAAATATTTTTTGAACAACTAGTGCTCCTTATCTGTACAGATTTTAATTTATGTTTTAAGTCATATTTTTTATTCAAAATAAAATAAAGATGGAGACAGCAGTAAAAATACATCATAGAAATAGAATTTTTTAATATACATTTTTATAAATAGACTTATGTGGATATTATTAAAAAAAAATCACGGTTTTATTTTAATAAAGCATTTCATGGCTACTGACTGTGACTATAGAGACTTTTTTAATAATGTGTATACAAAGTTCCATATAAAAATCTGGTAATAAAACCGTTGAATAACTTAAAACATATAGTATGTGGTAAAATCATAATTTTCTTAGAAAGTATGTATTGTAAATCCTTCGTTAAGACAATACGTTATTTTGGGTTAGACATATTCAGTGTTTTTTTTTATTTATAGAACGCAGACTATTTAAAAAAATATTTGGTTTATCTGGCGTGCGACGGCACAATTAAAAAAAATGCTCTAAGATCGTTTTCCTCCTATTATAATTTGGTATAATATAATACTAACCACAAACTAGAATTGTCACTTGTAATGCTATTAAGAAAACTCCAAAAATAAATAGATAAATATTTTATTGATAAACTTTACGTCATATACTATGCTTTAATAAATAATAGTTGAGAGTTGGATTGCACTTATTTTCAGAATTACTTGCGACTGAGCTGAAGTAAATTACAATAATTGTAAGTACCTGATAGATATCATATTTAAAATCCCTTGTGTATTAATTTTAAGAAGCAATACATGCTCATACAAAAATAAAATTAACGTATACATAATTTATAATGGATCTAGAATTGATATATGACGTTCTCTGAGAAGTATCAGAATTAAGTTGGGATTTACAGGACCGCATCATAAACATGTAGAAGTGAAATAGATAACAAAAATACTAGTACAAATTTTTAAAGAAAAAAAATAAAACTATAAATGCGCTGTGATTTTTGCTTTCGTGTAGTTTTACTTCATGAGAAAGATTCAAGAAAGAATACTCCTATTTTATACAAAATTAAAAAGTCAATCGAAATTGGTCTTGCGTATAAAAATAATTCACTCAAATAGCCTGTAGTTAAATTAAGATATTTTAACTACTCTTTTTAATTTTAAATTAAAATCTGATCCAGAACAAAAATATTTATAATGGTTCTTATATGCTTTTTTAAAGTCTATGAAAGAATAAAAACTTGTAATACTTTTAATACAATGGTTTTAATCTTTAAAATATCTTTATAATCCTAAGGGCAGATTTGAGATAGAATGCTATTCACCGTAAGCGTTGATATTTGGTTTTCACTCAAAAATCTCGCTGACGCATTACGACCGCGCCGATTCGGCTTAACGGCAGGTTTAACGACTAAACCTCAGGTTTAATGAGTTTATCGAAAGGCTAAAATTCGCCATAGCCGGCACAGCTGCGCCATATTGCAATAGTAATTATTGTTTATTTTGAGCGATCGGAAATTCGATTCGCCCTATGTGGCTAAGCGGGTAAAAGTGAAGTGTTTGTCGTACAGATGACTACATTTTTTATTTGCAGCAGTTTCACGCTTCGGCAGGCACAGGGGAGTTTATTTATCGCAATTCGATACCTTTTCGGCGCTTGTGAAATAAAAATATAAAGATTTACTTAGACAAAATATATTCTAAAAGCTATATTTTAAAGCACTAGTTTTATTATTATCATCGAATTTTTTTTTAATAGTGTACAGTTTTTTTAAAAAAAATGTAAATAAAAGTAAAAATCTCAATCTCAAAAAAATAGTCTATCCTCTCTTTATTTTTTAAATGCGTAAACCGCGTACGGATCCTACCCTTTTTTTAATTTACAAGTGTGTAAAATTTATTAAAAAATAATATAAAATAAAATACTATTACATGTTAATTGAAATAATATATTGCCCGTTGAACAATATTTTAACTAATAGATAAACTTGTTTTTAAACGGTAGAATTTTTTGAATTAATATTTAAAACTATCTAACTTCTATTTACAAGAGTCCATTAAAATCAAATTTAGGACCCTTGTAGATAAAAATAAAGACACGACCATTTTATGTTTTTATAAAAATCCCCATATAGCAGCAGATAGACTTTAAAACAGAATAAAACCTATTTAACATCGTTCGACAGATAGCTAGCACTGCGCACTCCACTAAAAGCGTCGCAGTAACATTTTCTCGTAAAAGGAAAAAAGTTGACTCAAAAAAACTGTTGATAAATTAATAAAATAAAAATGTAAAATAAATTTATAGATTGGCAAAAAAAGGTTAAGTACTTGCGTTTCATTTAGTTTTTCCCTATCTTATTTAATTGTTTTACGGTAAATATCATAAAAAGAACTTTAGATTTTATATCAAAATTGAATACAAAAATACTTAATTTGTAGTTGCATTAAAAACTCGCGACTAATAACAAATTACTTGCAAAAGAAATTTTCAAAGGCAAATTTTACTATATTTATTTTTAAAAGACGGTATTGATTTTATTAAAAATATCGATCTAGTTTAATTTAACTCAAAGGATTATGAAAATTTTCCGTATCAAACGAAATTTACAGTTATCATGCCTATATGTTCGCTTTTAATTATTAATAATATTTTATACAGTACAAGGGCTTTTGAAACCCCCGATTTGATTTAATCTTGTTTAAAAATCTCGACTCACCAGTATACTTCACAAGAGCAGATTTTTGTTCCATAATTCAATTTACCATAAGTCTGTTTGTACACCACCGATGCTCGCACCCTTTTTTCTTTTGATTCTATTAGCGCAACAAAAAAATGTCGCCGATCTAGTTTTCAGCCCTTAAAGGTGTTCCAATCCCCGCCTCGAATGTACCCTACCCAAAAAATCTCAATACTATCGCATCGAAAATTATATAATAAAGCCTCCCCGCGTCTCTTTAATGCGTCTGGATACTATCCTATAAAATGCATGCATTGCTGCGAAATGATCTAAACAAGGAGACAGGGGGACGAGAGGTGGAAAGAGGGAGGGGCGTGTTTGGGTATAATATTAAAATGACATTTAAAACACATTAGGGACGTGTAATAATCCGTACAGACCGTACAATAGTGCACCTTTATTTATGTATGGGTTTATTTTTTCTGGTCTTCTCTTTTATCATCATCATGGCGTCTAATGTGTTCATATTCAAAACGAAACGGCTTCCATGTGTCGAAATTAATCATTCGCTAAAAGGGGAGTGTTGTTGGTGTAAGGGAGCTGAGCTAACGACTTGTACAGCATCGGTGTATGATATGACAAAGTGCGAACAAAGTGATGGTATAACCCTTTCAGACTCAAGATGGACCAAGCGTTTAAAACCATTTTCAAAGAACACAAAACGTAAAATAAAAGTTTTGTAAATGTAAATTCCACTTTTTGATAAAAAAAAAGATACTTAATAATGCACTTTACACTAACGATTTCGATATATATGTAATAAAAAATTCACATTCAAACTGTTCTTTAGAATAGATAAACTGATTTAAATTTTGCATTTGATAAATCTAGATGATCTTATTATCAATGCATTACAAATAATTTACACCTAAATGTATCTAAATCCAAGTTATAATGTTTAATATTTAAATAAGTAATTTTAAAAAATATTAGCAAATAATATTTTTTTATGAATTGATAAAAATATTTTAAGTAATCAAAAATAGTATTTTTACTACAAAGTGTATCTGACAGTAATAAAAATGTTTTAGTTTCACGACAATCAAATTTGTTACAGTTCAAGGAAACGATAATCTTTGGCACACAATTTATCATTATTCTGCGTGTTTTGACATAAACTTTATTTAATTATTATATAATAATATAAAATAAGAATATATCAAATCAGTTAAATTTACAAGTATATATATAAAATATAAAAAACATACATAGTATGAAAATTTAAAATAGCAAGATAATTAAAATATTATGAATTAAAATTGCATAAAAACCATTAAATACTCTAAATCAAATAATACAATCATTGCGTAACAACTGAATTAATTATCCATTGTATTTGTATACCGACAATGTATAAACTGAATCGTAATAAATATTAATGTAATTAGTATAAACGAGTCGTTCGATATACTTTTAGTTAATGTAGTAATATGGTAAAACGTATATGCAAACTAAGGTCGAGTGTTAGTCACAGAAGGTTATTTCTACGAGTTGGCATTCGATATGCAAAAAATATATACTCTGAGTATTCGAATAAATTTTAGCTATCAACTTATATAATTGATTTTAATTTTGTGTGTAGTAACAATTTTATTATTGAGTGAATTAAATATAAAATAATATTTATAGAGCGATATAAAAATATCTTATTATTATATTTTTTGATACAACCATATTTTATACATTAATAATTAAAAATCTGTTTATATTTATTGGTAATTCTAAATATTTTTTGCATCTCAGATATTCATAAATATTTAAATTATTTAAAAAAAAATAAAAAAATCACTTTAAAATACTGTATATAGAAAACCAGATAGTATATTTTAAAAATTCATAAAACAGAAACTGCATTTCAGTATATTTGCACACTTTCCAATATTATGCGTAAATTTTAAATTAGATTTATTTAAGTGTCTATCAGTATTTTATATGTTCATAACTGCATATTCTGCACTCTAAGAATATGCCCTGTTTATGCTGTTTTTTTGAAGAGTACTTTTATTTTACCGTATAAAGCATACAAAAAATAAATTAAAACAAAAATTTTAGATGCGTAGCTTTATAATAGTCTTTGCATCTATATTTATATTAAAAAAACAGATTTTAATGCACTGATATTGAAAAAACAAGCTCAGTATTCACAATAAGATCCATGATCCATGGGTAGCAAAGTACAAAAAAAAATTGATATTTTTTGTCAACTTTGATTTGGCCTTTGAATCTTTTGAAAATAAAACAACTTTTCCTAAAGAAAGTGCTTAAAAATTATCTGTATCATAGATATCTATATTATTAGTCATTGGATATAGACTAGGCTTATTTATCTAACTTGGTATTTTCCCGGTTGTATTTATTAAAAATATTTTATTTAAAGATTATTTTATTATGGTTGTTTCAAACCATCGTTTATAATCGTTACAAAACTTTCACTCTAAAAACAATGGCTGGAAGTTAGATTATTTTTGTTTGTGATTTGATTGAAGCAATAAATCATTTTTGATCTTGTCGGCGAAAACATCTTGATGCGAAATGTCAAGAAGTTTGAGAAACTTTACATGAGTATATAATAAAAAAATATGATGTTTGCCAACCCTATCTGTAATATAAACATTTTATGGCATACTTAAATCGTTTAAAATAACTTTATAATGAATTACTCGAAGATTTCTCGTGCGACATTTATACTTATGCATGTGCGCTTATAAAAAAAACACTTGTAATAACAGGATTTTTTTAACCAGTTCACGTCGAAAGAATGCAAACTGCATTTGTAAGCGTTCATATTTACTTATTAAATCTCTGAGACTATTTAATAAACGAGACTTTATAAACGAACCGATAAATACAACTACTTCTAAAAAATGAGATAAAAAAAGTATTGCAAAATATTCTTCAAAATTACTTTCGGGTTATTTTACATGTCTCATAAAAAATATGTGTAAACCTAACAGGAAACAAAGCGTTTGAACAAATAATCGATAATAACATTTCCGTGTTTCGCCTGTATGTGTGTATGTGTATAAAATAAAATAAATAATAACGCACGTGAATAAAGTCCCTGGCACGTTTGTACGACCGACAAACCGCGACATCGACTCGCAGTATTAAGTGCAGAAATGAAAATTAATTAACGCACTTTAATGCATCTATAGTGCAATTTATTATTTTAATAGAGCTTAATGGAAATGTTTTTTATCAAAAATTGGAAAAAAATCGAATAACTTTTTATTTTGATAAATACTTATATCTGATTTTATTGGACCTAATATTGGACGAAGACATTCGTGGTAAATACAGTAGAACCCCCAATAACACGGTAAATAAAGGACGTGCTATTAGGGTGTTGTGTTATTTATTTTTTTATTTCGATTGCAGACTTATTTGGTACATTACGTATGATTTTAATTTTATTTTTTGAATAAGTTTAAACTGATACAAATATTAATTTGGGATTTTTTTAAGGTACTGTTAGACAGAGAACTGTGAAGCTATTGATTGAATAAATTCTTACTGGTGATATAACCCTTGAAAATGAGAACCATAAAAGACGTTCATAAACTGTTGATCTAAAAAAATATGAAACACTGCAAAAATAATAACAAGTCACAAGATCGAATCAAAGACCAGATTAAACCCGAGAAGATGACTCTAGCATCAGAGGTCGAAACGTTGGCAAAATAAATGAGCGAGCCCTTGCATCATCAAAAGCTAAGTAACGTGTTGATATCCATTAAAAATTCACACACTTGTGCATTGTGATAAAAAACGCGTAAATTTACAAATCACATTTCCCCTCTTTAAGTAAACATTCCACTGCTGTATCGATGGAATTAAGTCAATATTATACATCAGACTCTTTATAATTAATTAATGATCAACAACACCACAATTACGTTACATATATAGTAACTCGGTAATCAAGATGTTTTGCACTTGTAATTTTAAAAAAAAAATCAATATTTTAAATATGTAATTATCGTAATATTATCAATTTAATAAAAATAGTTTGCTTCTAAACGTCACCGCGAGTAAGTCACTCTCACATTTATTCCGAATTCGTGCCACTTCGCAGGTGAGCGAGTGCAAATTCGGTCTTTCCACATTTTCGTATGTGTGTGTGTGTCACAAACTTGTACGCGCGTAAATAAATGTATTTATGTACGAAAAGATAACCATATCCTATAATTATCACTGCTAAAACAAACCGAGCTTTTTAATGGCAATTAAGTTAAGGCAAACTGGTAGAATGTAGATGTTTAAGATATATAATATAACATTGTATACCATCACGTTTCATCTTTTAGGTGCAAGAATTTGTTTCATTATGTCGTTTTTGTATATGTAAGGATATCATAATATTTAAATCTATGTATGTACATATTCATTCAAATTACGTGTAAAGTTAATAATATAAAACAATGAACTCCAATTTGATTCACATATAGTGTAGCAAAATATTTGTACTAAACTAAGAATTACGCATATTTTAAATGCATATTTTTCTTTGAGAAGCTCTAAACATACTTCACTATTATTATTTTAAGACAAAAATTTTAACAACCGCAATTTATAATGCAGAATTTGCTCTGCTCAAACATACTACAGTTATTTTAATAGCTATTACTGCAAATAATATTTCAGAATCTTCAGCAAATTCTTTAATCCATAAATTATATATATTTTAAGCAATCTTTTTCAATGACATTTATATCTTTATATTCGTTAAACTGCTTTAATATAAACAATTTTTAACTAGAAACATCTTATATAATTTTTCAATCTTCTTAAAATATATAATTGTATTATTAATATTTTTCTTAAAATAAAGCAAAGTGTGATTTCTACATTTTAAAATAAAAAATTATGCAAGTAAGAAATATAAAGAATAACTCATTTTTAAAATAAAATCGCAAAAAAGAACAGTACCAATGTATGTATATGTCAGAATGAAACTAAGTAATGTACGATCAATTGGGCAAACATTTTTCACTAATTGGTTGGTCTGAGTTTGATATAACTTATATTGTGACAAGTCTGCATTTTTAATAAATATTGTAGAACTTTAAAATGAGTTTTTTTTAAAGTGGTAAATTTTTATTTTTAATATCATTTTCTTTACCTACTTTAATTGATTGTTTTTATTAACTTTTATTGGGACAAATCTTAATTTTTAATAAATATTGTATAAAATTTAAATAAGTGTTTTATCTGTTAAATTTACAATAAATAAAAATACTAGTCATATAGACGATGTTCATTTGCTCTACCAACTAACTATTAATGTGTAATTGAGCAAATGTTGGTCTCTAATAGATTTTTTTTATTGTCAAGATCTGATATAACTTTTGTTGTATCAAAAGTTTGCATTTCTAATAAAAAATAAACAACTTTAAAATGGTTTTAAATCTGCGATAATTAAAAAGGTTACTTATATATATTCTCATTTGCTCTACAAAATATTATACAATTTAGTAATGTGTAGTCAAGTTAACAAAAGTTGGTCTCTAATTGATTGTTCTTATTGCCTTAATTTTATATAACATTTATTGGGACAAATCTGCATTTATAGCTTGTGAAATATTTTAATAGTAAACGTATTTAGTTCTTAAAGTCTAGTCCTATTTCCTTATATTTTTAAAATACATTTCTGATATTGATTTTAGACGGTAAAAATTAAATAATAAATAACTTTTGACGTCTTTGATTTTAAATTCAATAACATACTTCAATGTAGCAAATAATTTAAATAATACTCATACAATAGTTAATATTATATTCACTTAATATTACATATGTATATGGCGCACTTAAAAGTAGCTCGTATGGTATGTTGTTTTTTTATTATATTTTTTTATTACTAGTTTCACGAAAAATATTTATAAAGTAATCTCAATGGTTTTTATCCATGCATATATTAGCATAAATTTAAATTTCATCAAATTCTTTAAATTCAAGATTGTTCATCAAATCGCGATATGAGCGTTTAAGTTCATTTAATCTCTTTAGCACATATTTTGATCTACCAAGCACTATCGATCGCCAGCGCATTGTTGCGCATAACACATGTATCTTTTATGTGTTTTATCTATTCAGAATGCGGCACGCATACATTATAACATTATATCTAGCAATAAATAATAATAAAACACATCGACCTTTGATTGTCGACGATATGCAAGCACGGTGGGTAGTAAGTACCTGGAAATGTTCTCTAAGCTCTAATCTCAGAACTTTACCAGAAAACGCAAGATTATCTCGAGACGTTTATGGCAACAGAACACGGAGATTATGGTCAGATATTTGTTTCGCTACAAGCGTTAAATCTCGGTTCAGGACCGTAAATTTTTCACAATCTCTCGTACTACAATGTTGGTAAGTAATACGCATTAAAACACATAATTAATCGTCAGTACTAAAAAAATCTATTCTTAAATTTATTTGATTCATCTCAACAAGGATTTTATAGCATATATCTCATATACATATATTTATATAAAAAAAATCATGTTTTAAACAGTTATATGTATTTTACTACCGTGTGTAATTAAATAATAAATTATTTTAAATTTTATCATCACTTTATATATGTACATTGATGATATTAATGAATAGACATAACCATAAAATACTGGTTAGTGTTGATAACAGAAGCTGTTTAGTAGGAAGAACATAACTTCATTTGGTGCTAAGGTCTCACTGTGTGGGTGGAATAATTTAGATTTAATGAGTAATACGGCAGTTGTGCTTTAAAAATATTATCATATTATTATTTGCTTGCGTAGCATATTTTTTTTTTTTTTTTTTTTTTATAGATGACTTTACATATTTTACTTATGAGCTACCATTGCATTTTCAATATATTTTTGATTGATAAATGTAATGAGTAATAATCTTTTGCTCTGTAATCAATGATCTATCGGTATAATTAATTTCATTCGTTAATTATTGAACAGCCCCTGTTTCATAATTGCATTTAGATAAATCCTTGTTCAATGCAAGTGCTTCCCTTGCACGATCCTACACTGAGAATCGTGCACCATAACCACTGTGAGAGACGTCAGATTGGCCATTGAAGCACAATTGTGGCCTGTGAATATACTGTGTGCTTTGCGTGATAGATTTGTGCGACGGAAGAATAAAAAAAATACATTTTATATGTATAGAGACAACAGCTCTCGGGATTAATTAAAATTGAATAATATATACATATCATACATTTGTGTGTGTATGTATGCTTTTACGAATACAGTCGCACGCCGTTATATAGAAACGTCAAAGCCTTAATTTAATTAATAAGACATGTGTACGTAAAGTGAGCGAGTTTGCGTGTTAACGGTTATCTCTTGGCGGTTCAAAATCACGATCTTCGGTTTCCAATCACGATTTCCATTCGGTGGCAAGCTTTTTTATGCGCCACTCTGTACCGTGGCAAAAGACGTACGAGAGCCTCAAATAAATTTATATTTTAATACAAAATTACTAAAATTAAAAAATATTATTTAACCTAATTAAAATGATGATTATTAAGAAAATAATATATTCAAAAAATTTCAATTTTTTTGACATCGTACTTCAAAAAGTATGATGAACGATTTTTTATAGCAGCAACTGCAGACGCTACATTAAATTAAAATGATAAGTCCGATAGTCTGATCCGTTGAGATAGTCAGTGTCAAGTTTGAATATGTTGTGACTTGTTATCCGGCTTCCAGAGCCGGAAGAGTGAGGTTGTGTTTACTATGTCTGTCGCGCATCGTGGATTTTGAACAACGCGTTAACATTAAGTTTTGTTTTAAGTTGCAAAAAAGTGCCAAAGAAGTTCATGCAATATTAAAATCAGTGTATAGCGATAATATGGTGATTCTAAAAACTGTTTACAAGTGGTATGAGCGATTTAAAAAATGGTCAAAAAGGTGCAAAAAGTTAAAAAAAAATGGTTTGTTCAAACAAGCAATTGACTATTTGCGAGCTTACTGAAGAACTGAGCATTTCGTACTGGACCATGTAAAGCATTTTACCTGATAATTTGCAAATGAGACGAGTGAGTGCAAAATTTGCTCCCAAACTTTTGACTGACGAACAGAAAAAAAAACGTTTATCAGTTTGCATGGATTTGAAGGATTGTTTTGATGCAAATCCAGACTTTATGGTACAAATTATAATGGATATGAACGTTAAATATATAGCTATGACCTTGAGATAAAAATGCATGGGTTTCAAAGTAAAACGAGTGGCTTTCCTAGCCCTAAGAAGGCACGTTAGTCAAAATCGAACCTGAACCTCGTACTAATTGTATTTTTCGATAGTGAGGGCATAGTATCATCAAAGTTCGTTACAAGGGAAACCACTGTAAACTCTGCATATTACAAGTTTTTGAAACGATGTAGGGTGAAAGAGACCAGAAAAATGGCCCAATGGCTTCCTCCTTCATCACGATAACGCACCGTGTCATACTCCATTTCTGAACCACGAATTTTTGGCCGAAAAATATGTTCCTCTCTCTACATTCACCTTACTCTCCAGATTTAGCACCATGCTGTTTCTATCTTTTCCCAAAAATAAGAAAACGTGCTAAAATAAAAATCTTTTGCCACCATTATCGACAATGAGAGGGCCACGACGCAGCAACTGAATGCCCTTCTGAAAGAAGCCTTCCAAAAATGCTTCCAATCATGGAATCAATATTGGGATAAGTGTATCAATAGCCAAAGAAAGTACTTTGTAGGAAGTTAATTCAAATTTGATCTAAGCTTGTAACTTTGTTCGTAATAAAATTTTTCACCATATTTTTTGACACCTCGTATATCAATAAAATTCGCTGTTACTGAGAATCTGTACTATTCTGTACTTTTAAGCTTCTTATTTGAATAATAATATATTAATTAGGTTAAAGTATTCACACAATAAATGTTGAATGTGGACTATCCTTAATATTTATCTTACAATATTTTAAAATAAATATTCTGTAAAGACTGCTAGATATATAAATTGTGTATAAAATGTGACTTACTGAAAAATTTTTATTTAGTGACTCTTAATTTTTAATCACTTAAATAAAAAATGTCATTCGTTTTTTAATAAAATAATAAATAAATTAATGGTGTGAATTAGAAGAAGCACTATTTTAATTGTCAAGTGCTGCAAATAAAATTTATTATTTATTTTTACTACCATTATCCAATGGGTCAATTACAACTATACTTTTTACACAAAAAACAATAAAATATTATTATTAATGTGAATAGTGATATCAGTAAATCAATATATGGTTTAATAATGTAAGTTGTGATGCAAAGAATATTTAATAATGCTCATCTAAAAAAAGTTTTATTTTATTTTACTTATATGGAAAAAAATCAGCATACTCTCAAAAAAAAAGGTCATGAATAAGACATATTCTTAAATTACAGAGTATTTAGTTATGCAGTTATAAACCTATAAAAATTAAATGAAGACACCACAATAAATAATTCTTAAGTTAACTATTTGATTTCAAATCTGTATATTGCCGAAGTTAACTAATAATAGAGAAAAAAATATACTGAAATGGCTGTTTTCTAAAATTTTTAAATCTTAATTAATTGATAATACGTTTTACCATGTAATTAAATAACATAGCAATAACTTAAACCATGAAATAAATAACTAAAGCTATGTAATAAAATTGCAAATATAGCAGCATATTTTTTTCTGTTTACATGACTTTATTTAGTGTTTCTAGGTGATATTGTATTGTATATATTCCCAGATAGTCACAATTTCTATTTAATTTCAAATACAGACGCTCTTTGAACATACAATTTAAAAACTGATTTTCTTCTTGAAGATGTATGTTCAGTTCATATAAATAGACTGTGACATTCACTAGAAATATTAAATCAGCTATTTTTAAATTCAAGTGCAGGTTTTTCTGGTAGTTCATGACATAATCACTTTAAAACATTTTCCACTATTAACGTTGCTTAATTGACGTAGAATGTAGTGATACTTCATTAAATAGAAAATATCGATATTTTTTGCATCGTCAGCAATTAATTAAACATGGCATTGTTATGCGATGCTTCATACAAATCCGTGTAAAACAATTCTTCGATAATATTAAATTCGTTGTCAAATCCTTGAAAGAAGATGAACCATATATGTAACATCAGTGTTTATATTTTTAATCGTGTATTAGTGAAATAAGACTTTCGGACAGACCAGAGTGAAATAAAACATAAATAAAATTTAAATACACATTCCACATTTGACGCCTTTCCCCTCGCTATCGTCGAAAAACCGTTTCTCAGTGTGTTTATTTTTCGCGGTACTTAACGTCATTCATTACTTCTCTTTCACACACACTCACACATTAATATAATTTTATATTATATAGTAAATATGTATAGAATCAAACGTTAGCTCGCGCAGAGGCGTAGCGTGCCGGCATTCGCGTTAAAACACAAAACGAAATATAAAATAAAAAAATTACACACCGACACGACCGCTAAGTGTTAAAACAGGAATACATATTTTCGCAATAAACACATGCATACAATTATTTATTAATTTACGTTTGTAATTGGCTCGTAAAGCGAACGAGAATGATCAATGTTGTCGGCGAGCGGTTACCGAGCGAATTCGTCACGGTTACCTGGCGGGCGAGTGCGAATTTTGATCAGTGTATCCAAATTTGACTGATTTATTAGCTTACGTGTAAACTGAAATGTATAGGTTGTAAACAGGGCGTATTTGCCATGTAACGCGGTGGAACCGCGTTCCGGCACCTTTTTTTACAGCATTTTACATGTTTAAAAAGCATTGACAATCTGCGTTATATTTTATTTTTTTATTTTTGAGTGCAAAAATTTAACTTTAAGTTTAAAAATGAAAAAAAATTTTAGTTACTTTTAAACCGTCGGTCCCACTAAAAAAATACCAAAACAATATCAGAAACGACGACAGAAAATATATAAATATTCTTATGATAAGAAGCTACAATTTAATTTACATTTTATTTACAGTATTACGATTTTCGATGAGTGAGAATCAAATTAAGAACATCTAAACCGAATTTTGACCAATAGGAGAGCGCAAAAAACAATTATCCCTTCTCAGAAGTCAAAAATCCACGTCAAAAGCAATAAAATCGTGTCGGCGCCGTCGCAGTGGGAACGCTCGTTACCGAGCGTTCCCACTACGACGGCACCGACACGATTTTATTGCTTTTGACGTGAATTTTTGACTTCTGAGAAATGATAATTGTTTTTTACGCCCTCCCATTGACCAAAATTCGATTTGAATTAATTTTGGCCAATACTCTCATATCAATAAATTTTGAAATAATTGAATCTATCATATAATTTTTTTTGTGCGCTTCGTGGCATAGAAAAAGTTGTTTTATATTTATTTTAAATGATATTTTAATATTAATTTATTTAGTAAAAGCTTACAAGAAATGAGTTCCTGCACTTTTTTTGTTAAAAAAAGCCCTGGTTGTAAATAATAATATTAACAATAATTAAAGAAATCCATGATCTAGTGTTTCAATTTAAAAATAAAAATGTATTTTGAAAATGTTTAAGACAATTTAGATATTTTGCAATCTTACTAATTAATTACATCAAAAAAATAAAGCGTTTCATAATATACAATACATATCTTAATTACAAAATATTTTTTTATATTATGAGCTGATATTTTTTATGCAAATAATGTTTAATCTAAACTGAAAGATCATTGATCTTTAACACAAATAATTAGTAGTTTGTGCATATTTTAAGCATTTTTTTTTAAATATAAATAAAGTAACATGAAAAAAATGCTTCACCATCGAAATTATCATATTTTATGTATCTAAAAATATTTTGTGAGCTTTTTAAATGCTTTATAAAATATTACACATAAAAAACTCTAATAAGCATTAAAATAAAAAAAAAAAAAAAATAATTAAAAATGCTTTAAAATGAATTATTAAATAATAAAACATATTTTTTTCAACATTTTTAATTGTATTATAATTTTTACATAATTCATCAAATTAATAAAAAAAACATTACTGCCTATTTTACTCGATAATAGAGTGCAGAATCATCCATGAAGTTGCAGTGAAAATTTGAAAGAAAATAATCCATCAACAAGATTCATCCTGTTGATGGATTTTCTTTTTTTTTCTTTTTAATATTTTTTTCTCTGATTATTCTAAAATATCAAATACCGTTTTATAATCCACCACCCCACTATTCCGTCAATAAAGTGAATACCTTATATTATGAAATATAAGATTTTACTCATTGTATTTCGTCACCTTGACCTATTTAAATTCATTTTACTTTTATCAGAGGTATACGACTGCATACACTTTTTTTCCGAAGAAGGGTTATTCACATGTATTAGATAATCCCAAAATAAATATCGTTGTTTTTACTTTTAGTTTAAATAGCCAGTCGTGCATTGGCCGTTGATATCTAAGTACTTTTTTATTAAATCTGTGTTGGTACACATCTTGACTTTACATTCCAATATTTTTAAAAAAATTGGACCGCAAAATTTACGATTGCAGAATTTTAATCAAGTAAACAATTTATAGGAAATTGCATGTTATATGAATTTATTATGAAAAAATAAAACCAACTACGGCAGTGATTGTTTTAAATGTCAAAGTTGCTTTAAACAGTTTAAATGGGAAATTGTCAGCTTAAACTATTCATTAAACCATAGACACATTTGTGTGAAACAATATGGGGTTCCACACGAATTAGGCGCAAAAATAAGTCTTCTGGTACTTGAAGCTGTTGCCTTTACTCGATCATTAATTAAGAAATGAGTGTTGTCCGACAACAATCGTCGTAGAAAACAGTGGTTATCCAAAATATAAAATACCACGGAGCACGGGCTCAATGTAAAAAATGTTATTTTGCTTATATGGTGGTATTGTAAAAAGATTTGAATAGTTCTACAATACGACAATGGCAACATTTAATCTAAATAAAAGCAAGAAACTTTGTTGAAAGGTTTTATCTTATACAGCGTATTATCTAGACCTTGCTCCTTTTGACTACCATTTATATTGATAAATGCAACACTTAAAATGCAGACGATGTGAAAAGAATATTTTGCATCAAAGCCATTTAGTGCTAATGGAATTTAAAAACCTGAAAAGTAGGAGAAGTTTATATTTTTATAAGTAAATTATATTTTGAGCATCAAAATATTTAAAAAATTGAGATTATCTAATATATTTTTTTTTCCGAAAATACTCAGCATCACGCTCGATCTTAACCAATATTAATATTTTTACTCTTAACCCGATTTATTGCGCATTTTTTTATTCCTTGTACTGATGATTGCTTATAATCGACAGACTATTGAATTTGTTTAGGAATACGCAATAGGATCAAAGTTTTAGCATTATAAATTAATTATAAATAATGGGTAATTGGCGAGATAACCACTTAAAAACAATAAAGGCAAACATTTTAACCCTTTGGACGCGATAGTCGACTACAGTCGCTCAATTGATTTTTTTATCTCTTTACGCAAAAATCAGTAAAAAAAATGTTTTTAAGAAAAATCTTGTTTTTGTGAATAAACATAAAATATCATTTTAAATCTATAAAAATTAAAAAATCAAAACATTTAAACACAGAACCAAAGTAAAATTTGAAATTAAAAAAAAAAAAAAATTTATATTTATTTTTGATTAACGCGTCCAAAGGGTTTATTATATATAAAATTTATTATTATTCTTCATGATTTAAATTTTTAAAAATCATGACTTATTTAGTCTAATCAATATCATTAATACACTTTTTTAAATGCAATATTTACTATTATTAAAAATAATATTTATCCAAAATAAGAAATCTCATCATCATTGTAAGACAATAGTTTGGGTAACAATTCAAATTACGTTGCGCGTTTCCCGAGTTACGACAGTAAACTTTTGCCAAGCTCCTCGATACTACATCGTATAACTTATTTATCTTAGCATTAACTCTCAACACTCTCTGATTGAGATCGAAACATAAACTCAAGTTAGCTTCGGTGGGTTACTCTGTCAATGCGTAATAGCGTTCGACGATTGATATTCGATACTATTAATCTCTTCATCTGCCGTTTTATTTATTATTTACTCAGATTGCGAGTTACTACTACCGACACTGATACGTTGAATTTATATTTAACACACGGCAACTATTTAAAAAATCCGGTGGAAATTTATGTATCAGCAGTGTAAGTTTACGTTTGGAACGATTGAATTAATTAATGTCGCTTATTATTGCGCCGTGTGAGAATTATCAAGTTTTCTTCGATCGATGACATGTCACGCAATGATTTCTATATTTATAATCGTGCTTTTTTGAAAAAAAATATAATAATATTAAAAGCAGTTTTATGGGTCCGTGCGTGTTACTGTAATTAATGCAAGAACGGGTGCCTTGTTTTAAAATACATATATATGTTTGGCGTCCGATTTTCAATTTAATATGTTAAGTCAAAATTTCATGAATTCGGATTCGAGCCCGTGTCCTTCAGGTATTAGTCGGCGACTAAAACCACTGGTATATCGTGCTATAATATTTTTTAATTGCATCCAAAAGTCAACTTAATATTTATATAGGTACATATATGTATATTAGAAAAGCTTAAAACATACACAAGTGATTAATTATAATAATTTGATAACATAACCGTAACTTTGGACTCAGATCTTATTTTGAGATACATAAAGTCGTCTATGTATTATTTTATTTCGACATACACACACCTTCTCCAGACGTCCCGAGAAGGATATCCGCTATTCCCGCGGCATCTCATTATGGGACGAAAGGAAGTCCATCTTCCAAACGTACCTCAAGACATTACATGTCATAACACGTACACGGCAGGTATATTATATCGTATGCGCCGCAAAGACAAAACGCGATTTGGCTATATAGTACGCGTTCTTCCGCTACCGACCCAACTGGACAATATGTAAAAAAATACGACAAGAATTTCGGCAAGGAAAGTTCATTGTTCGGTCAAGCGGAAACGGTAATTGCCATTGTAGGTACAATATTGTACAGGTGAGAATAATGGGCTATTTCATGGCGAGACTTTTTTGTTTTTTTCTTGAAGCTATTAAATATATTAGCTATAGATTTGTTTCAAAGGCGCTCTACAATTCTTTTTGTTTTTGAGAATATATTACATATGAGAGTTATTATAAAAAAATCGATAAAATGCGTACTGGTCAATCAAAAAGGTTCAATTCTCTCGCACGACAAAGCAAGAACTGGGCTTTGAAATATTGCAACATCAGTCATAGCTCACTCTCATTAACAATAAATCTGCTGTTAAATTATATCCTTATATGTATTTAAATGGCAATGAAATGTTGATTTAAATAGTGTTATCTTAGATTATTAAGATTAAATATTAGCTTAAAAAATGTACTTATATCTAACCTAAAAATTTTTTTTTAGCAATTTTTAGCATAATAATTTTAAATCAATGTCATTCGCTCTATCCGTGTTTCTTATAATTGTACATATCTAATTTCCCATGTTTTTATGCATGTACACTAAGTATACATCACCGAAGCGCGTGTATTTTTTTTACTGTAAGGTGAAAGTTTAATATCGAATGGCTGCAAAGTAACTTTTTTTGGTAAATTTTGTAATAACATTTATAGATTTACCGTAACAAAACTATTTTTGTACAACATAACAACGAGTAAACTTTTACTTATTTTTTCAACATTTTATCTGTTCATGAAGCTATTTCTATGAACATAGTAAAGTTATTCTTTCATAAATAAGAAACGGATAAAAGCGAGATTAGGAATTCACGCGACCATTTTAAACACACAAGTGTTATTAAGCATATTTTTTAATATTCATTGTTACGAATATTAAAAAATATTTTTTTTTTTGTTCAATCTTTGTAACAAATTGTATAGCATATTTTTTTATATGGCAACCCTGCTCGTCGTTCAGTCATCACCCGTGTGTCGATCGTGTAGCGAAACGTTTTGCATACAATTACATTCGTCAGCCAGCCGGTCATCCTGGGACAATGGGATATGGACAAGGTTCCGCGTTACGAATGCGCAAATTGCCGTGTAATTAAGTGTTTACACCCCTGAACCGTTTGGATAACCGCGAATTATCTTTAATACCACACAATCATCGGCCAGGTTTCGAGGAAAGAAGGCGAAGAAAAAATAAACAGCTTTGCCTCGAGGACATGAACGGATTATATTGTGATGGATGGCGCGTAACAATATGATGAACCGGATAAATAAAAAAAAACATTTTAAAACCAAAATTTTAATCAGTTATCTATTATAGATACATGTTAGTCTATTATTTTCATAAAACAACATTTTTTTTTACTGTTACCCTTTAATTGCAACATGACGGTCCTCAACGGGTTAACACAATCAACAACTGTGAGTAATGAGACTTCAGACTAACGAATTTCTGATAATTAGTTATTACTACAGCGTACAATCGATATACTACATCACTATGAGATTATTGAAATCTAGTAAAAACTAATCTGTGAAATCTGATACGTATATAATTTTAACTAGAGCTTCTTTTCGATACTTTAAAAAAAATACGAATTCTAGAATTCTCATTTTACGAGAAATTCGCTGATTTTTTGAAAATTTTCATTGAGCTTTTTTTGATAAAAATTCAATTTGTACGAAAAAAATAAGAAAATTGGTAAGTACTACATTTTTTATACTACTTCATAAGAAAGGGTGGGTCCGTGCTAGATGTTTGAAAATATGCGTGCTTTCTTAAATGCTTTTAATACAGGTCGAAAATATTTAAATGAAAAAAATTGTTAACGATTTTTAGAACTACTCTAATCGGCATTATCTTTGCTTTGGTGTTCTAAGAACTACATTTAAAATCATAATATAATATTTGGCTTATGTGGATTTTTTATATCAATTCAGAGGGTCTCAATATTTCTTATAAAAAAAATACAAATAATTTATATATATATGTTTAATTATTTCGTATTATTTTCTTTAAAAATCAGTTACATTAAATCAAATTAAATAAATATTATATTATATATAAAATATATAAAATATTATACTCATATATAATTTTAATGTTTTTTATTTATTATTTCTTTAGTTTTATATGTTAATATACGACTCTCTGTACCTAAAAATATAAATATCGAACGCCGTACATGTACGGCGATACCGCACGAAGGGTTAATATACTATTTTAATCACGTACTATATATTACATATATTTTTTATATATCAAAATTTCTCGAAAACTCTCGAGAAAATTGACAATGTGATTTCTTGAGAAATAAAAATCATCGATAAAACCAGAATGCCTAATTCTAATTCAGTAGTTTTAGGTAAAAATCACTTATGATTACAAAATTAATACTTTTTTAACTTAAAAATCGATAATAATACTTCAAATTTATAATTTAATTAAATTAAATGTGTATTATGTATTAAAATTCACCATAACCAATGATTAAATACAATATTACAAAATCAGTGTTTAATTAAAGATATCGACTGTAGCAAAATCCTTAGTGACAACGCTCCAGTTTCATAAGTTGCCTACAAAATGGCGCCGGAGCAATTAGCATGATGCGTCCGTATTACTTTTATAGGTCACCCTGTAATAATGAAATGGTAGGCGGACCCTAAGCGCCGCCTACTAAAATATGTATTTAGAAAATGTGAAACGAATTAAGCCGACCGTTATTATCGAGAGCGGCCACCGTGAGCGTTCCTTAATCATTCCGGCGTTTCTCAACATGCGTGTCGCGTCAACGTGCCCCAGAAATGACAACAAAACGAGTCTTTAAAATATTTAAATAAAAAAAATCGTAAACAAACGTATTAAGAAACGTTAGAGTCAAATTAATTTCTTATATAATACATCCTTGTCGATGGTGGAATATTATTAAGAATAGTTTTTTATTTTAATAATTCACATAACAACATACCATTAAAAGACCTTCACAATCAAAATGAATAATTTAAGCAATTTAAGCTGGACAGAGTTAAGATAATGTAGATGATGTTATTGTGTATAATATGATAAATTGAACATGCTGGGTGGTATAAAAATAATACAAAACAGTATCGATCTTTAATATATTTTATTCTTGTAATTTTATGACGCCTTGTTAGCGCTTATAAAATGATGCAGAAAAAACGAGGGTTCAGGGGGATTAAATTAACACACATACTACTCGTATATGTATTTAATATTATATAAATAGGAACCTCCCCACTATCTACTAACCGCTTGGGGTTGGAATTAAATTAGAAGCGTCATTACGCGCCATCACATCCCCTTTACGACTGTATGATAATTATATAAGCATTCCATGACGACGTCAAATACCCAAATTGATAGTCTTTGATTAAATATTTGCGCAACGGCGACAATTTGACCCTCGGAACGACTCTGGGGTGGTTTTTTAACGTAGGAAAATGTTAATGACATTATAGAAGTAATAGTAAACAATCGATAAACGTTTGCAATCTTAGTGTATTGTATTTAAATATCTATCAAAAAAAATTATATGTAGAAGATATTTTGTTGTTTAAGTACGCCCAATTAAGTTTATAATTGTGAAATTTTGATTTAGTTTAGTTTGAGTGCCGTAATGGCAGTGAAAGTAAATCCTGTTATTAACATATTTTTATCTTAATTTATTAGCTTATATTTTAAATTTGTTAAAAAAAATTAGATTATAATAATAAAAAAAATATACATCAATGCATCTTTTTAATTTTTTTAAGGTTTTTAGTCTTTATTGACTTTGATTATTTAAACTATAAGATAAACAAATTATTTTTTTAGTAAGATGTGATTGTAAATAACTGTTATTTATAAATTGAAAATATGTATCATTTTCTTTTTATTATTTTTTTAGTATAAATACATCTGCAATATTTATAGAAATTATTTCAAATAAATACTTATTAAAATAGAACTTTGTTAAATCATATTTATATTCTTAATAGCTATATTTTATTTTTTAAAGTGGTTCCTTTTTTTTAAAGCCCACGACAAATAAACTGTGTACTAATCAAGCTCTAAAAATTTTGATTAGAATTTATTGATGTCAATTTTAACAAGACCACATGAGTTGGAATTCAGTATATTATAAATTTGCATTATATTATTATTTAAATATTTATATTTTGCTTACACATTATTAAACAAGCGGTAGATACGCATTATGTTTGAGCATTATGGTTATTTTAGAATTTCCTGAGCAATTTCATGTAATGATAAATACACGGGAAGTGTGAAGTCCGCAGTACTTCCGTGTCATAGAGATTATGACTTTTTGAAATTATTAAATAAACTGAAACAATATATTTTAAGTAATCTCTAAATATGATATTCTTACTGTTTATTTTTATGATTTTTTTCATATAAAATGAAAAAATCATTTTTATTTATTAACTCATTAAAAATACATTTAAATATTGAAGAGGTAGCATACATTTACTACACACGTTTTTTTATAAATGATATAAGCATTTAGGATCATAGGGGAAAAAATGTTGAAAGATACTTTTTTAAATATATTCTATCATCAAGGTAAGAGTACAGTACTTGATCAGATATATCTACACCTCTCATGTATTTATTGTAATAAAATTGCTTTGCATATCACTTTGTGTTTTATACTAGACGATTAAAAAAATAAAGAGGTTGGCTGATGATATGTATAAAATTTCTACTGAACCTCATTGGACCTGGAAGTTGTATTTCTGTCAATTTCTTTGCTTTCTGAACTTTCGATGAGATTAAAAACTCTGGTTTTTTAAGTCAAGTAAAAAGCAATATATATTATTAGCAAAATATATTTCTTATCTAAAACACATGCGGCACGCGGGAACTGTCAATAGATACTGACGTAACATGTGCACCAAGGAGCGCGATCGTGCTCCTTGGCACTCAAATGGTTACTAGTTCTTTTTACATGAAATTAAAAGCGTCACTTATTGTTTTTTTTTACTTTTAATACATTTAAAAATATAAATATTACTGTGGCAAAGGCTTTAAATAAATTATTTTACCATAAAAAAATTTTGCACCGCAAAATATATTTTTTTGCTCTTGATCAGTTTTATTATTGTTATTATTTATTTAAATATTTCACACGACTTTATGTGTGCGTTTTATGTGCGTGTGTACGTAAGGGTATACACGGCGCACTTTGGGCATAAATAGCTTAATGCCCGATCATCAAATACCTATTTCCGATCTTACGATCTCAGTCCGAAGTTTTGGGCTCTCGCCTCCCTTAGTGCGCCTCTGCGCCATCGTGTAGGAGTTTATACGTGGTTTATGGCTGGCTCGCGAAAGCTGTATAAATTTAATGCCATCGGTACACGTTACCAAAACAAAACGTGTCAACGAGCTTTATACGCGTGTTTGT
Source organism: Plectrocnemia conspersa (assembly GCF_051122295.1). Taxonomy (NCBI): domain Eukaryota; kingdom Metazoa; phylum Arthropoda; class Insecta; order Trichoptera; family Polycentropodidae; genus Plectrocnemia; species Plectrocnemia conspersa. Next base: position 3,700,600 of record NW_028277170.1, on the reverse strand, counting down.
TAACGTAAACCACCGGCGTGTGCTTTCAGACCGTGCGTCAACACAGAGTTGCTCTTTTGCCGAAGCCAAACAACTATAATACCATCATGGACGATGATGGCTTGGGCTAGAATAATATAAACGGTGGAAAAGCGGTAAATCGGCGATTAATCGCCGCAATACGTGATGCTTACTATAACTATTCAGTAAAAGCGCTTTTGTATATTTTGTATAAATCGATAACTTATGAAAAAACATTTTATATTATAGGGTTCAAAAATAATGCATATTAATTTTCAATATAAAAATTCAGCTTTAACGCTAAAATTGTAATAATTTACAACTGAACAATATATTTATATATAGAAATAATGTGACCTGTTTTCGTGAAAGTACTTGATACTTAGAATAATATTTTAATTAATAACAATGCATGTTTTATAATAAATATTGATTAACAAAGAGTGTATTTTTTTCTGTAAGTTGAAATCCAATAAAAATATTTTTTTTCTACCTAATTATTGCAAATAATACAAATTAAAATTGAAAATTTTTTTAATGTCTATTATTTAGTTAATTTATGATACTAAAACTGATTTTAGTAATATGTGAAATTCATTCATGTAAACTGTATAACGAAGCACTATTATTAGTTTATATACGATTTATTATAAAACTAGTTACATATAAAATTTCAAAAAAATGTGTTCCATTTTATATCCACCAAAAAAATTACAGAAATTAATAAGCCATTTTTAATACACAAATTAAATGCATTGTTATTAAATTTCTAATATTAAACCTTTTTTATGAATTAAATATTTACAATATAGATTTTAAAGTGAAATAACAAATAACTATAATAAAATCATTTGTGCTACAAAAATGTATTACTAGTCCCTAAAAAATGTTTTAAGCATACAGTTTTTGAAAATAATAAATTGTATTGTAAAACTTTTGTATTGATATTTGGAGATAAACTTTTATCTTGGAAACTGAAATTAAAAAAAATTAATTCTTCCAAAATTTTTTTTACGTAGCTGCATATTCTATGAATTTTATTTCAAAAAAATATGCTACAGCTGCTACAAAAAATATTTGTGCTATATAAGGAGACATATTAAATATCAGATAATGCCCCAGATGCTATAAAAATAAATCTAGTGTTTTTGATTTAATGGATGAGCCATGAAGTGGACCACACAACTTGGGCGTTGAAATAGTCAATCGAGCTGAGACTAATGCGGTAGGTAATCACTTAAAAATTAACAATCAAGATCGCTACTTTAAAATTTACTACCCAAAGATGCTTACAAGATATTGGATTTGGGTTTACAAAACAATGATAGTCCACATGTGTATGTTTTTGCGCAAAAATAATAATTACAGCAATTTCTATAAAATCATATTACTGTGAACGATAAGTCATTTATTCAATTGTGACTTATGTAAAAATGGTGATTCTAACCCCTAAATCCGCATTGTATTCTAAAAATTCTTTTTTTTATACATCGTGAGATTCCTAAGATAGTATATTAAACTATTAATAAAATAACGACAGAAATATATTACTCAAAAAAATATTATCCAACATAGCAACACACTGCTAGATTAACTCAGGAGAAATCTGCAACCTGAATTGGGTAGTTTTTTTAATTTCTATATTCGCTGAACCCTTTGGACTAATGTTTGTTTTTTTTCATTAAATTTAATGAAAAAATAATAAATTAGCTACAATAAGTTAAATCAGCTCATGTCGATTGTTTTAATTCTAAACCAGCAAATCATTACAAATAGGGCATTACAATTAATTTATTAAGACGGTAAAAAAAGGTTTTATAAATTGATGAAAATTATATTATATACAGAAAAAATCGAGTTTTATTTTAAAAAACGTCATTACTTTCTGAATTTATTTGCTTATTATATAAATATAATACATCATAAGTGTATTAATAGATATGTTTGAAGGTTTAGGTTCGGATTTTTCACAAACTAAAAATTTAATATCGAATTTTTTACTACTTATTTTCTTAAAACATAAAAACAATAACTCTTAAAAGCATTTCATTATTTTAGTGATAAACATATACATACATAACATATAATACTTTACAATAGTCCGATTCTTCAATTGCATGCATTCAAAGATGATTTTATCTTTACAGATTAGTTAAAAAATATTACAATATAGTGTAATATGCAGTTAAATCAGCAAAAATCATTTGAGACCATTTATATCATAAACTTACATAATTTTATGATATAAATATTTATTAAAAAAATAATTATTTACCAAGAACTATACTAGAAGTTTTTTATTAAATAAAATAAATTAAAATAAAAAAGTTTGTTATATATAAATTTTAGTAAAAATCTTCTTAATTAATTACATAATTTATCTGAAGAAATTATTTGAAAAGATCGCGAATAAAAACTAGAATGTATAAATTTCGTGAAACTTTTTTATAATATATTCTTAAGATACTGCAGATAATTCATAAGTGACTAAAAAAATGTAGATACTTTTATTAATATTACATAGGTAAGTATTGCAATATATTTATTATCTTATAAAAATATTTAATACAAGCTATTTTCAACTATAATGTAATATATGAATTTAAGTCTGACGCAAAATATTCTTATTAAAAAAAATTCTTTTAGCAGTTTAAGGATTATACTATTATTATATACGCGTAATATAATCCAGTGGAATAATCGGCAGACGAATGTAAAAGGTTAAAAGTGTACGCATACAAAATATTTTTTCTACTCACATATCATTAGTAAGCTGTACGGTCATATAGAGACAGGTAAAATATTTACACTGATGGGATTAAGCTGTCAATTTCGAAAGAATGTGAAACGACTGTTTGATTACTTATAATATATTTAATATTCAATCGTATATACGCATGAAGATATAATACATAGTTTATTAAACTATTACTGAGACACGTAATGGTTATATATTATTTTTAACAAGTCACAAACCATTCAACCGCCATTTTGATTGTCAGTCTTAGCAATACCAATGTAATCGAAACACTATAACATTTGAAAAACGTTATCAAATAAACTATGGATTTAATAAAATTAGCGTTTTTACGGGACACTCTATGAGTCTATATATATATGTAGTACATATATATAGTATACGCGTCCAATTATATATATAAGCACAGACGTGAAATCATCAAGCTATGACGAATACATTTTACTGTATGCGCCAAGGTCTAAAACTTAACATTTATTTCCAACAAACGGAAAAATAAATATATAATTCTGCCAATTACCGCTTGTTTATGTGTAAACATTAAATAATTAAATGATTCTATATAGTTTTTACGATACTAATTCGCTACGAAATTAGTGTAACGCGAAAAATCGATTTCATACTTTAATATTGTAGAATTGTTTACTTATTTTTTACCTATATGTTTACATGTAATCCACTTTAATGGTGCATATGTTTATTTAAACTGACTTTATTGCTGTAATTACTTTTTATCGGCAAATATTTTACATGTAAGATGAGATATTTTTAGACAAACTAATTAAGGTTTGCTCTGCTAGGATAATTTATTGGCTATCTGTGTTTATAGAGTAGTATAAACATTAATATGGAAGAAATTTTCAATATTATTTTAATGCAATGCGTATAGTTTCAAACTTTTATAATGTAAATGCACAACGAATTTTCGATAAAAATATAGTTAAAAATATCCACAATTTCAGTTTTAATTTGTAATATCTACACACTTAAATTAGTTAACAATACATTGTATTTTATTCTTACTAATATGTTGCTATTTAGTTTTATTGTAAATAATAAAAAGGGCTTTTAAAGTATAAAACAATATAAAATTATTATGATAAAGTAAGTTAAAATTATGCAATAAAAATCAGTTCCGTAAAATTAAATCCATCTATAATAATAATTTAAGAAATTAGTATTATTATCTAGATCAGCTCTGTTAAACTGCCGGCCTACGAATCTAATCATTTGTTTAAATATTATAAAAAAATACATATATTCTAACTAATATATTAATTAAATAAAAAAACGTGTTCATATCAGCGGCCGCTGATATGAGCTTTCTGCATAAAAATTAATATTATTCAAATAATATTTTACGTGACATTAATTGACTTTTTAATTATCTACACTTTTTTCATTTGATATGTTTGCAAAAGAAAAAATTGCCCGCAAACTGAGAGAAACTAGACAGCACTGATCTAGATAATTAAATACTCTATTTTTACGATATTTATCTAAAGAGGCATCAAAATCTTAAGACAAACTAAGAGGTATAAAATACATCAGTTTTGAAATATAACTCTGCTAAAAGTATGCTAAATACAGTTTTTGTTAAATAAAAATCTTAAAAGAACCATAAAATATTTCGAATAGAACCGGATGCTATTATATAAATACAGGAATAGTATTATTGAGATTAATTTTGCTAACTTATGCTTCATTGCAGTTTTTGATACATAATTCGTTTCTATTCAAATAAATCCTATTTGTTTTATATTTTTATTAAAATCAGATTGTTTTAAAAAAAAAACACAACATCAAATAAATTTAAGTTGATGTTAAGAGGCATATTTTGTAAAACTTATGCTACATTGCAGTTTTTGATTAGTATTTATATTTTATACAATTTATTAAAAATAAAAAATTAATAATGTTATTTAAGGTAGATCAAAAAGTACATATTATATTCAGATATATCAATAGAATTAATATATATTAATTAACATACCTTTTGTATAATTGCAGTTTTTGATACGTAATTCTATTCTATATAAATTAATCTAACTTAGAAAATGAGTAGTATTATCTTTACCAAAGTCCATAAGTTTTGCATAATAAAAATGAAAAATGTATTATATATTTTTAAATATTACTAATGGATTTTAGATACATCAATAAAAATAATATTTTTTTTTATCTAAACATTTACCAAAATGTTTTTATTTTTTATATGAATTAGCCCAATTAAATTCATGAGTAATATTAAATAAATTTTAGCAAGGTCTAAAAGTTTTGCATAAGAATATCCAAAAATGCAATATAAATATTTAATATTACGAAATATTTTAAGATATAAAACAATTTTCACTCAACTTTTGCAAAATTACAGTTTTTGATATGTTAATATTTTTTTATATGAATTAACCCAATTATATAAAAAAATATTAATAAACTCTAAAAGTTTTGCATAAGAAAATCTAAAAGTGCAATATAATTTTTTAATATTACATAAGGTTTTAAGACATATCGATGGATACAATATTTTAAAACAAATTTAGCTCAACCTTTGAAAAAATGTTATTATTCTTAAATCCGACTGTTTCACGTATATTTCATCAAGTTTTATAATGTAGCAATATAAATAATAAAAAAAAATAACTATATCTTTGCAATATTGTAGTTTTTGATGTGTTATAATTTTCTATCCATATTAGTCCAATTTAATAAATAATTATTATTTAATTGTTTTGCGTAAAATAACAAAATAACAAATAAATATTTCATATTTAGACGTTTTAAGACAAATTAATACAAATACTAAGAAAAATTTAGCTCCATCTTTACAAGATTGCAGTTTTTGATATGTTGTTATTTTCTATCCACATTAATCCAATTCAATTAATCAATAATATAAGTCTAATTGTTTATTATAAAAAAAACAAATAACCTGAAATTTTTTAAGACATATCAATAAAAATAGCGAGAAAAGTTTAACTAAACCTTTATAAATAGAATTGCAGTTTTTAATGTAATATTATTTTCTATATAAATTTATTTAATTTAATAAATAGGTATTATAGTATCATTAACAAGATCCAATTGATTTGCGTAAAGAATCTATTATATTTTTATTTTAACTATACGTTTTAAGATATATTTATAAAAATAATGGGACAAATTTAGCTGAACCAAATTTTTGTCATGGTATCATTTGCGATACAGTTGATTCGAATTTAGTAAATTAATATTATAATCTTTCATAAAGCCCGATTGTTTTGCGTAAAAAATATATGATTTAATATTTTATATTTAACTAAGCGTTTTACGACATATCAATACAAAAAATGTCATTTTTTTATTGCATTAGATTGCAGTTTTTATTATTCAATTGTTTTTTTAAATAATTAAATTATATATCAAAAAATCAAAAATAACAGCAATCATATAAATCTATCTATACATAATTTAATAAATGAATATAAATATCTTTATTACGTTAAAACTTTAAAAAACTCAAATATTTTGAATCAATCTGTAAGTTATATAATTATTAAGATAAATTTAATTTAACTTGTGTTACTTCAGTTACGTATGTAGTTCTAAATAAAGTAGTGCAATTAAAAAATCAATCATCACAAATTAGTCCATTTATACACAATTTAATTGATTCGTAATATATTCATTATTATATTTTTTAGACAAATATTTTGCAATTATGCAAAATTGCAATTTTTATGAGAAAATCTAATATTTTAAATTACACTGAATGAATAAGATAAATTTTTGCAACACTTAAATCGAAGGGGGGGGGGTGAATTTCAACTAATATAAAATTAATCAGCTCGTTTCAGCAATAAAAGATAAATTAGACGTGTGTGTATTGGTTGTATATATACGTATACATTAGCGACATCTGTTATTGTCCCTAAAAATCGATTATAACTATGATAAAAATGATTTTTACTCACCATATCTGGCATAACATTAAAATATTTAACATCACACATCAGCTCCGATTGGAACTCATTATTGGTATTTTTATTATTAATAACAGACAGTCTTTAATTCTTGCACATTAATATTATTTATTTACGTCAGCTCGATAGCATCACTGTTTTGTTTATTTAAAAAAAACACTATTGTTGAACTTTGAACAGTTTTTATTTTATGCACATATGAGACAAGCGATGTGCCAGTACCTGGAACGAGCAATTAAATTTATATAAGAAGTATAGATGTGTGATTATTATTGCTAATCGCGTGCGATTGATCGCTTTTGCAATGTATTTATTTTATGTATATATATGTTTCGCAGCAGATATTTTCACATACGCATTTAAATATGTATATATGGGCTTTTTAATTGAGACTTACCTGAGTTGGTGGCGAGCCTCTGAAAGCAAACTGTGACGTCATTTTCGTTCTTCTTTCTTGATTGTAAGTCTTTATTGCAGGTACTTTTTAATGATTATCCATTTTTTTGAATCGTAGCACGTTCACTTGTTATTCACATTATTGTTTATGGCACGACACGTGTGCACCAGGTGATCACGGTTGGCACCTCTGTGGATTTTTGCGTTCGAGTGACGGTCGTGGTGGGGGTAGCGTTCAGAAAAGTGGTGGGGGTTGATTTTTTAAATTATTTTTAATCACTTTTTTTAAATGGGTGATTATTTTTTTGAATAATGTTAAGGCACGTTTATCGCGGAGTATGGTTGTGGAGCGCCGGAGGTATGAGCGTTGTCGCGCGAGGTATACGGCGCGTAACCCGGGTGACAAATCGTGCGGTGCGGACCTACCGGCTTCAATGTCGGAACGCGTTTGTAAATCGGGCGAAGAAACAGAAAAAACGGCCGAGTGAGACGCTCCTACCGTGCGGTGGTGGGGGGCCTTTTGCGTCTCGCTCGCAGCGACGTGTGCGAGAGAGACGGCAACTCGCGCGCCGCCGTGCTACCCCCGCCCGCCCCGCCCCGCGCGGCGATTGATCTTAGTCTTTCTACCGCGAGTGCATATAAAAATGCTGATTGTTTTTTGTTTTTCCGCCGGCCCCCCGCTACACGGCGGGCTACCCCCACTACCGACTGAGCTGCGACGGCACGCCCACCGAAGAAGCGGCGTCCAATCACAGCACGCAAGAAATTTTCCCACCCTGCGCAGTCCGGATGAGCGTGTCATTCGGTGCTCGGCAGTGGCGCAGTCCGCGCGTGCGGAATAGGGCATAGCTCGCGCGGCACCCGCACGCGCGACAACTATAAAGCTTAATTAATAATAAATCGGACATATATTCATATAAACATACAAACATAATAATATACAATTATTTATAAATAATTTTGCTAATAAATGTGTTTTACAGCGGTATTTCGAGTCAAAAATCGAATTGTGTTACATTGTTTATCTAAACTAGTGTATTGTGCATGTGCTAATAATATAATCTAGTTAAATTTCATAATAAAATCACGTAAGTAATGTTGCATTTAACTATAAAAATGTATAATTTTAACCTATTGCATATTTTCAAAAAAACACATTTTTCCTAATTTTATGCATAAAACATAAACTATGTAATTATTTAATATCCATTGTGTGTAAATTTAAATCGTAATAAACTTTATCATGTTATGAGTTTTTATTATAAGACCATATATATATATATATATATATATATATATATATATATATATATATATATATATATATATATATATATATATATATATATATATATATATATATATATATATATATATATATATATATATATATATATATATATATTTACATATATCATAGCTCAGTGACGCATTGTAACATTTATTGATAAATAAATAAATATTAATAAACACACATTAGATATTTCAATTGGTAAGTATTGCCCTTTTGGTTCATAAACTCAAAAATTTGATTGCATCACAAGTGAGATTACGGTAAGTTGATTGTATAAATTATTTTTAATATTGCATACATTTAAACAATTTATTTATAAACATATACCTTACATCAAACGATTTATCATGATTAAGATCTCCGCAAATAAGAAAAAAACTGGTATACAAATTATTTGCATTAATACACCGTGTGCGCTTCTGATCAACTATAAATTATAAATACTCGTTTATCGATACGGTGTGATACATTAACAAGTTCGCAAGTATCCAGAGAAGATCTACAAAAATTAATTATACATATGTATCTGGGTGAGTATGTATATTTTATTAAATTAAGTGAAAGTATACACAAGCATAAATTCAATACATATTAAACTATAAACATAAGGCCGGTTCGTAAACCACACCTAATATAGACTAAATTAAAAATCTTAAATTGAATAAATATTTTTATGTTTAATTATTTAGCAAATAGTGAGCTTTACATTTGAAAATTATTATGGTATAATAAATGGTTTAATTTAACTTAAAATTGCAATCCTTTGGCTTATGGTATCATACGATATATTATAGATATGCTGTAGATAAATTAATCTCAGTATTTTGCTAAATATATAAGCGAGCTTTTTTACAACATAGCTTATTTAAAACGCACAATAAATTATTTTTTACTGTAACGTGTTTTATAAAATTTCTTTTAGTATTTGGTAAATATTAAATCAAATATTTACGAAGCTCTATATTGTTTTATTATCTCATTAGTATAAATATGCATATCTATTGAGTAAATAAATCTACCCCGAATAGAAATACACATGCTCAAAAATATGCAATTAAAAACTACAATATTGAGACATTGTTTTATTTTCCTATCTTCGAGTTATTTTTTTTTCTGTAAAGTAAAGTTGTCAGATATGAAGTTAGCAACTTTACACTTCAAGCCATCGATCAGCGGACCAAATTTTTTAAAGCAAAACTTTAACGATCTTTTTCTACTAATAATATAATATTGCATCTAAGCATTTGGCTTTTTATATTACACTATATAGCAAACGGAATTTCTTACTTCAATAATAATAAAAATATATTTTATTTTTGCTATAAAATCATTTTATAAAATAAAGCATTTTTTTATCAAAACTTTAAATAACAATATAAATATATTTAAGCATATGATAACAGATAATGTAAATATGCATTTTAAATTTAATTTTACTAAATATATCTATATCAAATTTATTGTAAATATTTTTTTAATATGAAGTAAAATTATTATAAAAAATAAAACTATATTTCTCGATTGTTATTTATTTTAGCTAATATTTTTTTGCACAATTTAAATATATATAAACTCAAAACTTAGGATTTTATGACTATCTATTTGTAATAAAAATATTAAATTCACTGTAAGCATTTTATTAAATATATAATTAAATATACAATGTAAAGCTATCATGAAATATTAAGTTTACCTATAAATATATATAGAATTTAAAGACATTTAAAACGAAAAAAATATTAAAATAAATATACAAATAGATTTATATTTGTATATTTATGATAATATTTTTTTTTGGTTTTTAATGTCTTTAAATTCTATATAAATATATATATTTATTTAAGGTAAGCTTAATACAATTAGTTTTACTAGTATTTTCTTATTAAGAAAAACTATTGCTCTTATTTTTGCAATTACACAAAATATATAATTATATATATAAAAAAATCAATACTTGCGCTTATTTAAAAAATTGTAGATAAAAAATTACATTTGTATGTATGTATGTATATATATTACATATTTTATTAATAAATAGTCTTAGTTTTAATACAGGGAGATCAAATTTGATAGCAAAATATCAATTACCTTTTTAATCAAAAATAAATATAAGAAAATGTTTAATTTTCTGACACTACAGTTGTTTTTCAAAATGCTACGATATTGTCACTTGATGCCACTCGACAGAAAAAAGCTAAAACTTTTTTTATATTGAATTATCAGTAAGTGTTATTGTACTGGACTTAAGATATAAATCCTGATTTAAAGTTAAAGAAGCGAAAGATGACGTTAAATAAATATTATTTTGTGGTGCGGTTTACGATTGATTTGTCGACCGGTGCAGTCGTTTCCGCGGTGAAAATTTTTATATGTTATCTCCCTCTTCGCCTCGTTCCTTGTACGCGCAAGCGAAAGAGATAGAAGCACACCGTGAATAATATTAAAAGCCAGTTAAACGCTTTATGGTTTTAGTTCAACGCGATTTTGATAGAGTGCGCCACCAATATGTATCATAATATTTTTATAATTAAATAACCTTAAATAAAAAACTTTAAAATAATTTTAAAATATGAACGTGATAGTTTAATTATAAATAATATTATTGAATTATTATTTTTATAAGGGCTTTCTCACTATATTCTCAAAATTTTAATATTTATCTTAAATTCCAAGAATATTTTTATATATTTTCACCGTATATTTTGCTTTCTTAAACCATGTGAATTTGCAGTATCGTTACTAACAAGCGATTACGTTCGTGTCAAAAAGAGATATGCTAGGTTAGATCTAAACTGACGATATCTTATACATATATCGAGCGTAGGATGGATGAGGTTCGAGTTTGATGAAAGTTGTCCAACCGCCTGTCAAATATACAAGCACCATCGAAGCTAGATGACTACATTTAAAAGAGATAAAATCACATCTGACGGTAAGGTCAAAGGAAGCTATCCGTTAAAAATGTAACCGGTGATATGGTCTAATTAGAATATAGCTTGTTCAACGTATTTTTTCTGACTTAGCAAATCGAATCAAATCTTGTTCATATACACTAATGCAAAAGTATATTCCGATTAAAATGTAATCGTTTATCTTAAAAATACATTTGTACTATATATTTTCATTTATTTGACTGACAACATATTTGACTTAAAATTTATAAGGTAACTTGTATTCATTAATGCGAACAATGTGTTTTTGTTAGACACTTTAAAAAACAATGTGTTAAAGAAACGAAAATTAATTAACAATAAGTTTAAGCGTTGAACTCGAGCAATGTTAAGGTCGAACGACGGTTTATATTCAGCGGATGCGATAGGGTCAAAGTGATGACCTCAAAGACCTTGTAAATACAAATAACTATGAAATGGTATTAAAGTATAATAATAATAATAAATAATATATTTTTTTATATATATTTATAAGTTTAACCCTTTACCGCATTATGCAATATATTTATTTTATCTAACAGCATAATGAGCACTATGCCATCTAGCGGCAAAATAAGATAGCGTATTATCTGTTGATAGATATCCAGGGTGTCATAAAATAAAACAAAGCTAAAAATATAAAAGTTAAGCTCTCTTTAGAAGGAGGTAAATAAAACTTTACGTTAAACAATATAAATTAGTTGCAAATAACGGAATTGACTATGGATTTTTATATCTGAGGTAGACAGTAAAGTTATTACTAAATCAAGAAAGCAACGATCGACGTCAGAGAGAAGGATCATTATGTTTTAGCCAGGTCGATAGTCGCAGCAATGTCGTGACAGGACGCGCCCGTCGGCGTCGGCGTAACAATAGCTGAAGTCAGTATATACATATATTAAATATCAGCTGTATGAGTATAGCGTTCTGTTGAAGTTCAATTTCCTAGACTCCCAGAGTTGGTCTGCAAGGGGATTAACCCTTTGTAGTAGTCAGTTAATTTATTAACATTTGTTAGTATACAAATGGGAGTTTTTTCATAATTATTTGTGTAAATTTATTTATTTATCTTTTAAATTGCACTTATAGAAAATTATAAAAAACCAGTGATTCTCAACGTTTTATTTTTTTGATTAATCCAGCTATTCTCGAGGAATTCCAGTTTTGGGTTCCAGAACGTTTTCGAGAATCAGGATCGTTTCCTCTTTTGTTATGTGTTGGGGCTAGGACGTCTGCACTTGCCGACTCGCCTATGGGCGACAACCTGTTAGGTTACGATGGTACTAATTTAATCTAAGTAAATAAATAAAAATAAATATATTATTCGGCATTGGTGGATTTTTTTATATCAATTCAGAGGCTCTCAATATTTTTTATAAAATTAATATGAAATAATATTTGTTATGTAAATTTATTTTGTACTATTTTCAATAAAATGCATTGTTATTATTTTCTATACAAAATATTTATATTAAGCAAATAAAAAAATATGATTTTTTTTTTATTGAGTTTTATATAGTAATAAATGACTATCTGTGGTACTTCAAAACATAAATATCGACCGCTCAAAGCACTCACCTAAAAACTATTTGTAAATCTTTAGTAGTTTGTAAGCCCAGAAATTTAAAAACTTCACAGAATGTTTTTAGAACGAGTCAAACGAGCTATATAAACTTAAGTCAAATAAGAACTAGATAAAGTTTTTTTTTCAGATATGTATAACAGATCTGATATTTTTTATTCTATTCTCTTTTTAGTGATCCAAGCTATGAATTTTAGACACCATTTTATGTTAGCACATAAACAATTTTAATCCACACCATAATTTTCTTTCAACCACTATTGCACCATACGTTTTTAAACAATTCACACATCAACAAAATTTAGTTTACATTACAGGGAGTTTCAGCAACACTTTTTTAAACTCTTTTTTTCCAACAATATTCAAATAAATCTTATTGAAAAAATTATATTTTTACAGTAACCAAATTCATTAAAAAATGTATTACTTATTTTTTTTAAGCGATATATTCTATTATTGTCATTTCACTCTAATGCAATAAGTACTATACATCCATTCCATGTCCCACCTTTTCCCGTTACACACACTTTTCATTGAACTCATACATTTTTAATCACGCTCTTAATTAGTATCAACAAATTGCGTAAAAAATATTATATTATTATTCAAAATAACTTAAAATATATATTAATAATATTAGCAATAAACCGCATAAAACGCGTCTGATATCAATATGTGTGCCCATATAAATTTTATATGACCTTTGAATGAATTGCAATGATAAAAGCAGATAAAACCATATATATATATATATATATATATATATATATATATATATTTTCAATAATATAAATTAAAATAATAATCAACTCTCTCATACATATGATATCCTATTACTTTAATACAATTTTTTATACACTAACACAAATTCCATAGTTTTATAATTAGGTACTTAACTAACACATTAATGTGTAGTATTGTGTATATATCATCATCTGAACGGCAATAATACAAGATGTTTACGCTTCAGTAAGTTTTATTTATTTGTTGTATTAGGAGTACATATCAGTAGAACAGTATTTTGTATATAATTTATTATTAAATTATATTATTTGCATTTATCTTGTAGTGTAATATAATTCACACAAATTAATTATGATAAAATAAATTAGCCTGATTTGAAGAAAAAATACTAATAAAAACTAATTTAATGTATAAAAAACAAACATGAAATTAAATTTTCATTTAAAAAATAAAAAAAATGCATTTTTTCTCACAACCTAAGACATAAATTCAGCAAGGTAATTTAGATAAATAATTTTCTTATCAGTTTAAAGTTGCAATATCAATCGGATAATAAGCAATCGGTTAATGTAGATGAAATTAAAAAATATACGAGAGAGCACATCAATTCTTACCAACAAAGAAACAGACTAGGAATGCTTCAGAATAAAACTGAAAAAGATTTAAAAAAATAATATTAGTGGTAAAAAGATATTAAAAAATAATATTAATCAATGCTATTGCCAACTATCCTGAAAAAAAAATCAAACCTAATGATATTTTAATTCTAGACAAAGGTACAGGATGCGAAATAGAAAACCAGGAAAGTAAAAAATTTAAGCTTAACATTAGCAAAAGTAGGCATAGAAATAATTACTAATATAATAACTAGTGAAAATAAAAAAATGCTTATTTGCTAAACGCATATTTATTAATAGTCCATACATAAATTCCCTATCCCTAATTTTTTTTCTATTTCTAGTATTAAATCTATCTTTATTTATTATTTAATACTTGTAACTTATATATAAATTCATTCATTCCAATCTATCAATCATACTTCTACAACTAGTAAATCTATTTTTATTTAAGACTACTCTCATTGCCATATTTTGTAATTTTTGCAACATTTGTTTATCTAATTTATTAAGCATATCTAATATTGCAGCACAATAAGTAAAATGGGGCAATATAGTACTATTGTGATTTTTTTATGTTTATACTTAACACATTTTTCATTCTGGATAAAATGAACAACCAGATATGTTTGATAAAATAAACAAGTAGATAAAAAAGCATAGTTTTATTTGATAGAGGATTGTTATTAAAATTATAAAATTGCTTAGATATTTCCATGAAACACATTGGTATTTAAAGAACATGAAAATATATTTTATATATAATATATATGATATAATGATAATAAATGTTTATAAATCCAGTTTCTCTTAATAAGTAATGGCTTTGTCCACTGATCGTGTTTTTATTTTCTAATTGAAGTAATACGAGAATTAAGCAAACGTATTTTACGTTATAAAATCCCATTACATATATATTTTTTATATAGAATCTCATAAACGGGACAATCGACGGATCCCTCGCAAAGCCGTTGAGTTTGTTGTTGTTGCTGCTTAAGGTCGAAGCATTAAAGGGGCCTACACAGTTTCAAGCGAATAAACTTAATTTGGTTCGACTCGCATCGGTGTTTTTCAAGGAACGAACTTATTCGAAGCGAGCTTTATGTGCGATAAGCTTCGTGTGCGATAGCGAGCTTTCAATTATTTTTATAAGACCGACGAACGGAAATGTTAAATAAAACAAACAAGCAGATACGTTAAAATATAGTTTTATTTTAATTAATAGCTTTACTTGATATTGCAGTTTTTGCAGTTACAATATTTTCAATGATTAAAATAGCAATTAAAAAAAATACATAATCTCATGAACCATTGATGATAAAAACAAAATAAGAACAATCAATGAAATTCTTTTTGAATACATTTGAACTGATTTCTTATTTAACATTCAAACTTGTGTGTTAAATTCTGAATTTAAGATACAAAATGATCGATTCTATTCTAGTGTAGAAAAAAATATTTTAATAAGAATACTCAAAAACATTGTTGCGATGAGTTACATTAAATCCAATCTTCATCATAACCATAAAGATGATTTTTCATTGTGGTGCTAAAATATATTACCTCATTGGCAATAAATATCCGAATCTATAATTTCCACATCGATTTAAATGAACAGTGCAATGCAAAACAGAACTACTTTACGACCTATTAGATGTGTCTGGCGGACCTTTGGGGTTCTTTAGCCGACAACTCGTTCCGGGTCCAAAGTGAAAAAATAAAATAAAATAAAATAAAAACAAAAAAGCACCTCCAACGCCGTTCTATATACCTCTTTTGAACCAAGCCGCCTTCAACCTTGCGGACTTGAAGCGTGAATATCGCTCTGACAAAGAGTGTAAACTTTTTATTATTTATTGTCGTGTGTTATTATTTTTTAATGCTCATAGATATGTTGTGTGAAAATATAAAAATAATACCATTAGTCAGATTTATGATCAATTAACTATTTTTTAAGCATTGATATTTAATGGTGGCATAGAATTGATTAAACAATTATTTTATAGTCTGAACAGTAAGTTGTTTAAATTGGCTCATAATAAATAAAATAAGTTTAACTGAGAAAAAAAAATAAGAATATTTTTTCTACCTGTGATGATGTTTAAAATAAAAATATAAATATATTTAAGTTATTAAAATTTAATCGTCTGAATTATATTGTATTGTTTCTTACTATAAATAATTATTATTTAATAATTATTGTAGAAAAAAGTAAGTATCAGTGCAATATAAATACAAAATAATATTGTTAAATTAATGGCATAAATAATAAAAAAATACAGTTAATATTATTTATTCAATATTCACAGGTTCGATTATTATATAATTTTAATTTGGCATTAATTAATTAAAGTTAAATTTTTGAGAATGATATTTGTGGAGAAACATTGGCAAAAATGTTCTCTTCAAATTTAGGATTTTTCGATGGCACTCTTAGTTAAAGAACTGTGAGACAGTGCTTCGAAAAATATTATGGCGATATTAACCATGAAATTTTAACAGTTAATAAATTTTTATTAGAAAGTACTGCTGAAGGTCATTCATAAACTGTAAAATAGACGAATGGGTACCGCAAGAACTAAGAAAAAGGTTCTTCATTGGTTCCCAGATACAATAGGCAAGCATTGTCTGCGATATGAAATAGATTGCCTATTTAACCAGAAGATTTCAGAAACATGGCTCAATAACAAAAAAAATGTTTCTCAACAGATTAAACACAAAAAAATCATGGTGACAGAATGGTTAAGTTCTGGAAGTATTATTTTTCAATAGTTTCTTAAATCAGACGAGACAGTTGTAGAGAATATGAAACCATAAAACAACTAATCTTGTTAAATAAACTATTTTCCTGCAAGATAATGTGAAGATGTATACTTAATTACTATTGCAAATTATAAGAATTTGATTTGGAATTTTTCCTTCATCCGCAAATTTCCGACCTTACAAACATTTAGTCTTATTTCTTAAAAATATAAAATTAAATTATCAGAGTTATGTTGTGATTCCACTAAAGTAAATATAAATAAGGTAAATTATTCATTGAAAATCGTTAGCAAGAGACTATTTTTGTGAATGAGAAAATTTTTGATTATTAAAACTGTAGTTAAGTGTTTTATAAAAAATACCACTTTATATAAAATAAATATTGAGATGCCAAAAAATATTTATATGCAATGATATACTTTAAAATATATTTTAATCATTCTGATTCTTAGTTTTATAATTAAATAATATATATTTAATATATTATATATCAAATAATTTTAGAAATAAATTATATTAATGTTATTTAGATAATAAAAAATAAAAAGTAAATAACATTCATAAAGTAGTAGATTATTGTATGTAATAATCGAAAATATTTAGTTCGTTCAATGAGACTAGCTAGTTTTATATGTATTATACAATAATAATTTATATTATGAGGTGATGTTAATTAATCAAAAACACTGTTCTTAACTTCAGTAAGTAATGAATTCCGCGTTGTTATTAACGCAATATTTTATTTTTATGTTAATGAAGTATAACAGATGGCGTGTTAAATATTGAAATTATATTATTTTTAATATATGTCATTTTACAATATCATCTTTATATAATGCATTCATGTAAAAAAATGGCGCTTTAAAAAGCAGTCCAAGTGTCTAATATATATAAATATTATTTCATTGGCAAATAAATTTATTTTATATTATTAGTTAATAAATTTAAGATCTGATCATAATCAATTTCCTTTTGATATTTAATTATATGACATACATAGATATTCTGAATTATTTTTTTATTATTAAGAAGTATTTGTATGCACTTTTTTGTATATATGGAATAAATGTTAAGAACACAAGATACATATCTTAAAATTAAACGATCACTGTCACACGTATGTGTTCGTGCACGCGACTTCCTGTGCGTTGATATTATCTAATTATTTTATTTTTAATATAAGTTAATTGGACACGTCAGATTTTTTTGCAAACACATAACGAGCTAACATCGTCTCACAATACTTGTTGCGATTAAAGATGACTAATTAATATTTAATTATACGACGCTCACGCTCAATTTATAAAATAAAAAGTATATAAAAATACAAATCATAATTATGATAAATAAATTTGTTTTAAATATATTATTTATTATTCCTATAATCATGAATTCGTACTTTTTTAAATTTGTACTTTGTCAGAGTCTATAACACAAAAGCAGATATTGAATAACAAAGAAACGAGACAAAAAAAATGTCAGAGCAATCATATAAATGCATTTTAATAATAGATAGACTAACACTTCTACTTTCTAAAATAAAATTTATTTTAATTAACCACAGCGAAATCATAAAGAAAAAATAATATTTTCAAAACACTGCTGCTTGTTATAAGAAAATTTAAGACTTATTTTGTCATTATTTTATGCAAGACATAAAAAATATTGCAAATATAATAGCCTACCATTTGATATTTTATTATTCTATGATAAAGCACCAGGTTATTTGTCGTGTGATTATTTTAATAAAATAAGAATTTTCTCTCTTCTGAATACATACAACCTTCATTAATATGACATTTATAAAGCTGTTAAAAATATTGGTATTTCGAAAAGTGAAATTTCATTTGTGTATTTTTTTTACAAAAATTGAAGAGTCACAATTTGTGTTTATGCTGTATTTTTTTAACCATGTACTAAGCCATTTTCATGTCGCATCAGGATTTTTTTGTACATGTACTATGGATTTTTTTGTAATGAATTTTCAGTAGTATAAAAATATGACAAAGTGCACTTGGTCCTGATGCCTTAGATGAAGTTTCAAATAAAATTCTTTATTCATATAATAATATATAAGCAATATATCTATACATGAGCTGCTGTGTACAATGATGTTTTCCCTTCTTGTTATTCTGACATTATCGAATCAAGAAATTCAGCAAGGTGTTGAACTGTTGATAAAAGAATACTCATAAGATGTTGACCTTAAATTCACTTATCACCCTCTATCTCATTCAGAACATTATAAAATATATACAAATTAAATACTTAGATCCCTAGTAGAGAAGAAATCTTGCGACTGTTTGGAAAAAAATATTTTTCAAGACTGTAAAAATTAAAAATAAATCAATGAGGTGCACTGAGTATTTTGTGTAATGAAAATTTAATACATAGACAAACAAATTTTGTTTTGTTTTGGGTAATTTCCCTAATAATAAATCTATAAAAAAAATTTAACCTGTATTTTTATTACAGCATAAAGTCATTATACTAATCTCCTCAGACTCAGTGCACATTGCAATGTAAAATAATTTATTGCTTGATTTTAAGGCCATATTCGATTTATTTTCACCGGGACCTTTTGTACATCACAATGTACACCATATTATTTAAAAATACAACATATTATTTAAAAATTCACTACAATATGTTTAAATACAAAAAACTATTTTTTGTGGTCCTTTAATGTACTATATAAAAAAAATAAGCAATAAATATAAATATTTTTCATGCTCTCTTATGCTGTTTTTTAATAAGCAAAATTATTTATAATGTATTGAAAATGAAATATATATTTTTTTAAATATTTTCGGGATAGATTCGAGACTGTATTTTCTAGTTTTTCTTTTAGGGATAACCACATGAAACTGAATGTATGATTTGTTTATTTTGCTTAAGTTGTAGTTTTGTTTGATTTTAGCGATTTTTTGATTATATAAAAACCGTCGGAACCAAATAATCAATTAAAATCTAGGATTTTCTGTATCATGACTTACCATTTACTGCATAATTAATACGTTCAATTCAGTAAAATTCACCTGATTGCAAAATCACGCCGATTTAAAAATACGTTTTCCACACATTTAATCGTAAGAAACTTTCACTTCATCAAATAAATTATACGCCTCATATAAATTGTTATATTTATTATTAGAATGAGATAATGGTGTTTAGGATATATTTGCTGTGTATTTTTTATGAATGAAAACTTTTTATCATTCAATCTGATATTTCACATTAACAATTTTTTTTGCGACCCACGTCAAACGCGAGACAAAAAAATCGCTGGCGAGAGGAAGTGGCCTCGGAGGTGAAACACACTCATTAGGTTTAGAATCGCAGGTGTCGGGCACCGAGATCAAGATGAAGAAGAAGAATAAGCCAGCATCCTTATTGGTTAACCGGCGGTCCAGGGGCGTCCGCCCATTGGTTGGCGGCCCTGGCGTGTGTGGTCCGCGAACGGGGAAAATTTATCACCCGAGAACGGATCGTGTCCACCAAGACTCGGACTCTCATTAGCCCCAGGTATATGTGTGGTAAGTATGCTATATTATGCGATGCGAGAAGGAGTCGGCAAAAAGCCCAACTGGCGCCAGGCAGGACCTCATCCATCTAACGGGGACACGGGCGAAATGTCCTGCGCCGGACCTGGGTCGAAAAAAATAAAAGAAGGTCGTTGTAGTAGTCGCCAATCTGAGACAAATGCGTTGCGAAGTAATGAAGTATGAGAAATGATAAGATTTCCATTAAGCTATAAATATATATTTCATTACTTGTGCATTAAAATATTAAGCAATGATTAGAGAAGTATTTATAATTATGTCTTTAAGGGTGGTCGGAAAATGTTTTTACATTAAGGCTAAACAATTACATACTGATGAGCTTTTAAAAATATTTTTATATTTATATATTAAGTGGACAAATATATTTTATTTTTTAAGAAATTTGTACTATTTATTTATAATAAAATAAATATTGTAGAAAACATTATATGACACAGTAGTGCTACTTCATTTTTTTTATTTTTTAACTAATTCATCTTAACCGCTAAAGACATTTTTTTGAAAAATATGCAAAAGATGCAGAATAATTAAAATCGTGCAAACAGTTATTATTATTATTATATAGCAAAAATATGGTGAAAAAAAATAAGAAAAATAAAATAATATTAGTAATAAAGCATGTAAAGCAGCTGTATCTAATCTTTTAGATCTTCTTGGCTACATTTAAAATTTAATATTTATTTTTGACTACAGAATAACCTATATTACTAATAAATCGATTACAGCTTAGCTTTTCAAATAAAAAACACTAAGATTGTTATTTTGATATCAGAGGATTTTAAAGATGTTCGTCTAATATTTTTGTTTTAATTATACTCAGGATATGTTTTGCAATGTATATTTTTCGAGTGCATAGTATTTTTTATTATGCAATTATAAACTTATAAAAGTCTACTAAAGATATATAATAAATATTTCTGATTTCAAACTTATATATTGTATCTGCAAGATCAGTGACCAAATTATTACGCAAACGAAAATTGCTCACAAGAAAATTATAAGTATATTCTATTGCTACAATTTAAGCTATTTTAACTTTGACTGACAAAAACTTCTGGAAGCAAATAATACGTAAATCAAAGACTTTATTAAAGAATTCGTATTAATATTATTTTTTATTTTAAAAATAGCAATACGCACTTTTCATTTAACTCACGTATGTTATTAGTAATAAAATAAAATATTTAATACTATATTATTCATATTAGAATTAAATCGCATATGCGATATCATATCAACATATGTATGTATGCCAATATAAATTGTACATACATAACCTCTGCATGAATCGCTATAGTAAACACAGATAAAACCATATGTATTTATTATTATAAATTAAAATAATATTTTACTCTCTCATTCACATGATATCCTACTACTTAAAGTACATTTAATACACACACACATATTCCATAATTTAATATAATGACTTAACTCACACATTCTCATATACTTGATCGTGTATAGCTTATCATCTAATGTTTTTTTTTACGATCTGAACGTCACTATATTACAAGCAGTACATGCATTAAAAAAATTTATTTATTTTCTGTATTAGGAGAATATGTTAATAAAACAGTATTTTCGCATATACATACGAATATTAAATAAATAATTGTGTATTATGTGCATTGCTCTCTTAAGATAAAATAGTACTCGTATCATAATTATTGTGTGGGCGTAGATATAATTGTATTATCATATTTTAATCAGCAAATGTATGCGTGGTGATGTTTTATTATATTGTTTTTAATACTTCCTTTCATTACATTTTTAAAGTTATTAGTGACTATATTTTAAACCATATATGATACTATATAAATGTTGTTATATGAATAATAATTTAGACTTTGAAAAATGCTTTAAATATTTTTTTATCTCTATTAAGGTTGGCATTTTTATTAATAATTTTTTTTTATATGATAATTTGTAATATTTGCAATTAAGATAAAAAGTTAAATATTGCATTTTTATATTCAGAGGTTAAGAGTTTATGTTTCTAAAAAATAACTAATGTTATTTTTTTATTAATTAAGATATTTAATTGAATATGGAAAATAAGCAAATATAAGTGTGGGGGTTTCAACCACCTGCACAATTTCTTACGATCACTATATCAAACGAAAAGAGAGACTAACTTGTTTTAAAAGTAAAGTCACATTATCTCAATAATTTGAAATATTGTACATTCCACGTATAAGTACCGCCGAAAAAAAATACTATTTGATTCTAAAGAACTCGCGTTAGATAATTCATTTTACTCAGCGCATATTACTATTGTTCTTAGAACTCTCTAGTTACCAATCGCCGAAGTAGGCATCTCTCTTAAGGCGTAATCACATTTTGATGGTGTATTCAAGGAGTAATGCAATTGGTTCGTAAACATTATTATTGTATTGTCAACGAGTACTGATAAAATAAAGAAGATGATTAGATATAAAATAAAATTACTATATTGTCGGGAGAAATACGGGGGCCAAATCTTTCTTGTTTTAGAGCAATAAATCTAGAAAATCATCGTCTTTGATAGACCGCTTCAGGGTGCTTCTTAAATTTTTATACCATAGGCCAGAGCACCAATTTATTCCATTGAAATATATTCCTATATGAATGAAGTATACATATTTTTTAATGTAAAATACTGCAATATTAGATATATTTTTTCAAATAACTCGTAATGTTCTAATCTGTATTGGAAATTATAAGCCGTAAGTCATCCTCATCATATCTTGATTGTTCAACAGTCGCTATGAGACTGAGATAGTACGCGATCTGCATCGCGTTTCTCTTGTATGGCCTTCTGGCGTCATAAATTTTTTTTAATTTTTATTTTTCTATTTTACTGATACTGGATTGTTGCTAATTAAAAGTCTTGTATTTCTGGTCTAATAAATTTCTTTGAATTTTTGGATACAAAAAAAGTTTTTTCCAGCTTATTTATTCGTTGATTTAAAATACATCTTATTAGTTGTTTCGATTTAATTGGTGCTTATTTAAATATTGATTGAAATTTTTTTAAATTTAAAAGTCATAAGCTACCATAATTTTTAAAGCGATGAAATATATCCTATGCTGTCAACTAAAATCACGACCCATATATTGCAACTTCTTTTTATGAAGGTTTACATGTCGATTTTTTATTAAAGTATATTTCAAAAATATACATAGGTACAATAGCAAACAGAAACATTATGCAGAATACTTGTTCATCCCAATTTAAATTTTTTGGGATCTTTTTACGCTGTGGACCTATTTTATCACATGAAATATACTGTGGCGTGTTCAATCACACACATGCACATATATTGTAGTTTATTCACGTATATTAGCCTAATAAATCAAATCGTTTCCCCATTGTGAATTATTGCATCAGAGAGCCATCGCCGCTGCTTCCTTCCATATGTAAATATTGAATTTCGGGATTTATTGTATATATTCATGGAATTGAAGCTTAGTTATGTCCGGACAGAGCGCGCCACCTGTCCACATCAGATATACTACGTTTATATACCAATCGGATAACTAACTACCCAACGACTGGCTACACATACACACGAGATAACTATCTGCTCGAAAGTTATTGCTCGTTTCCGTATCCGGCGACGTGCGACGACTTGCCACTCTATACCACCACGATACGCATCGATTTTTTTATTTCATTATATTTTTTTAGTTTAGGAAACGAAGCGGAGTTTCAAACCAATTCGTGGCTGAGAGTGATTAAACTGTGAGCTATTTTATTATATCGGATGCCAAAAGGCGTCCGTGCGTGTGTAAATATATTCAACAAGATGTAAAAAAAAACACAAAACAAAAACAAGACTTTACCTTATAAATAGATAATATATTATTACTTAAACATGAGAAAAGTATGTAATGTACTTTTTATAGTATTTAAACTCATATTGTTTACAAAAGAATATGTTGTGATACTAAATTAGTTTTAACTAGTAAAGTTTGTGTTCGTTTTTATTTAAGAATTGTGTATTAAAATTAATGCGTAGCAATTAACTAAGTAAAAAAGTACCATTAACACTTGCCAACTTTTTTTTATAACTTGTATAACAATACCTGATCTTAATGTATTATGAAGAGGTTAATTCAAATTCGAAAAAAAATCTAGCACGTCAGATTTTTCAAGTTAAAGATAAGTTACTATACTTACTTAATAAAAATTAAGTTGCGTTTGTTTAAACTTTAAAGTGTGCAAGATTAATTTGCAATTTAACCAAAGTTAGTATGGCGGTTCGTATACGTATTTTCATTATTTTATCAACTTTGTAGCATTTTTTACACGTTTTTAAATTTAGCTAAAAATGTATAATTGCGTCAATTATGAGAAAGGTGTATTTTTTCGTTATCCCAACAAGTGTATAATAGCGAGCCTCCTACTCAACACGTGCGCGTGACCTTTTTTGTTTCTTCTATTCATAGAAAGAAATATCGAGGACATTTAAAAATTAGAGGCTTATTATTAAAACACTTATATAACATCTTAACAAAATTATTTTGACGTAAATTTACCTTTATTTTAAAAACATCTTGTTCTTTGCCTGTCATCGATAAATACAAATTTTTTAATATTTTTTTAGCTCGGTTAAATTTTTTATTGTTTTTTTTTATGATTGCCTATAAATTTTCAATTAGGTTTAAGTCGGGGCTGTTTCCTGGCCATGTTGATGATGTAATTCCCAACAATTCTTTAAATTGTGTAATCTATAGATAAAGGGAACAAAATGGATTCAGCAGTATGCTGGGAAAGTTCTTCAAGGGTTGGAATAAATTCGTTTTATACAACCAATTTATAAATTTTTTCATTCATGGTGCTCTGGACCAAATTAATTTTAAATCCTGCTTCGACCAAACGTCTATTATCTGTCCATCTCAAAATATTTGAGTTTTAAGTAGATTGCAATTCTGTTTGTATTTCAGCAGCAGCTTTAAATCAATATTTTTTATGATATTATTTTTTCTGTGGTCTTCTCAAGTAGACGTCATACGATTCAAAACACCCTCTTACACCCTCTCTAGAATTACTGTTTCGCAATATTTTTTAATAAATTTATAAATAGCAG
The DNA here is from genome assembly GCF_051122295.1 of Plectrocnemia conspersa. NCBI lineage: Eukaryota > Metazoa > Arthropoda > Insecta > Trichoptera > Polycentropodidae > Plectrocnemia > Plectrocnemia conspersa. The sequence continues at coordinate 3,674,916 of NW_028277170.1, read as the reverse complement.
AACCACTAAACACTGCTCTTCGCGCTAGCTCTAGAATTGAAACCCTTTCTTCGAGATATGCTATTACTTCAAATTTAACCGTGATCGACATTTGTTTAGATCTCTCATTGATTTTTGGTTTGTCTTTAAATAACCGAGACTAACGTGCAACTGAGGACTCTTTACAAGTTAAAATATCTTGTAAATTATTACCACAGATGCTCTTGACCATATAAAAATACAATAGAACTAGTATTTAATAATTCAATTTGTGAAATATTGCCTATGAAACTTTCAATTAGCACGTTGGTTAGAATTATGCAATTGTGAAAGCGTTATACAAAAATGGCACTGATTTTTAATATATTGTGATAAAAGTTCCAAGAAATTCAGAATTAAAGTTGAAAGAAAGTATTTTTGTTGGATAAATATGCGAAATATTATAAGACAAGATATTCAAAAACCACCTAACCAATGTTAAGTTAGCTGCTTGTAAGTCATTCAGAGCTGTAGTTTATAGGTAATATTTGAAACAATAACTATGCTGATTTAGTAAAACAGTTATTAGTCTCTTAGCAGAAAATATGTGCAAGAATGTCATTTAAAGTTAATTTTCTCCATTCGCATCTTGACTTTTTTCCGGAAAATCTGGGAGCAGTAAGCGACGAATCAGGTGAGAGATTCCATCAAGATATGGCTATTATAAAAAACCGTTTTCAAGGAAAATGGAATGCTAGTATAATGGCAGATTACTGTTGGTTCATGCAAAGAGGAACTAATGAAGTAGAACATTAGAGAAAAAAATATTCTAAGAAGCATTTTTAATTATGTTTTTAAGTGTGTTTATCTTTATACATTTGCGATCGTTTTTAATATTAACTATTAAATATATTACCTACCACTTTTATGTACTTCATATTATCACAACTTTCATACAAAATAACAACTATAACTCAGTTAAACAACTGAGATTTCTATTTTCGCTTACATATTTTTTTATTAATGTATAAATATAATCCAAGGTTCAAAATAATTTTAAATAGTTACAATATTTGTACTAAGTAACATAAAATTTAACATTAACATATAATATATTAAAAAAGTGTTTGTAAATCATATTGATTATTATTTAAAATCAGAAAAAACTTGTATTAAGAATATTTTGCCGATTAATTAATATAAAGTTAAACTAACATTGAATATATTTTAATTACATCCTTTGCTATATTTTTTTACTCACATAATATTATTCACCATAGATATTAGTTAGGGGCTAGTGAAATATTCAGGAATGCGACTATAAATTTTAACATTTCAGTTAGTAGCCCAACTTTTTTCGGTATTTTTTTAGCGAACTCTATATAATTTCCGGTTGGTTAGATCTAATTTAGACATGTTTATATCTATGTTTACATGCTTAACTCGGCTTTTTACATTAATTGTGTTTAGTGTGCGTGACATGTTCTCAGCTTTGTTAAACAGAAAACGTCGCAACACAAAAAAATACCATATACATAAAAAGCGATAAAATCGGCGGTACATTCACAATTTTATCTGACGTTATTTTTTCCCAAAAAGTATAATATAACAAGAAACATTTGTTTCCTTTAGGTCAAATAAGTCACGTTAAGTGACTTTATACTAATTAAAATAAATCGGGTCAACGAGCCTTGCTTTAATTTAATATTTCAAGGAACATGCTATTTAAATGAAAAAAACTTATTTTATTTTATTCACAGATCATTTAAAAATATTATGGAAGTTCTCGGGTCTGCAATTATTCTAGTTGTTTATGTTATATCAATTATTTTTTTCTGTATTTGTATTATCTATAGTGTTAGCGACCGGAATTTAGCAGCGGAAGCTATGTAATATTTTTTTGCATAAAGATAAGATCACGCAAATGTAAAATTACACTTTAAATTCAATTTCTGTTTTTGCTTTAGAAAATAATATAAAGTCATTTATGCTTATGATAAAATAATTTTATATCTTAAATATAAATAATTGTTTTAAGACATATTTTCTGTTTTAATTTCTAGCGTCGTACGCCATATATATATTGTGGAATGCTAATATCTATTTCCATACAAACGAAACATATTTTTGTTTTACGATTTCAACCAATAAGAAAAAAAATTGATTATTTTAAATATCTATGTAGACGCACAATCATAGAAAAATAGTACCATAAAGTTCAAACACCGGTAATGCATAACATTAATGTTATTGAAAAAAATAAAAATCGTATCTATATTAATTTTAGTTGTTATAAAAACGGCAATCTGTAAATAAATTTGTAGTTTTTGCGTTCGGTATTCGTACACATGTTAGCTGCGGTACGTCACGATAGTGAAGAACCGACAGCTAGATTAAAATTATTTCAAAGTTATATGAATTATATCATAATATAAGTTATATGAATTATATCATAATAAAAATACAATTATAAATGATTTTAAGTATAAAGTGAAAGGCGTTGTAAACGTGTTTTCAAAAAAATTAATAAACTAATATAATTACAATTTAAAATTATAATAATTTCAATTTTTATTATTAAAATATTATTTTTATTATTTTTTTATATGAAAAATAATATTTCATATATTTATTTATTTAAAATTAAGTAGTACACAATATACAGTTGCAGAATAGCAAATGTTTTGGACTACGTTTTTTTTTTTTGTTTTAGATTAACCGTAGATTATTTAATAAACAAACAACTTAATTGCAAAATTTGCTACCAAGCTAATGATTTACTCAATCCTCTAATTAAAATAATTTTTATATTATTTATATTTTTTTTTTAATAATCTAGCAATTTACTTTAAGGAAATATCGTGTTTGATGGTTTATGTTTTAATTATTTTAATCTGGTGATTTCTCGTCTAAGTCACCTGAAAAGCAAATCAAATGTTAAAATAATGTGCAGCAAAAAAAGTTTTTTAAAATAGATTTCCAATAATCGATAAACTTTGTCCAAGTTTATCGATTATTGGAAATCAAATCTTTGACTTATTAATCATTATTTTATAAATATTGTCAAAACACTTTGAAAAGCCGTCGTATCACAAGCATTTCATCAATTGCACTATTACGCATATTGTTCTATAAACTATAAACTATAATAATATTATAATATCAACATTAATATAAATAAACTGCTTTAAATTTATTATATTATTTGACAATTTAAAATTTATTATATTTTATATTTAATGTTATTATTATCTGCTTGTGTTAAAACCAAATTAAGAACGATAATATCTGTTTGACCTATACAACTTTATTATCAGTTAGGTTAGGTCAGTTGTTTTTAGATTATTTTGGTAGCGGAAATCATAATATGTATTTGCAATAAAACCCAACAGTTGGTTTTGATAAATGTTTATGTAATTATTTGGACTCAGGCAATAAAAAAAGATAAGAGAGTAACGCTCCATTATATATGTAACATGCACACAACTTTCCGCTGGCACATACAGTATAAACAATGAAGTAAATTTCTTAAGAGGATAACTAAAATACACGCGACAAAGGTGCGCTGTTTTATGTGCGCTTCGACTGCAAAAGGAAAATCTCAAACTTTGAGATACTTCTGAGAACAATTTTTTAATAAAAAGCAGCTTGTCCATCTTCAGTATAAATTTAGTTATTGAGTATCGTTGTGGCCTTAAAAGGTTGTATATAAAAATATTTTTTAAATAAAATTATATAGATACTTTAATTGACACCTAGTGAGCAATACAATTGAGAACGCTTCTCTAGCCTGATAAAAAAAATATTCAACCGACTTACTTATGACAGAAAAGAACAAAAAAATTAATTTTTATTTTCTACAAAATTCTTATAAAGTCTGTAATTTTTCAAAAATTGTCAATACTTGAGAGAAAGAAGCGATTGAGTATAAAGCGAAAAAAAATCTTCGAAAATAGCTATTATAAATAGTTTTGAACCATCCAAATGCTATTCTCGAGTTGCATCTTTAAACTACTGCTAGGGATTATACACAATTTGGTGATTCTGAAAGATCTTCATTAAGAAAACAAATATTTTTTGATTTGTTTCAGGATATTACAAATTTAGCAATTCGCATAAAATGTATTTTTACTTTATTGGAGAGGTTTTGAAATCTGTGGCACTCGAAGGCGTGCAAGCATGAATGTATAATAAAGTGCCATAATAAATTTCTAATTATTTGCAATATTCCACGTTTATGGTATAATCGCGGTAAAAAGATCGTGCGATTGTGCCCGCTAACACACCTGTGAACTCAGTTTTTATTGTGCGATATCGTAAAACAAATTAATTAATTACTTTGTTGAAATATAACTTGACCAGTTTACGATACGGCCTGAAAGCTTATTCACATGATGATGTGGTGAGCAGGAGAGAAGTTAAATGCTATTCAAATTAAATATTTATATGGTAAATAATACAATTTTAAATGTAATGCAATAATTTAAATTGTCCTATATCATACTATCTACATAATTTATTAAGTATATACCTATAATATTGTTGAACAATTTTTTTTGTATTTAAGTATTATTATTTTATTAATTTACTTAGCTTAATAGCTAATTTTTACAACAAACAAATCTTAACTAAACATAAATATTTTATATAACATAAACAGGAAATAAAAAAAAACTTAATATTATAATTTATTTCTTAATGCACGAAAGTGTTTTTTTTTATTTAATTTAGGAAACCCGCTACAGTTTTATTTTTGCAGATTGTCCAATCAATATTAATATACAAATTAACACCTCCACCTTCTAGCCGTACTCGTTAAATAATTATTAAAATAATCTGGTAACATAATATTTTCGAACTAATATATAAATAGTAAAACATTAATCTTCAATATTTCTTTAACATTTAACCATTAAAATTTCTCAATCATACTCTTCCTACTAGTAAATCTATTTTATAATAAATTTATTTATATTATTTTTTTATTATGTAATTACGATGTTCCTTAACATTTAATTTTTTATCTATAATTAAAATAAAATAAAGCGCAGTAAAGTATTAAAAATTTAAAAATAAACTATTTGCAAGGATAATAAGTCAAAGCAAAGAGTCTATGAATTGTAAAAAATATTCCAAAAGGATTGTTATGACATAAAAAATCAAGTATCAGCATCACTTTTATAGAGATTGTGTTTTAGGGAGATCGTTATAGAGTTTTGAATCTCGTATGGTTAATTCAAAGCAACGTAGACTGATATTTTGAACATATTACCAGTAATTTATTCTTAAACTAAAATGAAAAAAAATGTTGAATTAATGATCCCAATGACATATTAAATTGTTATCTTGATTAAAGTAAATATTTTTAATAAAAGTCTAGTATTTTTAGTTTTATTATCTGACAGCAAATCAAGGCATTTATGCTATTTTTTTATTAAATTAAACTTAAGTTTGTTAATGTGATATGTATGATATTATTTATAAACATTATTAATATATTTTTAATAACCGTATGATTACATTCAAACGTCATTTAAATAAATCATATATATATATTGATAAGGTACGTATTTATTTAATTAACCAAAGTTGTGATAATAAACAAATTGCCGAGGTACGAAATATTATTAATAATTATTTTATAATAAATTATATTTGTACCTCTTACATGATCATGCGCTCCGAATACTGTTTTCCCATAACCAATGATTTTAATGGCAAATCAATATGAATAAATTAAATAATTTCTTTTTCTGTAAATGAAAACTCATGCAATTCTTTATTTTATTATATTTAAAAATATACATATACATAATAAATTGACATTAAAAATATTTTTTATTGCCATGTAATGAGGATATTTATAAGCATGTTATTAAAATATTTTATTTTATTTTTTAATCATATATATTAAAATAACACTTTTTTATTTTTTTTTCCAATACTGGAAAGAGTATGATAAATATACTCTTGCCAGTATTGCATTAACTACAAATCAATATAAAAATTAGCTACCGTTGCAACATATTTTTTGAAATTATATTTTATCAAACTTTTTTATTAAGACTTTTTATAACAATATTAATAGTGAGAATCAAATAACGCACATCTAAACCAAATTTTGAACAATAGGAGAGCACAAAAAACAATTAACCCTTATCAGAAGTCAAAAATATATATCTACTGGTGAAAATGTATTTGGACTTAACTAGTGAAAATATAACTTTAGCAAAAAAGATACATTCACTGTAACATTTATACATCAGATGTAAATAAATATTGATAAATATGTAAATTTATATATATATATATATTACTAGTATATAAAAAAATAAAATCATATAATTTTATTAGCCCCTGCCAGATACTTTATATTTACTAGAAATGGCATATTTTAAAAAATATTTGCGCGATAGATTCGAGACTGTTTTTTTTAGATTTTTTTTTATGATTAACCACATAAAATTAAATGTATTATTTATTTATTTTTCTCTATTAAATCCAGCTGTCAAATTACCGATAATACAATCTATAAAAACATTTAATTTATATAATTCCGCGTATTCGTTCTGAATTTTTAAAATTAATACATAAATTTACTTCTACTTATTTACATTCATTAAGTATATTCTCTAATGTCAAGTATTTTCTTTCGGTTCAAAAAGCAATGAAGTCGACAATAATTTGTAAAACAAATTTTAACACAAAAGTCACGGCAAAAAATCTACAATCAGTCCCTTTGAATAATAGTCGTTATTGTGAAAATGGGTGCTTTTGAAGGCAATGTTCTGCTCTTTTTATTTATTGTATGTATATGTAATGGGCTGAAGGATTTTGATTTAAGTTTATTAAAATAATCTAGAATAGTTTTTCATACACTCAATTTAGATATTTGTAACAACAATTTAAGATGCTTATAATTTTTTATTAAATTAAATTTCAATAAAATGTGATGTTTGTGATATTGTTTTTGGACGTCATTAATACATATTTTTATTACTTTATGATAATATTTGAACGTTATTAAAATTAATGAGCTAAACTAATTATTAAAATAATATTATATCGTATATTGATAAGCTGCATGTTTACTTGATAAAACAAAGCTGTGACAATAAACGTAATAATATTGTCGAAATGCAAAATATTTATTTAAATTATTTTATAATATATTAAATCTGTACCTCTTACGTAATCATGCGCTCCGAATACTGTTTTTGCAAAACCAATGATTTTAATGGCAAATCAATATGAGTCAATTTAATTATTTTTATTTCTGGATATATAAATTTGTTCACAACAATGTGTATTCATAATATAACATACCATCGGAAATATTGGAAGTTTAATAATGTACACATCTGCTATTTAATATAATAATAATATGATACATACAGATAGAAAAATCGATATAATTTAGAGAATGACGTTAAAAATGTATGTGTTTAATAAGATAAAATCATTCGCATGCAATTTAAATTAAATAAATTCGGCAACTAATCATATAAAATTGAATTGGAACATATTTATTTAGTATTTTTTCATTTGAATGCATTATTTTATGATTAATTAAATCATTTTTTATGTCAATCTTAATTTTTATTATAATGTAATGAAAAGTGTAGTAGGGTTTAATAAGTAAAATTGTAAGAATAACACATTAATTTTATAATTAAAAATAGACATATATTAATATGAATATTTGTAGGTATGTTAATAAAATATTTTTTTATTAATTGTTTTAATTTTTACTCATCATATAAATATATTAAAAGTACACTTCATACATTAGCAATATTTTTTTTTAATTCACAAAAATCATACTCGCTTCAGTAATGCATTAACGATTTGTTCTGTAATCAATCGTAGTAGGTCCATCAAATATTTGCGTCTAAAATAACAAATCATAAAACTATTAAAATTTGTTCTTTTCAACAAACTTCCAGTTCCATATTCATTATTAATAATTTTCACGTATGTAAAAATGCACATTTTCAAGTGCAATAAATTATAAAATAAATCATATTATTTTTTTCAGGTTCATATTGAGGCTTAATCAATGTAATTTTAAATTGATATTATTTTAATATTGATTTAGAGCTACGCTAAACATTTTCACTGCAGCTAAATAATAAATTAACGGGTAAAGAGACAATATATTAATGATATTGAATATATGCTGATGATTTTACCATTACAGTCTTACAAAATTATATATATTATTTATCCCGGGTCAGAAACCCTATATCCGTATTGTATCCTACGGCCTTTTTGCTAGAAGCCTTGGGATAAAATTCATTGCATTTTTTGCGATGCGTCTACGTCTCAGTGAAGCAGGGCAGTTTCGACAATCCGTGAATTTCGGGAGCGAGCTGTAGAATGCCAAAGTGAGTCGTGATCGCGTCCCTTATTCTTCAATGTAGCAGTTAGTACTTCAGTACGCTCCTTTTGCACAAGTCATCCTTACCAAGCTTGCCAAGAACAAAGATGTTTTTGGCAAAAGAAAAAAATATTTGGAATGGTGCTCATCTACTATAGATGTGCACGATAATATTTTTTTAAATTTAATGTTTATTATTGTGTGTATAATGTCGATCCTGACGCATTAGGAATACCTATTGAGTTATGATTTGCAATAAAAAAATTCGTATCACATATATTGTAGCATTTATCAAAATTTCACGAGAAAATCGAGAAATGAAAATGAAAATTTATTATTTCTTGCAAAAATAAAAACAACGAGAAATCAGAATGGTTGCTGTTAAGGATTTAACATACGATTTAATGCAAGTACTATCGCAACAAAAGTTAATCGTTAACGACTTCCGCCCTTATTATTTTTATTTTGAACGGAATATAAATCAGATATTGCGCAATAATAACAATAGCCATGTTTTGAATACTGATTTTAGTAATGCAATTTTAATAAGACATTAAATCTGGAATTTTCAGATATCTTTAACGATATTTCCCGGGATTTGAAACTAAACAATTTTCGAACTTCAAAAAGAATCTTTATACCGCGCACCATATAAGTTATCGTGCAGCGAGTATAGATTAGAGGCTTCACATAGAAAATTCCTTTTAAGCGGAACTCGCTTAATATAAGATAAGCGTATGTAAAATTATTCAGTGAGTCGAGCAATTTGAAACGAGTCAAAGATTTATACATGCGCAGTACAATCGCGGCGCTAAAATAATTAAATAATAATTCAGTCGGACAATTAAATTCGGCAGGTGGTTAGGTAGGGGGCTGGGGGTGCTCTGGAGCGACGGTCTAAGCATCGAGCAGGCTTTTGCTTAAGAAGTTGACTATTGTGAAGTTCCGATTGTTCCGCGGAGTAGGCAGCGTTGTCGGAGCAGGTGGTAGTGGGTGGTTTTCCGCGAAGACAGAGAAAACAATCTGCATTTTACACGGTCAGCTGTTTCTCGGCGGCACCTGGAGGTATTGGTAGGAGGAGGGAGACATTGTAGGAGTGGGGCGAGATTAAACAATGCCCCAAGATTCGCTCTAAATTAACATACGCAATCTGGAACCGCGGGAGTCTCAACTATGGCAACTATTCCCATAACTCTGAGTTTCGCGTTTCAGAGTGGTGTGAGAGGTATTTAAAAATAATATAAAATATTAAAATAAAGTAACTAATTATGATCAAAATAAATTAAACCAGTCACTTCAATAACTGAAAAATAATGAATATGTCCATCAAAAAACAATTTTATTTATTAAATATAATAATGACTAGAACACATTGCACCCACCAACTGTGAGTACCTGAATGAGAATAAGTGGTTAAAAAGTTGGATATTTATGCTTTTTAAATAGCTGTCAAATACTCTTTTTCTTGTTGGCCGCAATTCATTCAATAGCTGGTTATTATATGATGCACAAAAACGAACTTTTTCAAAATCTTCAGATTATGTGTATTCCGTGTTAGCAGCTATATATTAAATAATTAATTTCTTAAGTAAGAATTTTTTGGGAAATAAAAATGGATAACATTTATTTTTCCTCATATAATGGTATTTGAAAAACATTTCTTAAGCCTTGTTAATTAAAATCTAATCGGTTTCATTATTTTTCAACCAGAGGTTACACCGTAGCCTCGAGTTTCTCAAACAAATCTCAACATCTTTGAGGCATTTTTGCATATATATATATATATGTATATTCTATATGCTGACAGAATAACTTCGATTAGCTTTGTGAAACACTAATCTAGTGTTAATTATTATATGTATTAATAAAATTTATACTAGTCAAATAAACTTTATTTATGATTGTATGTATGTATATAAAAAAGTCGTCACCCATCGCAACTCATAACCATTTAAATACATAACCATGACTAATTATAACTAGTGTTTCTTTGAATGCTAGTAAAGAAAAGCAACACAACAAACAACACTATATCTAATTCGATCGGACCGTGGCACTCGTAACTCGAAGATGTCGCGCCGCAAGCGGAAACAATAAAATTCAGTATTAAATGAAGAAATAAAATAAGGGTCTCTCCTCTCTACTCGGAGGACCGAAAAGGATACTCTTTTTTTCTTCTTCTTCTTCTCCAGTCTTCACGACGCAATGAAACCCGATAGGAAATTTCTTGGAGTAAATTAATGAGACCCTCAGCGCCTGTGTCGGCACCTCTTGGCCGCACCTATGCAACGGAAAAAACCGGATACTGGTGTTTTTTATTCATTTTTTTATTGTTGTTTAAATAAACGTAAATTAAAAGTGATGGTTTGTTCGGTTAGGTCAAGGATATTCAACCTTTTCAGAAGCTTTTATTTTAAATATCTAATAAAAATATTAGCATTAAATTTTACTCTAAATAAGGAAACATTGTTTTTTTTAACAATAAAAAAATTTAAGTAAGACCTTTTTATATTATATCTTTATTTAAATAATATTTGCTATAAGCTGCAATTTATTAGAAAATAAAAATATGAAATAAAACATAAGGAAAAAAGGCAATTGGAAGGTTTTTCCCTATTTCGTAAATATAATAAATTGTATTTTATTTATAATATATTTAATTAAAAACTTTTATAAAAAATTAACATTAAAATTAGACTGTACAGACGCATTTTTAATTTAAAACAATAATAAGTTAAATAAGCATAAATAAAAATTGCATCTAAATTATTCCAAATTTAAGCATTAAAAGTTGTAAGAATAAATGTATAATAATAATAATGTTATAAGCTAAGCGAATAAAATTTGTACGCTTACTTTTTATACTACAAATGAAAGAATCTAAATGCCACAAATATCTGTATATTGGGTTAAAATAAATATGTAAAATATATTTATGCTTCTTTTATTTTATATAATTGTAATAATAATTTTTATAATCCATTACACACATCACCAATCACTGTATTAAATTTTTAATTTTAAGTTACCAATTGCACTTGAATTTTTACATTAGATGAATTAACTAATAAAAATTTCAATTTAAATAGAAAAAAAATTGCAATGAGAGACCAAAATAAATATTTCTTTATTAGCAAAAAGATTAAAACATATTTTTTTTCATAACCACATAATTTTTTTTATTATGTAATGAAATTATGAAAAGCACAATTTTAAAAACGTAAAAAATAATTTTACACCGCAGCGAAATGGATTTATTTTACAAGGTGTGTTAAATATTATTTTGAATATAAATCTAATTTTATAATTATTATTATTATTACTTTATGATTATCCAAAAATAGTTTTATTAGAAAAATTGGATTAAATTATTAAAAATAATTTATATTGAATATGAACGAAATTAATATAATTATTAACATTACCATTAATAATTGTAAATATTATACATATTATTCATTTTACTTAGACTGAAATCGACAGATGGCACTTTTATTAATTGTAAAAAAAATGTATCCACAAAGGGAGGCCGTTAAAAAATTCGATGTCCTGCTGAGGATCACGAACAAAACTGTAGATACTCTTTGATTAACGAGTTATGAATACAAATATTCACTGTAACGTCGCGTTTATTATTATTAATGTTATTATACATCAGATTTATCGTCCGTATATTTGTGTTATTAATTAAACAAATTGGAATTATAACAAAGAAATACATAAATATTTGTGTAAGAATGTTTAAGGTATTAAAAAAAGCACCAGATTTTTAGGAAGAGCATTTTTTATATCAAATTTTCTGAATAGTTGATTTAATGTAACTTTAAAGCATAGATGCTATAATGACATTATTGTTGCAATTAGTAATACATTGCAAATCTTTCAATAACAATAATATGTATATATGGCGTAAAGACGAGAGAGTTAAAACATATAATATTTATGAAATAAATTTATAATTTATATAAATCACGCTTTTTGACAGAGGGGTTGTGTGCAGTAATTATATTATATATATATACATAAATAAATAGTTATCAGGAATTTGCTATGATTTTATTAAATTACCGCATAAAATATAAGCAAATAGTGTGTGCGCAGGCGTTTTCAAATGTCATTCGTTCGCATAGTCTAGAATTTGATTATGTATGTAAATGTTTTTTTTTCATATACAGTCGGACCACAAGTTTGGCATATAAAATCAACAGGGGGTAAACCGTTTAGTTTGTCGTTGAATACATTCATACGCTATTTTTTATCGTTGTTTTGTGTACATAAAAGTTGAACGTCGAGAAGTGCGTGCCAAAAACAGCGAGTCTCTTTTTAATAAATCTGACGTATAAAAACAAATCCTGCATTATTTAAGCATGACTAGATTTTGCTGAAATATATATTTATTACTTCAGACGTTGTTGAAGTTCCTTGCCTACTTTCGAAAATTCAATATGCTTATTAAAACAAATATTTTCTATTTTTTAAATAAGCTTTTGTGTTACAATTAATTGTTTCATGCAGATCTATTTAGCAATGAATTTAAGCAGGATTTTTTTTCACACAAAACAAATCTTGCTTTTTTACTACCTAAGCAAAAAAATTAAAAAATATAAGATGAATAAGTCGATAAGCATAATGTCTATCTTACTTGGGTATAGGACGCATGTCAGCACAATCTTTGGCCGAAACGTCTAAAGAATGTTTTTAGAACAAAAGGCTGATTCTAGATCGGAAATCGATTAGCCTATATGGCGTCGTTCATCTCATCCGAATGGCGTCATTAGTGTATAACGAGCTGACATTAGTCACCGTAATGAATCGGACGACATTTGGCCAATAATCGGTATGCCGGAATCGAACGGGTGAAAGTTAAGACAAGGGCTGCGCGTGGTGGCAGTTATAAAATATTATATAAAATATCAGTAATCAATTCAAAATTAAATAAAAATATTTTTGTGGCTTTTTTATTAAAAAAAATAATTCGATAATTATGATTAAAAGTAAATTTTTTTATATATACAACTTTATAAAAAATACATTAGTTCAACATAAGTTAAAAAATTGTTTTTTCGTTATTTTAAAACAAATAAATTTATCAACCAAAACAGTTTTGTAACATCAAAATTTTAATTAGTCGGTTAAAGTTTAGTACTATATTTCTTACTGAAGCTCCACTTTTTGTTTCCCTAATGCGATTCTAAATTTATCTGTATTCTGTAAATAAAATTAATTTAAATCAAGAAGCAGGAAGTAATTTAATAAAATTATATTTATTTTTGTAATCAACAAAAAAAATTAAATTATTGTAACCAATTCTTCTTGATTTCTAATATAGTGAATTTGTAAGCTTTGTTTAAATAGTTTTACACCTATAAATCTGTAATCTCTTAACTTCTAAATCTACTATTTAAAGAAAAAAAATTTAATACGTTTTAATTTAAATCATATGTCTCGATAGCCATTATTAAATTCGTACATATTTACTACAATATATATTAATGTTTTATTGATTACAATTACTCTGTAATTAATATCAATTACATAATAAATTTATTAAAAAAAAATTGTAGTCAACAATTTTTCATCAGTTCTATAAAATATAAAACACTAGATATATAGCTATTTAAAAAATATTACTTAGAAAAAATAACAGCATTGATGAATAACCATTTCAATAAATTATACTTTGGAATTTAAAAAATTCCTATGTACAATATATGCACTATATATTAAAATAAAAATGTATAATGTTCTTGTTTTCTTTATCTATCATTTACTATTATTTATTTTAACGATATGACTATACATTAATATTTCGATTAAAGAAAATAATAACAATTATACATCGGCTTAAATTTTCTAATAAAATATATTTTTATAATAAAAGGTGTTTTAAATTACTAAAATACCAAGATTTGGATGCCTTAACCACACCCGAAATGGAGATATAAGAAAATTAATATGGGTGAAGAAATATTGTAAGAATGTGTGAATTTATATATTTATGTTCCTATGACAATCCGCAGATATAAAAGAGTAACCGATCTTTATAAATTAAAATATTTTAAGGAACACCTTCGTAAAATAACGATTTATCAAATTTTATAAATCTGTACTTTTTGCGAATTTTGTCGACTTTTAAACAATTTTTTTAACGTCGGAAATGATAAATTACCAAGTTTCTATCATAATTATTACTATATTTTGCGAAGCGTAACGTTCGCTCGTATCGCTTGACCATTAAATGTCGCATGTCCTGTATTACTGTCATGGTAGGAATTATTATAAAAGGGTCACGTAAGACAACTTTAAAACAAAAAAATACACATGTAGTAGTTGTATGCGTCCAGACACAAACACTGAACAACATATTAAAAATAAAATATTTTAGCTTGTTTCATATGAAAATTAAATAAGTAAGGATTAAAAACTTAGATTAGGAAAGGCCCTAGACTATTCCACTTGTGAGACCCTTTCAAGCCTTCAATACTCAAGAATAAAGAAAATAATGAATGCGAATGGTAATTTAAACAACATATAGGACATATTTAATATAATTTATTATTATTATTATTAATAAAAGTAGTAGTAGTAATATTAAAATATATGGACATAAGATGTTATTATGGTTAAGAATTACGTGAATATATAATACCATTCTAATACCACTGTAGAAAGCTTTTTATCAATAACAATTTTTACAATGCTCATTTTTTTATAAATTAAAATTAAATTTTTTTTTTTTTAATCCTAATGTTAGTTTTAAACAACATTTGCATTGTTTGAGGTGTATTATTAAGATGATCATGACTAAATGGAAATGACAGTGTCACACATTGTAATCCAACCATATTTATTTTTTATTCAGATTAAATTAAGACCATCGTAATGTAACAGGTTAGCCCAATGCATCACGATGGTCGTAAACAATATTTCTACTATTTAAATACACAAACAAATTATATATACATATTTAAAATAATACACAAAAAATATTAAAATAAAATAAAAAATCTTAAAATATCAATTATGCTGTTTAAAAATAAGGATTAATAAATAAAGAACCAATAATCATTCAATATATAAGTAGAGTATACTGCAAAATATTTTTTTCCTAATTTTCATATAAAAATCACTATCATTAATGCATAATTTTTAATTATTTTAAATCTTTTTAATTCCTTTCTCCTAAATTTCTAGTGGTCATTTAGCTGAAAAACAACCGTAAAATAATTTGATATAGGTTTGTGTGAGACAGAGTGCTTTCTGTAAGCTCTGTAGTTTTATATAAAGATGCAGTTCATCAGTCAATTTCAGGTCAAAATCTTCTGGATATGCTTTCATCAACAGTTCGACACCTTGCTAAAATGTTTGCTTTGTGAATGTTAGATTAGCACGAAATAAAAAAATCATATACACATCAACATTTTATATTGTTTTATAGTGAATTTAGTATTGAAATTAAAGATTTTATCCTAAATCTATTCAATCTAACTTCTGTTTCATTATTATTTTTGATTATATAATAACAGTTTTTTAATTTCTTAAGCTATAAAAGATCCAGGTAGGTACAATTACGTCCTTAAATTCCGTTGCAATGAGTTATATAATTTCCTCATATATAGTTTTTGGCAAATAGGGAGCTCCCAGAAATTATATACTGATTGATATGCACGTATAAAAATTCATCTAATTCTGCTACTTGTATTAAAAGACCAAGAAAATTCTCGTTATTTATAGATTCAAATTGTTATGATTATACACTTCAGCCTAGTTAGCTGATAGGTAAATTAATCATTTTTATACATTTAGACTTACTTTGTCGTAATACGATATTCAATAATTAGAGTAATATTAAAAAAGCATTTGACATATAAATATTTTTTTAATTTGTAATTCATTTATTGTTAAATCATTGGCAAAGAAACATATTTAGTATTTATAAAATTGTAGGTAAGAAAATTGCCTTTTTTGAATCACTCAAAAAATAAGCCTAGTATATTTAATTTATATAATTTTTAATTCTCTTAAACTCTTCTTATACATTAATAGCTTAATACTATTTATGCATATAATTTTAATTTAAATACATTTGATCAAACACTGGTATTTAATCGTGTACCGGAAACGTTTTCATGTCGCCAAATCATAAATAAAATATTTCACGGTTCATATGGTAATAATGAAAAAAATACAAATGTATATATCGTGTCGATATTATGTCGAATTCCTAAACACGATAAAGAACGGAAATAAAATTAAATAAAAAACAAACAGAAATACATAACGGACGATAGGACGAATTAATCCCGACTCGGTTGTAATAAATTGATGTATAATGAAAAAAATATGCGCTCGTGTACGCTTCTCAATCTTTAAAATAAATAAATGTATTTTTTGATATTTTATGTTTCGATTCTAAACGACTTGAATATTACTTAGTTTTTGTTTTGTGAAAATCATATAACATACCGATTTAATAAGAAATACATCGGTTCAAATCTCATATATGACATAGATATAGCAATGAATCGCTTTTTTTAATTTATGCAGATTTTCAAGAAAGTAGAGAAGTAAAAAATTTTTTTAATAAAGTATAGTTTATTTTGGATTCCCTTGACCTGCAGAAGGATCTTATTTTTTTTGAAATTGGGCTTTTGATAACCCATTGCTTTTCAGTGTCATGGAATGTTACACAATTTCATTTTTAATGACCTTGTTGCCGACGGAATACTCCTAGCATCAATTTAATATAAAATATGTATTTTTTCTGTATATATAAATATATATATATATATATATATATATATATATATATATATATATATATATATATATATATATATATATAATATGTATGTATGTAATTTGTATCACTATATACTTTAAAATAATATTTTAATAATTTTTGAAATGTTTTAATTGCATTTTTAAATAATATATCATACGTGTAATATTGTTATCGACCTCTATTAAGCTTGCCACAGTATACCGATACGCTGCAGTTTACCGATAATAACCGTTATTGCATTGCAGGTAGAAACAAAAACAACACACAATCGTATTTTCGTTCGACGTATACGTCTTTCTTTTTGTAATTAGGCTCGAGCTCGTAAAACTTGGAAGCTGTGGCGTATACTGCTGTAAAGGTTAGCACAAGAACATTTTTTTCTAGTAATGACTGTCACTCTGAAACACAATGAAAGAGAAGTAATAAAAATGCTCCGTTTATTAATTTACACATATTTTTGTTGTAACTAATTTCTTTGTTTTTTATTGTGAATAATAAAATATGTGTTATGATTTGATTCTTAAATAATAATACTATTTAAAAAAAATGTATTTAAATATACATAGAAATTAAATGTATGTAATTAACATTGCCTTACAACCCTCTGCATGCAAAATTATTCGATCCTCATTGTTAGATAAATAACTTGCTAGCAGTATTAATATGTAGCATTGTTGTTTATTTTTTTTATTAATAAATAATTTTAATATTCAATACATCTTGCTTTGGGAACCACTGGAAAACGATTGGCCGCGTGCTGACCACGGTCCAAGCCAGGAGGGGGTCTCATAATGTTAAACACATTGAAAAGGTAAAACCAACAATAGTCAACCAACTTATTATTCTCAACATTTTGTTTATTGCACGCGTGTTAATATATTTGTCGCTCAATAACATTCAATGTGGTTCTTTCATTGTGCAACTTTCACAATCAAAGCTGAAAACACGTTCTTGACGTGTGGTCTTAATTATTATTACAAGGGGTTAACTCAAAAGCAAACTTTATCATTATTTTTAATTCTGAATTTTTTTATTTGTAAATATATGTGAAATGTGTATTTAATTAATAGGTTTACAACATATTAACATAAATTAAATAAAATTTGATGCGTTCCTTTTTTAATTTATATTTTTAATTCAATGCAGTATGCAAAATTATGTCTTTAGATATAATTAGCTCAGATTATGTATTGTCTCGCAATTACAATTAAATTAAAATTAAAATCACTATAGTTGATTCAAAATAGTGCTATAAAAAATTGGCAAATTTGTCTTTAGATGCTTACCAAAAAGAAATATATATAACACTTAAATTTTGACTATAACTATTTTTCCAAAATATGAATTAATAATAACAAAAAAAATATTAGAGAGAAAATCGATTATAAATACTGAATTTAAATTTAGAAAAAAGCTACATAATTATGAAATAAGATCTGTCGATGATTTACACATCCCACAAGCATTTTCTGTGAATTCTTTAAAATATATTGCATTTAAAATAATTAACGATTTACCAAAAGCAACTATAAAAAATTGCAAAAAAAATATTAAACTTGAATCAAATAAAGTTGAATTATTAAATAATACATATATCGCTATATAATATAAACGTTATTTGTATTCTCATTTAATATGCTTTTTATTTGATTTTTTTAAATTAAATAATAAATATCTTTATTATATATAATTTTACATAAATAAAAAAATATTTTAAATTTCTAGCAAAGAGTTCAAATATGTCTTAAAAACTTTCGTACATGAGATTACGATATCAATAGTCCTGAATGTTGGAGAGCAGCACAGATAGACGATAATGTCCTGGCTGCAGAAATAGCAGCAAATCCTACTCAAACTATACATCAGCTAGCCAAAAAACATTGTAGACATATTGAGAATGCTTAGAGACGAAATAACGAAAATAAAAAACGAATCCGCATAAAAAGGAGCGAAGAAAAGTCGGCGCGTATCCGCATATCCCAAGAGCTTTTTGATCTTGTAGCTGAGTCGCCTTTTCTCGATTATTTGGTAACCGGAGATGAGAAATGGGTATTGTACGACACAATCGTCGTATAAGACAGTAGTTATATAAAGGTCAAGTGGCAAAACCTATTTGGATGTCCGGGTTCACCGTAAAAAAGTTGTTTTATGTATTGTGATTGTTGTGTGGAAGGTTTTATCTCATTCACTTTATTCTACAGACCTTGCACCTTTTGACTATTATTATTTTCAATCGATGCAACACTTTCTAAATATAAAAAAATTAAAATGCAGATAATCAGAATATTTTGAATCAACGCCTCCAACATTTAATGCTAATGGAATTAAAACAATGACGGAGAGATTTGAAAAGGTTATATATTTAAAATTAACTTATGTTTAGAATTAAAAAAATAAAAATAATATCTAAAGTGACTTTTCAGGATCACTCAACATAACAATTTACTAATTGAGAACCAACATCGAAGCGTTTAAAAAATAAGATTACTTTAGTAGACTTGCTAAATACTACACTATTTTGTATCTTAACTTTTTGAATATACATATATGTCCTAATTAAAATTTATACGGAAAACTTTGAGAACCAACATCGAAGCGTTTAAAAACGTGTGCTGGACATTGTGAAAAATAGTAGTTTCTCACGGAAGATCGTGCCATTGTAGTCGAGATCTTGGCACCACGCTGCGACTACAAGATGGCCCAACATCACAACATGACATAATTCTGTCTTGTCTTCCACACACACTATGAATGTTTTTTTTTTACCTAAGGACATTCTGAATCTTTACCCCCACCACCGTAGACTTCCCGGGGTCTTTTACGATCAGGTTTAAAATTTTATCAACACCCTGTGATCGTGTTCGGAGCTTGTCTAGACCGAGCCGAGAACACACCGGTGTGTCCTAGGCGCAGCACACTCTATTGAGTCATTTGTAAAGGCATATTTCATTTCGTGTGTCATATTTTTTACTTTGGTGCCGTCAAACGTTTATTTTAATTACGACACAGTTACAAGATGCCCAACATGTGCCATTCGTAGAGATGGAATTTTTCGATAACGCAGCGTATTTATGACGGGCGCGCGCGTGTTTTATTGATTTTTTTAACGTTTTGCACTCTAGACGGGTGTATAAGTTAATGGAATACCTTGGCGATGACAACAAATCATCGATTTTAGAGAGTGATCATAAACATGCTCGATTTTGCTGGTAGATTTGAAACCGAGTCGAATTTAAAAATGTTTCATACTATCATGAACATCAACTTCACGTTCGTGAAGTCTAGAACCGATTAAAAACATGTCTATTATTATGCATTCTATATTATTTATATAGACATTTAAATGAAGTGCGTATCCATAAGCCATAAAAAAATATTGGTACCGTGTCAGATTATATTTTGGCCACCCTTTGAAAACTAAACAATAAAATTCATTTGAAGGTAAAGGCAGATAAAAATACTAAAACAACGAATACTGCACTACTTTTTAAGGAATAATAAAACAGAAACACTTTACTCTTTAAAGTAGTGATTCTCAACTTTTTTACACACTGAATATATGAGAAAAATTTCGTAGAACAATTACGCAAAAAAGCTCATAAAAAAATAATAAATGTTATTTATTAAGTTTTAGACGTTGCTCGAGCAGATAAAATTTAATAAATAAAAATTATATTTGTGTTATTTTTAAATAAAAAAATATAATTCGGCCTACCATTTTTCAAATCTTATAAAATAAAACATTATAAAAAAAATTAAAACAAACATAATCAGAAGTTAATCAGTAAACGTTTTTTAATAATAAAAAATCTGGATTTTTGATTTTTTGTCTGCGTTTTTAATTGCAATTTTACACAATATATCAGATCTGTAACATTGTTATCGACTGCTGCTAAATGCAGTTTCCCGAAAATATCCGTTATTGCAGCACACGTAGAAACAAAAACAACACACAATCGTATTTTTATGCGACGTATACGAATTTCTTCTTATGACTCGGCTCTGTGTGTATAAAAATTGGTAGTTGTGGTGAACCCTGCCTTACATCTTCAGACAAAAGACGATTAAATATTTATCAAATATAAAAGTAAATACAAGAATCAAATTGCTGAACCTTATATTGCAGATTCACATATAGCAGGACATCATAAATATCAGGAGGTATTCAAAATTAAAATAAATATATTAATCTCATGACATCATGACGAACGCATCAATTATTTTTTTAGCCTCCGCGAGCATTATGACGCCTTGCTATACAAACCTTGAAAATAGCTAATAGTGTTACCATAAATATGGGTGCAGAAATTTTATTTTTATGTATTATAAATTGTTGCATAAGCTTAACAATAGTCACTTTAACAATTTATACTTCAGAAGGTATTTAATATAAATTTAAAACTCTTATACTTGACATCTTTCATCCGTCCGTTGAAATGAGGAATATTTTAATATTTTTTACTATATTAATTTCATCATTATCAAAGAGTATACAACAGTTCTGAAACACAAACTACACAAAGCATATTAGAATATGATGCAAACTAATAAATCATATAATATACGGATTACGACCGTTCCCTTGACGAGATATTCTACATATGAACAGCAAATTATAACTTGCAAAACTAAATCTTTGACGGCAATGTTTTACACTTATCGCATACTCAAATATTATTGGAAGTATAACCTTTCTTTATATATTATTATTATTTAAGAAAAGTTCACATGTCATATGTATGTATATATTTTATAGATAAATGTTCAATTTAAAACTTATAATATAGCAAATAACTAATATTTTTTATTTATTTTGTAATCATTGAATATGAACATCTATGATATATTTAGTAGGCGCTTGACACCAAAAATAAAGCAAAATATATTTTGATACACATACACATGCGAATAGTCGTCTTTATTCGTACATAAACACAAATGTGTGTTTGTGTCTTGCCACAAAATTGATTAATGTGTTCCATTAGATTAGATGATGGAAGCCAAGGGCTAGGCGTTGGTAGTAGGGAACGAGCGGTTCAACCTCGAGGGAAATCGTGTCACCGATTCCATCTATTAATCAGGTCCGATATATCCATGGGCAAGTTATAATAATAATAATCGTGTAGGGAGATATGAAGATACAGCTAGCGCTATAGGCGACGAGATAAAGGGTCCGTGTCGCCGTTTAAACATAGCCTCTCACAGATCTGACCAGATAGTGCCCAGGCTCTCTTAATGGCTAAACCGTGTTTAAATTAACCTAAACAAAGACGACACATCAATTAGACGCGGGCTTCCTTTTTTTGTACTCTGCCGTTGGACGTTCTCAGACTGGATGTAGTAAGAGAGAGGTGGTGGTTGAGGTGAATCGAAGCGATTCGGACGTTTGAAAAATAGTCCGAACATGGCAGCCTTATTAATCAAACAAAATAGACAGTGCGAATCTTTTTAAGCTAGAGCCAATTTTTTTTACAATTATTATAAATCATGGTTATGTGAAATATCAAAAAAAAAATAGGCTGAGCGGCTAAATATTTACCTACACTTTCACAAATATGATTCTGTGTCTTAGAGCTAAACGACAACATATACATTAATTTAAAGTTAAATTTACAAAGAGTAAATAAAATAGATATGAATTGCATTCGCTTCAATTTTTATTTATTTTAAACTTGAATATGCTTTAGACTAAAAAAATATTCTTAATCTATATCGCACTAATATATTTATTTTATAAATATATATATACGTAAGCAGCTACAATTTACAAAACTTTAATTTTATTGCAAAAATAGTTTTTGCACTAAATATCTTATGTTAAAAAATTAAAATATGATTATTTTATTATTATTTTAATTTTTCCAAATATTTACCTTAACAGATTTCCGGTTTTGAATTAGGCACTAACAACACCACACGTCGAACTTGAATCAACTATATTTCTATTCAATCCTCGTATAATATCAATGAACACAGAGATAAAAATCTTATTGCTTTCAACACAACATCAAAGTGGTGAGTTATTATACTGATATGTTGGTACATTCAAAGGATACGGGTGAGCAAAAAAGTAGTACGAAAAACGTCAGATTTAATTATTTTATTTTATAAAATTCAGTTTCTGTAATAAATATTAGGCATATTTCGACTCACGCGATTAATTATTTCCGAATGTTTTTATGCGAGTCGAATAAAACAACATTCGATATTATATTAGTTTCAAAGCATACAATAGCACAAGTCGCTGCTTTTGACAATTTTATAAAATATTCTTGATCTTATTTGAATATTACATCAGTGATTATAAAAAATAGTGTTTTAAGACATTGGAATAAAGACAATACCAAACAGAAGTCTTCTAAAAATTTGCCTTATCATAACAACAAAGGCTACAGAATCAAGTCAATGCTGAGGCCGTTCATCTCCTCAAAGTTGAAAATCTAACCAGAAGACTGAATAAAACTAAACCACACGAATTGATACAATCGTAATTATGTTAAGCTAAATAGCAGATAAATCAGGTCATGTAATAATGCTCATGTATCTGAGCAATTTACTTAAAATAAATAATTAAAGTTAAAAAAAATCGTATGAGTATGTAAAAAATGTAATAAATTGTAACATTATGTTTAATTGATTTTTTTCCATTTACCTTTATCGTAAATGATTTTTTTTATTAATCTAATTTTTTTCTTAAGAAACATTTGCTCTTCAATAGTCAAATCGACTGCAAATTTTGCAAGAGAAAAAATATTCTGCATAATAATAAAAATACTAAATAAAACGATAATTTGAAATTGTGCACTCACCTGAAAAAGAAGACAAAATAATTAATACAAATTTTATTTCAATACAACAAAAGTAACTAAAACATCCACCTATCTTCGTCCAAGAAGTTGAAAACATCCAACACTCAAAAACGCTATTGCACTAAATCGCCGGAGAAGAATATTAAATAAAAATCTTATTTTGTAAACTCACAGGCGTAAGCCCAATGCGTTACAAGTATCAACCACCAGACCGAAAGTCTGAGAGTCAGTGACATCTATATTAATAATTATAAATTATTATGTGTAATATAATTTATAACCAATAGATGTCACTGCAGATAGGACCGGTTCTTTTTAATATCAGAGATTTTTTTATATATAAAAATACCGCTGCTGGGGCTCGAACCCGCAGCATCAGAGTTACAAGTCTGAAATGTTACAGACTATTCCGTACTTAACAAAAAAAATGAATTTAATGTAAAAATGGAGCAAATAAATAGCAGCAGAAAATGTCAATAGACTATTAAATACTTTTGGTGTGGATACTGTTAAGAAACATGCATCTTTCTTTAGTTGAGAACTAATAATTAAAATCATTAATTGAATCAGAACTGCGTAAATCAATAATAGTTAGGCGTAAGTAATCCCACAGTTCTGGACTGAAACCAAAAGTATAATTGTTACAAGGTTTGCTTCTCTTAAATAACATAAACGAATTATTTATTGATTGTATTGAAACGTGCGAGTGTCCAAACTGAGCCGTATGCGGCCCACAACACCCATTTATGCGTATTGTTACAAATAAATTGATTTAAAAAAAAAAAAAAATATTACTCACTAGTTTTCTTGGTAAAATAAAACATTTTTTTGCAATGCAATACAATTTAATTTTTAAAGGCATTCAATTTCACTTCTAATTGAAATTTTGGCAATGCAATCAAACCTAAAAATTGAAGGCATTATATTTAAATAAACTGCAAAGAATGTGTCTTATACAAATAAAATAACGATTTGTAAAAAATCTTACGTCTCAAAAACAAGTATTTCAAAAAATGACTTCACATTCTTTATTTATGAAATTTATGTAAAAGCAAATTTATTTTCTAAGCAAAGCGAATCCATTTACTAACGATGAATTTAATAAGGTATGCTTTAAAAGCGCAGTGAAAATAATTTATCCTAAAAACATACAAAAAATTATACGTCTGATAATGATACTGATATTACAGATTGACAACAAATTTATTACTACCGAAGTATTGGCTTCAAAAATCATTTTTTTACAGATTTATTTACATTACCTAAATTTCGCTTAACCCTTTGAGCGCTATCTCCGTACATTTACGGTGGTCGATCTTTCACTGTTTTGGTGTACCCCTGATAGTTATAGTGAAACTTTATATTTATATAATATTTTTTTTAATTTGATTTAATGTAAATGATTTCTATAAAAAAGAATTTAAAAACAAGTATGGTATAAATTCACATAAAAATATATTAAATATAAATTTTATAAGAAATATTGAGAGCATTTGAATTTATATAAGAAAAATCCATAAAAACCAAATAATATACAAAAAAAATATGCAAAATAAATTAGCGATATTTAATAATTTAAAAGTGTTAAAATAAATTATTATTTCAAACGATTGATTTTTTCTAAAATTTAATATAAATGTAATATTAAATATTAATAAATAAATAAAAAAAATGGTCATGAAAAAATACATAATATAACTCACTTTTAAAAAATTAAAAAAGTGTTAAATTAACTCATTACTTAAATGGTTAACCATCACATGTTGGATGTATTAAGCGATGACTGGATAAAAAAAATACAGCGAAACTAATTTACGACGATGCAAAGAAGATTGATATTTTCCAGTTCATAAAATGTCACTGCATTCTACATTATAAAATGACTTTAAAAATAAACAATATTATAAACGTCATCATTAACAATAAAATCACCACTAATTTAAAGCTTCTGAATCTTCTGGAAACTGTACTTTAATGCAGTAAAGTCACGAACTCAAAAGGAAATCCTGCACTTGAATTTGAAAATGGCTAATTAAATATTTCTAGTGCATATCACTGCTTATTTAAATAAACTGACTTTTCATCGCCAAGATAAGAATCAGTTAACAGCGACGACATTTAAAATTAAACCGAAATTGTGTTGTTACGAAATTTACTTTAAAGCATTGTAAATAGGAAAAAATTGCAGCTTTATGCAGATTTTAGAAAACAGCAACTGCATTTTGATATATTTGCTACTCTATTCTCTGTTGACATCGACACATTATCTATACTAATGGCGCTAATTTAAATAATTAAAGTAAGTTATAATCAAAGAAAAATACATATAAATATTAATGTCATAAGCCGTGAATTAAATCATAAATCTAAATTTAAAGTAATATGTTTATTTATTTATTTATTTATATATTATAATTTGTAACCACCCTGTTTATACATGCGCATTAATAAGCACCGAGAAGAAGGTAATATTTCATATAATTATTTAATTAACAGCGTGTCAGAACGCACTTGCTATCATTTTAGCCCTCATCTTATTCCAACATAAAATATTATCTTAATAAAAGTATTCGTTATTTATTTAATTAATATTAAATGGCACTTTGGCAAGCGTAAAACCTGATAAATATAATATATTATTTATTATTTTTAGAAAACATAAGTATTTTGTCTGTAAACTTCAGCATCACAATCGAAGGTATGTGCTATTTTATTTTTTTAGTGCAATTTTTTGCGTCGCCATGTCGACGTCTTGCGTCAATTTCGATTCGACGCTAAGCATATTTTAATACTACATCATAACAAAGATGGGGAAGATTGATCCTTAGCGCGGTATGAACGAGGATCGTCCACAGCATCCATAATGGCGTGTCACTCTCTTGTCACCTACACCATATGCGGGGGATTTGAATAATTATCCTTGGCACTATAGCATAGATCAATTAGGACTGCTTCGACTATTTATCACGCACTTTGCCCCCAAAAGCAAAAGGGACCATACACCCTCAGCCCTTGTCTCTGGGTGTATGGGGTGTATCTTAACGCTTAATTGCTGAATTTCCGCATTAGCTGTGTGCCTTAGTTAATGTATAACTACTTATATTTTTTAATTATGCTTTAATGTTATATATCATATAATACAAAGCTAATTCATTAAGGAGTATTGTATTATATTTATTTATTTATTTATTTACACACATGTGCAAAGCGTAATAGCTATACATCAATGACCTCTGCCATTGAAAATAAAATATGTATAAAATATTTATAATAATAAATTAATGGCTAGACCAAATTGCAAGTGCTTGAATGAGAATTAAATGGTCGAAATCGTCAGATACTTGTTCTTATTGGGTAGGTTAGACAAGCGCTGATAATTAAATGGCACAAAAATTAATTTCTTCTAGAGATTCTGGACTATGTTTATTCCCTAAAAATCACTTGTAGTCATAGCTCGAAAAATTCACATCCCAGCATACCATGTAGGAATTTTGTGGGAAATAATAATTGACTAAGTATCTGAGAAATATTTTTCACGTTTAAGTGAGAAATATTTTTTACAGCTTTTATATTAAAAGAAATTAAATTGCACAATTTTTTAATTAGATCAGAGAAACATGCTCACATGCTTAAACAAAGCACAAAGTGTCCTAGAGCTTCATAATTAACGCAATTCAAATTCCAAAATCAAAGAAAATTTATTGAAATATGTTTAAAATTCTGTGCGATAAAACACATTGTTATTTTAATAGAATAGGTTCTGAAATGACATTTTCAGATACAAATAATGTAGCTAATTTTTGCACAAGAACCTGAATGAGTCTTCAAATATTAAATTTTGTTCGTGGAACACTGCGGAACATAGGTGTTTCATGGAACATAGTTCGCGAAACCTTGATTTAAAGCATACTTCAAATACTTTGGCTAGTGATGATAAAATTGCCACCTGCGTATAATTCTCTATCTTTGATTAGATTCCAATTTAATGTAAAGGAAAGGTTTAAACAGAAGCTAAAATTAAATTTGTCTGCTCATTTTTTCGCCTTCAATTCATCTTAACAAAAGTAAAAAATATCGATCGATTGACATTGTGTACATATTTTCAGATAATATCTTACTATTATGAACATAGACCACTTAAGATAAAGAATAAATATTCTCTTTAAACAAAATTACAAATACAAATAGTCTAACATACAAAATAGTAATACTATTACTAAATCACTTTGAATGTACTAAACCTTATTTATCATATTAACTTATTGTACAATACCAATGATATTATTTATGTTTTCAGTTCCATTTCGCATACATGTCGCAAATATATTATACAAACACATTATCATAATATGCAATCTCACAATTGATATCGAACCTTTGGCAACGTCCATTTGTCCTTTTTAGTCACGTTAGAAATGTACATGCTCGTCTTCTTTTTGTTATCAGTATTGTTATTGTTGTCATTTTTGTTTTTGTTTGTTCCCACACAAAATTATCGTCACCGACATTGTTTGCAATATGTTTCTACATAAGTTTTGCATGAATCCTCTTTTTTTTTTCTTTTGGAATTATCGTTGCCGTATTAGAAAGCCTGATCGTTTATAACAAAGCATGTTTGTCAACATGTTCCACTTGGGTATACGTAATAACCCAGTTACCTTTTTTGCTGTCTAGAGTACAGCGGATCAAAATGTAAATAAAACCATAAATATTCATTATTTTTAGACATTTTATTAAATAGTTACAGTCAGACGAGTTTGCTTTCGTGACTGTATGTTAACACAATTTAATTAGTGTAAGCACTTGGAAGTTACGGTTGCTTTGAAACAATGATATTCATAGTTCTATAAGTCATTGTGTGCATAACAAGTGTTCAGAACACTCTAATTGGATGCATTGTGTAAATATTACAAAAATATTAATTTTAATATCAAATTCTAATAATTAATAAATCTGTATCAAAATTTGCTGTATGGTGTGTTTTTTAATATTTCGTAAGCATTTGCCAAAGTGTAGCATCCCAGGCTACATTATAAAATCAAGAAATAACTTCCTCATAATTTATTTTTAATACTTAAATCATATCTGAGTGATCTGAGTCACTTCTTGAGAACTCCATCACAGACGCATACCTGATTTTTCCAGATGTGCCATGGGGAAGTGTTCTAGGATGTATATGTTATTCATAGTGGACCTAACAATCATGGCATCAGACGTGGAACATACAAGACCATTTAATTAAGATACAAGTATGGCTCAGGAAATTGGGGAACAAAGCCAAGGAAGACAAATCTCTGTATGTTACCTTCGCGCCAATCTTCGGACTTCATTTAATGCCAAAGCAATCTCAATATTAACCAGTGAAAAATATCTAAGGATTTACTTTGACAGGGACTTTAGCTTTGTAAGCTTTATTGCTTAAATGACAGTAAAACAAAATTGTCATTAGAAAATAAAATACTGATATAAAATCAATAATGATGCCAGTATGGTTTGGGGTCTGTTGTGCTTTCTTCAAGTCAAATATACATTTTATACAAAAGTTCCAAAACAATTACTTCATATTGAAAGTAACTGCATATACGGATGTGTGCAAATTGTCATAAAAAATCTGTTATAAATAGTAAAAAATTATTGTCTCATTGTCAAAAGACAATTTGTGAAATTAAAAGTATTGGCAAAACTTTGGTTTAAAAAATAGGTAGAAACACTAGTTTTAAATATTTTTTGTATAGGTTTATTATAATATAATATTTTAAATGAATGTTTTCGTATTTTTATATTAGATATAAAATAATATGTTACTACAGTATTTTTTAAGAAATACAAATGTATTATTTATAAATTTAATACTAAAAAAAGACTAAATTTTTGGATAGAATGGTATAAAAAATAAGTACGCTAAAGGTATGAATTAATAAAACAATATTATTAGGACAATCGGAAAAAATAATAATAAAATTAGATTTGTTTAATGGAATAAGGAAGCATATTATTAAGCTATTTTTTGATTTGTACACGAACTTATATAATTAAAATAATTATTTATTATTATTATTTCCTAACGTTAAATAATATTTCATATATATATATATATTTTTTTGTGTTATAAAATTAGTTAGTAGCTTAATATTTTTTTTAAATAGTGAATAATAAATACCCTTTATCTTAATTATTTGGTAATTGAAATATATGATACATTGCTGTTATGGGGAGAATTTTTTTAATATTACTTAGGTTTAAGCTTTTTTATATAAGTAAATATATTTAATTTTGCAAAACGTAATATAAGCAATTTTATTGTGTATTTCTATGCTTTGTTTTATTTAATTCTATAATTAAGTTTATTTCTGTAACAATTTTTTTTAAAACGTACAATTGTAGATTTTTAGAAACACATGAGAGCTATAATTATTTATAAAAAATTCGGTTCTTTCATTTAAAACATTGTTGTCAAAAATCGGTATTATCAAATACGAACTTTTTAGAAACACGTCCGCATTTGATACGTAAAAGTTGAAAGTATATATCGTCCTTTATTAAAAATAAAATCTCTCATTTTTTGCAGTTACTAAATACAATTTTTAGATAAAACATAACGTGATTTTTATTCTATATATGTATATATATTTTATATATGATTTATATCTAGTAATAAAAGCGTTATTTTATTTTTTAAGTAAGAACTTTTTTTCAGACGTAATGATATTTTATTGACAATTTTATTTTATTTTTATTTAATTATTGGTTCTGTATTCGTGTATATTATTATTTTAATTTAAAATTAATTTTGCCCAAAATGATAATAAAATTAATAGGGTTGCTGCTGGTTGTCTTCGTATTTAACTTCTGTATTCGTCCCTCCCCTCGCCTCATCCGCCTCCCGCTTCCAGGCTTCGTTCCCTTGCTTAGGTGGATGGGGATATAGAAGTCATTTTACAGTATGATGAATTACATGCCATTACAATTCACAAAAGAAAAATGCCGGGGCCGCGGACAATGCGGGCCCCCGCCGGGGGACTCCTCTATTTGCCAAATTCCATGAAATGAAGATGCCACTAGCAAAATGCTGTCTATAATGCATTCCTATATCTGCGCGAGTACCTAAAAATGGCAATAAATTTTCAGAGAGAGAGAGACGACGGTCCACAAAAGGAGGACGGTTCTGTGAACTGAGCATATCGACAATGTCCAAACACATAAATTATTTGGATAGACAAACATAGTTTTAAGTATGAGATTTGACTTGAATTGAGATGCTTATGGAACATTTTAAAAGTTAACATTGTTTATGGATTACATGCTAGCAAATATTTATCTACAATGATGAAATTAAGATTGAAGCAGTAAACTAAAATTCATTAATTTGAACTAATTTCTCTGATAATGAAACTATGATAATATTTTTAAATAATTATTATTTATTAATCAAATTTTTACAGTTCTTTAAAAATTATCAAACTCTATAGAATTCCTTATATTTTTAATATATTATCATATTTTTCTTGCCACAAGAAATATTCTCCTGCGTGTGATTTACTTTTTTATGCATCTGACTTCAGCTAACTTTTTGAGTGATTATAATTTATATAAGAAGTTTATCACTATTGACATATTATAAACAAGCAAACAAATCAATCTGCTTAATTAAATATTATAAAATAACTTTCTTATCAGACATTAGACGGCTAATCTAACATACTTTGATGCCGGCAATTTTATTTAATCTATTCAACGATTTCGTCATTTTACAAAGTGATCATATTATCACTCTTTCGATTGCTCTTTTTATTCTCAAAAATCATTTAATCATTGTCCTTATTGTGTTATATCTTGTCTTGCAATTACTCATATTATTATTATAAAAAATATTTCTATAAAAAAACGATTGTTCTCCTACATGTGATTAAATTTTTTATGCACTATTTTTGCCTTTAGCTCATTTTTTGAGTGATTTGATTTTCTATAAGATATTTATGACTATATAGTTTATTAATAACATATTTTAAACATACAAAACAATAACTTTTTAATCTACTCATCTCAAACTTTCGTCGTATATTTCAACATAATTTGCTGTTGCGAATAATATTTAGTCTATTTAACGAATTCTTAATTTCACAAAGCGACCATATTTATTTGCTCAAACAAATCGTATCATTATATTTGATCAAAATTATATACATACAAATTTATAGTATTTTTTACGGGAAATATCTCAAGCATTTATATTATTAAGTCAAGGTTTTGTATAGCTGGTTTATAAATTTGCCTTAATTTTACATAGTCAAACACATTTCTCTAATTATAAAGACCATACTTAGAACAATGTAAAGATCTCTATGTTTCATGATCATTGAAAAAATATTATTTTATATTTTATTCCATATAAAAAAAGTTTGAGCACCTCAACCACACAGCGATGCAATGTTAAATGAGATATCGAACACCTGTTAACAACACCGTGAAATAGTTCATGTTTTGATGCCCGTTGCGTATTATTGTGTACGGTAGATATGTATAGTATGAATAGACTTGTGTATATGTCACGTTTGTTTGAAAATCGCGCATGACACGCTGCTTTGGCCATTCGGTCATTGTAGTCATGTGTGTTGTGGGTGGTCAACGGTGTGGCCCGTGTGGCCACTTCCCTACTGTTCCATTGTGTCCATTGTCATGGTAGATTCTAGGTACTGACTCACTTCCATAGGTATAGTGGATGCGGAGAAATAAAAATGTGAGATTTATATTTTGTCATTATCGACACATGACTGTTTTAATGATGGTCATTTTTTAAAAAAGATGAGAGTGGAAGATTGTCATTTTAAATATTAGAAACTTGGCAAAACTTTTTT
The DNA here is from genome assembly GCF_051122295.1 of Plectrocnemia conspersa. Taxonomy (NCBI): domain Eukaryota; kingdom Metazoa; phylum Arthropoda; class Insecta; order Trichoptera; family Polycentropodidae; genus Plectrocnemia; species Plectrocnemia conspersa. The sequence goes on along the minus strand of NW_028277170.1, from coordinate 3,642,129 downwards.
AAGTTACCATTAAATTTGTTGCCGAGAATAAAGAATCAGTATATTATTAAAAAAAATGTAATTAAATATACCTACAAAAAATATATATTTTATTTGTAATGAACATTCAAAAACGATGAAATATTCGCCGCGTTACAGAACTAAACTCCAAAATGAATTGTCGCGTGGAAAGGGTTTAAATAGCATATGTTCAAAGTTTAAAATGTCTTTATTGGTGACTCAATTTCTTCACATAAACATTAAAACTATATACTTTAATTATTAAATTATTGTATTTAGTTAAATAAACATAGGCTATAAATAAAGAGCATTTAATTGCTAATGCAGTGCTTCTCAACCTTTTAATAAAATAGATAAGTGGCCATTTTATAAAACAGAGAGTCACATGCATAACCTATATACATATATACACTATTATGCTGGTCTATAAGTAGTCAGAATATATGTATAAAAAATCACTTAGGATTGTCCACCAAATGACCATTTATTGTACAGCTTCGAAAGTGTGTCTCGTGTTGTGATCGTTCGGTATAGTATTCGCGTGTCTCCCAGGAGGTCCGGCACGCAAAGGACTCTTCGTCCAAACAAGACAAACTACTAAATTATCGTCGGCAACAAACAGGACATTGTGTGCGCTCGGGTCCCCGATGGCCGGGGGACCGCATTTGTATGCCGATTTAAATACAACAGCTAGCCGATACAAAATGATGTTTTATGACTTTATTCACCGAGCGAAAGAATAATATGTTTATTATTCATGCGCCCGGGACAAATATTGATGTCTCCGTCATAGCGCCCGATGCCCATATTTGGCCGCCGCTGACTGGCCGCCGTTCGTCAAAAATCAATTATACATTCAAACTGATCATTTCTGCACAGGGTGTTTAAATTTTTTCCCCCCGTTAATGAAGAATTCATCCTATCGACAGCTATATGACTTGGTATTAATGAGTGTATTACGTCCACCTCCTCTCCCAGTGTATTACGTCCGCCAGAAGCAATGCCGGTATTTACTCAATCATCAGTATTTTGTATAATAATTAGATCTATGATTTATATAACGAATCTTTATGTACCAATATGTTTCACTATCTCCACAACTGTAGCTTATATTACGGTAATATACTAAATTAAAACCAACGAAGTAATTTTTGTTTTAGCAGAAGTGAATATTTTACGTCTACAAATATTGTAAAAGTAATGGTAATAAATGCGGTAAAAAGAAAACATTTACAAATTAATTGCCTATTCAGTAGTGGTCTGTGAGTTTTACGACCCAGTAGAGTACGCTCGGGATAAGGATTCCGGTTTGTTATTGTGTGCGTGAACTGTGTGGCTCAAAACAATTTTGCTCACAATATTTAATTTTTTTATTTTAAAAGAAAATATATGTTTATTTAACATACATAGATCTGAGCTAAGTTGAAAATTTCAACGGATAATTAAAAATATATTATATAATCGAAGAAACCAGACATTGATGTCATTAATTAAATATTTGCAAAATTCAAAATTTTTCACTAGTCAAAAAAAGAATGAAGTCTTTAGCTATTCTTCAAAAGCAAAAAGATATAAAATGCGGAAAGAAATTATTCGCAGATTGTTTAATGGCTCGACGACTCTATTAAATCATTAGAATCCATTGAATAAATTAAAAAGTTATCATTGGCGCAACGATAAGAATAATAACTTTTTTAAACCTTACAGAGAATAGTGTAAAAAAAGCAACAACGAACGGATTAATAAAAAAAATTTATAATATTTTAATCCACGGGTAAGAGAACGAATAACTTATATTTGAAGCCTTGATATCAATTAATCCAGATATGCCCAAGAAATTTTGTTCTCTTAAAATTTCATTTATAAATAAAAAACAGTGTCACGAGTTTAGTGACCTACCCATGGGACAGTGGGAATATCTGGGTTAAACCAATATCAACACAAAATTATTTAAAATAAATCACTAGAGAAGATCGAACTTCTGTGCCACACTGCACTTTTAATGACGAATACCAGCGTTGACGAATCAGCGACTGTCCTTAAAAGAGAAAGCGAGACAATGAAGTACACGCTATATCGTTTCCCCCTCTCATATACATGTACACGCACACAATAACAAACCTGCATCCTTATCCCGAGCGTACTCTATCTAGGTATGTACTGGCGAAACAATACAATATTTTCGCCGCCAAATCTAAAACCCGCCAAAAATATAAATAGTTATATTTTTAAATGCCAAGTTTTTGTCACATCTGCACATTTTATTTCTATGTTAATTTTGTCAAATTATAACACGTATCAAAACTTTGATTACCTTAATTGATTATTATGTTTTTCATGTTATGTCATAATAAAAAAATAGTACATTATTATAAATATATAAAAAATATTAAATAATACACCTAAAATGTATAATATAATAAAAGTCGATCTGGAGAACCGTGTTTTTAACGAAAAATAAAAAACAAAATACCTTTTTTACTCATTTAAGCAATAAAGTCTTATCTGCCACGATAGTATTTTAGTATTAAAAGATTAAAATATTAAAAGATATTTCGATTCCAAACATAATGGATATAACTCAGAATAAACTTCGGAAGCCCGATCAAAAGCAGCAGATAACTAAGTCACAATTTATTCTCACGACAAAATACATTTACTCGGATAACTAAGGAACAAAAAGATACTACAAAAGCGAGTTATGCAATTACCTATATAATTTTAAAGAGAAATAAACCATTTACTGAATTTGACTGTATGATTGTAGCCGCTGATATTGTATGTTCAAGTATTAAAAACCAATTATAAAATATAAGGTTATCTCGAAAAATTGTTTACACTTCTATACATTTAATTCTACGTTTACACGTAGAATTCAATGTATCGAATTTTTTATTGCTTAATTAATTCATTGGTGTTTATATAATGTACATAATGATGCATTGAAAAAATATAATTAATCATAATAGTCAAAATGAAAATTTTTTAGTAGAATTTTAATACGCAAACTATTTTAGTAGTATTTTCTAGTGTGAAAATATCAATCTGTTGCTTGATAAGTTTTAAAGAATAGTATAAAAAGTGTCATGTAAATTATGTGAAAGGCATTATATTAAATGATTTGTAGAAAATATATAGTACCCTCTTTAATTTCGGGTTCTTCGGTGAAAATGCAATTAAAGTCCTGAATTACAAATTTTGAACAGAAACTTAATGAATGCAATTTATAAAATAACTAAATTATTTATATAGAACGCAATAAAATAACTGGTTAAACACAGATAAAAAACGCTATTATAACACAGTTTACGGAGCATATTATCTGGGGGCACAGACCCATTATTGCCGTGGTGCGCGGATAAGGTATTCTTCTGTAAGCTACCATAAATGTAAATTTTAAAACACTATTGATTTTGTCAAAATAATGCTATTGAATTTTTAATTATATTCTAATAAAGATATTAATTGTGAAAAGTGTTTATCGTAAAAAGCTTTTGATTTTATTACTGTAGGTGTAAATACTCTTAATTTGTTCATCAAAGCTTAGTGAGTAGGCTAACTTTATTTATAATTAATAAATAATTAACATTTTGTCTTAGGTGTGTATTTTATTGCGTTACAAATTTTTTTTTTCAATTATCACCTTCGAATTTATTAAAGTCAATTTTGCAAACCATTTAACAAGAGATTAATTTCCTGTTTAGATTGATTTTTATTTTAGAGGTTGTCCTTAAAGGCTTTGATTCTTTAATTATTTAATTTCGTACATCGAAGTATTTAAAAAGTATTGTAGTATTTTGTAGGAAAAGTGTATCGATATAGCGCAGATGAAAATAATGTTTCATGTTTAAACAGTATTTAGTAAAGTATTCATTTTCAATGGTCTCAATTTTCGCTGTAACAGTCTCATCTGATTTAAAAAAGTCTGATATATAATTCTCTAGAATACTACCATATTTTTTTATGAGTATATTTTGGATCTCTAATTGTCATAATATATAAAATAATATTTATTATGAAAGGCAATAATGTTCCAAAGAAATGGTTTTCTGTTATTTTTAAAAATTAATGAATTTTAAAATTGAAAAAATTGCGCTTTTTGCCTTCTAGTTAGTTCATGCGGTACCTATTTTTACATTTTTATGGCATACATGTGTCGTAAAATTATTATAGAAAAAACTTGTAATAATACTGCAAGTATCCTATTTTTTTATAATAGCTTCAACAACGTCTCTTTAATATTTGTTTTTATCAACAACAGATAGAGGTTTTTACGTGGCTTATATTAAAAAAATTAAACAAACGTTTTACAGTACTCTCGTTAAATCTCTGCGCTTCTTTATATTTAAATTTAAATTATATGTAAATATTTTGTCAAACATCATAATGCGCTCGAGCAAAAAAAAATAAATATGGTTATTTACTATAAACGGTTTGTACCAATCACGGTCCATTTAAAAAAAAATAATTAATGAAATCTATGTCATCTGCATATGCCAATATTTTTATAATTGACAAATCTAGATTTAATAAAATTTTAGAAAACATCCTGTATGTTTTATATGATATAGTCATGCTTTATAATATTATTCTGATAGATCCATAATACAATAAATTGGACGTTTGCAGTCGGCGGCTTTGCATGAGACTCGATCCTAAACGAAAATTTATGTATTATGAGATAAAAAAAGGTTTGATTATGAGACGTTTTGACAACGATGTAAACATGAGAATTTCAGAGTGAATACGTAGCGTTTTTGTCGTCTAGAAATATAAATGAAATATTTGTGATAACGCAGTTTTATACATTAAACATTATAGGAAAGTAGAGTACATAATACAAAGTGAGTCACTAAAGCATTTCTTGTCTCTATCGATTCTTTAACACTGAATAATTTAATATTTTAACACGCTTCTTATAACCCTTGGTTGCTCCCTAAAGAGATTTATTAAAGAACCTTTCAAAGGCCTATTGAATTTAAATATACATATTTTTTATTCATTATACGCATTTATATTAAGCTTAGGTGTTATATTTAAAATGATCCTTGAATTTGAGTGGTTTATTATCTGCATTAAATTAAGTTAAAAAAGTTCTATTCCTGTCAAAATTAGATATAATGATATTTAGTGACATTTACCAGTATATACTATAACTATAATAAATGTATTTTTATTAGAAAATTAATCAATAATAAAAAAAAAAACTCAGAGTGTGCCGTTTTTAATTTGTTGATGTACTTGACTTAACACTTTATAAAGCTCTATGCATTTTAAGGTTATTGATGTTTAGTCTTATGTTTTAGAATTAAAATTATAATTTCAATATTTACAAATTTGTCCGAAAAACGACATAACTAATAAATTACGTATGTTTCTCCACAGATTTTTAATGCAATGTGAATTTGGACATTTTAAACAGATATCTAAAAATATAATATTATCAGGTAAATATGGCTTTTTTGCTCTACAGTATTGTTTAATTTATTGAATTTATAATTTTCGCTTTTATGTTAAATATGAATTGCATTGAAATTATATCAGAGTGTTTTTTATATATACTTAAATCAGTATCTTTACAGTAAAAAAATCAAAATAAATAAATGTATCTTAAATGCTTATTAAATTAAAATTTATTTCAAATGCATGCAATAAATTTAAATTAAATTTAAGTATTTTAAAAAAAAAATACTTTGTGATATTTTTTTTTAATAATTTATAAAGTTAATATTTTTTTATTTATAAAACAAGAAATATAATACAGCACAAAAATAATAATAAAAATACTTACAAAATATGACATAAATAGAATAAAGAAAAAGTATAAATTAATATAATTTAGGTACAATCATGTTATTTATATAATTGTATATGTTAATAAAAAAAAATATTTATTATCTTGACTTTGCAGCAAAAATATTCGTTATGTGAATTTAAAAAAATCTTTATCGAAAATATTCTGCGTGAGTAATATGTAGCATGTATTAGAATTAATTGATATTTAGTTCATTACAAATAAACTGATCCACTCTGTACAACGTATCAGATGTAGGCGTATGTATTAGTGATATAATATATGTATGTTCATAAAGTGGTGAGAGTTAGCTAGTCCTAGTCTCGAGGGGGTCTCAATATAGTGAAATTCTTTCATGAATTCCATACACAGTGGGACCCCGAATCTGTCTCTCTGCCCAATTCACAACGAGCGGTCATCGTCTTGGGGTCCGAATAGACCCCTACCGACTATTGGCCGACGTCACGCGCAATAAGAAAACAATCAATTTTAACAATCTTAATTTATTACCAAGCAATGGATATTAATATGCGGACGTCGTGGAATTTTGTGTGGTGCCAAAATCTAGCGTTATATATATTTTCATACCTATCGAACAATAATAATCGGTATAATTATATTAAATATAATAATTAGAATATATTGCGATACAAAATTTCAATTATAAGCTTATTTATAATACAATGTAATGATCTTATAATTGAGATGTGCCCAACGCTTTTATTTTTAGTGCATTGAGCTGGTTCAATTTGTATTATTTCATTTTAATAAATGATGATTTTTTTCTTTCTATTATATGTATTATTTTTATGTGTATTGTCATAATAATATGTATTGTTTTCACCATTGTGACATTGAGATAAGGGTCTTTACTTAATATGAATAAATAAATATAAATACTTAGATCCTCTATCGATATGAAACTAAATAATTACAATGTTTTGTATATATACATTTAAAAAATATAAATATTTATTATATCAATTTAGCTAAGTTAAAAGCCACTTATATTATTTTTTTATTTATATCAAAAATATTTATTATTATAATATTAAGGTAAAAATACAAATCAGCTATATTATATGGTGACATCTTGTGATGAAGAAATGTTATTAAAATATATAAATACGCACACTGATCTTTTTTCGTAATTTTAAGGTAAATAAAGATCTAGCTCAGTTGTTCAGACTTAAATACAAAATTGTTTATAGCTACATTTATATTGTATTATATATGTATATATATACATATTTGTGAACACAGTATAAGCCGTCCGTTGTACGAAACTGTGTTTTGCCCCATGGAGGTTTTGTTTGTTTTACGCTCCCCGGGGAGGTCAACTTTTGTCCCCCGCGGCGACTTCCTTCCTCCAACAAGCCACTTACTAACATCCACAAACGGATCGAAAGAGATGAACACAGCGATACAACCTCGGGAGAAAGAAAGCAAACGAGAGGCTGTGTGGATTTTTATTTTAGTTTTTTTATTTGCAGTAAAAAAAGAACAACTCTACATACATTAATAATACAACAATGCTTCGTCGCGAATTAAGTTGCAAAAAGCGAAATAGGCGACGATGGTACAAAGTGGGATTTGCGAATAAAACGCAAATTTATTGCACACGGGCAGGTGACCTTGTCGTATTAAGATGTAACCAACAGTGACTGGATTACCAACATACCATATCAACACCCTTCGGATAAAAAAATAGTTCTAAATAAATGTATTTAAAATTTAACAAATATCAGTCATTGTTCTTCTTAAATGAATATGTATTTTAAATAATATATTAAGTATTTGTTTTGGCAATGAAATAGCATACACGTCACAAACCTGAAAAATTACCTCTTCCGTTATTATATACCACTCGTTAACATAAACATTTATTTGGTTTAAAATATATCCAGTTTTAAATACACACTATTTTAAATTCCAATAAAATAATAAAATACACAAATAAAATAACTCTTTTCTTACCATCAATTTTAATTTAAACCCTTAAAAAAATATTAACTTCGAACGCCAACGGCTTACACAAAAATAAATCAAAATTTTAATAACGTTTTTCAATTAAAAAACAAATAACTATTTTGAAAAATATTTAAAATATATATTTTTTTTAAATATAATATAATTTATACTAAAACCGCATTTAAAGTTTATAAAAATCTTTATGGAACTAGACCCAAGATTAGGATTGATGCGTATTTATAAATCCTACTGGAATTGTAGAGCATTAATCGAAATGAGTTGAATAAAAATCAAAATTTAAATTTCACATCATTTTCGGGCCTGCCAAGGGGGCGGGGAGGGGGAGAGATTCCATTCTCTTTGAAAGGCCAGACTCTGGAAAAAATCATAGCAAGGATTAATGCATAAAAATTGACCTTAAATATTGAATCTGAATACTGTACTGCGCTCTCCTGATACATATATTTAAATATTATTATAATAAGCTATCTAACAAATATAATCGATATAGAAGTTTAAAATTATCTTTATTTTGCCTATAACCCAGTAATATTATTATTTAAATTAAACAAATAATTTCTATTCTATATCAAGGAGTCTCTCACATATCCTATCAGGCTTACAATGCAATTTTCTCATTTACTAATCATATAAAACAATTAATAAAACGTTGCATAGTTAAAAATAAAAAATATGAACCGAATGAAACATGAAAATACACAAATTAAATAATGTATTTATTAAAACATCATTGTTACCTGATAGGTTGAATTATGGCATCACAGTGGATAAAAGTGTGGCGACTGTCGACCACCATGAATAGTAACGGGCAAAAAAAGGGCAATTGTCTCATTGTACCAAGAATGTTCACTGTTAATAATGAGACAAACATCATGGCACAAGAGGGATTTCTTTTGACCACACAACACGGGTCGTTAAGAGTATCCCTTTTGTGACCAAACGGTGCGGATGCAATTAATCATCACGACAGCAAATCCTTTCCGTAGAATTCGAAAGTCAGAGCAAGCAAAAACTCGCTTCCAAATATGCAACATCCGATTTCTCGAATTCTACGAAGCGACTCCAGCGATTGGCTAGCGTGATTGGCCAGCAAGGGTGCATCCCCTAAAAGAATGTAAGCCCGGACTCCGACGAGGAGACGGCAGTTGATCCGCAGTGGACACAAGACCTTGGTAGAGAGCCCGAGGCAGTCAAGCGAGACGCTGAGGCACGAGACAAGAGAGCGGAATGAGCGGTAGTCGAGCTACCAGCAGCCTTCCTGAGGAACCAGCCACGCGCCTCCACCTGACACTGCTGGCACCTGTCGCATGCAGCTTGAGCCATCCTGAGCATCATCAACTGCACGAACTCCGACATCACGAGAAACGTCACGCCGTATTCGTCCATTAACAAACTTGTAAATATAAAATAATAAACAGTCTAATAGGATTCGACCAGGAGTCTCATTGGCCGCGAGGTCAACCACCCCTAGGGTTACGCTCCCTAAAAAAGCATTAAACATATAACAATTAAAAAAAATATTTATAAATCAAGACTGCTGAAAGTAATTAATTACCACCGCATAAAAAATCTTTATATAATACTTTTTTAACCATAAGCTTTGAAACACATATAAAATGTATTTTATTATATTTTTTATAGTATTAAGAAAAATAATCTTAAAACAAATTGCCGTCATCTGGGGAAGTTGAATCATGTGAGCAAATATATATTTCTTGATAGTGGTGAATAGATCATAAAATAAATAAAATAAAATCTCATAAAATTTTTATTTTTTAAAAATTCTAAAATTATTTAAGAAGCTTAAATGTAGGCTTCGAATTCAAACCATCATATTTTTAAGAACTTATACTTCATACTTAAACACATTATTGTATGCCAAATCTACAATACTACTACAACTTTTTATATGCTTTAATCTAAAGAGGCAGTTAAATAAATATATTTGAATATTATTTTATATTTCATTTTAATCTTTTATAAAATAATAAAATACTTGACCTAAAAAAACAATAATAATAAATTTAATTACGATCCATTTACATTACAAACGAGCGCACCATAACCGCACGTTTAACTAGCTATTATCGTAAATTATTATAATAAATAAAAATACACACAATAAAAATTAAACAATAAAACGAAATAAAAACGCAATGAAATCCAATACGTTTCAATTTTATCATTCAATAAAAATAAACACGGCATAATGAAGATATAATACCTACAACACACACGAACGAGCGTTCGCGTTTATTTTCTCGAAACGAAGGCGAGATACGTTTCGATCCACAACGAAAAGAATAAAAATAAAACCCACTTGGATATTTTATGTGATGGTTTGTTCGTATGTGTGTGTAAGAAATAATCTTGTGTATATCCAATTACACCGTGTTAAATATGTTATTATTGTTTGTTATATTCGTCGCTCGCCCTTAAAAGGGGATAATGTGTAAATATAACGTTACAAAACGTGACGCTAATCGATGTTATGATGGGTTAAAACATTAAATAAATAAAAGTAATAATGTCTTGTGCTCAGCATCTTTCGCTGTATTATTGTCAGTCAATGACATTTAAAACTAATGTGAGAAGACCATGTTACTTAAACATATGAACAGATTGATTTTTCTTGTGCAATTATTACGCAATAAGTCAGTAAAATTATTTTTTAATTATACAATGAACACAAATTTTTACATAATATATTTTTTTCTTGCATGGCTTTTATCAGGTATTACAGAAAATATTATTATTTTTAAACATTCTTTGAAATCTATATAATCTAATAATGGTTTATTCTTTAATATATTTTTCTAAATCATCTGTAATTCATATTCTCAAGCATTGTGTACCCAAATATCTTATAAATATCGCGAGGTTAATAAAGTCTGTATTCAAATTGCTAAAAGCTAGCTTTTAAAATTTAAGCTGGTCTCAAAAATAAGTACTTACATCTTCAGACCAGAATTAAATTCGTGAAGTTCTATGTCTGCTCAGTGCTATTATATGGATGCAGTACTTAAATAATTTAATACAATAATTATACTACGAGCTTTTGAAATGTAGCTAAAAGCTCCATGGACTAAGAGATCAAATGGCCGAAACTTCTTTATGATATGACACGATCGAGAACTTCTTTCAATTATCAAACATAATTCGAGGTCCGAAATATGAGCTTTTTCATACCTCAATAATTGTAAAAATTTAAGAAAAAAATGTATTTGTTGAAAAACATAGGCATATGCACGGAAAGTGTTATCGAAAGGACCTGGAAAGATACTTAGAATTAATCAAAAATGTGTCTCTAAAATTTATTTATTTTTATTAAATATTTCGTTGTAATTTGACAGGCGCCCAATGCATTAAAACGGACAATTCTGTACCAACTGAGTCAATAAAAACATAAAAATACGTATTAACCACCAGACTGAAATTCTGGAAATTGGTGACATCTATATTATTAATTATAAATTATTATGTGCTATACAATTTATAACTAATAGATGTCACTGCAGTTGGGTCCGAGTTTTTAATAATAGCGCATTTTTTATAAATAAAAATTCAAGTGCTAGTTAACTCAAAGTTATTCGATTCCATTCTATATTTTATAGTTAGGCTATATAGTTTTGATTTTAGAGACTGCTAGATCATACATTCCTTAAATGTATATTTAGTAAACCAGAATATTTGCTTAATTGTTTAATAAACATTCTCAAAATCAAAATTGAAAGTCATACACCAGCACTTTATTTGATAATATAGGTTAAAGTAAAAGGCCACAGAGTGGGTTTTATATCTTTACGACTCATTTTAAAATATTAAAAGGCAACTTTACAACAATCATAACTCGGTTTAAGGTAGTCATTATCTTAAGCGTTAATTCGCATAATTGTCGTTTTACAATCAATGGTGACTCAATTACCACAAACACTATCTCGGCGACAGTCTTTATGGCCAATAGTCACGACTGCTGTGCCCATTATATTATGTGAGAATAAAAAGAGGAAAGGGAGGAAAAAAGAGAACACGTCGGACATAAATTAGATTTGAATATAAACCTGTTGGCTCAACTCTCCTTCGCTCCTCTCTCTATATAAATATACTGCTTTAGCCATCTTACCGCTGTGATATATGAGGTACTCGGTATAATAATAACTTTATATAGGGACAACATGTCTCACTATGTTTGAAAACGATTTAATGAATAACGCATAAAATGTGTGAAAAAAAAACGTATTATAATAATGCAAGACAAAATTTCTAAGGTCTTATATAATACTAATATAAATATAAGAGTTGATCAGAATGATGTTGATATTGTTTTAATTAAACTATTTTAATATATAATTATTAAAAATATTTAATAATAATTTCTGTAATTAAAAAATGTGTATGTATAAAACTACATTTAATGACTAGTAGTAAGGATTGATTTTATAAGCATTTTCACAGACTCTTACTGTTGACTAACTAAGATATCTTAAAGAAAAAATATTAAAAATTATTAAGATTTATTATCTTGTATTAACCCTTTGAGAAGTGGATTACTTTTAAATATTTTTTCATAATAATTTTTTTTTGTTATTTATTAATTATTATTTTATTCTATAAAAAAATCACTGATCTTTATTTTAACACTTTTCTACGATTTCGTTAATTTATTTTACATATTTATTATAAAATATATTATTTGGTTTTTGTAGATTTTTTTATATAAATACAGAAACTGAAAATTATTATAAACTATAATTTTATATGATTATTTATTTCGTACTCTTAAATTTATTGCTATTATTCTCTATATAAGTCATTTACACTTAATCAAATTTTAAAAAATATATACAAATATAATGTTTTTTATTTATTATCAGTTATATATGGGGTAACTATCTGGGGTACCTCAAAACAGTTTAAAATCGACCGCCGTACATGTACGGCGATACTCTTCAAAGAGATAATTTTAAAGATATAGAATTCGATGAAAATATGTGTTAAAAACGAGTAAAAAAAAATTTTTTCAGATCCTCACAGCTATTGCCGAAAATATCTTTATGTTTGGCAAGCTCATTAAGTAGCTGGATGGCTTGTTATAGAGGAGCGTTTTCAAAGGCTGGCTGTAAGAATAAGGGACGCGATCGCGACTCTCTAGGGCACAATCAAGTTTGCAGCTGAAAGCAGCGGGTTGTCGACACCGCTCCTTAGCAACTTTAAAAAGTACTTCATTAGGATTATTACAAATAGAATATAAAGTCTTTAATGAAAAATGGAAAACATACTCACAATGTAGAAATATGGCAGTCAAAGTATTAAGAATGGCTAAAAATAAATGGTATGAAAAATTGATAGATGAAATACAAAATAATCCAAAAAAGATGTGGAAATCAATAAAACAATTAATTAATCCAACTCAGAAAAATTACATAATAAAAATGGAAATTAATGGAAATATATATTAAGATCCTTATATAATAGCAAAAAAAATGAATACATATTACATTGAGAGCATAGAAGAAATTGTGAATTCAACACCAAGGATTGGTAATTTAGTACAATATAATAATAAAGCAATAATTGTAAAATTTAGTAAATTTAAATCAGTATCAGTAGATGAAATTCATAACATAATATGTAAATTTAAAAAAGGAACTAGTACTGATGAACTAGATATAAATATAATTAAAGAAACATGGGAAATAATAGGAACTAAATTAAATTATTTAATAAATAAAGCATTCTCCTTAGGAGAAATGCCTGAAAATTTAAAGATTGCTACTATTGTACCTATACCTAAAATAAAAAATAGTAAAAAAGTTGAAGAAATGAGACCAATCAACATGCTACCGTGTATAGAAAAAATAATAGAAGAAGTAGTAATCAAACAATTAAAGGAATTTATTACTTCTCAAAACATAATATGTGAACAACAATCGGGATTCAGAGAAAAGCATTCCACTGAAACTGCATTACAAGTAGTGATAAATGATTGGCTGTTGGCTAAGGATACAAACAAAATCATTGGAGCAGTTTTCTTGGATTTCAAGAGAGCCTTCGAAACAATAGACAGAAAAATAATGTTAAAGAAATTGGAGAGTATAGGTATAAGTGATATAGTTTTAAGTTGGTTTAATAATTACTTATATAAAAGAAAACAAAAAGGTAAAATAAATAATGTATATTCTGAAGAGAAATTAGTGTCTTATGGAGTACCACAAGGGTCTAAATTGGGACCATTGTTATTTGTTTTGATATAGTTAATAACGTGAAAAAATGTAAAATTCATCTATTTGCGGATGACACATTAATGTATTGCATAGGTGATAACATTAAAGAAATTGTAAATAATTTAAATAACGAATTAAGTATATTAGAAATATGGTTAAAGAATAATGTACTTAAATTAAATGAGAATAAAACTAAATGTATGTTTATTAATTATAAAAATGTGTTAGATAATAGTACCAAAATAGTAATAAATAACTCTAGTATAGAAATAGTGGATAATATAAAATATTTAGGAGTAATTGTTAAAACAAAATTAAATTTTAAAGAACATTGTAATTACATATTAAAAAAAATTAGTAGAAAAATAGGTTTATTATCTAGATTAAGAAATATATTAAGTATAAATACAAAAAAAATAATTTACAATAGTATAATATTGCCCCGTTTTATTTATTGTGCAACACTATTAAATATGTTAAATAAATTAGATAAACAAATGTTGCAAAAATTACAAAATAGGGCAATGAGAGTAATCTTAAATAAAAATAGATTAACTAATTGTAAAAGTATTATTGATAGATTAGAATGGTTGAATGTTCAAGAAATATTGAGTATGAATGTTTTAGTATTTATATATAAGTTAGAAAATAATATGTTACCAGAATATTTTAATAAGTATTTAATAAGAAATAAAGATGTACACAAATATAATACTAGAAATAGAGAAAATTTAAAGATAATTAGGTATAAGAAAACGAGTACGGCTAGGAGAATTATGTACGGAGGTTTTGATTTATATAATAGTCTTCCAAGAGAAATCCGAAACAGCAAAAATATAACGGGTTTCATAAATGGAATAAAAAAACACCTTCGTACATATAGAAATAAATTATAATATTAAATCTTTATTATTGTATATTTTTATTTTTTATTTCTGTTATGTATTTTTTATATATTTTTTATATATGTTTACTAAATTTGTTAGATGTAAAGATTAGCTATTAAGCTAAATAAATTATTAAAATAAAATAAATAAATAAGTAGTCACAACGCAATGATCTGTATCCTAATGTTCACTTTAGAATTATGAGCGACCCAATCTTTAATTTTGCATCATCATTACGCATCAGATATTGCACCTTGCGACTTTTTTATGTTCTTATGAACATACAAAACTGTTTTATTTTTTTTACCGTAGAAAAGCAATTGTATTTACTCTCATTCTTATGCGAGCTTGAACCACTTGGGAACACCATCATAATGAGACTTTGAAGGACCAGTAAGAAACCAACACTTGAAGGTTTCTAATAATTCACAGCTCCATGACCAGTTTTAAAGACTATCGGACAACAACTCTGGCGCACGAGACACTTGCCAATATTTGAAATTAAATGAAAAAAGACAAGAATCAACAATGTTTTGTAAGCATTGAAATACAAGAGAATGTGCGGTTATAACTTAAAAACAGTTTTTTTAATATTATAACGGTTCACTACGATTTTTTTATGTCAAAAATATATATTGCCTTACAGTTTTGCGCCATTCAAGTATTTATTAAATATTATTTTGAGCAAAAATTACACCTTCTTGATGCTGCAAAAAAAAGATTTGCTGACCATAGAATATATTATGATTTATGAGCTTACAAGAGATTTATATCAGTACCTTTAAATTGGTCAGAAATTATTTTTACGTTGTTTCGAGTCTATAAAAAATATTTTTGATGTGTTAAAAAAAAACAGTTCTTACATTCTTTATATTTTTTAAGCTTGTTACATTTTTCAGTTATTTTATATTTTAACTATTAATGTCCTAAAATACAGTAAAATATTTGTATATATTTTATTTAATGCAATATATAAATAAATACATATTTATATAAATGGCATTCTCCATTGAGTGCAGATAAATCTTGTGTTACCCACTAGGGGTCTCACGATTCTACCTCATTGCACTACGGGGGATACGCGTTGCAAATGATATTGACAACTAGGAAAAAAATATTTAAATTTCCATACAAACACGTAGCGACACGACTTATGGACAATTCGTGTTTGTGGACCCCGAGTCCATTGAAGAAGACACCGCTCAAAAGCTCAAAACGAACACATGTCAGCACGTGCTATTTTATACCATTTATACTCATCGTACGTATCATTTTATTATGACTTTCACTTACGATTAATATCATTTAAAGAAGTCTAATTTATATGTATATTAGGGATAGTCTAATAAAACTAGCATTGTACACGTTTAAAAAAACAATTAATTATGTGTGTACATATTATATAGTTAAATTAATCTAAGAGTTATGTATATATTGTGCACAAATAATAATACATATTTATATTATTGGATGAATATTTAAATGTAATATTGCTTTTACAATGTATCGTGAAATGAGTTTCAGAGTACAAACCCTTCAGATTTTCTACCCTCATTGTAAAACGCTGCTATAATACAACGAGAGACTTAGTTAAGAAGGAACTAACAAAAGCAATTATTAAACTTGAAAGTTTCCTAGTCAACTCTGCCGTATACCGCGTCTAGAAACTTTAACCTAATGGTCAAAACTTTCATCAAGTGCTCGGCAAAACCTGTTGATAGTTGACCCATGAATTTTATGAAACGTGCTTCGAATAATTAACTCTGCACATTTACTGCATTGTTAAACTCAATACGGTTTAAATATATATGTACCAAATGGTTATATTTAACTTATAAATAATAATGCTAATTTATTATTACTATAAATAGTTTTATTTGTATGTATCTATAATCTATTATTCTAGTAATCTATGGTAAACTAACATATTGTTTTTGCATTAAAAAATAGATTGACGACAGTAATAATAATTTAAATAAAACTACACGTTTATTTAAATTTAACAGTTAGATTTTACTACATAGAAAAATACAAAAAAAATTATATCATGTTTTAACAAATATTACAAAACTACCTTTTGATATTATAAATTAATATAAACATGAAAATTGCATTTACACCCTCCGACTTTTAAAATTATGAAGAGGTGATCTTTGAAGGCACCTGGTCAGCGATGGGGTATCCTTTTATATTATGTACATACATATGTACCGAGAGAAGAGAAGAGAGCGCATGGTGGTGACCCCAGGGGCGCCGCAAGGAATGCAAAGGGTCGCATTCTCAGTCAAGCGTTTGGCGCCAGAGCCTCTGTCATTGCAGCCTCGTGGAATTTACACGGACCCTCGGTTGGACCTGTGGAGAGTTTACGAAGAAAGTGAAGCTATTAGTTAATAATAATTTTAGGAAAGTGAAAAGGCAACTCGATATTATTGTTCGTAAAATATATTTTTAGGTTTAAAATTAAAAAAATAATTAATGGCCTCTGACTTATTGTTAAAAATCGGTGGTTTAATATTTATATCAGACGTATAAAAATATTTATTGTTATTATCATATTATTGACCATAAAATATTTGTATCAATTAAGATGCAATATTTTTCTTGAGATTGATACAAATATTTTGAATCACCCCCGAAATTAAAGTAGTGATCAACTTTAAAGTACATAGTAAATAAAGTATTCAAAAAAACAAGCTTGACATTTATTTAGGCTATTAGTATTACGTTTTAATTTTTAATGCTGTAATTTAATTTTTTATGGTTTTTAAATGTGAAGAGAAATTTAATTTATAAATATTAATTTATTACCGGTCGTATCTGGTAATAGTTTTAATAAGGTAATAAAGTATATACGATTTCTACTAATGTCTTTATTAAGTTGTTATGTTTCTGACGCATTGGTAAAGAAAATAAGACAAATTTAAATTTTGCATTTTTGAGTTGAAACAATAACATAAAATTACACAAAGAAAAAGTTATACGTGATAAATATACACATGAAAAATTACACACACAATAAATTTCAGACTGCAGTAATTACACATTCTCGAGTAACTAGTTTAACCCTTTTAGTGTGCATGTAAAATATCAAAAGCTTTTTTTATGTAATTATATTTAATTGGTAATAAAAAAAATGTTACAATTGTATTAGTAATTTACTTTGGTATTAAACAATTTAATTTTAAATAAATAATCTATTATATATATTAGGCCATTTAATATTTAAAAACTAGGGTGAATATATTTTTATTTTTTTAATTTTATTTAACAGTGTAAATTGCTCATAAGAAAACTTATTAAAAAAACATTTTCTATTACTGGAATAATATATTTAAAAAAAACTTTTAATATTTTATATGCACACCGAAAGGGTTACACATGTCAATTCATTGCGTTTGTAATTTTTTGTGTATTTTTTTTCTGTAACATTAACACGAGTGATTTTTCTTTTGTGTAATATTTTTCATGTGTAATTTTTTTCTGTGCAATTTTATTCCGACACCGATTTTTTTCAGTTTTATAATTAAACCAAAATTATTAGTTATATTAGAGTGTTTCTAAATATTCGTTTTAAACTTTTTGAATTTTGAAGAAATAACAATAAAATATAATATATTATTTAATATATTTAGAGCTCTGTTTGCTTAAGCAATATTATAATAATAAACTACTTTAAGCAGACTTAACAATATACATTATTCAACCCCTAAAAAATAAGGGTGATTTCGGTAATTATCAAAGGTTTTTCTTTCTTCTTTGTTTTATGTCTCATCTATGAGTTTTATGGCTCTGATTATTATTTGGAAGCATAAAATAAAATTAAGATAAGCAGGGCACATTTGCAAAAAAATTGCGTTGGTAAGAAACACAAAAACTTCTGTTATTTTTATATAAGATATAAAATATTTTTTTTAAATATTAAAAGGCATTTGGAAAAAAATTAAAACTAATGCCATTTTTTCACAAATAGAAAGGAAAATAATGCAAAAACTATTTGTCTTAATGATAAGAATGTTTAAAACCGTTTATTGCTTTATTATTTTATTGTTGTACAAAGAATTGAAAAGCTATTGAAAAGTACAAATAAATAAAAAAATAAGAACTGAAACACATTTGTACTTTTTTGTAACAAATCAGTAATCTTCTTAAATTGAATATGTGACGCGAATTACGTTGTTGTAGTGAAAAATTAATTTACAAATCTACATAAATAATTAATTTACAGATTTTCAATTGCGGAATATCTTATAATGTTGTAACGTTGTTCCACTGTCTGACAGCAATAGATAATTTATAACGTTTGTCGGAAACTTATCTACTAATACATAATCTTAAAAGTAAATTTAATAGTGGTCTTTTAAAAAAATTAATTAAAAAAAATTGACCAAAAATATTTAAAACGATAATTTTTTCTTGGAAAACTACTTTAAAATCGTTACATTTTTTTTAGATTAAATAATTTTTCAATTGTGTTTTATTATATTTTAAAGAAGTTGGTTGAAATCGCATAATCACTCATATAACGTTATTCAATCAAAATCTTAATTCAGACAACGTTATTCGCGTCGCATATTCAATTATCGACCTTAATAATTGTTGCATTCTAGTGAAGTGTACTATTTTATCGCAATACAAAAAGTGTTTTTATTTATATAATCATATAAAAAAATGTTTCGATTGTCTTAAATAAAATTTATATTAGTAAAACTTTATTCCACATTATTATATTCGTCACTTTAATGATCGTAAACCGTTCTTTATCTGATAATATAAATATTGATACGAATGTAAAAATTATACATATATTATTGGTTGCTTTAAAATTTACTAAATAATATATTAACACAAACTGTCTGCATTCACATTAAAATACAAATAATATAATAAAATAAACAATAATACAAAGTAATAAAGAAAGCAATGAAATCACTGCAAAGTTATGATCTTTGAAATTTATAGCATTTTTTTAACCGGCTCATTCTTAAACTGAGTGATGACTACTAACTGATTTTAAAATTTAAATATTATGGACAATGAGTTAGGAATATGCTTTTGCATAACATTAAAACATGCACATAGTTAAGTTCAAGTCCTGTTACTTTTGTGCCGATCTGCGGTAGAGCGCTTTAATGTATTGTAGTCACATTAACAAATTCTGCATGCTTACTTCCTCAATAAGAATGCCTCGTAAAATTATTATTGCAAGATAAATAATGGTTAGTTAAAGAGCTGATTTTTATGTATCGTTAACCTTTTACGGGGAATATTTTTTTTTAGTTTAACGATAATTATAAGAGATTGAATACAAAAAATAAATCTGATTTGCTTTTAATTTTATTTAATTTGTATCATTGATTATTCTATTTATTTTAAAGTCAAACATGTCAGCATAGCATAAATAAATTACAACAAAAAACATTATGAATAATAATATATTTATTTAATTTTTCGCTAATCTTATAAAATACATAATTAAAAATAAATAAAATTTTATTTTATTCAACTTGACTTAATTAGTTTGTACAGATTTACCCCGCTGTAATGCATTGGGCTTACGCAAGATTAATTGAAAATAAATAAATATATAGCGCAATAATTGTAGACCATTTTTTATATATCATACTTTTAGTGAGTGAATTTTTTTGTTAGATTTAAAGTACTATATTTTTTTAACTACAACTTTAATAATTAAAACATACTTATTGACAGAAATATTTTGTTGGGAAATATCAAGCAATGAATGGTTCTAATGTAGGCAAATGTTTTAATAATATTACTTAGAATAATTTAGTCTAAATGTTCTAGAATGTGATCAGGATGAAGCAAAAAGTTCAATCTCAATTCGCTTAAATTTTGAAATAGTTAAGTAGGGCATGCTCAAAAAGTTGTAGTTTTAATTTTAATTTCTTAAACTATTATAAAAACGAAAGATAAACATATAAATCAATATTTTTTGCTATTTATCATTTTTTACACATATCAAAGCTGGCCGAATAAAGAGGCAATAAGGGAGGCGATATGAATGATTGTTTTATAAAACGCCCCGGAATGGCTGTTATGTGGCGCACTTTGGCTAGGGGGTCATATTTTCGCCATCTCATATTGTATACGTAGGTATAAAGTACTATATACACCCTCTAAACCACATATCATACTATATAGGAAAATATTTCATAAAATGTTTGGCCAAAACAATAAGTGGAATATCACCGAGCCAGCCAGCCACGCCTTATTAATTCTGCGTGGACCCATCGGTAATTTATTGCATACTAATAAACCGTACATATATTATATATGTCGCATATAGAATATGCAATAAAATAGGATATAAAAGATTTATAAATATAATCGTCGACCATGTAATTTTTGTAAATAGTTTTTTCTATTAAGTAATATTTTTACGAAATATAATATGCCGTTGCTGTAACTTCCGTAATATTAATTAGTTATAATAATATATTTCGAATTATTAAACGTGTCCCTGTAGATTTGTCAATCTAGGACACTGTATTTCGGACACATTAGTTTGACAGCAAAGTGCTATGTGTCACAATTTCGTTATAAAGCAACAACAACGCACTGGACGGCTTAACCGTAATTGGCGCAATGCAATTACGGTGGTTAAATTTAACTGATATCGCTCTGAATAAACTCGAACAGCGCGTTAGTTTGCTCGTCGTCCAATATACCTTCCATTAATTTAATTAACCGACGTTCGCTTGCGGAAATTGATTTATCTAATCTTATTAACAATTTTCCGATTTTGCTTGAAATACACTGATATTAAATAATCATAAATATAAGTAGTTAAAGATCATAAAAAATAAATAATTTAAATATAATTTGGTACTAATCGTTTTATTATATTATATTTGTATATATTAGTTAATCACAAAATAAATTTGCTTTAATTTAATTTTTAGTTTTAACAGTCAGGTGTGTTTGGTTAACTAAAAAAGACATACCCAAGTATGTTTTTTTATGTTAAAAAAATTTACGATGCTAGAATTTTTACCAAATTAATAATTCATAAAAAATTTTATGTTATATAAATTTCTTTAATAAAACTTAATGGAGAATATAAAATTACGATATCAAAAATAATCCTGAATTACAGTTTCTCTTCACTCGATGTATCGCAGTTTAACAGTTACTAATAAAGTATTTGTATATGATTGATTATAGCTGAAAGGCTAGGAATCTAATTTACAGATACGCAATAATATAGATTTTTTTAATTTAAATTAAATTATTTTTTTTATAAATATTTTTCGAAGAAAGCTGACGGTAAATTAAATATATAATCACTGTCAAACATAAAAGGTAGATAAATCCTGTAATGGGTGGCAAAAAGTTTTAAAATATTTAATCAAAAATGATGGATATATTATAATTTACAAGCTGTCAAAATACCTGTGTTTAAGAAGCATTTTTGTGACAAGAGTTGTGAAATAACTTGATTACACTGATGGCTAAAAATATACTACTTGCATAAATAAGTGATAATCA
The DNA here is from genome assembly GCF_051122295.1 of Plectrocnemia conspersa. Taxonomy (NCBI): domain Eukaryota; kingdom Metazoa; phylum Arthropoda; class Insecta; order Trichoptera; family Polycentropodidae; genus Plectrocnemia; species Plectrocnemia conspersa. Next base: position 3,619,723 of record NW_028277170.1, on the reverse strand, counting down.
ACATTGATTAAAATAAGAGCAAGAAAAATTAATACTATATGAATGATATATAAGATTTTTCGCCTACCCTGTATTGCACAAAGTTTGTACAATAAAGCAGATTAAAATTACACATGCTCCGGCAAATTGCGAAAATTTAACCGAAGATATTTGCAAGAGCGAGTGAAGGCCGGTCAAATTTGTAGTCGTCTACTGCGACCTGAGCTCGGCGGAGAGAGAGAGAGAGAGCTTTGCAAAAGCTTCGGGAAGCTTTTAAGGCTCTTGTGCGCGTGGCGGCGTCCTCTGGCGCCTTGGTCTACCATTGTAAGCAAATTAGACAACGACTTATAAGGATTCGAGTGCTGCAACGGATGAATGGTCCACCGGTGAAAGTCCGATGCAGTATCCAATGAGACCAGGCTTGGAGGAGGTTTTCGATATGGGTGTTAAACTGCGGAATAATTAATGGTAAGAATATATTTTCCTTTAAAAATTAAAAATAAAATTTACATTAGAATAACAATAAGGTTTACTTATACATATAGTTATAAATGCCTATGTTTTTAATTTAATTAATTAGCTATTATATTATTTTTTCAGTGTTATTTTATCTTGATTTAATAGCAGATAATGCACAAAATATCGTTTCGCAAAAATTTAATTAATGAGTCGCAACAAAGGCCCTCAAAAAGTATTCGTTTTAATTCAATCAAAAGTTTCAGTTGCAAATTTTTGTTTTAATAAAGTATCTCCTGATCAGTTGTTTGTTCTCAAAAATTTTAAGTCCAAATTCATTATTTTATTCATAAGTAAATAAATTATGTGAAAGATAATTAAGTCCATATTTAAACCTTTAAGATAGTCTATAAAAATATTGTAGTTCACTTAAATATAATTTTTGGTGTAGAAGTCATTTTAAAAAAGGAGCATGTCAAACATATTTTTTTAATATTTTTTTGGTGATACTTCCACTTTGTATTTAATAATTAGATGCTTGCATTTTTTTATCTAAAATTGCTTAATTTTCTAATAATTGAAACAAAATATGCAAATTTTTCATTCTCAAATAAATTTTCCTCTTTCTTATGGTTTTCATAAAAGAAAATCGTAGTTTATTACTAGGTTCAACAGCCATTTGAATTAGTATTGCATAAGATAGCCAATGCACTTCACAAAAGCATAAAAGTGAGGTATTTTTTATTTTAAATATATTTAAAAAACGTAAAATTTATTACTTTGTAAAAATGTTTTTTATAACTACTGCTTAAATATCTATCTTATTGTTACAATTTTTTTAAATTAATTAATTTAATTAATTTGTACCATGTGTCTATAAAAATAAATTCTGTGTTGCTATGCGAATTTATTTTTAATAAAAAGAATATGCAGGTATAGTCCATTCAAGATGTTAACGCTCATCATAGTTGTGTTGGAAACAAGGGTGCGTGTACGCATGCACGTATACATATACAGTTTTCCGCAAATTTGTTTACACCGATAGAAGAACGTAACCAATACTAAATCAGGGCTGTTTTAAGAGTAGGGTGACCATACGTTGGAAATTGAATTAAAATTATAATGTGTTATATTTTTACTATAAATTATTATCGTGTTGTGTTATTTTGTAATCAATAAAGCAATTCCTGTAATAATTTATTGATATTTTTAAAAAATATTATAAAAAATAGATATTTAACCTGGAGGGTGATTTCAATATAAATAAATGAAATAAGCAAGAAAGTGATACTTTACTTTATCTTCAACAAATTAAATTAAAATAGAAAAAAATAATTGAACGTTTAATTTCACATGGTCACCCTATTAAATTTTCTCATCAGTACTGTAGCAATGAGCGTTTATATCTTGAACGGACTGTAACTTGTTAGTTCCAATACTTCGTTCGGTATAATTATTCTTGAACATGAGCTTCATGGTGAGAATAAAAGATTAAAAAGCACTGTTGAATCTAATCAACAAACAAATGCTTGGAAACTTGCAGTTTAATGACATCTGTATGCCATAGGAAAGGTAGCAAAAATGGACTAATAGGTACCGCACGAATTGATCGAAGGGCAGAAATAGAAAAATTATTCTAAAAAAAAATTGTTAGAAAAATTTCACAATAATTATAATAAAAGGGTCTAAAGTTTTTACTCATAAAAATTATTGTGAGAGTTGTATGAGAGAATCATGCATCGATTATGTCTTTAACCAGGCGAAATTATTACAGCAGAATCATATTGTAGAGAAATACAAACATTGTATAGAAAAATAACCGAAAAATATCCAATGTTTGTCAACAGAATAAGAGTTTTAATGCTATATGATAATGCGAAACCTCGAACATCACTAAATACTATTACAAAATCTAACAAATTAGGATTAAAAATTTTAAAAAATTCATGTTATTTTCTGTAACGGCAGCAGATGCGAATGGGAGATACATATGTCACAATAGTCGCTAGATTGAGTGCTAAGCGACGCGACATAGACCGTGTACTCACTCAGTCCCTTTACTTCAGGATGACGTGTGACATATTCAGAGAATAACTTACGGGTCGGATTACTAACATAGCTTGAAATTAGTTCTTTCTCAAAAGTTTTTTTTAAATATTATACATAAAATATTTATATCCATATAGGATTCTACTATAACTTTACTATACATCTATTTTTAATATATGTAAATTTATTAATTACATACTTTTCAAATTTATATTGGATGTTATCAAATTGTTATAAATTTATGAATTTATTGCTTGATAATAAAAACAACAATTTATTAGCATATAATTAACGTTCTTAAACCGATTCAACAGACAGATTCGCCTCTTATCTAAGACTCTTACTCAACGTATTAGTATTCCTGCCAGAGAATATTTATTTCCTTTGGATTCGAAAGGAAACACACATACCCTGCGCGAAATTGCGACTCCAAGTATCTCCTACATAGCGGCGATATGCAAACGAGGCCGCTTTTGAATCCAATCTAGAAGCGTTGATGGTTCGGGCCAACGCGGGGTTATCTGATCGATGTAAACTATTAATTTATTCAAGGCGTATAAGTAGGTATAGGTACTATATACATTTTACGTAGTACCTGCCGGTATAGGTAAGGTAGTAGACCGAGTAAACAGTAATTTGTGCGAATACTTTGATCATACTTCCCCGGCACCGTGGCGGGCTTATCCGAGTGAATAAAATTAACCGTTACGATACAAGTTAATTCCCGATAAGTCCCCGTTGACTTAATACTTACACCCGCAACTTACAAGCGGTGGAAAACCAATTAAAACGAGAGTTACGGGCCCCCGCGTTTTATGTATCGGTTTAGTGTTGGGAAAGTTTCGATTGTTTTTCTTTGAATTAATAACTACCATATTTTCTATATATGTACATATGTAAGTGAAAATATATATGTATATCATACTCGTATGCAATACTTTATTTGCAATAAATTGCCACCATATCTGAATTAATTTATATAAATAAAATTTAAAATGTTAAAATTATTGACAATCAACAATTTGTTTCGTATAAGATCATCTCACGTCTGTATACCACTGTTTATGTAGACAAGTAGTTTGTGTTTGACAGTCAAGTACTGGTAACGCATATAATCATGATTTTTTAATTTTTAAGAGATGGACGGAGCTAAGTACATTAAAATGAAATACAGTAGAGATAAGTGATGAAAATATTAAAGAGGATTATGGCTAATATGCTAGTTAAAGCGAAGGTTTATGAATAGTATTTTTTACTATTTTTTTTTATTGTAATAGTATAGTTATTATTAAAAACGATAGGAATTATGGGTAAGCAATTTTTTTAATTTTGCACCAGATATGTCACCTTATCAATTATTTTTGTTTCCACAAACATTAAGGACTCTAGAAAACAAATTGGCTCTACTTTATTTTTCTATCACCTCTAAACAGTCAGGAAGGCCGCTATAACGAGGCTTTATATGACCAGTCGGAATTCAATGTATACTATTAAAAACATCTATTTACACAATGGCTTTCGGATGGTCAACAATAAATACCACGGAGCTCTAAGACCAATTGCTAATACTACCGGCGTACGACTCTGGCGCACGAGGCGCTGCTTATTCGTCTTTAAAAAAAATTGTGTTCAAAATATTTTTAAAAAATCAGAAAAAATAAACTAAAATAACGTTTTGTTAGTATTAAGATAAAAAATAATGTATGATTATGACTTATTATAAAAGGGGCAATCGTCCTAATGAAAGTGCTCTAAAGATTTAAAACCAAAAAAAGTTTGTTGAAAATATAACGGTATAGTCCACTAATAATTCTTTAGGTTCAAAAATAAATACGACAGTACGTATTTCTGCACTTCATTAAAAATATAATGAAGTGCAGAAATACTACTTGTTAAAGAATATAAAAATGCGAATATTCCAGATCAAAACGAATAGTTAATGATCAGTTTAAAGTATCAAGCACCATTGAAAATAAAGTAAATAATTTTTATTGGAAATATTACCAATAAATTAAAAAGTACGAAATAAATTAACATAAACTTTAATTTATAAAAAAAATTGATAGCTTCTGAAATGATTGATATAAAGTAGATTCACAAAAGCCAAATATTATTTATATATAAAAAAATATGTAAAATAAATTAACCAGTTTTATTAATAAAAATTTAAAAAAAAAATTGAAATAAATGAAAGCAATAAAACATTGAGAATCACTGATTTTTTTTAATTTACTTAAAATACAATATAAAATAATAATAAATATATAACAACAAAAATAATAATAAAAAAAACATTAAATTAACTCGCTCTCAATTGTATATTAACAAATTAACAAATATGTATAAATTAACTCATTACTAATATAAAGGCTAACATATTAATGGTAAAAGATTTTCAGCAAAATTTATTAATTGCCCGCGGACCTAGCGTCCATTATGAAGTACGCTTGCATTCTTACGATCCCTTCCAACGTACGTGGTGGGGATACGGCGTACTCGCACGATAGAGTATACAACGCAGCGTAAAACTGAAATTAACACACTCCACTTCATTTTGACACTCGGACTAGAATATGTAGAAGGTATTTAACCACATACGTCTGCTCCAAAAATACTTTTAAATTACCCTACCGACATAACCAAAGATTTACGCTAATCTATACGTTTCAATATAAAATATTAAAAATATTTTTATTAATTATATACCAAAATACATTTAGTGATTCTGTGAACAAGTTTCTTAATTACAATGTATCTTTTTCAAGTCAGATTTTATATAAACCTAGACTTTCGATAACCAATTCAGAGAAAAAAATATTTTTACTTTAAATTTACGACAGCGCTTAATTTTTTGTTCCGTATAAAGTTATTTCAATTAACAAAAATAAGCGATTAATTTTAGCAGCATTCCTTTCACACATAAGAAACAGATCACTGAATCTTACATGGCTATTTATCTTTATTTTTAAATTATAACTTATATATGTAGTATTTACCAAAGTACCTTCCAAAAGCAGCTAAATGCAATTTCAAGGGCGTCATTTGAATATTTATTAGGCGGTCAAAAAGGTTTAACGCCGTTTATGACCGCGCGCTTGTTTGCCATTAACTTCCTTTCTCAGCTTTAACCGTAATACTCACAATTTGGTCTTAACAACTAACTTAGTGGCTAATATTTTAATATTACATAATATATGTTAAAATCCAAGTATGTAAATACATATAATACTTTAAATGCACTGCATATTGATCCCTTATCCTTTTTCTTTTTTATTGTGAATATAACAACTAGTTTTATATTTTTACAATTTTTATGATACTTTAAAATCATTTTATGGATTATGGATTATATACTAAAGATCTTAAGTTAAACCTATCGATCCCTCAATATTTTATAAATCATGATTTTCAAAAATATTTTTTATTACTTTCGTATCGAATTTTAAAACTTAATCATAAACTTAAAATTTATAACGGTTTATCTAGCAAAAAAATTAAATGTGTTGATGTTCTGTTTGTAACATTCCAATATAAAACTGACAATGAGAAAAACATATTTTTGTCAAATTAAGCGACTTATTTATCGAGATTGTAAAACGACTTTTCCTTCAGAAATTTGAATTTAAAATGATAAAAATCAATGCGCTTTCAGGAAAAATTAGGTTATCATAAAATAAATGTCGTTATATTTTTAATTTTAGGTTTAAAATTCAGTGTTGCCATAAATACTGAATACGTATTTTGTTATATAGACATTTTAAAATTTAAGAGGCCAGATTTTTTACATATGAACAATTTATATGAAATACCATGTTATATGACTTTTTTTCTAAATAGCCCTATGGCCACTGAAAATAATTGAAAAGTAATAGGTAAATTTAATTAAATACATTTAAATAACGATAAATTATGATATAAAAATCGTCTAAACCGTGAGAGGCCAGCAAAGATAAACAATGATGTGCTGGCTGCAGAAATGGTAGCAAATCCTATTTTTACTATATCAGCTGGCCAAGAAATGCAGCTAGTCCAATTTAATGCATAGACACATTAAGAAAATTGGGAAGGTTTGGAGGCAAAGTCAATGTATTCCATACGAATTGAATCGACGCATATCTCAAAAGCTCTTGAAGTAGCTCGTATTTTTTCGAAAATTTGTTAATTTTTAAATTGAAAAATTACACTTTAAAGCATAACTATCGTATATTAAAAATTAAAATTAAAATATTTTTTCCATTCCAGTTATTATTTTTTTAAATCGAACTATACACTGCTATTTTTTTTTATAACATATTATTTTACTACAATTGTGGCAATTTTAGGTCTAATGAATTAACAAAATAAATATACATTTACGATACTGTATTTTAGAAACACTGAAGCTTTCTACACTTAAGTGATTAGTACTTTGATTAAAATAAAAAAGTAATTAAATATCTCAAATAATTGTTTTTTTACTGCTTTCAACGATTTTATTTATTTTTTTATACTACGTAAGCAACAAATATTTGTTTTATTCCTTATAATTTTTATTACACACATACTTATCTATATCTACATTAACTTATATTGGTTAATAAATATTAATATTTTTAAAGGATTATTTCATAATTTATTTTAATGAATCTTACTTAAGCTTATTGCATATATTTATTTCAAATTCACAGAATTGAATCATAATACAACTAGTTATACTATTATATTAAGCATTTCCAATTAAGGAACCTATTTACCTATCGTTCTTTTATACATAGGTATATACTTATACTTACACATTTCTTGAAGAGATCGGCATATAAACAGCAGGGGTTCTCATAGCCCGCGCTTCAAACCAACAACCATTAATCTTCTTATGGTATTTATTCTAAATTTGTTTATATAGCGTAATTAAATTTTGTAAAATCGTGTTTGTAATCAATCACATAAATAGTGATGATAATTAATACACATGTTCGACGTCAATTTTTATAATGATAATTTTTATTAATGAACACAACGTTTTAATCCCTAAAAAGATTTTTATATTATATTTGTATAATATATTAAACAAATATAAATGTCAACTGAAAAAAACAGGTTTTTACGCGTCTTTAGTTAGAAAACCAGTTATTTGTGTGCGATATATATTATAGTTATATACACTTGAGTTTTAAAGCGAAATAATTGTATTTGTATTGTAAATATATTCAGGCAAAACTAGTTTGCCACAATCAAACTGCTGATCTGTAAAGTGTCAATAATTTCAGAAATAATAAATAAATTATAAAATAAAATGAAACAAATAACGAGAAATAATATTATTTAATTATTTTTGTGTTATTCTATAAATACATAACGGGTCTCCAATAAGTACTTAGTTACACAATAATAGTCATCCTTAAAATATGTTTAATCCATTAATAAGTAAATACTGTGACAATATTCTTGTTCATTTAAAAACGTACAAACGTGGGAAATTTGATTTTTTAAAAGCCAGATTTTTACAATTGAAAATTTATTATTAATATGTATTTAAATCAATATAGGATATTGCAGGAAAAGATAATATGTAGTACAATAAATTCAAAAAGGCTATTACCCTTTCTTGTCATTAATTCATACGTCTAATAATACAATCGTAATAACTACTATATTTTTAATAAGTTGTGTATGTATATATACATACATACATACATATTTATACTATCAATTTACTGTACTTATTATCACAATAGAACTTGTTCGTTATGGATTTTTCTTTCCCAAACCAGGATTAAATCCGATTTAATACAGTTTTTTTTTATATTTCATATATGACAATGCAACAATCTCATTTCATATGTATGTATATATATTTTTAGAAAATAATATGTTTGAGTGTATTTTAAAATTATATAAAAACTGTACAAGAAACACACAAGAGGTCCCCACGAAAAAATATAATAACAAAAATGAAAAATATGCTATGTACAATTTATATTTAAAAATATAATATTTCATAATGATTTTTTCCATTTTTTCAATGTTAGTGGTTCGTTTTACATTTTGGGGTACTTTACTGGCATTTGCCTACGTATTTTATAATAGTTTAATCTCAAAAATTTACATCGTATTTAATTATTTATTTTTTCTCGGACGAACGCTGTATCTTTTATTTCTTCAATACTTCAAAAATATTACTATTAAAAAAAATCTGAATAATTTTTCAGGTCCCAAATGTTCATATAATATTTTTTATGATATCGACGCAATGATATTAAATTTTTTTGATCAAAATCGCAAGAGTACTATTTATATTATTTATATATAATATGGGTACAATACAATAGTGATAAATGAGTCAAATTTATAATATATAAACTGAATACATCTTTGTGCTCATAATTTTTTTAAATCATATTTTTTATATAATAATATAATACATTTTTTATTCACAACAATCAATCTTCAATTGCATTATTAAATATATATATAATACTATAATTTCTACATAATTTATTGTATCTATTCAAATAAATCACTTCTTTTTACGGCATCCATTAATTACGTAAAAATTTAATAATGCCGTATTACGTATTTTTTATTTAAATTTAAATATTAGATCATAAATGTCTTAACTAATAGATATTTATATGCATGTTATTTTTATTTATTTATATGTATTTTAAAAAATACATATAAGCATGGCATGATTTTCACTCATTATTTGCCTGATTAATAAAATAAATTTGATACATTCGTAAATAATATTAATTAAAAAAATCTAATTATTGTGTATATATAATTGTATCGTTTATATAATAATAGATGTATATAAAAAAATCAGCGTACTGAAATGCTTAAAAATACAAATCTACAATATTTCAGATATACAATCTTGAATTGCACATATCGTCTATCCGTATTACTTCTTATAAAATAGAAAATAAAAATTAGCATTTATATTCATATATGAATATAGAGCTACCACAAATACTTTAAAAAAATTGAAAAACAATATTTACTACAATTTCATTATACAAAATCAGTGATTTAAAAAGATTTTAAAAATCAGGACAAAGATTCAAGTGTGTCGCGATCAAACCGGGACTTATGGTAGCCCTATTTTATTTATTTATATATTTTTTAATATTTTACAAATTAAATATAATATATAAATTGACGATCTTGGTCATCTGTTGTCCTTATGCCTCATTGTTTTGTGGTCCAGTTAATGTAGTAAGGGCAACCAGTGACAAGATGATCAATCTGAAACAATAAAAAAAGAATAAATTTTTTATCAATTTTTCTTATAATAAAATCAATATTAAATTATAATGGATTTATAAACTTTAAATGCTTGCAAAGTAATGAGTAGATACTGCGATAACCTTTATGCATTAGTTTATTACGTCTCAAACATTTCAGTTGTGATGTGGGTATACCTATATATCCGCATTATAACCATTACAGGTAGTATAATATAATGCGGGCGTTAAAGTTAAACCAAACGGTTAATTGACGTTGATGTATTCGGTTTTGATCTCCTCCGTTTAGCGTAAAATATTAATAGTGTCCGTTGCAGGTGCTGCTTTGTGTGTATGTGTGTCTAGAAGAGGATCAAACCTCTTTACCATATTTAAAGGTTAACCTATTAAGTTCCTCGTAGAATGAATAATTTATTGCCGCTATCCCACTACAATAGGGCTTCCGCGGTGTCACCTGAAACTATACGCGCACCTGCGCTAAATTATTGCTCACGGACACGTTTTAAAATTTAGGGTTATTTTTTATAGTATGAATACTTTGGCCTCATATATATATTTTTGGACCAATGAATAAATTATTTGCTAATTTAAATAATAAAAATCGATCATGTCAGGTATATGCGATTTAATTATAATTTTAATTATAATTCCTAATTGTCCTAATTATACAGACGTTTGTTTTATGTTTAGAGATAAAATAAATAAATACGATATATGCAAAATTTGGTTCAGTGTCGTAAGAAAATGTAAAGATATTTTATATACATATTTTTTTACAGGGTCCTTAAGTAAAACTATGCATTATTTAATTCAATCGGTTATGGTAACATAACATCATATATCCTCTTCCTATTATTACCGCTTTCAATAATAATCCTAGCAATCTTATTAATATTTTAAATTGAGTAGCTTAAACCAGTGACTAAATTTGATATTCCAAATATAATCAAAAAATATATTTCAGTGCATTTAAAAATAATTGCATTTACGCAAAAATAGTTTTTAATTAATATTATATATGGCACTGATTTTATTTTAATATCTCACTATTTACGTAGTAGTTGTTGATTGTAATAAATCAAATGTTGCAACTGCAGATCTATAATGCATTATTTTAATAAGCTTTTTAATCAAAAGTTGTAATACATTCCTTAAAAATAATTTCATCGCCTTTATAAAATGTTAAATATGGGCCAAAAAAGTTTATTGAGATGATACGTGACTAAAATATAAAACCACGCCGATTCTCGGAAAAGTAGAAATAAATCTTAGAAAAGGTCCCTCATTCTCACAATGGGAATTGATAGCGTTTTTTCCCTCTTTCTGTGGAGGTTCTACGTCGGGAGACCTAGAAGAACAACCTTTCGGTTGTGTCGCCAGAGGAAAAAAAGAGCGAAATGAATGAAAATGTGTTTTTTTCCCTCCCAACAACAGATGCTATGGCCCTAACCCTCCGAAGGACTCTCCACAAACGAGATTGAATACCTGTTTTACTTAGGTCACTATGAGGCAGGAGTGACCAAGTAGACAATAAATTATTATGTCATTGTCTTAATAAATTAAAAGAATAATATCGTACAAGACTTGCTTAAATATTTTAGTTTAAAAATACGATATTTGCACTGTCAATTATATAAATGACATTTGCATCAATAGATAGATCAGAAAGTGGCAATATGCAATTTTTGCACAAAAGTTATAGGAAAAATTCGAATTATTTTAATGGTATATATTCTATTCTATAGAACTACCATTGGTTTGATACATGCAACATCACATTTTTTTAAAATATTTAATGACTGAATTTATACACTAATCAATATTTTTCGTTCTACAAATATGTACATAAATTTCTTAGAAGTATTTTAAAGAGACCAATATTTGATATTATATATTATACATAGAATACTTGATACAGTAAAATTATCTTTAAAATTTAAATGTGTTATTGTTAGGTGAATTCACATTTTATTAGACATCCTATATCGCATATTAAACATATAAGCAGACAGGTGTTCGCCATAAAGTCGATAAACGGAATTCGGTTTAGCGATACCATCTACACATTAACGTGTGCCGCACCACGGAGATCGTTTTCAACATTTTTTTCTGACGTGTATAACTAGTAGTACTAATTAAGAAATGATTCATTAACGAAATATTTTTGTAAAACAAGATTTACGCAATTAATGGGTAAACGTGCTGCGATTTCGCTCTCTGTTACAACCTAAAACAAATTGTTTGATATAATTACATATTACATACAAGTCTTCAAAAATTGATGAATATGAGGATTTGGTTCATATATAATTTTAATACAGGAAAAAACTTTTCATGAAATAAAATTTTATTGAAAATTGAATAAGAAAATTGTATTTTCTTAACACAAAATCATGTTTATAGTAAGTTTAAATTTTTAAAATTAAATTAATTTATGTGTTTATTAACTTAAAAATCCAATTTATTAATAAGTTTTTAAAAATATGAAATAATTTATAGTTTTAAATTGAGCTTGTTAACATGTTATTATTTAATAAAATTACAGATTTTTAGGCTAAAAATAAAAAAATAAATTGGTAAAAATCTAAGTAAATTAAAAAAATATTTTTATTTATATAGAGTGGCCACCAAATTATTTTTGTTAAACAATTTTAATTATTATTTTTGTAACAAAATTAATTTACTTTGGAATTTATTATTAAATTTTTTTTGAGAAACATAGAAAAGCTATTCGCACATATGTTAAATATGTTTATAAGCTGTAAAAGTTAGTTATAACAAGATGATGATAATGATTTTTTTATAAAAAACTTTAAATAATTGAATTTTATAAAAATTAGAATATCCAAATAAATAAAAATAAAGTGAAAGAACTTTTAGAATCTTTTTAAAATGTAATAATATGTTTTTATTTAAATATTTATTATTAAAAAAAAATGTTGATAACATCGATTGGATAACACTTAGAGCTTTTTTGACTTAATATATATAATCATAAACTGTAAAATTTAAGTATTTAACATTAAAAATAATAATTTTATTAAAATCTAAAAATGTCAATTATTTATAAGATCGCAAGCTTCGCTTTATAAGATAGCAAGTTTAAAATAATTTGGAACATATAATAATTATATGTTTTTATACATATAAGTATAACTTTTAATTATCACTTAATTATTTAACAATTAAAAAATAATAAAAAGCTTGTGTAAGGTTTGATAAGAAAAGGCATGTTTATAGACTGTAAAAATAAAATGATTAAATTTGCTTTATAAAATAAATTTAAAAGATTATGCTATACACTTTTTTTTATACATTTTTGATATAAATAAAAAAACTTTTAGTACCTACATAATTTTTTCACATATTTTCAGATATATTACAGCATAGTTATATTTTTATTTATATAAAAATAAGCTTTTTGTATTCAAAAATTGAGAAACATGGTTTGGGTTATAGCAAAGGATTTTCAATCTAAGTTTATAAACCATCTATATATTAAATAAATTAAATAAAAATGAGCTTTTTCTTATTCATAAAAAAAATGTTGGTAAACATCGGTCAGATAATAATTGAAGCATTTTCAATTTATGTTATATGATAATAAAATGTCAAATCAAAGGTACTAAATTAGGTATTTTTATGAGAAACATAAAATTATATTTTTTAGGATAACAAGTTCTAATTCTAAAAATAAATCGAAAGGATAAATAGAATAGTAATTTTTTTCATATTTTTTGACATATATATTAAAGTATATTTATATGTTTATAAAATATAAGCTTATTTTATTAATAATTATTTAATATACGTTGAAAAACTTTAATTGGAATAAATAAAAATAAATAATGTGCTATGTTTTAAAATAAATTGTGAAAGGTTATTGATTTAATCTATAAAACTGATTATTATCAGTATATTTTTTTAGAACACATTGTAGATTTTAGTATAAAAATCTATTTATGATTTATAAAAATACATTTTTATAAATATACTAATAAGCTAAATTTGTTTGGAAATATAAAAAAAATATTACGAAAAACATTTTCGACAAATCTTATTTGTTTTAACTGTAGAATTAAAGTTATTGATTTGGTTTGAAAAATTGATTAATTTTAATAATTTTATAAAAAGCTTAAATAATAATTAGCTCATTTTTAACACATAAATATTTTTAGAATATTTAAATTTAATATAATAAAAAACTTATTTATAAAGCTTTTTGACCTAAGTAGTATTTTATATAAACTGTAATATAATTGTTCTACTAATATATTGTTCTATAAGTAAGATATTTATCAAAAAACGCAAACACTGGCAATTTTCTAAGCTAAGTTTCATAATCAATGATTAGTGTATCTCATACATTTAATAGTTAAAATTTAATAATAGGACATGTGAAATGTGACAATCGGATTGAACTTAATCTGTTTTTACGAAGCTATTGCTTCATTGAAAATATTTTTTCTAGCCCATATACACTTTACAATTCTCTTATTTGAAATCATGAACTTACAGTTTTTCATAGTAGAAATTTTAATACTTTAAAGCCACTCTCCCGTTATTTTTCGTACTTAGATAGTCAAAGGGCTCACGTGGCCTTTCTACGCTAATCGATTCAATTATACCCATTGTCCGGTTGGGCTCCCCTGGCTACGGTCAGTTATCGCCACCCCAGTGACAGTGACAAATGAAGCGAGATCGGATCTGTCCGCCCTTTGGAGCGGTGACACTCTTCGTCTTCAGATTTCGCGCAGGGGCCTCGGGCGGCTACCTGAGGAGGGCGCTAATTATTCGTCGCCACCTTGCGACCGCATAACACTATATTTCACACCTGACTGCATCGAACGGCCGATCTCACCAGAATGCCAAAGTTCCGTTACAGGTTTGCCAAAGCAAGGCCAAAAACAGCAAGATCAAAAATATACTTTAAAAGTTTATTATTCGCTAATTTTTTTTTGACTTCAATCAAGTCTGCAAATCTACGACTAGTAAAAGAGACGCATATTTGAGATTACATTTTGACGTTTGCACATAAAGCATGAAACTGAAAAATATTATTTGCGTATAAAATTTCTATACCATGTAATGTATATTATTTTTTTTCTTTTATAAAACACAAGTGATCCTATTTTTTTGATTAGTAAATAAAAATATAATCGTATAGGTATTTAAAATAAGCAATATTAATCCCTATTAAAATTAATTAATTATTAGTGATTTTTTGAACTGCAACACAATATCCTTATTCATACAAAGTAAGAGGGCGAAAAAAGCTACTATATAAGAACGATCATAAACTGTTAAAATTATGGCATCATTATGCCAATCAATATTCATAAACGCTATTTTTTTATGAATATTAACTGATTATTTTAGCAACATAAAACCATCAAAGATGATTTAAGTACTATTGTTGAAGCTTAATGAAGAAGCTTTTATTTATTTTACAGTAAATTATACAGAACACATTAGAGTATAAGCTTGGAATTAGAATTAGTTACACATATGGCAAAAGCTAATCTACACAGATAAACAATAAATACCTAATTAAATGTAGCTATTTTATTTTTAGAATATAATAAAAACTTTGGTGACAGTTGGCGCTCAGTATATTTTATTTTAATTTTAAATTGTATTCATTTTATTATTATGTAACTAATTAACTATAATTTATAGTTTATCGCCGTATTCTTAGTGCTCAAAAAGAACTGCTTTAGAATTTTTAAATCTATTGAATTGAATGTAAAATTTAAATTAGTTAAAATAATACAGAAGCCATAGTATTTATAGATAATAGTTAACCAATTCTTGATTTTAATTTGTTTTTTAATAATGAGGCTTTTTTTAGTTACGTTGTATTACATACAATATACAATACTAATTATCTAAATAGTGTTTTTTAGTAATACGCAAGATATTTATAATAATAATTTCTATTGTATTTGTATTGTGTAATACTAATTATATTATAGAAATATACGATAATGTGTATGTGTATGTGTAGCGAACCATTGCGTGTTGGCAGGAAGTTAACCGTCCGTTACAGTTACAGTTATTCAAATACACAAATGCGTTTAAATAGATTTAAACCCGATAGAACGTGTCTATTTATTTAATGGTCAAAACGAACGAAAAACACTATTTAATAAATTAGATTAAAGTACATACGATCGTGTCATTGTTTTTACTCTAACGAGTCGATTATGGGCTGTAGGATATTGCACTGTTGTTATAAAAATCACTATGAAATTGCCGAGAATTTTTTTTTTATATCTTTTAATTTTAAAATAATGTAATTTATTTATTTTAAAACATAGATTGCTTAAAAAAAAAATTTATTATATTATTTTTAAATTTATTTCAAGATCCTCTAAAAATATTCCATTTGATACTAAGAGTTTTTTTGTGTTTCATTTAGTATTAAAAATTAAGCAAGATAACTATTGTTCAATTTGAATGCCAAAACTCAGCATCAAATCAAATTAGATAAAAAAAAATTATGAGCTTTGCTGAAAAATATTTTTTATAAAGTAAATTATAATTTTAAAATTTATAAAAATACTAATTTTACAAATGTGAATAATTTTTTTAATGATTAAGAATTTTTAGATTTTATAATTTGGCTTATTTTTTAATCATATTGTCTTGAAACTGTGGCATTAAAATTTTTGCGCTATTTTTATTTTAAAACTACTCTAAATACGGTTCATGCATCTGTAAAATGCCAAAAAATAATATGAGAAGCTTAAAAATTAAAAAATATTACTAGAAATATATACATCATTTTTTTATGAATATTTAATTTTTCAGATTCAATAAATTATTTGCTATTTTCATCATTTTATCTTAAAAATGTAACACAATAATTTGTTTATGATTTTTTAATTTAATCAGAATCAACTGAAAAATATATTTCATATGACATATTATTTTATAATTTATAGTATAAAGATAATATTTATTTTTAAAGCAATTAAGTGATTTATTAAAAAAATTATAGCACATATCTTACATAGTAATGTACAGAATTATATCACTTAGTGTCATATTGTTCCTTCTTTAACAATAAAAAACACCATAATGTATACATAAAAAGTCTCTTAGTTCTTAGAGACATTTTCTAGTGAAATTTTTACTATATTAGAAATAGGTTTATAAGTATGGAAATACATATTCATACTAAACTCCGTATGATCTGCAAGTAAATGGCAAATAAAATTAAAATCAAACCATTCTATTAAAATCTGTTGATGTTATTTAAAATTAGTAATAAAATAGTCATAAGATTACTATTTATTCATCATTATATATTGAGCAGATTTACACCAAAAATTAAATATTACTAATTTTTATAATTCAGACTGCTTTTTTACAGTTTTGTTTCTAGTATTTTTAATTAAGCACGCATTAAATTTAAAACCAAAGAAGATATGTATGTCATATTTTTTTTAAGTCAAGTGCTGCAAAACTGCTGCTTTTGCAGCAACTTATTTATGGGAGCAAAAACTTTTTACTTTAATCAACATAAAAGCAAAGCACATGAATTTAACGAGCCCCGAAATTACTTTGCCATCAACCAGTAAAAAAATTGAGTTCTTGTTTCAAAAATAAAAAAATATCATTTCTGTAATAATATTATTACGGTAAGTTATATTCTTCAATAAATTGATTAAAAACTATTTTAATTTTACCCTTTTACTTGATGGATATCTGTTCTAAATATTTTTTTGAGTAATAGCTGAAAAAGATTCCGGACCCCTGCACTAGGATATAGATTCAAATGAATCAAATTGTAAAACCTATGGTGCATATGATCATGGTTTAAATAAGTTATATACTTTTCACAAACAGCGGCTCTAAATCTAAGATCATTCAGTTCTCACGTCATCGAACTGTCAACTGGCATCCGAAAATAATAAAGTTTAATGGCGTCATTTTGTATATATGTATATGTGCATCTTTTTTTGGTACCTCATCCCGCGTCAGTGTCACGCCGGGGTTATAATCAGGTCGTCGAATCGAACCTCTCGCTTACACATACCCGTTTTCTAACTATGTTTTTGAACCGTGAATGAAAACGAGTTTTCGGTGGTGGTGCGCTATCAAAATGTGTTTTCATTAATGAGCCGGGTCCATTCATGGGTCCATCCATTCATTCATGTGCTGCTCAGCATCCTCCCGCTACACTCTGAATACATTATCGGACACACACATGCACACACAAATTTATATTAGTCATTAAGTTGAACGAAAGACACAAGTCGCACCTTGTCCCCTACAGGTACATATATACCTAGCTGTCCTTTGTGGATAAACTTTGAAATGGGACACAAGGAGGTGTGCTTGCTCGTTAATAACTTTATAGTCTGCGGTTACACGGTTCATATGCGAACAAACACCTGTGTGTATATTAAATGATAATTTCGATCAAAATACAAAATTTACAAGATGGCCCAGAAAAATCGTAAAAAAATTATCAAGGTCAAGAAAGAATTTTTAATAAGCAAAATGGTACTACAAAAAAAGTTATGTTCAGAAGCGTAACTAAAATTAATAAAATATACAACATGTGATCAAATTAGTCAACAGAAATTCGTTACACATTAATAATAAGTAAATCAGTTTGCCACATAGATATGATGCATTTTAGTTTTATTAGGATTAACTTAACTTAAAATATGGATCATACAATTTTGTGTATTTTAAGATTTAAATTGAGTTTATATTAAATACCAAAGCAGTATAAAAATCGCATTAAACGATGGTTGTTATATTTTTAAATTGTTAGAAGATTTTTTTATATATTTAGTATGTAAATTTTAATAGATTATATTTAAAGTTACAGATAAAAAGCATTTTCTGTTAATATAGGTATCATATTTTTTTTAAACATTGTAATAGGCACAGAAGCCATAAGAGAAAAGCACATTTTAATGTTTATTAGCCAAAATAAATGTACTCAGATTATAATTAAAATATTTATATTATTTGATTTTATTTATTTTAGCGTTATTATTTAATCCTGTAGTAATCCTTATTTGGTGTTTATAATAAAAATTAAATATAAGGAAAATATTGGACAAATATATGCATATTTAAATATTTTTCAGGACATCAATATTGGACCTTTCTAATAAATATTGCGTTAATCTAAACCGAAGAAAATCTATATACTTACTTACTAAATTTAATCACTAATTTTTTGTGTGTAATTTGAGTGTTAATACGTTATCGAATATGAGTATTATGTAATTATAAATAAATGCATCGCCCCTACAAAAATAAACATGTTTTATATTAAGAAAAGAGTGCTTTTGTTAAGTTTATAAAGAATAATGATTACGTATGTATATAACAATAAAGGATTTGATTCGAATGGCGTGATGAATATGCAAGAATGCTACGGAGGCGATTTATCGCGTCGAAAATCTCGAACCGGACAAACCGGGCGTATAAGCCCTCTTATATACAAAAATCTGACAGTGTTTTTTCCCGTGTTTATACTTACATACATAGATTGTGTGTGAACACACAAGACAGTGTGTGTATTTTTTGCGTTTATTTCGAGCCCAAATAAAATAATGGTCTCGGTTTTAAATAGAGGAACAGGAAATAATAACTTCACGACGCGTACCCCCACGTAACGACCATTATATTCTTAAATATATACATATGTGTCTTTTTTCCTGTTTTTTGTAGGGTGACACGTTATGGAGAGTCTAAACAATAATAACTGTCGTTGAAATGAGCCGAAGACATATTCATTGCTTCACTCGATGAAGTTTTCTTTTATAACTCGATCAAATGAAACTGAGATGAGAGAGTTTGGCAGATTAATGATGATTTTTTTGAGTAAATATCCACATGTGCTAGCAATATCTCACTCATATTATCAATATTTGTAATGAGGATTTTGTGTTACAGAATACAAATCTCATGCTGCTTAAAATATACGATCCATAATATGCACTTGAATATGACGATATAAACGTATAAACCGACGAAGTTTATCTTAGGAACACTTAAATATGATTCACTGAGTTTCTTTGTATATTTATGTAATGAAACATTTTTATGAAGTATTTTGTTAGGAAACACACTCGTTCATTGCGATCTATTATAGAACACTAACACACCTTTTGAACGCAGTATTTACAGAACAATTTTTTTTATTTAGTAAAGCTATTTATAAAAAAATATTTTCAAAGCAGTGTTTTTTACAATGAATTGTGAGTATTTTTATAAGATCACATTAATCCAATAAAATATTTTTTAATATAATACTGTAAATATAACAATTCTGCCTCTTTCAGACAACACTACAATTTAAAATCGAGCTTCAAATATATTTTTATTTTACTTAGGAGCCTTAACTACAATTTTTTACTTCAAATGTAAGTAATTAACCTCATAATAATTTTTAAAAATATTGCTAAAATAAATTAAATCAGATAAGGCATTTAAGATTATTATGTAAATTAGTAACTAACTAAATAATATTAGCTTAAAAATAGTTTATATTCTAAAAATATTAGTGACACATACATACAGAAAGATAGACATTAAGAATAGTATAAAAAATAACTTTTATAATAAAATCTTACAAATGTTTTTTAAATAAAGCAATAATTGCAAGTGGATTTTTAATGATGAACTATTTAATTGGATCGTATTGAAATAATATTATTATTAATATAATATTAAAAAAATTTATCTCCCAGATAAATTTTAATAATGGTGCATTTAAGAGTAACTCAAAAAACATATTTTATTCTGTAAATTTAGTACACAGACAAACATAAAAATACATATTAGATATAATTCAGAAAATAATATGATTTCAATAAATTACTTGCGAATGTTTTTTTTATAAGAATAGCAATAATTATGATATTTAAAAATAAAGCAATCGTTACAATTTTAAAATTATGTATTTTTAATGGTATATTATGGACAATTTTATTATATTTTTTTAATATACATATCATATATTGTGAATATGACATAAAAAATCTAATTTTTAGATAATTTAAAATATAGGGCATACAATAGTAGCCCTGAATATTATACATACAAATAACTAGCTACATAATAAATATTATCTCTGAAAAATTTAGTGACACAGCCAAAAAGAGAAATACGTGTAGAAAATATTATAATAATAATATAATAAATTGCTATTTTTTTTAAAGCAATAGTTCCATTAAAAAAATTAATTTTTAATTGAATATGATGTAAAATTTTGATGGTTCGAATTTTAATACTAATATTGTAAATATGATAAAAAAATAATTCTAATCTCTCAGACAAATTAGAAACACAATTTTAAGAATGATGCAATTAAGATAACATATGAGCAAAAAAAAAGGTATATATAATACATAATATACTCTCAAAAATAGTTAAGTACTTTAAACAAAATCACAGACAAACATAAAATTACATATTAGGAATAATTTAGAAAATAATTTGTTTTTATGCAAATGATTTTTAAAAAAATAGCAATAATTATAATATTTAAAAAAAAGCAATAGTTACAATTAAAAGAATATATTTTTAATGGTATATTATGTAAAATTTTATTTTTTTCTAAATTTGATAATATTGTAAGTATGACAAATAAATAATACTAATTTTTCAGACAAATTTAAAAAAACTTTTTTTTTAAATGGGGCATTCAATAGTAGCCCTGAATATTAAACACCAAGCAACTAACTTTAATATGTGTATAATAGATATTATTTAAAAAAAATATTTACAATAAATTACTAAAAAGGATTTTCTCAAAAATAAAAAAATAGTGATTTATAATAATAAAAGTATTAAACACATATTTTGATCAGTATATAAATTTTGAGTAATTGTAAAGATGATGGTTATAAAAATTGCATATTTTAATTAATCGTTTATAAATCTTTAATTGATACGCAGCACTTGTATTTTAATCCATCTAAAATAGAGCAAATATTGACAAAAAATAGCGATTTTTATTTTATAACTATATTTATTTTTATCTTAATAAAATACTATATATATTTTATTCCTTTGATAAATTTTGAGGTATATATACGCATATTTTTAGCAAAGCATTTTTATGGTTGTTAAAATACAACACTTTATATTTTTGATTGATGAAAATAAAAACTTATTTTTAATTTCAATAAATTTTTAATAAGCTTGATTGTAAATTTAATTTTAACAAAGTAAATTTTTTTATTTGCTGCATATGAAATTTATTTTTATTTTTTCAGTTACGTTTTATATTTTATTTTGCTTACAACGCAATAAGATTTCTATTTTTTATTTTTTTTTAACAATGTACGTGTTTCTTTATTACAATAATATTTTGTTGCAGATGCTCAACAGAATTTATAAATTTATTTTAGAATGATAAATATTAAATCTTGAAATCATTGATTTATATATATATATATATATAAAAATAACAAATTTCATTTTAATCTATTGATATAAAAAAATATCGATGTATTGATTGATTTCTTGAATTGAGTATAAAATATAAAAAAAAGAGTTTATCAGACATTGAAAATAATTGGTATAAAAAATGAATTTAATTGCAGTTATAAAACCTAAGTTGAAGAATTCATTGACTATTTAAATATGATCATAATGTTTTTCGTAGTATGGAAAAACCTGATTGATCACGATTGTCCAAATTCATTTTAATTAGCAGTCTGAAAAATCCGTCTCCTATATTCGCACACGTAACGTAACATTTTTTACAGTTGATTTTCTGGGGCGTGGCACAATGACGCCTACTCATTCATTCTCGAAAATAAAAAAAATCCATTCAGATATCTTTTTAAAATACTTTTTTTCCATAATTTAATTTCATCATATTATAATAAATTAACTCTCGGCGCGCGTGCCTCTAACCCAAAAACCGTTATGAACAAACACGCGATTCGGAACCCCTGCTATACAAGACACATTTAAATTATTTTACCAAACTAGTTTTTTGTGTATCATTTCATTATATTATTATTATTAATTTGGTTAAACTAATCGCTGCCTTATGAAAATCGCCAGTCTCAGCACGAGGCATTTAATGTCCGTCATTAATCATGCTAGTTATACTACGCGCCCACGTGATATTTATTTTGCAAACATGTCGGAGGCGGTCACTAATTTCAATAGTGATACGATAAATTATTGGTGGATTCCTGAATCGGTTTTTTTCTGTACGATCAGAACATACTAACTGAAACACGTTCTAACCAATGGTCTAAAAAGGTTAGAAGAAGATCGACCTTTAACTACAGATACAGTTTTCAAGGCTTATTTTTAATTTTGTTGATAAAATTGATTTGATAAGAAACTTTTATAAAACAGCACTCACCTTTTTAACTAACAACGATTCAGACTCAAATAGGTGACTCGTAACCGTTGCTCAGATGTTGGGAACTGAAACAGAAATTTTTGCAATATTTTTAAATAATGTCTAGAGATGTTTCTATTAATATTAACAATATAAACATTTTAGTACATATATAGCTCAGATTATGTGTGTATTTTTGTTATATATGAATAACATGTCTATGCACAAAATTATGTAATTAAAAATTATTAAAATATTTCCTTTATTATTTATTAATAGGTTGTTCATAAAATTTTGACCGATTGAAATTTATGTATATTACTTTTCGCTATTTATCTGTCGCGTCAAGAATTTGTGTTTTATCGCTTTGAGTCAAGTTATAAACGGTTATGAATTTAGATTTAGAGGCTTGCGTGCAATTTTCAGCTTGAATTTTAAATTTTGTCGCAATGCATCTCAAATACCACGTCACGTTTTCAATGAACCATTATTATTTATATTTATAAAAAAAAATATTAGAAAGAGTATGTCAGATATAATCTGCGATTTAGTAAGAGTAAAGAGCAATACAATGAGAATTATGTTATGAATAAAATAATAGAAATACCAACGACCCTTAATCCGTTATGAAAATAGACATCCGCCCTTGAGAAATGTAAGGAAGCCCTTGAGGCGCTTTGCCTTAGTCCATATAGGTCTCAAGTAAAATTATATATTTATGTATATGTATTATAATTTAAAGTATATTCAATAATGACGTAGTAGAAAAATAAATATTTAATTGCTGAACAAAACATTTTTTGATTATTATTTAGAATATGTCTCAAAAAAAAGTAATTAATACGATTAGATGTAATGAAGCATACGAAAGCTTTTTTATTAACTAGTGAGAATTTTCCGTCTATTTTTATTGTACACGGAAATAATATCAAGAAATTGTAAAAGTACTTTATTCATATAATGATTTTTTTTGATCAATCATCAAATATATAAATACATGAAAAAATGTTGATTGTATGAGTTAAAGGTTATAAAAGTGTTATATTTATAAATATAAAAATAATTATTGCTACAATAAATTTTATTGTGTCGCGGTAGTAAATTATATATCTAATATAATGCTACAAATAAAAAAAACTTATAATAAATATTTTGTTAAAATGCTTAGAAAAATATTTTAATAATACCAAACTTGTAATTTGTAGTTTTTAATATGAATAGTAGAATTTTCTTTTTATATTTATTTGTAATTCTGAATATTTTATTTAGTATGTAAAAAGTCGACTATCAAATCTTTTTATAATATAACTAAATTGCACTTAATGACATATAATGGCAGAAAATAACTTAATCCAATAAATTCAATCAAAGTATGGACGATCAATTAAAAATATATAAATTTGCATTTAGAGGTCAATCATATAAATCTAAAATCCTAGCTCGGTTTTTCATTACAGTATGAACTATAAGTTACAACGTAAACCTTAAAAATAACACTTGATATATCCAATTTTTGGATTTGAACTATTTTATTACTAAATCCATGCTAAATTTTTTACCAAAAAAAAATATTGTTTAATAAATAAATTTTCATTCAGATTTTAATTATATAATTTTTAAATCCTTACTTTTTTGTTACAATTAAAATCATCGCGAAATACATTCAATGGTTCAATTTTAACTATTTAATTCGATTTTTCATCACACATAAACCTTTAAATTTGTACGAGATAAATCCAATGTTTATATTTAAAACATTAAAGTCCCTATTTAATTATAGTCATATTTTAAACAAACGACTATGTAGTAAATCTTAAAATCATCACAAGATACATCTAATAATAAATACAAGAGCCATTTAAATGTCAATCATTAGAGTGTAAACCATAGAATATAAAGTAAATCTTTAAATTATCACTAGATATATCTAATTATTAGATTTAATCCATTTACTTCCTATTGTGAGTGATTGATTATAGAGTAAACATTTAAATCAACACAGGATAATATATTCAATAATAAATACATAAATTTGCATTTAGATTTCAATTATATATTTCTAAAATTTTTGCTCGCTTTTTCATTATTGTGTGAACTATAGTTTATAAAAAAACATAAAATTATCACGAGATGAATTTAATAATTAGATTTAAACCATTTAATTACTAAATCGATTTTTGATGTGAAACTAAAAATCATTACGTTAAATACATTAATTTCCATTAAGATTTCAGCCATATAATTCTCTAATTTTTGCTCGGTTTTTCATTACAGTGAGAACAATTTGATATAGACTAAACCTTAAAATCATTAAACAAATTATTTCTAGATCCTGGCTCAATTTTTGATAAAAAAGTTACAAGATATATTTATAAAAAATGTTATGAATTTGCATTTAGATGTCAAGCATATAATTTTGCAATTCTAGCTGGATTTTTCATTACAGTGTTAACCTTGAAATAATCACGAGATGTATCCAATCCAATAATAATAAATAAACCATTTAATTCCTAAATCCATACTTGATTTATTAAACTTGAAATCATTACGAGATTTATCTAATGATGAACAGTTTTCCATTAAAGTGTAAACTATAAGTAATAAAGTAAACCTTAATATGAATATTATAATTACATTTGAAATATTTAATTATGAGTAAGCTACAGGTTATAAAATTAATCTTGAAATTATCACGAGATATGCTTTGATTCTTGAATCCTGAAACTTGAAATCTTCATAATGATCAATTTGCATTTAGATGTTAAAGGTACGGTTTGTTAGCATAGTGTGAACGATCGGTTATAGATGAAAATTTGAAATCATCACTATATCTATCTAATAATACACACATTATTTTTTGTTTTGTGTCATAATGTAAACGATCAATTATAAAATAAAACTTAAAATTATTTATTAATGAAATTCTATCGATTTTTTTAAATTATATTTATAAATTAATACTTTACACAATAGTGGACAGTTAAATTGATATGTCAAAGCTTTATAGCTCATGATAGAGAGGTCATTAACTTAAAAATTTATGACGCCAGAGCTCACTGTACAAGTTCTTACATTTTTTTTTTGATATATAGGATTAAATTATGTGTTAACATAACCTATTTTGATTTTTAAACTAGTTCATAATGTTATTGATTCTGTGTAGAAAACAAATAGTGGGTGGATTGAAATTTTTTAATCAACATTTTCTGAACAACTTAAGAATAAACATTAAAGGTCCGTCCTCGAGAGAGTCATCAACTAACCTCTTATAGAAAGGTTTGAAGGCGGCGTCGGTGGGGTGGTGGTGTGCAGCATACGCCTCGTGGCGCATATACGCCGGCGAGCCGTTGTAGTTACTGCTGCCACCGTTGGGGACGAACTGCGGATGATGAGCTGCTGCTGCAACCAGCCCGTTCGCCACGCTCGGCAGCTTCATACTGGGCGGCGTCTGCGGCGGCGTGTCCGTCTGGACCTCCGAAAACCCCGCCGTTTGCCCGTTTCCCTGAACCCCACTATGGTACTGTCCTCCAAGGAACCCCCCGTATCGACTATGGGCCATCCCAGGCCCTGGACTTGCGCCCGAATTGGGCAACGCGAAACTGTTCATGCCCATGTTGACGTTCATGTTGTTCATCATGTTCTGCTGGTAGCCCCCCGACCAGGCGTGCTGGGCGACGCTGGGCGGAGGAGTCTTGCAAGCGGCCGTGTCTGCCAAAGACCAGATCTTGGGCTTGGTGGCCGGAATGGGCACGCCGCAATCGGACACCCCTGGCTTCATCTCGTCCTTCATGGCGTAGCCCAGCATCTGATGGTGGTGCATCCCGTGGGCGTGCTGTTGATGAGCGTGATGGTGTCCCATAAGCTCATCCGACTTCCTCCCGTCGTCGGTCAGGTCGTCTTCGTCGTCTAACTGCTTCCCGTGCTGCAGCTCCGACTTGACGTGGTGCATCGAATCTGAATTCAAATAAAAAAATTAGGAAATGAAGCGATTCCCCGCAGCTATTGATGAATGACTATATCTATAGAGACAGATGGAGCGTGTTTGGATCTCGCACAGCGGGACTGACATCATACCCTGCCTGTATTTTACATTACCATTAAATTAAAATAAATTTATACGCGACCGACGAAATGCTTACACGGACGCGTGTATGTATATATGTAGTAGAAAAAAATGCTTTTTTGATTTCCTGTATGATTTTTTTTTATTATACGCCCGTGAACACGAAGAGGCATCTAACGATGGCGCCCGATAAGCGTACAGCAAGTCGACCATTCCGACAATTAAAGTGCACGTAATGCAATTAAACACACAAGTGTTTACAACATTGTAAAAATGGATACATGGGTGCACGCATATGTATAAGCGACACAAACATCATGACCTTTTCATAATCATACTGATGTTTCTCAACTTGTAGAAATTTCTGGTGGCCCACAAATATTTGGCGTCCATTTTAAAATGCTATGCTAAGAATTCCTGCACTTGCAAGTGGCTAAGCCCATCGTTTGTTAATATAGTATTGTTATATTTCAATCAACTATATCTTATCTCATTGTAATGAAAAATTTTAAACACTAAAAAATGGTGAAAATGAAAAAAAATCTTTAACAACAATAATAGTCAGAAAAATAATATTAAAGATACTGAAAATAATCCAGAAACAAATACAGTTCAGAAGAAACAAGGAATAAAAAATGTGCGTCACAAATAAAAAAATAAATAAAAATATTTCTAGGCATTTTAATAAAAATGAAAGTTCGTTTTCGCTAAAGCCTCTAGAAGTGAACTATCTCCATAGCCAATGTGTATGGTATGCTGGAATTGAAATAATATCGGAATTTTCAATACCGGTGTGTCAATACCGGTATTAAACGGTATTTACACTATTATTATTTTAATTAATTAATAATAAAAAGTCGATATATAATTTAGTAAGTATATCATAATACCTTTTAATATTTACTATGATCCAACATGGGTGATTAGGTTTTGTAGAAATTTGTGATTTGTATATTTTTTGTTTGAAAGTCGAACTGAATGTTAGTTAATTCTGTGATTTATGCTTGCGATTTTTCAAAAAAATCCAAGGATTGTAGAGTCGGAACATTTTATTTAAAGATAACGAATAAAAATGCGTTAATTTTATATATGTAACTATTCTAGTATTCGTTTTGGTTTTATGAGGGAAGGGGGGGGGGTAATTATCAAACAGATCAAATCTCAACTTAAGTTGCTGACTTTTATTAGCAATTATCCGTCTGTTTGTTCATGCATATTTTGTGTTTCAAACAATAATAAGCCTTTAAACAATCTTCCTTACATTCAGGTTCTTCTAAAAATATTTTATACGCCGAACTTTTTTTGTGTTGTCCACGATTACTAATAAAATCATTAAAACAACTGTGTTTAAATACTTTTTTGTCCCATTTATTTCTTTACTTTCAAGTCAGGAAAAAGATTTTTTAATTTATAAAAAATTAAAAAATATAAAAAATTCAAGAAATAATGCCAGTGGCAGCGTAATTAAGAAATTATTTATTACGTTTTTATTTATTTTTTAATCTAATCGTATTATCACATTGTGAACAACCAAAACTCTTAAACGAAACGAAGTGTTTATGAAGGTATTGAATATCCAATTCCCTCTTCAACCTTACTTTACCGTAACAATAAATAATTCGTAACAGCAGTCGCTTAAAGTCGCATAAATCTGCTTGAAGAGATGATTTCTTCTCGCATAAAATATTTTATGTTTGAACTGAGTTATCTATTATTCAATCAAGTCTTGAATGTTAAATATTATTTTAAAATAAATATAAATTCTACCTCAATTAAAAATACTTTAATTGCAACAATCAATCGCTTAGGATTTTCTTTAGGTACATACACAATTTTATTAGACTTATCTTTATAAAAATATAACCATTATTATCTAACATAATACTTGTAAGAAACTTATCTAAATATTAAAATCAAATCTATATGTATTAAAAAAAATACAAAAATACTAGCCCACCCTACAGAAATTAAATTCCACACGACACACATAAGCGTATATTTTACAATGTATAAATCACAATATAATGATTTATTTGTTTAAGTACAGCCACGATGACATAATATAAACAATCGTGACCATAATTTGTAATTTCGAATGTTCGACTTGATACTTTACGATCTCATGATGATTTATGTCGGTTTGTTTAAGTGTTTCCGTCTCTTTCTCTCTCTCTCTCTTTTCTATCACACTCAAAAACCAATAATCTAATAATATATTACACCTATTTTATGTTGTTTAAATGTAAATTTATTTTAGTATTATTTATTACGTATGATGTCACAAAACAAACTTTTAGTTTAGGCGATAAATATTGTAAGCTTTTTAAAGATCATTTGCTCTTATGAATATTTTCAAATCACGTGACACCCTATTTTTATATGTATGTATATAGTTATATCATATGTGTGCTTAAATCGTATTTGGATATAATGCATTAAGATTATCCATTGAGTGATTATCCGATTAGCAAAGTGAAAATACCACTTGTGGGTCTCACGACCACCCCTGGTTAGACTGGCAGCTTCTCTCTCTCGCTTTTGGGGCGAATTTATTTCTTATTTTCACCCTCTGGCTTTTATTTAGAAGCCAAACGCCATGCTATCATCCCCCATTCTGCGGAGCTCTTGCATCACTACAGCCTGCTTACAAAGTCGTTTAATTCAAATTGTTATGCTATTAGGTTTATAAGGAGAATTTGTCTGCATATATTTTAAGATAACCACATTTGTATAATATATACAATTTAATTTAATTTTTTTTAAGGTTTAAGAACAATAGGTTGAATTTAAAAAATGCTACAAATATATAATTATTGGAGTGACCTATATATAAATATTTAAATAGATATTAAAACACCTATAAAAAAACTAGTTTTTATTTTTATATATATGACTGTTTTTTTGTAAATAGCATTGCTTTTATTTAAAAAAACTGCTTAAAAATATATATTATTACATAGTATAAATTTTATTTTAGATTATTTTATTTATACCAAAATATTTATATATTTTGTAGCAGATTTTATACAAAAAACTTTTAACTCATTTAATTTATTATTGCCTATAATAATTTGAGCTAATTAGTTCGGTAATAACATACGATTGCTGGGTGTGGAGTAACACTAGTAATTCTTTTTTTTTCATAGCTCTAATTCATTTAAAATAGAGCGATAAAATCGAAATAAAACATATTGCTAATACTAACTTTAAAAATCTTAATATTAATTTATCTCTAAATTATTATCGTTGCTTTAATTTAAAATTTAACAACCAGTCGTATTTTTACCATTGATATCTAAGTATTTTTTTTTTATTTCTGTTTTTATGCATATTCCTAAATTTTAAAAAAATGGGACGCTAAATTTACCATGGCAGAATTTTAATAAAGTGAATAATTGATTGAATTGGAAACTACGGCAACTAAAAACATCTGTCAAATGGTAGGTAATTGGTTGGATATCAGTTAGTTTCAGTAAAAATAATGTTTTGGCTGCGGAAATGAAAACAAATCTTACTCAAACTATTTATCAACTAGCCGAGAAACTAAGCCAGTCCGATTCAACAGTGCATACACATTAAGCAGATTAGGAAGGCTTGGAGTCAATGTGTATGGGCCTAACACAAATTGAGCGAAGAAAACAAATTGACACGTATCTGCATATCTTAAGAGATTCTAGATCTTAAATCCGAGTCACCTTTTACAAATCATAACATCAAGATATATTTGAAAGTCATGGTTTGATTTCTCAGAAATTTTTATTACATATTTAGAGTTATATCTTTATATTTTAATTAACTATCAGTTTTGGTGGTAAAAATATAATGCTAAATCATTCACAATTTATTTTGCGTAATCGTCATTTAATTAAAATTTTATAGTTTCAAAGTTAAGTGATTTAAAAAAATGCGGATAAAAATAACTATCCTTAGTAAAGATAGAGTGATACTGCAAAAGTACCAACGTGATAGTGAGTAAAATTAAAATATGTATGTTATCGTATACCTGCCAAAAAATTAGACAAATCGACACAATAGCTAATTTATTTGCTTTGAGTGAGTTATAAATTTATAAAATGTACTATATTTGTTGTAAAAGTGGTTATAGATACAGGGGAAAATGTTTTCAGACAACTGTGCGAAGTCTGGAAAGCCAAAAGGGGTGCTTTTTATATTTTGAAATGGAAGGTATTTACTTCATCGAACAGTGAAGTAAACTAAACCTATTTTTATTATGTATAATTGAATTGTGAGCTTTGAATAATATTATCTATTACTAAGTGGCGTGTTTTTAGGGGCGTCGTTTTATAATTAAAAAACATCCTACATTATGAAAATACAATTTTTATTGAACTTTACTTGGAATTAAAAAAATGCAATAAATTAGCATATTTTAGTAGAAGAGTATTTTTTGCCAGAACACAACAGTTGGCTGTCAAAAGTGCACAGTGTTGCAAGGGCACACTGCGATCGCGCCGCAGGGTCCCCTAAGTGAGTCGTGACCCATCAAATAACGTTTTCCGAAGGGGGGCACCCCAGAGTCCCTAGGCCTAAGGGCCTAATGAAATTCACACCCTCTCCGACCCATAAGGCTTTGGCTTCGCCCGCCGAGAGGGGAGACGAATTAAGATACTTATCCGGCAAATTATTTTCATTCATTACCGAAATCATCGCTTCCCGCCCCCGAAGTTTCGCGCTGATTTTTATCGCGGCCCGTTAACAAAACCCCCGAAACGGGCCTCCGGCGGTTTACTCGTGTCGGAAGCGATTTTACGATTTAATAACCTTGCGAATTTACAACGAACGAACGAGATCAGCAAGGATATTAAAAAAGAAAGAGAGAGAGAAAAAGGAACTGTGATTACAAGCGAAATTGTCAACATAATAGGTCAATGAGTTATTTAATGACACAATTCGTAGAATAATGCAATGTCAAACATATTTTCATCTGTACTGCTATAAACATTAAGATTTTCAAAATCTTAAAGAATAATATTTTAATGACATTCATTACCATTAAAATTGCATATAAGTAGTTTATTGAAAAGAGTATAAAAATTAGGAAATCAGAACGAACCGTTGATGTTTTTAAAAAATCAATACGTCTTTTTTAATTGTATTTATTAAACACAGGCAATTTCATTTTAAATAGATTTTTTTTAATAAATTACCAATAAGGTATCATAGCTTATTTATTTTTTTGTAAGATGTTAGCCCAACATGGGTTATAACTGAGATTTTAAATTATTTGTAGTTTCTAACGTATGTGGTGCTCCTATTGCTTTGCATATATTAGTCTTGTCATTATCAAAGCAAAAACATAAAGGACTATTGTACTTTTTAAGCACAGTTAAGTAATTGTTTTATTATCATATTATTTTAATTATGAACCCCAGTTTAATTAAATGTCATTAATAAAAAGTATTTACATTATTTTATAAGTAAAGCTTATTACATATTTGATGCAAATATATATTTAAAAAAAAATATGAAGCTCACTTAAATTTTGCTTTCTGTGCTACAGAGCCTAAAATATTTCCAATTCTGTTCTTTACAAAATAATTATTGTAAATAAATTTAAAGCTTTTGGTATTTATTTATTTAAATACAAATAATACCATATATAAAGAAAAAAATCTTCAAAACACTTGAAAAAAATCTTGAATACTTTAACCATGTTATATATGAGAAATGAAAAATAAAAATAATATAATTTATTTTGCAGAAAAAACTAGATGATACAAACATGGTAGTATAAGGATGTCGAGGCTCAGATATTTTAGAAACTGGTTTATATACAGCAAAGTCTGCAAAGATTAATTGAAGTGACACCGGAATAAGAAGAGCAGTCTAGCAGTAAAGAAGGATCTTTATGTGAATTTTAAGATCTTATACATTGTAATACAAGTCTAGTTGAAGGAACGTCGCGAATCTTCTCGTCGCACAGAAAGTTATTATTTGGGTAGGTAAGGTAGATGTTCCAAATAAGACCCTATCCGAGTCATAAAGTGGAGAATCTTAGCAGCAATATTTGGCAGCAGGAAGTCGGAGTCATGCGGCTTGGTCCGACGCAGGTGAGCGTCCAATATGCGGCTCAGAAGCAATAAACGAATGAATAAATCGGCCGCCCCGCGGCGGGGCCTCGGGGGCCTTCGCCGGCGCCGTGCGGGGCCCCCTGCCCCGCCACATCGCGCCCGGCCCGCGCACATAAAACACTCTGGCGCCCTCGCCCCCGCGACGTGCTGTATGAAATATCTTTTTTCAAACGACCCCACTTTGACGGCAAATAAAGTGAAACCGAGTGCAGCCCCAGCCTCCGTAATGAAAAGCGAGACGCGCCTCTTCCCACGCGAGAGACCTTTTTGCCACGGTGGGCCCTCAGCCCTAGTGAAAGTCCTTCTTTCCCCTAGTAGGCTAGACGCGGCAGCGGCGACGGCCACGTGTCTCAACACTTTGGGTCTTTGTTATGTACCCATGCACGCGGAGTGGCTGGGAGGGCCATTTCGCGCCTAGGATTCACAGAGATGAACGTCTTTGTGCTCTTTGAGTCTCGCCATAGGGAGGTGATAATAAACGGGGAGGTACGAATATCGCTACAAAAAGAAACGTGAATAACTCTGCTACGTTCTACATTTTTTTATGGGTATCTAAGGCGAGATGTACGTAGTAAATTCTTACATAAGTAAGCATTTAAGTAGACTACAAATGAAAATTTTAAGTGATATTTTATTGTTAATTAATAATTGACAAACACGTCGACCACAAAATGAAATAGGTTATCAATTAGCTATAGGGGTCGAATAGATGTCGGTTTCCTAAAATCTATAATTCTACCATCGTAGCGGCCCAGCTTTAATTCTGCGGCTGAATAATAGAAATCGCGCAGATGATTGTTTTTCCCCGGGTGCCAGCCGATTCTGGGGAGAGAGAGAGAAAGTGTGAGAGACTTGTCAGCCGCGGGTGGGCCGCAACGCGCGTGTGGGGAGCCCTATTCGCTCCATGGGAAGAGTGACAGAGGGGTGAAAGCTCTTAATATTGACGTCCGTGTAGCACGCAGGAATGCGTGAGGGGAAACTGGATTTGTGTCGGGGAAAGCGTCGGTCCGCAAGGGAAAGGGATAAATAAAAGCTGCCACAATACGTACATACGTAAGCGAATGTGTGCTGCACTATATTATATAATATGTAGTATGTGCGTTTATGATTTTCACCTCTAACTCAATCTATGTTCCGATAAAATCATCATCTTAAAAATCAGTATTCAATGTATTTTACAAAACATAGAAATAAATTCTTTAGTGTGATTAATGTTAAAGAATATGATTAATTAATTATAAATTAATTAGATTACACATGGGGACCTATTTTCTCGAAACACAAATATTCTAGAAATAATAAATAATATTGGCTTTTATTGGCCATATTTACGAAAATTTGCATTAAAAATTCTAATAACTTAAATGATTTTAGCAAATATTTGCGTATCCTTAAGAATTTATTATAATGGATAGATTTAATTAATTTTTTAACAGGTTTGCTTATAAAAGCTTAACTTATTGTTATTTTTAATTGCTTACCAGAAAAATTGCTCTTTTAAATGCAATATATCATTAATTCACTATATAATATATTATTCAAAATTAATCAAAATATATCTGCGGTTTTAGAAAGTAACGTATATAATAATATATAATATTAAATTATATCGGTTTTTATTAATAAAGAATGCATAGCAAAAAAAATAATAAAAAATCAAATTAAGTTAATAACCAAATCGATTTGTTAATATCATATTTATAAAAGCTCAAATTAATGCTAATATAGTCGAAATTTTTAATTTCCAATCGGAAATGTCACTCTTTAAAAATATTAACGTATTCTTTGAGATGCAATATATCAAAATTTCACTAAATAATTTATTATTAAGAATTAATCAAAATATATATATTTTCAGAGAATTTAACCCATTTATTAAAGGAATTTTTCTTTGTAACCTATCTAATATTATAATAACTTTGCTTTTATCGGTTTATATGTTATTAATATACAATAAGTCTAAAGTTAACTATATAATATTTTATTAAAAATTAATCAAAATATATCTGTGGTTTCAGAGAGTTTATATAAATTAACACAAATATTTAATGAGTTTTCTTTTGTAACCTATCTAATAATATATAATATTTGCTTTTATTAGTCTATGTTAATTAGGTATTTATAATAATGGATATATCAACACAAAAATAAATGAAAAATTCAAGTAATTTAATAACCTAATCGATTTGTTAGTATCATGATTATTAATACTCAACTTCTTGTTAATATATACTCGGCATTTTTAATTAATAAAATATTTGCAACTTTTTAAGATGCAAAATATAAAAAATGTACTATGTAATATATTAATAAAAATTCTCAAAATATATATGTGATTCAGAGGGTTAAAATAAATTGCCCTATTTATCCCAGATACAAATATGTCTACGAGGAATTCTCTTTTATAACCTTTCTAATAAAACATAATATATTATTTGCTTTTATCGATGTATTTATAATAATTTATAAATTTTTAAGAAAAAGATAATTAATATAAAAACCGAATCGATATGTGAGTAACATGATTAATAAAAAGTGTACTATATAATATATTATTAATAATTCTCAAAATATATATGTGTTTTAGAGGGTTAATATAAATTGACCTATTTGTCCCAGATACAAATATACCTTATATAATATTATACAATATAATATTTACTTTTATCGATGTATTATAATAACATATATATACACAATATAAAAATCAAATCAATATGTTAGTAACATGTTCATTAAAATCCAAGTTTTTGTTGATATATAGTCGACATTTTTAATTTATCAAAGAAAAATTTGCTCTTTACAAATATTACTGATTTTTTTTAAATGTAATATATAAAAAGCTTACTATATAATATAATAAAAAAAAATCTCAAAATAAATACGTGATTAAGAGGGTTAAAATATTATATATTGACCTATTTATCCCAGATAAAAATATTCTGGATATTTTCCTTTATAATCTATCTAATAATATACAATCTAATATTTGCTTTTATCGGTGTATAGTATATTTATAATAATACATATATTTACAAAAAAATTAATGAAAATGCTAATTAATATAAAAACTGAATCGATATTTTAGTAGATAATGTGCTTATTAAAGCCCATTTTTACTGGAAAAGTTGCTCTTTATAAATATTTACGTATTCTTTATTAGTAAGAAGTAATCAAAATATATCTGTGGTTTTAGATAGTTAACACATTTATGAATTTTCTTTTAAAACCTGTCTAATATTATATAATATTTGCTTTTATCGGTCTATATTAATAATTTATTTATATTAATGGATATATTTATACAAAAATTAATATAAAAAAATTCAATTTCTTTGTAACATGATTATTAAAACACAACTTCTTGTTAATATACATTTGGCATTTTTAATGTATTAAAAAAAATTGCTTTTTACAAATATTTACATATTTGTAAAGATGCAATATGGCAACAGATTCTATATAATATATTATTAAGAATTAATTGAAATGTTTTTGTGGTTTTAGAGAGGTTATTGATTAATAAAACTTAACTTATTGTTAATATAATATATAGTCTGAATATTTAATTTATAAAATATTTACGTAGTTTTAAGATGCAATATAAAAAAGTTTACCCTATATAATAAAATATTAAATTATTCGCAATATATATATTGTATATACGTGATTCAGAGGGTTAAAATAAATTGACCTATTTATCCCAGATACAAATATACCTAGAAAGAATTTTTTTTTATAGCCTATCTAATAATATACAATTCAATATTTGCTTTTATTGGTGTATCGATATCTTAGTAAAATGCTTAACTTATTGTTAATATATAGTCGGCATTTTAAATTTTTTAACGGAAAATTTGCTTTTTACAAATATTTGGGTATTCTTCGAGACGCTATTTATCAAGGGTTCATTACATAAAATATTACATATATGACCTATTGATTTTAGCTATATATATTTAAGGAATTTTCCTTTGTAACCTTAAAAATATTAATATATAATAATGCAGCATTTAAATAAAAATTTACATAAAAAAATTATTAACCTGATAGATACATTGGTATCATTATCATTGAAGCTGCTCTTCTCAAAATATGTTAAATATACATAAAAGTTCACTACATAACATATTATTAAAAAATCCTGAAAGTATATCTGTGGTTTCAGAGAGTTTATATAAATTATCCCATTTATTCTAGATACAAATATTTTAGAATTTTTTATTTGTTACCTATTTTTTATTAAATAGATAATTTTCAATACCAGATATGTACGACCTAGCTTGATTTTAATTAATCATCATAATATTCATCAATGAGATTAAGAAAATATAGGTAAAACTAATCTGTGATGATCGATCGGAATTTTAATTATATAATAATCACTAAGTCTGTTTTCCCAGACACCTGGGATTCAGCCCAGGTCTTTCAGATCAATATTTAGAGGATTATACCACTCGTCTATGCTTTTACTGTATTTATAATAATAGTTTTATTCCCAAAAAAATAATAAAAAAAATCTAAATTATTTATTAACTTCTCAATAAATATATATAATATGTTGCGTATTTTTTAACACATTATATAATAAATTTATTACTTAAAATTGACAAATAGGACAATGGATTTATAAATCTCATATACTGTAAATGTTGTTGTATGGTAAATCATATATGTATTTAGGGAAATGTCATTTTTAATAAAATTTAGTTAATTATGTGTATTTAAGAGTATTTGTTTTGAAGCATATTTTTTTTAATATGTTTAATATAATATATTACATTTGATCTCTGTAAATAATCTGTAAGACTAGATAATTACGTTTGATTTTAAACGTCTTAATTGTAACGTTTAAGCATAATTTTATTAAGCACAAATAAATTGGTCTTTTGCGATATTTGAAGTAAATTATTTTCAACAAGTGGCGCTTATTCATAAAAAAAATACTATTTATCGTTGATAAAACTTTGAAATATAATAGATTAATGCCAACAGATTCTAGTTTGGTGTCTCACTAGTAGTTGTTGATTGTATTTACCCCGTTGTAACGCATTGGGCAAATGCCTCCCATGGTAAAATGCAATATTTAGCTATTATTTTAAAGAAAATCATTTCACAGTTTATTAAAATATATGTATATTTAAATTAAAATGAATCGAATGAAACTCATTATAAACCTGATATTTTGAACACTCTGTATATGCTTATATACATATACACGTATGAATGTTCTCACACGGGGTTCGCCGAGAATCTCGAGAGTCTCGTGCTGGGCTCATACCGAAGCGTTCGCCGCAAGTTTCCCTTTTACAGATTTCCCCCCCGCGGCAGCCTACATAATAAATGGCGTAAGAATACGTGCGTATATCTGCGCAAATAATGGAGAGAAAGAGAGAGAGAGAGAGATTGGGGAGTAACGGCGCCGACGCTTGGGGAACCACTCACACCCCAAACCGACGAAACTTAGCTGCTGCTATGTGCCGCGAGTAAGGAAATCCGGAATGGAGTAGTGGAGCGGTTACGCTCGGTTTCCTCTTCCCCCATCCAGGCCAGATAATTCACTTACTGAATTATTCTCCAATAAAACTAAAGTGGGATTTAAAAGATTGGCCATTTAGGCAGTCGGTTAAGGGCAGGCCGTCGCACATCCGGTCTCTTTTTCTCTCTCTCTCTTTCTCTCTCATCCAGTTATTTCGCTGTGACTGCTAAACCGAATAAAACGAATGTACGTTTACCCTTTTCGGGCAGAGCGGATGGACCGGCTGATATTTATTATCTTATAATGGATTCTGGATGTATGTGTTATAAAGTTGTATTATCGCAAC
Organism: Plectrocnemia conspersa; assembly: GCF_051122295.1. Classification (NCBI taxonomy): domain Eukaryota; kingdom Metazoa; phylum Arthropoda; class Insecta; order Trichoptera; family Polycentropodidae; genus Plectrocnemia; species Plectrocnemia conspersa. The sequence goes on along the minus strand of NW_028277170.1, from coordinate 3,580,691 downwards.
CCTGGCAATATCTACAAGAAATTCCATGGCACACCACTAATCATGATAACGAAAACTGTTACACATGTAGTGTAATAAAATATTTAATTATTTATATTTTAACTAGCCAAATGCGTTACAACATAGTAAACACAATCAATAACTACTAAATAAGTAGTGTGACAACAAACTGTAAATCGGTGACTTAAAAATTTGTCATTAATTATAGCAGTGCTGTGCAAACTTCAGTTCGGGAGAAACTTTTTAAATATTTTTTTGCGAAAAAATATAAGCCTTTAATTTAACAAAAAATAAGTAACAGTAAAATAGCGAATTTAAATTAATTTATCAAAATATTTATTATTTCTGTGAAATGAGTGCCAAGCGACGCGACGCAAATCGCGTACTCTTAGCATGATATATGAAATGTTCAGAAGAGACTTATGGCTTGCGATTTTTAATACTAATTCGATCATAGAATAAACTTGCAAGCGCATATCTCTTTTTCGCATAATTATTCTCACGTGCATCAATAAAACTATTTTTATAATTGAATTTACTATTGTAATGTTATATAATCTGTAGCGCAAAGCACAATATTATAATTATGCAATAGTGTGCAGTAAATCTATTGGAATCATAAGCTATTTAATAAATATAAACCTTATGATTATCACAAATATATATAGTGAGAAGTATGAGTTTTTAATATCTATTGTATATCCAATATTAACAAAATATTAGACTGTAATGGAAATATATTCATAAAACGAAATAAAACTATAAAACCGAATTATGTTCGTAACATCTACATCATATTTATTGTATAATATAATCCCTTATTAATTAACTAGTGAATATAATATAATCATACGAAAATTTAGTTAAATTATAAGTATTTTACATACTGTCAGATCAAAAAATGCTCCACTGAATCTAAGCGCAAAAATATGCTATCATTTTTTTTGAAAATCTCGCTCCAGCTTCTTCTTCGCTGAAATATTGGTTTACACAAATATAACTATAATATATAAAAGTAATTTTACAATAGTTTTATTATCAAAATTATGCATAAACACGCTAGCGAAGGCAATATAATTAGTGTACATTTAATTATTATTAATGAAGCACTTAAACGTGTTATTAAGTAAAATTAAAAATACATACGCGCTATTGTTGTTGCTTGTAACATACATATATATGTGTGTATTATGTATACACACGATACGTGCGAAACATTGAAGATAGAGATACAATCGCTGCTGTGAGAAAAAAAATTAGGGAGGAGAATTATAGCTACGGCCATACCTTTGTGTCCCTTCATCTTGTCCTCGAGGAGATCATCCTTGTCCTTCTCGTCGTCTGAGACCATGGCTTCGTCGTCGTCGTCAGTTTTATTCTTAGGCTCCCATGTCATCTTATTCTCTTTCTTAAGCCTTCTTCTAGCGTTCGCAAACCATGTAGAAACTTGAGTCAGCGTCATCTTGGTGATGATGGCCAACATGATCTTCTCTCCTTTGGTCGGATACGGATTCTTCTTATGCTCATTGAGCCACGCCTTCAAAGTGGCCGTGGACTCCCTAGTGGCATTCTTGCGCCTTGCTGCCAAATCGTATCCAGCTCCGTACCTGCCGGACCAAGAAAAAAATCAAATTAATAACCTAAAAACCTGAACCGAACTGTAAACAACACATCAGAAACGCAAGAACAATGCCATGTTTTAAACTATCATAGAACAAATGCGGTGACCAGAATTTTAAACCAAACTTTAGGTTCAAGCATCATGAAACGTTCGGTTCAGGTGAAAGAGTAACACAGATGAAAATGCATAATAAATATATAAAAATAAAAAATCTGGTTTAAAAGTCTGATTTTTTTGTAAAACGCTGCTGCTATTGACATCAACGCATTTGCTAATTAAATATCACATTGTTCATGCCTGTTCCATAAAAATTGGATAATACATTCTCTAAAACACCAATCAATCAATATTTCCATATAATAAACCACGTCTGAAATAAATGACTTTTAAATGCTTAAAATAAATTAATGGAATAGTTTATTTTAATATTTTAATTTAAATAAATAATATTACTGTCTTACCGACGACGACGATACATAAAAGAGGTGTGTAAGATTTATAAAAAAAACTCGATATTTCCAGAAATTGGTTAAAATTTGTATTCATATTTTTATAAGCATAAAAATATTTATAATACCTTCAGGGAACATGTACCAAAAACATCAAAGAGAAAATGTATTTTTTTTTCTGCATCACAATTAAAAATTTATTTTTAATAATATTTATGGTTTTCATTTTTAAGCATTGCCCTGATTAATAGCTAAATTCAAAATACATGATGTGTCTCATTTGCCTTAGCTTTCAGTTTTAACATTGTCTTTGTTTAAGGCATATAACAGTTTGCCAACCTTTGCTCTATTGCATTTCCTATACAAATATCTTATCTTTAGTAGCGTTAAATTTCCGAAGCGTGTTACTTCGCAATGTGTGTGTGTTCGATGGCACGTTTTAACCGATGTTAATTGAACGCTCTTGTAAAGGTAGGCTGAATTCTAAAAACGCATTCGAAAGATAAACTGAGAGTCTGGGAAAGAGAGCCCAAGTATCCGAGCGTCGTGACTGATCCGATCCGAGAGCTGAAAAATTGCACGCGCGAAGAGCTGCTGGCTCTTCTTTACTTCCGAATCGATTCTTAATTGGGCTGGGTTGTAAAATTTAAGTGGACCTTTGAATTTATCGACAATAAAAATAAAACGGATGCATTCAAATGCTCATTTTAACGAAACATTCAATGCGTTGCCATATTTTACAATGATGTACACTTTGCTTTTTTAGCGTGACTCTAATTTAAGATAAATTAAAAATAGTTGTATGAATAATATACATTTTGATCAAAAAATCTGATTAAATGAGCGTAAGTTGCTTTAATTTTTACATAATAATGCTGAGAATTTTATGAATGATTGTTATTTTCAGTAAAACATATTGTTATAAACCACTCAAAATAATTAAAAATAGCATTTTTATTATAGATAATAATATATTATTGATCTAATAATCACACATTGGATTATGAATACCAAATAAGAATGTAATTGATAGCTATTAATCAATTATCTTCCAGACATAGCATATTAAAAAAAATGTGCTCGCTTAGATTTGATTTGATGAACAATAAGAGTTAGATACTACTTTTTTATTATGATTAATGAGTATAAGATTAATACTATAGTTTACAATCGTTTAATATAACACAAGATTTTTTCAATAAATGTATGTATTATATGGATGTACATCTTTCAAACCCCTCAGCTTCCGAAACTCCTTGTTGATCTTATCGTAATCCAATCACAGTTTTTGTTTGATTTTATACACTCTCCTCCAAACTTTCTCTCTCTCGCTCTATCGTATTCTCAATTTTAAGCTTCCTCTGAAGAAGATTTCCTCGGAGAGTGATAGCAACATAAAACGTGTTACTCCAATTCCACGCGCGCGTCCCCAGTGTGGTTTTATTTTATTTTTTTACACCAATCACATATTCGAAACGGATTATCGAAGAGGGAAAAAGGATGACAAATAACACCATAACGAGATAACAACCGCTTTACCTCTATTGTGAGAGGTGCGGCCAATCAGACTGGAGCGATCGTTGTTTGCCCACCAATTAGAGAAGTACATACGAACATATATAATGGAGGTGAGTCGTTAATTAGTAATGGGTTTGACTTTATTTTATATAGATCAAATATTTATTTAAGAGGTTAAACGTGACGCGGTTAAATCCGAGAAGAGAGAGAGGATAATAATTATTGTTTGCTCAAGTCACGAAGATGGACGTTGTATATTCATGTACTACTTTTTAGTACGTGTGTTTGTTGAGCGCGGCGATATTAATACCTTATTTGCTTCGTTTGCGAAATATTTCATGCTTTGTTTTAAAGTGTATGTATTTGGTGTCAAATTTAGTGTTTGTAAAGAAAAAAAAAAGTTGCTAATGGGTTTAATTTAGCAATCAATCTTAATGATCAAAATACATTTTAATTCGAATTAAAACTAAATGAGGCTTTTATTTAATTTAATTTAGGTACTACGCCAATAATATTTTTTGCTTTAAACATATTTTGAAATGCTAAAAAATGTGTCTGCATAGCAAATATTTCAAGTGTGTGTGAATAATAAAAATCAGCACAAACGCTTGAATAGTATCTAGAGTCTCCAATTCGAGTAATCGAGTACTCGATACTCGAGTATTTTTGTCTATTTTTCAAGTACTTGATAATCGAGTATTTTGGAAATTACTCGATTAATACTCGAAATTAAAAAATTTTGAAATATTTCAGAAACAAAAATAACTTTAACTCGGTCTGGTAAAGGTTAACGTCTTGCTTTTATTTGGCGTTTATGCCCGAAGTCCCGAGTTAGAGCGGTTACTATCAGGTATAATTTTTTCATAGTTCCATAGTTGCATAGTTCCGGTCGTCATGTTAGTGGGTACGACGGAGAAATTTCTTTTGTGTTTTCTGTTCGACAGTCCCGACTTATCTAATTTATGGCAATGAACAATATGAAATATCAACAAAAATTTTTTTTAGGTTTTATGACTATGCAGTTGTAGCGTAAAGTGTTGTCAATTGTTTACACTGATCCCTCAGCTTAAAATATAAATCAAAACAATTGTGTGTTTTAAAGGCATTTAAAGTAAAGTCAGTTCTTTGCGAACCGTTTAGCTCTAGAGTGAAAGAGATTCACCCAAATATATCTTCAAAGGATATAGATTTAAATTTTTCGCATTAATCAGAAAGAGTAGAATATTGTATATTGTTAAGAAAAAAAATCTATTCAATTACAAAATGCTATTTTGTCAATAGTCGAAGGAAATAAGAGAAAAGCAGAGAAGGGAATGAAAGAAGAGAACATAAAAAGAGAGTTCAAAAAATTTTATATCTATAAAAAGCGAACAGATAAATTAGAAGCCTTATCCAACGCGTTAATGACAAAAGACCAACATCAACAGCAACGGAAAGGGTTTTTTCCATAACGGGAATAATAAAACCAAAGGTTAGCAGTAATATTAAATTCGAGACACTTTTTGCATTATTGTTTTTAAAAAGTATGTTCGTGAAGTTAAAATAATTGTAAAAATAAACATACTAAGTATTTTATTTATTTATTTATATGTGCACGAATTTGAATAATAGCTATTTTGGTACATTTGGTAAATACTCGAAAGTACTCGAGTACTCGAGTATTTTAAAATTTTAATATTCGATACTCGAGTAGTTGATGGTTCGAGTAATTGGATACTCTAATAGTATCATATTAGGACTCAAAACTAGTGCTTCTTTAAATTGAATAACTTAAATTATCAAAAGTATACTATATATTTGGTTGAAAAGTAACTATTTATTGCAATTTAAATTAAAATATATGTTCAATAAATAAATTAAAAGGACATACATTTGTATCTCGATGGTTTTGCCACATAAATAATATATATATATATATATATATATATATGTAAATAAGTGTTACTATTTTTTTCTAACAATAACTTGTTTTTTAACTATTTATTATATATATATAAAAAAAATTAAATTTGAGTAAAAAAAACCCTGATAAAATTTAGGTATAAAAAATATTAAAAATCATTAAAAAAAAATGTTGATTTCTTAAATAAAAAAAAAATTTTTGAGCCTAGATTTATAATTTTTTTTAATGTAGACTTGCTAATAAATACAGTGAAATCTTTTTGTAACAAGTACCGAAATAACAAAATTTTCAATACAACGAATCCCCGAAAAAATTTCATACAAAATGTTTTCATTGTAACGAAGATTGATATCAGTATAACGAAATATTTTAGTCCGAATTTAAAAATTACGTAACAACTTGCCAATGTTTCTCTAAATTCACTTGGCGTGTGCTTGATGTGTTCACAACTGACATTCAAAGTGTTTCGCTGACACCCAAACTTTTTTTATAAAACAATTTTTTTGTGTTCATTAATTTGTCAATCTTGTAAGTAATATGGTAATTAAAAATATCATCTTCCTTACATTCAATATAACGAATTTTTTTCTTTGGTCCCCTGAGCTTCGCTATACTGAGATTTCACTGTAGTAATATTTATTCAAATACGTTTTTGTAGTTTTATATTCAACTAACGTGTATTTAAATTAGATTAAATTAAATAAACAATTTAATATAAATTGTTTTACCACACATCAATAAAATATACTTGATTATAAAAATATTTTTTTAATTAAATGACGTTTATTTTAGAATTTTAAACTTTAATTTATATTCTAAAGCTATTTTTTAAATAATATTTTATAGTGCATTTAACATTATAGTAGATAAGTGCAAAATTTATAATATTGCTTTTTACGAATTTTAAAAGTTTATAATATTAAAACTTTTTTTTTTCAAAAAAAGTTGTTTCATTTAAGATTCACTTTTTTTAATGAATTAGCAAGTTTTTTATATATTTTATACCCAAATTTTACCAAGTTTTTCTTACTATTTTTTTTTTTATATATATATATAATATATATAACAAATATTTAAAAAGCAATATATTGTTAGAAAAAAATAGTAACATTAATTTACATATACATATATATTATTTATGTGGCAAAAGCATATAAATGTAAGGGTAAAAGTAATAAACATTCCACGATTTTTATAGAATTTATGGTTTATAAAATTAACGTTTTTATGGATCGTTTCAACACATAGCATTTAATTATATTCATTGCATATGAAACATATAGCGATTAATACTAATTTTAATAAATCCAAAATAAATACATAAAAATAATTTATAGTACACCTTTTTATTTTAAGCTTAAAAAACACCACATCAGATATTTAATTCCTACTATTAAAGAATATTGTTATTATCAAAGTTAAAAATACTATAAAAATATCACGTGAGAACATATACAAATCAACTAAACTCAAGAATCAGTGATTATAACAAAACAAAGCTTAAATTTAAATACAAACATAAAATTCCTTAGCATATATTGCTTTAATGCAGTAAAACCTATTGCTATGTCATTAGTTTCAGCCCTAAATTGTTAGGTTTATTTAATTTACCTATGTATATTTGTATAAAAAAAATTTTTGACATAAATAAATATTTTTTTATTATTTTTTAATTTTGTAATAATTAATTCGCCCGATTTATAAAAAGACAACGCTGTATAAATATAACCAAATATATAACCAAAAATATTCCTGCTTTAAAAAATTGTGTAATTTTAAATATAATAGTAATATTGCGATTTTTCTTTTCTCTCTCAATGTTAAACCCCGCTTCAGATTTCGCCGGTAAAAAAGTTAACAAGGGAAAGGTGGTCATGGGAGACCAATAAAATAGCTTCGAACGCGAAAATATAAAGTCGCCGAAGAAAAAAGAGAAAAACAGTGGCCGGGAATCGAACCCCGGGACTCGGGGGCATTTTTCAATCTGTCCCGGTGATTTATACGCCGAGACGTCTATCGGCCGTGAAATTTTCTTTTTTCCCCCTTCTTTCGATGCCGATTCTGTGGAAAAATCACGTTAAACGCGAACACAATTCCGGCGATAAATTGTATGTTTCAAACGGCGGTGCCGTCGGTTAGACAAATTTTTACGTTTAATTTCAAGTGTAAATCGATTCTTCAATAAAGGTATTTTAATAATTTTAATGCTACAAAACAAGCTGTTTCTTATTTAACTCTCTATATATTGACAGTTTTATAAAAAAAATATCTGATATGTGGCATTTAAAACGCTAATTTTTCATACATATTTTTTGTTAATATAATCTGAATAAATAAGAAAAATATAGTAACCCTGAATAAACATATAAAGACAGTCACAGAAATTTCAAACTTTAATTTTTTAATGGAATAGACATTCTAAGGAAATAAAACACATACTAAAAAAGCTCAATAACAAAAAAATAATATATATATATATATATATATAAAATAAAAAGTGCTTTTTATACAATATAAATATACATATTTTAACTGTTTTTCCATTATATTGATACACATGCTATGAAAATGTTACATCTGCAAAGAACCATGTAATTCATATGAGTGATTCTTTGATTTTGTTTATTAAAAGTGTAGCTGAATGTATGGATAAAATAATTGCCCGTGATATAAGAAATAGAATAACTTAGAATGTATACCTTGTATCTATATATATATATATACAATTATAATAATCAAAGTTATGTTTATGTTAAATCGTAAGAAAATAAAAAAAGGTACATATGTTACACGTGTACTCCCGACACACTCATGTACGATCCGTCGTATTACACAGCGTAGTCGGTCGTTCGTCGGCTTTGATTGGTCGTAGCACTCGCTACGGCGTAGCAGTGCGTCGCGCGAAAGCGTCGTTCAGGACACGGCTTTTCCGCCAATCGATAAGTCCCGAACCGCCATTTTGTCTTTATCCCGTCCTCCCCGCGGCGGAGCCTTTTCCAATTGCATATACCCAACTCTAACTCTGCTTCGCTCCCTCATAACGCATTACCATTCGAATAGACCGCAGTCACGGCAAATCCCGGCCATGTTAACAAATGCTACCGGATCGAATACCATGTTTGTAAATACCTCGAGTTGAGTCTGGATAATTGTAAAACGGTGTCGTATCTTGGGGGTAAAGTTTGCGTTGACTCTGATCCATGTAAGTTTGCAATCTGTGGAATTGTTCGTTTACAATTGGAAACGATGGACTAAATACAATTAAGGCTTACAAGAAAATAAAAGTTTTTATAAACTTAATTTGGCAAAATATATACTATATGATATTTAGTACAATATATATATATATATATATATATATATATATTTGAAGCAGTCTCTTGTATTAATTATTTTAATGGGCATTACAAATTGTACATGGTGGGCATTATACAAACAATAATTAGCATTTTTTAATAAATAAATAATAAAACAGTTATGTTTTATACACCTAAAATACATAAAGAGGGGAAGAGACGGGGCAAATTATTGTGGCCCGTTCTCTTTGAGAGCCAAACTCTGGAAAAATACATGTCAAAATATTTTTTTTTAAAAAAACTATAAACTGACATCAAATAACACGAATACGAACTAAGCTAGTTGTTTGTAATGTATGTATTTAAGATACAAATTTCTTTTGCCTTTTTTATACATACTAAAATAAATAAAAGGAGTGGAACATTGCCTTGAAAAGCACCCACTTTCTAAGAAGTATTTTAACAAAAAGCTAAGGAACAGATTTTTTTTGATGCGGCTCGGTTTTCTTAAAATATCTTTGCAAATTATTGTTGGTTTTATTGCTTTCTAGCCCACATACAATATTACACTAAGTTTGGAAGAAATACCCAGCGAATGTAAATGTGTAGCAGTAAGTTTAGGTATTTGATCTGAATTTTCAACGTACAATAACACTAGCTAAATTAAATAAATTTAATGTTTTTATAGATTGTGATATTGGTAATTTGACAACTTTAATAAAATTAAGTCACTATGATAATAAAATTAAAAATATTTAATAACTTAAATGTAACACAAAAGAGGCGCATTTTTTTGAGTATGTATTTATTTTTGTATTAATAAAAAAATCCATCGGCAATTTAATATTTTCTAAGAAGTATTTTTTTACCTTGTTCTTAAAAGCGACAATATCGACTTCAAAAAAATATTAATAAAGTTCAGAGCATCAAAAATCTGTATATGAATAAAGAACATACATTCTTTGAATCATAATCTATGACAAAAATGCATTAAGAAATTGTTTAAATCGTTTCATGTCCATGTGATTTTTTAAGTAAATCTATTTATGATAAACAACTAAATATTTTTACCCCCTCACTTCTCATCTTACACTGCGTCACACAAATAGAGAACAGTAGATAAGCACAAACATTGTCGTTACACAGATCCAATAGAGATAGAGTTTGTAGAGCGTAACCCGCCCGGGGTGGCCGCCACCCACTTTCATTTTCCACCCCTACCTTTTCCTTTTTCACTTTATTTACGGCGAAAAATCGCGGTTAAACTTCTTTATTTTGTGCTCCTCTCTCCGCTTCGGTCTGAACAACTGAGACGTGTTCTCGTTCGGCGTCGCCCCGTAATGAGACAAGACTTGAACGTTGTAACAGCACGGGAATTTAGCACTTAAGCGCTGCTTGCGCAGCATCCAGTGTCGCTTCGATCGTGTAGCCGTCGTGTAAAGCGTTTCGCAGCCGACACCGTAGTAATTCCCCATTGAAACGTACCATTGCGGCTCTTTTCAGGATACTGAATAAGCCTCCTTACACACCGGAGACGGGACTCGAGGGTTAGGGATGGGGGTGGCACCCAGCTACCTTCTACCCTCTGCACTGTTTGTATTATGCTGTATAGGCGGGCGAGAAGAATGGAGCGCATTTGTTACTCTTCACAGCTAGAGTGGAACGCTCGAGAGGGTTTGCCGACGGAGGAATTGATGCGCTTAATTATTATGAATTTTTAAGGTGCGAGAGTGACGCCTTCTCTTAATCTTTATTGTGGTATGACCGATCACTAGCGGATTTATAAATATATAAATATATTTTTTAAATAAAAGGAATAATGCAAAACAATACAATGAATCCAATTTATGCTTACGCGATTTTATGATTTAGGTTGATAAAAAATGCTAATCAATTTTACTAAAATAATTTCTAATTATTTTAATACATTTAATTCGTGCTAACTCATATGTTTTACGAGAGCACTGCATTTAATATTATTTAATAATAAATTATATGCATGTGACTCTTATATAGACATGTTCTCCTAATACAATAAATTATTAAAACTTACTAAAGCGTGAACATCTTGAAGTTAAGATCATATTCGTGAATGTGTAAGTTAAGTCAATATATAAAAATATGGTATATGTGTTAGTGTATAAAATATTTAAAGTAATGGGACATCATATGGATGGCAAAGTTCATTATTATTTTAATTAATATTAATAAATATATAATTTTATCTGTGTTCATGCATTGGATGAAAAAGTTATATTAGCAAACATTTTTTTCACACATTTAAAATGATAGGATATCATATGGATGAGAAAGTTTAATATTATTTTAATTTATATTAATAAATATATCATATATACGATTTAATCTGTGTTCATATAAAATTATTATTGGCAAACATTTTTTTTCACACAATTACAGTGATAGGATATCATATGAATGAGAGAGTACAATATTATTTTAATTTATATTAATAAATGCTATATATAATTTTATCTGCGTTCATGCAAACGTCATATAAAATTATTATTGGCAAACATTTTTTTTCACACAATTACAGTGATAGGATATCATATGTATGAGAGAGTTTAGTATTATTTTAATTTATAATAATAAATATATATATACGATTTTATCTGTGTTTAACATTGCAATTAATGCAAAAATCTATTGGCACACATTTTTAATAGATAAAAACTGGTCTATATAACAATTAATTTTACTCTTTTTAATAACATATGTTATTGATAAATAGTTCACCCATTAGTGTAATTTTTATACATATACACAACAAAATCACTAATGATAAATGGACTAATGCGAAGGGCTTTCTTTAATTTTTAATTTGTCCACATTGTGAAATTGACTGCCTCGATGTTGACGTGCTGTCACAGCCTCATTTGGTGTATAACGCGATATACCACAGGGCATTCATAATGTTTCGTAACATTTTGTAATTTTTAAATTATTTTAATGTGGCAATATTTTAAACATTTTATGAGTTTTACGCTATAGTAAATCAATGTTTTATAAATTAAATAAATAGTTTTATTTAGCAAAGTTTGCATCCATATTATCATTTTATTTTCTATGAAAAAGTTATCCAAATTCCGGAATAAGTGGTAGTCTATGTAAGCAAGATTTTGTAAGTATTTTGGATGATGGAGAACTTCCAACTTTAAATCCTATATGTTTGTCACTGTCATTTGTACGGTGTGCGGTCATTTGTGCACACCGATACTATTCGTGTATGTGTAAGTTAAGTCAATATATAAAATTATGGTATATGTGTTAGTGAATAAAATATTTAAAGTGATAGGATATCATACAGATGAGAGAGTGCAATATTATTTAAATTATATTAATAAATATATATATAATTTTATCTGTGTTCATGCAAACGTCATATAAAATTATTATTGGCAAACATTTTTTTTCACACAATTACAGTGATAGGATATCATATGAATGAGAGAGTTCAATATTATTTTAATTTATATTAATAAATGCTATATATAATTTTATCTGCGTTCATGCAAACGTCATATAAAATTATTATTGGCAAACATTTTTTTTCACACAATTACAGTGATAGGATATCATATGTATGAGAGAGTTTAGTATTATTTTAATTTATAATAATAAATATATATAATTTTATCTGTTCATGAAAACGTCATATAAAATTGTTATTGGCAAACATTTTTTTTCACACATTTACAGTGATAGGATATCATATGTATGAGAGAGCTCAGTATTATTTTAATTTATATTAATAAATATATATGATTTTATCTGAGTTTAACATTGCAATTTATGCAAAAGTCATATAAAATTACTATTTGCACACATTTTTTTATGAAAATTAAATTTCCTCTTTTTTTAATAATATTATACGTGTTAATATTAAATAAGTTTTTTTTTACTTATACACTACACAGTGTGTAGGGCTTTATCTTCTTTTCAAGTTGCCCACATTGTGAAATTGATTACCTCAAGCAAAATATTTAGATTACAATATAAAATGTTACGAAACATTATGAATTCTCTGTGGGTTGTCGCATTAAAAACATTACCAGTGCTATAAAATACTTGGCTGCCAAACACAAAATAAGACTGTGACCTCACGTCAATATCGAGGAGCCAATTTCAAAATATAGACAACTAGAAAAGAAGACAAAGACCCGCTCACAACCACGTCTTCCAGAATTTGGATAACATTTTCATAAGAAACGCTAAAAACGCTAAGATAATGCTATTAACCATGCTCTCCAAAATTTCATCGAGTCTCAATTATTATGATTTTACACCACTGGACTAAACAAGCTACTGCTAAAATGGCAAAAGTGTATTGACAATATGGATGCATACATGATGAATAAAACTATTCCTTGTATTTATAAAACATTAACCAACTTGTTTTTTTTCTACAAATTTCTTATTTTTTTTATATTTTATTTTAAATACTTTTATTTTCTACATATTTCTTCCACCATCGAGTGTCATTATTAATTTAATTTTAGTAACATCTTGAGTAACATCTAGTAAGATGGCCAAACAAATATATGCACTTGATCGATTGTAAATTTTATTTTCAGAACCAAAACTAATAGTCAAAAATTGCTTTTTTCTCTATGATGGGTTTTATTTTCTTCAAATTTGGATATTATTGATAGCGATGTACGATTTTGAATAATTTTCCTAGCTTGAAAATCAATATTACTTCTGCTTCCAAACATGTTTTAAATAAAAACTGTTTTTATCAAATTTGCATTTTTCAGAAGCTTTCTTATAATTTTATATAATATTTAACTTATTAGTTGTGATTTTTAAGGCAATTTCTGTTGGTGTTACACTATAAATTTTCACTTTTCTGGTTTTCTATTTGGCTTTCTATGCCTTTGTCTAGTATTTCAACTTTATTTATAGATAGTTGAGAAAACACTGGCTTTTTGTTTATTATCTCTTGCCCAATCTTCATGTATCGTTTTGATTATTAACATTAGGGCTATATGTAGGTTTTTTTTTTTGATGATTTCCAAAGAGAAAATTTTGTATATTTTGTTCTGTTAAATTGATATTATTATTATTTTTAGTTTTTCAATATTTCGGTTTAATTGTTGTGTTTTATTATATTTATGTAAAATATTTTTAATCTTAGAGTCTCGAAATTGTTATATTTTCATATTTGCTTTAACACAGTCAGTTCGAGAGACACAAATGGCATGCTTAGGTTTATTGTTCTAAGCTGCTTTTTAAATGTACTTGAGAAAGCATCTTCATTTAATTCGAGTTTTCTGTTTTCTAAATACTATTTTTAAATTTTATTCTGAATCTTTTCCAATCTGATTTTTTGTCTATAAGAATTGATCTGTTTTCATACATATTTTTTCAATTCATCTGCATTAACATTTCAAGTTTTTTTATCTCAGGTTTCGAGAAAAAAAAACATGTTTTGTTCAACATTTTTTTATCCATTAAATTTTAATTTCATTTTAATATTATTTTAAAAGTCAATAAATCAGATTTTCTGATATTTTTTGCTTAAATTTGCGCTAAATCATTTTATAATATTACACTTTTGTGAACAATATTATCTTACGAGAGAAAAGCATATAATATAATTTAATATTAAATTAAACGCAAAAGACCATTGTATTGACATGTTCTCTTAATACAAGAAATAAATAAAACTTACTGAAACGAAACGTAAACATATTGTATTATTGACATTCAGATCATGAAAAAAATAATAAACAACACCTATACACGCATGTGTGAATGTGTAAGTTAAGTAATTATTTTAAATTATAGAATATGTGTTAGTGTATGAAATAATTAAAGTAATAGGATAGCATATGAATGAGAGAGTTTAATATTATTTTAATTAATATTTTCGAATATATATATATGGTTTTATCTCTGTATAACAGTGCAATTCATCCAAAGGTCAAATAAAATTGATATTGGCACACATCAGACGCGTTTTATGCGATTTACTGCTAATGTAGTAATTTAAAATTAAATATATTATATTATACTATATTTTTTTATACACTGATGCTATGATTAAAAATATATGAGTATATGAAAAATGCATACTACATATGTATGTATGTACTACTTATTTCGTACAGTGAGATGGTAATGATGTAATAAGTCCATTTACAAAAAAGAATAAATAAAAAGGGCTTCATGGCATATAATATATGTGTGTTAGATAATAGTACCAAAATAGTAATAAATAACTCTAGTATAGAAATAGTGGATAATATAAAATATTTAGGAGTAATTGTTGATACAAAATTAAATTTTAAAGAACATTGTAATTACATATTAAAAAAAATTAGTAGAAAAATAGGTTTATTATCTAGATTAAGAAATATATTAAGTATAAATACAAAAAAAATAATTTACAATAGTATAATATTGCCCCATTTTAATTATTGTGCAACACTATTAAATATGTTAAATAAATTAGACAAACAAATGTTGCAATGAGAGTAATCTTAAATAAAAATAGATTAACTAATTGTAAAAGTATGATTGATAGATTAGAATGGTTGAATGTTCAAGAAATATTGAGTATGAATGTTTTAGTATTTATATATAAGTTAGAAAATAATATGTTACCAGAATATTTTAATAAGTATTTAATAAGAAATAAAGATGTACATAAATATAATACTAGAAATAGAGAAAATTTAAAGATAATTAAGTATAAGAAAACGAGTACGGCTAGGGGAATTATGTACGGAGGTTTTGATTTATATAATAGTCTTCCAAGAGAAATCCGAAACAGCAAAAATATAACGGGTTTCATAAATGGAATAAAAAAATACCTTCGTACATATAGAAATAAATTATAATATTAAGACTTTATTATTGTATATTTTTATTTTTTCTTTCTGTTATGTATTTTTTATATATTTTTATATATGTTTACTAAATTTGTTAGATGTATAGATTAGCTATTAAGCTAAATAAATTAATAAAATAAATAAATAATACGTACGAATAAATACAAACTATATTTACTAAAGTAAAAGTGATTAGTACTTAATTATTTTTTATTAAAATCCTAATGAATTATTTCATAGATGTTTAATCGATCTTTTTATTTATAATATCTCTGTAATGAATATGTAAATGTGTGTATAATCTACACAATGAGTTTATATTAATTCTTGTTGAATCGTTAAAAAAATAGCTTTCTGTAAAATCGCTTTAAATGCCAGGTGGGTTGAATTTTTTTTATATATTAGCGACACGTCAAACATTTCGCAAATTTCACCGACCCAAGAATGTTTTCGAAGATTCTTGGGCATCACTAGCGTAGAACAATGTCCAGCGATTGCCAAATAATGGCATTCCTTATCGTCTGCGGGCGAATTTCGGCAAAAAAATCCACACAGCCACTCTTTCCTCAAGGGCCATACATAGGTGCACATACCCACCGAAGAGGCGCGGGTCTATTCGCATTTTTTCACACGCTCGGAACTAATAAATAATAGGTGAGTGGTTGTCGCAGGAATCCCATTTTAGCACCGCATCCGGCCGAAGAAATGCGACAAAAAAGGGATAGTGTGGCACAAAAATCCTCTTGTGGCGGATTCGGCAGAATTGGGCAAAAAACACCGTATGGTAATGGGGGTCATTAAAAAAGTAAAAACAAACGGCGCGAATTGATCACTTTTGCTTTGTGACTCCTTTTTGTGTCGGATAAAATTCCTATTTTGGACTTTGTCTAGAAACTATATGGCTAATGATTCGACGCGGAAGGGTGTGTGTGTGTGTGTGTGTGTTTCGTTGGAGGTCTGGTGCTTAATGGGACCGACATTGGAAAGGTGTGTCCAATTATCGTATATCTTGCCCACATAAATTGCCAAAGGGACCGTACAACTAATTCGCCCTATTTTATTATATATTTTCTAAACATTTAACCATATATGTATATAAATATATAAAGTAAAACTTTGACAATATATCTTCTAAAAAATAATACTCATATTTTTTCTCATATCTATGTTATTCTTCGATTTTAAAGAAATAGTTTATACTACGATTTATTACCACAAGATCGTGCGGCCAATATTATCTCGCAGCTTCACGCCGTTTGCGTGAGGGAATCCAAAGATTACTCCTGGATTTTGAATCACGATAACACACAATGTTTGTAGCATCGTAAATAAATAACAGGTAAATTGCTAATTGATATCACTACAACCCGAATAATAAATGTACGGTTATGACATTGCAACAAAGGTAAAATCATCTTAATAGAAGTGCAGAAAAATCACGCCAAGTTCAATCAAATGTCAAGCTTTTTCTTCTACTGTTTTAATGAATTATAACGATATAGGTTTCTACAAATTATTACCACAATACTCTAGTTCAATATTATATCGCAGTTTTACGTCGTTTGTAGTAAGAGTCAGAAGATAACTACTGGATTTTAAACAACAGAGAAATTATTGAATGATGTCGCTGACGATACAGAATTGCGGTTGTGACATAGCAACAAAGGTAAAATAGTCTTAATAAAAGAGCAGAAAAATCATGTCAGGTTCGATCAAATGTCAAGGTTCGATTTTACTTCTTTCTTTGATTATAACGGCAATTATTACTACGCTAGTTTTGCGCCATTTGCATGAGAGACAGGGACGTAATATATTTCGTGGGTGAATTTTCTCTCCCCTCCTTCTTAAATTTAGCCATTTAATGAAATGAAAATATTTAAAAATTCTCACTGACAGTCTCGACTATATCCCAAAATTAAAATTTTGAAAATTTTATTTGTCTGGCAGTTGTTAGTCAAATTATATGCTTTCAACTACTCCACGCGTAATAATATATACTTTTACATATTAATTCATATTTATTTACATGCGATGTAATAATGTTACAGTGAATGTGTATTTTTCAGTGAAATTCAAATACATTTTCACTAGTAAATATATATTTTTACTAGCGAAAATATAATTTAACTGAATAATTGAGTAATTATATGCTGCTCATTTTATTTCTATAAAACTCAATTTGAAATTTGCAAAACGTCCATTTTCTGTTTAAACCGAAACCAAATCTACATGAATTAATCAAGCCCAACTTGACCTTATGAAAGTTCTGAAACTAATCATAGTCCAAAATACAAAAAAAAACCAACTCATCTCCCAGAGGAAAATAAGCAGAAAAAAAAGTACAGACAGACGTCGCATTTCGCATATTGCCCCATAGTTTGTTTTTAAAATATGATTGCTATCCTTATCAACATTATAACAGACTTCTGAACATTGCTCTAATTGTATTGAAACCGAATTTTGGTCAATAGGAGTGCGCAAAAAACAATTATCACTTCTCAGAAGTCAAAAATTCACGTCAAAAGCAATAAAATCGTGTCGGCGCCGTCGCAGTGGGAACGCTCGGTAACGAGCGTTCCCACTGCGACGGTGCCGGCACGATTTTATTGCTTTTGACGTGGATTTTTGACTTTTGAGAAGGGATAATTGTTTTTTGCGCTTTCCTATTGGTCAAAATTCGGTTT
Organism: Plectrocnemia conspersa; assembly: GCF_051122295.1. Lineage (NCBI taxonomy): Eukaryota > Metazoa > Arthropoda > Insecta > Trichoptera > Polycentropodidae > Plectrocnemia > Plectrocnemia conspersa. The sequence continues at coordinate 3,562,363 of NW_028277170.1, read as the reverse complement.
ATACGTTCCTCATTTAACTTGTTATATTATTATACAATTTTACGTATGAATTATAGATTACCGATCGTTCCCACTGCGACGGCGACGGCATGATTTTATTACTTTTGACGTGAATTTTTGACTTCTGAGATTGGATAATTTTTTTGCGCTCTCCTATTGGTCAAAATTCGGTTTATATGTTCCTCATTTAATTGAAGAATGTACGGTTATGACATCGCAACAAAGAACCAGAAAAAGCACGTCAAGTTAAATCGGAAGTCAAAGTTTTTCTTTATGTTTTTAATATAACAGTCTCAATTAATTTACTACAAATACTTAATACCAAGTCATATTAAAAATGATCACGCCATTTGATAGAGGCAATCTAAAAAACAGTATCGTGCTTAACTGCTCATGAATTTTTCACCACGATAGTGCATCGCATTATAGAGAAAACAACTAATAACAGATATAAAATTATATTCTAGCTAAAATATGAAATATTTATATTTACACACTATTGTTAATTTCTGATACTTTAAAGCTAGAAACTTCAGAATATTAAGTATTTAGTTTTGACTAAAAAATGAACTTATAAATGCACATAAATCTTATAGCATTACCACTTTTAAATAATGAATAATAAACATAGCAACAAATCTTTTTTTATAGATTATCCATATGTCTTAATAAAATAATTAAAAAACGATATACGTCTAATAAATTTTACCCGAGACCCAAAATGACACATCCCGGTTGAGATTTCTCGTGAATGTCCTATTTTTACACACGTCACTAATTTATTTTCGAAACGGAGCAGGGGTGAAATTAAGAGATCCTCGTAATAAAGTGAGCGGACACAAAGTATTACTCTTCTATATGAAAGGGGCCCGCCTTACAGGTTTTGTGATTTTACGCGTGAAACGGGAGCGTTTATTTCTTGTGAGCCAGGGGTCGGAAACATACTAGAATCGTTATAATAAATAAATCTTGAAAAATTCCTTGCATCAAAAATTAAATTACATGAACTAGATCAACCTTGACAAGCGAATTTTAACCCTTTTAGTGCCAAGCGAATTTTAAAGCCAAGCATTTTTTTGCAAATATAGATGATTTTATAAATATATTTAAAAAAAATATTTTTGAATTATAAGAAAAATAATCTTTATTTTTAGAACAAAATTAAATCCAGTTTGTACAAGAAAATACACACATGGAAAAAAAAGATTTTATAATTTTACAAAAATAAGAAAACACAAATAATTTATTAACGTGTTCTATATAAAAAAGCCGAGCATCTCAAAATATTTTTTGCAGACTTCGAGAGATTATTATAATAAGCGAATCTAAATGTATATGAATTTTAAATGTTTATATTTCAATTCTTACTCTACTTAAATAATTAAGAAAAAATATATTTTATATATAGATAAAGGTATGAATTTTTATTACGTCTGCAAGCTTAAGTTACATATTATTTAATCGACAATTTTCGCAGTTTCGTTATCACGCAAAAACGCGTGGATGGACCGTAATGTTTTACTTATGTTTCACTTAAAATTTACAATGAATCAGACATTTTGGCAACTCTGAACTATATATTATGTTTAAGTAACGAGTTGTTTTAAATTTTATTGAGAGACTTGCCGAAGTAAATTATTATTCAACAAAAATATTTATTTGTTAATTGTTGCGTACCTCTGGCTGCACGGCTAAGTGGCGTCAGCTAGTCCGCGAACCATCCATCTGAACACAATTAGCCGTGGAATGAGTGTTGCTTTACAAAAATGAAAATATATATCAACGCAATTAGTTGAATGGCGCTACAACGAAAATACACCCGAGCCAGAAAGGACGGGGAAGTGTCGGGGGGGGGGGGGGACCGCGGGCCGACGGTTCTTAGCATCTGCCGCCCGCTCGTCAAACGGATCAACACTCAATTACGTCATTATGACAGGCGACGATTTATCACTGACCGCGGAAGGTTAAGCAACGTCGCGAACGGTCACTGTCTGGATGGGAGATTTTAATTTATTTCTTTTATTTTTGTCATTAGATTTTTTTAATAAATATTATATTGACTTTTATATTACTACGAAAAAAATACAGTGCGTCTACAAAAAGTATTTTAAAAGCTTTCCACAAACACGCAAAGGCCTAATTGATATTTTTTCTAACCAAAGTCGAAAATAATCACAAGAGTTATTCGAAATAAGAACGCAGTCGGTATTCCCGCAGTTATTTATCCACACACATACACACGTGTCTGAGTATCCCGAGTGATGTATGCGTTTGTCATCCGTCGCAATGAACATCCACTATTTTACCGGTCGTAATCCCGGCAGATTCGTGTCGCCCGCGAGGCAGAACACTGAGAGAGAAAACAGAGTGATGACTCCGACCCCGCCGAATGACAGCCACCCAAAACAAACCTTAAAATATTTCCGCACTTCGTCTCATTTGTCATCCGGAGTAACGAGTCGAGTCGAGTCGTCTTTGTCGCTCTCTACAGAGAAGGGGACGACTCTATATTCGGACGGCAGAGGCGCTTAAACGCGCGATGCTGAAGTGCAAAAGGTTAGAAGAAAAAATCTGACTATCAGCGTTTAAAATGATAAATATAAGAATTCGTAACATCACTTAAATCGTATACTTTCCTTCAAAGCTGATGTAATAGTTATTATATAAAGAAAATCGGGTACGAACCCGATAAGTTTACTGCCCTTCGCGAGTAAGATCTATAAAAGATAATTAAAAATGTAGTACTAGAACATGTTAATAACAATAATATCTTGCTTGAATAACAATTTCGCCACGAGTTGTAAAATATATCCAAAAAGGCTTTGACAGAAAAAATACTACAGAAGCATTGTTTTAAGACATTGATAAAGCTTTCGATCGCGTTTAGCACGCAGGCTTTATATAAAACTAAATTTATTTTTTCAGTAATTTTAGTTGAATAATGAACTTGTTTATAAACAGTACACTCTTTCAAAATTGAATTAAAAATATTAGTCAAGTTTCAGCCCTATATCTGCTGGAGTCCCCCCAAGCTAAATTATAGGACCATTGCTATTCACAATATATACGAGTGATTTCCCAACTAAACTTCACAGAAATGATATCATAGCTTTATTCGCTGATGACACAGCTATTTTATGCTCTTATAAAAATCCATATTGAACAGTAAATTTACCGCAAAATAGAATAAAAATGATTAGACAAATAGTCACTGCAAAAGCGTCGCAGTTCGATAAAATAATAAAAATAAAAATTTTCTAGACTAATAAAATATGTTTAATTTAAGATTTTAAATTGTCATGAAAATCTAATATAAAATAAGCAGAGCAAAACTACACCCTCTTTTTGCCACAAAATGAAATTAAATATTAAAAATCACTTTAAATCTGTAATTGCGTACAATAAAACTTGGGAATTGCATCAAATACTCTATGTTACACCGTGACTTAAAAATATATATCTTCACGGAACACTTCTCGTTTACAACAAATATTTAAACCCACAATGACCAAAGGAGTAAACCATTTTTTTTTATAAACAAACTTTGTCGGTCACTGGTGCACACAATGGCACACGTCATTGGTATATATAGGGTACTAGTTAAAAAAACTAATATCATTATGTAATATATCTGAAATCCAATTAACGGTGCTTTACTGTGCTGTTTGTGTTTCACATTTATATGTGTGTGTATGAGAGCGTGTTTGTCGATTTATCAATCGACAACACAAATAAATTAATTAACCCATTAAGCGCCGATATATCAATCGAATTAGTAGCCGGAGCGTGACCGTTTAAATTTTCATTATCGGGCCTTACTTATGTACCCCGTTCAAATTGTCCGTGACTGTTTAATTATATATTGGGTCCCGGTTGAATACCCGTGGACTATTTAAGGATCAAGTGATGAATTTAATCAAATAAGATATGGAAAAATAATTTGGTGGCTAAGATAATCATATTTTCTATTACGGTTATGCAAAAATAATTGTGATTATGTGATTGTGAAATTCTACTCTAAAATATAAAGTTTAAATATTTGTGAGAAATACAGGATGCAAGAATCCTCATTTCGCAACGCTTATCCTTATATTAAAATATAATTACAACAAGAGTGTCTAGCACTTCTGGGTCGTATTTTACGACAAAAAAAAATTAATTAAATTATTCATTACAATATTTCTCATATTGTGGTAATCGATTGGAATTATAATTATTTAATAAAAAATAATATTCTGATAATAATCAAATAAAATAAAAATTAGAAACCACTAAAGTTTATATGGGATTCGAACCTGAGAGTCGGTGAGAGATACAACAATTTCTAGAAAAAATCATAGCAAGAATATATTTAAAAAAAAAATGTAAAACCGATTTCAAATAATGAATCTGAATTAAACTACAATTGTTTGAGATGTTTACTGCCTTATTTTAGGTATAAACTGGTACTTTTTATACATACAAGAAATAAAAAGAACGGAACATTGCCTTCAAAAGCACACACCTTCTAGGTCGTACTTTCACAATAAACATTATTATTTTAAGGGACAGATTGTACTTTTTTGACGTGGCACCGATTGTGTTAAAATTTGTTTGCAAATCATTGTTTTGAACGTATAAAAAATATTAGACAGTAAATAAAATAGTAAACAAACGTAAATTTTTAACAGTAAATTTAGATATTCGATCTGAAAATTCAGATCAAATACTTAAAAAAAGAAGCACAGAAAAAACAACACCTGCTGAATCGTATAAATTTAATGTTTTTATAGCTTGTATTATCAGTAACTTAACAACTAGATTTAATACATCAAAATAATATTTTTAGTTTCATAAGGATATTCCTAAAAGAAAATCTTCAGTAAAATCATATCGGAATACATTTTCATATATATCTACTAATGAAATATTTATTTTAGCATAGAAAGGGTTAACTCGTACCTATTATTATTAATTCAATAAATTAAAAAATTTAAATGCCATTTTAGTCATGAGGCCCGGAATCATTGTTTTCCCAGGGTCAGGCGGCCCTGTTTTAGTCACTGACTTATACCACAAATCTACCGTGCTAGTCAATCATGTTTAAATATTTCATATAATAACTTAATTTCTTCTAATACAATTATTTTAGAACATTCTTTGTATTGTCTTTAATGATGAATTATTTATATGGATTACATATGTATAAATCATATAATATAAAAAAAAATAAGAAGCGCATTTTGGATGACCTAGTTGATGTGCCTTTTTACATACTATTGATAAAATATTAATAATAATTTTGCACATGCTTAAAATTTCAGAAGTTTTTTACACAATATATATAAAAGGACACGTCATAAAATCATTGTCATACTGTGTGCGGGCCTGCACGGATACGGGCGGGATCACGCCCCGAACCGGCGTCCATTGTTTACGCGCTTTATGCGACACGCCCACCGCCATATGTGTGTGTATCAGAGTACATAAATGTTCATACTAGTATATATAAAAGCACGAGTAAATATGTAAGTACATAGATAAAGATAGTATATGTGATATGATAATGATAAACTTTACTTTCGGCGATGATGTACTAAATAAGATCACGGATTAAAATGGTTCCAATATTTTTGAGCAATAATAGAATAAAATATTTAACAAAATAGACTTGAATAAAAGCACGTCAAGTTCAATCAAATGTGAAGAATTATTATTAGCTGATCGTTTAATATTACATTGCTAAAGAAAATCCAAAGAGAATAACCAGAATTGTATTTTGCACTACCATAACTCTCACACTTTATAAATGTTTTTTTTGTATTGTCAATAAATAATATATTTAAAATATGTCGTTTTGAACTAAGGCTTATAAATAAAATAGTGCACTCCACAAATGATATGCGTAATTTAAAAAACGTATTTTAAATTGGATGACAACCACATTTAGTTTCTCAAAACACTTTGTCAAGAAATTATTTATCTTGCACGCGCAATTTTTTTGTTGTCAAACATATTGTCATTGACATAAATAAGATAAAAATATAAAAGTCTGACCAACGTTGAGCGTCGTAAGATTGAATGACACGTTGACAAATTGCGTCGGCTTACAAGTAAATTTCCTGACTTTCCTGATTTGAAAATACCGATGTGTTAACGCAATGTGAAAGTATGTATTTCCATTTTAAAATATATTTATAGTTTAATATCGCATTGAAGTAAATATTGTTTAAAAGAGAAATAGTTTTTTAATGTTCCTTAAAATTATATTTTTAAAGAAAAGCACTAAAAAAATAACATAAGTAATAATGATGTTAATTGGAAATTTTATAATACTAGTTTAGTACGCAGGAAGATGCATTGAGAATGAAGAATAGGATTGTTGCTTCTTAATGTGCCAAGATTTTTACAGCAGATTTTTTTAATTTAAATTGGCACACGAATTTTCATGAAAACACATTCATTTACAGACAGATTTTTTTAAAGCTTTTTAAATCATTTATTTTAGAAACAAAGTCTATAAATATAAAAAAAATATTTGATGTTAAATCATTGTTTTAGTATCCAAATACACTTATAATAAATAAATCACAAAGACAATCATTTAATATGACTGGCATTTAATATTATCTAAAACACCTTTATATCTGATTAATATAATAATTATACATAAATCAGTGTCTATAGTAAAATCAGTATATAAATATAAACACAATATCATATTTGATTTATCCGCATTGAAAACAAACTTTATTATCGCCAATAGCCCCTTAATAATACATAGTATTTCAACGTTCACACAAAAGCGGTAAACTTGAAATATACAAACGCAAAACTCGTTTTTTGTTGCTTTATTATTTAGGTATGGCATTACAAATGGTCCCAATAACTGTCATCGAGCCGAATACGGCAAAGTGTTCGTTTTGAAATATGGCGACAGCCATGGACTGGCAAGTGAATATTTACACGACTAAGGGTTTTTCTGCTACATAGGTATGTCTATGTGTGTATGCGAATACATACATATGTATACAATCGTCGACACCGTAGTGGCTCTATATATAGTTAAAGGCGATATCGATTGCAGAACAAAAAACCAAGTGCCAACATCGGTGCCAGCTCACGCGATCGGTTCAACCCTCGTTCCGCCAGATCATTCGGATAGACAACAAACAACACATATACCTACCATACCAGTAGATTATTCGAGTTGAGTTGAAAACGATCGATAATTAGCGATAAAAACAATAATTATTTATGACGCAATGAATCGATAGTAAACGTACTCATTTTTATGGTTTCATTATAGAAATGTAAGGCAAATATTATCAACCTTAATAAAAATAATATCTTACAGCACTTAGTGCTTTCCAATATACTAATAAATACACTTGTAATTGTATTTATAAAAAAAAACACTACAAAGTTGTGCTTAAAGTCATTAAAATATCACATTGTCAAATTTTTTTTTAAATATCTAATAAATAGTAGTTAGACTTTGTATTGAAATATGACACATTTAAATTTCTGTAATTAAAGTCAATCTAAAGGCCCTCTTGTATCTTTTTCACCGGAAACCACAAAACCACCCTTAATTAAAAAAAGTTTTTTTTAACACTAATGTTAACTGAGCTATAAAAAAATATTTTTAATTTGACAGCCTTTTATTTTTAAAGTTCTGATCTAAAGTTAAAATCTATTTCGCTATCAGAGATAAAAAATCGCCTATAATTTTGTCTATATCTAATAATTGAATCACTTTATTTTTAATCGAAATTATTTACAAATTATTCAATACGTCATAGCTTCTTAATCAGTTCTTTCCGCTGAAGCAGCGGTTACTCTAATGTCCAAAGAAATTCTATATCACATGTCCAGAGCCGCCGAAAGCGAACTCGGACCCTAAGAAAACAATGATTCCGGGCCTCATGACAAAAATAGCACTTTATATATTTCTTAAGATCGTAATATAATTTCTTAAATAAATAATAATAGGCACGAGTTAATCCTTTCTATGCTACAAATAAATATAAAAATTAGACATATTTTTAATTAGGCATTAAAAATATGTGTTTTCTTTGCTGCTCAGTATTGCCATATAGTGAATATTCAATCCAGATCAAAAGGAATAAATTCGTGCCATCGCGTTTATATCAAATAAAGCACATATAAACCGAATTTTGCCCAATAGGAGAGCGCAAAAAGAATTATCCCTTCTCAAAAGTCAAAAATCCACGTCAAAAGCAATAAAATCAAGCCGTCTCCGTTGCAGTGGGAACAATTGGTAATCTAGCGTTCATACATCAACTTTTATATTAATAATAAAAGTTAAATGAGGAACGTATAAACCGAATTTTGACCAATAGGAAAGCGCAAAAAACAATTATCCCTTCTCAAAAGTCAAAAATTCACGTCAAAAGCAATAAAATCGTGCCGTCGCCGTCGCAGTGGGAACGCTCGTTACCGAGCGTTCCCACTGCGACGGCGCCGACACGATTTTATTGCTTTTGACGTGAATTTTTGCCTTCTGAGAAGTGATAATTGTTTTTGCGCTCTCCTATTGACCAAAATCCGGTTTTATTATATTTGATCACCCCTCTTATATAAAAAGTCCATAGTAATATCGGTATGGGTAGCTATGATATTTTTAAAACAAAGTGTAATATTGAAAAATATACATAGATAGCTTAAGCATTTTAAAAAAATAATGCAGAAGGAATAAACAGTGGTATTTAAAAAATAAACAACGCATTGAACTATAAAACATAGTAGATATTTAAATTATAGAGCTGCAAAAAATCTAAAGCTATTTTAAACAAGCTTATTTTCCCCACAACGACTTTTCATTCTCACAAAGTACAGAAATCAAAATAAATTTCTCTGACTGGTTTAAAACTTTGCAAATTAATAACAAAAAAACGATAAGCTTCAAGATTATCTAAATATAATAAGTAAATATAAGTTTTAAGCTTATTTTTATAGCTTATTAATGTTTTGAAGGTGATTGATATACCTTATGATCACTTTAATGTGATTTTTTTCATAAACATAAACAAATATGTATTATTTTAATTGTTAAGATCAATACGTAAGTATGACTTTAATGCCAAGAAAAGAGGTAAAAGGCCAATGAGCGTTCTATTTCTGTTCTTATGCTTTTTGCTGCTCTCAGAAGCTGTTTTATATTTTTTGCGGATTTTAAAACCTAATTGATTTAATTACGGTGAATTGTGAAAGATGTTTTTTAGCAAATATCAACAATAATTTAGTAAAAAGTTTTTAAACACAGTTGTTTTGCATACTAAGTTGAGTGTTTACATATTTACATATCTCTCATAATACAATTATCACGTAGAAGAAAGTTTAATCTCTAAATAATTTTTATAGCTAAATTTCATTAACTCGTTAATGAAGAATAAAGGTTAAACCTACAATTGATGAACGCTAAATACACAAATTAAAATTCATATTTATGTCTAACTAATAAAATGAAATACTGATTTTTTTATCACATTCATTCAAAAAAACTTCAGAAAATATAAATTAAATTGGGTATTGGGTAGAACATGACTTACGTGCCTTAGAACTTTTAAGGATTGCTATTCGATATTGTTATATCTAATGCGTAAATTAAAAATACTACGAATACTACAGTAATTGGAAAAAAATCCCACATTGATTTAAAATATAATGTGAATCAAAAATCATTAAGGACGGAATCTCAGACTAGTAACTCTAAGGTTTCGGGTTCGAGCCCCGGCAGCGGCACCTAAATTTTTATTTAAAAAATGGTCTCAACTGCAGTCACTGTATTTTATATATTACATATAATAATTTATAATTAATCATATAGATGTCACCGATTTCCTAGCTTTCAGTCTGATGGTTTATAGTATTAGGCTTATGCTTGTCAGGTTACAACGAAAAATTATTAAAAAATCAAAATATGTTACATATGGAAAAAATACGTGAATTAATATATTTCATTGATAAATATATACTTAAAAAAAATGTTTTCTTTTAGGTTGACTGTACTTCGCTGCGCGGACGGAGGCAATATATTTTTGTATGTAAATTTTGGGGAATAATATCATTTGAGAATTTATATCCACTTCAAGCGTTCAACCCCGGGACATTTATAAGGGTGAAATATCAGGCGTAGACAAATCCATGAAGCCTTTCCGAATAGTTTTGTTTTCATTTACGATTGAGAACCGCCATAAAGTATATGACGTGCTTATTATATGGAAATATTTCATGACGCATAAATATTATAATATTTTTTCATATTCAATAATGCCGCTCGCAATCTATAGGCACTTTTAAATCATATACCATTACATTAGGGCTACCATATTTTTATATGGTTGTCCTGTTAATAAAATAAATACACATTGATTGAAATTCTTACCCATATGCTGCTAACGTTGGATCGTAAGGATAATAGCCAGTAGTTGGCTGAAGACCAGCTGACGTCCACGCTGACATGTCACCAGCACCCCCACTGTCTTTAAGGGCATATGGATTGCTCTGTAACAAATAAAAAATTAATTTAAAAATCATTATATGTGAAATTATCTAATTTTCTTTAGAACTTAAATATATATAAAATGTTGTTGTTTAAGAATATATTATAAAAATATATATTAAATGTGGTATATTTTTATTTCATTTCAAGCTAAGTTTTGGACTTTATTCAAGTTTTTTAAAATAAAGCTTAAATAAATTGTGCAAATTTTATAATCGTGCTACACTATAAACCTTATAATTTAATTTAAAATTTGTAAATAAGAAAAACTACACCTACAGAAAAAATACATGATCTTTAAATAAAAAAATACTTTATCAAAAAATTTATAAAAATCTTAATTAAGTGGTGTAAAAATCGTTATCTAAATTATATTTTTTTTATTTTTAATTTTAAGTTCAAATAATCTGTTATGTATATATGAGTTTTTAAACTTTTATTTATTATGTTTAAATTCACATTAAAATCATATTAGAGCAAACCAATAATATTTCAATACAGAAAGGTGTCAGTCAATGAAGTGTTCTTTCTCCTATTCTTTTCAATTTATACTCTAAAACCATTCTAGAGACAAAAATAAATTAAAATCTATGAAGAGACAATAATCAACATTTGCTATGCTGATGACACGGCAATATTTTCTGAAAAAAATGTTTAATTTTACAAAAAATATGTTTATAAGCAACATTATACGGATTTAGAATTTAGAAGGTGAAGTATTTCAAATACTTGGGTTGTTGATTAAATGTCAAAATAGGCCTCGATGAAGAAATTAAAGTACATATTTTTTTAATTTAAGAACAACACTTACATTTTTAGACCATAATTAAATTTGTAAATTTCTATAACATACCAAGGGTTATTATATGGATTAAAAAATCTATAATCAATAGACAAGGATGACAGCCAAAGAAGTGTTTCATGCAGCCAAGGACTGGGAAAGATAGTCATTCACTATCATAATATTCCTCTGATCTCAGTAGGAATGTTTTATCTTGTTTAACATTTTTGTGATTCCCTCTACATATAAACGACGTCTGAGAAAAACTTTAAAGATGCTCGACTTTGTTATGAGGACACCAGAAAAAAATGTTTATAGTATATCATAGTATATAGTGCTTATAGAAAAACGTTTGTCTTTCCTTTGGCTCTTAAAAAAGAGGCGGCTAAATATGTTTCATTGCTCTTTTAGAATTTATTAACAATATGAACTGTAAATTACTAAAATAATTTAATACTAGAATAAACTTTAGAAACTTGTCAAACATTCAATAAAATATTTACACAAATTTGTAATAGCACGAAATCCGCATACGTTACTTTAACTGGATCGATCGGCTTTTATGTCTGGCTCGCGTGAATGGTTAACCGTTAACGGTTCGCTTTTGTCACGGGATACTATTTACATATATATATAGTATATGTGTGTTTTTTTATTTGCTTATTATTGTTCGCATCGTATTGTATATAATGTATGCATTCGGAAAAAATCATCGTAAACCAATTCCGCTTTCGGCAACGTTACCATAAATTTAATTGCCCCTTTTTATATTCGCATCACGGTCTTCCGATAAGAGAGAATTAACCATGAAAATTAAGCGGTCGTTAACGTAAATCGCCCTAATGCGCCTGAAGAATAATAATAAGATGCATTTAATTTTAATATTTTAATTGTATGCTAAATAGAGCATTAAACATTTACATTACCATATTTGTTTAATAGTAAATAATTACAATTTAAACGCGACTTGATGAGCATGAGATGAAATAATTATATATTTGATCAAGACCGTAAAAGTAAATTAAAATAAATCGTGTAATTCTTAATTGAATGATATATAAAATATATCAATTTTTAAATTCGAATAAACCGTTTAATAATATATTATTTATATGAATTTTTATTCGATCTCAAAGATGCTGAATTTTTAAATAAAGCAAACATACTTTAGCAGTATTTTATAATATTTAGTATATATGATCATATGTATATATGTTTGTTTGTATAGACTTTTGAACGGTATTAACACCTCGGTCATAAATAATTTTGTGCTTAGCTTTTTATTTGTGATGACCACGATCGGATAAGCGGTGATAAATGGACCAGTGATATTGGATGGGACTGGTCTCCGTGACCGGGAGCCACCTTAAAGGTATCGAAAAAACGGCCACCGAATAAATTATTTATCTAGACCTGAAGAACAAATTTCACAACACCCATGATCCAGAGATGCGAGCGAGAGAGGCACTCGGTTAATGATGTGGAGATTTCTCAATTTGAAATTGACTCAGGTTGTAATTTGGAAATCCGTGCTCTTATCTAGATGAGGTCCAGCCCCGTTGAAATGTCTGATGATTTATTTGCATTGTTAGGTTTTATCGATTTTATAAGATGATCTATGTATTAAATTAAATATATAAATGCTTAAGAATTATTATTTTTATATCAAAGATTAGGAGTTTGTATATATTTTTTTTATTAAATTATGTAAATATTTTGGAACTATAAATTAAATCTATACATATAACAATATTTTTTTATTTATTCAAAAGTACGCGAAATCTGGCAGAACTTACCAGGTCTCAGCCGCAGCAAAGCTGAGCTTAAAAATTTAATCAATTACAAATTATTTGCCAGATTGTTAAAGTCATGAAATAGGCAAAATTAGTGTTGCGGATTTTTCTACATTTTTTTATTTATCATAAAAAAAATTGCAAATTTGATTATCGTGACTTGACAGATATTTACAATGCGTCATAATGGCCATTATTCAAAAAATATTATGTAATAAAATATTAAGAAACAAAAATAGTGCACTATATGATTTGCACTATTTTTAACAAGTATTATTTGTAACATTCTCAAGCGCTGACGTCTTGGCCGCAACAAGCAAGAATAAGGGACGTGATTGCGACTCTCTAGAGAACTCTAAAGCTCCAGCTTTGACAGATTCTACATCGCTCCTTAGTTGCTTTTGGAATGCTTCATTAAATAGACGCTACACCGAAAATTTAATAAATTGTATGGCAACGCTCCTAGCAAAAAAATATGGATATATCGTATAAATTTTCCTTAAAATCTCTCGAACAAGAAGGGTACAACGCCTCACTTAAATTTGAAACAATTGAGAATACTGCGATTGATGTGACTCGCGCTCCGCATAACGAAGTCGAGCATCTTCGACACCTTATAGCAAATTTTGCCGATGTGCATACAAAATTATAATATCTGTTTAACGTTACCTACGGAAGCATTTCTGCTTAAAACACATCAGTCGGTTGTTAATCGAATACATACTAGCGAATCACTAATATGTTAGTAAAGTAGCACGCGCTCCGCAAAACAAAACCGAGCATTTTAAACGCCATATAGTAATCGAGAAATTCATTGGTAATTTAAATTGATAATTAAAAATACACTAAAGTAAGATTTCATTTTGATTGAGACATTTTGTTTAATATTTCGGCAGTGATGAATCTGTCATGATCACGAATTTACATAAAAACTTAGATTTTATAGAATTCTTGGTCATGGCAGATCCACCTCTAACAAAATAATAAATCCTTATGCCGGTGAAAACCGACTTATAAAATAAAAATACAAATATTTACATATATGTAGTACATATACATTTATTTATTATTATAAAATCTTCTGTTGTAGCCTGACAGGCGTAAACCCAATGCGTTACAACGGGATAAATCTATAACAACTGAGTATGTCAATCATATATAATGAATACATACAAATAAGTATTAACCACGGTGAATCGGTGACATCTATATTAATAATTAAAAATGATTATGTTTAATATAATTTATAAGCAATAGATGTCACTGCAGCTGGGACCGGTTTTTTTAATAATAGCCTATTTTTTTTAATAAAAATTCAAAAAAGCATTCCTTATTTTTGGAAAACCTGCTGTAAGCTATCCCAAATTTTTTCATTGGTTAAAAATAAAATATATTTTAGATATTTGTAGAATTCTATTTTCAATAAAATAACAAATATATATTAGGATTAATTAAAAATTTTAACGTAAATTTAAAACAGAAAGAATTAGTTTTAATATGCAATAAAAATCATGAAAGTCATTAGGAATTGATAACTTTCATGCTGCTCAAATTAAGAAGCTTGTTTTCAGGCTCACAAAATAAATTGAGATCCACATTGACGACACTTATCCTTCGATTCACGCGGTTACAAACGCATGGCTAGCTCCCACTTAACCTACATATGGAACCTCTTCAACTGGCCATGCAGTGTATCCTGTTTTTATTATTTAAAGTAACGTTTAAAAGTAAACGTGCGTACTATTCGATATTTTTATTACAAATTTCATTCTATGCCTCGATTTACGTGGTTTAGATTTAAACAATATTTTTTAAAACTTAAATATTGCCTGAATCGAAGATTTAAGGTATGTTAAAAAAAATACAAAGAACTATTTTTAAAATCTGTAGAAATATTATTTTATATTTTTACTATAATTTTCTAAATATTATTCATAGGTCCACTAAAGTTGCTTTGTTATACAAATGAATGCATGTTCATATTAAAAGACTCAATTATTATATTAAAACGTTACCCTTTTTTCGAGCGAGTCTTTAAAAACAATGCGATTATTTGAAGAAGCTAAATCACATATCCATTATATTGTAGTGTTTACCAAAGTGATCGCGCGAAATAAAGTGCATCTCAAAGTTAGCCAAGATAAGCCATCCCCCTAACCGGAGGGTTCACTAGCCTATAGGGGTGTGCTAGAGGGAGGTCAACTTTATTCAATTTATCGAGTAGAAAAGTATCATTCCATATGTGTTATGATACTTTATTACCGACCGGGTGAAATTGCAGTCATAACTGAAGTGGCATTATCACATGGACGTATGAGGGTGGTTTCTGCGCGAGAAGGGGTAGTTCTGCGTTTTAGACAGCATCCAAAGGGTGGTCGGCAATTTCCAACTTTGGGGTGGGTGCTCGGTGGGCCTATTCCGCATTCAAATTACTTTTAGGTTTTATTATGGGAATATTAATAGGAAACGCATGTGGCTCGCAATATTTACGATTGTTGAGCAGTATAATTTATTGATTTTTTTTGCCGTTGTTGCCTTTTAATGGATTCATTGTGCGTATAAATTATATTATATAGTATCGATTGAGCCATAAAAATATTTATTGGAATGCGTTAGTAAATTAAAAAACTTCAACTAGTTAACTGTAATGGGTACTGAATTTAAATAATTTAATTATTATTATTGTTATACTTTTAAGACCATTATTATATTTGTAATATTTATCTCAAAAACGCAAATAATAATTTTATAGGTAAAAAACAACAGTTTATTTTTTAGCTCTAGTTTTTTGTGAGATTTTTTTTAATATACAAAGCTGATTTTAATCATGTCTTTTGAATTTTTTCTTAAAGTACTTTTCATATAGAAAATACAAATAATTACATATTTTTCTACAATGCGTATTCTAAAAAGTTTATTGAAAAAAAAGATAATAGAGCTTTATTACTATTTGCTTTTAAATGAAATAAATTATCTAAAAAAAATTTTTTCTGTCTGAAAAAGAGTTAGCGTTTTTTAATCTAATGCATGCGTTGAAAGTAATTTTCTAAGATAATCCAATATTAGTGGAGCATGTTTCAAAAGTAAGATTTGCCCAAGAAGATACAGGAAAATGCAGATTCAACGTTAATATTAAAAAATATTTGTGGTTCATTGCTTAAAGCGCGCTAATTGAGGAAGTTAGAAAAACTAAATATTTGCTGATCTCACAAAGAACAAACGACATTAAATCAAGTTCAGGGAAGTGGAGTTTTCAATTGATGTAAATTTTATATGCTTTCACAATTTGTTATAGGATAAATAAATTTTATAACCGTGTGGGACAAGGCTACTATAATGGAGCCAATATTTGTAGGAAAGAGATTTTTACGTGAAAATAGCAATTGTACAATTTCTGGTTGTGAAAATCATTCAGCAGAATCTTTTTTTGATACTGTTTAGCAAATTTATATATTATTTATTGCAAGTGCAAGAAGATATTTTTAAACAATATTTAATAATCTATTCCTTACACAACATTATAAAAAAAAGTAAAACTAGTGGCTCTTGATATAAAATCTTTGCGATCTGCTTTGAATGAAATCGATTTTCTACGATCGATAATGAGCGACTTAATAAACGGGCAACACTCAACAATTTTTATCAGATAGGCGTATCTCAAACTATTCTAAAATAGTAATCGTTTCTGTGATTGATTTTATTGTCTACTCAGAATTTATTTTTATCTTTAAAGTCCTCCAAAATATTAGTTGTCCCAGGCCTCACATTTTCTCTGAAAGGTTTCTGATTATATGTATATATTTATTCTGTCATATTTTATATTTAGTACTTAAATATATTTTTAAATATGTATGTATATATTTTTTTGTGAAATAAGTTGTTAAACCGAGTTATTTGGTCGAAATTCAATTGAGCGTTAAAAACAGTATCGATTTATGGCGCATTGATGTTGCCCATTAAAAAACAATACAGTAGCAGCAGCTCGTTCTTTTGGGGTAACAAACTCACCCCTCGAGCGTCGAGAATAAGACAGAGGGTGGATTGTTTTCAATGGGCTTTTTTTAACCCCCCGGCGGAATCCTAATATAATAGTGAACTTGAATTTGGATTTATAGCTCGGAATAAATAGTTGCCCAATATTTTCTCAATGGTGCTTGTAAAGAAGCCAATTTTTTTCCGCGCCAACCCCCGATACCTCATTCTTCATCCCCTACGGCCGATTCGGGGGGACGGTCCGGAAAGGCAGGAAAGGCAATTTTTCAACTTGGCACTTCTGCCTATGGGTATGAAAGAATAATGCCGGCGTCAAAAAACGGACACTGTCCCCCTTTTTATTGATTGTTATTGGACTCGAAGGCGTTGCCGAATTAATTAAATGGGTCGAGTGTAAATAAATAAATTGAAATGCAAAGATTCGAAAGCCCTGATATGCGCTAGAATTATGTGTGCTGGCTAAACGTAAACGCAGACAACGATTTTAAAGGAGATTGAACAGGGTTAATTTATAAAATGGTACGAGGCCCAGCTGCCTTTGGTTTTGTTCATTATCTCAAATTGCTTCAAGGGACTATCAAGTGAGGTTTATTGCGTATGTATATATTATACTACACATATGTATACATGTGTGTTATAAAGTTTTACTGCTCCATCCAGTTTCATTCAAAAAAATTTAAATCATTCCAAGTTTAGTATCCTTTCTTTATGTAAAAATTATAAAATCAAGTGCATATTTATTTTAATTTATCAATCGACTTATTAAAATATGTTACTATAAATTAAATTCATGAATAATACCTGTGCATAATCTATGTATATTTTTTATCATCAGATGTTCCAATTACATTGTTCTGTAAACGATTCACCAAATAAAAAAGCTAAGTTATAAGTTGCGGACGCGCTACAGTGAAAATTAACAACCGGTTTTAGAATTTAATTCAATTTGTTGCCCGATTCAATTAATCTTTCGACTGATACCATAGATTAAATAACTAATAAATGTTAGGTCTAACCGCGGTCTAGCCGCAAACCGAGATTAAACAAAGTAATTGCTATAACCGAACAACTGTGCGTATCAATTTAGATATTGTGTGTGTACCTTTTTGTAATTCGTTTATGTAATACGTTATTCACCACGCACTCTTCTGCGCTGATTTGGGATTCGTTTATGTCATAGATAAATTTTAAAAGGCTGGTTAAATAAAAGAGTCATAAGAAATGTTCCATGACATTATTTTAATGCCACATAATTATTTTGCTACATTTTTTTTGATGAAAAATATTATTTAGTACACTCTACACTCAATTAACGATATACTATATTTACTATATGTTGATGACCGGAGTGTTTTATAATATTTGAACAAATTCGGATTCACTATCCTTACAGAAAGAACTGGTGTCACTGTGGAGGTGGTCGATCGACAATCGACAATGTTGAGTGACTTCTGTAACAGCTTAGGCGAAGGTGTTTTAAGCAGAAATATCAATGACTAGAGTGAGAAAGATTAGAGTGCAATATAGAGTCGCAATCGCGTCCCTTATGCTTGCCCGATACATCTAGGACATCAGCGCTTGAAAACGCTTCTTATGTATCAGCCATCCAGTTTCTCAACAAGCTTGCAAAACACATGAATATTTTTATCGATAGCTATGAGGAGCTAGATAGAATTATGTGTTATGTTAATTTAAAAAAATATTTTTTAATAAAAATGTATAAAATCATGATGGTCAGATTTATAATAAAAATTATAAATACACCTTAGCATATTAATAATGCTTCTTTTTATTTAGCATTATTAAAAAAATGTATTTAATAATGTCATCGTGTTGAAACACACCTTTAGATAATAAAGAATTATAATTGCAGTTGAATACAGATACAATGAAGAAAGCCTTGCGCATCGGAAGCAGTCATTATTTTTTTCTCAACCCTCGTTGGGGTTTGCCAGCTTTAAGTATGCGATTAAACTCTGCGATGAATTTAAGTAATTGCGAATTCGAAGCTTTACGGATTCATAAAAAGCTCATTACGGCGTCGTGCTTCATTTTTTACTGCCGCTAACACGGATTACGGCATAAATAAACCGGAAATAAAACGGTCTGAAAGAACCGACACCGGATCTCGTCTCGTAGAAAATTTGCTTCTCTTCTTGTACATCCATATTTTTTATTATATTAATTATTCTCTCAATTTTCAGAGAGATTGCTCATTTCCTTACAATAAACGCGATGGTATTTTGTAGCTAAATATTTTTTGCTTGATAAATTTACAAATACAACGAACGTTTATTATCTTAAATATTAGATATTTTTCGGTGTTTCGCTATTGTAGATTTTCCGATTGGATAGATTATGTTTGTCGCCTAAATTAACATTTGTTAACAATGCGTCGAAACAAGATAAAATATGCGATGAGATAAGAAGAAAATTACGCAAATGAAAAAGCCGACAAAAAATGTAAAAAGTAATCTATGTATTGTAGAATTATTGATAATTCTGTTGCTATGATATATTTTGCAGATACGGAACAATTTTATTAGCAATACTTTTTTTGACGTAAAGATACACATGTTTTTCGACACTTTGTGATAAAATGAATCCTACACAGTTGCAAAATAATCGGAAAACGGAAACACGTGATGTGACAACTCGGATTTAATCATTCAGAACTTTGGCATAATAATATTTGTAAAAGTATACGCTTATTTTAATTAAATCTTAAATTTAAGATAAAGGCAATATGATTTTGGAAAATTTTAGAAAAAAAATATTGATTTACTTTTGATTTAATCACATAGATTTATTTTATAATTGAATATAGCAAAGATAGATAATATTAAAAAAATAGTTTCGGTGCACACCAAAAATAGATGAGCACCATTTCACTTATTTTTTCCAGCTACTCATAGTTATCGCCAAATAATACATCATTGTGTTACCAAGCTCGTTGGCAAACACAAGAAGCTGGATGGCTCGTACAAAAGGAGTGTTTTTAAACCGCAACATTCTAGAATAAGGGACGCGATCGCGACTCTCTAGGGCACGTTAAAGTCACTAATCATTAACTAGATGCTACGCCGAGAATGCATTGAATTGTATCCCAACGCCCAAATTCTATCCAACAAAAAGGAGTAAAGAGTATAATTTTATATATAAATATAATTTTATTATTTATACTTAAAAAATATATAAATATAATCTGAAACACAATACTAATTATAATTCAACACTAAACATACTTTTTTTAATACTAGTCTATTTATTTTTAAAAACATTGTTTTATGCATATCATCACGTGCTCAATGATAGGTCGGTTGCTCTGAGGGGTGTAACGATATGTATAATTACACAAGGCATAATTTTTTTTTTTTTTTTGAGCAACAGTTTTGGTATTAATATATTATTGTCCCTATCACTATTGTTATTTATTTAAAAAAAAGGTTTTATTCATTTTAGTTCAACTTTTTTTTAGCAACTGCTTGAATTTGTTTTGTGTATGTTATCAAGTATGACATTTTATGATATTGCCCCATTTCATGAGAAATTGTTAAATTATCATGTTGGATGAAAAAGGGATTATTTTTAGCATAATAGCTTAAAGCTATATTTGCAATTTCAAAAATCTGACTTGCAAAGATGAATATATTGGAACGTTTTTTATTTATTCAATTTTTTTTTATTATTAAATCTCCAATTGTAACCTGGCAGGCATAAGCCCAATGCGTTACAACGTAGTAAATCTGGCGAAACTGAGTAAGTTAATCAGGTATAATGAATACCTACAAGTGAGTATTTACCACCAGAGTGAATGTCTGGGAATCGATGACATCTATATTAATATTTATAAATTATTAAGTATAATATAATTTATAACCAATAGATGTCACTGTAGTTGGGCCGGATTTTTATTTTTTATAAATAAAAAATTACAATAGTATCGTATTGCCCCATTTTACTTATTGTTCGACAATATTAGATATGTTTAATAAATTAGATAAGCAAATGTTGCAAAAATGATAAAATATGGCAATGAGAGTAGTCTTAAATAAAAATAGATTTACTAGTTGTGGAAAAATGATTGTTGGATTGGAATGGTTAAATGTTAAATAAATATTGAAGATGAATGTTTTAGTATTTATATATAATAAATAATATGTTACCAGAGCGTTTTAATAGGTATTTAATAATAAATAAAGCTGTACATAAATTTAATACTAGAAATAAAGAAAATTTAAAGATAGGTATAAGAAATCAAGTACGGTGAGGGGAATTTGTATAATAATATTCCTAAATGGAATAAAAAAATACCTTCGTGCATTAACAAATAAATTATTTATTTTCTGTTAATGTTACATAATATATGTATTTTAAGTTAAAATTTATTTGATGTAAAAATTAGCTATTAACATAAATAAAAAAATAAATATCTAGAAAGGGTTTTTTGTGGTGAATTCTTAGCAGCTATTGTGAAATTCTGAGCCGAAGATTCCTCCCAGATTAATTGCTCTGCTTCATGTTTGCAATAAAATAAAACAAACTTCTAATTCGAAATCAGATGCTATTGATCAGATGAAACTGTCGATAGTTGAAAAGTATTTGATTAAATATTTTTTTTGACATAATTATAACACAACATGACAATTTTAAATCTTCGCCATAATAACAAAGATTAGAGGAATATTTAAACGTTCAAAATATGTACTGTGCCAGCTTTTATTTTAGTGTGTGTGAGAGCTCAACTCATTGAAGCTACATATCTTGATAACAATCCAATCAATCCAAGTCACTTTCGCTCTCATTCGCTTAGATATCGATCCATATTTATAGATAGCCAACTATTTTACACCATTTTGCTTCCGAAAGCCGCGAAAATGGCACAGATCCATTCATCTCGCGGCATACAAATACGCTCGTAAAAACGCGGGCCGTATATTATACAGTTCTTCTCCCCTTTCGGTCTTGTGTTAATAGAGGGTTCCCCCAGTAAATATGCCCATAAATGCCCTGGTGAATGATGGCTGTGCAAACAAACAGTGGCTCGAAAAATTGCCCCCAGCCTCTATCATTTAGCTACTCAGCTTAGCGACTTAATTTATTGGCCCGGGGACCACCTCTATGCGCAAGGACCTGACTTTGGTTGCCGCCTTTCCTAATTATTTATTACCCTAGCCGGTTGCCTCCTGACCGTTCGATCTTATTATATATCGCCACATACACACACAAGTATGAGAAAATAATCGATTTTTGTTTATTATTTATTTGTTTTCATTGGGAGAGGAGGCAATAACACGAGTAGTCGGTTGTAAAAATGATATACGAGCTTGTATGTTTAAATGTAATTATATTTTATTCGTTGTAGGTATGTAGGCATTTTTTTATTATGTTTATAGTATTGATTAATATTAATAACAATAAAAAAAATAGGCAACTCTGATTAAAATGATTCAATCATGTGATAAATGTATATATAAATTTAAAGAGGTGTAGCAATTTGTGTCTTAAAAATATATTTATAGGACACAAATTAAAAATAAGTCGTATTATACTGTGCCCATTACAATACTTGTATTTGTTAAGTAAATCTTAAGATATTAAGCACAATTATTATATGTACTATTTTATTATATATAGTATTAAATATCATTGTTTTTTTCTTAAGAATAATAAATAAATATATTATTTCTGTACATATTTATTAAAATGTTACAATATTCAAGCACTCCATGCTCCCCTTGTTTAATAATACAACACAACACAATATATCCTTCGACAATTTGTAAATTAATTTCCTCTCACGCGTGCGTGCGTGAAAGTTAATTAAAACGCAAACTTAAATTCGCGTTTAGTTAATGCGCTCCGCATTTCCGTATATTGGATTATTCTCGAGTTCATTTCACTCCCCAGTTTATCCTCTGGCTGATCCAATTTAAATAAGTTATCCTCTCGTTTTACTGTGAAGTAGAGGGGGGATATGGGACGTCCCGTTGTCGCGGTTGGGATAATATTTACATTTTTTTTATACTTATTTTTCGCATGGTCAAAATTGCGGATGCGACTCATAAAACTTAGGGGAACTCTCAATATGATTAAATTTAATAAAAAAATATTTTTAAGACAGCATCTTGGAACTTCTAAAAAAATTATGATTAAGCGTCTGCCTTTCATGAGAGATAAGCACGTCTGTGTTTATTTATTTTTTTATTACAAATCTGATAAGCACCATCCCACATATTTTTTTTCAAACTTCTCATAGCTATCGATAAGAACAAGCTCATTGAGAAGCTGAATGGTTCGTGCAAGAGGAGCATTCTTAAACGCTGACATCCTGGCAAGAATATGGGACGCGATTGCGACTCTCTAAAGCTCGAACATATGCTAGACGCAATGAATTTTATTCCAACGCTTCTATCAAAATAGCACTCGGATACAAATAATAATATGATCCGTACTCTTTCTTGTAAAGATATCTCAGATTTTTTTAATTATCTTTAATAATAAAGAGTAATTATTGAAATAATTAATAAAATAAGAATTTGAGATTCAATACATTTTTTAATGAACCATTAAAAATTGACATATCCTATATAAAATATATACATAACGTCAATTGTATATGAATTTTTTTTTCTGGTAAATTTATTACATATATTTAATTTAAGTATGTTATACTACAACATCATACATTAAAAAAATATATTTAATTGCTTTTCAATCACATATTTGATCAAAATAATATTAAAAAGCACAAAGTATTTTTTGTAAATATATTTTTTTGTGCACCACAGGATTTTTGGAAAATAATAAAATTTTATTTTGTTAAAATTAGGCAAAATAAATAAGCCATTATCATCATCAGTACAGTCTATAAATCATTAGTAACGATTTTGCCAATATAAATTATTTCAATTATAAAATTTATTTACATTTAATATGACATGAATGACGCATGGCGAGATTAGTAGTCAACTGGAAATGAATATTGAGATAAGCAAAGCCAGCAACCTCTATACGCTGATAGATCACAAAAAAGCGGAAGTCACAATCTCTGGATGGCTGTCGAGAGGAAGTGCAACATTATGAGAGTTTATCTATCGCAAACTTTGTGTGCGGAAATGTTTATCTGCCGCGGATTTTTTTTGCAAAATTTTATTAACATTAATTAGGCACTCACATTGTTGACTACATAATAATATTGACCTCTCGCCCACGACTGCCGAATGAGATAAATTAAATCCGGTGATTACAATGTTTTATAAATAATGTATCATGATTCATGACACCCATACTAGTTTAGTATAAATTGTAAGTAAGACTTATTGTTTTACCATAACTTCAGTAAGCATAATATTAGATCAACACCGTTTAGCTATAAATTAACTTGAGTGTGTCTTTGAGGGACAGTTAGCCTTTCATTGTGGAGTGATGGTATATTATAACCATAATTTATTATGTGTATATACAGTCACCGAATTATATCCCCGAGCGAGCATCCGATGCACGCACGCCGCAATTGATTAATTTACAAACACCCCTCACACAAGGGGCTATAAAGATTTATGCATCACATTAAGGATAATATGGACAATTCGAGGACAAGACTTTGACCTTTCAGTATGCATGCGACTTGCACTAAATGACCATGAATAATTCATATGAACAATTTTTCAGATTTTCATATATGAAAATATATTAAAAAAAACCCTTGCACCCTCTTTAGAATATTTTTTTAATAACAGAACCACTAAGCGCCACTCTTTGCTATATTTTTAGAATTTAAAGATTTTTTTCGAGATAAGTTTTTATTTTAGATTTTATTGTGATTGACACGTTTAGATCTCTCCGTGGTTTTGGGTTTGTTTTTACATAGCCAAGACTAACGTGCAACTGAGGAGACTTAACAAGTTAAAATATTTTGTAAATTATTACCACAGATGCACTTGATCATAAATATATACAATTGAATAAGTTTTAAGGAAAAAATATATTTTAATATTAAAATTCGTGAAATGAAACTTGCAATTGCCCAGAGATGTAATATACTTCATTGGTTTTCTACTAAAATTTTTAAATCATGTTAAAAATTAGGTTAAGAACTCATAATTGTATTATTATGTTCCAAATTATAACTTTAAAGCAACAATATATTGTATTCATTGTCCAATAAAATTTCTACATTGTAAATTTAACATATTCATTGTATATTTTAATTAGTTATAAAAATAACTTTATACAAATAAGTTCTTCGGGAATAAAATATATTATCTGCAATCAAAATTTTTGCTCCATAAAAATAAGTTTAAGCTCTAATAAATAGCAACAATAGGAAGTGCAACTTTTCACGATTCATAAAAATTATAGCTTTATATAAATTAAGTTTCATTGATAAAATTCATTATTAACAGTAAATATGTTCAGACCTCATATTATTACTGTAAAATAAGTATATAACAAGTTATATTTTTAATTTAGCAATATACTATATTTATAGTGCAATAAAATATGTAATTGTTACATTATAAATTTATTTTGCAAATACCGATATTTTTAATGAAAAAATTGATTATATACATCACAAATTGAAAATTTTAGGTTTTTGACAGTATGTTTAATTCTAATTGAAAATCAATTGCACATAGAATAATATGTGGAATAATTACTTGATGAATCTGTCTTTTAAGCCAACAATATAAGAGATTTTTATAAAATTTAATATCAACATTAAAAAATAATTTAATATTGATATTAAAAATATGTTAAGACTTAATAATATTATTATTGTAAAATAAGTAAATATATACTGTATTTATAGTCTCTGAAATTGCTACATAATAAATATAAATATTAAACAAGTTAAGCTTTATACAAAATAAGTTTTTCAATAAATAAATACAGTATCTGCATTAAAAATTTTAATTTAAGATTTATAAAAAATTGTTATAACTTTATATAATTATTTATCAATTTTACAAATATGAATATCTTGTATTGCTACTCAATTAGTTTACTGTTATGGATTACCCATAATTAGTCATAAAATTATTAACTTTATATAAAATAAACGCTTCTACAAATCTCATTTATATAATATATAACAAACTGAAATTAAAGCAGTTTGTCTTACTCTAAAATTTATTCCAAATATTCTTATTGTAAATAGTTAAAGAATAAATTTAGATTTAAAATGAATTTTCTATATTTTCAGGAATTAAACACAATGGTTATATTTTTTATATATATACGAACAATGTCATTATTTGTTGCTACAAAAAAGCTCTTTGTAAAACATGTGAAAAAACGTATGTTACAAACACACATACAGGTATGAAATTCATTGTTAATTGTGACAGAGAGTTAAAGTGTAGCCCACGGGTCAACAACCAACACAGGTTCGGATCCGGTGATTTTTCAAAAATAAAAAATAAAATAGCTAAGCGGTTATTCGTGTATTTTCATGTGTATCGGACTGATCACAATCTCTACTACGTACTACATACTACGTATGTATGTATACTCGTATACTAGATAAAAATGATCAGTCCAAGCAATAACACGTAATAGGTATAATTTTACGCAATTAAATTTGATAACGTAACAACCCGGCCGCGACGAGTTCTCAAAGTTTATTTTATTTTTAATCTATCGCAAAATATTCTCAAAGATTTTTTATAATATTGATGACTAACATAAATACTATATATATATAACATATATAATTTAGAGGCAAATATACTAATATAATGGTTACCCATCATAATTATTTATTTTCTTAAAGTTTGAGAAACTGTGTTTTTCCCGCAAAGGTCGCACATATATGTCGTAAATGCACTCAGTCCACAATTACCACTTGTTTGATTTGCCATTACTGAATTATTATTATGTTGCAATTTTTCCATCGACAAATTATACCAACAATTATTATGATAGTGATCCTTGACTCATCTTGACATTGATTGGACATAATCGATTATGGTAAGTAATAAAGTTAATTGATCAACTGTTAGTCTTCCTAATGAACGGAAAAATTTAGTAGCTCTATATGGGTAAAAATGTATTTAAAAAATAAAAATGTTTTAAAATGATTTATATTATAATAAATATAATTTTTAATGTTTCCAGTTTTTCATTTTAAATTTACTAATAAAACATTATGAATTATTTTCTTAGTGCTTTTGCCACATTTTTTTTATTCATTGCCATTAACAGCAACTATTTTTATAGTACACATATAAGATTTTTTTTTAATTAATAATTAAAACTATAGTAATGTGTTCATATAATTTTTGTTCCGTATCTCATTTTTTATAAATTGTAATTAATAAAAAAAGAGCAAACTTTACAATATTTGTAATGTGAAATTGCAATTAAATGAGCTTAACTTTTAAGCCAACAATTAACTGTGAATCATTGTAAGGTAATTAAGTAAATATGAAATTTCATCTAAAAAAATATAATTAGCAACTATTTAATAAATGCGTATTTTTAAAATGCTGATACACTTTATGTTATAGTTTATCATTAAAATGACTTTTGCTATTTGTGAAAGCAATTTAGTGATAAGTTAAACATAAATAGCTGAGCAATTTTAAATATCATTTTTATACTAAGAATTTCATGTTTTATATGTTTTTAATCCATAATTTAAATATACCATAAAATATGATTTAAAACTTGAAATGTGAAAGTTTAAATATTATTTTTTCTATGTGAAATTTTTATTAAATGAGTTTATCTTCTAAGCTTTTCTTAACCATTAATCGTTGTATTATTTATTTATTTTTTAATTTATTAAGATTAATATACCTTTTTTACACTAAGCAAAGTTTAGCTAAATATACATATAGTATAAACAGAAAAAAACTTATTATTTTAATTTATTTCTTAATGCACGAGTGAGTTTTTTTATTTCATTTAGGGCATACAAAAAATCCAAGTATTTGTATCTTAACTTTTATCAATTAAAAATAAGAGAAATATACTAAAGCTACTTTTAAATCAATGCACGTTTTTTAAGTTTTCTTAAGCACTATGTATCATAGCATTTATTTATCAGTTTTAAATATATCATATATGTAATACATTATTTTAAGTATTTTATAAAAGCAATTTTAACTAATACTATAATTTAATTTCTAAAAACAGAAATAAGTAAGCTATTTTTATAATAAAATTTACTTTATAC
The DNA here is from genome assembly GCF_051122295.1 of Plectrocnemia conspersa. NCBI lineage: Eukaryota > Metazoa > Arthropoda > Insecta > Trichoptera > Polycentropodidae > Plectrocnemia > Plectrocnemia conspersa. Next base: position 3,534,104 of record NW_028277170.1, on the reverse strand, counting down.
TTATTTTTTTTAAATCCAATACAATATCAAGATTTACTTTTTTATTGCTATAATTTTTTATCTGCATTTCTAATTTTATTTTTAAGTTGTTAAAGCCTAATTATTGTAAATGTAGGACTGCTAATTAACGAAATAAACTTTTAAGCAAACTAAGCTTTTTTTAAGCAATTTTTTTCAACTACGTTCTAAATACGTTCTTATTTTTTTAATATAAATGCCTATTGAAGATTTACCTAATATTATTTTAATAAATATGACAACATTTTTAATTGGCATTTACTTTTAAAATTTAAGCTTTACTATTGTCTTAATGTGGAATTGCTATTGATTGAACTTAACTTTTAAACTAACGATCTTCTATTAATCATAAATAATTATCAATAGTTAAGAACCAAGTATTTTTTTAATATTTTATAAAAGCAATTAATTGATATATATTATGTTGAGTAAAATAAAAATTATATTTACTCCTAAATGCTTTTTTATGTTTAAATAGATATAATATTTATATATAAAGACAATTTCTTATTATCGATTAAGTAAATCATCAAATATTATTTTAAATTGTTTTATATTTATAGATAACTATTTTTATACTCAAAATCAAATTTTATATTAATAAGTTTTTGAGATAAAACAATAATTAATAAATAACGAGGTTTTGGCAGTTATGAAATGTTTCTAAATACCTACACTAAAACACTAATTGCATTGATATAAATTAAAACAAAGTTTTAAGCTGTTTTACTTCCATATTCAAGTACATAAATTGTAAATTTACATCCCATATAAAATTATTTTTCACTCTAAGGACAATTTTAAAGCCTATTCCATTTATTAAGTTTTAACATTTAAAATATATTAATTAATTTCAATATATGCTTTGCTATAAATACATAATGTTAAATGCTATTTCTAAATAATTCTTTATATAAAAATACAAATTTAATAATAAAAGTCGTACATTCATACACCGATATCTTATTTTAATAATTAAATTATAAGCTCGGCTTTATTAGGGTTAGATTAATAATTTAACCCAATTACACCAGTATCGCACCGCGCTTTATACTTGAGTATAATATTACATTACGGGTATAAACATTCGACTTTAGATGAAATCCACGCATTAGCTCAACACATTATCTACACGGTATAGTGTTATAAATAGATATGGATAGATAGATAAGCGCTCGTCTATATTGTAGAAAGTAGAACGAAATGGTCTTTGGTTTGTGCCGACATGTGGTGATTTTTAGTGGACAGATAAGAATCGTTCCTGCGGCGAAATATAGGGGGGGTTCTAGGTTGGTATGTTTTTATCGACAATCATCAAAGGGCGCCGAACGTTTACGGGTAAAAATCTCTAATCAAATATTAATCGAGCGATATGAACCAGCAGGACCTTTGTTAACGTACCGAAAAATAATAATTTTAGAAATTAATGTCGCGCAACATTGCGTCATTAGTACAACTTAACATTTTTGAGCAGCTCAGTGGCGATTTAATAATAATATTTTTTTAAACAACCACTACTTTTTTGTTAGTTAGTAATATACTCATAAACAATGTTTTGCAATATATATATATATATTGGTTGAATATATTTTTTTATTCGTATGGATTAATATGAACTTATGGTATCAAATCAATACATATGAACCCACTTATTTTTGTATATGATTAATAAAAAATAAATGCAAGTAAATCATATAAATAAATTATCACCTTAGTTGTACAAAAATCTGCGTAAAAATATTTATAAATATTTTGCAGTGTTAATTTTAATGTAAATTAAGCTATCAAATTGTCTTGAAAAGCATATTTTATATATATGTGTAAAATTAAGGCAATGTTTTTTTTTATATATAAATATTGCAATAAGATCCAATACTATATAAACATCGTTTCTTTAATTTATTAATTAAAATATATTGATAATTAAATGCTTATACTATCTATATAATTTAAACTAAGATATAAAAAATATTTTATAAAAACCTTTATGAAGTAATGCACCTGAAAAATATCAAACAATAATAAGATAATCGTAAAATTTATATATAGTAATTTTTAAAGCCGGTAATAAAGTCCCAAACGAAAAAAATACACATATCGAACAGATTTGTTGACACTACAATGATATCAAATAGTGATTTTGAGCCCATAAGCCTTTATCACAATACTTTCATTTGTGTCTGTTGAAATGTATAATGCCCCTTATCAGAAGCGTGACTCCAACGATTTTTTAACATAAAAAAATAAACAAACCAATAAACTGTTACTCGAATCAAGTCAAATAAATAGTCTGTATCACTTGAAATAATCATACATTAGCAACAGTGAAATAATAGAGAATTTTCAAAGCCATAAATAATGGTGAATATATTATATATTTGTTCCAAAAAGTATAAATATTGACACACTAATTAAATCTTTAAAATAAATCTTACAAGTAATATTAAAATCTGATAAATATCTAAAATAACTCAATCAAATAATTTGATAATAAAATTATACACCATTGTAAAGTTGATAATTTTAAGTTATATTTGGAAATAAAATTAGAACTTGTTGAATATGACATAACAAAGAACTCTCTCGGTTGAACTCTGCAGAAAATTATTCATAGAATATCGGGATGCTTGCACAAATAGTTCAAAGATAAACTTTATTGTCGGCTAGCCAATGTTTGAATTCTCTCCAAGTGCAATTTCCTAAAGGAACTTCTCAGTTTACACAAGTGCGCTACATTTATCACATAATATGATATGAATATGAATGCTCTACACTAACTTGCAATGAATTATTCATGAGAGAGTTTGAATCTGGTTAGAAAAACAATTGAGAATCACTGCAAATTGTCACAATGTCGATAACGGTTCGCAATCTTCACGATACGGTCGGTAAACATGAATGATATGGATGTTCATATAGTATAAAATGTACACATGTATATGTGTCAATGTTTTTATATACAAATATACTTAAGAATAAATTACATAAGCACATATTTTTGTTGAATTAATCAGACATTTACTATATAAAGACTATATTATATATATTTTTTAATACATATACTGCAATAATTTTATAATATTTTATTATAATCATAAGCATGTTGTGTCAATATGGCACTTAATATAACAAAATATTTAATAGAAATGGAATTCATCGTAAGGTTGTTGTATTTATAATATTACCTTAAGTACATTTAAAATATTACATGCTTTATCGCTGAATAATAATGTATTAATATATCTAAGTTTAATAGTAAAAAAAAAAGTATTTCACGACACGATAAATAATAAAAACACGTAATATGACATAGTTTCTGATATAATAAAATTAATACTCGACATGTATTTTATGATTAAATTATTATTATATATATATTATACAAAAATTCAGAGCAATAATACTGAACTTATTTTAGTACATATTTTATATTTCTTGCTCTAATAAAATGAAAGTTGTACTTTTTAATGTTTTTTCATTAAGTTAAAAACTGAGATTTAATTATTAACAAATTGTATATATTTATATGACGATTTTATATTACGATTTTTATCAAAATTATTTGTATTTTATACAAATAAACTAAATACTATTTTTTACTGTGATGTACACTAAGTGTACATGTCATCTTTTTATATTTAAAAATAATTAAAATACAAATAGAGTGTATTTTTCTTCTTAGAGTTACAAATTAAAATTTTATTGCCATCAAATATTATATAATAATACAGAAAAAATCTATCAAATTAATTTAAATAAAAATAATTAACTACTTTTCTTACTGTGATAAATTGACATGTACACCGAATATACATGTCAACTTTTTATGTAAATATTTTTATTTCAACATATATTTAATAAAATTATTAAATTTCAGGTATTATTCCGCGAATCACTCATATTAATATATAAGTAATTGTCAAAAGTAGCAAAAAAATATTCTGTCAACATGATCAGATTAATTTACTAAAACTGTCAAACGTGTTGCCAGTTGATTTATTTGTTTCACACGGAAGTGATGTACAGAGGTTTCCAATTTGATTAAATATTATTTTTTTAAATAAATATTTGTTTAAATGTTCGTACATTTTTAATCTTTCTGCATTTATACAAAAGAATCGCGATGTCCAAATTTTTTTAATTGTGTACACTGAGTGTACATCACAGGAACGCGTGAATTTATTTTGCACCATAAGGATAAGGTACAATTGCTTGATTACGCCTTAGTAGAATAGGTTGATCCTTAATGATAATGACGTTATTTAAAACATCTTTAAAAAAATTATACTGGCTTAGTAACTCAATCATGATTGAATTCAATCTTCGAACATTATGCTGCGCGCTTCTGTTGAGAGCGGACGTACGCTCCGCGCGCCTTTCGCTCCTAGTGTACACAATCTGTCTCGATCTTCACGCAGTTAAGCCACTACACAAAATACAAAATGAGAAGCTTCACTAATTGATGAAAAATATACTATTTCCTGTTCTGAGGCTTATGAAACCAGCGTTTGAAAAAATTCCCTTCAGATGCTCAAATAAAAACGCCTCAGCGTCCGCAAATCAGATAATCCAAGCAGCTCTTTTCAGATGCTATGACTACTACAAATCTTGGCAGGATGCTGATATTGCTCCAGTGCGCCAGTAAACTAAAACTTGCACTAATGCTGGTTGAATATTTTTATGTCCGTTTTTAAACGGATAATTAACATATTGACGTGGAATTCCTATAGCATCTGATATGAAACAAGAACTAGAAGTAGTAGGGACAAAATATATATTATAGTAGTCATTAACCTAATTATAAATAAATTTATAAAGTAAACACTAAAACAATTAGCCTATAAACTGTCGTAATTTAAATTAAACTTTAAAATAGAATTATGCATTTGAAAAATCCCTGGGATTAAAATAATTAACGATCAGTTTGATTTGTATGAAAATGAGTATGGGTCTTTTAATGAAGATATAGAAAAAGCTTTCGACATGGTATGGCATGATTGTTTTATTCATAAGCTAAACAAATACAAATCCCTATTGTAAAAATAAGAATGGTTATAAACCAGTAACATGTATAATGTTTATAATTATTATGTTTGTAAAATTATTTATATTATTGGAATATCCGAGATAAAAAATTAAAAAAATCTATTGAGTGACAAGTGCTGCATATAAAATATAAGAAACAAGAATTCCGACATCCAAGAATGTCCATAATCTCGGAAACGTTAACCCATTCACGCCGACGTGTTTGCTATTTATTATTTTTTCGCACGTCGTACTCGTTTTTTCATATTCTTAAGTCTCGAGTTATGCGAACAGAGTGAATTAATAATGAAAAAAAAAACACCTATAATAATATGTTAAACAAAGATGTACGTCATGAATATCTTAAGTATTATATGGCCGTATAACCTTATCTGATATAATATTGTATTATATATACCGGAGCAACCCCCGAGCGCTAATTAAATTAATATATACAGTACACGTATGTAGACGGCGTTATGCTCTTTTTTATGTTCACAACGCACGCTAATGAGTTAATATCATTAATTATGAAACGCTAGAACAGAAAAGAGAAAAAAAGCACACACACATGCATACACACGCGTGTAGTTGGTTGTTGGACACGTTTTTTCTTGGGTTATTGTGCGGCAACAATGGGCGTGAGTTGTGTGTGATGTTTGTCTTGAATGTTGTTTCCAATAATGATACAATTAATCTCGATCGAATGATCGAATGATCGAATGAAATTGAATACTACGATTGTATATGAATGAATAAATATATATCTACTAGTAATTATAATTTTTGATGCGATACTAAATTTATTAAAATATAAATCATAATTATTTTCAAGACATACATATAGACATAGACTTTCATTTTAATAATATTATTTTAGCAAAATGCCATGGAAAAACTATGATTCCGGGCCTTATGACAAAAATGGCATTTTATATATTTTTTAACATCGTAATATAATTAATTAAATAAATAATAATATGTACGAGTTAACCCTTTCTATGCTACAAATAAATATAAAAATCAGTCACCGTTGCGACAAATTTTCTGAAATCATATTTTATGCGAAATGTTTTAATAAGGCAAAAATACTTATTAAAAATATCTACTCACAACAAGTAATGTTTTCTTTGCTGCTCAGTGTTGCCATATGATGAATTTACTGTCAATTATCAATGGTTAATATTTATACTTTTTAAACAATGCGAATAGAATAAAGCACATCTAAACCAAATTTTGACCAATAGGAGAGCGCAAAAAAACAATTATCACTTCTCAGAAGACAAAAATCCACGTCAAAAGCAATAAAATCGTGCCGTCGCCGTCGCAGTGGGAACGCTCGTTACCGAGCGTTCCCACTGCGACGGCGCCGACACGATTTTATTGCTTTTGACGTGAATTTTTGCCTTCTGAGAAGTGATAATTGTTTTTTGCTCTCTCTCCTTTTGACCAAAATTCGGTTTAAATATACTTTGATCAGTCCTTTTATATTAAAAGTCTGAAGTAAAATTGGTAAGGATAGCTAGCATATTTTTAAAACCTAGCTTAATATCGAAATGCAGACAAACTATGGAGCAGTATGTAAGATGCAAAGTCTGTTTGTACTTATTTTTCCGCTTATTTTTCTCTGAGAGATGAGTTAGCTAAATTTATATTTTTGATTTGACCTCATGAAAGTGCATAAACTATAGTTATTTTTTTTTGGTTTAGGTTTAAACAGCAAATGGACGTTTCGCATCTATTATAGACATTTTAGTTAATTATATTTTCGCTTGTAGAAATATATAACTACTAGTAAAAATATATTTAGACTTTAATAGTAAAAATATAACTTTACTAAAAAATACACATTCACTGTAATATTTATAGATCAGATGTAAATAAATAATGATTAGTATGTAAATATATATTACTACATAAAGAAAAATTGAAATCATATAATTTTCTAGAACCTGTCAAATAATTTATATTTTCACATGTAAAAATATATATCTACTGGCAAAAATGTATTTCGATATGATTTTATTGAAATGACATATTTAAAAACATATTTTTGGGACAGATTCGGGACTATTTTTTTCTAGATTTTTTTTATGAATAATTACTGGAAACTAAATATGCTATTTATTTATTTTGCTGCTTTAAATCTATTTGTTAAATTATCGATAATACAATATGTAAAAACATTAAATTCACATTTCTTTACTTATTCTGCATATTTATTATAGATATACAATTACTAATATGACTTTTTTGTGATAAATAATATAATATATATACATATATTGTATATTTATAAAACATGATTAATGCTTTACAGCCTGGTAAACATAATCAACAAGCACTAAGTAAGTAATGACACACCATACTGAAATCAGTATTATCTATTGTATTAATAATAAACTGTCAATCGTTAGATGTTACTGTAAATGATTTAAATCATTTTATTTTAATTAATAATTATGATACTGATCAGTGAATTATAAAAATGTAAATATCGCTCGGATTTATAATTATAATACACGCGATAAAAAATATTTTTTTATGGGAATTAAATTCAAGCTACATGGATGGAAAAAATAAAGCAAAAATTAGCTGATATCTAACTAATCATCTACCACTTAAAAATATTTTTAGTAACCGTATTTGCCAATATTTTATATTTAAAATTAATAAAACATGCAATTTTGTATAAACTGTATACTTGTTAAAAATTCTGGCATCAGTGCAATAACATAGATATAAAAAAAGGCTACAGCAATACTGAAAAAATTTAAAAATGACATTTATTTAGGAATTACCTAATAAAATATTTCAAATTATAATCCAGGCACAATCCAGGTGTTTCCAATCATATTAAACAAAATAGTTTACAGCCCTTGATCAAATCGGAAAAAATTGCGATAGACACGCCAGCGTGCCAGATAAGATTGCCGCAAAATATTAAAAGGAATTAGTCGGTCGGTAATCTGATATGAAACGATACGATGTGTAACACTCTTGTACATATGTTACATACACACATAAGCATCGATCATCGTTCAACATCAAAGGGACTGAAATTTGATTCCAAGCTCTATACAAATAAAAAATAAAGCTCTAAAAGGTGTGAATTTTTTACGGTCGGTTAGATACTCAAAAATATATTAATATATACATATATGTATATAAAATTTTATGTATGATTTTTACAATATATAATGATACATAGTGTATATTGAATTCATATAAAACAGATTAAATTAATAATTTTTATATATAAACGCTCATACGTTTAGATGCATTAAATTTTACAACATAATTTAATATAAATTATAATAATGTAATAAAACAGTCACAGGTGAAAAAATATTTTGCTTTAAATTAAAATTTTAAATTATAGGTGTTCATATATTTATTAAACGAAACCTTTTAAAGTGTATTAATTGCATAAGTGTTTATTAATTTTGCGCATGCAAACGTCAAAGTGCAAAAAGTTTAAGGGCAGCTGCGTTTTTAGCTGGGTAATGCCGTGACGATATTCTGGTTCGTTAAATGCCAAGTTGTAAAACGAACCATTAAAAGTGAACCACGTTGCGAAGAGTCAGTATACGAGAACGTGTGTTTGTGTTTTAAACCTCAAACAACCCGTAATTAAACTTCATCTGGTCGTTAATCTTTCGCAATGAATTTATTGCCAAGAATCAACTGCAATAGAAGCGAATTCTGCGACATAAATCATTTCGTTCCAACCGAAAATCTGCACACGAATAAAAACCAAACGAAATTGAGTGATCCGAATACGACTTCATTATATTATATTTACATACGTAAAATACCACAGACTGTTAGGTTTATATGTTTGTACTTGAATAAATAACATAGAAGCGCAAAGTTGACGATTTTTACATTACCGTTATATGGTTTGAAAACGAACCACGGTAAATATCTGTGTTATTATTTATAACTTACAAGAGTGTTTGTTTTTAGTTTTGAAGAAGTTTGCTCATGATATTTAATATGAAGAAAACCTACAAATATTTTTAATAAATATTAATTTAAAGCTAATCCATAAACGACTGTTCTACAAAAGCTACATCACAAGAAAAAAACTGCAATAACTGCCGCTTTTTATCAAACATTATATAAGCAAAATTTAAAGTGGTTTTATATTAATTCGATATTTTTAATTTTTTACCTTAAATCAGGATTATAATGCAGTATTTTTATATGTATATATTTTAACTTAATTAGAAGGAATAAAATGTTAACTTTCTTTGCTTCACATACGTAACAGCATTTTTATACAATCGCTAACATAATACAGTGTGTGCATTAAATTTATCACTTGCTATAAAATCTGTTGGTTTATCACTACTATCTATAACTGAATGACTTGTAGAGATGTAGGGACTAGTTTTGTTAAAACAGTATTTTGCCATAAGAAACCACTTCTTACGAGACGCGTCGATTAGATTTATTTCTGTGAAACTTAAATATATTTTTTCATAATAATGGATTTTTTTTACCGAGTTGATGATAATATTTTAAAACTCTTTCAACATCTTTTAAAATAGGGTCCACGTATTAATATTATTAAAAATTTAATATGAAAGATTAAATCTTAGCATGGCTAATACAATACCAAAAATACGAAAAAGTGTTTTATTAAAAAAAATAATAAGCATATTGTTTTTATTTAAATTTAATTGCTTTTAAACTTTAATCAATTGCAAGAAATGTGCTGTATACAAAAAAATTTAGATCTAGAAAAATCTTCTTATGCACTAGTAAAGGCAAGTTAATTGCTCTACTAAGCGAAACAAAAAAAAGGGTAACAAAAATAATTCTATACACATACAGTTTTATTAAATAGCTTCGTACGAAAGCTCTGATTTTATAGATATGGTTCAACTTCTTTAGAAAAAATTGTTTTTTTTTTTAAGCTAAAATAGTTATTATAATAAACAAAAAAGATCGATAATTTATATTTTATAAAGCGACGTTGAAAATATAAAATAATCTTAATGTTGTCATTAACAAATTAAATTTAATAAAAATCATAATTAATTTCAGCTTTCCGAATCCCTTGTAAACTAGCTACAGAGACACTGTACTTTACTGCAGTAAAGTGATAAAGTCATGAACGCGAAAGAAAAACTAGCACTTGAATTTATTTTAACTGAACATACATCTCCAAAATAAATATCAGTTCATAAATTCAATGTTTTGAACAGCGACAGTATTTTAAATTAAACCGAAATTGTGTCTATATAAGAAGAAAAACAGTTTAAAACACTGTCTGAATAATGCCATATACACATAAAAAAATAATAAATTAATTAATTTAATAGGATTAAATCACCAGTGATTTAAAATTTCAGAATTCTCTGATAACTAGTTACGGAAACAATAAATAAATATTAAAAAATCTAAACTCAAAAGGAGCAAAAACTCCAAATAAATATGAAAAAAAATGATTTAAATTGCATTTCATTTTAATTAACAGATATTAATATCTGCTAATTAAGTGTCGGCTTTTTAAATTGTGAGTATCTGAGAATAATGAGAATAATTTTATATTCACTGAAACACTGTTTAAACAAAGCAAAGTAAACAGCAAAAAATGTGGCTTAAATTTCTATTTTATCACATGATTTTGGGAGTAGATTTTGAAGTTTCAGAAAAGAGCAATTGTATTTTAGTATATTTGCTGCTTTATTTTTAGTTTCCTGTGTAATTTTACAAATTGTTTATTATACTTATGTCAGTTTATAACTGCATAATGAAAAATATCAGTATGCTAATTTTTTTCTGTATGAAGCATACAAAAAGTTTAGATCTAGTGTTTTTAAAATAAATACTCTTTGTATCGCTATTTGTATTCTTAAACTAGATATTGGTGCACTGATATCAAAAAAACATACTTAGTGTTCACTTGAAGAATAATATGTTATTATCTTTTATGTAATCGACTCATTGATAACATATGTTACACTGTAGAAAATAAATATTAGATTTTATATGCGGCCCTTGACAATTTTTTGTCTGGCAATGTATCATAAAAAATTTAAAAAAGTTAAATACCACTGCCCAAAAGGTGAATTATTTATATTTATATTTAAAATTGAAATCGAAAGAATTTAAAACGATTAAGCGAAGCGAATCTCTACAACTAATATGATCCGCGTTTAAATTTGCAGCAAAGTTGTTATTCGATTAATATTTTTTTCGCTGTTTTTGTTAAAAGTTTATAATTTCATTGAAATGATCAAAAACTTTTTTATATAGTTTTAATTATAACACAGATTTAAATAAAAAAAAATATATTCACGGATTTTTGCTGTTAGTTTTTTTACTCAACGTTTCGCTAAAAAATCTTTCGGCATTCTTATGAGGTAACTTCAATGCACACATTATTAAAATTGACGCATCTCGAAAGAAATCTGATTTTTGTTTAAGTGTATAAATAAATAATTACATTTTTATTGTTGTAAGTTTGAAATTTTGCTAAGACTATTGCTATATGATATTATTATATATTAAAAATATCTGAATTTTTTTCACTTTTTTAAAAAGGGTTTTTATATACATATTTAAAAATATATTAAATATATTCCTAGATTTTTCTTAATTTAGAGGTTGATAAAATGTGGAAAGCCACCTTAAAAACTACATTTAATAAATTCATAATAATAGTTTTTTTCTTAAGAACAATATGCAAGTAATAAAAAAAGTCAATAAAAAAATATATGGCATTTGCTTATGGAATAGATAGAAAAAAGTAAACCATTAAAAAAATATTTTTGATATTATACATTTTTAAATTATCAAAATATTTTAACTAGTGAAGGTAAGTGGTTAACTGAGAGCCTGCTATTGCTTAGAATAAGAAATACATTTTTAGAAAATGTCTCGTGTTTGCAAAGTGAACACTATATTTATGCTAATGTGGAATCAAACATGATCTATTTGAGGAGATGTTTTCATTGCACTCATTTTAAGATAACCAACTTTCTATGTAATGGCGGACGTTAGAACCTCTTTTTACCAGTTTTTGCGTATATGGAAAAACACTTGTGACACACGGATATATTAGAATTTGTAATGCCTACATTTTCTATTTGTTTTTAGAAATTCTCTGTGTGTGCGAAAGTGAACGAATAAATTGTATATCGAACAAGATTTTCTGCATCGCCGCTCGTTGCGCTCACGAGTGGAAAAAGTTGCACTTTTATCTCGATATATGTACTCGTGTGCATATGTAGCAACGCCCGTCGTGTAGCTATGCGGCTTATTGGCTATGACTTCGATGGTGTATATAAAAAAATCACAGTTGTCCGCGTGTTCTAAAGATGTAACCAATAATTCAATATGGTAGAGCGATTCTCATAAAAGTGTAAGAGAAAAATAATTTTTCAATAATAATAGGAGCGAATTATGGTAGATATATATATTTTCTATGGCGCAATTATTGGTATATCATATTGTATTACATATAACATACAATTATGGCATTATTGAAGACATACTTTACTGTAACTCCAATTTTCCATAAGCTCAGGTGAGCCTTTCGCTTTATAAATATTAATTTATAAATACAAAAAAGTGCTCCTTATCAATTTATTTCAGAATATTAAAATAAAGTATTGAGCTGATTTAAAACAGTCTGTCTACAAAATACCAAAATTATAGTTTAGTTCATAAATTGATTTTAAGATAATTTGACATCTTTTTTGGCTCATGTAGTCAAAAGCCTCTTTCAAACGAGCCCCCACTCCGTTCGGTCGGTTTTTGCGGTGGGCGCGAACGGGTTGGAAGGTTGAGGGTTGAGTCAGGGGTTTGGTTGTTGGTTGTGGGTAAAAAAGTGGAAAAAAACGTCGGAAAATGTCGTCGAAAACCGCTGAGTGGCCAACGTTAATGGGCGAAGGGTTGCTGCGGCTTAAGGGGGGCTATTTTTTCAGCTGTCGCAAAGGGGTTGGGGGCAAATTAGATTTGTCAACGTGCCTACAATCAGTGTGTGTATGTGCCACACGTGTGTGTGTTCGAAGTATTGATTTACTGCGTGGCGACCACACGTGGACTAGCTGTGTTATTTTTTTTCAAACGCACGCAGATTGAAAACGTCTGAAAAAATTACTTAATTTTAAAAACTCCGATATATTATCTATATTACGATTTATTTATTAACAATAAATAAAGAACGTGTTTGTAAAAAAAATACAGAAATATTTTATCTTACATAAATTTGCTTACACTAAGTATTTATTAAAAAATAAATTTAATATTATATATAGATAATAGAAGTACAGATTTTGAAAATAGTTAACTTCGGATTATTAGGTTGTAAACACGTATTTTAAAGTTTTAGTATTGTGGCCTTAGACAATCTTGGATTATTGATAAAAAAATACACTTTTACCTGATCATAAAATATTATAAAAAAATTTCTACGGAGCAGCAAATTGTATGAAATTTATATAAAAAGCAATGCAACAGCTACTACAAAAATTATTTGTGAAATTTTTAGCGACATATTGGATATCAGATAATGACAGAGCTTAAAAAATTAAATCTGTTGTTTTTGATTTTCTTGATGAGCCTTGAAGTAGACCACACAACTTGGGGCATGGAATAATCATTCGAGCTAAAGTTAAAGCATATTCAACGATACTTAACCATCAAAGAAATATAAAAAAAGTCAGTACTTCGTAATTTACTATCCAAAGATGTTTGAAAAATATTGGCAAGAGCTAAAAGGGTGTTTGCATTCTCCATGAATTGCACAATCACTACAGAATAACGAGGATGCAGAAAAAAACCAATTACAGACATTTCTCTAAACTCCTTTATTCAAACGTGACTATTAAAATCAGCGATTTTAATTCTTACATAAATATATCTAGATTCAACCGTAGAAATATAAAATATCTTGTATTATATATCATATTTTATATTTTTTTATTTTAAACGATTTTGATATATATACCATTAACCATAAACAAGCTCTCACTTAGGGCTTCCAAACCGATTTAAACCGAAATAACCAATTTTTTGGTCATCAAACCAATTTTTTATATTTTTAAATTACAGAAAGAATATAATTTGTATCTAAAAAATTATAAATACCGCACAAAATTAAATAATAAATTCTTAAGCGAACCGACAGCGATAATAGTTTTTCTGTGAAAGGATCGGTCAATACCTGGTTGAGGTAAATTTTAAAATAACTAATACTTTACGGCCGTCAACTACACTTTCAATTATGTTTAATATTAGAAATACTGAATAATAAATTAATAGATTAGCCTATTTTAAAAATATTGTTTAAAAAAATAAATAAATTGTAATACATGATAATATTTTAATATTTTTGTATTATATGATATTAAATTTATTTTCTTTAAATTTAGGCTATGTATAAAACAGTGTTTTGTATTTTATTTTTTATTTTTCCTAATTTTTTTACATTTATTATGCAAAATAATATTTAATTTATGTATATTCTTAAATAAAATTCATACTTTTTTTGTGCATTTCATTGTATATTTATGGTAATTTTATTATTAATATTATTAAACTTATAAGCAATTATATTAAGAAAAATTATGCCTATTTTTGAACACGTATTTACATATTTATTTTTTTAAATAAAAATTTGAAATATATCTTAATTATCCGAGGTTAAAACCGGTTAGCCGGTTTTTGCTTTGAGAAAAAAAGATAGAAAATCGGTTTAATTTTAGACGCCCTAATAGTCACTGAAAGCAACAATGAAGCAATAACCAATTATTACTTTTCTTGAACATCATTGCTCAATATATAAAATATAATATTGAGAGTTGCATTATAAGTTTATTAACAATTAAGCAATTTTTAAAAATAAATATTATTTTATTATAAAGAATTGCAACAAATCTAGTATTAAAATTGGTTCAAACTGTCGAAAAACAAGATTTAAATGCACTAATTTTCTGGAAAAAAAGTAAAATAATACGTTTCAAAATAAAGTTTTTATGTAAAATTATTCTTCACGAGCTAAATAAATAAGCTAGTTCGTTTTAAAAAGATCAGTACATAGAAAATAACTAAATAAACGAAGAAGAGAAAAATGAAAACATAATAAGCGTTTATATTATAATATGAAAAAATCAAAAGATTTACTGTCACACCTTGACTAGAAAAATTCAGAAACATGTTAAGATTAATTTATCAAATAAACTTTGAGAGACATCAAGCCTTTCAACTACGCCGTATAAAATGACGTTCACATCAAATGCTTCTAAAAAAGTGTCGTAAAAACGCATACTTAATACTTTTAAGGTCAAGATTGGAGATACGGATAACTTGAGAATGTCGTTTGGGTTATATATGATTGCATTAGTGTTAATTTGATTGAGCATTATGATCACGTTCATAGCCTCGTTTAATAAGATGAAATGAGGCATGAAGAAGATTTGTACTCAATTTAAATATACAGTACATCTTAAATAACTCTTGCCATGTGATGCTAGCATTTATGACACTGCTTTAAGTGCGTGTTTTAAATAACTATGTCAATTTAATTAGTGCAATATTATTTTTAAACATATTCTTGAGTTATTTTTATAAATATTCAAAAATATACCGTGAAAGAAAAGCGACAATAAGGAACAATAGGAATATCTACTCAATAAATAAATCCATCTAAGCAGTGAGTGTCTGTCAATTTTTTAATAATTCGAGATAGTCAATTGTAATAATTATTTTAATACCACCAATGGGCTTCAGGCTTTATTCCCATAATTTCCCGAATGTTCTCACTGGAGCACATCGCCTTGGGTGGGTCATATCCCCATTTGAGCCCCACCCGCTAAAAAAGTGCTTCCCAATGAGTGCGCTTTTGCGCATCGATGCGCGCCGCCGGCGCACTTTGGGGCGAAACGTTAAAATCATCTCATAATTCAATGTTGTCGAATGTAATACAGAATTAAAATAAGAAATAATATTTATTCGTAACATTCCATAGCTTTCAGAGAAAATTAAAAAAAATAATATATTAAAGTTGTATATTTGGAGAGAGGAAATCTATAGCGATTATTTGACTAAAACTTTAAACTTATATTTACCGTTTTTATAATATAATACAATTTCAGTATTTATTTTAATATATTTTTAAATATATACTATTTTATTTAATTTAGAAATAGTAGTTGGATTTGTTTCTATCTAATTTATAATTAAAATTTAATTAAAAAATTGTTGATTATTGTTGATGAAACGATATTTTTTTCTTGATTCATCATATTATAAAAAGATCAAAAATACTGATCTTCACAATTAATTTAAATTAATATATGCATAAAAACCTTTATAGTACTCTTAGGTAGTTAATAAATACTTAATTTAAAACCACAAAAGTGCGTTTTATTAGTCATGTATGCAAAATGTTTTGAAATTGTTATTGTGGTATAATGCGTTATAGGGTCAGCATACAGTTATATATAATGATAATATTCTTGTAAACAACTAACCATAACTTCCTGTGTTTTATTGATAATTTAAAAAATAGGTATCTGTATAAGAATAAATATCATCTACTATTTTAAATAATAATTAAAGCCTTGTATTTAATGCGAGTTTTAGTGTTTCTTATACACAAAATAAAAATATAAGTTGCAATGTTCAATAAAGTGTTAACCATTAATGCTATTTTATTATTGAATTTTTGAGAATAAGTTTATATAAAAATTATGTTTATAAATTTATTTTCAATATACTAAAACGCATATTTTCATTATGATTTTAGTAATATATAAATATATTTATATTCAGTAACTTTTATATTAAATTGCATATTGATACTTGCATTGGTTTCAGAGATATGAATTTTGAGATGATTTAGAGCGTTTCGCCCTAATGTGCGGCGTCAGGTGCTCGCAACTGAAATACTTTTATCCTAAATACTTCTCAATGGCTTAATAGGATTCGAAACACCTGTCCATAAGTGAGTCTCAACGTAAAATATACACTGATATGCTACAATAAATTTATAATTATAAATCGAGGCTATTATGCTACCATAATAGCAATATCTTAAATATTGAATGAAAAATAATTAAACTATATACTGATATATTTTATTTTAGATTTAAACTAATCTAAATCTTAAGTTAAGATTTAAAATTAAAACTTTTTCGTAACGTATAAATTTAAAATGTGATTTTTTTTATATTGATAGTTAGTTACCTTTTTATTGATATAATTTTTGAATTAATTTAAAAATAATCAAGAACTACGGCCACTAAAAACATTTGTCATGTGGTATGTGATTGATTATATATCCGTATATGACAAAGATGAGTTAAAAAAATTCAAATGAGAAATTACGATATTAAAAATAGATGTGAGAGACAAAACTAAGTTAGTCTGATGCAAGTGTATAATCACAATTAAAATATTGGGAAAGGTTGGAGACAATGTGTATGAGTTTCACACGAATTGAGCGAAGAAAACAAATCTTGAAGTTGATCATTCGATAAAATCAAGCAGCAGCTGTAAGATTTTATATCATACAACTTATTCTCTAAGCTTTGCTCCTTCCGACTACTATTTATTGCGATCAATGCAACACTTTCTGGACAAAAATAAAGCAAAATTCATATGATGTGCTATCAGAATATTTTCATCTAAGCCTACAATATTGTATGCTAATGCATTAAAAAATTGACCGAGAAGTAGGAAAATATTATATCTTTAAAATTAAATTATATTCTGAATTATCTAAATATGAAATAACTAACATATAATATTTATTTACACATAAAACTTATTTTTCAGTGTCTTTATAAGTGTCTTATTTTAATTATTGACAGAGAGTCGCTAGTTGTATTTTTTCATGCTATACCAAATTATAAAATATTTATATTAAAAAAAATTTAGAGGTAATTTTTTATGTAAATGTTTCATGATATTTTATATTGTCCATATAATTTATATGGCGTAATCGCACTTAATTTATACTAGACAAATTGTCAATTAAAATTTATCATAAAAGGCACGCCGACTTTGATCACTATCTGTAGTGTTTTAATTATAGAATCAATACTAATACTAATTGATGTTTGCGATCCTTTCAAATAATAGTTTTATTTATTCAATTAATAATTTAACAACATATATACATATAATTTTTTTACAAGTTCAACCGACACATCTTGGCTTGCGGATCCGTTGCCATTGAACTTGAACTTTTTGGCATCAAAGATGGCCGCTTTGTGGCCATAATGGCCGAATCAACAGCCCGTGACCGTCTATGGCGCGGCGATTTTTAACCTTTACCACTCGGGACCAGACGCATTTTAATTGATCGCATTTGCATACACTTTGGCGCTCGAAAGCTCAATGTCGGGCCAAATATGACTAAATACGGATTAAAAATAATATATTAATATCGCAGACTTTAAAATCTATCAATTTGTTGTATTTTTTATAGATTATTTTTGAGTGTAGTGATTTTTTGGTTGCACGCTATTTATAAATTATTTCGGTATTAAATACAAAAATAATTTTATTAATAATAAAATATATTGTACGACATTGCCTTTTTGAAAAAGTTTCTTCCGTACACATATTTACTACCGTTGGACGTTCATGTAAATAAATAAAAATATTTGTTTGGCTAGAATTGGACGAATAGAGTTTGAACGAAACTGTCAGACTGGTATTTGCTTTGTATGAATATTTTACGTATTTTCGGTACAAAGTACGTCTGTTAGTTGAAATATTTTCAGTAATAAAATATGTTTTTTTTTTATTAGAAATTTCACCATGATGATTTATTAGATTTTTCTAATGTTTCGTAATGGATATTATATGTATAAAATAAACTTGTACCATACCACATTTTTGTTCAGCTCCTCATAGCTGTCACCGAAATCATTCTTGTGCTTTGCAAGCTCGTTAAGAAGCTGGATGTCTCGTTCAAGAAAACTTTTTCCAGCGCTGACTTTTTGATCGCAACGGGAAAGAATAAGGAAAGCGATCGCGATTCTCTCGCAGCCGAAAGTCACCGAAAAACCTCAAATGAATCAGTAATGTTTTCATATTATCAGAGTATGTTTCATACCACGTTTATATTGTATCAAGATGTAGCGATTTGAATTGTGAATACCTGAAAACGATCAAAGTGCCTTAACACTCCATCGTTTTTTATATATTTTTCATCGACAAAACCAACAATCGCATTGTTGCCGTCCGTGTTACGGCTCGGATGCAATAAAACCGGCAATAAAACCTCACCAGTTCGTCCTTCAGCCGAAATGAAGGGAGAGGCGAATAGTCTGAGTCCTTCTCTGTATTATTAATTCGTCAAATCCCCGCGACGCCGCAAAAGCCCAGGCGCCAACGGCGACAAAGAAAAACGATAAACTCGCGCCGGGGAGAGAGAGAGAGAAGTCGCCGGGGAGTTTGTAGGAAAAAAGCAATAAAATTCCTGCGATTCCTCCTCGGGACTCGCAGACACGTCTCGGGCTGGAAAAAACCCGATTCGGGAATAATGGCAGCGACGCGCATAATCCGGCGTCGAGAAATCAGGGGCGGCGCGGGATCTATTTTTTGCCTGGCAAATGTGTCGCTTTCGATTGGCCCTCAATCGCGAAAGTATGTATTTTAATTTTTAAAGAAAATTGATAGATGTATTGCCTATAATGATCTAAATCAGAAGCATTTATTCCTTTAAATAAAATAGTGGAGCTAATAAAACTGCAATTATATTTTTGGTAGCAAGTTTAAAGTAGTTGAAGTATGGCCGCGCATTGTCGTGCAAGAGAATTGAACCTTTAAAATCGACCAGTGCATGGACCGGACGTTTCAGATCTTCGTACATTTCAAAATTTATTGACAATAACTCCAGCAGTAATGCTTTCGTTGATTCAAAAAAAATATTGTGGCTTGTACCAAGCGCAAGCCATCAAACATTTACATTAGATGCTTAAATTTTCATTACATGTTACAATACGATCAAGAAATAGATCATAACTATTGCTACAAGAATCGAAAAACAAATTTTTATTGGCTTTTTTTGTTTTTTTGTCTATTTTAAGAGATTTAGAACTATTGGATTACTAACGCCGTACTTTTATTTAAACTATTAATAAATTTGGATGGTTATTATCCAATTAACTAAAAAAGAACGTCTAAGACGTTCTTCATAAGCAAAGATCATATAGCACAATTATTTTGGATCACCATTTCCAACATATATTGTTTTGCTTTTGCATAAAATAATCTCATTTTTCACTGTCGATACCTCACTGTCGTGAGATACCGAAGCTGGTGAGTGTGCGAGTACCGGACCCTTAACTTTTTGTGTTTTAAATAATATTTTTGCATCGTTCTGATTTTTGTATTTAGTGTTTGAAATAAGATATTACCACCATTAATTTACTGTGTGATTCACAATATAAATGGGAAGAGATCGTCCGAGAGATATGCGATTGATCCTAGTGCATTTTTTACTGTTACTACGACTGCATAAATTTGTGCACTACATAGACGAATATTTAGGATTTTCAATGATAGTCAAAATATTTCAATCTATAAAAATCTACTTAACATTTTGGATTTATTTAAAAATATGTTTACAACTTAGCTAAATATTTCCAAATCGATTACATATACAATAGTTGGTGCAATGTGAGCGGTTATAAGTCATTGTTTGTATTTTATATATTATATGCTAACTATCACAAATCTGACCATTATGACTTAACAGATTTACCCAATGTGTCATTAGAGCAATCATAAAAAAATAAATAAATAAAAAAATAGTCAAGATAAATGAGTCCCACTTCATTTTTCCAGCTCATATTTATGCCAAGCTTGTTGAGAAGTTGCATGGCTCATGCATGGGGAGCGTTCTCTATGGCGCTCTAAAAATAGCGGCCGAAAGTCAGCATTGACGGATTGTCGACACCGCCCCTCAACCACTTCAAAAAGTGCTTCATTTGAAATGAATTGTATTCCAACCCATATTTTTTTATAATAATACCTTTGATGTTTGTAAAGATAACACGTAAAAAGTATTAGTAAGTAAGAAAAAAGCTAAAATTTTCAATAAAAATAGGAAATTATATTTCAATAGAATGAGAATTCTTCATAGAATTATACGAGTAGTTGTTTTTATTTATTTTTTACTACTATATGATGAGATATTTTCACACATATTTTAAGTAAAATCATGGGCTTATTTATTTATAGTGTTTTTTATATATTATATAGATTTTGTCACAGTTACAAATCAAAAGTTTTAATTTATAATAATTCTGAATCTTAAACGACTTTTTTTATTTTTCTGGTTTAAAAATTCATAATTTTATTTGTATATAAATAAACTATGTTTTAAATCATTTTAATTTGTGCTATGCCTCATTCTTTATCGAAATTTATAACAAAAATGAAATAAACATTATTTTTGTATATTTTTCTTAAGCAAGAATTTACAAAATATAATCGACGATATTAAAATTATTTCATGATAGAAGTAATGGAATATTTTATTGAAAATATAGTATTTACCTATTTTTTTATATTAATTCCAACAAACTAAAATATATTTAAATTTATTTTGGGTTTCCATGCGTTTTTGTGCCACTTTATGTTGGTTTAATACGCAGTTTGGCGCATCCACACAGCAAATAAAAGCAATTTCGTTCCGCAGATTCATCTGTGCGCCGGGTCCAGCCTGCCGGATCCCATAAAAACGGTTATTGTATTTTAATTGGCAGCGACACTTTTCTCGCCCGGTTCCAAAGCGAATAATTTTGCCCAGTGTCCCTTTTTTCCATTTGGGGTCTCGGCGATTTTGGGATAGCCGCCTCTAGCGCCACGATTGGAACCGATGTGAATTTTATTTTTATTTTTAACTGACAATAAAACAGTGTTTTATTCCGATTTAAGTCAGTCTGTGTCCTGTGCCTTTTATAAACGAAAACAAGAAAATCTTTACCGTCGATAATCAATTCTATAGAGTTGAACACATGCAAGCAAAGCGAGTTTTCAATAAAACAATTACAAAGCTCAACATATAACTAATAAAATAGACCAGTGACTTATACCTAAAAGAACTGGATTCGAAACCGTTATGATCAAATTATCGAAAGACTATTTAATTACAGTGCCGATCAATCATCACAGATTAGGTTTTCATGGATTTTTTAATCTCAGTGATAAATATTCAAAAATAATATAGCTAAGTAATTCATAATGATATATGTATATTATTAGCTGCAATAATAATCTGTATTTAATAAAATATATTAATTTTAATTAAATTAAGACCATCGACAGGTAACAGGTCAAAAAAATAAACCGTACTTTATACTATTATATACACACAAAAAAATGCATAATTAGAAAGAAAACAAAAATCAATCAATAGTAAGAGTAAATTATATAAATTAGACCAACTCCTCGTAGCTGACATTAAATAGATCAATGTGCCATAGGCGAGACAAAGATTTATTGCAGACGTTGTTTACGTGTAAAAAAACTTCCACTTGCTTTCAAAAGTGCTTCTGAGATATTTAGAGGAAGTTTCTCTAGCCGAAATGTTCCTACTGAGTCCATAGGAATAATTTTATGGCAAACTGGATCGATAAAATGACACAATATGGCACTTTACAACACATTGAAAATTACTTTGTACATAAAATGGGTCCACAAATTAAAATTATCTGCATACAAAAAATAATTTGAATTTGTAACTGCCGTATTTATGTCATTTTTTATTGGAATCAGTCTATGAACGCTCAAATAACTTGAGAATAACTAAGTTAAATCATCCGAGCAACAGATTAACAGACTTTGATTTCAGTCTGGTGTTCTACTACTTACTTAGTGGTTGTTAATTGCCTTTACATTTAAATAGATTTAAAAATTAATAAATAATACATTAAAGAGCTTCAAAGCTACTATTTGACTCTTAGATTAACATTTTTATTGACCCTTAGATTAACTCAGAAGTATTTACGTTCAATAATAAATATAACGATTATTCATATCAGTGTCATGCATCTAACAGACAATTTAAACTTCAGTTTAAAACATGAATATACCAACAGAGATAAAAGCAGCTACACTAGATGAAACATTTCATAAAATATGTATTAAATCAATAGCGAATACAAAATACGCTGCCAAATTTGAGTTGCTTAAATATTTATAGTGTGACATAAAAGTTATATTTAAAAGTAAGCAAGTAAATAAAATATATTATTTCTGACAGGAATCTGTAGTACAAAAAAAAATAATATATACCACTAAGAATAATAATACATATTTACACTAAATAATTTATTGTTTTTATCCCTTTAAATAACGGTATCATTAATGTGTTACGTTCTCCAAAAATTATCAGAATTAGGTTTGGGTCTGCAATACCGCAACAAAGATCTGTTCAAAGCAAATGAAAAATAAAAATAATTATATAAGTTTTTGGATAAAGATGACAACTTTCTGCTTTATTATAAATACGCTGTTGCCGCTATACATTTTGCTTTACAAAAAAGATTAAAGAATAGATTCTCCCATTGACCCAATTACATTTTATACAAAATTAAAAGAGTAGATTGAAATAATATTGCTTGATAGCAAAGACGATGAGCTGGCATATTAGTCTTGACCTCAAAAACATTGACCTAAGATTAAAATATTTAACTGACATTTGGAAAAAAAACTTTTCAATCAGACTACAACTAAATGATTCGTAAATTCCGCAAATACATTCTCGAAAAGAAATATACAAACTTGTAGCACCACCTCTGAAACTTTTCGATCCTTTAAAAAACATTTATCTGTGGTTATTCAGAATACGACATTTGGCAATAGATATTAACAGCAAAGAATATTTGTCCTACAAAAATTAGACAACACTTTAGAATTTATTATGAACATTTTCTTTAAATACAATTAACTGATTATTTTTTTTAAATAAAAAAGAATAAGATGTAAGTTCTAGCACATTTTATCTTACACAATGCACGAATCATATTTTAGCCGTTCAATTCCTAATTTATCTAAAATGCCGAGGATTTGACACTAATATTTAGACCTGAAATGGTCTCTGTCTATTTATAATTGATCCGGTGGCTCATGACATTTTTTTAAACACAAATTTATTTTTTATTTATTAATACACAATCTACAATTAACTGATTTTACCATAACGAATACATAAAATTGTATTCTAAATTTTACTATTAATTTTAAATAAAAACCTAATTAGCGCGTCGTTTTATAAATTACAAAGAGATTATTTATATGTGAAATTAAACACTTATTTCAGTTACTGTTTTACTAAAAAAATATATTAATTCATACCGAACTTTTATAGCATAATTAAAAAATAGTTGATATTTCAGATTCTTTTTTAAATGATGACTTCGGCCAAAGTAGCAAAATCCAATGTGTTTTAATTATATACATATATATAATATTCTTATTTTATAATTCGTAATTAATATTAATTTTCTATATTAAAGAATTATGCAATATATATATATATAAAAATGTAATGTTCAATTTTTTTCTAGTAAATGCTACATTCTATATTATTAAATTAATTTTGATAGTTATTCAATCATTACTTAATTGATTAGCTACTTTCAATTTATATGAATAATAAATAATAATAAAGTTCTCAGCTTCAATTAAAACTGGTATCGTAATTATTCCAACCTTAAATTATTGTATTAATCCCACGGTTTTCAACTTAATTTATTAGTATTATATTTTAGCATAGATTTAATTTTATATTCCATCCCAAAAAATACGATAAGCCTCACTGATACATGGATAGTATAAAATAAAATTTATCCACATAATAAACACCGATATAACGCATTCGTGCACACATCGAACACATTAATATTCATCGCCTTTTATTACGGTCATTATGTCCTGTCCGGTTTTCGGCCAAGATTTTAAAATTTGATAAGAATACCCAAAGGCAAGGAGAGAGACGATGACGCAGATTTCCGGCTCATTTTAGAGCCGAAATCTGACCTTGAAATCTTTATCTGAGGTAATATACAAAGTGACATCACCACTATGCTGAAAGCGATTCCTATTTTTTTACATATAAAACAATATATTCAACTAGGATCTCATGGATTTGATATAATTTTTAATTAAATCTCAAACCGAAAGAGAACTAATTTATTTTATATTATTTTGTGATTCAAAGTATATTCTATATGGTAGGTATACTAAAAATGTATTAAAGTAGGTGTTTCGCTTTTTTTTGTTTCCAGTTCTTTGTAATCCCCGTGTTAGCGTTTCGCAGCCCTATTATTATGTGGGGGCAATTTCGAAAACGGTAGCAGTCCAAATCAAAAATATGATAATTTAATTTCCCATAATTTTCCTCTCAGTTACGTGTTATGGGGTTTTCGTTTCGGTTTAATTTTAACTTTTTGACACATGTATGCATAATGAGTGTATATTTTTTAAGCACTCTGAATATATAGGTAGATCTATTGTTTTTTATTGTGAATATATATTTAATGTATAATAATGAAAATATATTATTTATGAATGCAGCAATTCTTTTTTTAAACGATTGTATTTAACAATAGGATTACTACATTATAAAATATAAAAAATAAGATAAAAAGCAACAAGTTTTTTAGCAAGTTACTTTTAAACTCGATTTTTTTTGATCAGGTTAATAAAAAATAATCAATTGATATTTAAAATGAAAATAATAATACAGAAGTATTATCTTTAATATATTTTGATACTGTAAATGACACAAATTTTTATACCCTTTTGGTTTAAAATTTCTTGAAAATGTGGCACTATATTTTTTTTGTTAAATTGATTTTAATTAGGAAAAACTACTTTAACTTGTATGCAATTTACTATCCAATGTTTTTCTGTAGCAAACAATACAATTTATGTATATAAAATAATAAATACTTTTTAAGTATGAAATTTATTTATTAGTATCACGATAAAATAATATACTCACGCAGAAAGGACAATTTCAAGCCTTAAATCCGGATTGCATCTTAAAATTGCTTTTCTTTGTATATTTGTATATGGTGAGATTCCATATTTAAAACAATGTGGAACATTGCCTGCAAAAGAATATAATAAACTTTAAACTCGATTGAGTGAAATAATACCATATCTAGTGAATATACATAAAAATATTCTCTGACATAAATTATTGCTCATATCTGCAACCCATGTTAGAAAGTTACATTGGAGCCTTAAATTAATTAGATTATTATAATAATATTTTTTATTTATCATATTGGTCATTTTTTAATTTTAATTTAATATTACTCTTTGTCTTTATCGCTTAATTACAGTAATATTTTGAAACTATTAGTATTTGAATTTTCAGTCAATAAATATAATTTCATTACTTATTTTATCTATAATCAAAACACTATTTAATTTAAGAAATAAAATGTATAAAAACGTGCTACATTGCACAGAAGTGTTAACAGATATGAGTGTCCTATTTCAAAAGGATTACAGATGGGAAAACAGTGATTCCGGGCCTCATGACAAAAATGCCATTTTATATATTTTTTAAATAAATAATAATGAGTACGAGTTAACACTTTATATGATACAAATAAATATAAAAGTTAGTCACGATTTTTGTGCTGCTCAGTGTTGCCATATTGTGAATTTTCAGTTTAGATAAAAAGCAATAAAATCGTTTATTAAAATTAGGCGCTTACATTAAGACTTTATATGACAATATTACTAATGAGAATCGAATAAAGCACATCTAAACCGAATTTCGCCCAATAGAAGAGCGCAAAAAACAATTATCCCTTCTCAGAAGTCAAAAAATCACGTCAAAAGCAATAAAATCGTACCGTCGCCGTCGCAGTGGGAACGCTCGTTACCGAGCGTTCCCATTGCGACGGCGCCGACACGATTTTATTGCTTTTGACGTGATTTTTTGACTTCTGAGAAGTGATAATTGTTTTTGCGCTCTCCTATTGACCTAAATTCGATTTGAATATACTTTGATCAGTTATTTTACATTATAAGTGTATAGTAAAATAGGTAAATATTTTTAAAACATAGTGTAATATCGAAATGCAGACTAACTATGGAGCAATATGTGAGATGCGATGTCTATATGTACTTATTTTCTTCTTCGTTTAATATTTTCTCTAATGTGTAATATTTTTTAAACATTAAAAAAGCAATAAAATTATAACATAAAATGAACTGCATCAAAAAACTACAATCTGTCCCTCTGAATAATAATGTTTATTTTAAAAGTACCTACTACATAGAAAATAGATTCGTTTGAAGGCAATGCTCCAGAAAAATATATATAAAATTGATTGGAGTAAACAGAAAGATCTAAAGTTTTTCATATGCTTCTCAGATACCTGTACATGCAGGAATAAAAATTAATATCAATTTTTACAACCCACAAAATTCCTACATTGCTGAAATATGATTTATTTGAGTCGCGTTGACGATTGTATTTTAAAAAAACACCTATTAAAGCTGCTGGTGAATTAAATATATACAATCCAGATACTAAAAGAACTCGGTTTTTGTATCAAGAACAGAAGTATTAGACAATTATTGATGTTTTCTCATACATTATGGTCAATAACAATATTATAGTAAGCATATTTTTTTTAATATAATATCAAGTATTATTTATGAGACCTAATATTTACGCTAAATATAATTCTAATGTATTTGATGATTATTCTTTAAAAAAAGAATCAGTTCGATTAGCATACAAAAGCCGGCGAGCGTTTACATCATCGACCCATTCGGATAGGTCTTAATTAAATCAACAACCATAATGGCCCATCTCAACGTCTATTAACCAGGCCCGTTATTATAAGGGTACGCCTCTGTAGCTCCCTGTCGATCATTATACCTCTCTTCGCGTATACCTATGTATGGCCGATCGAGAAACGATACCGACCCAATTTATCCAAACGGTTACGCCGCCCCGTTCTACGTAATTATCCATTATTATGTTTAGTATTGAAATTATTGAAGTATTTTTAGTCTAATTTATTTTTATTTAAGACGATGCGAGCCCGCCAGACATAAGGTTATTATGAACATTTTATTTAAAATCGTGTAATTTTAAAACGATGGTATAGTAAACATGTGATTTTGTATTAAAAGAATTAATTCAATTTAAGTAAATACAAATAGATCGTTGAAATATCAATTGTACTGATACTCAAAAATATTGGAAAAGCACGTTAATGGAAATCAGGATAGGTGTGCCATTGCATTAAAAATAATAAATACAACCAACAACCACTAAGTAAGTAGCGATATACTAGACTAAAATCAATTATAGACTATTATTACAGCTCACAATCTATAGATGACACAAATTATATAAATCTATGAAAAGAACGAAATAGATTATATGGGATTTAAACCTAGATCTTTCGGGTTAATAATTAGTCACCGGCTTATACGACAGGTTAGATAGTTTCGCTTAGTAATTAAAATAAGAGTGACGCTATAAACTATTACATTATAGCTCAATAAAAATAATAATCAGTATGTAGTATATTTTTTCATTTAATTATAAAATCATAGAATTTTGAACGATTTATGACATTTAAAAATCCAGTGTTAGTAAACATAATGTTTATTTCATCAATCGATACAAATTTTTAATGTTCAATACACCTGCACTTGTCACGTGCGAGATCGCTGTAGGAGAAAGATTTTGAAATATTTATTGAATAAATAAAAATATATTTTATTGTAAAATGAATGTATTATGTAATCCTGGAATGTATTTTTTTTTAATTTGCGCTTAACAGTCAGTCGTGCTTTGGCAGTTAATACCTAAAAACTTTTTTATTATATCTGTATTGCTGCATATCTGGACTAAAAATTTTGCATATTTTTGCAATATTTTAAAAATTAAAAATGATCAATTTATGATATTTATAAAAAAAATTTAAATCAAGAAATTGCCCGAAAGGTGAGAGAATGTTTTATTTTTAGAATGATTATATTTTGAAACATTAAAAAAAATATTTTTTTTTATTTATAAAAACATATATTACTGACTTATGCGGGTGAGTGAATTTCTGTTAAAGTCGAAAGTCCGTTATATAAAAGTAGGTTTTCCGAATGTGTTTTTTTTAGTAAAATAATAAATAGCACAATACAATGACGTTTCTATAAATTGTTTTAAAATATTATAAATATTATTTTATTTTACAGAAAAATTTTCTATCAAATTAAAATAAGTAAACAAACATTTTTTTTAAAATACACCTTATTTGTATTATATATAAGTATAAAGTTAGAGGTATGGTCATTGATTACAACATGTTTTAGACAATTTTACATTTGACCGGATATTTTGAGTCCGTTATATCGAGATTATTTAATAAATGAGCCACTTAAAGTGACAAACAAATAAATCCGTGACATTTAATGTTCTTAAGCCCTTAAAATTATCTGTCTTAATACTGATGTCAGCTTTATTAAAAGAATATTTAGTTTTCTTTTATCATTCTGTCACGCTCGGCGATTTTTTCATTGTGTAAATGACGAAACAGAGAATTTGCATTAAAAGTGTAATAAAGTGCAGTGAAGTTATGAAAATATTAGAAAAGGCTTTTAGCGAGGATGCTGTGTCAAATCAAAAGGTCTATGAATGGTTTAAACGTTTCCAAGAAAGTAGCAAGGAAGTAAAGGATGACAAGCGAAATGGGATCAACTAAAAATGAAAATGGGAAAAATTAAGGACACTGTGCTGAGTAATCACTGAATCAATATTTGAATGAATGCAGAATAAGTTGGTATCTCGTACAATTCATGCAGAGTGATTTGATGTAGAAGTTTATTATAACAAAAAAAGTCACTGACAATTGTTCTATAAAAGTTTCAATAATGGAATTGCTCAAAGGAGCTAAAAGTACGCCATAATTGAATGAAAATCGCTGTTTTCTTTGATAAATTTATACCATTAGGTCATACGGGCAATAAAGAGCTAAAAACAAGTAACCAATTTTTCACCACGATAACGTTACGGCTCAAACTAATTCGTATTTTTTGTCATGATTTAGATAAAGATGACATTAAAAAGATAATGTTTTTCGACCATAGGAGATGTAGGTAAAATCGCTGTTTTTACAAATATTTGTGTGTTGGAAAAACTTAATATTAAGTATTACTGTAAGATTCTAGCTATGCTGTATAATGTCTTTATTAAACACATTACCATTGAGATTAAAATATATTAATACAAAAACACATGTATGACACACACAAACATATTCTCCAATAATAATGACGATAATCATTGTTGTCGCCCGCGCGAGGAACAAAATTACGCTTTGACTAAATTACAATAAATTAGGCGTTATCTTTGCGCTTTTTGTACCGACACTTTGTTAACATAATGTTCAAAATGTTAATTTGCCTTTTTCTTTTTTTTGGTGTACACACATAAAAAAACACAAATTTTTCGGTTGGCTAGATCGATATTGCTCAAAATATGCGTGGGTAGAAAATAATTTACAATTAAATTTTTAATATATATGCTATCTTAACCTTTTGCACTAGTAACAATATAATATATGTAAAGCTAACGCTTTTTTAAACTGTGATAAATTATTTTTGGAAGTAACGTTAATTATTCTAACTTAACGATCTTTCGACGGCGATATAAAATAAACAAATTTATAACTGAAATAATAAATAAAATAATATGAGCATTAGTGAAACTTTTATTGCCGCGTATAGTGAATGTAATAAATTGTGTAATATGTCTAGTAAATGCGTTTATGGGCACTTAATTATTTTTTGATTACAAACGGTTGTTAGGATTAGATCTTTAGAATATGCATTAAACACTATGTATTATATATTTTGATAATCTAAAAAATTCTGCAAAAATAAATCAATAAATTATTAATCTAAAAAAGAATGAAACCCTAAAGTTTTAACTTTAAATAAACAGCAATACCATGCACAAGCAGAAGCTTAATTGACAGTCATAAGGTTATATTTTACGACATCAGTTAATTGTGAAATTAAGGATGTTGTAATCATTATTATTGTTATGTGCACATGTTGTTGTGTTTTTTTATATATATATATATATATATATTTTTATAAATATACATATATATATACATATCTGATGCCGTAAAATGTAATTATTGCCCGTTGTAAAAAAAATCAGCGCAGAAAAGAAATGCGCGTAATAAACGTGAGCTTTATTGCTCTGGACGGAATAAGCTTTAAAGCTCATTTGCATAGTTTGCCAATTTAATTGACTCCACAAACATACTTTCGAATTGAATATGGTACGTTTATTTATGTAAATATGTCGGCAAATTATCTCACATGTTCGGCGTTTATGACATTTCATAAACACAACCCCTGAAGATATGTTTTCATTAAACGTTAAATTGAAAATGAATATTTATCATGAGTGATATACACTTCTTACAAATTTCAAATTTCAATGCACTACATTTTTTTATTATATAAATTGAATCAAATGCAACACATCCATAGTGCAAGGTCAATTAAAATATAATTTGTGTATCTTCGTTTTTGGGTCAAGAGCCAACATCTAGTTAAAATTTAATTTAAACTTTTAAGCTTTCAATTCATGATTCAAGCAATTTGTACTTGATTAAAATATATATATATATATATATATATATATATATATATATATATATATATATATATATATATATATATATATCTATATATATATATATATATATATATATATATATATATATATATATATATATATATATATATATATATATATAATACTACTAAATATTTATTCAGGCATAAAATACTTTTCTCGAACGGTCTAGTCAATTTTTTGTTGAGCTATCATACGTATTTCGCTAATTCTGGAGTACCACAGGGATTTTATCTAGGACATCTGCTCCGACATTTTTTATATGTGATCAAAAAAAAAGGTTTAACATCCCTTAATTTACACGGTGGATACGTTACAGAAAATATCGCGTAAATTAGTATTAAAACGATTAAATAATATGCAGATGTATTTTTAGCATCAATGAGCCAAACGCTTGCATTTCTAAAAACAACTAAAAAAATACTGCATGGACAGTGGGAAAAGTTCCAGATGTAGAGCAAGTGCAATAATTGCGAGTTAGCAATTTACCCATGCGTTTTTATACCATTATGCTACATGTGTGAAAGCAAATATGTTTGATTTAGAGTATTTAAAAAATAAATGTAGTGCTAATAAATATGTTAATATTCTTTTGCACAAAAATTACAGCTGCTTCAATTTGGAAATTCACCTATTAAATTTAATATTTGATTTTATTCATATCAACATGCTGTTGAATTGCAGCAAAATTTTAAGTATCAAGATTTAATAAAAAAATATAGTACAGATTATTTGATAAGAATATATTTAGAAGAACCTGCTGCTGTATATAAAATTAAAAATATTGATTATTTATAAACAAATCGTTGTACTCGTATACCCTGATTTTTAGAATCTATCTCTCTAATTCATATATGTATAGTCTAAGTCTTTCATTTATGGAACATATTTTTTATAAGTTATAAATTTCGATTTGCGCGGTCTAATTTGTATCAATACTCCATTTCTTTTAACGGTCACTTTAACAGCGTCATTATTCATGGGTGAAAAAGAGATGATAAATGTGGGTGGACGCCCCACTAATTTGCTCTAAAGTACAAGATGCGGATATATGTTCGATATACTTATCATTACTTTTTCTTGTATATTTTAAACAAATTTAGAGAAATTTGAAATTTACTATATTTTGAAATAGTGAAAGTTTTAAGCTATCGAAATCAATAATTTACAACTTTTCTCGGCGCAAAGTGACTCTGTTAAGTGAAACGAAGTAAAGACGTCACAATGGATATGTAATGTGTAATAAAATCGGTACTCACCAGTGGGGAGTAGAATGCAGAGCTGTCCACGCCTATACTGGGGTACGGGTTTTGGTCTGTGGAGGGATACGGGGTACCGTAGACCCCGACGCCCACGCCGGCCGTGGGCAGCCTAGGATAGCCCGACAGGGCCAACCTGGCCGAGTCGTACTGGCAAGAGCAGACCGTCTGGCCGGACACTGGGTCCGTCATGATGGGCCGGCCGTTCTCGCAGCAGGAGGAGGAGGCGGCGACGGGGGTCGCAGGCGCCTGCGACGCCGCCCCCGGAGAAAGCGCCCCTGGCGCTGCCCCGGGGCTCAGTGAAGGCGCATTTGCGCTCGACGCCCCCGGAGACGTGGTAGAGGCGCCGGTCGTCGGCTGCGCCCCTTGCACCAGCAGCTGTGGACAAAAAATAAAATAAATGTTAAGGAACTGTATTCCATAATAATGGTAATATACCTTAATTATTTTTAAAGAATAAAAATGTATTAATGTATAACTCCCGGATATTTTTATTGTATGTTTGAAGCCTGACTTAATTATAAAAATCAATTTTATGAATATATTTGGTGTTAAATACCACCATGAAAGTGACTGATGGAATAAACGCATATTTTTTTGTATGTAGATTTTGTCGGTCACTGGTGCACACCATGGCGCAACGTTATTACTTTGAGCCGAGCCCCGGGTAATTAACATGTTAAAGAAGGAGGTGTATGCAGTTATGTATCTGTGAAAAACCTGTTTCGATTAAGAAAGACTGATGCTTTCAATGAGAGTTTGTATAAAAGATGGCATAAATGTCTCCAGGCAACTGTACAAAATTCACAGTGCCAAATGATATTATATACTGGAATGGAAAGAATTCACTTCATTAACGAATTTTCCTGTTTTTTTTATCTTTTTAATGCAACGGCACGTGAACTCAAATTTGGGCTGCGACTTGATGCGTATTTTTAAAAACATGTCTGCTTCAGAAGAATTATTAACAGTTATACCACTGACAGAACGAACCAGATGAGTAAAAATCTTTAACTCAGTTATATTGATCGTGCTTGCTTTGTATCGATAACAATTGATAAAGCTCCTGTTTTGGTTAGGAATCAATTTTATTTTATAACTTTCTACTCAAAAGTGTTACATTTGAATCAAGTGATGGATACTGCTTTTGAAATCGTCAATTCGCCAAAGAAGACAATTTCAATCATTATAAGAAATATGTGGATTGGAAAATTATGAACTTTTGTTGCATGCAAATGTAAGGTAACTTAGTCAAGCTTAGTTTGTGAAATGATTCAAAGATTATTTACTCGAAATAAAATAGTATTAACTAGCAAGATGACAATACATCAACAATTGGATGAGAAAACATGGATGCTTGATTTAGCTTTTCTTTGAGATATTATAGAAAAATTAAATCAAATTAATTTACAACTTTAAGGAAAGCATAAGTCAATAATCTATTTGCTAAGTACAGTAAAAACATGTAAATCCAAACTTTTTTTGTATAAACAACGATTAAAAGCAAGTGATTTGAAAAATGTTTATAATATAAGGTACGAGTGCAAATATTTATAAGATACTGTAGTGGATCAATATACAAATGTTGCTAAATTAGTTTAACGTGAGATTTATCTAAATTAGAAGATAGTGCTATATTTATGTTACTTGTAAGAAACGGGCATAAAAAATAGTTTATTATTTGGTTTAGATTCAACTTGTCTTGCCACACTTAAAGAATAAATATTCACACTAAAGTGTTATTCTTACCAATTTTTTGGGGTCTAATTTACGAAAATAAATATACACATATTTGGAGAGTCGTTGTATCTGTTTTAGCTCTACATATTTGTGTGAATTTTTGATGAATGCAATAAAAACGAAGCATCGTTCACGGTAGATAAATGATAATTTGACTGCAGGTTTGCGTATAACGGTAACGTCATACGAAATACAATATGAAAAAAAATCTGCAAGTATGCCACGCAAAGTTTCAGATGCAAATAAGAAATAATTTTTAAGGATATCAAAAATTATTATCTCATAGTCTACCTATGCAAAAGCCTGATCGGCTGATCAAAGTCTAATAATAAACTGTACCTAGCAGTTCCCAGTAATCACGTTATGTAATAGAAAAATGACTGCCGGCCTCTTATTTTATGATAGGGATGGCTGGCGAAGTGAAAAATATAAGTAATATGTTTGTTAAAAAAAATTGCATTGTAATTTTTTTCTGTTACCACCTAAAGATAAGTTATACTAAACGATATAATTAAAATGTGTTTATTATTATATTTGTATCTAATATGCTTGTTGCTTTTGAAAAGCATCAATGCGCATGCGCCGCCACACTTAAATTGCGCATGCGTTTGTAAGTCGGTGTTTGCGCGCGCAGCTTTTCACAGGCGTAAGCCGATCCTGACCTTGCCAGGACTGACCTCGTCATGTGACATTTCTTTTTGCGCATTCAACAGGTGATCCGCAAAAATGGCTCGCTAAATTCGGACGCTCCAACGCGCTCGGTAGTCGTCAATCTTTGCCACTTTATAATAATGATTTCTTTGGGTTAATATTTTTTAATAAAATTGCGATTGTATGTTAAAGACAAATTTTTGGATTCAGATGATTTCAAATTATAGATCCAGACTAAATGTGTCGGAAGAGAAAATAAATAACTAACTGATCGTCAAAAGACAGAGACGAGCATCTTGGAAGATTTTTACAGACTTTATTTACGTGTAGAGAGAATCTCCGCTAACTCGCAAAAGTAATCTTTAATGAAAGTTTATCTAGACAAAATTTCCGCGTTAACATTATATTAAAAAAAAAATATTTTATTTTCACTTATGATTATTTTATCTACTTATTTATTAAAGTACATTTTACATATATGATAAAATAAATTCAGTGGTTTACAACATTTTTATTTACGTTCAACCTTTATCAAATATAATTATATTATTAACGTGTTACGTTTATTACTATTTTTATGTATTGATATTTATGTATTATATTATACATATTATTGAAGCGAATTCAGTGCTTCTTAACATTTTATTGTAAGCTTTTTTATTTACGTCTCACATTTATTCAATTCTGATTATTTTATTTACTTATCAGAGCTATGACAATATCGTCGTGCTTTGGCTGTCGAGTTGTTAACACGTCTTTTGTATTTTATCGGTTAGCATACACCACTAGGATGGCATTTGAATAATATTTTCTTTTTCTTCTCTTCTTTATAAAATGGAGGGCTTTGTCCCAGACAAACAATTTTTGTGAAGTTGAATCTTGTACGAATAGCAAAACCAAAACATTATTTTAATCACAAATTAATTTAATGAAATTTTTGATAACGAATATGATTTCTGCCATATTCACAAACGGACTAAAAATTGTAATTGAATGCAATTTCGTAACAAAGGTGTTTAGGAAAAAAATTGTAATGCTTCATTTCTCTATTACATATCAAAATTAATGAGAACTGCTAGGTATCGCTAGACTTTTTATAATGAATATAAATATCGAATATGTCAAATTAAATTTTGCGCCGAAATATATTTTGGCACTAAAAGAGCTAATACTTTGATATCTTGCCCCGTTAAAACCACTCAGGTTAATCCCTAATTATTTTATTATTCGCTTCTGCTTTCAAGCAATATTGGCATCGTCATTTTCGTAATTAAATAAAAAAAAATGAAAATAAGGTAAATTTATTACCGGTATTGCAATCCCTAGTTGGGATTTAAGTAGCACTTTTTTAATAATCGCTAAAGAGCGGTGTCAACAATACATCAATGCCCGGCAACTTTCGGCTGCGAATTTTAGAGTGCCCTAGAGAGTTGCGATCGCGTCCCTTATTCTTGCCTGTTGCGCCAGGACCTCAGCGCTTAAAAATGCACGAGCAATCCAGCTTCTTAATGAACTTGAGAAACACAATGATGTTTTAAGCTATCAGAATAGCGATTTAAGGCAGTATTTATTAAGAATTCAAGTTTGATTATTTAAAAATGCTTCTACTTTATGAATTAAACTCAGTCTAACCCGTTACTATTATAATTGTTTTTTTAGTTTAATATTCTTAAATCGGCCTTTGGCTATGCACAGGTGGCACACGCGTGTGTCGCGCTAATGTTAAAAGTGCAAAAATCGAAATCCGGGAATTCGGAAACGTGCTCGAAACCGGTCCCCGGGGGGCCGCGGCCCCGAGGCCCTGGCAACGCGTTCAACGCGTACATTGCTTAATGTGCCTGTTTACACGAAACAAACAAATATGAGTTAACAAGCGAATCGCACTATTGTGTGTCCCAGGCCTGCCTAGGCCATCCGAGCGCATTCAAACAGGCTTGAGTGGGCTCGGCTCGGTTTCGCCGACAAAGGCCCCAGTCAATATTTGGACTTTGAAAAAGTCGCGGTGACACGTCGGTGCCGACGCCAAAGGCCAAAGGAGAAAAAAAAATATTTTGGAAGCACTGGAATCATGATGCGTCAAAGATAAAGGCGTCGGATCAACGATGAAGTGACGCCGCAATCTTCAATGTTTGATTTTAGTGTAGTACTGAAAGGACTCACAGCTCTCCTGAATAATACCGAAGGAGAAAGCTGTAAAACGATTTGCCTCTACCTCTTAAAAGTAATCAATGAAACTGAATTAAATTCACCAGAACGATTGACCTGAAAGACTAGATTCATATTCCACTGGGACCTTAATATTTAAAAATAAACTGTATCTGCGAGATCAATTGTTAAGCAATTATATTTTTGATTGATCCTTACAGATTATGTTTTTCTAGATTATCTTAACCTCACAGATATATATCGTGACGATTAAATAAAATCGTAAAACGCATTATCAATAAAAAATAAAATTGCTCGGTGTGGAGTAACTTCATTAATTTATTTTTTAAGCTTAATTAAAAAATACTATATTAACACACTACAACAAGACCAAATTTAAATTTGAATATAAGCTTTATTGCACAAACACATCTTGCTTTTAAGGCATAAACCTATTTTTGAGTTTCTTCAGATCCTCAATTAATTAATAACTGCATTTATTCTGTAAAAAACAGTGTGTATAAAATTTACAATACAGATATTTTATTAAACTTCGAGTGAATTCGGCATTAAGCGAGCTATAAATATAGTTAAATTCAACTAAATCATGCAGTATAGCACATAAAGGAAAAACACAACTTTCAACTCTATTTACTTTTTTATATCTATCCGCTGTATATGTGATTGGTTTCATGCGGCGTAGCCAACATATAAATCTGATTGAACACAATATGTACCGCTACCTCTCATAAAATAATTTCATCATCCCCACAGTTTTCCCCCTATATATAAATACCCTATAAAAGAGTATCGTATAAATAAAGAACGGCCATAAATCACAGTTCGATCAGGATAGTTTCGGATAATAGATGTTTCAGCGTTTTATCCGATTTACTATTATCGCTGTTAAAGTCCATAAATTTATTTCGTAAACATTATTGTTTTTATTATTATGTAGACATATACAATTATAAATAACAGCAGTTGTCAAATCGATCGTCAAAATTTAACAGAAATTTGTTTATTGAGAATTACGCAACGATATATTTATAGACATATTATACGTATAGACACAAAAAATAAACAAAGCTGTTCTACCGTCATCAAGTTTCAGTGCAAACAAAGGGGTCTTCTCTTTCTCATCAGAGGTAGGAGTGGATAAACATTTACCTTCCACTTAAAGAAGAGGGATTATATCGTTTCTATTAAACCGCCTTGCGATCTAAATAGCCGACTAAAAATCAGTATATTTGCTTTTTTAACGACGAGTGTGGACTTAACCGAGAAAAAGAGGTTTTTTCTAACCTTTAACGTGGGCGTGTATCGTGAAAAAATGTATGATAAAAAAAGCTCAAAGCACGAGGAAAGCTATAAATTTACGTTCAAGTATCTGTTTTGATCCAATGCCGATTATATATTTGTTTAAATGTAAACTTAGGTATTAATATATATTAATATGTGCTATTATTTGCCGCGGCATTATAACAGATGTAAAATACAACACAAAATATTAATTTAAATGTCAAATTGTTATAAATTTCTAATATATAAAAAAAACTGTTGAACAATAAATTATGGCGATTTACAATTAAAATAAAACGTTAAAAATAAATTGGGTGTATGGGTAAAAATAATATTATAAATACAATGTTTTAAGGAACTTATCAATACAACTAAAAAAATTGATTATTTGATTATGCTATTCAACCATATTTAATTATGATCTTGTTTAATATTTTTCAGATATTAATAATAATTGAAATTGATTTACATATACTAATATATATTTTATTATCGCAAAATAGTGATACCAACTTTTTTTTTTGATAGCAAGAATAATATTTATTTTATAGTATTAATTATTTTATAGCTGCGTGTAAAGTGTAACTATTTAAATAGAATAAAAAATATTTGCTTATAAAATATAGTGATAATATATTTTTACAGCATATATAAATTTTATCTCACAGTAAAAAAAATATTTGCTTGGAATAACAAATTATTGATATAAAAATTACTGCAATATTTGTTTACAAAATGTAGTGATAATTTTTTTTTTTTGATAGCATGCATAGTTTTTATCTCATAGTAGAATCTATATTTTTACGATTAAATAAATACAATATTTTATCAGAAAAAATCACTACAATTTTTTGTATGTAAAGGTTTCATTTTATAGTTGAATTTATATTTCGATAAATGCAATATTTCGTTGGAAATAAATAAATCTATTTTTTACAATATATATTTTTTTTAGTAGTAAGTTATTTTTATTAATGATTTAATTAAACTATGAAATTTGTAGTAAAAATTTAATATCGATAACATAAATACAAATAAATCTGTTTTTATGGTATGTAAGCAAAAAAATATATATTTGTAATCTTACTATGTAGCCTGACAGGCGTAAGCCCAATGCGTTACAGCAGGGTAAATATGTACTAATTAAGTAAATCAATCAGATAATGAATATTATATTTAAATCCAATCGACAGTTGTCCTCTTATATAGATAGCCTTATAATAATCTATCTTTGCATAAAATAATTGCTATATATATAAACTGCTCTTTAATATTTTAATAGTCATTTATTTAAAAATATATAATTCTATATATAATATGTGGATTTTCATTGTTAAAGACCGATAATCCATAAATTTTCTTTTAACTTTGAAGTGAACATCTGAGACACCATGTATGTAATATTATGAATTTAAAAATAATAATTTAATAATATACATCTCTGTTATTCTGTAAACGGGTTGGTTACAGCCGTATCTTCGATTTTGGCTCATTATTAAAATATTATATAAAAGCGTCCCGGATAAATATTTAATGGAGGCCCCGGTGAAAGGCAACATAATGACGGCGAGTATTAGTAGTTGTTATTATTATGACCGATTAACATATAATTACGGCCATGTCGATATTTTTCGGTATCGAAAAGCAATCTGTGAGCTGCTGCTGCTGGCTGCCTCACACAAATTTGTGTGGTTTCATGAATAAAAATTACGTTATAACGGTTAGCGAGCGGTATAATTTCACGGGTCCTATCTTCGGACAACGTAGATTATCCCGACGCTTATACAATATATAAGCGATTGCTATACATATTTATAATCGCGAGTATCGAAGCCAGTTTTATTATAAATTATTATAAATAGATATGACAACGAAAAGTCGTATTAAAAATATATTTTATTAGTTTATAATCTAGTTGTTCCAATCCGGAACTTGATTTGTCAGAATGTTTAAGTGTCAAATGGTTAGGCGGCTCTGAGCTTTAAGCTCTTATATAACATTTAAATAACAGCGAACAACAAAACGCGGGCCCTTTAAATTTGGCCGGCTACAAATTCGGGTCTAAGTGGGCCTCGAGTGACTGTCGTACAGGTAGTCAAATCATTAAAATACCTAATAATACGTAATAATGATAATCATTTCTTAACATGGTTGTTCGGGCCGCGAACAAAATAATACCCCGGGGAGAGGACGGCCGGTTTTCTTCTCGTCGTCGAGGGCCAATTTATAAATATTTACACATTTCGGACCCCACCGGAATGGAACCCTCAATAAAAGAGCATGCCCTTAATCTGACGTAAGGTCCTATACCCGGTAGCCCATCATTAAGCTTCAAGAGCATGACAATGTATATATTGTATAATATTTTTACAGCGATGAGGTAAAATATAAAATAAAGTTGCTGCATATACAGATATAAAAAGTTGTACGTAACATAATAAATATGTCATTCGATTGTGGTTTTGTAAATATTTTATTTCATAATATATATTTTGGTTGTATTATTTATTTTACTTTGTGATGAAAAATAAATTAAGCGCATTTTTATCATCAGTATAAAAATTATTATAAACTGGTAACTTAACAATGCTTTAGATATATGTAGTGTTAAGAAATAGACAATGATATGGTGGTACTAAGAAAGTCATACTAAAAACTAGAATTTGAGCGTCACTTTAAGAGCTAATGATAACGAACAACTAAACAAATCGATAGTAAACTTACAATACTGCTTCATATTAAATAAAAAATCTAAAAAAGCATGAACTGAATGACAATAAAAAATTGCAATATAAACGGTGAGTATGTAGTGTTTTTTTTATAACAACAAAAAGTGATCTGCACAATGGTTAGACAAAAAACTACAAAGCATTTAGTGAATTAGAAATTATACCAAAAGAACATTATTGTGACTATTTTCTGGTGCTATGAATAAATCATTTTAAATATTTTAAAATGTCAATAACATATTGAAAACCAATACAATATTTTGCTAAAGCATTTACTTCTGGAATGTATGGTAAAGACAAGGTGCAATTTTAATGCACGATAATGCGCAACCATACAAAAGTTTAAGAAAATTTGTCTATGAAATAATCTCAACAGACATCTTATTGGTATGCTTTCTGAATCACTACTACAACATTATGATGAAACCATTACAGCTGAAAATTATTGTCAAGAGAAGGTTAAATACACGACAATGCGATACCACTTTAATAACCATGCAACTGATCAGCGCTAAGTATACTACAGTTGTTTGAGATGTACGCACTGATGTATTTCAGCTATAAGTTCCTTCAGACTTTTTTATACACACAAAAATAAAAGAAGCGGGATATTGCCTTCAAAATCACCCAATTTCTGAGATAGTACTTTCATAATAAACATTATTATTTAAAGGCACAGATAGCAGTCTTTGACGCGGCTCCGTTTGTGTTAAAATTGTTGACTTTATTGCTTTTTGAACGCTTAAAAAAAATTTCAGATCGAATACTAAACAAATAAATAGCAAAAAATCAACAACAGCACCAGCTGAATTATATAAATTTAATGTTTTTATTGATAATGCAGCAAAATAATACATGTGGTTATTAATAAAAGAAAATCTAGAAAAAATGGTTTCGAATCTATCCCGAAAATATTTTTAAAAATATGTTATTTCAGTAAAATCATATTGGAATTTAATTTCACCAGTAGATATGTATTTTTACTAGTGAAAATATAAATTATCGTGCAGGTGCTAGTTTCTATATGTAGTAATAAATATATTTTTAAATACTTATCATTATTTATTTACATCCGATGCGTAAATATTACAGTGAATGTGTATTTTTTGGTAAAGTTATATTTTCAGTAGTAAATTCCAAATACATTTTCACCAGTAGATACATATTTCTACTGGTGAAAATATAATTTAATTTATAGGCGCTAATGTGCTGTTTCAAAATTGCGAATCGGCCATTTTCTGTTCAAACCCAAACCTAACCTAATGAAAGTTTTAAAACTAATTATAGTTTTAGAACATTTATAAGGTAAGGTCCAAAATACAAAGTAAGCCAACTCATCTCTCAGGGGTAAAAAGCGGAAGAATAAGCACAAACAGACATCGCATCTCACATATTTCTCCATAGTTTGTCTGTATTTTGATATTATATTATGTTTTAAGAATATGAAAGCTATCCTTACCGATTCTACTATGGACTGATAATATAAAAGAGCTGATCAAAATATATTCAAACCGAATTTTGGTCAATAGAAGAGTGCAAAAACAATTATCTCTTCTTAGAAGGCAAAAATTCACGTTAAAAGCAATAAAATCGTGTCGGCGCCGTTGCAGTGGGAACGCTCGGTAACGAGCGTTCCCACTGCGACGGCGACGGCACGATTTTATTGTTTTTGACGTGAATTTTTGACTTCTGAGAAGAGATAATTGTTTTTTGCGCTCTTCTATTGGGCAAAATTCGGTTTAGATGTGCTTTATATAAATATTATTATAAAAAATCCTAATATAAACGTTTGATAATCGAACGTTTTCACCGCGACGGCACGATTTTATTGCTTTGGCCAGGACTGAAAATTCACTATATGGCAACACTGAGCAGCAAAGAAAACACGACTATAAGTGAAATATTTTTTAATGCCCAATTAAAATATTTCAACGGTGACTGATTTTTATATTTATTTGTAGC
Source organism: Plectrocnemia conspersa (assembly GCF_051122295.1). Classification (NCBI taxonomy): domain Eukaryota; kingdom Metazoa; phylum Arthropoda; class Insecta; order Trichoptera; family Polycentropodidae; genus Plectrocnemia; species Plectrocnemia conspersa. The sequence goes on along the minus strand of NW_028277170.1, from coordinate 3,490,596 downwards.
ATAGAAAAGGTAATATTATTTATTCAAGAAACTGTTTTTGTAATGAGGCTCGGAATCATTGTTTTTTTCATGGCCCTGGTTCACTGTCGTTGGCCTTCTATATAATACCATTACAGCTAAATGTAATTTAAATAAAAACGACAAAATGCACTGCAACATCAATGGAAAAGGTGCAATTCTATTGCACGAAAATGCTTTCCCCATGAATCATTAATGTTCATAGCACAATTTTATTGGAATAAATTATTTCATGGACTCTGAGCTAAATAAATAAACTTAATCCTTAATCAAATTGTATATGTATTAAACTCATGCTCTGCATTGAAACATAGAATTTATCTTTCTCGTGCGTTTAGCGCTATTCATAAATACATAATATTTATTCGTAAATTGAACGTGTTCATTTCAAATAAACATTTTTGCTGTGCACATATGTAAGAACTCTGGGAAACATGTAGATGTTCATATGTAATGGATACAAAACAAGCATCGGATATATTGAACATAATACAATACAATGAAAAGATCAATACAAAAGTATTGCCTATTGAATTCTGTGTTTATTATATTTTTCCTTTTTTAAAATAAACATATATTTCATTGTTTTAATACAATCAATATCAGATTTGTTTGTTTTATATAATTTTTATACTAATCATGCATACATAGAGAACGGCTATAAAGTAAGTTAATAAAATCTTAGAAATTATAATTTTACTAAAAAAATCGTATTACGTTTAGTAATGTGTCACAAGAAAAGTTTTACTATGATTTATAAACTACTGTTTAATTAACATAAGTTGCAATGTTAAAATCAAAAAAAATTCACGTTTTAAAGATGTGCCAAGTTAACAGTTAGGTAACGAAATATTTAATTACATAGTGTTTTCTCAAATTGTTAAAATTGCAGTATCTTTAAAAAAAATATTTATAAAGTCACTGGTGCTCTAATAAAAGTATTAAAACATTCCCTAAGCATATTTAATTTTACGTTTCCACCAAATGCGGATGATGGGACAAATTTTCACGATTGCAAAACCGAAGGCGATGGCAAATAAATTCATTCGATTCGATTTTCGGTCAGTTTTATATCGCTAAACTGCATTCCCTTGGTCATCATCGGTGTTTCAAAAGCTTTAAATGTCATTGTGTGTGCACATGTTCTTATACGCACATACATATAAGGATATATGCATATGTACAAAGTGCACACTGCGGATTTATGCATAATTCAAACAGGATTCCGTGTCTGCCCATGCTCTCCATTTTTCACCTCTTCGTGACACGGTGTTATTGCACGAAACACCTTCGAAAGTCACATAGCTTATGCGAAACAGCAGAAAAAATATATTCACTGGACATTATTTTCAACAGTACTCACTATATCCAAAGAGAGTGAGCGAGAGACATATATGCATACAACAAAGTGTTTATTTCGCATATTTTGAACGAAAATTGCGAGCGTTTATCTCGCTCGACACATCGCCCCCAAATTTACATAAGTCTACGTATTTGTGTAATTTTATATGCATATGCAGCTATATGTATAATAAAGGAAAATAATTAGATTTTAATAATAATAGAAAATTCTTATCATAGTAAATTTTTTTAACGTCAGAATTGTTGAAAATAGTAAAGTAATAAAAGCTTAATAAATCAAACTAGTGCTTAACTTGAATTATTTTAACAACAAATATTAGTGTGTATCTATGTTTATATAAATATAAATTAAACATTGAGGAACAGTGTTTAACTTAAATATGTAATTAGGTAGTAATAAATTAAATTAAAATATTTTTTCATCTAGATGTATAAGAATAAATATATATATATATAGCAATTCAATCTTAAATGGGAAATAATAATTATTTAAATATTAAATATTACTATTGCTTTTATGAATCACTTTTTCAGTCAATTTTATCACTTTAGTAGTGTTTATGTTTAATAGAGGACTTTGAAATACTTTGAATAGCGGGGGGCTTAAAAATATAATAAATTATATTTATAGTAATATTATATAGTCCGCTTAAAATTAATTATAGTATATTCTACTAACAATAGTTCAGATGTGTAAGAATAAAAATAAATAATAACCCTATGTAACGAATTCAATCCTTATTGAGATATATTTATATTTTAAATTTATGATATGGATAAACTATTATTTTTTAATATCTCTCAATCGATTTTATAATTTTTCAACTACATTTTAATAAAAATCTAGTAGTGTCTATGTTAGTGTATGACTCAAAAATATATATATAATCCATAATCTACCTTTAAAAACTAAGCTATTTAATATTTTAAAAATATACGAATCTAATTTATGTTCTAAAATGCATTATCTATTTAAAGATCTAAGTAATATAACATACAGTTTTTCAGACTTAATATATTAATATATTGTCATTGATAAAGTGCAATATATAATTATTATTTATTTATAATGATTTAAAAAGTAAGTTTATATGTAACGCAAAAATTAACATGACAATGCATCGAGAGCTTTACAAAGCTCACAATAAACACTTCACCCCTACTAATAAAATTAAACGCAATATTAAAATATTACAATAATAAAAATTGAAATGTTTTATTACACTGCAAAATATTAAGGTACTATTATATTCATATATTATATTTTTAATATTATTAATAATATACATGTCACGCAAACGAATTATAATTTATTCGCTGGCAATTATAATTATATTAATTTTGGCTAAGATTATTATTTTTCATTTATAGCGTCGTAAAACATTAGCAAAATAATTATAGCGGTTTTGAACCGTTGCCCGGTTTTATTCGCGCGATAAACTGCGGTGAAACGGCAATTTCATTACTGCGTTTATCGACGGTTAATTGCGACCGTTGTCTATTTTATGGTTAATTTTATTGGAGTACACTCCAAGGATATTTTTTGGAAATTTATTTATAATAAATCAGTTTAGACTAATTTTAAAATACATAATAATTTAATAACATCAAACAGAGCGACGAAAAAAAATATTAAAAAAAATCATATTTAGAACTATGTACGGATTTTTTTTTATTTAATTTAAGTATACGAATCGATCGATTATTTTATTGTATACTTATTCATATACTTCAATTAGAATCTATATTAAGATAAGCATACATTAAAGAGACAATTATCGTACATTCGTACTACAATAAAAAATGCATTTATTACGAACGATTTACACTAGAGCGCGTGTAAAGTAGATACAACAATGCACATACTTAGAGCAGCAAAAAATGTAAAAAAAGATAAAGTAATTATTATTATTATTATTTAATCACTACGATAAATTAAAAGATTGCCTTTTGTTGTTTGAACAAGGATAAAAAATTTTAATGTCAATGCACATGTGATATATTGTGATGGTAATATATCACCGCGTATTATGAACGGCTTATTCGATTATACAACAAATGTTTACATATTGACGATTTTTTTTTATTGTTGTCGATGTTTGTATATTTAACTATAAATTATGTTAAACCACATATTTATTATAAACACCTTTGGTTGTTTCACCGCGAAGGTGCTCCGAGCGACGGCAGGTGCGAACGCTAATTTATATCATCGAAGATGTGTGTATATTTATTTTTATATATAATACATACATACACATGAAAAATATATTAAGTCGTTCCTAATGAATCTATGCTTAGTAGCAAAAATTATAATTTAATTGATCATAAAATAATTTTAATACGATTAAATTACATGTGAATAAATCTTATTTAACTCTGTACTTTTGTGATCAATTTAATTATATTTTAGGTTTGTATCGTTAGAAATCAAACTTGTATTTTTTCAAGGTCAATAAAATATTGATCTTTAACTTTTTTAAATAAGTATATATATATGCTAACAAATTATTATTTTTAAAACAAACAATAGCGAATCAAGACTAAATCAGTCATAAGCCATAATCATTTTAGATTAAATCTTTATGACTAAAGAAAATTCGTATTTATATAGTATGCTAAAATACGGTGACCAATTGTCACAGCAATTATATTATATTGCTCATTTTTCACTTTACAATGCGATAAAATGAGTCAATAATATTTATTTAATATTAATATATGTAATTAAGCAAATATTCAGCATCTAAAGACAAAATTTAGATACGTCACATACATTATTTTTATAACTCAAATTTAAATTTACAGTGCTTTAAAAATATATATTAAAATGAGATAAATTAAATATATAAAATAAAATATTGTATCCCAAAATAACCGATGGTCACTACAAGTATTTTTTTTACTTTTCAATGCAACAAATAAATACAATAAAATAAATAGAGTGAGATTAATATATTATTATTACAAAATTAAATTTGTCATAATCAGATATATATCATTAAATGGCAAAATTTAGATTAATTTTTCTGTAATACTTAAGCCGATGCTCACAGCTCTTATAACTCAAAGTCCACTTTACAGTGCTTTCAAAAATAAATATTAAAATGAGTTGGATAAAATTAAATCTTGAACATATGCACTTAATTACATAGTCAAAATATATGTACAGTATCCCAAAATACGATGACTGATGGTCATAGCAATTATTACAATAGCTCACATTTCCCTTTTCAACGCAAGAAATAAATACAAAAATGAGTCGAATAAGATTTATTTATTACTACCATTTTTTTAATTAGGCAAATATATCACATTGAAAGGCAAAATATATACATATAAAAATGGGTTGAGTTACATTAATTTAATAATAAAAAAATGGACTTCGATATAGATATTTAAATTGTTACCATTTAAGAGTTATAATAATATTTGATTTGGCTGTTGATAAATATGATAAAAATCGGCTGATTTAGCCGACTCTTTTGCACAATTAATCACTATATATATGTATGTATTCGACTCACCTGTGAGGCCGGCGGATAAGTATAGCCGAATTGAGCGTATGCCGCCATCGTTTAATTATCACTACAATATACTTATATTTATCAATATATAAATATATATATTATTATTATTATACATTAATTTTCATAAATAAAAATTATTATAAAAACACATTGCAGTTATCATCACAAACGGTCTTTTAGTTTCATTTCGTTACAAAGTCACGTCTCCGCCTCGCGCTGCCCGACGACGTCCTGCGTCTCCGCATTGTAGCGACGTTACAATATTTATTTTTCGGTTACTATAATAACATAGGAGCACTTTGACGAGTGTGTCCAGTTAGCGCGATACACCGGTGTTAGCGGTTGTCGCTTGCGACATTTCGTACGCGGAGAATCTTTCGCGCAGCGCGTCTTGGGGTCACCACAATGTGGAAGAGTTGCGACCGCGCGCGCCTAACTCCCAACGAGGACTGGAGCCGCCCGAGGAGTCGGGCCGCAGACCCCACGCGTTAGCCCCACCCTTAGGCGTGGTCAAAGCCCACGTCGGCCAATTGTAGACCGCGAGAAAAATTCTGGTGAGCCTTACCACTCTACTAGAGCGCCGCTATTGGCTGAGCTTCACCCCCTCCATTAAAAGTGGGCGAGCACAGAGCTAAAGACCGCCTACGGCCGTAGGCGCTCAACATTACAACTGGAAATGTTTATGGAGGGACGAACGAAGGAGCAAAGCGAGCAAATCTCTTGCGGCTGAAAAAATGACGACGACATCGTGTTTCAGTGTGTACGGGAATCAAAGTCGGATGTTGGTGAAAGCGGGCGGCGCCGGCAGGGGGCGACGCTATACGAGTTTTTATGGACAGTTTATTTCAGTGTTTTATGGAGACGTGTCTGTGAATGCAATATAAATTTATATAGATACATATGTACATGAGTAATAAAATGTGCATTTAAAACATGTTGCATCATATTGGGATATGTCTAAAATAGATGACCAATGTGTTACAATGGGGTAACAGTCAACACCTACAAGTAAGTATTGTGACACAACAGATTAAAAATAAAGCTAATAATCAACTGATCAAAATTTTTTTATTAAAATATTTTTTGGATGGAAAAAATATATAAAAATAAAACTTCAATGGTTATAATAATAACTATTATAGTAACAAAGAAGAAAAAAATATTTATATTTAAAATCTTAATTTTATATTTCTCATAAAAATAAAGATTTATTGGCTGTATTAACTTTTTCTATTAAATTAATTAAAATAATGTTTATAACAAACATTGTAGACAATAGTTGAGACAATACTTAATAAAAAATAAATAAAAATAATACTTCAATGCTTAATAATTCTTTATTTAAAATCTTGTTTCGTATAAAAATAAATACAACGAAATAAAGATTTATTGGCTATTATGACTTTTTCATTATGCGTGATATTTTTATAAAAAAACAAATTTATATGTTCAAACAACGCTTATTGAAAAATAATTTAAAGTAAAACTTTAATGGTTGATAATAATAACTAATATATAAATAGAGGGCAAAAAATATCTATATTAAAAATCTAAGTTTTGTATTTCTTATAAAAATAAATATTTCTGAATAAAGAATTATTGGGTATGTTGATTTTTTTAAAATACGATTAAAATATTTTTAAAACATACATTGTAAAATAAAATTAAACCTTAATTAATAGATGTAGTACTTCTTATAAAAATAAATATTGCGAATTTATTGAGTTTTTCTTTATATACGATTAAAATATCTTTAAAATAAATATTGTAGACAAATGGATACATACAATAGTTACATAAATATTTATTTAAAAATAAATTAAAATAAAACTACAATGGTTGACAATAATAACTATCATAATAACAAAGGAGAAAGGAGATATTTATATTAAAAATCTAATTTTCTTATAAAAATAAATATTTCGAAATAACGATTTATTGGCTTTGTTGAGTTTTTCTTTATATTTAATAAAAGTATGTTTATAACAAACATTGTAGACAAATTAACGTATTTATATACAATAGTTAAAGAAATACTTATTGAAAAATAAAATTAATTAAAATTAAATGGTTGATAACAATAACTATTATATTTTATAATTAAGATTTATTAGCTATGTTGACGTTCACTTTAGATATGATTAATATATGCTTGAAACAAACATATTTGTAATTCATGTATGTAATTTAAAAAAAAAAAATATTCAATAAAATAAAAATTGCAAAAAAATATTAATTTGCTGTATTGACTCATTCTTTATACAAGAATAAAAAATATGTTTAAAACAAACATTGTAGACAAATTGGTTTAAGTTAACGTAATGCTTATTGAAAAATAAATAAAAGGTTAACTTCAATATTTGATAAATATAACTATCATAAAAACAACGGAGAAAAATATCTATCTTTGAAATTTCTTATAAAAATAAATTACCCGAAATAAAAATATATTGGCAATGCTTACATTTTCTCTATATACTAATAAAATATGTTTAAATATAAATAAGAAATGTGTTTATAACAAATATTGTAGATTGATTGATATATATATATAATAATTAAATCAAAAATAACAATTCAATAGTTAATAATAGTAACTCATATAGTAACAAGGAAGAAAGAAAATATATATATTTAAAATATTGCAAATATATTTTTCATAAAAATAAATATTGCAAAATAAAGGTTTTTTTGCTGTGTTTTTCTATATATATATAAATATGTAATTATTAAACATTGTAGATTGATTGATACATACAATAGTAAAAGCAATGCTTAATAATATAAATAAAAATTTAAAGTTGAAAATATCAACTGTTATAGTGAAAAAGAAATAAGAAAATTAAGAAACTTTCTTTAAAAAAAAAATTGTGTAAAGAATTAACGATTTATGTAACATAATATTGCAATATATTTTTGTAACAGATATAGTAAATAAATTACTATAAATAATATTTAAAGAATTTATTAACTATTTTATACTATTTAATAAAAATATGCTTGTAAATACATTGTAAATAAATATATTTATATAGCAGTTAAAGCATATTCCAAAATAATAAAAATATTAATAAACGTAAATGACTTTATACAACAACTTTCCATTAAAAAATATAAATATTTGGAACATTAAGTTTAATATATCCAACAAAATAAATATTACAAAACACAGTTTTATTATCTGTGATGCAATTTCAATTTTTTATATTGTTACATGCATAAAAAATGTGTAGATTAATGAATATGTACAAAAGTTAACGCAATGTTTCTAAAACGTTTTACTGTATATTTGTACGCCATTATGTGTTTATTAATTCATAAAAATAGTAATAAAAGTAATTTATTTTTCTTTAAAAATATCATGAAATTTAAGTTTTTCCTGTTTAATTAATTATTATCATATATATGTACAAATAAACATATGCCTAAGTTTGTATATCATATATTATACACACATAAGTTTGACATGCTCGAGTTGTTTCCCAACACATTTTTTCATAATTATTTTTCTACAGTAAGTGTATAAGCTTACTTTTTTCCTTACGCGTTTAATTATTGCATATTTTGTATATTTATTATATTTATATGCGTTATTTATTGTACATATTACAATGCAAACTTCTTCATTATAACATTTCTTACATTTTTTAATGTTGTTGTAATAAATAAGAACATTAGTAATAAATAATATTTCAAATGAAACTATTTAGAACACCGTCGGATATTTGTCATATTATTTAGTGAATATTAAAATTTTTACAGACATGATTGTGAGAAACATAAATAAAAAAACAATGTCATATTCAAGATATTGACGATCTATCTAACATAGCTAACCTCTGATTGTATTATTATCTATTATTTATAACAAAAAATAATTTTGCATTTATCGAATATATTTTTAATTAAATTAAAATCTATTAAATTTATTTATCGCCATATAGTAGTGGTTAGCTTTGATATTTGACAATGTGACACAACGCACGGCCATTATTTATATTTTACGCGTCCCGCGTGTTATTTGTGAATATTTTTTCAACACGTGTAAAACATGTGTATCTACACACATATTTTTAACCCCGATAGTTTTGTGTGGTGGACGAAAACGATCCGAAGGAATTCCTTTGCCCCTTTCTCAAATCGTTACGCGCAAACATACATAATGTATTCACGTTATGCATATTTGAGTTTTATTTATTCAAATTGTGCGTCAAAACGTACGAATTGATAAATGCCTTCGGAAATACCCAAGAGTATACATACGTAGGTATATTCGTGTGTGAGTATATAAGAAGTATATGTACGCGTGTGAACTTGAATGTGTTTCACTGCTTTGTGTGATATGTATTTTTTAGTACGTATTTGCATGTTAATGTAATTTTTTGTACGCTTGTCTTTTTTGTATATTTATGGTATTTGAGTAAGTTTATTTCAATAGATTTCAATCAAAGTTAAGCAATAAACCAATAAATTAAATTAAAATGAAAATAAATACAAACGCATTATTTTAAGTAGCTCAATAGTGTCAATAGAAAGAGAGCTTTAAATTGCTATTTTTTAAGTATTATTATCACATTAAATATAAGTGTATTTTTTATTACGGATTAAAATATGCTTACTATCATGTTTATGGTTTAAAAAATTTTGAAATAAAAATTATATTTAGTTTTTTTACAAGATAAATATTGTAAAAGTATATATCTTAAACAAGGTTTAATATTATATATTTTTTATTTCAGATAATAAGCAATTTAATTTCTTAAATCTACTTTGTAAATGAGAGATCAAGATGTATTAAAAAAAATATATTTTTAATATCTCGGATTATTATTGTATATGAATTAGTTTTTTTGTAATGTTTGATAAAATTATTTGCATCATAAATTATTAATGCATCCTAAAATGAAACCATAAACGTTAACTGAACATGATTTCATGTTTTATTGACAGTGCATTGGATATCATTACTTTTCTTAGATATATAGTGTAAATATATCATTTTTATTTAGAGTTTGTATAATATATAATAATAATAATATTGACGATTTATTGTAAAATCTAATAAAATGCCGACAAAAATAAAACAAAAATAAAAACGGTGCAAACACAATCAACAACTACTAAGTAAGTAATGAGACACATTATTGGCATCTGTTTTATTAACCATATATAATATAACAGCTCAAAACCAACATATTTTATCAGTGAGATATGAGAAATCTAAGAAAACCTAATTTGTAATGATCGATCAAAATTAAAAAAATATATTAATTACAAATTCTAACTTCGTAAACCCAATTTATATTGAAAAACACTATGGTCTATGTGTAATTCAAACCCTTATTTATTTATTATTTTTCTATCTAATATAGCTAATTGTTTATACTATATATTTACAAATATATTATCAAATAAAATTATATAAATATAAACAGAATATAAAAAAATACTTCAATAATATAATTTAATTCATAATGAACTTATGTGTTTTTTCATTCCATTGAGAAAATCCACTATATTTTTGATTATGATTATATAAATTCAAACCTCCAAACAAAATTTTCTTGGCCATACTATTTTTATTATACTTCTCTATCCTTAAATTATCACTATTTCTAGTAATAAATTTATGCACAAATTTATATCTTATTAAATACTTACTAAAATAATTATATCTAAATACTAAAAAAATAATCTTTAATATTTCTTAAATATCCAACTATTCCAATTTTTAAATCAGACTTAGTAAATCTATTTTTATTTGAAACTAATCTCATTGCCCTAGTTTATATTTTTTGTAACATCGTTTTATCTAATTTACTAAGTATATATAATATTGTTGCAGAATAATTAAAATGGGGCAATATAATACTATTGTAGATATTATTTTTGTACTCCAAATACTTTAAACATTTCTCATCCTAAATATTAAACCTATAGTTCAACTATTTTTAAATGTAATTTAATTTAATTTTTCATCAAAAATTACTTATAAATATTTTATTTTATCAATTATTTTTATAATAGAGATATATATGTAAATAACTATTTCTAAATATTTATATTAAATATTTAATGTTGTTTTTAGTATAAAAGTAAAAGCACAAATTTTGATTTTAATGTTGTGATCTAAGAAATATAAATTTTCTAACAGAATTCCACTAATGTAAGCTAAAAGAATATTTTTTTTTAAATACAACTTAATAAAGTGGATCAACAGAAATATTTTAATTTAAAATATTTATTGAGATAAAAATATGTCTTCATTTTGAACTTAAAAATATATTGAATAAAAAGAAAAAACCGTATTCGAAAACAAATATTCATAAGTGAAATGACGACAGATCTGGGGTCCAGCCATACCCCTGTTCGCACAGATTGCATATTTTTACATTTATATAATAAAAGTGAGATGAGCTTTTCTATTATACATAATTAATAATTGATGCCTGTTTTAATATATTTTAAAGACCAAAGTTTTATTACGATGGTACGTTCATTTTTTAAAGTAAATGTTCAATATAACGTAAAACTCAGGCTACTTTAAAACGCTCCATCATAACTCCAACTTGACCATGACTGAGATCTTTTTTTAATGTTTTCAATGTCGACCCACACACGTTAACAAAAGATAAGGGCGCCGCTGCACGCGTTATAATTATTTTAATTTATTCATAACTAATTAAAAATTTCATTTCATATGCATATACGCCACAAGTAGTTGTGTTATTATTCTTATTAATTTCGTACGGCGTATTAATTTGTTTTTATTATACGCTATTATATCATCTTGTATTTTTTTTTCATTATTAAAACACATTTCGTTCTAATCGTTTTAAATATTTGTTAACCTTTATCTAAATTCGTGTTTGTTTTAACTAACTAATCGATTCGTTTAGCTGATATACATTGAAAAGATTTATATTTACTTTATTATTTGTATGCAGCTAAAATATTCAAACTAAAAACACGTGTCATTTTTAACCGGCTGATTCTTGCGGTTAAACGAGACATTAACTAAAAAATTAAGCGGGCATTGTCGTAGAATATTTTGAATATAATATAAAATGTTAAATATTAATTTCACGCCTGTAATGTGTTAACTAATGACCATTGCTTGGTTTAATAGTGAATTTTAATTGACGCTGTAAATATACATACATGTATATAAATTAGGATTTTATATTATTAACGTAATCTTAGCATTTTATTGCATTATTTACATTCATTATAAATATGTGAGACTATTAAAATAATTTTTAATACTTATGTATAGATTAAAACAATAAAATTAAACTATAGTAATGTAATTAGATGTTTTATATCAATAATATTAGAACTAGTACTTTAGCTATTACGTAATTCTCAGAAGAGTATCAAATTATATAATTTTAATCGCTTTATAGGTGTATTTTAATATTGGAAAAATATTTTGTATATTTTATTTAGAGAAATATTAAATAAGATATCCAATATAAACTGTAAATAATCTATTTTTAGATTAGATACAAACCAAAAGTAAAATATCTATTAATTGATTTAAAAAATAATCAATGTTAAATGCTTTTGAAAAACATAAACACTTTAGTAAAACATACTTTAAATTGCAGGACTTAATTTAGATTAAGGAACGAATTTTTTTTTTTAATAGCAAATTGTGTTTAAAAGTAATCCATTATTGAAAAAACACTTTTTTTTAAAAATCATCTGTATTCATTAAAATTACTTTAACAAAATACCTTTTATTGAAAAATATTTTTAATAACTAAATCTGTATTTATTAAAATAATTATATGTTTTAAACATATAAGTATTATTTTAATAAATATGACTTGGCTAATAATTATATTAAAATGAACTCTCCATTGAGAAATTATTTGCAGAAATATAACAAATATTTACTTAATAAAATAATTGATGTTATATGCTAATAAAAACATACTTTAGATTAAAGGACTATATTAGAGTTTAAAAAAAATATTTAAAGAATAATTTGGGCATTTAAAATTGTAAATTAAAACTTTTTCTACCGGTTAATTTGATATAAGGTAAGACATTTAGTAGGAGTACTAAAAGCAATGAAAAGTCACTTCACTTATATGAATTTGCAATAAAACTAATCACTAAATAAAAATAATTTAATTGCAAAAATAAAATATTCGTTAATTTTAATATTGAAAAGCAAATATATATAAGATTAATGTAATTTAGTATTAAAAAGTTTGAGAAACTCTGTTTTGAATAAAATTTAATTTTTAATGCTTTAAAGAGTTTGAATAATTCTTATTGAACTTTAAAAAAAATTTTTGCATAACATAAATTTTTTAAGAACCAATAATAAATTTTATTTTGTACATTTATGATTAATGTTATTTTAGCTTTATAATCTGAACTTATGCTTTTTAATCTTTTGGAGTTTATGTGACATAATATTTTATTAATAAGTAATAAATATAAAACAGTTATTCTTATCTTTTTAATTGTGTCAATAATATTACATTGAACTCATTCATTTTATCTCAAAGCTATGATTTCAGAGAAACATATAGATTTCTATGAAATCAATTCATAGATCATATTTATTAAAAATAATTTGTAAAACATTGAAAATCAGTATATAAAGAAGGCGAGGACATGGAGAGGTAGCGTCGAGTCATGTATAAATAAATGGTTTTATACTATTTATTATTATTATTCGGCATAAGCACTTATATTCCTGAAATCACTATAGCGCTTGGGACACAGTAGTCCTTGCAGATTTGTCCGACAACATGTTGAATTTGTAAGGGACACTGTGCTATCCTGCGGAAGGACCCTTCGAGGACCTTAGCCAGATTAGAGCCCAGGTCTCTCGCGTTTTGTCTTCGGGGACCGCTGCCGTGACCGCAGGCAATTATCAGGGCCCCCGAGCTTTCTTCCGGGGCCTTTGGACAAATCGTGGGGTGGTGGGGTGCGAGGGGGTTCAGGGGTGTCAAAGTAAGGTGTCGAGGACGGCCAGGTGAGCGGACATGGAAACACACTTACATTCCGGCGGGAGGGCCGTGTCCGATGGCCATTTGTGCAGGGGTTGCAAACGGAAGACGCGGCCAGGAGAAGTCAACCGGCGGACGCGATTAGAACCAAATCAACACGCGTTGAAAATGAATCGCGTGCACCAACAGCGATCGAAGTCCTAAGACTAAATTAAAAACACGCAGAAGCGTTAGCCAAACTTTTTTAAAACAAGCGGTTCTACAATAGTGAACTAAAAATTGATAAATTCACAGCTATAACAATTTCTAATCATATCAATAAAAAGATTCATTTAATGATTCGACTTAAGGAACTGCTGCTAAAATGAATCAACTTGTTTCTGTTTATGGAAATGCTGGTATGAATATAAAAGCAGTTTATTGATCCATCAAGAGGTATGTGTATTAAAAATGCAATTAAGAAATCGGTTGTTGAGTTCCGAAAAAGAGAGCAGCTTGAAACTTTTGAAATGTTAAAATTCACAAGCTTATCTAATGCTTTGATTTAAAAAAATAAAAAATAAAGGGGTGCTCTAAAGATATTAAATGTCAATCCCAAAATATAATCATATCTTTACTTTGCAATTACTATTCGTAGAATCTAATTAGTAGAAATTGTAATTCACTGTACATTCTAGCTGCAAATTATTCGCGTTTTTAAGCTTTAGAATTTATAGTACACTGGTGTTAGAAGAACCAACTATATGTATGAATTATTTTGTATGCTTAGAACTATGTAATGCTAATTGATCTGGATAAAAATGTTTAATAAATTTAGATGCTATTTATAATATTTAATGCACAATTGTATATAAATAAAATATTTATACACTTTTTATAAACTACAAATGCAAAATATTTTTATTATCCTAGAGCTTTTTAAATAAATTGCCTAAATTCCATCTTCTACGTTCCTCATATTATAATATATCAAATATATACTATTTTTATTCTATTTCAATATGGATTATGTTCCGTGTTATACCCGATGTTGCATTGTCGTTTTCCTAGCATACACAGAACGGAATATTAAAATATACCAGCGTTGAGGCCAGATCGGATATTTGACTTTAAAATACACATAGTATATATCAATTTGTCTTATAGTTATAGTTGTGGCATATAAGAAATACATCTATGCGTTTTGAGCGCGCATTTCTATACTTAAGTATTCGACAGGTTTATTGTTGGACTATTGTCTTTAAGAGTTGAACGAGCCATCCTTTGCATATATTGTTTCGTTAGCCCACGCAAAAGGAGTGGTTTCGTGATAACAAAGGGATATATACTGTGTTTAATATATGAACGTTTATACGAATGTGTAGTCTAACTTGGATAACTTTTAATAACTAAAGAAAGGATTTAAACACTTCATATGATATGCTATTAGTTTTTGTATTATTATTTATTTAATTATTGAGTAGTGTAATTGTTAGTAAATATGATAAAAATATTTGTGAATTATTTTTAAGATGTTAAATTAATATTATAGTAACAACTTAAAATGAACTAGGTCTGGTTAAAATTAAAAAAAAAATATTTTACAGCCAGGCCTACATTGAGATGGGATAATTTTTTTGGCAAAATAATATGCAAGAATGAATCTGAACTAAACTACAGTTGTTCGAGATGTATGTTCTTATGTATTTCAGCTATAAGCTCCATCAGCCTTTTTTATACACACGAGAAATAAAAGGAGCGGAACATTGCCTTCAAAAGTACTCACTATATAGGTAATACTTTCATAATAAACATTATTATTAAAAGAGACAGATTGTAGTTTTTTGAAGCTGCTATGTTTATCTCAAAATTTGCTTACAAATTATTGCTTTTTAAACGCTTAAAAAATATTAGACATGAGAGGAAATATTCAACGAATGTGAATTAGTAGCATTTGATCTGAAAATTCAGATCGAACACCTAAAAAAGAAGCAGAGATAACGAAAAATCAACAACAGCATTATTATCGTTAATTTGACAACTGGATTTAATACAGCAAAATAAATAAATATTACACTTAGTTTCATGTGGTTATTTGGTCCTAAAAGAAAATCTAAAAAAAACAGGATCAAATCTATCCTGAAAATATTTTTTAAAATATGTCATTTCAGTGAAATCATATATTTATAATAAATATATTTTTACAAGTAGTTATATATTTTTACTAATGAAAATATAAATTATCTGGCAGGTGCTAGTAAAATTAAATGATTTTAACTATATATATATTTACATTCATATAATTATTTATTTACATCCTATGTATAAATGTTACGGTGAATGTGTATTTTTTGGATTAGTTATATTTTCACTGGGAATGTCCAAATACATTTTCACAAATAGATACATATTTCTACTAGCAAAAATATAATTTAACTGATAGGTGCTAATATACTGCACTAAAATGTCTATGAAACTCAATTTTACAGTCACAAAACGTCCATTTACTGTTCAAACCTAAACCTTTTATTAGGTCAAGTCTTTGAAGATTGTGTTTATGTCAAAAAAAATAAAACATGTAAATATAAAAAAATATATATAATATATAACTCGCGTAAAAAATACACACCAACAAACACAAATAACGTGTTTCAAGCAAATGTACAATTAATTAATTAATTCATTCATATAATTAATACTGCCCCACCGAAACGTATATATATGACAAAGTCAAGGACTAGAGTAGCAGTTACAAAAAATTCGCGACCATGGCTGGAGCATCACATCCGAAATATAGAAATGAAGTAAGTGAAAATTTTGATGAATCATTTATATATTTATATTTATAGAAATACTACTTAATGCACTACAAAAACAATATTAATGTATTTTTAGGGGCTTTAAATAATATGCTACAATAATTATATTGCATGTCTTGTTTATAAAACATGAATATAAAAGATTTAGTCAGTTTATTAATACATCTCTTATTTTAACACATAAACGGAAAAAAATATTCAATACGGTAATAAAATTCAAGTATGTCTTAATTAAACGGTAATCATATAAAACGCGTATTTTATTGTCAATACCAATAATTTTAACTGCCGCTTCGTTTATATTTTATTCACAAGTTAACGTCTAAATTTCATCATAATATAATAACATACGGATACGCGAATGAAACAAAAATGCAGCGCAATTATGTTAATGACATGCCAACGTTAAAAAACGCGTTAACATATGTACGCATTAAAAAACATATTTTTACACCAATACAAGCTGATATAATAATATGGAGAGAAAAAATAACAACGACACATTTGCAATATACATTTTTATGTTATAATAATATGTAGGAATGTATAACTGAGCAAATTAAATCGCTTGCATTCTTCTGGCTCCATAGAACTAATTTTGATTTACTAAAATATTTTTATTAATTTTCTATTCAATGTTTGATAGTTGTGATATGCTTATGTGTGGTTATTACACATCTTAAAAACCGACTTTGTAGATAAGGAATGTATTTATTTGTTCATGGCGATAAGTCTCACCGACGGTTCGTACTAAAGCTTTTCTTTGTATTTTATATATAGATCCATTTATCTATTTGTAAAATTAGCTCTTAATATAAATTGTAAATATAACAGTTTATTGTAATAATTTTATATATATATATATTAGGGTCATTTATAATCATTTTTTTTTATTTTTGATGAATGAAATTCAATATATATAATAATATAGTGCTGATAAAGATATTTAGATGCATAAGGCGTTCGAAAGTTAAAGAGTTAAAATAGTGGTATAATAACCATATTTACACTAAAATTATTTATTTATTTATACGTCAAAGCTTTTAGTAAAAATATAAGAATGGATTTGGTACATATTATATATCCTTATTATCTACAAGATGCTCTTAAATGCATCTTTGTATTCATTTTATTTTATATTGTTACATATTGATTTATTATTTGTATTTTAGATGATAATAATACAATAAAACACGTACTAGTCCATCGTAATAAAACACAAAGCAAATATTTGCATAACACTTACATCTTGTTAATTAGTAGGCATTTTTTCTTATTACATCCACACAGAAAAATTCGTAAGTCTTTAGAAAGTGAACATCGGTCCGTTTATTTCCCGTTGTCCCGACACACACATATAGGCATACTCTATCAAGCAATTTCATAAATAGGTAACCGATGGGAGATAATTTAATAGTCTATTGTATATCAAAACATGATTCATTATTCAAGTGATCAGTCAACGAGAACTGAGAGAGTGTAAAATATATGCATAAGAAAAAAAAATAACACACACTTTGCATATGGGCATACACGCACGGAAGAGAACACACCTATTTACATATCAGCTATCTAATTAAAGTGGCTTTTTTCAACGATACATTTACCAGCACTTGGGAATTATCAAGTGTCTTCGATCGCACAAGAAGGATGAGAAGAAAAGAAGAAGAAAACGCGGACCGGAAGGAGATAAATGGACTCGGACCGGTTATTTTTGGGTAAAAATATTATTTTTTGATTGAGATTGTTGTAACACTGTTAATAATTACTTACATATTTTGTTATATAAAACCAAGATAAAATGGATTAATTTTAATGATCAAGTATGTAGTATAAAAAGAATTCATTGAATAGAAAATTAACGCAATTTTAGTTTTAACATAGGGAATACAATTATATTTACAGATTTCATTGCTGATTAAAATGTACGTATTATAATTAACACGATTTATTTTTGTTAAGATTCAATGTTTAAGAATAACTTCATTGAAAATATATTGCAAAATAATTATATTTTAAATATTTAATAAACACATTGTAATGATTAAGAATCATTTAATATTTTCAGTTATATATGAGAAATAAATATTTAAAACAGTGCTCTAATTTTTTTTGTACAAAAACTGCTACAATTTATTTCATCAAATTTTATAGTTTATGTATTTTGTTAAAATGCTTTTTAATATTAAGTGATAATAATATTTTATATTTTAGTTAATATTAAAAAAGTGTTTATATAAATATATTTATATAAATCATAATATAACACATTTTGCGATAGCTGTGAGGAGCTGGGAAAAATATTTGGAATAATGCTCATATTTTTAAATGTGAACTACTTATTTTTAACGTCAAAATATACATGTTGATTATTTTTTTTAAACAATTTTTTTTTAAATTGCTTACTGCAATATTTACATTTTTTTAATTATTAAAAATTATTGTACCAGCTTGATTTATCAGTAAACCAAGTATTTAATATTTATTTTTGCAAAGAGATACTGTCGCGTGAATAGGAATAATAGGTGACTTACTAAAAAGTCACTGGCGTTTAAAGGGTTAAGGAAACATAAGAAGTTAATAAGGCTAAATTTTATTACAAAATATTTTTTTTATGCCTATCGATTGATAATTTAATTTATTTGCTTAATAATAAAGCAAAAAACATAATAGACAAATATTGAATAATAACATGATCTACTGAAGTCAATAATTATAATTTAGTTGCAAAATTATTCTTTACACTAAAATTTATTAAAAGTTAAATTTAAGAAAGCTCTCTAATTTTAAAATAAATTTATAAATAATAAAAAAATTTGGTCTTTTTTGATTTGAATAATCTCAATATAAAATTGAACGTGCATTGGAATTAATATGTTTATTAAATAAATAAATAAAAAAATATCAACTCTGTTTATATTTCCAAATCGCTCCCGAAAAGCTTTTTGTTTGTTCGTATTACGATCATAATACCTTGTTAGAAAAAAAACAAGAATCATCTTCAAACCGTGCTGTGATAAAAATGTCAAATAAAGTATTCGAAGTTATGTTAGTTGGCAGATTTTTTACCGTATGTAAGAAACTCTCGTGTCAGAAGAGCGACGCGTTATCATCCATCTAGCGCCAGATTTTTTTCGCCACCCCCTCGTACGAAATTAGTGACATATTTTAGGTTATTTATATTGATGGTTGGCCATTAGTTAGTCATAGTTTACAACCGGCCCGGAGAGTTATTTATAACTGGCCGTTGGAGGAAGAGGCTGGCGCCACACCGTGACAGGAACGTTTACGAGCTCATGGGAAAAAATGCATACGGGACACACACCCGGGGACCATTTCCGCTTAGAAGGTTCTCAATCTATATCGAAAGATAACACTTTAAAAATAAGGATTTGCGGGTTCATAATATATCGGTATTTAGCTACTCGAAATTTTTTGCCCACTAAATATGACTAAGAATGGTGTAAAATTCGCCATTACAGAAATAAGTCGATTTTAATGCTTCTTATTTTTAATAAAAATGTATTATATTTAAATTGGAGTCATATACAGTTGTTTTTAAAACCATCTAAGATTACGGATATTGCAGATTTTTATTTTAAGAGCTATACACGTATGTTTAATATGTAACAATACATTAACATGCATTTTTATGTTTCATTAATAATAATATAATAAATTACATTTATTTATTAATTAAGTTAAAATAAACGTAACAGGTTCTCATTATGTACAATTATAATGTTACTATTACAATACTATTATTATTAATATTATTTTTAATCAATGCTGTGATTGAAAAAAAAATATTATAACAACACAATATTTCAACAAAATCACATTTCCACGCTAATAAAATCGAGTAACAACTGCGCGGTTAACGTGCCGCCATTAAGCAGTTAAATTTAACTGTATCAATTTTAACCTCTCGCATACAAAGTAAATTCTATTCAAAAGTATTGTATACTTTGTATTTTTTTTTTATTTTAATAGAAATTTAATATAAAATATTTGCAGTCTACAATTAAATCATTGCTTTGCTATTTTGTTATATGTACACCTTTTCCGTTGAAAATGTAATTAAGTCCATATGAAAAAAGTAGCATATTTAATACGACAACGACACAACGATTGCGTTTTCTCTAAATAAAATTGCATTGTAACGAGTGTCGCATAATGAATCGTTAGCGACAAAAGTCATTAGCGGTGACAATTCACAATCGGCGTTATTATAATAACGACAAGAGGTTCGTGGACGTCTCAATTAATTTTATATTACTATAAATTAGATTTTCTCGTTGTGAGCGCGTTTGAATAAAATACAATCGTTATTAAGATAATAATGAAATTGTGAGCAATTAACCTTATGCGTCGGTAAGATTTAAAACAAGTTTTATACAATATACTGCATATTTATGTATTATACATACTAAGCTTTTAGACTGCTTATTAAATCAACATAATATATAATATCTGTACTGATCCAATGACACAGAGACGGCAATGTTTCTCTCAATTTATTTATTATATACAGATGACTTGAAAATGTATAAGAGAGTGCAGTCATTTTCGGATTCACAAAATGTTAAATATAAACACAAAAAAAAATAATGTCACATTTTACTTATTGTGCAACAATATTAGATATGTTTAATAAATTAGATAAGCATATGTTGCAAAAATTACAAAATAGGACAATGAGAGTAGTCTTAAATAAAAATAGATTTACTAGTTGTAGATGTATAATTGATAGATTTGAATGGTGAAGTGTTCAAGAAATATTGAATATAAATGTTTTAGTATTTATATATAAGTTAGAAAATAATATGTCCCGATTAATTTAATAAGAAATAAAGATGTGCATAAACTTATTACTAAAAATAGACACAATTTAAGAATAGTTAGGTATTAAAAAAGGAGTACGGCCAGGGGAATATTGTAATGAAGTGTAAATTTGTATAATAATACTCCTAGAGCATTTTAATTAAATATTAAAAAAATATAATAATAAGTATCTTGTATGAAAATAAATACAAAAATAATATCTTACAATAGTATTATATTGCCAACTTAAATTAATATGCAACAATATTATATATGCTTAGTAAATTAGATGAAACGATTTTGCAAAATTACAAAATAGGTCAATGAGCGCAGTTTTAAATAAAAATAGATGTACTAGTTGTTGAAGTATGATTGATAGATTCGAATAGTAGGATATTCAAGAAATATTTAAAATGAATGTTTTAGTAATTATATATAAATTAGAAAATAATATTTCATCAAAATATTTAAAAATGAATAAATATGTACATAGATTTATTATTAAAAATTGCTAGGTATAAGGAAACGAGTACGGCCAGGGGAATATTGTATGGAGGCTTAAATTTATATAATAATACTCCTACAGAAAATAAAAAATATGCTAATTTTTGCAAATAATCGTGAAGTAAAAAAATAAATAAATTATTTAACTGCACATGAGTCAGATATCTATGTGTGTTTTTAAAAATATTTCAATAGACATTTATTTATTTTAAGGATTATTTGTGTTATATATTAGTAAGCTAATAAGTCCTATCATTAAAAATTTTCAATATAATTTTTAGAAATTCTTTAGTGTATAGCACAATTATAAAATGTTTCAAGTCAATACGCTTTTGGAATATAGAAGCACCTTTTTATTTTTTAATATCGTTTGATAATTAAAAAATATTTTTTATAAGAATAATATTTCACGTACTAAATAGAGAATATTGTTGTTAATAATATATATTAATGTTTTAAATGGTGTCATAAAAAATTTAAATACCTCTATTTGCAGTATAATAAAATAATGTTAAATAATAATGTATCTGAACTAAATAAGAATAAAACTAAATGTATGATTATTCAATATAAAAATATGTTGATAATAATATGAAAATAATTAAATTATTATTATTATAAAGTAATTAGCAGCGCTGTGGAGTCGGAGCAGAGTCGTAAAAAATCGACCTACTCCGACTCCTTTTTAACCCTTTCCAACCCGACCATTAATTTTTTAATTATTAGTCGTGCGCAATGCATTTTATATTATTGATTAAACTAAGCATGTGAGTAGTCAAAAAATATTTGTAATTATTCTTTGTTGTTATTTACATAAAAATAAATAAATAAAATAATTAAAAATGAATTTAATATCTTAAGATTATCTTATCAAAATTTTTAAATTCGGAGTCAGAGCTGAGAAAAATTTGCAACGACTCCATAGCCTTGTAATTAGAGATTAAACAATTTTTTTAAATAACATTATAAAAATGTAAGCAAAAAAATATTGTAGAATAGGAATAGTAAATAAGAAAAAATGACATGCTTCATGTTAAGTATTATGCAGTTATATTGATACGCTTAATGATTTAGATAAAACAATTTTGTTAAAATTACAAAATAGGACAGTGAGAGTAATTTTAAATACAAATAGATTTAGTAGTTGTAAAAATATGATTGAAGATAAATGTCTTCATATTTTTATATAACTCAAAAATAAAATGTTACAAGAGTATTTAACAAAAAATATTAAAAAATTATTGATATAAATAAAAATGTATTAAGGGTAGATAGGTATAAGAATATTGTAGTAGGACGTGAATTTATATAGTAGTATTTCTAGCGCAATACATAGAAATATAAATAGAGGGTTTTATTTATTAATTATTGCACAGAAACACCTCTCCATAATAAAACTAAATTTATATATTTCCCATTTTTCTATTTGTGTCATTTTAAATGTATATTATACATTTAGCTGTTAGCTAAATGACTTAATCAAATGCTAAACGTCACATATTATATATATCAAATCAAAAGTCGCCAGAATTCTAGGTTTCCATAAAAGTTTTTATCCAATAAATCACCTTCTTAAGTCCACGAGTTAAAACTTAAACTGCAAATCTGACACCGGATAAACGGTCAGATTATCTCACGACACAGGTCGCCATTTCGGCGATCAGATATGCTACATACACACAATACAACATGGCATGATATGATATATCCGCCTTGTGGTAACGACGCGATGAAATATTCGTCGGCTGTGTTTTTGCTTGTAGCGCGTTTGTCATTTAATTGGGGTGAGCATGCGTTTATCATGCGGCGGGAATAATAATTAATATTATGACACACGCATTCCGAAGCACTCAATCTTAAACCCCCGGGACGAGGCACCTGCTGCGAACTCGGCACAAAACTCGAATAAAAATATACATACACAGGTATTCATATAAAATATATACATAGGTGAGGATATATTAAAACATGCGGTTTGATTGGAAAGGCGTATTGTCTTAAAACATTTTTTTAATTGTGTCACACTAAAGAAATTCTAAGCATTAAATTGGAAATTTTTAACGATCCAAATTCAAGCTAATAAATATTCTTGAAAATATTTTTACTATATATAAATATTATTTTTAATAAATTTTAAAATTTAATCTTTTATTACGAAAAAATAATATTTCACTCTCAAAAGCATATGAAGGTTCTACATGTCTACGATAAATATTTTAGATGCTCGGCTTTGTTATGAGGAACGCATTTCACTTTCACGACCGGTCAGTTATTCGCGTCCTCTATTGCACGTAAGCTCGTAGCATTCTTGAATCGGGATCTATAATTTATAATCCTTAAACTAGTAAATACCATAATTTTTGAGATAACTTTATATTGTTATTATTCTAGCAAGATGAAGTCCATTTTTTCTTCAGGACCAGATTTTATTCCAGAAATTTAATTAAGAAATTTTAGAAATTTACAAACACTAAACTTTTTTTAGAGACTTGAAATTTTTTTATGAATACACAATGTTACGACCATACTTAAAATGGCTTGATTCTGAATTACTTTTAAACTCTTTGTTTGATTACTGAAACATTTTTTATTATATTTACAATAGCTAAATATTTTTATATAAAAAAATCTCTAGATATAGTATGTACGTTAGTTACTTAAATAAATCAATATTATTGCTCATCTAATTTTATGTCATATATATTTGTTATTCTTTGAGTGCCATGTTCAATTTATCCAGTGTTAGTTATATATCCATAACCCATAAAAACGTTCGCATGTTTTGCAAACTTCATATTTGCACAGCGGAAATGTATGTACATAAATTTATTTAGATTTGCTTGCATTATGTTGAAAATAAACAAAGTTAATACACAAAGAAATGTTATATATGTAATACATATGTACTTCGCCAAAGAAAAGATTTGATTATAACAAAATTAATAAAAGCAGTGTCTAAAATCAATATCAGATATGGACATTAAAATGTAAATGCTTATTAATCAATGAAGTTTTATTTACTTTATAAAGTTTATATTTATATTTGTTTTCTACTTTTTTTTTGGCAGTGTTGGTATTTAAAAGTATAGTGCTTTATATAATTATCAAGCATTAACTATCTTTCTTTATATCCTGATAACGAAAATTATATATAGATATTATAGTGTAAAAAATCACAACACAATTCGACATGTTTATAACTTAATTTTAATAAACATTAAAATTTTATACGTCCATTTTAAACACACATTGGCGGAAATGACTGCTGCAAAACTATTTTTACTAGCCTCTATCTTATTTATTTTTTAATATTAAAGCGCATAATCAGAAGCAATATACTATTATGAAATTCACCTAATCCCTAAACAAGACTCTTAAGTAACCCACCCTAGCGTATCCATCCAAAATCTAATATCCTCATAACGGTCGTTGTCCCAATTACTTACAAGCAACCCACCCGTTGGCGGATTTTGCCATTATCAAATCTAATAACAGAAATTTGTGCAGCGCGAGACACACACACATTTACAAAATCCACATCTAAGTGCTCATGTAAATCAGCCAAATCGTGGATTGTTATAGTGGGGGGTTAGCAGGTTAAGCCCACCGTCGCACCAAACGTTGGGAACCAGGGGGTGGTAGACAATCAGAATAGCACGTGCCAGCTATCTCACAGTGCCCTGGGAACATGCGAATGCATTTACCAAGGTCCGTCTTCACCTTGGAGACCGAACAGAACAAGGACCGGCTCAGGATCATGTGTGAATAAATTAAGCGCTTAGTATAAATATATAAAAATATATTAACCACATGTAAGGTAACAGTTTCAAAGAAATATGTGATAAAACTATATCGTTTCTGTAATAATTATTAGGAATATAATATCAATACGATCGATCTAATCGAATATTTTTTATTGCGTTAGAATTATAGTATAATATTTGCAATTAAATAAAAAAGTAAATCTCTTCATGCGAACTGGGGGATGGTCGGACCCCAAATATATAACTAATTTTATTATTTTTGCTTACACTCGTTCCATTTTTTTAAAACGTATAAGATATTATTTATTAGATGAAGTAGCTCCTATTTAGGATTTTTATTACCTTATAGGTAAGACTAAGCTTAATTTTGAATAATCATCCGTGAAATAAAGAAAATCTAGGTAAACTTAATCTGTGAAGATCGATCTAAATTAAAATTATATAATAATCATTACTATCGATCTCCCAGATACGATACACTTGGGTCCATATGAAATTTGAACCCAAGTCTTTCAGGTTCACTCGTCCTGTTTAGATAATATTCTTATGTCAAAAAAAAAATATTTAAAACTTTTCTTTTTCGTTTTTTTATAATTTTTTTTTACAAAATCGTTTTATACGCAGCTTTTGAAAAAACGTTTAATTACCTCAATCGCGATTTGCTTGTGAAAAAAAGATTTTAAAAATAAGCCATGAAATAACTTGACCAATTGATATTAATTCGTCAAATATAAACTTAGTTTTCAGAACGATGTATTTATTACCTCTACTGGAGTATTACAAGAATTCAATTTGGGTCCTTTGCTGTTTCTATTGTTCATCTATGACATAAAAACGGCAATGAATTGCATATTTTTTTAGTAAATGCTATCGATTTGAGCATTTTTAAGAGAATGCAATTGATCTCGGATTTCCTTGACCTACAATTCTTTATGGAAGTGGGCTCTCAGTGTAATGAAATGTCACACAATTTTATTTTCAATGTCATTAATGCCTTCTTTCACTAAATATCTTGGTGTGATGTTTAATAAACACTGTAAATTCAACCTGTACATTGGAGAGAATCACAGCAGATTAATAAAGATGCTCGGTTTTAGCTTGAGAAATGCGCGATAATTAGGATTGCATACTTTTTATGATGCCCCAGTCCACAGCATACTATTACCTGATATTATTTTATGGAATCATCGCAAATAATTGCGGTTGAAAAGAAAAACAGCGTAAATTCCTTACTAAGGAAAACAGATACTATCCATCAGTGCTTTAATTTTGGGAGTGCTAAAATACGTTTCATTGTCAATCGACAGAAGTGTTTATGTAATTTAACACATTTGAAAATTGCTCAGAGGCATAGTTGACAACCTTCCAGTGCTCGAAATGATGTGGATCATAGTTCTCAGTCGCGTCCACTAATCTTCCCAGTAAAGGCAAGCACTGGAACACTTGCAAACTCTCCTCTGGCAATGGCAATCTGAATGCTCAATACTACGCATCAAGATCTTGATATTTTCTCGTGCACATATAATAAGTTGGTTCATTTCGTACAGAACAATGCATACTTGTTGAGGTAATTTACAAAAAGCAGCAATAATTAAAGGATTTTAAAGTTATAAAAATGCACTTTTATCAAAAACCAGCCTAAGCTGTAAATTAACATATACTAATTATAAATGAAAATAGTATAATCGTATAATCGTACTACTTTACAGGTACTCATTGTGTATGATTGACTTACCCATTTGGTACAGAAATACCTCGTTTAATACATAATAAAATATAAAAAAACTGCTTTTAAAAAAACATGACATATAATTCATGACCCGGTTCTTGGATACATTTTATAAAGTTGTCACTAAGAAAGATTAAATTTTAGTCATAATACATAAATTTAAAAGTCCACAGACAAGATTTTATTTTATGATGAACCAAAGTAAGATGGAAAAAAATCAAAGTAATATTTCAGAACCACTATTGTTTTGCTTTTTTCTGTAAGCGTGAGATTATTTTAATATATGAATTTGCTTATTGTAAAAACACGTAAAAGGGCTCACCTGTCCCAATATATTGTGCAAAACAGCAAAAATGTGTTTCTACTATGAGTCAAAGTATTAACAGAAACTTTGTAAAGTTCCAATCATTGTCAACTCTCGCGGATTATAAACTTGAAAGCATCATACCATTTTAAATGCAAATTTTATAATCTTCTATTAATGAATCAGCTAATTGTATATGCTCTTTTCATACTTGCAAAAGTAAATCGATAATAAATATTAATTACCTAATCAAATAATTTATTTTTTGTAATTGATATCAAAATTGAATTATAGTATTAAAAAAAATCCGTTCACATCTCTTACTAGAGAGCTACCCATCAACCGATGGATAACGAGTGATCAAGATTCTAACGATTATAAATCATTGACGGTAAATATTAACAATACAGCCATCCTCCGAGTATGCCGTGTGTATTATAAGCAAATGCTCTCACTTTTTTGTTTTTGTTAAACGGCAAATGTTTGAGAAAGCCGAAACGAAATGTGTCATAAACCTTACATTATGAAACAATACTATCGGATTGATAAATGTGGATATTCTGTCCCTTTTCAATACACCACTCTCACTTAATCTTTAATTGGGTTTTGCAAAATAGAAGAATAGCCGGTGAATTTTTCATCTTAAAAATTATGTAAAATGGGTATTTCATATGAAAAAATCAAATATTACATTGAAATAAAAATATCCAGGTACCCGACAAAAATAACCGGGTACTCCGAAAGCCCTGAATATAACCAAATATGTCGTTTGTCTTTGCTTTATTTAAAAAAATAGTCAAGCATGGCTTACAAATGCTTCAAAAATATGCTTTTTATGGTTGCCTTATTGTGAGTGATTGGATAACACGAGATTATGTACACTTGTGTGCATTTTTGTTTTTAATGAGCAAAAATAAATTATTTTAAATGCACTATCATAATTGTAACAATCTGATTTTATAAAATACAATAAAACAAAATTCGAATAGTTACAATGATACTGTTTTTAAGTAATTTATGTATTATGAATTTAAACTAAATATAAATGTAAAGTAATTTAAATTTTTAATTCTATGAGTAATATACTATTAAATGTTAAATATATGTATTATATATCGTTACAATTTTTCAATACCGTGCTATAGCTTTTCTTTCTCATAAAATATAATGGATATGTTATTATACGTCCAACATATAGAACACGAATCAATGCCATTTTCAATGTTATATTATAAATATATCGAATATTGATTCTTATTTTTTTATATGAGTGTAATATTTTGTATAAATGCATTTTCTCAAATAGCTAAAATAGTAAAAATAATATTATTATCACTCAATTCTGTCTAATAAAAAATATATGCCACTAATTTTAATCGAAATCTAATATCCAATACATTTTTATTATATTTTAACACATATTTTCTTTATTTTTCATTGTAACTATTGCTGGGAAATGTGAAGGTTTTTGACAAGCAACCCTAGCATACGAAATGAAGATATAGCGTGTAAAGATTTTATCGTTCTTTATATGTTGTTTATAATACGAACACACATACATACATATATACTATTCTAAGGTATGTTTTTACTCATTACAAATCTAGGTTATTAAATATATTTTTTTACAATAAAAATACTTGATATGTTTTTTTTTATAAATAGTATAGTTTTTAAATTATATATATGTGTATTAAAAATCACACATGCACAAAGAGTAATGACAGAAATATGGCATTTTATTTTACAACGCACTATTCCGATTGTTATCGGAGTGTAATGTGTTAATAATTAATACTGTACCATAGTTTCCACACTTCATGACATTGCACGACCATATATTTTATTATACAGTAAGCAACAAAATCACGAAGATCTCATTAGAAGATTTCTATTTTTTATTATTTTTTAAATTTCTACCTAGTAATTTTTCTATCCTTGAATAGTTATATATAATATTCATTGATTTATATTTTTAAATTTACTAAAGGTATTAATTTCAGGATTGGTTCAAATTAATTTAATTTGTTGTTATTGAGGAACAATTGAGAGACATTGTTGAAGCGTTTCACATTGTTTTCTTGAAATACTGCGCTAGATTTCAACGCACAAACGAGATATATAACGAGACGAGCAACCGTGATATCCCTCAAAACGTTTTCACGGAAACTTTGTGAATCATATAAATTCTCACAAAACATAATTATCGTTTGATTATGCGACGCAACACCATTTACTATATCATTTACCACCCAGAATTATTTTGAATTATAGCTATGTTGTTCGCAATTGAATCAACGTGGAAAAACGCGTATGCAAAACTGTACCGACATGGCTGGCGTAACTGATTAACGAGAAAGTATTTGGATTATATTGTTACAAGAAAAAAAATAGCATTGTTGCTATTTTTAGCATCGTGAGTAACATTTCTTTAGTGTTTGTTGTTAATGATACTCTTCATACGTGTTTTTCTACAGCTCAAATTTATTCATCTCGATCGATAAATAAGACATAGTATTCCTTATTAAATTAAAAATATTTATATTGACAGCAATATAATCAGCAAGTTTATTACTCACACTAATATAAATAAATAGTATTCAATTATTAACTTTTTTTTTAAATTAAAAAATAATGTAAGATTTAGTACGTATTAAATGATTAGCTACAAAGTTAATTATTAAGACCGAAAAAATAGGTTGACGAATAAAAAGCGCGTGGTCTTAGTCGGCGTTACTTCTTTCCGACCGCTTAATTTGAGTTTTAATTCTAATAAACGGCAAAGTGATCAAAGAATTGCCGGTTAAAGTCATTAAAGTAATGACCATCCTACTCAACTCTGTAACTAAATAAAACTATTTTCCAAGCCAATGAAATGTTGTTTAAATTTTAATTTTACTGAAATCAGAAAAAGCACCAGATAATATTGCCTCTTAGAGTACGCTCGGAATAAGGATTCCGGTCTGTTATTGTGTGCGTGAACTGTGTGGCTCAAAACAATTTCACTCGGAATATTTATTTTTTTATTTTAAAAGAAAATATATGTTTATTTAACATACATACATCTGAGCTAAGTAGAAAATTTCAACGGACAATTAAAAATATATTATATAATCGAAGAAACCAGACATTGATGTTATTAATTAAATATTTGCAAAATTCAAAATCTTTCACTAGTCAAAAAAATAATGAAGTCTTAAGCTATTCTTCAAAAGTTAAAAGATATAAAATGGGGAAAGAAAATATTCGCAGATTGTTTAATGGCTCGACGACTTTATTAAATTATTAGAATCCATTGAATAAATTAAAAAATTATCATTGGCGCAACGATAAGAATAATAACTTTTTTAAGCCTTACAGAAAATAGTGTAAAAAAACCAACAACGTACGGATTATTGAAAAAATAATTAAAATATTTTAATCCACGGGTAAGAGAACGAATAACTTACAGTGTATATTTAAAGCCTTGATATCAATTAACCCAGATATGCCCAAGAAATTTTGTTCTCTTAATATTTCATTTATAAATAAAAAAACAGTGGCGCGAGTTTAGTGACCTACACATGAGACAGTGGGCATATCTGGGTTTTAAACCAATATAAACACAAAATTATTTAAAATAAATGACTAGAGAAGATCGAACTTCTGTGCCACATTGCACTTTAATGACGAATACCAGCGTTGACGAATCAGCGACTGTCCTTAAAAGAGAAAGCGAGACAACGAAGTACACGCTACATCGCTTCTCCCTCTCATATACATGTACACGCACACAATAACAAACCGGCATCCTTATCTCGAGCGTACTCTACAGACCGACAAATATTATAAAAATTAATAAATAATTAGACCAATAATAGCGGATCTTGATATAATAAGAAATAAACATTTTACTATAAATCAAATGCAAAGGTTGGCAAAATATATTTACGAAACCTTTAATTACAAAATTAAGAAACTGTTCCATACAACATATTTTTAAAAATCCAATTTCTAAATTAAATATGGATAAGTAAATACAAAACTGTATCAAATATCATCAAGTGTGCCTCAAGGATGCGTTCTTGGACTGATAGATAGATAGATCTTTCTCAGTAATCTTGATAAGAATTGCTACATTAATCGGCGAAACAACAACAATGGCGTTTGATACTGACAAACAAAAAGGATCAAAGACACTTCTAGATTATATCTTATAATTCCAAGCTCTACTTTCTAAATGGTGGATCATAGCTAATGAAACTTTTACGCTGAAAAAAGATATTTATTCTCCAGTATCCCTTAACCAAATAATTTAGAATTTATCTCGACACAAGACTGGTCTAAAAACTGTATATATAAAACAAATGTGACTAACTTTAAGGTTAATAAAAATATATAATTTATGTATATGTCTTATATGTGACCAATATATATATATAATATCAATATTTTTGGGAGATTCCTAAATAATTTCCTCAGGTTGGTTACCGATGCTCCTTGGTTTGTACCTAACAATTATATATTAAGTGTCAGTGTAAAATAAGCAATTAAAAAAAATAGTGAACGATATTTTAACAGATTAAAAAATCCCCCCAACATACTAGAAAGTTATTTGCTAAAAGACAGTGTTATAACTAAACATAGACTTAGGCGTGTAAATATATTTAATAACCATAAGCAATATAATGAACACTAAAAAAAGTATTATCAACTAACCTACAATAGGATAATATTGAAAGATAGTGATAATACTATAATATAACTCAAATAAATATACTATAATTTTATGGTAATTATTTCTCTATCTGTGTATATAAATAAATCAAAATCTCCAATAATTTTTTGGCGAAATATTGAGACGAAAAATTCTAGGAAAACGCGATCTTAAACACATATGTAATTATAATAATTTTAAAATATATTTATCGCATTAAAAATAAACATCACAAATTTTTCGTGACCCTGGCTGGAGCATCACAGCCGAAATATAAAAAAAAGTAAGTCTTGCATGTTTGTATAATATAAGAATTGCCTTTTGTCCAAATAGACAGATTGCATTTTAATAAAAAAAATATATATATTTAATTTTTGAGCATTTTAAATTAAAATTAAAATTTTTAATAATGGTCAATGGTTGTTTTGAATAAACTAATTGTAAAAATATTAAAGTTGTAATATTATTAATGCGCTATATAAAATTTATTCTTATATATGTTTTAGTCATTCAATAAAAAAATATGTGAATATAATGTTTTACCGCAAAATTTCCATAATTTACAATTAGTCTCATAAATATATTTTTTTATTCTGACTCGTATCAAAGTAGTTGATTGTTACACATTTTTTCTTTAAAAAAATTTGTTATTATTCAAGTCGTTTATTGTGACCCACGCAATCATATTCCCTCAAGGCTTTCGAACCTTAAGGTCTAATACGATCAGCTGGATTGACCTTTATATTGTCACAAGTTTAACAACATGATAAAAATCAACTTTCTGAAAATCGTATTTTATGCTTAAGTGTATAAATTATTTTGCTGGAAGCAAACATACAACAATGTTTTACAACAAAGATTTAATTAGCTGATTATATATTTATTTACTGTATATCTACTGAAACATAACATGCGTCTATCTAATGTTTTACAATGAACTAAACAAAATCAACATCTACGAGTAAGTAATGCCACACCAGACTGTAAATTAGTGACATGTATTAATACAACTTACAATCAGTATAATTTAGTACCAAAAATTGAATCCTGGCGAATCCATTACAAATAAAATTTATTATCTAAAATAATGATATGGTGAGAGATTAAATTAAGAATTTACATTTGTATTAATAAGAAGCAGAAAATATTTCATAGGTGGAACACTTCAATGTCCTTTTAAATGCTGAAATTGAAAAATATGAAAAATTAATAACTCTTTAGAGGCACAATCAGATAATTTTAACCAGGATGAATCATTTTTAGATGAATTATAAAATGCAGTAAAACGTATAATGTTACTGGATAATGACGGTATACCTGCACAAAAGTGATTAAAATCATTTGTCAGAAATACACTATGCCATCATAATGGGAAAAAGGTATCAATCGCTTGCTCCGTAAAATAGTTACTAAAACTAAGAAGGTATTTGAGGTATAAATAGTATTTGACAAAAATGTGTTATTTTAATCAAGTACTATGAGAAAAATATATTTGAGTAAAAATGTCATGAACTACAAATATTTTCTCGGCAATAGTCAATGTTTTTCAAAATGCAGCTTGCATCGACAACCGCCAAATTCATAATAACTTATACAACGACATTATTCAAAACCACCCTAACGACATAATATGACAGTCGTTCATAATACTGTGTGTATAATTTTTCAACTCGGCAATTAGCAAACGAAGATTATCGCGTCGTTAGTGTCGTTTAACGCAATTTTTCAAGTAAGTAACGAGCGTAATGTGTGTTTGTGTTTTTCCTCTCCTTCTTTTTATCATACATATGATACGTCATTAGGGTCCCCTTTCAAAGTGAGAACCATGCGGAAGCGTTGACCACAGTTTTTCTTTAGATATTTACTTTTCATTTAACCCAAATTAACACTCGGCGTTTGGTGTGACGTGCACGCCAGCGTTGTATTATACCATCAGATCGGGATGATTGATGCAAAAAACACACTCGGGCTTAATTGCATTTTAATTTTTTAATATTAGATCTATATTCGTTGATAGTGGCACGTTTCACTCACGCACTGCCAATCTAGAAGTAAAAATTAAAAATCCAACAAAAAACAACATAGGGAATTGTATTGCGTATTTTAATGAATCGGTAACGAAACGTCAATCAGATTTACGTTTGTGGTGTTAAGTATGCCACTGTGGAGCTAATCGCACGCCAAGGGTTTATTTAAGTTCAATTAAATATAAAGTTTTTCTTTCTCAATAAAAATATAACGTGATAAAAAAATGTTTATAAATTCTTATTTTTTAGTACAAATCTGACCATCATGATTCTCATTATACAATCAAACATAAAATAAAATAATTAATAAGCAGTTTGATTTCCGCAAAAATCACTTGACAAAAGATCAACTGAATAGTTTAATGAAGCAGATATACACTAATTTTAATATGAAAAAAAGTACGGGATTTTAAATGTTGTATATAGAAAAAGCTTTCGACACAGTATGGCATGATCATAAATTATACAAAAACAAAACCACCGACTATTTGCTACGTTTAATACGCTCATACATGAAAAGTAGAAGCTATGTTGTTTTACTAAATAATGAATACTCGATCCCGCGTAAAATTCCAGCTGAAGTTTCTCAGGGAAGTTTGCTCGGACCGTTCCTTTTTATCTTGTATAGTATACAAGATAAAAAGGAGTGTCTAGAGTTCAGACTCTAGACCAAGGCTTCTCAAACTATGGGTTGCGACCCCAAATGGGGTTGCGAGATTTAATGTAAAATATTTAAATACATGAATTTGAAATAAATATTTTTTTCAAGCTGCCCATTATGATTATATAACTTTTACTCACACTTTTGCAGCAAAAAAACTAGCACCAGGATGTGCTTCAGGATGCTGTTAAGAGTATGCATTTTATCAAGAGCCATGCCCTTAACAGCCGCTTATTTTCATATCTCTGTAAGGATATGAATTCCCACTACACAAATTTATTATAACATGCAGAAGTAAGATGGATATCAAAAGGTCAAAGTTTAAAAAGATTATTGCTATTAATGGACGAAATCGAAATATTTTTAACCGAACAAAAATGTGATCTTGTGCTTTTTTCAAAATGACTTATGGCTATCCATGCTGCGTTATCTGTCATATATTTTTGAGATTGAAACGATCTCAACTTGTCAACTTCGAATGATAAAATTGAAAGTTTTATTAAAAAAATCAACATCTGGAACAGTAGGGTAGAAAAGGATTCGTTCGAAATGTTTTGCAGTATCGATCTTATAATCGAGAAAAATCATTGTAAAACTTTTATCGCAAAAATTAATATAACTCACTTAAAAGCACTAGAAACACAGTTTCGTAAATATTTTATATTAAATATTGATTTAAAAAAATTATCTTGGATTCAAAAACCATTTTAGATTGGCTTGAGTGAGATTGATCACCTGCCATATAAAGCTCAAGAGGAATTTGCTGAGTGAGTGACTTAAACTAAGAACTAGATTTATCAAAAAGCTTCTTGACTGAATTCTGGATCGAAACTAGAACAGAATTTCCCACAATCTCTGATATGGCATTAAGTGTTCTTCTGCCATTCAACACCGCATATTTATGTGAAATTACTTTTTCAGCTTTAACACACATTAAATCCCAATATCGTTCATCGTTAAAAAATATTAAAGAGTAGTGCCAAATTTTGCACCAAGATGTAATTTGTTAAACAAGCACATCCGTCTCATTAAAAAACGATTTTTGTATACTTATAATATATACCAGTGACGACATATTTTGCTCAATATTTATGTTATTGCAAAAAATGCAGTTTTGATGAAAAATAGGGCATATAATTTTTGTAACTATAATAAATACAATTTTACAAATTTTTGTGCAATTTTTAATTTTATATTTTTGTATGTTTCTAAGCAAATTCTAAAACTATATTTTTTCATATGTATGTACATTGTTACCTAATTAATAAATCAGCACAAAATATTAATATATCTTTATTTTATATTTATCTGGGGTAGCGAAGAAACGTATAATCATAAATGGGGTTGTGAATGAAAATAGTTTAAAAAACCCTGCTCTAGACCTATGATATCGAAACATTTTTGCTGGCGAATCAGAATCAAATTTACAAATTGCAATTTTATGTGTGCAGGTCAAACTTAAACGCCAGTGACTCACCGATGCATCCTTTGATGATTATTTTTTTAAAGTAATTATTTTATTAAAACAAGTTTACAAATAATTAAAAAAATATTTTTTAATAAATATTAAAAAAAATTTTATTAGCTTCATTAATCAGTAAACCAAATATTTTATATTTATTTTAAGAAAGAGATACAGACGCATTAAGAGAAATAATAAGTGACTTGATTATTAAGGGTTGATAAATAAAAACAAATATTACTTTAATTTAATAAAGCAAAAAACAATAAAAGCAGCATAACATAAAATAAAAGAACCAACGCTGATTTTTATTTTATTAATTACAAACTATCAACACATCTTATTAATATATGCATGATCTAGCCTTATTTAATTTTAATTATTTTTCTGTGAGAAAATCTAAAATAATATATAATAATCAGTAATTTTGATCTCCAAGATACGATAGAAACACTTAATAGACTTTCAGGTATTATTGACCGAATTATAGATTGAAAATATTAATATAATAAAAATATTTTACAGATGACAACGACGACAATATACGGTACGCATAGCTTGCATAAACCAAATGTAAGACAAGTTAGTTGTACATATAATAAGTACCATGATCCTTTCTTTCATGTGTTGTATTATTTATCATTGGAATAGCTTATCTCTATTAGAGATAATGTGATATAATCTGATATAGACGGTTGAAAATCATAATCGAAAACATCAATCAAAAGTCCCCCAAACCATAACCGGTCCCCGAATCATTGAGAATACGTTGGAAGACATTCGCACGCAAAGAAGAGGACACTCTTTTCGTAATGCCATATCAGTAGAACGATCGCCCCGCGGTTATTCGTTGTCATCGTTGTGACAATGCGCCCAGCAGGTAGCACATGTCAACCAGCATACGTACATACATTGGTCGGTTGTCAACCGAAAAAAGTCGGCAATTAAGTGGTCAGTTCGGCGCAGCGCACGCAACTCGTAGGTCAACTGCAGCGTTATCGTTTAAACGCTTAAATTACACATGTCCTGCCAAAGTTGTGCTTATCCGCTGTGAAGTAGGGAAGAGTACATAATAGAGGAGGGGCAACGCCTGGGGCGCAGTACTCAAAAGTGTGTATCACTGGGAACGTTTTAATGTCGCATCGAGTTAAAGAACGCATTATATGCGTAAGCGCGTATGAGGGGCAATTTTGTAAAATAATAAAATTAGCACAAGCTATTTTTTTCAGGCAATATTTATATAACAGATAATCAGTCATGTGTTATGACAGCAATTTTTAGTTTTAATAACTTAATAATTAGGGAAATGAGAGTAGTGTTATATAAAAATAGATTTACTTTTTTATTTAGAATGTTATAGTATTTATATATAAGTTAGAAAATAATACGCTACCAGAGTAATTTAATAAGTATTTATTAAAAAATAAAGATGTAGATAAATTTAATACTAGAAAGAGAGATATTTAAAGGGTAGTTAGGTATAAGAAAATGAGAAAATTATATACGAGGTGTTAATTTGTATAATATTATTCCTAGGACAATCCGCAAAAATAAAACTATAATGGGTTTTTTAAATGGAATAAAAAAAACACCTTCATGCATTAAGAAATAAATTATAATTTTAGGTCTTTTTTATTTTCGGTTTATGTTATATATTAAATATAGGTTCAGTTAAAAATTGTTGGATGAAAAAGTTATCTATTAAGATACATAAATTAATAAAATAAATAATAATAATTAATTAAGGTATTACTTATTTATTTTTTCAATTTTGTAAATGCGAAATATAAAAATTTTAAAATTAATTTTAATTATATTAATTTATTTATTTATTCTAAGACACCCTAAAATATGTAATAAATTAAAGCTTCTGCTGAAAATATGGCATATCATGTTTTTTTTTTTAAACATATAATATTAGGATTTTAGAGTAAAATTTGTGAATTTGATTTTTCAATACAAATGAAGAAAAATATCAATTACACTGTTCCTTATTTTATAAATTTAGGACATATGTGCAAATACTTTTTATCAATTTTTATATATAATAAACTAAAATATTGAATAAAGGTAATAATTTCGGTCAGGTTAGCTTATTTATTTTTTAAATTATGTATATGCAAAATATAACAATTTTGCAAACTTACAATATCATACCATTAAGTAAAACATTTTTATTGCTTTGCTACTTATTTTAGCATGTTACATTTCCATATACATTACTTAAATTGTATTCCTATTTTTATAGTTAACTGCATTAAGCATTAGTTTCGCATGTTTATCCAACTAGTTATATATTCCTCAAGTCGTTCATTAGCTAACAATAAATTACGATCGTTTATAGTCGACTTTTTTAAAGGCGCTTCCGGAAATTGGCGCCCTATATCTTGATTGTAAATTAATATCGTTGTTAAAATAGGGGTTGAACTGCTAAAAAAACACTCGATCGACATGTGTACTTTCAGGAGTTTATGTTCACGTTCTTAATAACAACGGAGTGTGTATTTAAAAAGCTGTTTTATACTCTAATCGAAAGATTATATATATTTTAAAACGTTTAAAAGTCTATGCAAAACTATTTAATTGCTTTTAAAATGTGATTTTTATTCAATCTATGTAGCTAGTAATAACGGTAATCGCCAAAAATATTATATTTTTACAGGTCAAATAAAATTAATTTAACGTATTATTTGCCCAATTAAATTTTAATATTATAAAGCGTTGTTTTAAAAGCTCAGTTTATTTTTTTATTTGTACACATGTTCCTGAATTAAATTGATTATATATAATATCTTTAAATGCCTTGCAACTGATGACATTAGCTTTAAATATCATATTTTTATATCAATGTAGCATTATCAGATCTTTGAGTTATTCTCAATATTGATATAAAACTCTAAGCTCAATAGAAAATATTTTCAAAAGACAGCTACAGTAGATTATCACTTATTTTTCTCGATTGAGTCATATACTAACGACTTCTGCATTCAAAATATTAAGAAAGTGCAGTATTGAAGAATCCACTTTTATAAATAATTAACTAGGTAGTTATTAAAACTAAAATTGGCTGAATCTTCGCAGTTAACAGCATTAAATATATAATTACTGAAGAGCCTAAGAAGCTTTATACGCTTTGTGTAGCTATTTTTCAATGTTGATTTTAGTGAAGTAATTTATATGATACATACATATAAAACTGTCCAGTAGATAGTAGCGGCTTTTTTATCGGCTAAAATATACAATAGTTCCCTTTACTTTTGTAGTTCAGACGTAACAAACCGATTTTTTAAAAGCTCTCACCTTAACTACTATGTTACACATTTACGCTGTAAATATATACACACATGTATACTCATCTTGTCCACAAGGTGGTTATAGCAAGCTTAGGGGCTTGCCTAGCGACTGTGAGCGTTCATTAACTCATGAGTTATGCCCCGGCAGTTATTATATAATACACACGAGTGACTTACATACACGGTATACCCACTCGGGCCGGGGCTAAGAATTTAATGGCAGGTTTTATGATAAACACCTTACTAATAGCTGGTTACCGAAAAATTTATGTTCACCACGACAATCTTAGCGAGTAATGACCATAATTGTGTTTTTGATTTCACAACGGCCTGGCTGCTGTAGATGTTGATGTAAAATATATTACAGTTTAGATTATGTGCATCAAATGTTGGTTTTAATATTTTATATTACATCAGCTCAAACATGCATATAAATAAATGTATTTAATAAAGATGTGCATAATCACATATCAATTGTCACCACATACATACAGCTGAATTCAATGGCTAAGTCATGGTAACTGTTTATTAATAATATGTTTGAAGCTGAGGGAAAAAATTCAGAATTTTAAATAAAAAAGTGGCGACACTATATCTGAATTGAACGACTATCAATGACTGATACTATGTTCTTTTAATAGATATGTCAATTAGATATTAAATATATTAAATCAGATACATGTTAAAAAGGTATAAAATCTTTCATAACATAGCTCAAGCTATATGAAAATTGATTATGAAAAATTAATGGCAATCATTTCTAGTGCTTTTAATAGTGATCGTTAAGATTTTTAAAATATACAAATTTATTAAAGCATTTAGCGTCAGATTCTCAAAAATGCGAAAGTATAAGTAAATGTTGAAATATATGCTTAACTCTATATAATGTGGAAATGGAATCAGTGCTTCTGCATTTACAGATGTAGCTATAGAGTTAAAATGTTTGTTTTATGGAATCAATATGAGTTTTATAGGAAATATATCTATCATAATAAACTTCCGAATTTCGAACAATTAGCAATGTGCATTACTGCTGCATTGTGACAACATTCTTTTAAAAAATATGTATTTTAAATTGCAGGCCTTGCAATATGAAAACTTAAGTATACACAAAGCGTTAGAAAGTTGAAGAGAAATAGCGACAAAGAATACACTACAAAATTAAAAATCAGTATTGCTACTGCTTAAAAAAATGCTTGGATCTCTATGAATTTGATGTAAGAAAATATAATTTTGACCAATTTTGGGAACTGAAAAATGATTTATCGCAATTTTTTTTTAAATGTACAGTTTATTAGTAATTAATTTAAAAAAAACGTTCCAGAGGGACACGGTCAATTTTTTATATTTTGAGACTTATAAATTACTGTGATAAGAATCTTTTGGAATTTTCAAAAATCGCATATTTTACCGTTATCTATTTTAAACTGGATAGGGTAGTTATATATAAATATAATAACCTAGAAATAGCGCTGATAAATGTTTATCGTGGATTTTGCCCTTAACGCGATTTTTTTATGTTTTGAGCCTTGGAAATTAGTGTGAGAATAAACTTTGGGAATTTACAAAAATCGCATATTTTACATTTATCTATTTAAAACTAGATATGATAGTTA
Organism: Plectrocnemia conspersa; assembly: GCF_051122295.1. Lineage (NCBI taxonomy): Eukaryota > Metazoa > Arthropoda > Insecta > Trichoptera > Polycentropodidae > Plectrocnemia > Plectrocnemia conspersa. Next base: position 3,449,036 of record NW_028277170.1, on the reverse strand, counting down.
TATATAAATATAATAACCCATAACTAGTGCTCAGTATTTTTTTGAATTTTGACTGAAAGCGTTCGAAAAAAGGTTTGGTTGCGTCTTTGAATTATTTTTGTCGTGGTTTTAAAACACTTTGTCATAATGTCATTGTGTTTTTGGTAAAAAATTAAATACAGCAAGAAAATAAGTATGTATCTTTTTATTCACATGTGGGTTATATTTTATGTGCTATTTATAGATAATTGTTTTTTATAGATCATTGTTGAGAACGACTAATTTGAGTTACCATAGTTTATATTCTTCATAAATCGATAATTCAGGCATATTAAGTCAAAAAGACAAGAAAAAATATGTTTGGAATGGATATCTTTATGAAAAGAATAAACCAAAGATTTTTTATAAAAGTTTTGAGGTACAATAGAGAAAATATCATAGAATATTTACGTGGTATTGCATATAATTATAATATGAGTTAATAATTCGAAAATAAAATTGTTTTTCATTTAATATACTTTTTCGTTTTAATGTATATTTTATTAATATTTACAATAAAGCAAAGCGTGCCAGTTTTTTTTTCTGTCGCCCATATGACCGTTGCCCAATTGACCGGAATCGCCCATTTGTCCCTCGCCCAATTGTCGCGTACCGGAACTGGTGAAAGACCGATGAGAAAAGCGACCTTTGAATATTTTTTAACACTAAATTCAAAAGTTGCTGCTTGTAAGAATTTTTTTTAGATACTTTTAAAATTTCAGTTGGACTGTAACAGGTAGAACGGTTGGTTGCGGGAAAATGCCTCAAAATATTTAAACTCTGGTTTAGATATTAAGAAATGTATGTCTTTTATGTAGAGAAACGTAAGGAAAACAATGAATCATTCGTTATTGAGAGAATTTACAGAAACATATTTAATACTGAGTTCAACTTAAGCTTTCATTCTCCTCGTAAAGATACGTGCCAAAAATGTGATTTACTGAAATTAAAAGTTGATGCATCCAGCAATTTGATCTTATACAAATACATGATTTACATTTAAAAAAACTCCGAACAAGCAAGAAAATGTCTAACAGATGATCAGCAAAAAGCAAAAGAAAATCCTCAGGAATATTTTGTATGTTCATTTGATTTAGAAAAAGCGCTTCTTTATACCAAACTTTCCTTTTCGGTTGCTTATTATAAGCGTAATGTGTATGTATACAACTTAGGTTACCGTAATTTTTACAATAATATGATTAAAATGTATGTATGGAATGCGACTATAGCTTCAAGAGGTTTATAAGAAGTCGCCTAGTATATTTTAAAGCATTGTGAAAATGTGACTACCCAAAAACACACAGCGATGCTTGTTCATACCAAAATCGTACCATAGTTGAAAATGATTAAATCTTCTAATATTCATATTAACATTGTAGACATTCGTTTTTATCAAATGATCGTGATTTTGGCTTGATAATAACGAGACTATAGAAACGAATTACTTATACATAGTTAATAGGACAATGTAGTAAAAATAAGTCGTTTTTGGTTGAAGGGATGATGCAAAATAAATTTATTTCGATTCTAAGAGCTAGAAGAAACAATAACAAGAAGAACTAAAAATACCGCCAGTGTATTTTTCTTGGCTAAAAATACAATAAATGCGGTTTTTTTTAATATGCCCCATATAAGATGTTTTATAAAATAATTTAAATGATGATGATTGGAAGACCAAAAATATACAAAATCGTTTCTTTGTTTCCATTTTACTCTACCAGCAGATCAATAACAGAAGAAAATTTTTAAGATATGACATATTTACTATATTATATTTCACTAATTTACGATGAATATTTTTAAAATCTTAAAACCCAAAATCCTATCTTAGAGAATAAAAAAAGATATGTTATAATCAAATATTTGAAGCATTAATAAAATGTTAATTAACATGGCTTAATTAAAATATATTTTAAATGAAAAAAAAAGTCAATTTTAATACGTTCGATTAATTTTGAAAATGATCTAAGTCATTTCAACCATAATTTATTTATAAGCTACATGCAAAATTTATATGTCAAAATAAACTATAAACCTAACAGAATGATTTGCGTAATATAAAAATATTTTTTAATCAATTTAAACGCAAACTTTTACATATCTCAAAAGAAAAGAAATATGATTTAGTCCATTTTCATAATTATAAGCTCCCATATCAAAAGATTAACTATTGCAATTATGCTAAATACAATAGGTAAGCATAGTACTTTAAGATATATTTAATATAAAATAAAACATATTATATTTGATATATTTACGGAAGCATTAGTTGCGATTAATGCGTCTATTGAAATGAGAAATATTTTTTATTATTATATTAACTTTTTTGAGCATCATTATGTTTTGATATACAATTAGAAAACAGCATCGAAAATTAATAATATATTTTATTTCTTTATAAAAGAGATATGGAACGTTTTTTAAATAGTTCAAAATAGCAATTTGGAGTGTGCCGTTTTTGATTTATTGATGTACTTGTTCTAACACTATCAAGCTCCACGAATTTTAGATGTTGATCGCAAATTCTTATTGCTTTTACTTAACATATTAATTTTATAATTTACAATATACCAAAAAAACGACATACCATAATAATATCATATTAGGTCAATTTTCTTTACAGATATTTTTATTTGATATAAATTTTTGATTTCGAAGCGAATGCTCTATTCATTCTAAGAAGTAATAATATCTGGTAAATATGTTTTGAAAAAAATACTTCTTAAATAGTTTGGTGTAATTATTTTTTACATAATAATGTCTAAGACAATTTTCGAATTTCTTGATTCGAGTGTAGAGCCAAATCAATTACTTTTTCTACATTACAATCGTAAAATTCTGTTTACGTCAATTAATTGTTTAACCCTTTGACGCGTTAATCAATAACAATACTTAATTGTTTTTTTTTTTTAAAAATGCAAATTTTTATTAAAAATGATATTTTATGTTTATTCACAAAAAAAGTTTTTTCTTGAAAAGCATTTTTTTTACTGATTTTTGCGTAAAGAGATAAAAAAATAAATTGTGCGACTTTAGTCGATTTCCACGTTCAAAGGGTTAAGTAGCACGTGCCAATGAAATTATTTATTATATATTAGAATATATTCCAGGAATAACATTGCCGCACAATAATGCTCGCGGAGGTTAATAAAATAAAAATAAATGATATATTATCAATCAATTCAAATATGATAATATTTAGTTATATTTTATATACCTCCTTGAAAATTATGATCAGTTGTATATGACGCCTTCAAAATTAGCAAAATAAGCTTGTTTCTTGAACAGAACTCAGATTGTCTTTCTTTGCATATAACAATAAAATCAACTCGGTTGGCTTCAAATAACACATTTTTACCCGGCACGTTTTACATTAAACCATCCACCAAAATTCCCGGAAGGGCGCGCAGGGCGTCGGTATTAAATTTAGGCGCTTGCGGGAGCACGTGTACACCGCAAATGCGGCCCTGTAATTATTAAACTCGAGCGCCGGACGGGCACGCGCGATATTGCATTTTCCATTAACGACCGCAATATAATTTGGCACAATTTTGGCGAACGGCTTGTTACGCCCCTATATATCCGAGCATTAACGAAATCCACTATGGCTGGCGCACTATGCGAAAATCCAGGATTTCACCGAAGCTCTTCTATAATATGATCGCTGACACAAAAGGGTGTTGATATGTGAAACATCCCTGTATATACAAATATCAATTGAAGATTTTGCTTTAAATGGACAAACACATTTCTACAATAAATATAAAATTTTACCAAATTTTTTTTCTATTAAATCATATATATATATATATATAAAATATTTCTATTAAAGATCGGTCTAAAGTCGCGGTTGCGGCAAGTCCTTTAGAGCGAAGCTCCAAAATGAGTCTAGATGATCAAATGTATTTTCAGAGCCTTTCAGAAAAAAGTGCGAATACCAATGCAATTAATATTTTGGGTGTCTTTAATTTTTTTTAATAAAGACAGTAAAATCAATGATAATAAATATTTATTTGATTATAATATATATTTATTTCACAGATTTGTTTTTAATTTTGGCACATTCTAAAATAAATCTGGTAATAAATGTTGAGTGAGTAAGACTTATTATCATCGTAATAAGTTTTTAATTCAATTCAGAACACTAAATGATCTTTCACTTTCTGCTACTCTTTCAGACAAATTTAATAAAATTCTACGCACATGTAAATTTCTTTAAGTAATTAATGCTAAGTCTAAAATTGGATTTGTAAGTACACTTCAGTAATATTAGTTATTCTACAATTTTGTCACTCTTGTCATTTTCATATTTCTCTAACAATTATTTTGCCATAAAAACTATATACATATTTTATTAAATTATTATAAAATTAAAAAAAAATTGCAAATCAAAGAAATTTATTGAAATTGATAATTTTGACATACGATTTAAAATAAATATTCTTAAGCAAATTCTTGGTCCTTTAATCTACTACGTATTTTAATTCCTCATTAATACATTTCTATTCATTTAATGTTGCTTAACTTAATTAAATAATGAGATTTGTTAGAAGTTATAACATAAGTAATATTTCGACCACACTAGATATTAGAACACATTTTAATTCTGACATATATTAAATACTTAACATTTAGTTAATTTAATTTAATTCAGTGTTTCATCTAAATTTACGGAATAATACTTGAAAGTTTCTATATGTTCTTAGGAAAGACTATTTTTTCTACGCTTTAAAAATATACTTTAATAATTGAATGGCCCATAAATGGACTTACTTTGCTTTAAGTTTAATTAAATAGTTTTTGCTGAACGGAATAATTTTGCTTTAAGTTAAGTTAAATAGTTTTTGTTGAGACGTAAGATTTTTTACATATCTTTATTTTTTTGTATCCGGCATATTCCTTACAGTTTATTAAATTTAAAAAATATATAATGCTCTTCACAAATTAAGTTTAAGTAAATATTTTTCCAACAAAAAATCGTCTGAAGACTATTTTTTGTTAGAAAAATATAGTACTTTTTATGCACTATTTATTTCATGAAACACTTATGAAATAAATGTGCTGAAATACAAGAACGAATAATAACCAAATATTGCTTTAAAAAGGTGTCTCAAAATAATGTTTTCACGGATATCATAGGAATAAACCTATAGCAAACGAGATAGAGAAAATGATACAGTATAGCTATTTTTGGCACTAAAAAGCAAACGATTGATGGAAGCTTATCTTTATAGAAAATCTAAATTACTTTGTACAGAAAAATAGTCCACAACAGACCGAATAAATTTGAACAATTTAAAACCATCTGCATACAGAAGAATACTTAAATTTGTTACTGCCATATTTATGTCATTAATAATAACATGACAGAGAGACTAAGTTGGACCCTTGAAGAACCTTCTAAGAGGTAAATACTTGTTCAACAATCGACCGCCATTGGTTACAAATTGACAATGATTGCACTCAAATAAATATTATTTTTTTAATAATAGCCCGTGACAAACATTGTCTAAGGCCTTCTTAAAATCCGTATATATGACGTCTTCTTGAATTCCTGCATCGAAGTATTTTGTCAACATTTTGGTAAAAAAAAGGTTAGTAATAGTGGAACGAGCAGGACGAAACCCATGCTGTTAGTCCAACAAAACGTGCCGAAAGATAATTATTTCGAACAATTTGACAGAAGTTGACAAAAGTTTGACTGGTCTATAAATATTTATGCACAATTTGTCAATTTTTTTTATAAATTTGGGTGACTTTTGTGAGTTTTCAAAGATCGGGAAATAATGACGTCTTGTAAATCAAATAAAAAATACGTTATAGAGGAACAGCGAGACTTCTCAACACTTCAAGATGAAATCGGGAAGCAAATCAGACTCAGAAGAACGCCTCTCTTTAACTTTTTAATGCCGAATTGAAGACCAGATACAATAAGAAGAAAGCAACTGAGCGAAAGGCGAAATCAAGACGAAAATATTGCGCGAATATTGTAGTAGCCATGTTTAAGAATAATGATTACTTTTAATTTTTTAATATTTTGTATGAGAAATTTGTTGTAGGCAGGGGGGGGGGTGGGACAACCTTAATACAATAAAAAAGTATTTTTTAATATTTCATTATTGAATTTTTCAAAAATTGCAAAAAAAATTAAGCATAAATAAAAAATAATTTCTACTTAAATTTTAAACATACATTAAAAGTCACCCTAATGTATTATATATATCAAACAGACATACATACATACAAATACAAGTTAACCTAATAATAAATTATCTTTTTACCTTTATTAAAAAACATTTAAAGATGGTATAGTTGATATTTAATAAATATTAAATAAATACATATTAAAATAAGTTTACTTTTAAAAATTTCTTAAAATTTAAAACTAATAAAATAGATGTAATTCTAATTGCAGAAATACAGAAGGTGTTTTACTGTATTTTAAAAAATATATAAATTATGATACAATATTTAAAAATTGACTGATCCATCACAGTAAAGGTTTTTGTGGAAAAAATTCCCATTTTATTATCTTTAGAATATAGATCTCCAAATAGTGATCCAAACTCATTCTTCGAATTCAGAAACGATTCTGTTAAAATTTTGGATACCATTTTAATTGGATACTGAAATTTTAAATTGAAACAAATTTTATGATTTTTAAACTTTAAAAATAAAAAATACCAAAATAGTACAATCTAAAGTGAAAACAACTCCATGAATTACTGTTCATTTTATTGTATATATTTATATAGAAAAAGATAATGAAATAAAGGTGAAAAACAATGATTTTTATTAAATTTAGATTAGAATTACAAAAACGGATTGTAGATAACATGGATGTTAATATGATATGGAACAATATTTATAAGAATATTGTAGTACATATAATTTTTAAACAGAATATTGATACAACCCAAAACCGTGTTTTAATGATGATGTTAAAAATGCTTTAAATAGAGGAGCTTAAATGTAAAATATAGCAATTAATTATACTATTACTAATACATTTTTTTGCAAATGCATCTATTCTTAATATTTTTTATTTTTTATAGTCCAAGACACCGCATTAAATTCGTATGTCTATTTCCGCTTCGAAAAACTTGAAGGTTCGATCAGATTTTTTCGCACAGGCATCATATCGATCTCGCAAAAAATCCCATATAATATAATAATTCCTTAAGTGCACCACGTACAACAATTATTCCGTCGTCATTATCTGAACCCTTCGTTCGGATTGGATATAAAACACTCCTTTGCCGCTAAACCGTGTGAAATCGGCCGGCGATAATCGCAAGAAAGACAGGAATGATTTTTATTTTTCGACCAAGTGAGCAAGCTGCGGTTTAGCCCCTCTATTATATTATATTATAAGTAAATGATCCGGTAATGGGCTCATTTTAGGTGGCTGCAGCAGACAACTTAAGTGTGGGTAAGGCACACCTGCAACTATCCGCGACTATAATATCCAATCGATGATTCTCTCATCAACCGGCGAAGCGAGCGATTGGCAACCTTTTCCATATAAAATTTTCATTTGAAGCTTCAGAAAATAAACCCTAAACTGATGGTTCATATAGATATTTAACGGCTAGTAAATTTGTGAAATATTTATATTAAAAAAATCTTAAAAAACATACGTTTTTATAAACTAATAATAGTATTCACCCCGTTGGTTTTATAATGATGCGATTCATGAGATAAATAATTTATTCAGTGTCAATGTGAAAAATAAAACAATATTTCATGCGGTCGACGGAATACAAAATAAAGCAAGACAAGAGGTCCGGCGTCTATTAGTAGTAATAATAATTATTATTATTATTATTGGATTGACATCGAACGACGGACATGACACGCGATTAATTACCACGTTGCCCGCGGCGAGGGCGCCAATTAATTTCGTTCTCCAACAAAGCCCGTCATTATGACTTCCTCTTCTCACCTACACTGTTTGTTTGATTATTTGTTTTGGACGGGGTCTGTGTTACTCTACCTCCTCTACCTGCTGCCACGGTTTGCTCGTTTCGTGTCCGTTTTATTTTTTATTATATATGAACTTTTTGTTTGTTTTGTTCATTTCCACCATAGCGCCGGTCATTCACGACTCTGTGAATTAGATGAGCGCAGAGTGATGTGTAAAAATTAAAGGGAATCAGATCGAACGAAGATACTGCGCGTGGAAATTGTTTTCAATCGACTGACATGTTTGGTCGCTCAATTATAAAGCAAACATGATGTTAATGAGTTTTAATAGGGCAGCAATGGCACTCATTAACCCCACGGCTTGATTTCAATATATGTTAAAACAGTACAACCAACAAACTTCTTATTTCAATAGAAAATTATTTTAAATTGTCATGGATTTTAAATAGTTCATTAGCTCATTTTTAGCTTAGCAATATATTTTAATATATGTATTATATATATACAATGATATATAGCAGGGATAACTTCATGATTGCGATTGACTATATTTTTCTCTGACACTCTGCGATCAACTAATTTTAATTTTAGGATTTGAATGGACTTTTTGTGGAATAGACATATAAACAATTTTATTGTAATGTACTTTCATTTCTTCCGCCAAAATAAGAAAATCAGGAGAATATATGGTTAACGCTAACTCGTGCCACTATTTGTCCAATTTACCAGATATTTATGTTTTATTATTTTAAGATACGAAAATGCTGATCCAAATAAACATGAAGAATTTAAAAACAAATTAAAATATTCACAGCATTTTCCCAAATTTTGGTACTTTTCGATACAAATAAATATTGCAAAAATTAGTCCAAAAAATAATATCACATGACAAAGTAATAATTTTATTTTTAAGCGCTATATTATTAAAGTGAAATAGCTCTGAACATTGACACCATTTTTAAATAGACTGATAATAAATTGACTAGTATTTCAATTTTTCTTAAATTATTTTAAAAAATTAAAAAATTATAGGTCGTTCCGTATTTCTGACATGTATTTTTCTGTGTTAAAATATAGCAGTATTTCATTGTAAAAAGTTCTTAATATTTGGAAATTTATAAAAACGTTTATCCCTGAGATCTGGATCATTACCAAAGCTTGTCTTTCAATCACAGAAATGATACTAATCAAATCACAGATGGTGCTGATTTTTCCTTTTTAATCTAACCTTTAAAAAAACTCACACAGACAATTTTGGTCAATCAGATTTTGATGATCATCTCTTGTTGTTTCAAGAACATTAATGATTTCATCCAATCTTAAAGCATTATCTATTACACTTTTTGTGTCAAATGTTATATAAGACTAATTAATAAATATTGCAGTGAAAGCTAAAAATATCTGAGAAATCTTAACATAAGGCAATACATTTATTAACAGGGCTTTGATTGAGACATGTTTTAAAAATGGCAATTGTATCTTAATTCAGTAAAAATAATAATACCTCGAGTTTTCCTTCGCAATAAAATCGTTCCTAACGGTTCTTTTTCGACATGAAAATCTGTAAAAATCATTGTAATTGTAAGGAAATTTTAAAGAAAATAACCCACAATAATCGATATATTTCTATTTATTCTCTACTGTCGTTGATGTTTTAAAGTAATGAATCCGCGAATTTAATTAACTTTTAACAAATACACTTTCAGAAAAAATTGATAACTTACTTCTGAAAAGGCAATTGTTGCTACTTAATTGCAATTAATTTTACGCTATTTTAAAATTCATAAAAAACTCAAATTATAATTTAACATGTAACATGTTAAAATAGACTTTGAGTATTGCTATAGAAACGCCACATATCAAACAGTAACATTTTTCTTTAACAAAAACGAAAAAATATGTTAATTTCCGTTCCTCATTGAAATTATACTATGATGATTTTCAACAAACGAAAATACAAATCATCTATATCTAAAGTAGAGCTAAACACAATATTTTACATAACACTTGAAGAGAGATCTCGTTACCAAAAGTTGCGTTAGTAATTGTATATATTGCACATCCATGCTGAGATTATTCACTCATAAGTACCACTGAGAAAAGAAAAATCACGCGCTATACGTTCTATCCTGCGCATAATAATATTGTTATTCTACCCTTTGGTTACCGATCACTAGAGTGACGATCAAGACCGTTTATTTTTTGTGTGTCCAAGAAGCGATGCACTTATCTCACAAACATCCGCATCTGCGATTCACAAGAGCTGTCTCAAACCAGTATTATAAAATATATGACACTTGTAACAGATGGGAAAGACACCTTTGAAAGACGCAGAAGTGATTTAAATTTTTGTAAAAAATATCAATATGCAATAAAAATGAGTTTTAAATGATCTTTTTATGTGAGTCAAATATATGATTTAGTTCCTTGTATAAAAAAAATGTATGCTAAAGATGAAAATACATGTCTTCATCCTAGAACTTACATGTTTTATTAACCTGAAACTAAATTACGATCTTTATATGTTTTCTATTCGTGATTGCTGAAATTTCCTCTCAATTTAATTTCCGAGCGAGAGATCCAAGAGTGCATCGGCGTGCATCGTGCATTGCACTCGATTATATTCCGAGTGCGTATCAAGATGGGCACTGGGCTAAATTAATTTGAACAGGTCCAAAGTCTCTTGTCGTGAGGATGAACCGAGTGAACCAACAAGAACCACCCGCGGTTACAAACGAATCTACCCACGACAAAATCGCACTAATATCCCGTATACGTGTTTTGGATGTGAGCGAAGATAGTTGCCATTTGGAGTTTAAAGATTAGGAGGAACTTGAGTGGGTTACTCAAAATAAATATTTTAAAATGTTATTTTTATATTTTTAACACTTAGATTATAAAACTAGATAATCAACCAGGATTCAAGTGTAATACAAAAATAATATTTCCACAAGCCAATTTATAAGTTAGATTAAAGTTATTAGGATTTTTTGGCTTTATAACAAAACAGCACATGACAAAAAAAGACGGCGCCATAAAAAAAGAAGCACGAAAACAGAAATATAAAACATTAAAAACTGTAATGATGTTATAGAACACAGTAACGATAAAGAGAGAACAGCTCCCACGAGTGTTTTTGATTTAAATGTTATTAATTTTTGTATTTGTGCATTTATTTATCTACTGTTTTGCCGAGACGCCGTATTTTGTTGCGCTCTTTTGTTGCCACGTGTTTTATCGGCGCTGTTTTGTTAACACAATTTTGTCCTGCGCCGTTTTTACGCAACATTTGTTTTAAAAAGCTTTCGTCAAAATCCATTATTAATCAAATTTATGTTTGATATCAATAAACAACAATAATTTTAATCTCAATAAATCATAGTTTTTGAGCTTTATCTAAAAATTATAATTTAAAAAAAAATAAACAATATTTTTAAAATTATGTTTAGCATAAAAAAATTATAACAATTTTTTTATGGTGAACTTAAATTTGTTATTATGCATTATTAATTAACTATTATTTAAAATGACTTATAATTGGCTCAGTAATTTTATTCGGTTTACAAAATATATGTAATATTAAATATATATTTAATAAATAAAAATAAAAATTACAAAAAACAACGTGTTTTTATGGACGTGTCAAAAATGGGTGGGCACGTACACGATTGCGCTTCATAGCCACAATGATAATTTTGGCAATGACGGACCATAGAGAAATTTATGGCATTTAGGTGTAATTGATTTATTGGTTACCTGGATGAACATCACAGGGGGTCGGTCTTGCAAAAAGCAAAAAAGCAAAAAACAAACATAAATAATCGACCGTTTAGTCTCTCTCTGTCTTTCTCTCTTTGTCGAATATAGCAACCCTCATCATTATCGAAACGATTCGTTGTTTCCATTTGACAACTATATCTGAATTTATCCGCATGCTGAATTACAGTAAATTTTTACAAAGCATAAAATAAAATAAATACATTTTCACACATTATTAAATACTTTGAAAACATAACTATCATATAAATAATTGTACATTTACGTACGTAACTAAGAAAATAATTTATATTAAATACAAGATTACCTTTAAAGAATAATATGTTTAATAATTAAATATATTGTACAAATTGGACAAAATAAAAGTACGTAAGTTATTTTTAATGACAATGGATTTGTTAAATATTCTTAAGATGCTTTTAATTATTATTGAAATTCAATCATTTACACTTAAAGCTATCGAGACGACTAGTAAAAATCTAGTTTATACACAGTTGAATAAAACCGGAACATCAGTTCATTTATGGTAATATAAATTACGATTATTATGTTAGTATGTAAATTATAGCAGCGATAAAGGCGTTAAACGCATTTTTATAGTGTCATAAATGTAATGCACTTTTCAATGGAATACGTATTATTACATATTTTAATAGTTCATAAAAAAATCAACTTATTTGGACATCTTACTATAAATAATTGAATTAGTTAATAAATAAATAATAATACCATAAAAAAATGAATTCTTAGCAAGACAGTTATAATATGTGGGACAACAACCAATTTTAGTTTTCAAGCATTAAAATATATTAACCATCTGAATTTCACATATGGTTTCTGCATGAAATGACCCAGCACCGTTTCCTCTTTGGTATGTATCATACATACACATAAGTTTCGAGCTTAATTATTATTATTTTCAAAGTTGAAAGCAACTGCGATTTAATTTCAAACGTCACTCAACAATTTGGAGAAATACATGAAATACTCTGCACGTTATATTGTTCGACTTTTATAGATAGCACGTACGTCTCTATGTGTGCTTTAAAATTCTATATTTATAAACGGGGTGGAATGTGTAAAAATATGCGTAGTGAAGCCACACGAGATCAAAGATTTTTTTATAATAAATAATAGTGTCATCAAATAGTTTACATTCAAGTCCATTTATATAAAAGTTTTATTGTAAATTATATGAACACTGTCTTTTAGAAAAGCAGATTAATCAATATATTAACTAATTTATTTTTGCATGTATAATTAACAATTAATTCTTGAGAACATTAATATACGTAATCATATGTATTTTTACTAAAATTAAAACTAATTTAATCAAATTTGGTTAAAAACAAAACAAACAAAGATCTATCGCTCTATATAAAAATACTAATACACATTGAGTGAAAATTTCTTAGCTTTAATCATCAGTTACTCGAGCGTGTTTGTTATCTTACGACACATATGAATGAACGCATGGAATTTTTAAATTCATTGTTTAAAGTTTAGCTAGTTAGAAATATATAATCACTTTTCAATAAGTATTTAATATTAATTTTATTGCTCATGTTATTTTATTTATAAAACACATTATTTCTATATCTATACTATTCTCAAATCAATAATATATGTAGGTCATTAACAAAAAAAATTATATTTTAATTTCTATAAATATAAATGCTATATTTTTGTGTGAAATAGTTATGCATACACATTGCCATAAACTGTCATTGAAATCTATTCTAATTTTTTTATCTAAAAATACGTCATGTTTAGCGTTTTTGTTTAAAATAAGGCATTTTTAGGGAATGTGCGTGTTCTATTTAGGTTATAAGGGAAGTTTAGCTAAAAAAAACACATGTCACACCGGTGTGTCCATACTAGATAACTGTCACACCAGTGTGCCCCGGCGTAAAATTTCACTCTAATAGCTGTCGTCACTGACGTCTCACCTCGTGAGATCCGAAAAAGTCCTCGCCGACCTCCTCGCCGTGGCATCCCATGTCCTGCAGGAGCGGTGTCACGTGTCTCTCCCACTCGTCCATGTCGCCGCGCACCGACTCAACACATAACGGCAACACAGACCGACCACGTGGCCGTCACACCGGCGTGACGGCGCCGGATTTTCGCGCGGAAACTCGCCAAGAAAAGCGTCATAATAAGGCCCCTAGGCCATAGCGTTCTTTTTCGCTCGTTTTGGCCCGAGTGATAGTGAGTGATGGTGAGTGATGTGGTTAAGCCGGCCGCCGCGCGCGGAACAGCCAGCGATGTGAACACGCGAGCAGGCCCCGAGGGGCGGGGGCCGCGCGGGCGGGGGCCCCGGTAGGTGTTCCCCGGCTCTATCTGTCTCTCGGTCTCTCTCGGAGCCGAGGCCCGCCCGGTGGAAACGACTCCCACGGCAGCGACCCGCTAGCGCCGGCACGCGGACCGTACGGGCGAGAGAGGGGTCCCGATCGCGACCTGCGAGTGGGCGCCCCTGGCGCGCGGATCCACCCTCGCCGACTGTGGAAAAGCGCCGAAGAAGTTCGGCTGTTTGATGACGAGGGCGGTGCGCGGGCACGTCATCGGGCATCGAGGCGCCGGTGCAGAAAGGGTGTCGGAAAATTTCACATTAACCCATTACACCCTATTGAATCATATATCGTAATACTAAAATTATATATGTATAGCATAACCTTTATGTAAATAACTTCAGTACTGACTATTCACTATAAGAAAAAATCCTTAATCCATTGATGAATGTCTATTTTGTTTTTCAGTGGTTACCTAGCCAATTGCCCGTAAGCTTTCGTGGTGAAACTATTTAATAAAATTATAAAGCCAAATCATCCGCAATTTAGTTTGGGTAAAACATGCAAAATTATTATATAATCGACAATACAAATTTGCAACCAATCAATAGTCAAAAGAATTTAAAAAAAATAAGATTAATAGTAATAATTACTAAAATTGGTCAAGATCGACTATGAATATGCTTACGTTATGGTGTAAAACCCTAGAACATGCAAAACATATGATAGAGATATATAAATGTGCATAACCATTAAATATGCTTAAAAGTAAATAGTAAGCATGAAATGGGTCAATCGAAACAGAAGATGATCTGTTTTGGATTAAGAAAGAGTGACACCTTTTATCGAGAGTTTAAAAAAAATATTTAGTTTAAATTGGGTGCACTATGCTCGTCGTCAAGTTGTCAAAATACTTAGCTAAATATGAATCTAGAGAGCATGTGAAATACAGAGAATCAAATGATCTGTGGGTGCTTCTTATATTTCGGAATGGAAGGTATTCACAGGTCTGCCGAGAACGCGAGGGAGAGAAGACAAATTCCTGGTGCCCGTTTTCTTTTAGGGGCCCGATCATAGCAAGAATATATTTAAAAAAAAAAGTAAAAACCGACTCAAATAATAAATTTATACTAAACTACAGTTGTTTTAGATGTACCAATATACAAAACATTGCCTTCAAAAGCACTCACTTTCTAGGTAGTACTTTTACAATAAACATTATTATACAAAAGAACAGATTATAGTTTTTTACTGCGACTTCGTTTGTGCTAATTAAAATTTGCTTGCGAATTATTGTTGATTTTATTGCTAAGAGAAAATATTCAACGAATGTAAATTAGTAGCAGTAAATTTAGTTATTTGATCTGAAAATTCAGATCAACAAGATCACCAGCTGAATTATATAAATATAATGTTTGTAGATTGTATTATCGGTAATTTGACAACTAAATTTAATGCAGCAAAATAAATAAAAAATAAAATTAGTTTCTTGTGTTTATTTCTAAAAGAAAATCTAGAAAAAATAGTCTCGAATATATCCAGAAAATATTTTTTGAAATATGTCATTTCAGTAAAATCATATCGGAATAAATTATCACCAGTAGATATAAATTTTTATAGTGAAATATTTCAATTTTTCTATATAATTACATACTAATCATTATTTATTTACATCCGATGTATAAATGTTACAGCGAATATGTATATTTTGCTAAAGTTATATTTTCACTAGTTAAGTCCAAAAACATTTTCTCCAGTAGATATATATATCTACTAGCGAAATTAATTTAACTGAACTGACGCTAATGTGTTCCTCTAAAATGTCTATGTAATTAAATTTGACAGTTGCGAAACGAAACCCAAACCTAACCTAATGAAAGTTCTAAAACTAATTATAGTTTTAGAACTTTTATTAGGTCAAGTCCAAAATACAAAATAAGCCAACTCAACATTCAGGAGAAAATAAGCGAAAGGATAAGTACACTATAAAAATAACGCTAGAAAAATACCTTATTAATTTTATAAAATATATGTGAGCCATAATTATAATAAAAAATATTACACAACTGAACAAATAAACATAAACTTGAATGAAGTTCTCAAAATGATTTGGAGAAATAAATCGTTGAATCTCTAAATAATTTTACGCAGTATTAAAGACCAAAGTAATAAACGTTTTTTTTTAAATTCTCTTACATGCTGTTTCAAAATTTTTTTTTTAGTCGTCATCAATTGAAAGTGACTTCAAACTACTTCAAAGTGGCTTCAAGCTACTTTGAAGCGGGTTTGACTCTAGATTCCGGACATCGAGCTGGACAAGAGAATGCGAAGAGAGAAGCGGCAGCTTTCGCGATATTAGATGTTCGGTATTTGCGTCCACTACCTCTTAATCAAAGTTTTTTATAAGTTTAATGGATTTAAGTGTCAGATAAAGTCTCTGAAGAAATGATTTTGAAATGCCCGCTTTTTATACATTTATGTATTTATTTATTTTATAACATGTTAAGGACATACCAGCTTTATGCTAATGCATAGAGAAAAAATAATACATAGTAACAAAAAACATTTAAAAAAATATTGATTTAACACAGTCAAGAAAAACTATTATTTTCAAATACGTGCATTTGATTCGCAAGTATTTTAGATAACGAGTTATTTTCTAATCAGAAAATAGACAAAAATAACTAATTTCAATGGTAACCAAAACCAATAAATCAAATCTTGAAAATAACCCTTACAGTGATATTGATGATTCTACTAAATTCACTTTAAAAAATATTACTGAAGTTTTACTATTGGTTAGTAAATTAGAAAATATTGATTAAAATCCGGAAGGACTTGCTCCTAGATATGACTCTGACGGCAATGAACCAATTCTAAGAAAAAATACAGCAGCAACGAGAAGGAATTCCAAATTATTCAACCTTTTTTATTACGTAAAAGTTACTTACACAATATGAAGTAATTATAAATTATGTAACGAATTATAAAATAATAAATTATATTTTTACCACACTCCTAATTTTTGTATTGAAATACGTGTAAGTGTAATTTTATGTGCTGATTTTTTGGAACCCATCTCTAAATTTTGTATGGAATTTTAAGTCTCGATTTACGCGGATTTTAATTTTTTGGAACCTATCTTCCATGTATTTTATGCCTCAATTTACGCTAATTTTATTTATGTAATATTTTGAGGAACATATGAGTATGAGTTTAATGAGTAGTTCACAAAGCGTCCACTAAAAACAAAGTTATACACGTGGCTTTCTCATATAATAATTGCTTTTCCATCCCTTTCGGTGGGACGGCCAATTACAAAAAGGTGGCCTTTATGTATATTTTTAGAACAGTACTGGTTCTAGACAACTTCCTTGTTACACACCTTAAAAAAAATTGGATACAAATCCGCGATGGAGTCTCCAAGCATGACATAGAAGTGGTGATCGCTTGATACGATTCAAGTATTTAAAATAAATTATGAGAAAGTTCTCGCTTGATTTTATAGACTAGCCTTGAATGCCACGCAAATGCTTGCAAAATATCTAAAAACATAGCACCGCAGTATTTGTAAGATTGTGATTTGATTTGTAAGACTATTATTTTTATGCAAAGTTGCCATTATTGCATTTCTAAAAATCAAACTTAGATAAAAAAACATTTGAAGCTTATGAAGCATATGCTTTGAATTTTCAACAAAATTTCACAATTATTTTCTGTGGCTGGTCTTTTATCATAAATTTTTCGTAATGGTATCAAACATCCGATCGTTGCTTTGAACAAGATTATGAAACTGTGTATACATTGATAGCATCCATGAATAATGCTTCTAGAGTATTTTATTTCTCTGTTAAAATAGACCATATACTCAGCAATAGCTTTGTTTATTTATATAAGACATTAGCATTCAAACCAAAAAGTATTTTTATTTCTCTAATAACATATTGAAACATTTTTCATTAAAATTTAATTAATATAGTTGACAAATATTGAGTTCTAAATTAAACCGAACTTTGAGTCAAAGTAATTGCTATTAATATGAATTTCGAGCGTAGTCATACTTTATATCACAAGTTTCAACAACTTTCAAAAGACATCATAAACATTGGTCAAAATCTAAATTTTACAGCTTTGAACTCCGTAAATTGCATTCTATTAAATTAACGACGACAATATCGTAAATTTAAAAGAATAATATCAGCAATAAATTTGGGAGAGTATCGTGTTTATTTTAGTGTGATCAAAATACAATAAATTTAGTGAAGGATATATAAGAGATTTCAGCGAATATATATATATACATATATATTGAAAATACCTGTCACTAAATATTTTTTAGAATAATTTAAATTAAAACACAAATTTAGTTGTATTATATAATAGCTTATTATTACATAAGTATTTATTTAAATTGGCTTAATAAAATAATTTTAAATCTCCGATGTATATTTAGGTGTATTTTCATGAATGAATATATCTCTCAATGGGCGAGTGATCGTAAATTAAACAAAGACCGGCGGGAGATACATTTTAACATCTTAAGCGGCACGATAAAGGCTTAACCTTTTATATCATGACAAAAAAATGACTCTCAACTCCTAAATGGATATTCACGGGAAAATAATACACTTAATAATATTTTTATTATATCATTCATAATATTATTACGAGATATTATTTATGGCTTTATATTATTAAGAATCGTTTGCCTCAAGTCTAGATTTTATATATTGAATCAATTGCAATATATAATATCTTCTATTCTATGATTTACATATTTATCTATGCATTATTTCTATGCACTTTTTATAATGTAAATATTTATTTACAATTAGCAAATATTTTAAATACTACAATATAAATTTTGAATATTTTTTAGTGCACATAATGTAATATTTTAAAATCAGTTGTAAATAAAAATAAATCAATCAACTTACATAGAATTTTTATTTAATTGTATGCTTTTTGAATAATTAGTTTTTAAATTATATTCTAAGGCAAATACACAAATATTTATATTATAATAAATTCATAGGTATACTCGGCACTTCAGTACCTCGACAATAAATCGCAATCGTTGCTTATCCCAAAGGTATAACATGCATGTCAGAACGGCTAACATTCCATTTACATTAACGACCATGGCCCGATCTGAAAAGTTGGTGCCCGCGGGCAAACTAGTCGCCTCTTGCGGCCCTGTATCTAGAAAAGTACATTGTGGTCTCATAGCAAATTATCGACTCTTAGTTTCGAATTTATCAGGTACGCATTTTAGAATTTAAAAACATACCGTATGAAACTTCAAATACCCATTGAAATATATTTATATATTTTTAATTACTATTATAATTGAAAATCCATCAGATACGCCCGATTTTGTTACAGTATATTCATAGAAAATTAGCTAATCTAATTGAGTTTGTGCTAAAACGTTTTCTTAGAAACGTGAGGATTCGTAGTAATATTTATTTGAATGTTTCCTCCCTAATCTTGAGCTTCTATATTCGATAACAAGAAAGATAATAACTACATGATTATCTAGCACGCAATCGCTAATTAGTGATCGAATTTCTGCGAAAATTTGCATAGTTTTGTCTACACGCAAAATGACTAGTTAAAGATTTCGACCTTTGGAATAGTATCATAAAAATATGAATAACACAATTTATATGGATAATATTGAATAACATATAAATAAAAGCTTGATTGAAACAATCCACAATAATAAAGTCATAAAAAAGGGTTGCAATAATACCGAGATTTTCAATACCAATTAATACCGGTATTAATATTATTAATATTATTTTAATTGATTGATAATCTAAAAGCCGATTTTTTTTTTTATTTAAAAAAAATCAGTACTTCTAAGGATCGAAGATATTTTTTAATATTGTATTTATTATTAGTATTTTGTGATACCGGTAGTATTGAAAATCGAGTTTCGCCCAATACCAGTATTACCATTCGATTTTTTGTCCAAATACTTAAAATATTATTTTAAGTACTTTCCCTTAATAAATCTATAAAAAAAGCATTTTTTTTTTATATATTGCAACATGCCATGCGTTAATTTTATGTGTTACACCGTGAAAACACAATCAACAACCACTAAGTAGGTAGTAAGACACAAGACTGTAAATCAGTGATATATATTTTATTAATTTTAAGCAAAAGTTCACAATCAATAAATATCACTTTGCACGAACTAGCATAATTTAATTTTTTTATAAAAATTTAATAATAATAAATTATGACCTTAAAACAGATATAAAATAAAATTATTTCACATATGTTAACGACGACGATATACGGTACGCATATGTCACATAAACGAAAGTTAATCGTGTGAAGTAGATTGCTTGTATATATTTAGAAGCACCGTGTTATATCATTATATTATGTGTAATAATATTTAATAACTATACTAGCTATATGCTATTTTAATAATAAATTTTATGCTGAAAATAGTCGTAAAAGACCAAGAAAAGCAGCCGCTTTTCTGTATCCCCAATTCACGAGTTCAACCTAATCTTCTAAACGACTTAAAGACTACGAAACGCCTATAACAGTCATAATTGCACAAATCATGATTTAAAAATAACTAATGAATAACAAGTTTGTACAATCCCAAACGGGCTCCGAAGCAATAATTTATTTCGGTATCTGGGATATCATTAGTGATTAATATTTAATTTGATAAGATAAGATTTTCCTAGATTTTCCCAATATCACGATTAAATATCGTAATGAATTATTAAAATATAATTTAATATATATTGATATTAAGTTGTAATTATAGTTACAGTTGTAATAATCACTATTTTACAGACTTTGATTTCAGTCTGGTGTCTCACTACCTACTTAGTAGTGGTTGATTGTGTTCATTCTGTTGTAACGCATTAAGCTTATGTCTGTCATGTTACAGTGAAATATTCAAAATACATAATAAAATACTGTTGTACCAATCGATACATTTACTACGATTGAAATATTGCATTTTGATAATATTCTCTATTAGGCAGTACAAAATTTAAGAAAATTACACAGTATATGACCAGAAAAAGCGAATATTAAAACAGCGTTTTATATTATGATTAAAATAAGCACTGGACAATAAACCAGCGATATATTTCAATTTTGGCGAAATTAATGCTAAAACGTGATCTATTGTGAACGACAAAAATAACGAAAGAGTGTGTCACGCTTTTAAAAATAAGCAGCTTATATATTATATTGTTGTGCTTATGCAACACCAGAAATAACTAGCATGTTATAAGTAAATACTATACGATAAAAATAAAATTCACCAGTGATTTCTCAAGAAGTCGAGAAAAAGTAGGACCGTTAATATACTTATATCTCCCCGGTCATATATTAAACGAATAGCTGCCATTCAAAAATCACTTCCGCTTCAATTTTTACATGAAAATTCTAACAAAACCTCTGATTTGCAATAAAAGAGAATATGACAATGAACTCGAATTCAGTGGAGCTTACACCGTACTAGCACAGACAGTGAAAGCGTCTGTAGACATATATTAGATATTATCTCTAACAATGAATATTTTGCTTTACCTGGATTTCAGACAATAAAGACATATTCAAAAACGCTACAAACTAGCATATCGTTCAGAATATGAATCGTTAATAAATTATTAAAGTAACACGCGCTTTGCATAATATCCTCAACGCTTTATCGTAAATGTTAGCGATGTTAAAAAAAATCTTCTCCCTTCTCGAAAGTCACCCTGAGTCATTGATAGAAGTATTTCTGCTAAAAACACCTCCACCTAATCTGTAAGAAAATTCCGCTGGGCAAGGGGATACGAAAATTGTGACAAAGTGACACTTAGCGATGCTGAAAGGTAGTCGATTGTCAATCGAACTCCTCCACAGAAACTTCAGGTCGTATTGTAAAGAGGGTTAATCAGATTTCGCGCGAATTCTATGAAACACTCTCAGGTCATTAGCATATGATAAATATTCCGGGTTAATAATTACCGCATATAAATCATTAATAAGGAGCAAAAAGACAGATTGGATTCCTACAGTACTTCACAAAGTGCGAAATAGTACTAAATTATAAACACTAAACTATATATCCATTAAAATTCAAATACCAACAGCGATCGCAAAAAGGCATAGGTATATATGTATTAATAAAAAATATATTAATAACACACATTATATTATTTAACATTTTATTTAATCGATGCAAATTTTCGCGTTTATTTTTTTCCAACTAAATCGATTATCACCGGAAAGATCTCATGGTCCTTCTCGGAAGCTGCGCTTCTTAAAATATGAATAAAAAAAATATACAGCTATTATGTAACTTGAGAATAAATTCTTGCTCGCGACCAACCGGCCCTAAGATGTCGAAGCCCTGTAATTTTGGCCCTGCAATCCTTGACCCATATTTAAAAATTCATTTTTTCCATGCTACTCCTTACATAATGTATTCTTTTTTTATTTCTCATTTTCGTTTTTAACGGGGGAAAGGTTCGATAATTGCGCTCCTTAACCGGAATAGCGTACGCACACACGCAACGTATTAAAACACCATTTATCGTCGTAATAATGAGATAATTTCAACGTTCTCAAATATGCAGCCCCGGGCGCCGACCCATTGGGCCACACCTGTCAAAAAATTGGTAACATTCAAAGGTCCGATCGATAATTTCTGATAAAGAGTAATTCAACGGATTCGATATGGGTTTACTTAGCATAAGCTAATTGATATAAAGAGTATGCAGAAACTAACTTAGCTTGATCTTTTTTAACCTTAGAGTACGCTCGGAATAAGGATTCCGGTTTGTTATTGTATATTTTTTTTTTTATTTTAAAAGAAAATATATGTTTATTTAACATACATACATCTTAGCTAAGTTGAAAATTTCAACGGATAATTAAAAATATACTATATAATCGAAGAAACCAGACATTGACGAAATAAAAAAATGCAATCTATGAATCAAATAGTAATTATTATTGCTATTTGCATTCAAATAGAGCAATCATAGAGCATTTTGAGCGCGAATACATTAGGGCGTCATAATGGTCGAGGAGGTATTTCAATAATAACTAAATAATATCATATTTGACATCTTCACGGACGCATCAATTGCGACTGGTGCGTCATTGCACAATTAACCTCCGCTAGCTTGTGATGTCTTGGTATATAATACAAACGCCGAAAATAATATTGATAGTGCTACCTTAATGAGTGCAACCATTACAATTGTGCTTAGATATGTCTAGTTTTTGTGGATTTTTTTATTGTCAAAAATCACATTTTTTTAATAATATTAATTTTTTTATTATAAATATCAATTAGTAGTTCATTTTTTTATTATTTATTGATATTTCTTGTATATTTTTTTATTAACGCGTTTTTATGAGCTTTGATTCTCTTGCGGTTTTTTGCATTTAGTTTATCAAAGTGTTCAGTTTTGATATTTATTTTTAAATTACGGTGTAACATTGAGTTACGGACAGACCATGAAGCATTTGCCGAAATTCTATACGATATATTTTGTAGTGACTGAAATTTTATTGGGTACCTACAAGTATTAAATATGAATCCTAAACCGGGGAAGTGTACGAAATTACTGATTTTTTTATAGATTTATACTAATAAATAAATAATTTGCTTGTTATATTTGATTTACTTTCCCGGCAAAGGGACTAGATTTAAGATCTAGGTAGAGTACGCTCGTGATAAGGATTCCGGTTTGTTATTGTGTGCGTGAACTGTGTGGTTCAATTATATGAAAAAAATATGTATACGAAAATATATGTTTATTTAACATACATACATCTGAGCTAAGTTGGAAATTTCAACGGACAATTAAAAATATAATATATAATTGAAAAACCAGACATTGATGTCATTAATTAAATATTTGCAAAATTCAAAATCTTTCACTAGTCAAAAAAATAATGAAGTCTTAAGCTATTCTTCAAAAGCAAAAAGATATAAAATGGGGAAAGAAATTTTTCGCAGATTGTTTAATGGCTCGACGACTCTATTAAATTATTAGAATGCAACGATAAGAATAATAACATTTTTAAGCCTTACAGAGAATAGTGTAAAAAAGCAACAACGTACGGATTATTGGAAAATAATTAATATATTTTAATCCACGGGTAAGAGAACGAATAACTTACAGTGTATATTTAAAGCCTTGATATCAATTAACACAGATATGCCCAAGAAATTTTGTTCTCTTAAAATTTCATTTATAAATAAAAAACAGTGGCACGAGTTTAGGGACCTACACATGAGACAGTGGGCATATCTGGGTTTTAAACCAATATCAACACAAAATTATTTAAAATAAATCACTAGAGAAGATCGAACTTCTGTGCCACACTGCACTTTAATGACGAATACCAGCGTTGACGAATCAGCGACTGTCCTTAAAAGAGAAAGCGAGACAACGAAGTACACGCTACATTGCTTCTCCCTCTCATATACATGTACACGCACACAATAACAAACCGGCATCCTTATCCCGAGCGTACTCTACCAAAATAAAATCATAGGCAAAAGGATAGAGTCAACTTGCAACATAATAAAATATAAACTATACTTTACACAATAATATTCTAAATAATTGATAAAAACAATTATTTATATTAAAAACTATTTTTTTTTAATCCTGTTACATAAAAATATATCATATTAATTTAACTATGGTTTAAGAAGTAGCTTTTACAGTCGTTTTCTAAGCATCGATAAAACATACATATAGTATAAGAATACATTAAATAATATATTATATTTTAATCTATATTCCTACCGTATTATAAAAATAAAGATTAATTCAAAACTGTCTGAATATATCAACAGTTTAATCGAAATCAAAAATAATTTATATTATTTTTATTTTACATATGCTACTTTGCATACATATGATTGGCATGAGAGTACAAATAAAATATATTATAAAAGTTCGTGAAATGTCCAAGTCATATCAAAGCGAGCTGTGAATCAACGATGACGACTGGACTGAACCAAATCTGACGATTAAAGTATAGAACTGCATTTCTCTGTACTTTGATTATGTCGATATAAAAATAAACAGTATCCATTATTAATATTAAATAAATTCTGCTACCAATAATAGTTTATGCGCTCCTTTGCCTGACCCGCGACAGCCTAGGTAGGAAGTCAGACCTACACTAAAATCGCGCAATGTACTGAAGCAAAGCACGACTAAGTCTAGACAATTATTTAAAAATAAAAGTATATTTATTTTTAACAGAAAATGCACATAAATATAGTTTATCGCGTGATCAACACATGCTCTTTAATTTATGCCTTTAATGGATCTATCGCCAAATGTCACGTTGTCATATTTTCTAGATCCCCTAACAGTTTAAGAGGAGGTGTTTTAAGCAGAAATACTTTCATCGATGACTCGGGAGTGCCGTTTTAGCAAGAATGGGAATTTTTTATGCACTAGCTAGTAGCTAACTCAGGGTATGAACTCGAGCGTAGTTCCAAATCGGAAATAATAAATGATGACTGACCTTTTTCTGTTATTTCAAACTCTGGCGGTGAGCAGGCAAATTCCCGGGGGCCGTTCTTCTTGAGGGGCTCAATTCTGAAAAAAATCAAAGCATGAATATATTTATATAAAAAGTAAAAAGAAACCTCAAATAATGAATCTGAACTAAGCTATAGTTGTCTGATATGTACCTATATACTAATTTATTTCAGGAATAAAAATAAAAGCAGCGGAACATTGCCTTCAAAAGCACCCAGTTTCTATGTAGTACTTTCTCAAAAAATATTGTTATTCAAAGGGACAGGTTGTAGTTTTTAACGCGGCTCCATTTGTGCTTAAATTTCTTTGCAAATTATTGTTGACTTTATTTATATTTCAGTAAAATCATAACAGAATACTTTTTCACCAGTTGGTATATATTTTTACCAATGAAAATATAAATCATGTGGCAGGTGCTAGTAAAAATATATGATTTCAACTTTTCTTTATGTAGTAATATATATATATTTACGTACTTATCATTATTTATTTACATCCGATGTATGAATTTTACTGTAAATGTGTATTTTTGGTAAAGTTATATTTTCAATAATAAATACCGAATACATTCTCACCAGTAGATATATATTTCTACTAGCAGAAATATAATTTAACTGATAGGCGCTAATGTGCTACTCTAAGATGTCGATGAAACTATTTTTTTTGACAGTTGCGAAATGTTCATTTGTTGTTCAAACCCAAACATAACCTAATGAATGTTCCTAAACAAATTATAGTTAATAATCCAAAATATAAACTATGCCAATTCATATCTCAGGGGAAAATAAGCGGAAGAATAAGTACAGACAGACATTGCATGCTCATAAGACTTGCAATATAGTTAAGGTCAGTGTGAGCCTATTTATACATATTAAAAGTGCAATTTTTGTGACAGTATAGAATTCTTAAGCACCCTGTGTATGTTTGTTAGCAAAATCCAATGTGTAAATTTTTGCAAAATGGCGACAAGTAATAAAATTTAAACACTCGTAGCTCAGTAGGTTTAAATTTTAACAAAAAGATCGCTATACATAAACGTTTAAAAGCCTAAACTACATCCGAATAAAATATAAAAAAAATAGTTTTTTGCTTCAAAACAAGCGATGTATCAGTTCGATCGGACCCCCATACTAGCCATTTTGAGACTTTCAGAAGAGTTAACGCTCTTAAATGCTTGGTTTTAAAGATTAAGAATTTAATTGTTAGTATCGTATAGAACTACCGTGCACCCCTTATACGTTTTGTATGAAAAAAATATATAATTTTTTTTACAAAATGGCGGCCAATGTAAAAATTAAAAGTGTCATAACCTTGCAAAATTAAATTCTACTTAAAATAGTCGTAAAAAAAAGTGTTTAGAAACTTAAATTGCATTTAAAAACAATTTTTAATTCCTTTTTTTTTAATAAAAAACGAGTCTTACGGTATATTGACCGGGCCCCCGAACGTGCTTTTATGCGACTTGGCATATAGTTAACGCTCGTATTTGGTTCCTTTCAAAGATATAGACTTGAATTTTTGATATGAAATAGAGCTTTCTAATATACTTACGATACTGTTTAAAAAAAATTTAAATTAAAAAAAAAAGTTTTTTTTTCCAAAACACGTTTAGTGTTATGAGTCGATCGACCCACCACACATGCGCTAATAAGACTTGCAATATAGTTAAGGTCAGTTACACTATGTTTTAAAAATATGATAGCTATCCTAACCAATAATACTATGGACTTTTAATACAATAAGGCTGATCAAAGTATTTTCAAACAGAATATTGGTCAATAAGAGAGCACAAAAACAATTATCACTTCTCAGAAGGCAAAAATTCACGTCAAAAGCAATAAAATCGTGTTGGTGCCGTCGCAGTGGGTACGCTTGGTAACGAGCGTTATTATAAATATATTAAATGACATTTATGTCATAATCCGCTCTTGGTGACCCTGGCGGTGAGCAACGGTCTATGCTAAAATTTTATAAACAATATAACAACTGTTTCAAAAGACCACATTCCTTCATTATTTAACACTTACATACACTTTAAGGCAACGATACATGTTTTAATAAAGTCGTAAATTGCGTAGGAAAGAAAATTAAAGTGTCTTATTACTAGTAAATTATTTTAAAAGATAATTGAGTAGCGATTTATTACAATTTTTAAATAGATAAAATTAGATGTAAACAATTTAAAACAAAGTGACAATAATACATTCTAATAAAAACTTTTATGATGATAGTTTTTAAAAAGTGAACCTTATAAAAAAAAATAATGACGTATTTTAATTAAGTACAGATTAAAAATACACATTTTTTAGTACAGTATTATTGCAGTTGTTGCGACTGTATATTGAGTCGAAAATTGCATTTACGACTACTAACGCCGATTTAAACTTTAACTGTATCAATGTTTTAACCCGTTCGAAGCCGATATTTTCTATTTTTTGTGCAGTTTTTCCAATAAACCGTACGAGTATGCGCGTTCAAAGTCAACTATGGAGCGCCCCTTTACAAAGGCTCTATACACATAGCATAAGGTTAGGGGATTCAAACAAGCAACGGGCGCTCCACTAAATTAGCTCGGCGCTTGGTTAAATTTATGTTGGTTATTGACCCTTTTGAGGGGTTAAAACCAACAAGCCACTGGACGAGAGAGGACCGAATTTGGCGCCCCTAGGCACACCGCCACCTCCTTTTCTCCCTCTCTGTCTACGTGCAGTTAGCTACTACAAAATTGCCAGGTGAAGTAATTGAACCTTGTGTTATGTGCGGCCTTTGCGGTTACATCGCAGTGTACGAGCCTTTACGGCGAAGGTGTTGTTTTTATTTTTTAATAATCTATAAATTTTGCAGCGAGACGCTTAAAAGCGTTCGATAATATTACACGTAAGGTATGATAGTAACATTTTTAATATTAATAAAAAAATATAAATCAGAGCCTAATTGCTTTACTTACACACAGACACACTTAACTAAAGATCGGATCACAGGAATTAATGTCATGGAAATTTTAAAGCAGGAAAAGATTCCGTGATCCAATCCTTATACGTACCAACATATAAGCATAAGCATAAAATAAAGATCACGCAAGAGATACTCAGTAGTGAAGATAGTAAATTATGAAAAATGGATTAGAAGTTTTTATATTGATTGGAAACACGTAGGCTTTGTGTGATTGTTGGGTTTGACGAATTTGGGTTCGTTCATGTAAAGGAAAAAATAAACCTAATTTATATTTTTTGCCAATGCTTTTAAATTTGTATAAGAATAATGACTTTTATTAACCCCTTAACCGCGGATGACACCTATAGAAGTCATCACGTGTCTTTATTAAATACTATGCACTCTCAGAATACGTCTTATATATGATTTCCCTTTTGGAGAGTACGTTTATTGTTCTTAGTAGACAAGATGAAAAATTATAAAAAAAATACGCGGGACTTATATAATTTTTAAGTCAATAAACTAAAAATAAATATGCGAGACTTAAATAGTCAATATTCAATATTCATACAAATTACAGTAAAAGTGTTTTGTAGTATGAAATTAGTTTTGATATGTCCATCGGCTAAGATTTTAGAAATTTATTGATTGTTTTAATTAAAAAGGTTTTTAATACATATATTACTGTCTTTTTTATGCGTTCAACACTTTTTTTAGTTTTTGCTCCAAAATCTAGTATATGTCATGTACAATTGTACATCGTCGCAGTATATTGGATCGCACATGTGTGTAAATTTTGAACATAGCGATGGGAAACACCCTGTAGCTGTATTATACAACAATGAAAAAAACACGTTTCCGTTTTTCGTCTCTGCGTTTTAATAACGACCCGTGTATTTCGTCTATTGTGGAATTTTACTAAACAATGAATATCGAGTTGTGATATAAATCGGATGAATATTTATCATATTTTATATGTATAGTGCTTTTGCATGTTACACTTTTTCCCTTTAAGATTTTAATTTTAGTGTGTTTTAAATGCAGGCGTAGATAAATAAAAGGATCGAGATGAAAACCATTTTTGCTGCATGCTTAGCTGTTCCGTCTTTTGGCGTTACATTGTTTTGTATATTTGGTATTTTTAATACAATATATAGATATTATATGTATTTATAAAAAATAACCAAAATTAAAATTAATCATTTATTTTTTTTTTATTTATAAAAATGCAGGGCTTTATGCATAAAAAAATGCTTATAAAAAGAATATCATTAATGGCTAGACCACAATGCAAAAATTGATTAATAATAATGGCTAGACCACAATACATTTACCATCTGCGAATACATGGATGAAAACAAATCAACACTATCAGACAGATCTGTGTTTATTAGGTAGGTCTCAAATAGTCATGTTTTTACATGCGGAACAAAATTCTTTCATAATATTCCCTACAAGCAACTTGAAGAAATGCTTTTCCAAGTACACGTGTCGACGCGACTCAAGTGAATTATATTTCAGTATACCTTGAAAGAATTTTATGATAATTAAAACGGATAATATTTGTGTTGTCCATATTGAACTCATTGCTGATGATTTAAAAAGTATGACTAATAAAACTTATGTGAGAAATTCCAGGGCTATCCATTTTTAAAGCATGATAAAGCCTTTTCAAAATCAGTGTAGATGACATCTACTTGAATGCTTATGTCGAGATTTTTCGCCACAAAATTTAAAAAACAAGCAGATTCATTGCTACTGATTTTGATGAAAATGTAATTTTCAATACATCAGGAAAAGTATTTTTTAACGATAATATGAAAACAAACAACAACTTATGTGTAATAGGGTCCTGTATTTTTTAAGCATAATCAGGGATTGCCGATTTGTTTGCATACAATTTCATAAAACCATACTAAACGTCAGAATCTAAGAATAAAATAGGACACTAAAATTAGTCTATATTAAGTGGTGAGATAGAACAAAAAATTAAATACAATCACAAGATCTGAAAAAAAAGTCTAATTGCTCCGCTTTTAATTATCAGCCGAGCACCTTTAACAAACTTTTTCAATTAAAATGGAGGATTTTGGAGGTGTAGTTAAACCCTAATGCAAGTGTCTCTCAATTGATATTTTTTATTTTACCGAAATAATAAATAATATGAATGTAGAGACAACTTGTTCTCAAAATATTCCTATACACACAAACAAGGGTGAAATTAATATGAAATTAAATTATGTATCATCCACAATTTTTGACGCATGTTATTATTGTTCGATACGTTTCATGGAATGCAGCACAAGTGCTTAGGTATTTAAGGGATAAGTCTCAAGGGAGTTGGGCGATTTTTTCGCTGTGGCGCCTGCCCGGCAGCGATATCATCACTCTGTTTTCACAGGCCGCGAAAGAGCAAAATGTTTTTCCTGGCCGTCCGGATGCCTTCATATATCATCCGGATACCGGACAACCTGGCTCCGGGTCCGCCCACAAGTGATCGAGGGGCAATCGTTATGGGGCATCGACAAGTCGGTACGGACAGACGGACACACAGACGCGCACAATCGACGCCATTATCACAATGGATCGGCGGTGGCTAATCGGAGGATTGCGTTCCTTTGATGATTAAACGAACGGACTTAAACAAACATTATAAGTCGATATTATCTATAAAATAGTATATTTTCTCTAAAAATGAATACAATAGTTCGATATAAATATTCGTGATGAGAAAAATCTGTGCCTCCTGCACCCATGCAAAATTTTCAAGAGTTTTGGAAGGCTTGGAACACGTATTTTATTTTTCTGAATTTTTTTCAATAACATAATAATAATTATAATCATATATATGTCTTAAGCTTAAATGTCATATAGTATAATATCTGTTTTTATATGATTTTTTGGCAATAAATAAAATTTAAATACAGTATTTTTAGTTTAATAACCTTTACAATAAACAAAAATACTGACCAAAATCTGCTTTATAAATCAATGTTTACGTAAAAAAATATTCATTATTTAAAAACTAATACATTATCATTTAAATAAGCTGTTCATCATGTAACCATTGATATATGCACAACCTCCAAGAAATTTGGAAAGCTTGGAACGCGCGTTTTATTTGCCTGCATTTTTTTCAGAAATATCAATAAATTTAAATTGTTATGTGTTTTACAAGTAATATTTGTTTTAATAAACAAAATTAAGAATAAATATTCTATACTTGTTTAATACTAATAATAAACCAAATTTCAGACGAAAATAAGCTTATTGAGTAATCTTCATAGAAAAATTAAAACACTAGAAAGATAAGCTGTTCCTTATGTATTCATTGATATTTTCACAATTTCCAAAAATTTTGGAAGATATGGAGTGCGTATTTTATTTAGCTGCATTTTATAGTAACCTATTATAACTTTTATATACTTTTTAAGCTTGATTAATTTTTATATTATTTTGTGATACTAAATAAAATATGGATTAAATTAAATTAAAATATAGATGAATAAAATAAGAAAATTAACTTTAAATTATAATCAATATTGGAAAACAAATACACTAGTTGGATATAAATATTCATCATTGATATATGAGCAATTTCTAAGTATTTTGGAAGACTTGGAATGCGTGTTATATTTGTCTGAATTTTCTTTAGCAACATATTGTTAAATCTAAGCTTTTATGTGATTTTTGATTAATGAAATTTATATTATTTATTTTTATATGATTGTGTTTGCTAATAAAATAAGCTCTATATGTTAATGTGTACGATAAAATAGCAGTTCTGATTGGAAAACTAATACATTAGTTAGATATAAATATTAGTCATGAAGAAAAGCTGTGCTTTTTGATGTACAATTAAAAAATCATCAAGTGATTGGCGATTTACTACATTTGTGAGTTTAAATAGGTTAAATTTTCAGGATATGCATATGAATATATAGAAATACACCCACATGTATATTTATGTATGTATATACATACATATGAGACATTTAGTATCACTTGGTCAGCACACCAACTTCTGATTAAAGAGGTAACAGCGTTAATTTATATTGGGAGCGTCGAACCGACTGGGTTAATTAAACGGCATATACCTACGGTATACCTATCCCATATACACAGTTACAGGATTCTAATTGAGAACTTTTTAACCAGTGGCTCTCAACTGCTGTTTAAAACCAAATATATTATTTCATATATTTAATTAAAATGTTAATAATACAACACCTATTTATTATTAACATTTAAATGAATTTGTCGTATTTTTACTAATATCAGAATAGTTTTATTATTTGATCAGTTCCTTGTTATCAGTAGTGAGTGAGTAATTTAAAAAATGAAATCTTAAAAATAAAAAATGTCTGTTTTTAAATTATTTATAATAGAGAAATTCAATATTTTGTAGTTGTCTATATATATTTGAGTCTAAATACATGTGCTGGAAAATAAAGCTTACATTTATAAAAGTGTACAAAATTTGTCAGAAGTCTCTTTTATTTCAAACAACTTTTCAGACTGTTCCTGAATAAAATGTGTATGTACATATATAGTTTGTCAACGATAAATGTTTCTGAATCTTGTATTTCAAGACACCTGAGAATAAAAGTTTGTGTTCCTATAAAAATCACACACATACATGTATTGTATCAATATATACAATTTAAAATAGTTTTAGTTTTATATTTTATTCTACTTTTATAAAAGAAACTACTCTTACTAAAATAATTATTTATAATTGTCTAAGAAACTTTTGATTGATCAATCTTATAACTGAAGATAAAAGTTGGATGTATGGCTATGACCCTGAGATGTATTCAATGTGTTAAACAATTCGAGGCCCTATGTAAATAAGAGCTTCCTATATCTCAATATTGAGAAAAAATTAAAGTAAACAATGAAGAGCCGTATTTTGCCAGGAATCACATGTCATTGTTTGTAAACTGTGATGACCATAGTTTAAATTTGTCTGAAACACACTCTTTTAAGCAAGATCCAGTGGTGGTTATTTTTTTTGGAACAGTTGAAAGATTAAACGCGTTCTTTATCGTTCTTTAATTTGCGAGAAAGGATTAAAAAAGGCTTTACTAATGACACTGAAACACACTGGAGCACAAGAATAGATGCTATTCATCGAGGACACGTTAGTCGAACTTTTAAAAAATTTGGCAAAAAACGTTTGGAACTTAAAGCAATGATACACAATTGCTATAAAATGATTTTTCACTTTACTTTCATTTTTTGCTGTTATTAAAAAAAACATTAAAAGCAATTGCAAGATCCTACTACGAATTTCACAGAAGCAGTAAATGATCTTGAATCTCTGGAATTGCTTAAACTCCGCGATGATTTATGCAAAAATTATAAAAAATAATTAGGTAGAAGAAAGCCAGAAAAAGTATTAATTAATACTGAGCTTTCATTAAAAAACAAAATCGTAAAAATTATGAAAAATGTACTTGACCGATTGCAACGAGAAATATCAACACAATTTTTAATAATAAAATACCTTAATAAAAAGTTTATTTCTGACATCGAAACTCTTCTTTTTAAAATAGATGAAAATAAACTACGTCAAAATTGCACAAATTTTGCAAATTTCTACGACACGGACGTAGTTGTAAAGATTTTTTTTCACAGAAATTGAAGACTGTAATACTGCTTAGGTACTACTCTTAATGAAGTATTACCGAAAACTCATTTGGATCTTCTTACTTTTATTGTGTTATATGCAGATGATTTATTTACAGTAAAGGCGATTTTTTTTAGTTTAATAGTTAGTGGTATTTCGCAATTATATGTGTTATATATTTTCTGTAATTTTTAAGTGGATATTTGTGTACTTATTTGGTAACTATAAATATAGCATAAATAATAATATATAAACCAATACGTTTCATTTTTTCATTTTTTTCAATCTATAATTTGCGTTAATATAAATAGTATATTTACCAAAATTTTAATATAAATAGTATATTTACCAAAATTTTAAATGATATATTCAACTTTTACTGTCTTAAAAATGTATGGCAATAACATTTAAGAAACTTTCACATAATGGACGCATTCGAAAATCGTGAAAAAATATTAAGAGAGAGGGGGGGGAGAGCAAATAGTATTTTGGCATCCGGGCACAAACTACTCTAGCTACGGCACTGAAATGCTTGCACTACACTCTCTGGAAGTTGTCCGAACCGAAGTTCAACTGAAGTCGGCCGAGGTCGCCGACTTCCGTTTAGCGGCCACACTGCTACAAATTTCATATTCTGTGAATGACGTACGCACGGCGGCTGCTGTCATGTACAGCTGGCATATTTGCGCGCGATCGAAAAATGTGCCAAATAATCGCAATTTTTAAATTTTCATATTAATAAAATTACGCTACTGATAATTTTAAAAGTTTGTGTGGGCACTCACCAAAACAATATCAGTGAAAACTTTTCGGACTTAAATATTCAATTTACGCAAAATTTTTGTCGGCTTTTGCAAAATGCCATAAAGCATAAAAATGATACCACATCTGTGACTATCCTAGAATTTGTCGCCATCGATTCTAAATAAGAATTCGCTATGGCGTGACATTTATATAAACCGATCTAGGAAAATACATAAATATATTCGAAACGATTTTTTCTAACAAAATCAAGTACCACTAATTATTTAATTTTATATGAAAAAAATATTATAATGTGGTATTATAACTTGACCACAATGCAGCGCTCGACGTGCGTGTTAACCATAGGACGCCTACGACCATACTGAAATTGAACCAAGCTACTTGTTCTATCTCAGTTTGCGAAAAACCATATCATTATCTCTCTCACTCTCGTCACTTATCACGCGAGAGAGCGAAAGGGAAAATATCTCACCGCTCGCGCTCAAAAGAGCAGCTCCGACTTCGGTTTCTTTGACTTTGGTCCATTTGCCGACAATGTTTCGAAGCGCTCGAAGCTAGCCAAGTCGACTGAATACTTTACCTCCCGTTCTCAGTAACGGTAACCTCGGACAACTTCCGAGAAATTTTAAAGCGGATAGAACCGAACTCGACCGAAGTAACCCACTATATTTTCCGTCCTTGGCCAACCTTGGCCAACTACCAGAGAGTGTAGTGCAGGCAAAACAATTTATGAAAGAAGATGTCTTGGTTGCGAAGCATACGGCAGCCAAAGAAATATTTCGTGCAGTCAAGGACCGGGAAGAGTATTTGAATCTTATCAACATCGCGTAAATTAAAAGCATTAAAACAGGGAGACAATTCTATATGGATTATGACGAAAGCGCTTAAAAATAAAAACTCAAATATATCACCTTTAAAATCTGGGAGCAGCATGGCTAACACAATTCAGGAGAAGGTTGAAATATTAGCTGAGGCCTTTTCTACATCTTATCAACATACACAAAATGACATTGATCAAAAAACTCAAACTAAAGTGGACCGGGCAAATAAAGATATAAATAGATCTCAAATAGATAAAAAATCCATTATCGTAGTTGACTTATCGGAAATTATTATTATTATTCGATTATCAATTAGAAAGGCTACAGGAAAAGATAAATTAGATAATAAATTGAATAAAAAACTATTTTTTTTCATGCTTTAAGTACTTAAATAACATATTTAATTCATGCTTATATTTTGTATATTTCCCAATTATCTGGAAAATGGCAAAAATTCATCTTATAAAAAACCTGGCAAAGTAAATAAAATACAAATTCACTATCGCCCAATCAGTTTACTAGCGTAATTTTGAAAATTATTTTTAAAAAAAAATTTTCTTGATTAAAGAAATCTCTTAATAATTTGGTTTCCACAAACATCATTCAACTATGCCTCAAACTAATAAAGCAAATATCTGCCAATTTTAATATGAAAAAAGTATGTTCTTTTATTGCTAGATATTGAAAAGGTTATTGATACAGTACGGCATTTGAAGCAAATCTGATGTCGAAAATAAGTTTATTTATTTTGCATCCTCTGTTATTGAAATAAAGTAGAAAGTTACTATATTTAATAAACAAAAAAAGTGAAGTACTGTAATGAAATCGTTTTTTTTTAATATCACTGAAATATCAGTACTTTTTATTTTTCAAGTTATAATGACAAGGTTTTACTGTTCTTCCTTAGAGTTATTTTGTTTTTAATCTTGCACCTGAAGTAACCCATTGTCTTAAAAAAAACAATATATGTTAACTAGGGTCACCTGCCAGTTTGCAATCCTCACCCTTTCCCACGCCCAAAGAATTAATAAACCCTGTCGCGCTGGCGGATTTAGCCGCCATTAGAATTAAGTGTGTTTGCTGGTAACAATAATTGACCGGTTAAGTGCAAAGCGGCAGTAGATTGGTCACTAACTGAGGTACCTAGACGGGAGTGGGTCGTTAAAACGAATCTAGCATGCACTAGAGGCCACTCACTGGAGGCCATCGGTTACATCAAAGTTGCACTAAGCGCCGAGTGCAATGAATGAACAATGACACCGCACGGTACATATAGTACCGGATACGGTGGCGCACACACACACGGGTCCCGTGTGTCCGGTACACGTGGAACCTCCGGTCCACTCCTTGTCGGCCTTAATGTTTTATTCGTGTTCTTTGCGACGGGAAGGACTTTCTTCTGCTTGAAACTACCCCAAGCTATACGTTTTCTCATAGCTTATACTTTCCGACGAGGCACCTGTTTCGTCAATTTGCGGCTAACACGGTTAGACAATGAGCGGTTCACACACTTAGCGATTGTTACACTTTGTCTTGTCGCACAGGTGTATTCGAGAGTGGACGAGTACCGGTTGCGATCCCTTTACTATTGTCTTGAATGTGAGTGGTGAATATTCATGGGTTTCTAATTAGCTATGTAGATTGGTAAATACGCATAAGTGTCATTATTAAGAAAAGTCAATAGAAGCTTTATTTTATTCATATGCTACACCAGTGGCGTGCCGTGAATTTCAAAACAGGGGACTATGTATAGAAAAATATATATATATATATATATATATATATATATATATATATATATATATATATATATATATATATATATATATATATATATATATATATATATATATATAAAAACTTTCATTAGCAAATAAGATTTGATGAATTTCATATTTTCTTTGATTTTTTATATACTATTATATTTATTTAATTCAACCGTAATTTATTTTTTTAAATCTTCCGTTGTAACCTGACAGACAAGGCCAATGCGTCACAACGGGGTAAATCTGTACCGACTGGGTAGGTCAATCAGACATAATAAATACCTACAAGTGAGTATTAACTACCAGACAAAGTCTAAAGTCATAAAAAATTGTAAGAAAATATTGGAACAAGCCTTTTTCATTAAAAAAAACTTATAACATACCATAAATAAATAGTACAATTAACTTAACTAATGATGGTACGATTGAATAAATTAAAACTAATTACGTGAATTTTCAATATCATTTACTTATGGCAATCTTTTTATCGCTTTTTTGAAGAAATTTCATAATTACTGTATCGAATAAATTTGTTCGATTCTGTATTTTTCTAGTAAAACTTTTTCTTTCGACATTGGTGAAATCGTAAATAGTCTTTCAAACATGATAAGGTATATTCTAATGTTAAAGACTTGACAGGAATAGATGAGATCATGCAACAAAGCTTAAACATTTCTGAAAATGCTTCATCCTCCAGTTCCTTTAAGAATTTCATAATCCCCATAACCGTTCTGGCAGATAAATCCAATAGACTATATATAGACTATTGATGAATCAAATAAACCTTCATACGTCGATTTCAGGAGAAAAAAATTATATATTTAGGTACCTTATTTGCGTTAACATAGTCAGCTCGAGAGCTATCCATTTCATCATTATTCATAATTAAGAAAGAAATGGCAAGGTTTACTCCCCTAATATTATCTCTAAAGCATAAATTACAAATATACGTTCGACACACTCATCATTACTCACATTCATTGATAAATATAAATAATATAAAAATGATTTTAAGTTCAATAAATTTGTTCAAAATATAAACAGGAGTAATAATAGGTATATCGAACGGATATCCATATCATGTGCCTTAGAGCTAATATTAAGGGCTCTCTTTCTCAATTGTGAATAATGATGAAATAAATAGCTCTCGAACTGTCTGTGTAAACGCAAATAAGGAAAATTTGGAAATCGTTTCTTAATCTCAGATGCAATTATCACTTTAATGCGTTTCGACTATATTCCGAAAATATTTATTAAAATATGGCATTTCATAAAATTTCAAATTTAAAATATGTCATTTCATAAAATCATATCGTTTGAAATATGTCATTTCATTGAAATCAAATCTTTTTCAATTATGAATAATGATAAAATGGATAGCTCTCGAACTGACTGTGTTAATGCAAATAGGGTATAGTTGGAAATCGTTTCTTAATCTCAGATGCAATAAACGCGTTAATGCGTCTCGAATCTATCCCGAAAATATTTGTTAAAATATATCATTTCAGTTAAATCATATCGAAATACATTTTCTCCGGTAAATATAGATTTTTACCGGTGAAAGTATAATTTATCTGGTAGGTGAGCACCAAATGATATTACTTCAACTTCAAATATTAGGGAGAATGTGTATTTTTCAATGAAGTTACATATATTTCTACTAAGAAGTGCAAATACATTTTCACTAGTAGATATATATATTTCTAATGTGCTAATGTGCTACTCTAAAGTGTCGCTAATGTGCTACTTTAAAGTGTCGTTGAAACTATTTTTTTACAGTTGCGAAACGTTCATTTGCTGTTCAAACCCAAACCTAACCTAATGAAAGTTTTAAAACTAATTATAGTTAGTAATCAAGTCCAAAATACAAACTAAACCAACACATATCTCAGGGGAAAATAAGCTCCATAGTTTGTCTGCATTTTGATATTACATTTGTTTTAAGAATATGATAGCTATCCAAACCAATAATACTATGGGCTTTTAATACAAGAAGGCTGATCAAAGTATTTTTAAACAGAATTTTGGTCAATAGGAGAGCGCAAAAACGATTATCACTTCTCAGAAGGCAAAAATTCACGTCAAAAGCAATAAAATCGTGTCGGCGCCGTTGCAGTGGGAACGCTCGGTAACGAGCGTTCCCACTGCGACGGCGACGGCACGATTTTATTGCTTTTGACGTGGATTTTTGACTTCTGAGAAGTGATAATTGTTTTTTGCACTCTTCTATTGGTCAAAATTCGGTTTAGACGTTCTTCATTTGATTATCTCTTATTGTAATACGTAATATTGTTATAAAAATTACTTAATGTGAATGCTAGATAACAAAGCGTTTTCACTTCAATGACAACGGCACGATTTTATTGCTTTTAACGTGGATTCTAAACCATGAATTTGGTCAGAAAAATTTAATGAAATTCTATGAATTTTAATGGAAACAAAATATCAAAAACAAACGAGGATTGACTGACTAGCTTATGCTTCCTTCTGAAAAAAGCTGAAGTGATGTCCCTATTGAACGTCAATTCTAGATTTTCAGTTTGTATACTAAAAATTATGGCGTTTCTTGCCTTTATGAAAATTTATGATGCGCAATAACCAATGCTATTTCATATACCATAATCTGTAATATACCTTTATTTATAATACTTCCTCTTTACCACAAATCCGTGTGAACAATATACTTTTAAATTTCAGATAAAAGATTTTTAAGGAGTAGCCTAATCCTTCTAGTCTAATGACACCAAGCCACTGTGCTAGGTTTCAAATAATAAAAGATAGCAAATGCTTGTTTTTTAAACTATCCCGTAATAACCCGTTCGATGTCAATTCAATTACAAATATTTTGTTGCAAGATTATATGAACTCAAAAAATAAATATGTCTCAAAGTTTAAAAGTTAAGTGAACCACGTTTAACCTTTAATATGATTTATATGCGCAGAGCCGTGTGAATGGTGAAAATGGTGGGCACCAAAATCGTCATAATAAATCTTAGCTTTTAATATTACTTTTAAGCGAATGCTACAAATTGGAAAAAATAAATTGTGAAATATATATAAGCAATAATAAGCGCAGTTTTTTATTGTGTTGATTTTACGAGGCTCTTTAGCTTATATTGACAGTAAAGATTTAAACTATTAATTTAATAATTAATTACATTGTCATGTTAAAGCCGTAAAATATTTAAAAAAATACTTCGAATAACATAAAAAATAAAATAATGACTCTACATATGTACTTGCCAGTGATATAACAAAAAATATTTGTAATAATATTCATAAGGTAAAGTACTTTATTGTGTGCGCAATTAGCTCAAAGTATAATATATTAATGTTGTGCAAATTGTAAATGATCCATCGAGGAAAGGTTTAAAAATACATTACACATAGCAAATGTGATGGTGAAGTTTGGAGTTTCACAGAGTTCTATTTTGAGACCTTTAATATTTAATCTATACATATATGATTTAACCCTATATAAACTTACAGTAAGAATTTAACTGTTATAGTGCTAATATATAACACTAAATCATACAAAGATATGCAAAGAAACATGCAGATTAATTTGATTCATATTAGTGAATGGATGAGATTAAACAGATTAACAATTAATGCAAAATAAACCAACTATAAGATATTTAATGATAATTTTGATATCATAATCACTGTAAATATTTCTCTAATTATAAAAAGTGATATTATAAAATTCTTAGGTGTACTTTTAGATATATTTTTTTTACCATAATCATTACATAATAATAATAAAAATATATTATCGTATAAAACTAGATTAAACATTTATTGTACACATATTCATAGTCATAAAACATATATATTATGTCTTGCGTTTTGAGATTTATTCAAAATAGTGCTATAAAAATTGTTAAATTTGACTTTCGATGCTGAAAACTGCAATTTTGCCTGTAACTATTCTGCCAAAATATGGAAAAATCGATTAGGAATATTAATGAGATAATTAATGCAAAAAATTGTTACCGAATTTGGATATTTTTTTAAAAAAAATTATACATTTGGATATCCTTTAATTAATTTAACAATATAATTTGACAGCAAACATTAAATATAAAAAGAGCATATAGAAGTATTCTAAAGATCATTTAGTAAACTTAACTTATTCAAAAACTATTTAAGATATTTAATGGCTCATGACAAATCGGGAAAATAGTATATACTTTTAATTGAAAACAAAGTAGCACAATTATTATTAATGTAATTTATAATGCAGACGATGGGAAAATGTGACTATCGGAATATTTTGCTTCGAGGCCTCCAACATATGCTAATGGCTTAAAAAAATAATAGAGTGGTGGAGAAGGTTGTATTTTTGTATTAAAATTATATATTGAATCTTTAAAATTAAAACATTTTCGAATTACCTGATACTCTAAAGATATTTAAAAAGCTATTGGAATATAAATATTATTTTAATTTAAACTAACATTATGTATTAATATGTAAACAATAAATAAATCTAAAGCCCGAAAAATTAAAAAGCGATAACTAATGCGTAAGAATGAGTAAATATATTTTCAAAAATACACTCAAATTAAATCATAATATTTAGAATTATTTTGTTATTCAGTAATTTAAAAGAATACTGTAATGAGTTCGTATAGTTCCATCCAGTGATAAGATCTATAAAAATCCAAGTAAAACAATAATTAAACGCATTGTCTATAAACAAACATCCTTCAACGTAATCATAATATTCACAACGCTCAATGTCGAACGGAACTCGCGCTTTAAACTTGTTTTCATCTACCTGAAACCGCACTCACCTTTGTCTTCCAAGGGAAATGCAATTGCCAAGACTATGTCTACTCAGACTACATGTATATGACCGGAATTGTGGATTATTCACGTAAAAAAAAACACGACTGTTTTCCGCAATTGACCTACGAAAACAAATAAAACATACTTTAAACTCAATGTCTTGGCAATGTTCGCGATTTCCTACACGTCTTTTAAAGAACTTGAATTAATTCAAAATGTACGCGTGTTATTATATTGTATATATAAAAGCCTTTGTCTTTTTCAGACAACAAAAACAATTAACGCAGTCTTTGAACGGTGCCTAGTCATGTCTAATTGAGGATACAAGACGCTCGAATAAAAAGCATCCTGTGACGATTTAGGTGATGTTTCAATTTATAAAAAATACGGATTTTAAACCATCAAATCAAAAGAAAATATGTATTCTATTAAGTTCTACTATTGCAATTTTACAATTTTTATTCTATAAAATTCTACTAATACAATTTTGCAATTTTTGGCGATGTAAATACAAAAGCTAAGTCATCGGTAGAAGTATTTTTGGTTAAAATATCTCTGCCTTAACTGTAAGAGAATTTCGCCAAAAACTGACAACGTGACACATTTTTTGATCAACCGCTTCCACATTTTAGAATTGAGGGATTTTATCACTGCCTTCAAAGAGTACAAGATAGTGACCGTGGAACGACGCGGACGAAACCCGTAATTTTATTTTTATTAATTAAAATAATTGCACTTATTCATAACTATAATAATTTAATTTAATCTTTGACACAAGATAATAAAAAATATAAATTCAATATTAATCTAATTTAAAAATATTTATTTTTAATTTGAACTTTTTCCTTTAAATATATGTAAAAGTGAATGTTGTATTCTTGTGGCATATTTGGATTACTTTTTGAATTTAAAAAAGCTATTTAATATTGAACTGTTTTAATAACTTTATAAGTACAAGTGGGAAACTCACTCGAGTTGGTCTAAGCATATTGACCCTAACACAAATTTTGCTCGGCATGTCCCAAATAAATTAGAACAGTCTAAATTGAAAATATTGTCTTATAATTAATTAGGATAGTTTCTAAGCATTTTATACGTTTGTCGTAATTGAAAAACAGAATTAATTTTACAAATAGTTTTTCAGTAACCTCGGAACGCCAGAGGGGTAGTGGAGGAGAGAATTGCCACCCTTGGATGATATTTTTTCAAATTTAAATAGCGGCGACTATGCAATACAAACAAAATAAAAATATGTACATATTATTTATATTTTATAGTTTTTTTAATTAACGTATAATTGTATGTCATTGAAGACTATTTTATAATACAAAAAAATAAAAATAATCCTACAAATTATTCAGAAAAGATTCCGATATTATTTGATATATTTTTTTATAAAAAATAAAATAAAAGAAGTACTACATCATCATATTAGTCATATTAATATTTTGACACTTGAAAAGGCGTGCCGGTGATATGTGACGTCACACCTGTGTGACGTCATACGCGCAGCTAACTTCACGCAGAACAAACTGACGCCTGTCGCGCGGCGCGATGTCTTCTCCGACTTCCCTCAGTTTAAAGGAGATACAGCGGTTCATATCGGAAAATGGGGGCAAGGTCACGAACCACAGTCTTGTCAAGCACTTTAAGCCTTTCCTCACCAACACGGATACCAGAGGTGAGCCTTCCAATTTGACAGATGACAGCTCCATACAAACCTTGTTTATAACCTCAAACTACCATAACAACCGTAACTAATCACACAGAAGTAATTTAAATACGCATTAACACCCATTTAGTATAGTCTAGTATCGATTTGTGACAATTTAACGCGATTTTTGACCCATCGGTCTGCGCTTGATAAACATAACCTCAAACGTCAAACCTGTTGCTTCATCTGTCAAAGTGGTAAACAAAGAGCTGTTGAGATATAACTTCGCAAGTAGATTCATTATCGTTTTTAGTGGCAATTTGATCCTAATTTGCTAATGTTATGGTGAATATTGTGTTTTAAGAATGATTTCATACTAGTTGAAAGTGAAAGTTACGAAAACTATAAACATGCTTTAAATGTGAAAATAACGGTATGTGATTGTGTTTCTATTGCTTGTTTGGTGTTAGTCATTCGATATTGTGTTTAAAATTAAAATTCTAAAATTAATTTCATAGAAGTTGTATAAAATATAAATTTAAATATTAAAT
Source organism: Plectrocnemia conspersa (assembly GCF_051122295.1). Classification (NCBI taxonomy): domain Eukaryota; kingdom Metazoa; phylum Arthropoda; class Insecta; order Trichoptera; family Polycentropodidae; genus Plectrocnemia; species Plectrocnemia conspersa. Next base: position 3,404,555 of record NW_028277170.1, on the reverse strand, counting down.
CAATTTTACTTAAAACTTAAAATAACATGATTCTATAACATTCATATTGACTAAATATATATATTGTGATTCGATATAGTGTGTGCTAGTAACACGCTTAAATAACTTCATATTATTTGAATGTGAAAATTACAAAAACATTATAAACATGTTTTTAATTTGAAAATAACTATATTTACTTATGTTAATGTTGCTTATATTGTGATAGTGCTACGTTATTGTGTGTTAAAATTAAATACCAAGATTTCTTTCATAGAAGTTGTATTAAAAAAATATTAAAATTAATTAAATGTTACTTAAGTTAACATTATTATATATCATTGATATTGACTACATATTATATATAAACTGTGATTCAATATAGTGTGTGCAAAAATATGTGAAAATAAGTTCATATAGGTTGAATGTAAAAATGACCATGTTTTGTATTTAAAAATAACCGTATTTAATTATGTTTCTGTTTCTTATATTGTCATAGTGATTTGTTCTTGTGTGTAAAAATTTTGTTATAAGATTCATTACATAGAAGTTGTATTAAAAAAATATTAAAATTAAATAATTATTACTTAATACTTAAAATAACATTAATTACATGAATATAAAATGTGATTTAATATAGTGTGGGTTAGAAAATGTTGAAATAATAGCATATAAGTTAAAGGTGAAAATTACCAAAAAATTATAAACATGCTTTAAATTTAAATATAACGGTATTTAATTGTGTCCTTGTTGCTTACATTGTGATAGCGATTTGTTATTGTATGTAAAAGTTAAGTTTTGAGATTCGTTTAATAGAAGTTGTATTAAAATACAATAAATGATACTTAAGACTTATATATCATTAATATTGATTACAGACATCAACTGTGATTCAATATAGTCTGTTGTGAAAAAAATGTGGAAATAGTTTTATATAAGTTGAACGTGAAAATTACCAAAATTTATAAATATGCCTTAAAATTCAAAATCACATTATTTGTTTGTATTTATATTGCTCGTATTGTGATTGTGCTTCGATATTGTGTGTAAAAATCAAGTTCTGAGCAGTTTTATAAAAAAATTAAATAAATGCTACTTAAAAATTAAAATAACACTATTTTATGATGTTATTTTACTCTGCTTATATTGTGATAGTGATTAGATATTGTATGTAAAAATAAAGCACGTGAAAATTACATACCTTATATTTTAAAAGAATGTTATTTGATTGTGTTTATATTGCTTGTACTGTGATAGTGAATCGTTATAGCGTCTAAAAATGAAGTTAATAGATTCATTTCAAAGAAGTTTTAAAAGTTATAACCTAATTCACCTTATATATGTAAAAAAGTAAGTGCAAAAAATAAATTTAATAAAATTTAATAATTTTATAAAATTTAATAAATTTTATAAAATTATGTAATATAGTATATTAAGTAAAATAAAATATTTATGTTAAATAAATAATAAATTAAACGATTCACTAAAATACATTAAAATAAATGTAAACAACAAATTTAATTGTTTTTTATAAGTCAGCGTTTACGGAAGCTCTTAATTAGATTTGCTTATTTTAAGTGCAGAAAATAAATGCTCTTCAACTCACTCAACGTCTTAAAAAAGTTATAAAAAGGAGTCGGAATCAGATGATTTTTTACTGCTCCATATCCCTAAAATTCTGCGACTCCGACTCCACAGATCCACACAAAATTATCAAAACTTTATAAACATGCTTTAAATTGGTAAAAAACGATAGTGATTCAATATTGTTTGTAAAAATTGTGTTCTGAGCTTCATTTGTATTGCTTATATATAATAACTGATTCGATATAGTCTATGTTACATATTTTTCAATTTTTCAGATGCGGCTCGAGTCACGTTTAAACAATACGTCAATACATTAGCAGTTGTTAAAATGGAAAATAACGAGAAGTATATAGTACTCAAAGATGAATACTGCTCATTTTCTAATCCGTCGAGTCCTATTCAAGACAAGCCACAATATGAAACGAGCGTGCCCGAACAACTCGAAGAAGTATCGTTCAATCAATCGGTCAATGATGAAAGCTTCCCAATCGATCCGCCGGCGCCAATAATCGAACAAATCCAAGAAGAAGAGGTCATTCTAAGGAAGAAGAGTATTCCGAAACAATCAATCGAGCCGATCTATCATTACGAGCCGATCGTTCAAAGTAAATGTGAGGTTATTAGCGACGATGCAGTTAGAAGAAAATCAGATCAATCGGAACCGTTGAAAGAAGAGAAGAAAGAAGACGTCGTCACGGGCAGTATGTCATCGTTGACAGACAGTGAAAATATTAAGTTGTCAGTCAAAGAGGGCATCAAGAAGTTCAGCAAGTCTACAACGGACGGTATCAACATGTTAAGACAGCCGTCGAGGAAATATAGGGTGAGTTGTTTTTTGACGACTTTACACAGGTTGAGGGTTGAATTAAGTTTCCTCATGTAATTGAAAGGTGTACTCTAATCTCTATGGTTAACTTAATTACTTAAACTCCCTTCTCTTTTTTTTAACTACGTCCAAAGTTTACTTTACAAAACAAATACTCGTTTTATAAGCTTTCGCGATAATGACTGTGGCGTGACTGGCGACAGGTGCTACTGTCACCGAAATACTGTCACTCTTCACTTGACTCGAGCTCTCGTTTTTTTTGGTGTAAAAGATCTTTTCGAACACAAAATTATTTCGAATGCCCGTCCTGGTTCTGTTCGTTTTGTATAGTCGATAAATAATTCATGACCTGTTTCGACGTATTTGTAAATATTTTTTAATTTTGCTGTAAAAATATGTGAACATATTTTTGATAATTGAATGTGTTTTTATACTATTGATTGAATTTATGTATTAAAAATATTTATTGAAATAAATTAGCACTTTCTTTTCTTCTGAAATCGAGAAAAAATAAGAGCACTCTCCCACCTTATCTATTCCCCTCTTTAAAACTTTTCCTTATCCATTAAAAAACAGTTAATAGTTGAGAATTGATAAATATTTTTTAACATTACTTTTTTACATCGAATCTATTTATGATAGCATAAACAAATAATAAAAAAATCTGTAGATTTTTAGATTTTTTAATCAAGTATTATTTTGATAAAAAATGACTATTTTCGCCTGATGACGTAGTACAGAAACGTCCATTAAGTTGTAGTCTAAATTTGAGACCACGTGCATTTCAATCGAAGGAATGAAGAAAATCCAAGATATACATGGATAACTTTCATTCCGGAATATAAGAAGCACCCCCAGATTATTTGGCTCTGAATTGCATGGAGACATTTATCGCTGTATATTTTACTCTTTTTCAATTCAAAACAATCCAGTTTTTGTGTCGATTAGAACATTTCATGCGTGTTAAACAAATTTATTCGGTTATTATGTTTTACGATTGCATACACTTTTCCCTAAGCCACAAGAGTTGTCTACATTTATGTCCTTATCAAACGTTTCACAAATACTCATTGGTAATATCCACGGCAGTTTTGCGTCTATCACATAAGCACATCTGTAGTACTCGATCTTCAAGTGTAGTTATGTTTACCCTTGACCTGATTTATAGCACCCAATTCGACATTTGTTTTTAAGTCTTTGTACTGATAACCTATCACAATAAATCTAAATTTTGAACGATTTGATTTTATATTTTTATCAATATTTTTTTGCATACTACTGTATGTACATGTATAACCCTTATAGCGTATCGGTTGAGTGATGGGCTTATATTATTATCATTAATTAAAATATCGGATTGAGCTTCGCTTCACAAGTACTAAACTATCTTTAAAATATTTGTTGAGTTTTCCCCCGATATTCTCAATGCCTCATATATGGTAAACTACCAATTTTAGGTATCTGAAAATTTATATTGATTTAAATATACGTAGTATTTTCTATCGGGAAGCGCTCTAGAATTATTCCACTTTTTTATTCGCTTTTGTATGCGGGGGAGTCGAAAAAAAGTATGTCGGAAACATTCATTTTGTGCAGTTTTGGGCGTAGTTTAACGGCGCCAGGTCGTGTTCACAATATTCCCCCACCCCGACCGCCGCCTACCCCCACCATCGCCGCCGCCGAGCAAGTGCTCCAAAGACAGAGGAGGATATATTTAAATTGCAAATGATGTAAGGAATCGGTACGCTGCCTCCGACACATTGTAACACCAGCAGACGCTCAATCCTGAATTGAAGATGAGAAACAGTTTTCGCTCCTTCAGGAGCTCCCCCCTCCAAAGCGCGCCTCTCCCTCGGCGTCTTTTTGTCCAATTTCTTGCTACAAACTATCGCCCCTCGTAAATCTGAGCAAACCAACTTTTGGCCCAAACTTAATTCGGAATCGTAGGCCGTAATGGCGTCATTTGGCGTCACACGTACGTGTAGTACGTGGCCGATCTTTGAATATTTACGAAGGATCTTGGTAGCAGGGGAATCCTGACGGAGACAAGAGTCTCGCGATTTATTCAGTGAAGAAGTCGTCGTCTGTGGATTCAACGAGGGGAGCACGCATACTAAAACACTACAATTCTTAAGATGCCGTTACCTGTCACAAATGGTAAATCAGTATTTGGCAAGATAACGCACTTGAGAGCTATGCAGGACATACAGACAATAAAAAAATGTTTTTATTGGGTCTTGGGTTCATAAACCACCAAATTCGGTGACTTAATATTATAATTTAAAGTCAATAAAAGTCACTTTGCAACTACGGGCGGTTTTTAATAACAGCGCATTTTTTTTAAAAAAAATTGGAGATTGCTGCCGTGGCTCGAACCCGCGACCTCTGGGTTACAAATAAAGTTCTTAATTATTTATAGTTTTTAACTATTCGAATATTGAAGAAGAAATGTATGTGAAGTATTCGAATATATTCGTATTTTTTTCAGTTTTTACCGATATTTTTTATTTAACTAATTAGTGCCAAAAAACATATAATTGTCTGTAAAATATTATTAAATTAAAAAATAAATATTATAATTGATCATAAATCACTTTCATAATCGTTAAACTTTTTGAATTTATAAAATATGCTGTTACTAATAGTGAGAGGGTGAAAAGTGAAATGTTAAATTTATTTTTACATGATTTTTTATCATCGCTGTCATATCAGTTTTTTCAAATAACCATAATTTTATCGATTTTTTTATATATACAATAGCTAATTATGATTGAAACGAATTTGACATACTGAAATAAAACATTTGCGTCTTGAAACAACAAATACAAATAACTTATTACCTCACAACAAGCTGCGACGCACACCTATTTTTGAGATAAGCGTTAAACGATAATAATGAGTGGGCCTTTCCAACATTTTGTTTCGTTCAACGAACGAATTCTGTGTATTTGATCATAGCAGATACCACCGATAAACGTTCTATTCGCAAATGTTTTTCGAAGGCGTGAAAGCATTTTTTTGCTAAGAACAAGCGTCTTATTGTCTCAAATTTCGAAACAAAATAAAGGCACATAAAGTAAATATATTAAGAGTACTAAATATTCGACCAATTATTGGAATAATATTCAATTGAGAACCCTAGTTTCGAGTCAATAGTGTACGGACTTATTCCGACTGACTGTTGGCGTGATGTCTAGTGAGTATGATAAAAGAAGCAATATATCATTGCCCAAGTCATACAAATGTTGGAGTGTCAATCATGCGATGTTTAATCACGCATGTTAGTTCAAGAGAATTGAACCTTTTCCATTACCCAATGCGGAAACTAAAAGACGAAAATCTTTTTATTATATAATTTTGTGTTTAATTACGGCAACAAATCTTGTACTATGTGAAAATTGTGGCATCTAACCTTCTGCACATTATTCAACTTTAGAACCATTCACGAACGACAAATGTATCCCCTAAGACATTTTTTTAGCACTCGGCATGATTATAAATTAGATAGCTTTTAAGATAGAAAATACGTAACAGGATTGGTTACACGCCACACAGAGAAACAACAGTGAGGTAGATTTCCAGGCCGCATAAAATAGTAATAAATGTTATTGCTTGTATTGAACCACAATTGTATAGAAATGTTATCAATAATTGCAACGCGCATTTAGATTATTATTTAAATTGTATCACTCCACTAAATAAAATTCGTAAACAAGTGATAATCTGATAAGAATAGTGAAAAAATCAGTCGAAATCAATTTGCTTTCGACTTCGAAGTTTTATTTTATATATCGGTGGCGTGCAGTCCATACATGCGGTAGATGAATTGTAAAACCATTCTAAATATTTAATATTTTTTTTATTTATTCATTTTTTAATTTACATAACATACATACATAGCTACAGACAACCACGCTTAGGGAGCGGCTATAGCCGACTGCACCGTGGGTGGGCTGGCTGGCCAGCTGTTTTGCGCAATCGATACGCGTGTGCCATAAATTGCTTATCGGGAATTGAATTGGTCGCGCATGCGCACTAGAACCTCAGCTGTTGATCGTGTACAATGGACCGTCATCAACTGTTCATGCGGTACATTTTCCGGCCTTTCGGCCTATATGTTTCGCAGTGGGAGCTACCGGTTTCCCATACCGATAGCCGGACACTTTACATCCCAACGATCGTGCTATAAATATAAGGAGTACGAAAATAATTTTCCAGAAGCACTTTTTATTTACTTCACACTTTTTTTTTACAGAACTTTTTTTTATTTTTATGATATGTAAAAGTAACCTTATTTGTATAAATTCGTCACCAGAACTAAAAGATATTTTAACGGAAGTATTCAATACATAAATACAATAGTACAACTGTATATATTATATAATATATCATATATATGTATTATACATATTGATCGATCTAAAAGCGATTTATTTTTCTATTACATAAGATTCGACAGAAGCAGAACTATTTTATCTGATTCTAAAGAATCTGCTTAACACTAACATCCCTATAAAGTACACTTAATCTTTTCGAAGCCATCTAAAAAAAAATGTATAAAGTAGAGTACTTATTTTGCTATTAATATTTCAGAAATTTCAGTAAAGAATATTGATTATATTCTAATAATATAACAGCAATAAATTCGCCTTTCGAAAAAATCAATTAGTGTATTGTCTTTATTGATCTTTATATTTCAAAAAATTGTTTAATCATTGTACATACTGTATTTCATGATGTCTGAAATTCAAGATCAGAGATTACTTATTTTTTCTTGAACTTATTTGTGTAATAACTAAACTGTTTCTAACTAAATATTTTTTTAATGTTTTGCATGTATTCAATTATGTTAGAGATATTATTTTTACTCCCAATTGTTTTACAAAGTACTTAAATTTAAGAATTAAAGATGCCAATATGCAATTTCTGTAAATAAGGCTATAAAACGCGAATGAGGCATACGACCGGTTCAGAACTAAAGTTGCAAAGTTTACGTTCTATTGTTATATGCTTTATGCATACTTTAGAACCAATAAACCTTGTTTAATAAATTTTATCATCATTCGAATAATATTAAAATCAAGTATAAGTGTTAAGTTAATAATGGTTGTAAATAAAGATAATGTGAATACTAAAATATTTTATGCTCACCGCAGCTTTCTATACTTTACTACTTTGTTCGATGAATGATTTATATTTATAACTTATACCAACTAATAATTAAAATTTTAATAATCCTTAGTCCCTAATTGCTGATAAGAAAACCACACATGAAAACTAGCATGCATCGACTATTCATAAATTAGTATTTTTTAAGAACAAACAATAACCCCATGAAAAAACTTAAAGTTTGTTTCTAAAGATACACATTTAATAGTGAGAGTTTCTTATATTTATAGTTGTAATCACTGACAACATTTTACAGGCTATGAAATGCAAACTCCGACTTTGTGCATGTAATTATGATTGTAAAGTTGCGAGGCTTTGATTTTATTGACCGTGTATTATTTCTTGCCAATAATTTTCCACATAAAATATTATTAGAAAGTGTATATATGTTTATTAATATTGGTTGTGAATCATAATGCAATAAAGTTTGTTTTGCTTATATATGCTCTTTCATATTTAGTTACTTTTTACTGCTTTAAAGTAACACAGCAGAACAACAAAAGTAATGCAATGTTTGTAAAAGTTTCGAAAACGAATATTAAAAAAATAACATTATCTATTTTTGGCATTGAAACTTAAAATTTACCTCTAGAGAAGCATTCAACTGTCATTGTGTCATATTGATTGTTGCGTTATTATTGTGTTTGAAGTTAAAAGGCAAATGGTTATGAAAAGATTCTGACCACAGCGTTCTCAAATATGGCTTCATTATCTTGACTACTCTTCAACAATGAGTACTTCAGTTCACTTGGACTCCAGACAATGAAGCCATATTAGAGAACGCTTGAACTAGCGTATCGTACATACTAATAAATTATTGAAGTGACACGCGCTCCGCATAACGAAGCTGAGCATTCTCGACGCCTTATTGCAAACGCCACTCCCAAGTCATCGATGGAGGTATTTCTGCTTGAAACATTTGTAAGAAAATTCCGCTGAGTAAGGGGATCTGGAAAATGTGAAAAAGTATTGGATTCAAATCCAAAATAGAAGAGGACGCAGATACGATCCTTGTGGTACTCCAGAATGAGCCAAATACTCATCGGAGCGACGAGCTCCATAGCTCACATATTGACGGTGGCGACTTAAAAGAAAAATTTGCTTAACTTTCGAAGAACTAGCTTTTGATAATCTTTTCCGACTGCCTTTTGTCGTTTAGTGAGCGTGGAACCCGTGTTTTTTGATTGTAGATATAATATATCACATACTTAAATAATTATTACAAATATGTTCAGAAAAAAAATAGTAAATAATGATAATTATTACTGAATATTCTGTAAATAATTACCATTGTGAAACAAACATTAATATTTTAATAAATAGCTGATAAAAAAGTTTATTTTTATATGCTCCAGTTTGGTTAATCAATTACCATCTTATCTGAAAATAATCTAAGATAAAAAACTACATAATCTAAAAACAATGCATTATTGTAATCCGTGTTTTGCGATTATAGAAGTAAAATTCTAATATATTTGTTATTGCTATATTTACTAAATTAATTCACCGTAACAAATTGCAAAGGAACAGATCTTTGAAGTTGGAAATTATAAATTATCGATAGGTAATGCACGTGTAGTAAATCATGATACTGTCGACGTGAACGTCGTGAGTTTAATTTCATGAGTGGTCTTTTGAATATTAATTACTACAAGTATCTATATATTTTTTACTATGTATAATTTGTGCACCTAATCTAAATCATACTATAGTAATATAAATTATATTTAAAACCCATGTAAAAATACTATTGAATTATATTTTTAAATTTTTATATCAATAGTTATTTGCATATTGACCTATTTTTTTATAGTGAGGATGATAAATTAAATTTAGTTAAATGAGATTTAATATAAATCTTTTAGCATAATTTACGATAAAATGCGATTTAATACGTTTTAAAACTGTAATTGACTGAAAAGTATACGTATCTTAACAATTTATTTAATTGAAAAGACAATATAAAATCTCAAATCTTGTGTCTCCCTCGAAAATTTCTCAATAAAAAATACTAAATCGAGAATTTTCATAAAGCCTAATTTTGTTTACAATTAACTTTGTACGAATATTTTAAAACAATTTGCAATTTTAGCTGCATAAAAAAGGTGGGTCCGTGCCTGATGTTTGAAAAATAAGTATTTGATTCAGATATTTTTTCCTCATATCAAAGTGCAGTTAGCGTGTAATAGTATTGTGACTAATAAAATCCTATTTCCTATCACCTTTTTGACAACGTAGAATTAAAAGTGTTTTTATTTTAGACTAATGCATTCACATGTCAATGGTATCTCGTGTTTCTGAATTATCAACGCACTCATTTTTGCCTGCAAAAGGCGACCAACTCGTCAACAACAAACAATATTGGCAGTCGTAGGCGTGACAAAGCCACCGCCTCGTCTAATTCGCATATCGGGAGACCTGCGAGTCTCATCTTCCGAATCTATCCATCCACCCCTTTCGGGGTCGGCCATCCGAAAGTGTCTTCGGAGATGAAATTGCCAAGTTTGCTTTGTCTTCCGACTAGTTCCCTGTTTATATAAGTCTACCCTTGGTGCAAGCAGCACCCGGTGGTCCCGGCACCCTCCTATTCAGATACATCCCTTCGACGCAGCTCGCTCACCTTTTTCGCCATGCGAACGGGGTATATTGAATTTTTTAGCACCATACGCAACTATTCTCTCACTCTGCTGTGCTATTGCTACACGCGCGTATTATTAGGGGTGGATGAAATAAATGTGTTGAGATTTTAAAATTAAATTTTGCGAATGAGGGGATGTATTCTGTGCTATCCTAATGGGTTCACAAAAAACTTATTTTAAATCATAACAAACATTCATTAACACTCTACTGCACATGGTAATTTTAATTTAAATAAAATCAATGTCTACTTGACCATACAGAGCAATTTTGCTCATTTTATATATTCTCAAAGAGTTTTATATAAAAATAAACTGGTTTCCAAATATTAAAATTGTATGTGAGACATGCCCGAACTTTTCAGAATAAGGACTAATTTTGAGATAGGGGAGATTAACCAGCACAAATAAAAACTTTAGCTTAAGATTATGATGTATCTGTGTACATGTAGTATAGTAGTTTTTTAATAATATACAATATACAAAAGTTTTAGTACACAGTAGTAATAGATGTCAACGTCTCATTTGTCGCAAAGCGCGACATAAATATTACTCTACCTATGCGAAAAATCCAACCAGTCGATATTTCGGCGCAAATTTTATAATTCAATTTAATATATTCAATTTTTTTTTGTATATGCGTGACGTGTCAATATAAAAAGAATATATTTGCTTTATCTAATGCAAATATAACAGTACTTAGCAGTTCCCAGTAATTCTGTCTTGTAACAGAAAAATGACGAGGAAAATGTTTTTTTTGATAGGGATGGCTGGCGAAGTGAAAACAAAAGCAGGTATTACATACACGAAATTTTTAGAATTTTTTTACCCAAATAGTCTTTGGAATATGGGATACTAAACATTAGTATTAAATATTAGCAATAAAAAAATGCGTTAAATGTACGTTTTTATATAAAAAAAATTTTCATTGGAAAATAATGCAACACAATTTTGCACTAACTAAAAATATATTGTATTAGACGATATATTTTAAATGTGTTGACGAATATTTTTTTAAATCAAACATAATTTATATTTTATTTTTTTAGAAAAATAAATTATTTGTTTATTTTTGTAAAAACTAAATATTTTTGCTTTTTATTACATTACATCATTGAGTGTACTCAAAAAAAGTTCTTAAATAGAACACAATTTAATTAAAAATGCAAATCAATATTTTTCCAAAAAATAATCGAAAATGTTAGGCCAAATTGTTTTGGAGTTAAATGCAGAATTAACCGATATTTTATTCTATAATATCTATATAAACATCTATAACTCAAATTTAATTACCGTTACTTTAAACATGAGTAGAAATAAATATGTGTACGAGAGATATATCTTTCGATAATAATTAAAATAAAATAATATAAATAAATCACATCTTAATTATGCAATATATGTTTTTAAAAAAAATATGGCACATTTTGAACAAACTGATTTACAGTTTTTTACGCACTACTTTCTCGTAAATTCTTGACAAAAAATAATATGTAATAAATTTTATCGAAATACATTAACGAGTAGTGTCCTAGCTCTTAGTATAAAAACTTAGGAGGAATCCAGAAGACGATGGTATTCTAGATTTATTGTTCCAAAAGAAGACAGATTTTGCACCCGAATTTTCGAACATACTTTTTTTTATTATTAATGAAAATGCCTCGTGCACAAATATTTTTTTTTAAATAACATTGTTTAGTAGTCCTGGGATACTATTAATTTTGTCTTTACATGATAATGAGAGATGGTGGTACACTATTTCTAGATAATATCAAATAAAATTTAATTGGATTTTACCTCAATTTTTCGTAAAAAGAGTCGTCTTATCCCATTGCATCGCAATGCAATGAATCGTCACCTTTTTGGGACACGTGAATTTTTGCAATGAAATGTATGAACCATAATTATTAATTTCATCTAAAATATAACTTGAACAGAAATAAATTTTAGGGTTAAAACTGTTTCACTAGGTTAATATAAAATCAATCCAATCAAAATAAATCGAAACAATGCACATCAATTAACAAAGTTCTTCCACATGAAATTAAGTATATATTTTGCAAAATTAAAAAGTATAATTACGGTATATGTAATCAATGTTAACAAAGAACTTATAAGAAATAGCATCCATTAACATACGAACATTTTTACCGGATGTTTATTATTTTGATATTTCCTAACCATTCGGAAAACCGCAATGATTCACAGATTTAGAAACCAGGGGGAAAAGCTACAAATCGGATAAATTATCGCCGTATTAGTTTATTGTCGTCATTGAGTATAATATTTAAAAAAAAAATTATTGCGCTTAGGAGAACGAATAAATACGTTTTTCGTTCCTAATATTTTGTGTAAATTGAAAATGATTGTAATTATTATAAACCAGTTTCTTATACTTTAATAATATGTATGTTTAAATGCTTCTATAATTTTTTTTATAAACAATTTACAAAAAATATTTATCTATAATATAATATAAAATGCACTTACCAAATTTTTCGGCGTTCATTTTCTGCATACAACTGTCACAAACACATTTATTTTCATTATTGCACTTTTAAACTACACTCCTTATTTTATTATTTACACTTTTTATTTATATATTTATTTTAATAATATACACTATTTTATTTATATTTATTTTTATTATTGAACTTTTTATTTACACATTTATTTTTATTAAATACACTATTTTATTTATATTTATTTTTATTATTTACACTTTTTATTTACACATTTATTTTTATTATTTACACTATTTTATTTATATTTATTTTTATTATTTACACTTTTTATTTACACATTTATTTTTATGATTTACACTTTTTATTTACACATTTATTTTTATGATTTACACTTTTTATTTACACATTTATTTTTATTATTTACACTATTTTATTTATATTTATTTTTATTATTTACACTTTTTATCAACACGTTTATTTTTATTATTTACACTTTTTACTTTCACATTTATTTTTATTATTTTCACTATTTAATATATATTTATTTTTATTATTGGCACTATTTTTATTATTTTTTTTGAGCGATACGTATAAAAACTTTCGTCAACATGAAAAAGTATTTTACAACTTCTGCACATGTATGCTATACTTTTCCTTATTCTGCGTGCAGAACAAACACGACATTTTCTTCTCACATATTTCGCTCCACTTTTTTTTTGTATTGACTGATAATTTTTCAGCTTATCTGAAAGCCTTTCGTCTAATCGTAATCACTGGTACGGCAAGATGTGGCAGAAACCGGTTAAATATCTTCTGAATCGATACATTCCACTGAATTCTGCATCCATCCTTTCTTTTTACTTAAAAGAAAATCTTTGAATTGAATATGGCTGTTACGATTCAAACTTTGATAGGCACTGAACGAATAAAACCGTTGATAAAAATAAACAACCGTTGTTATATATTCCATTGTTTTTCGAAATATTAGGTAACTATAGTAGAATTGATCGGTGCGATTAACAACTCATATATTTATTATTTTCCGTTATACATTGAGCCTTATATATTGTATATTCGATCGTTCTTTTTTTTCCTGTGTCTATCACCTGGCTGTTATAAAAAGTAGATATCATTCTTAAACCTCTTTTCCTATTTATTTTCCAAATTTGGATACGCGTTTTACCTTCTTTGTCACGTTTCGTCTGTAAGGAAATTAATTTTATATTTGTGAGAGATTCTGGCACACCTCTATTTTTCCGTTTTGTTTCACAAAGTCTTGATTTCCGTAAAAATAAATATTTTGCGAATAGAACGCTTTGAACGCTAAAAATTGTCAGAATTAACACCGTGCCACTTATCCAGATATGGGTTTAGTACATTCATCACCGTATTTACTAATCTTTCTTCATTTTTGGTATATAATTTTAAATTACAAATATATTTTAAATTACAAAAATATATGGTTATTATCATAAGACTGAATAACCGAAAAATAAGTCTATACCATGAAATCATTTCGTAATCCAGGAAAAGGTTTTGCTTTCTCTTGTAACCATGATTGAATTTGCCTAAAAAGTAATCAAGAATTGATTACACTTTCGCAAACCTATCTGTACTATTTGAAAATGTCGTATTATTAACAAAACGCAAAAAAAAAATTAAAAATGGATTGGATAAAAAAGGTAGTTTTGTATATATTTCAATGCGCATTGTTTAATTCGTTTTGTCTTTATCAAAATCTGAATTCTAACAGCAAAATTAAATTAAAAAATATTCTTATGAGTATGGCTAAAGGATGGATGCATAATTCAGTGTAATCTATCGATTCTGAAGACATTTCACTGGTTTTTACCACATCTTGCTATACCCGTGCTATCGATCCACAGAAAGACTATCGGATATATTAAAAAATAAGGCAATAAAAATAAAAATTAAGATGAATATGTGAGAAAAAAATGTCGTGTTTGTTCTGCATAAGGAAAAATATAGCATACATGTACAAGTTGTAAAATTATTTTTCTTATTGACGAATGTTTTTATACATATCGCTCAAAAATAATAATAATAATAGTGTCAATAATAAAAATGAATAGTAATTAAATAGTGTAAATAATAAAAATAAATTTGTAAATAAAAAGTGTGAATAATAAAAATAAATGTGTAAATAAAAAGTGTAAATAATAAAAATAAATATAAATAAAATAGTGTATTTAATATAAAAAAATAGGTAAATAAAATAGTGTAAATAATAGAAATAAATGTGCAAATAAAAAGTGTGAATAATAAAAATAAATATATAAATAATATAGTGTATGTAATAAAAATCAATGTGTAATTAATAAAATAAATATAAATAAAATAGTGTATATAATAAAAATAAATATATAAATAAAAAGTGTAAATAATATAAATAAATATAAATAAGGATATAGTGTAGTTTATTAGTGTAATAATGAAAATAAATGTGTTTGTGATAGTTGTACGCAGAAAATGGACGCCGAAAAATTTGGTGAGTGCATTTTATATTATATTTTAAATGGATGTTTTTTATAATTTTTTTGATACAAAAATTTATAGAAGCATTTATATTATTAAATTATATTAAACTGGTTTATAACCATTGCATTCATTTTCTATTTACATTAAATATTAGGAATGAAAAAACATTTTTATTAGGTCATAATTTTAGTCCTGAGGTTCTTTTAAGCGCAATAATATATTTTTTTTTTAATATTTTACTTGATGACGCCAATAAACAAATACGGCGATAATTTATCTGAATTGTAGCTTTATCCCCCTAATTTCTTTATCTGTGAATCATTGCGGTTTTCTAAATAATGAGGAAATATCAAAATCATAAACACCTGGTAAAAATGTTCGTAAGTAATGGATACCATTTCTTGTAAGTTCTTTGCTTACTATATTATCAAATTTACTTACATATACCGTAACATTTTTACTTTTTAATTTTGTAAAAATATACAGAATTTCAGGTGGAAAAACTGGTGTTAATTGATGTACTATCAACTGCGGATGTTTCGAATTCTTTTGATTGGATTGATTTTATATTAACCTAGCCAAACAGTTTTGACCCTGATATTAATTTCTGTTTGAGGAGTGTAACATAAAATATTGTTTTTAATATGAAATTATTAATTATAGCCAAGGGCGTTAATTACAATTTATTTTAAATAAAATATTTTTCTTATCAATATAAAAAGTAATTTCGAAAATTCAGGCGCAAAATCTGTTTTGTTATATGAAGCTTTTAAACAAATTTCTTTATAATCAGGTGCTTCTAAAAATATGCTTATCCTTTATTGTGTTATCTCTATGAGTACTAATAAAAATCGACTTTGTACAAAAACATTTTTATTTATCATTATTTTCATTTTCAATCATTTATATTGTCGGAAAAAATATCTTAGAAAATACGGCTGCAATTTTTTTTCGGTACTCTTTTTTTGACCAAATACCGATATTACTAGTATCGATACTACCGGTATTGCAATGATTAGTTTAAAAATATGCAGTAGATATTAAAGGTGTAGCAAAAATAAAAAACAAAAAAATTAAGTTTATTTCACAAACTGTAGAGCATTCAGTTTTTTTAATTAATATATTGCCCAAAATATATAGCAAATTTTAAAATAAAAATTATTTGATTGTAAAAACTATTTTGCCAGTCCAAGATTTAATGGGTTTTTTTTCATTACTTGTAGAACTATCTACTTAAATATGTCAACAAAACCCTAGACAATTATTTTCGTATATTTTGTTACTCTACATATTGCCAATAATGTGAATTAGTAATAATATTTTCTTAATTTATATAGTGTAAGAAATATACATGTAAATTTTAAAGTAATGATAAAAAATATAAAAAATCAACTATTTTCTTGATATTTATTTACAACAGTGAACGTCACAGTATCCAATTTGTACACACATACATTCGCGCATGCTAAAGCCAAGTCACAAGAATAAAGTCGTATACGTCGCACGAATATTCGTTGTCTCGCTTGTTCTTGTTGAAGCGGCAATACTCATTTCAAGGATTTTTGTCTGTGTCACATCCAACTGTAAAAATAAATATTTTGGTCTATTTCAGATGTTTTTCGAAAAGTTTTTCAGATGTAAATAATTGCATTTTTAGAAATATATAAAATTAAATCCCAAGTTTTGCAAAATTCGCAAGCATATATCAACATTCAAAGATATATTATGGCATAAACATAGCAATAAACCATTAAAATTGCCTTTGAATGAAGAAACATTATTTTTACGGTATTTTTTATTATTAATCAATAAAAAATAATGTCAATAACTGTATTGACTGTTTCTCTCTCTCTGTAATACCGGTATTGATTTCTTTATAAGGAATGATGATACCAGTGATGTAAAAATCACAAAAAGTGATAATGTTGCTTATGCAATAAAATGAACTATTTAACTATTCACACAACCCATTTTTTATATTGATTGCTTAATTTTAAACTGGAAAAATTAACAGAATACCAACATAACCGACTTATGTATTTGTTCCATGATTGCTAACTTTATTGGAAAGATAAAAACTGAGTGGTTTTCTTTAATCATTACAATAAAGTTACGGTAAGATTTTCTAGTTGAATCTGTGTTCACTTCACTTTATATGTGTAATATATATTTACCAGTTTCATAGATTTTTTTTTAGTTGATTTGCTAACACATTTTTTTTAAGTCATACTTACTATTTTGGAGATTATGTCATACACGCTATATATTTGTACATAACCGTTTAGGGTTTTATACATACATATGTATATACTTTAATATGCGGATGTATATCCCACGAGAATTAAACTTCTACCCCTCCCCTTCTAAAAATACTAATTTATCGTGCAAAACACAATCTTGACTAATGACTCGCATCCTCTTCCCAAAATAAAAACTCTTAAAATCACTTTCCTTCCTGTCTTCCCCACAACATATTAGCATCGCTCCGCACACACACGTACGTGCGATGAGAGAGGATCTCGTCTCGTGACCCCCTATTGAAGATTCCGTCCACGGCAGTTCCTTTTTTATACGTAATTAGGATTCACGAGAGCCTTAATTCCCATAAACGATCACGAGTGCACGACGGCCGAGGAGAAGAAGAGGACACAGGACGCCGATCGGCTCTCGTGTACAAATTATGGTGGTCGTGACAAATTATACGATAATGTATTCCTGACCACTTCATTGTCTTTTCGGTCGCCATTGTGTCGCGTGTCGTGTGTGGCGGGCACGAGCTATTAACCGCTTTTTATATCTGCTGCTATATATGAAAATCGAATTTGTATTTCGCTTTTGTGTGTGCGTGCATCACGGGCCACTGTGCATTAAGTATGCAAGCCGGAGGCTACTTTTGGATGCAGTTGAGCACAGGGTCTAACTTGTCTTTGAGTTAAAAGATTAGGGATAATGTTATTGGACCACATGGTTCAACACGCAAAGCAGGGCGCATTAAAAAAATGTTACGGTAACATTTCCCGGATAGAATCGGGGTTGAAAATTCCGTTACTTGATATGACTTTAGCACAAAGCTAGCATAATGTTGATCTCATGTCACCGAAATACTCTTATCAGTAATTTTGGCTCAAGCTCAAATCGCATGGTTCCACATGATTTTATATTGAAGGGCTGGCAAATTAATTAGTTTTTCGATTTTTTTGCTTTCACCGGCCCCCCATTTGCAAAGGAAGCTACTGCCGCCTTCTTTGGATCGCCCCCAGAAGGCGATATCGCCCAATTTGACAATTACTGGCTTAAATCTTTGCATTAGTGTGATTTATTTAAACAATGATTAGTCCTAACAATGTATTTTGCGTCAAAGTATATTTTTTTAAACGAGCGATCGAAAACTTATCTGAACTATCGAAGCAAGTCGCATCAAAATATTTTTTTGTTGCATAATATTTCATTATAAACTATTCAAAATACAAAAAGAACTTAATATATTATAGTTATAAGTTGATTATATGTAGTGGGGGGTCGCATATAATTAATTATGTTAGAGTGTCCATTTGCTTTCACGTTGGAGAGTGAATCCTTAAAAATTCACAAGCGGTCAAAATGTCTGCCCTAAAGCATCGCTGTGCGACACTAATAAAATAATTCATGCGAACTTTTGGTGAAATATTGTCCCGCATGAAATGGTACCACCGCAATTCAGACTGCAGTTCCTGAATAGTGAAAATGATGCCCGAGAGGCAGAACATTTCCACAATAGAAAATAGCTGTGGAACAGACGGACAGAGTGGTTTTTTGTCGGACAGATGATTGTCAGCCTGCTTGACAGAAAGTATTGGGTCCATAGGAACTGTTTGTTAGATTGATTTAATGCACCGTGATATTTTTGACTCGTTAGTGTTGCTACTTCTCGTTTATTATTCAACAATAGATTGAAACATCTATTGTGTGAAATAGGATATATTTAAACTAACGTTTGATTCTTAAATACTATCTAGCGAGACGTAATTATATATCATCAATGTTAATTTCTCAAATTTTTCATCACTCATATAAATGTAATGCCGGTACTGAAGCAAAAATCAGATTAACAATTAATAAAATACCATTAGTACCGATTTTTTTTTAAATACCATTAGTGCGGAACAAAACATATCTCTATGGCTTAGAACTACTTAGTTTGAAAGCAGAAGCGAGGAATAAAATCATGCTCATTGTAAGTGATCAACTTAAGTAGTGTTTTCTGCGTAGGATATCAGTGCTAAAAAATATTATTCAGCATGTACCTATTTTTTAATATATACATAATTTTTTTTAATTAAAATTAATAAATTATACTTAAATAAATATTTAATGTTCAATAATTAAAAGGAGATTATATAAATAAATCACTCCTTTCTCGTAAGATTTTTTCTGAAAATCGTAACTGACAAAAATAGTAATATAAGAATATATTTCATTGGAATTAATTGGTGCTCTGACCCTTAGTATAAAAAATTAAGAGACATTTTTTTGCTTCAAAAGATGAAAGATCTTACTCCCTTATTTTATGAATTAAAGTGAAGGAATAAATAGGACAAAATTATTTTTGTACTCAGTCGTCTTATTTATATGTATTAATACTCATAGACAACACAATAAAGGATCAGCGTATAAAGTATTTATAGAAGTACCTGAATGTAAGGAAGGTTGTTTAAAAGCTTATTATTCTTTCAAACACGAAATATGCATTAACAGACAAATGGATAATTGATCATACATGTCGGTTACTTAAGTCAAAGTATGACATGCTTGTTTATTATATTTTAAAAAAATATGAAAACAACAATGGTTACTACATTTTCATTTAATTTCTTAAAATAAAATGTTAGGACTGTAATAATCATTAGATTTTTATTATTAGTATAATATTAACATTTAATGATATATTAAATCCATAAAGCATTCTGTTCGACTTTGAATGAATGGACATTATTTTTTCGATCTTTTATATTATCAATTAATAATAAAAGAGTAATGTTAATACCATATATATTTTTTTTCTCTCGGTAATACCAGTATAATTGTGTCTGAGTGGTTACCCAGTCTTTTAGTGGTGATATTATTTATAAAAACAGAATGCCAAATTGTACACTAAAACGCATAAAAAATAAAATTTTGACACAAAAAGTCAAATTTTTGTGTCAAAATTTTAATTTTTAGTCAGACTGCCCAGCGCGTTACATACTTAGGGGCGGTATTTTCGCGATGAAAGGACTGTTAATGTAATGTGGTTTTTAAAGTGAATGTGGTAAAATAATATATATCCACGAATAGCTAAGAGCTAAGTTGAATAAGTTAAAACAATAATCAACAGTTCAACAAATGTTGATTTTATGACTCAGCTGATCATTAAATGCCTTAAAAATATTTTTGGCCTGTTTTTTGATAAAAGTCAAAGTTACACCAGATATTCCCTATTGTTTATTTGAATAGAGCACATGCTAAAATAATGAAATGCATGATAACCATTAACATGTTTCATAAAACTTGAAATATGTTTTGAACATTATTTTATATGCATATAATATAAGAAGGGTATGTAGCGTAGCTGGTGGGGCAGCTGTACGAAATCTCCGGGTTTCTATTTATTTTTAGTTAATGTATTAAATGTAGCTCTTTGTTGTATAGTACTTACAAGACCATTGACCTATATTTTAAAATGAAAAATTTGGGGCTATGTCTTATTTATTCTTTAATCTGGGCTATGATGTAATATCTTATTTATTCTTTAAACTTTGGGGTCTAAAATGTGGGCCTGATTGACCAATAGCAAACCATCGGGCAGAATAGCTTCAGTCCTTTGCCTAAAAAAATATCCATCCACTCTGATCGACGATCTACGATCCACTGTCCTAGGGCGTGATTCAAAATCGTTGATATATCTCGTACCTGATTGAGGGAAATGGTTACTTGGAACCAAAGTTTCATTCAATAATTCAACACTTTATTTTTGTAATAAAAAGCTGGTTTAATTTTATTCCGAGAAATGTTGTTATCTCATTGAACGGTCGCTACAATTTATGTACATCAAGTTATATGATTCTTTGGCTATAAAAATAATTATTAATCAGTAATAGCGGATAGCTTTCTTCGCCATTAACGTATCTTTCTTACGACCTAAATTTACGACACTATTTCGCCAGTTTATTTCATTATTACCATACACATCAATAAAATAAATCAATCTCAAGAATTTTCCGACCTCTGAAGAAACCTCGCACTAGGAATTTATCTACGTTGCTTAACGACTTGAGCCTATATTTTCAATAGCCTTGTATCTTTACTCTCAGAATATTATCATTTATTTTAAATGTTATTTTTAACATCATGGCAGCGCAGCGAAGAGGTTAATTAAGTGTGTGCGCTCGACGACACATCCGCTTAGTTTTTTGCGTTACGTCCTACGTCCGGATTTCGTATCTCGTTCAAAAGAAGCACATAATAAAAATAATGAAATAAATGACAATCTGTAGAGTATATAGTAACTGTGGCCATTATTCACCGTGCGGTACAATTATTTGTCATATGCAATGTCACCGTGTGTGCACTATTCAACGTATCAACGGACGGTCGTTAAGCGCTTTTTGTCCTTTTTCCCGGATTAAACCCGCTTCCGTCGCATTTGTACGCTATAAATTGTATTTATTGCGACACTTTATACTTGCGTACTTTTCCGTGAACACGGACGCCACTGTTTGTAATGTATGTAGGCACGGACGTATATCTTTTTTTCGTTCCGCTGACCGATGAAAACGTACCAATTTTTCCACAATCCGCAGCAATAACCAACTGCGAGGTGTGAAATAATAGCTTATGCTGCTCACTTTGCAGTGAATTTGCAGATAATCATAATAATAATGTATATTAAACTCTTTGGGGATCTATTTAATTATTAAAGAACGAATAACCGACATAAACATAATTTCGGGATATTTTTAAATTGTCAAAATACCCTGTATTTTAATATTTCGATAAATATGATAATTGATATACAGTAGACTCTCTAATACCACGGTGAATTAATAACGTGCTATTTGGGTGCGTGTAGTTGGGGAACTAAATTTTTTTGCAATACGTACGTACGAATATGGGATATCCTCTCTTTGGCTTACTCACGCATAAAGTATCGGGCACTAAAATAGCACGTCTGCAATTTACCGTGTTATTGGGGGGCCTAATGTATTATAAAATAGATGGATTTTTTTTTTCGAAAATACTGACGCCATATCTTTTTCTTTGGAGACAATAAATCTATGACAACATCGTCTTTTATAAAATATTAACTACTCAACAATTTATTCCAATAAAATATATTACTCATTATTTTTTGTCAGTTACGATTAATAACTCTTTTAGTGCCAAGTAAAATTAGGCGGTGTATGTTAAGAATGCCAAGCGCTTTTTAGCATATATTCGTGTTCTTATAAATATATTTAAAAAAAATATTTCTTATTTTTTTTGTGTGAACTTTTATTTATTATTGCAACAAAATAAAATCTAGTTTATATAAGTAAATACCCAAAAAGTATCGATAAAAATATTTTATAATTTTACAAAAAATAATGCGACACCCGCGTCCTAGCGGCATTCATGTCGTCGTTCGTAAGTGGACACCGGAGTCCTTACGGCATTCAAACGGCTTAGGACGGAATTCTCAGACTAGTAATTCTGAGGTTGCGGGTTCGAGCCCCAGCAGCGTTTTTATTAAATAAAAAATGCGCTTTTATTAAAGAAACTGGCCCCAGCTACAATGACATCTTTTGGTTATAAATTTTATTACACATAATAATGTATACTTAATAATATATACATATGTCACTGATTCAGACTGAAAAGTCTAATGGTTAATACTTAATACGTACTTATTTATTTCAATTAATTGTAAAAGTAACAATAATTAAATTTGAGTTATAAATGTTTATGGAAATAATGTAAAAAAAAACACGTAAATACCTCATAAACATTTTATTCCCAGACATTTTTTTAAAAATCATTGCTTTTTTTTAATAAATATTGTTATGTGTGTGTTTAAAAAATTTGCAACTTGTTTTGGGTCCTTTCAATGATGTAAGAAAATAATAAGCAATACTATTTAGTTTTCTCAGCAATATGAAAAAGGAATATTTTTTTGTATTTATTTACTTAAAAAAATAAAAGATAAATTAAGCATGTTGTAAAAAAGCTCCCGTCAACAAATTTCAATTATTACTTATTTTAATTATGTCGTTTAGTACAAACTATCTTTAGTAATTAATATGATACATTTTACGCATTTTTTTATTATTTTTATTTTATTTAAATATAATTATTGAGACTTACTTATTGCTAATATTGAACATCTATGTTTAGTGAAGCATATTTTGTGGACTATCTGGCTAAAAATATCTCTGAATGAAGATAATAATAGATGTATGCAATAACTGCTTTTGTTTACATTTCGCCAGCCATCCCTAACATAAAAAAAGGGCCGTGTTTTTTGCTCAAACTCAATTACAGACGATTTGTCATTATATTTTTATAAATATTTTGCTCATAATAATAGACGGTCAATTAGATAAATAGCGACTGAAAAACAATATAGACATTCCTCTAAATGAGCTATGAATTTTTTTAGCACACTACTGTATTCTAGTATAGAATTAATAATAGTATTAAGAAAATAATTTTTAGGACTTTTAGACATTTTTTAAGATCCGTTTTACCAATGATTATATGAAGTCACAGATTTACATATACACCAATAAAATAATTAAGTATTCAATTAACGTTCTTATCATCCGATGTCGGTCTTTTATGAGCACGAGTCACACAAAAACGTGACTGCTTTTTACAATTACCACATATTTTATTGTTAATTGTTTGTGATTTGATCGTGAATCTTCACAAAGCAATTCAATTAAATCACACCTATTAATATTTAATAATTAAACTATATAATAATGTTTTTTCTAAGTACATTTATATTTGTAGCAACATTGCTTGTCAATCGTGAGCTTGTTAGGCCATTATTTAATATAATATTTTATGTGCTGTATTTTATAGTTAATTTTCGTACTGCATATTTTTTGCATAAACAATCCAATTTTATGTACATATATAATGAAACTATAATTTTAAGTTTAAGTAGAACTATTTAAAGAATTTTATCAAAAATCAGCAACGCCTTAACACTTTACCGACCGGCAGTTTCACTACCAGACTTACGCTAAATACCGGCACCTTTTCGCAAAACTTCGCGAATTTTACCTTTTTTATTTAAATTTATGTATCTTTTGATACGGTCCGAATATTTTGTTGAATTTTTCTAGACATGTTATAAATGTATCAATGCATCAATTTAAGTTATTATTAGATGGTTCTCAACATGTGGTTCGCCGAAAATAAAAAATAATTATTACTTTTCCTTATTATTAGATTTTTAAAATGATTATCTTGATTTTAAAATTATAAAAACGAATAACCTAGAAATTTTAATAAAAATAATTTAAATTTAGTTAACCAGCGGTTCTCAAACTTTTTTAAATTTGTAAAAACTTTTTTCAAACAAACTTTTCTTTTGTATTGTGACATTTTTACTAATACATTTGCAATAAAATATTCACTAACCGTTGTAATTCACTCCATCGTAATGTGAAATTTTCCAGGCACATACACACATAATTTACATTGTCTTTCACGTGTAAATCACTTTTCACAATAACTAGTTATATAATGAAAGTTTAAAGTGTCTCGATTTTTTACTGTTTTTCACAATTGCAACAATATTACCCCATATCGTTTATATTTGGTTTCAAATATTCGTAATTTTGCATTTTTTAGATATTCTGGTAAAACCCGATTCTTCCTTATGGTACCACAGATGCTATTTTTTTTCATATATATTTTTTTTTTGCTATTTCAGCACTTATAATAATCGTCCATATAAAGATTATGCC
This sequence comes from Plectrocnemia conspersa, assembly GCF_051122295.1. Lineage (NCBI taxonomy): Eukaryota > Metazoa > Arthropoda > Insecta > Trichoptera > Polycentropodidae > Plectrocnemia > Plectrocnemia conspersa. Next base: position 3,379,420 of record NW_028277170.1, on the reverse strand, counting down.
ATTTGTATTTATTGTCTGATGTTAGATGTGATATTGAATCTTGTAACGAAATTCTAGATCCTTAATATATATTTAACATTTTGATATGTATCCTGACACTAATTCACATACCATTCTTATCACTATACCGTACTTTGTGAGCTTACTGGGGTTGTATACGTAAAAATTTAATCTTCCACACCATGGGATCATACCCTCATCCAGAGATGTGTTTTGGCTTGGTTTGTACATCTTTTTTAATCTTTCGGAGAAATAATCAATTATTTTTTGTACTTTGAACAGTAATCCTACATTATCAGGAACATTTTCATTATTGGAAAAACGCAGGTAACGTAATATTTGATAAAACCTATTTCTACTCATGGTTTTTGTAAATACCAAGGTTCCTATTAGTGGATTTATTGTCTAATACAGGTGTAATGAGCCTTTTTTTACCAGGCCCATTAGCAATATCAACTCAAACCAATTTTTTAATTCTGGTACCGTTACATCCACCCATTTTTTAGATTTTATTTGCAGTTTGTATCTGTTGATGTGTTGATTATGGTGTCTATTCGTTTATTCTGCAATAACGGGAAACAAGTCATCTTCAATAAAGTTTTGTGTCTTGTAAAGTGTCTTCTAAGTATTTTTCTTGTTCATCTTCCTCATTGCGCATGAGCATCATAGCATGTGGACGATTTCTTTCATGAACAGAGGAGTCTGAATCACTATCACTATTATTTTTATTGTCACTTGGAATATCTATATATATATTTAACACTATATTAAATAACATAAACTGTAATTATTTTCACGTAGATTCTACACTCGTATCTAACTAAAAAACTATGTTTTATAAACAGTTCGTAATATTTTTCGAATATTCACTCGAGCACACGAAAACCAGATGCACTTCACACGATAGTATAACTTAAACTTATATCTTATCCATAAGTTTTTATGTGTATCGTGCTAATAATTCAAAAATAATTACTCGAAAAAATTCCCACTTTCTAAAATAATGTGTCACTGAGATTCGGTATTTCCAGTAAGCCAGTATTATCTGAAGGGAGATAATATTTACTCACAAAAAATATGTTGGAATTTCCTTATAGCAGGATAGAAAAAAATACAATAGAATCTTACTAATCTGACAATCTTGAGATTCTCAGTAATCCAATACTATCTAATGGTTAATGATATGATAAATTTTTAGTGTCTTGTACTTTTTATATATGTACATCGTATTTTTTAATTTTATGTAATTTGACTTTATTTCTAAATAAACCCATTTACCCAATAAATTATTTTTAAATATACATATTTATATGTTTGTGTATAAAATATCATATTTTTTCTTTTTTTACACCGTCCGAAAAAAAAGTGTGCTGGATAAAAGTTTTTAGAAATTTGAAAAAGTTTGAGAACCGCTGGTTACCTCAATTTTAATTATATTTATTTAAATTCCTAGATTACTTGCTTTTATAATTTTAAAATCATCAATCAATTTTAAAATCTAATAATAAGGAAATGTAATAATTAATTTCTATTTCCGGCGAACCACATGTTGAGAACCACTTAATAATGGCTTGAATTGATGCATTGTTACATTTATAACATGTCTAGAAAAAATTGTTGAAATATTCGGACCACATCAAAAGATACATAAGTTTGTCTGGTAGTGAAACTGCCTGATGAAAGAAATATAAAATATATTTATAAAACCTTCGCATTTGTCTAAATATAATTTAAAAAAAAAAAAATTAAAATAAAATGAAAATTCATACATTTATTTAGTCATCTCTTAAAAAAAAAGCAAATAAAACACTAAACATATATTTTTAATTTGACATGGAAACGAAAACATACACAGGACGCCAATTGGCGTCTGCGGTGTTTAACTTTCGGCACACTCAGGACGCCAATTGGCGTGAGCGGTAGATAAAGTGTTAACAATATTGCTATTTTTATTCCGATTCACACCAGTCATTGAACCACATTTGCTTAAGTACAATCAAGCTGTTGAGCGATTATGAACACATACAATTATTTAAATGAAGGATGTCAAAATGGGTAATTCGTCGGCCATATTGAAGAACACCGGCCGATCAAAGTCGGTGGAAGCAGCGGACAAAGAACGAGGAAATCACCCATAAAACTTCTTCGTTAGATTCGTTGTTTGTATAATCTCGATGGATCTCTCGGCGATAATAAAACTGGCCTTTTATTGACTCATAAAAGAGGCATAATCGAAACTGAGGTCTATTACATCAAAACCTGCTCTCTTCGCCAACCGAGAAGAGAAGATCCTGGATTAGGAGCGCGTCACGATCACCGCCTTTTGCCAAACGAATTCTTGACAATACCACCAAGTTTATTTACATAACAGATCATCAAAAATAGTTAATTTATGTGCTTTGCGTGAAAAGCCGCAATAACTTGATTTATCTATCTATATATTGTGCAAAGGCATTTTTTAAAGCTCCTTCAAAATCACGTAATCGTATAAGCTTCAAAGGTTATATGCTATTATAAAGTACTATGCAGTATTATATATATATTATTTTATATCTTCGTTATCGGTTTATATCTTATTACCCCCTTTTATCTCTAATGGAAATGAGTTATTCCAAAGCAAAACCAAATAACTTATTTATTTTGCAATTGTATTACATTTAAAAAATATCAGTTGGTTTTATAAATTTGTGTATTGAGAAAAAAAAATCAAACTCACGCAATTAAAAGTAATCGATCAGATGCTAGTGTCTAAATTAGTCTTTGAGATCTAAAGTTTCAATTATGTCAGTGATTTTAATCGCGATTATTCTATATATTGATTTTATTTAAAAAAAATTTTTTTACTTACACTTATGCCTCAATTTACGCGATTAAGAAAAAACAGATTTTTAAATATTCAATTCAAGTCTTTTATTAAATTTAACTTATATTTTTATTATAGTTTTTAACACACGGTACAGACACAATCACTTTATTTAATAGTTCACCAATATATGGTACTTCTTAAAAAAGATACCTATGTGGAGGAGACGACACAGGACGCACAAGTAAAATACATCTGTCGTCCGCAGACAGATGTATTTTACTCATTTTTAAATTATTAATTATATCAATAATATATAGTATAAATAACGATGGTCCCAATTTAGTGGTACACCATGTGATATTAATTTATTTTATCTTATTTCACATATACTTATACTATCTAATTTCTTTAACATTTTGTCTATATAAGAAATAAAAATGAAAAAAAAACTTTTTTTTGGACTCTAATGAATTTTACATATATATATATATATATATATATATATATATATATATATATATATATATATATATATATATATATATATATATATATATATATATATATATATATATATATATATATATATATATATATATATATATATATATATATATATATATATATATATATATATATATATATATATATATATATTGTATATATATTTATATATTGTATATATATATATATTTATATATATATATATTTATATATATATATATATATATATATATATATATATATATATATATATATATATATATATATATATATATATATATATATATATATTATTGTTTAAGTATTGCTTAGTAGTTTATATTTTTTTGCTAGTTTCATTTATTGAGCATCTAAGACGTGTGTTAAAAAATATTGTAATTACTTTCTTACACATATGTGTAATTTCTCTCCGAGCTGCTTATTAACTTTAAGATATGCATAGGTACAATATTTAAAGTGCAAAAATGATTATTAAAAAAATAAAAGGTTGAATTAAAATAATTATATGTCACTCGACACACCTGTCATCATTTCGGTCACTAAAATTTGCATATTAAAAAATATTTCTTTGATTATTATTTTTATAACAAACTCGTAACCGTGTATCCTTCGGTCGTTAATTTACCTCTACGTTCTCCTTTTAAATAATAATTACGCGAATACATCCCTGGCTCGTTAATACCGTTTATATAATAAATCATGCGAAAATATGAAGTTATAACCCCTTAATACACGTGTACTGGATGGAATAAATATACCGCGAATAACACAACGCGAACATTAAAAGTCCCCGAGGCATACTAAATGATTCATATTTGTTTTTATTCCGAACAACGGGACTAACGAGAATCGTAGAATAGTTGCTTGTCGTTCGGTTATCGTTAAACAAACCAGACTATTGCTCCTTTTAATGGATATTGAAGAAGCTTTTGATTGAGTTTCCGGCAAAATACTAGATACGTAATGCATAAAATTTATATGACGATGTAATTAAATCTTCCATTATAAATTTTTTAAAAAATTAATTAGTATTGCTAATAAATTTAGCACTTATATATTTAAAATATTTTTTAATAAAATTAAAACAAATTATCAAATAATTTTAATCGAAATTCTAATACTAATAAATATATTTTCACTATAAAAATCAGATATTTTTATGATTTAGTTCTTATATTGACAAATTTATTTATGTAATATTGATTTGACAAAATATTTTTCGTTGCAAAATGAGAGCCAATCTCCACTTCAAATTCATCCTTTAAAGTGCCCCCCTCCCTGGTAAGCGTTCGTCTGATAATTGCAAAAGATATTTGATGCATTGCCATGTTTTAGACTATAATAACACGCTATTCACTAATATTCATTGGTGAAATAATTGATGAGATATCTACTTTTCGTCGTACGTTACACTAAAATAAGCTTGGAACACCATTTTTTTGGTATTAATTTAGTTCGTGCGGCACTTATTTGTCAAGCTTTTTTAAGTGGTCCAAACTGTTGGGTTATTTATGCTTAAGTTGTGAAAGATTCTGATTCAGCTAACGCTTTCAGTCGGTAGTTTTCAACACCTATGACCTTCTTTTTCTTAAAATAATTTTAATAAATAAATAAATAATCCTAAGAAGCAATTTAAAACCACTATTGTAACGTACATTTTTTAACATAACTCACACCAAGCGCATTGTTTAGTTTATGACCTGTTTTCGCTGCTTTTACCCAGTTTTTACTCGTACAAAAAATAGTACTCTTTTGCTTATTGTGGTTTAGTTAAATATTTTATCACTCTGTTATAAAATCATATATTGAATTACAAATGCAGTACAACCTTGCTACTACTGTGTATTTTGACGTATCAATATGACTTTATTATCGATCGATATATAACTTTTGAAGTATGTTATTTATATAGATCTTGAATTTTCCTTAATGCTTCAAAGTTCCAATAGTATAGTGATAGATGGTATCTAAATGCAAAATTTCACCTCATCTTGCCCCAACCAAAGATGAACCCTTGACACGCGTACTAGTGTCACTGGGACAGGGCTTAGGGGTGCCATCATCATATCGCATAACAGCAGGCTAGGGGGAGGGTCTGTAGTAGAGAAGGGGTAGTGCTAGCCTGTTGGAGTCACTCTATAGTGCATGTGGCATGCAAAAATAATGGATGCACCGTGTCTGCGCCGGCACTCTTCTGATTTACGACTTTTTACCGTGTTTTTACCGAGCATTTTGTATGCAATTTATGTAATTGTCCGCCCCCCGTCGTTACACTGTGTGGCCACTTTTATCGATTTAAAACACTGCGTTTTGTGACGCTGACGTTTAATGATAATCGCCATATAAATGTGTTTGTGTATGATAGACATGTCGAACGAGTTAGATCTAATCGAACGACCTATCGAACTATGACAGGACCTTCCTGATATAATAATACCCTTATTGGAAATATCTTATCTTGGTGGAAACACTATGAAACCTCTGAAGAATCGTACATAATTATAAAAAAAATAGTACCTATCTCTGTCTTAAAAACATGTTATTGCTATTAAATCAGTGTGTTTTTTTGACACTTTAAGTAATGAGTTAAATAATACATTTATTAGTATACACCTAGAAGTCAGTTATTTAATAAAAAATAGAACAAAAGCAGTGCTTAGATTTGTTTTACTACATTTTTTTGTATTAGCATGTTTTATTTTACATATTTTTTATTTATTATTATGGATTTTTTATATCAATTCAGAAATTATAAAATTAATGGCAGATATTTTTTGTTAAGTACATTTATTTCGTACCCTATAATTTTTTACTAGTATTTTTTTATTAATATTATATAATTTTCATTAAATCATTTTTTTTAAATATTATATGAATATAATGTTTTTTATTTATAATTTTATAGTTATATATGTAAATATATAACTATCTGGAATACCTCAAAACAGTAAAAATAATAAACCCACCTATGTATTTAAAAATTAGGTCTCTATTTTATTTAATGATTAGATTAAACAAGTTTCTTTAATGCATCATGATGGATATTTAAAAAATAATAATTATAAAAAAAAACAGTTATGGTGCTTACCTAAAATATATGAGCAATTTTCCACATAATTTTTTCCAGCTCCTCATAGCTAAAGCTTAATACATATTTATGTTTCTCCATAAAGTTATTAAATAACATGAGAAAAAAATATTTACCTTTCTTAAACATTTCTGCATTGAAAGAAAAATTAAAAAAGTTATTATATTTTGATTAGTAAAAGATTCTGGAATTTGCAAATATGTAATTAATGACATTAATATCTTATCTCTTTGCTTATTTATTTATCCTTTCAATTGACAATTAAAATTTTGAGCTTAGCTCTGAATCAATGTTTTCTAATTATTTCAACAAAAATTCTTTAGTGAACCTTATTGGCCGTAAATTCTCTTCGTCCCACCTATCACTTAAATTCAAATCACTTCCATCTGGTTTTCACGTCTAAAATGAAGTTCAATTTTTTTTCAACTTTAAAAAAAGAAATGTTATTTCTTACGGGAGAATATTTAAAAATCTTCACAATTTTTCTAATGCTGTTAATCGTTTATTAGTGATTTCTTTGAACCGAAATTCTCGCATAATTTTTCATAGAGCATCCAAATACCCGGCTCTGCGGGTAGTTTTTGAGAAAGAACCGGGGTACCCGGTTCCGTTCCGGGTAATTTTTGTACGCTATTAAATAAACTAATTTTGTAAGCCGTTAAGAGACCAATTTTTATTATATTTGAATGTTTGATTAAATATGACGTGATATATTTAATTTTACTTTAATAATTAATATAATTCTAAAAAAAATAGGGTATTGAAATAAAATCAATATATTATGTAATTATTAATACTTTACTCAAACGCAATATTTTTACATTCCATCGGTAGGTACATATATATTATTACAATTAGATGATTGTATTTATCATATGTATCTTATGTAGGTAGAGAAACAAAGTATATTTTAGTAATAATCTTTTTGTAAAAAGTAGTATTTTGAACACACTAGCGAATCTAATGTGTTATAATTCATTGAACTTCTAATTTTTGAACAAAAATTGTTGGCCACGGAAAACACACGTTCACTTTCGGTTGAAGTGGGCCATATAGACAATAAAGAATTATACATATTTTTCAAAACTGGACTTCTTTCGCCAGTGGATTCTAAATTTTTAAAATATATTTTTAAAACGGTTTCATCGAGATTGGCAACAGTCTTTATCGAAGTAATGCAATTTTTTAGTTGTTGAATTAAAGACTCATTACCACCGTTTTCTACATTTTCTACATTTCTATTGTCATCTTTATCCTGCGGTATTTGTGGATATAGCCTTTTTATTATACTATCAGCATATGCAAATACTATAGATCTAGAGCTATCTATATACCTGGATTGAATCGAAAACTGTTTTTGGGAGTTTCGATGCTTGTAAATATATCAACAAAGATACAAGATCTTTGTTTCTTCGTTCTAAAATTCTTGTTTTTAAAACGGTATACAACTTCAAACTTATAGGAGCATTTTTTTAAGTTTTTCTAACATAAAAATTAAAGTATTTGTAACTGTTTTTCTTAATTCCTTTACACCCAGCTCTAAAGGTTTTAAAACATGTATTAAATCTTCAATTAACAAAAAGTTTATATCATTATGTAGATTTGGGCAATTTAAATTGATTAGTTAACGGCTAGTATTTACAACTGCATCCTTTCAAAATAATCCTTATATATGCATTCGCTTATCTCGAAATCTATAGGCTGCTAAGTGCTGTAACTTTTTTTTTTGACGTTAGTCGCTTAAGAACGCCATTTAATTCTTCCATTTAATTTGAAATAATGGAAAAACATTAAATCAGCCGGATACCCGTCGAAAATTACCCGGTTTTTGGTTTCATGAACCCGGGTACCCGGTTTCGGTTCTACCTGGTTCGAATACCCTAATTTTTCATCGTCATCTTTATCACATTCGTCAATTTCTTTACTTTTTTTTATATATAAAACTTTTAACACTGCCAAGTGAAACCCGTGGTTATAGCATAGATACTGCCAAATTTTAATATCACAGCAGCACCATAATTAATAAAAACCGTAACTTTAATACTGATTTTCACTCACTAAAATTTAAGTTAAAAATGCATTTATTTTACATCTAATTTGAGTGATCTGCGGAACAAAGAGTATTTAATTAGTGAAGATTTTACAGACAATAAAGATCACTGTAGAGGACTTTAATAGAGAAAATGTTACATTATTGATAGCCGAAAGGGTCCTAAAATTTTTGTTGAAACAATTGGAAAATATCAATTCTGAGCTAAGCTAGAAATTTTAACCGGCAATGAAAGAAAAATTAAGTAATCAAAGAAACCAGTCATAGGTGTCATTAATTAAATATCTTTTATTAATAAAAAATAATGATTTTTAGTATTCCTCACAACCAAAAATATTTAAAATTAGGAAAGAAATTATTGTTTTAACTTTATCATTGGTTCAACGATTAAAAAAATCTTACTGCCTTACAGAGTAGTGTTAGAAAAGCACCATATTACAGATTAATGGTAAAAGAATGCAACATATTTTAATCGACATGCAATATGTACAGTTTTATTTTCGGTACTTGACAAATTTTTTTGAGTGGCCCATGAGATCCAAAAGCTTGGACACGAATGTCATAAATGATCTACTTTTTTCGCACGTAACAATAACATCGAGAAAGGATAGTTTATGTTGTGTAATACAACTTCAGTCGTGTGGCAGCTATTTGTCAATTTATTTGTATTTTTATTGCTATTTTAAGTGGCTTCGAACCGTTGGATTAGTAACGTCTAAATTATCTGAAATTTCTGTGCGTAGTTATGATTCAACTTACGCCTTCAGTTTGTCATTATATACTGAAGAAGGACGTCAACGACCTTAGAAACCATAATCACTTTTTGAAAGTTTATTTCGTTTATTTAATGGCTGTCAGGAAATGCAAATACTAATGAAAAAAAATATTTCCTTTAAATCGTGTTCTGATCTTCTTATCCTACTGTTCAGTATGATAAGATCTTCTACGTTGCCATTTGGACACCTAAATTTTTTTATGAAATAGCGCTAAGAAATACCATAGCATCTAAAAACTCCTGCTATCCGAATAAAACAAACAATAATACAAACATACACAACCGCTTTTATAGTGAACTCGAAAAAATCACCCCCTAGAAAAATTCATTTTCCACCGCTTTAGTCCAATTGCGTCGGTCCAATGCAACCGGTAAAATTACCGGTACACCGCTTAAAAACTGGTCGGATCAAGAGGGCGACCGACCGACCTCGCGCCACTCGTATCCATTATCCTCCCGCGCACCCGGCCAGGGGTAATGAATACAAGTGGCGCGGTCTCGCAGCGTGCGCGGGGTCGAAAAGGTTGGTCGGTTGGTTTATATTATTAATATCGGGGTATAAACAAGCACTTCATTAGTCCCCGCGGTCATATTTTCGACTTGCGGAGATAGAAATGGATAAGCATCGCGCGCGCCCCGCCCCACCCTCACCCTCCCCCTGGGGGTATGGAAATGTATTTAATTGGCGTTCGTAAATACGAGTATTTACATGCGGGCCCCTGCCGTGTGTATATATGTATGTATATACGAATATATTCGGATGTTATTATTATTATTACACGCTCGCTTCCCGCTCGCTATTTCAACGCGTATATCGCGGATTGCAATAATGTTTTTTATTACATGGGGTTCGTCTGTGATGATTTCATTTCCCCGACTTTTGGAATGTTTTCGGAAATGGCAAAGGAGATGCAAACGTGAATACCTTTCAACTCTATGCTGTTGATCATCAAGAAAGATAATAACGCTTTCATGTTGTTGCTATTTATTCTTACTGTCTTGAGGCTCGAGGTGCTGTGTGCTTTGTTAATAAGTATAATTTATCAAATATGCTTTATCACTATGTCATAGGTTTTTTTATTATTTATTTCCTTTTAATAACTTTAATAATGAATTAACTGAACTCCGTGAATTAAATAAAATTCTTGGAGTTCTGAGTAAAAGCAGTTGAGTGACACCTATTTACTAGTGCTTGCGTTTCTAATTACCGAACTGAAAACTTTATTGCTATGATATATTTTAGAATGTTGATTCATGCTTGCGAGTTTCGAAAAAAAATTTCATAGTCGTAACATTTTTTTTGAAGATATCGAATAAGCATTTAGTAATAATTGTCGTGTCTTTATATTTATTTTTTGGGGATAATATAATTAACAAAAGTTTTGACTTGATTTGCTTATATTTGTAACAAATTATCAGTGTATATATATACATATTTCGTGCTTCGAACAATAAGCAGCTTCCTTACAGTCAAGTACTTCTAAAAATACTTTAAACGCTGATCCTTTATTGTGTTGTCTATGAGCACTAATAAAAAGCAATAGGACGACTGTGTACAAAAACGCTTCAGTCCAATTTATCTCTTTACTTTCACTCATGTATGATATTGTCTGAAAATATATTTTTATTTTTACAAAATATCGTCTTTAATCGACCGCTTCTAGATGCCTCCTTAATTTTTATACCAGTGGCTAAATTCCTTTTTTAATTTTTATACCAGGGGACAAATCCTTTTATAATCGGCAAATTCAACGTATTTTTTAAAAATAATAAAAAAATAGGCCCAAGAATTTACGATGTCAGAATTTTTGCCAAGTGAACAATTGTTGAATGAATTTCTTAAAAATAATCAGCAGCTGCGGTTTCTAAAAACATTTGTGAAGTAGTAGGTGATTTATTTGATATTCGTTAAATTTTAAAACAATAAAATAATATCTAACGGGTAATTAAAGTTCTGGATATGAAAGAACAGCAAAGATCCTGGCAGTAGAAATGGGAGCAAATCCTACCCAATCTATCTAAGAGCGGGCCGAGAAACTAATCCAGTCCGATTCAACTGTGCATAGACATGATAAAAAAAATTGGGAAGGCTTGTATACAATGTGTATGGACTCCACACGAAACAAGTCTCCGCATATCTCGTGAGCTTCTGGATCTTGAAGCTCAATCGCATTTTCATGATTATTTAATAATCAGAGATAAAAAAATAATGCAAAACAAAAATCGTTGTAGAAGACAGTGGTTATTCATAGGTCTGGGCTCACTGTAAAACAACTATTATACCTGGATAAACAATAACAGCAGTCTTCATTGTGAACAACTGGATCGATTGCATGAGAAAATAAAAAAAGCCATGCACTGGTCAATAATAGTAGAATAGTTCTACATAACGACAATGTAGCGAAATTAAATCTCGATAAAAGCAAGGTACGTTTTGTCTCATCCACCTTATTCTCTAAACCTTGCTCCTTCTTATCATTTATTATTCATATAAATGCAAATTTTTTGGTAAAATCAAAATGCAGACGATAGGAAAAGAGGGCTATCGGAATATGTATAATTTAAGCCTTAAGCATTTTATGCTAATGGATTTTAAAAATTGACTCTTAAGAAGATAATTAACATTTAAATGTTATTTTTTCATTAAAAACAATGACAATCATGCTGGATTACTTTTTATAATGCAGTTAAAATAAAAACACACAATGTATCTATGAAAAGCTTACGCTTGGAAAAACGGTTGAGTCCTCTTCACAACTTAAGGGCGAGGGTGCTCGGAGGAAAAAATGATATCAAAGGTAATTATCCGCATTTGAAGCAGTTAATTTCGTCGGAGGAACATTCTCGAGGGCCCTCCAAGCCCTTTGAATAGAAATAAAGGTAACAATTAGCCTCAGCTGATGGGGAGCATAAGGAGTCTATTATCTGAGTTCCTAACTCGCTTACATCCAAACATTAGATTCTATGACCTCGGGCTTTGAATAAACACAATGAACATTTTGGCCGTTGTTATTATTTTTCGGTCGTTATTTATTGTGTAACATGCTAATTGTTGTACAAGCTAAAAAGTAATGATAAAAGGAAATGTCTTAATTAGGTTGGATTTTTCTTCGTTTTCTACACAGGATCTTTATTGTAACAGTGTACAAAGTATAATGCTGAGTTTGTAAATTAATAATAATAATATTATCAGTAAAGGTTAATTAGAACTTTATCTCTTTGTCTCTACAATAGAACAAAATGTATAACTAGGCGTATTAATAAATATTTTTTTAATACAGGAATAAAAAGTCATATTTATTTATAAACTTTTATCTTTTTTTACAAAAACATTGTCGATTACAACTTTATTTTTCACACTTTTCACAAGAGCTTATTATTTCGATATCAATGCATCAATATCTAGTTTAATAATGAAAGTAGCGATGCAAATAATATTTTATAAATACTGGTCTAAATATTTTAATTTAATTTTACTTTTTGTGTGCTTTATGTGGGAAAAAAAGTCATAAATAAAGCATTTATTTAATATGCAGTTATATACTTATTAAGTTTAATTAAAAATATGTAAAATATATAGATTAGTGTTGTGTTTAACTAGAAATATACTGAAACGTCATGTGAGTTTCCGTGGCTTTGTTAAGACAGTATTTTAAAGTAAATTATGTTATTGTTCCAATTTTTCGATTTAATTTTAAATGCCAAAGCTGTTTGAAACATTTAATTCATTGACATCTTCAAGCAACGCGTTCAATGCAACTTTTCATATCGGTTTTAGCGATGAAAACCACACTTTGCGATGCATCTTAATACTGTCATCATGAGGAGCTGGTCCGATTCATATTGTTTGATTTTAATATTTTTTAATATATATTTTTAATTAAATAGACTTCGATCATCTTGGTCTTGTAAAATTATCATTAAATATTATGCATTTTATTGAATAATATATTTATTAAATTATATAAAATATGGTTTCTTTATTTTTTCAGTCAAAGTACTTTTGTTTAATTTATGGTTATTGATATAATTTTTAACCCAACACATTTATGGGGGGGTCTCAGTCCCTTGGGGCCCGCACAACGCCGAGGGCCCCATTACGGCACGCGCGAATTTTTTTTTTTAAATATAGTCGTTGTGTATGTTTGTTGTATATGGTCGATGTATAAATATTAATAAGGGCATATTAATGAGTTTGATGAATGTTGTCGGTCGACAGGTACACGGCAACAAAAGGCACACGGGGTGTCGTTGTTAATGCGCAAAACATCCCCAAACCCCGCAAGTGGGGTAGTTAATTATCCGCCGTTTTTGACCGCGTGTCCAGGGGCCATTTTTCCACCGGGAAACACCATTATCCATTCGGTTTTAATACGAGACCGAAATTCACGTGTGGGGAGAAAGAGAGAGAGATACCGGAAAATACACGTGCACCTTCCTACAATGAATGTGTATGTTCTCTACCAAAATTGTATGTATGTTTTTTTTACGGAAAAACTTTTATTTTGAGTCCAGATCAGTGGTTATCAAATTTACCGAGATGGACACATTAGAATATGAATTCTCAGTATAATCAAGTATCATAGCTACTTTTAATTTGAACCATTTTTTAAATAAATACGTAGTTATTAATATTGGGTTCTTCTATGAATATACATTAACCATGAGTATCGGATGTAAGGTAATATTTTAAGGGCAAAATTTTTGTTCATGACTGTTTCGCTACAACTAAGCTCGCAGTATTCTATTACTATTCCATTAAAAGCAGTGCATAACAATTTAAATTTAAATATACAGTGACATTGTTAACCTTTTCAGCCATCGTATGTAAAAAATCATATAGGAAGCTAAAGTCAATTTAAAATTATTTATATAAGCTGATTCTTTTTTTTTGTTATAGTTATATTTTGATCACCGATATTAAATAATAATACTCATAACTATATTATTTTTGCCCTGAAAAGTTATTAAATTGTCCGTTAATTTGTAATATAACTGACAAATTTGGGTGAATGTTTTGACTTAAGCGCTCAGTGGCGTGCGGTACAATATAATGTTCAATCATTTTTATAGTATTTATTTATTCATTTTTATTAAATCTTTCATTGTAACTTGACAGGCGTAAGCCCAATGCGTTACAACGGGCAAATCTGCAACAACTGAATAAGTCAATCAGACATAATGAATACCTACAAGTAAGTTTTAACCATTAAATTCAGTAGATGTCACTGCAGCTAAAGCCAGTTTTTTTTATTAATAGCGCATTTTTATATAATAAATAAAAAGTGCCGCAGCCTCAGAGTTTCTGGTCTGAAACGTTACGAACCAATTTTTGTCTTATTTTTCATTGTTGTAAGTTTAATAAAAAAAATATTAAATTAAATGTCCAATTCATGGGTGCATTATTTGAGATAAATGTCAGCAACTCACTGCAGAATATGACTACCTAATACAATAAATATAAAAGTGTCCCATCTGTTAAAATCATAATATTAATTAAGATTTTTACATATATTTTAGAAATATTATTATATTATATTTATTTTATAAATTATTTGGTGTACCAGTGCAATCTTTTTATTATGAGTATACTAGAGAAACATAAGGCATAGGAGTTTTTTTGGCTAATTGTTTATACACTGAACAAATTTAATCAAATAATAATACAAACAGAAAATAGACCTTGTCGAAGGGCATTCTCCAAATTCATATATTAATTTATTTTAATAATTTATTTACCTTAATAGCTAAATTTTACACCATATAAATTTTCACTAAAAATACATATAATATATAACATAAACAAAAAATAAAAAAATCCTATTTTTTTAATTTATTTCCTAATGCACGAAGGTATTTTTTTATTCCATTTAGGAAACCCGTTATAGTTTTATTATTATACAAATTAACACCTCCGTAATTCTAACTATCCTTAAATTGTCTCTACTTCTAGTATTAAATATATTTATATAGATCTTTATTCCTTACAAAATATTTATTAAAATACTTTACTAACATATTATTTTCTTACTTTTATATAAATAATAAAATGTTCATCTTCAATATTTGTTGAACATTTAACCATTCCAATCTATCAATCATATTTTCACAACTAGTGATTTTCTCTATTTTTATTTAAGTCTACTCTCATTGCCCTATTTTTTAATTTTTGCAACATTTGTCTATCTAATTTATTAAACATATCTAATATTATCGCACAATAAATAAAATGGGAGAATATGATACTATTGTAATTTTTTTGTGTTTAAGTTGTTAAGCTGTTAACATATTTTTCATTCTGACTAATATATCAAATTTTCTACTTTTTTAATATATAATTACAATGCTCCTTAAATGTAATTTTTTATTTAAAATTACTTAATAAATATTCTATATATTATCAACTATTTCTATTATAGAGTTATCTATAACTATTTTTATATTATTATTTAACATATTTTTATAATTAACATACATTTAGTTTAAGTTTTTTAACCATATTTACATTATATACTTAATTCATTATTTAAATTATCTACAACTACTTTAACATTATCACCTATGCAATATTTTAGTGTCGTCTGCATACAAATGTATTTTATATTTTTTTCTATTATTAATTATATCATTAATAAATATAATATATAATATAAACAGCAATGGTCCTAATTTCGACCCCTGTGGTACACTGAGATATTATTTTCTCTTTTGAATACGCATAATTTATTTCACCTTTTTTTAAAAATTAAACCATATAAATACTATTTTACTTATACCGATATTCTCTAATTTATCTATTGTTTCGAAAGCTCTCTTAAAATCCAAGAAAACTGCACTAATTATTCTGTTTATATCCTTGGCTAACGACCAATAATTTATAACTATTTGTAATGCAGACTCAGAATGTTGTTTCCATAGAATGTTTTGGTAAATAATGAAATCCTTTAAATATTTGATTACTACTTCTTCCATTACCTTTTTCATTCAACGCAACGTGTTAATTGCTCTCATTTCTTTAACCTATTTACTTTTTTATTTTAGTTATAGGTATGATACTATCAATATTCAAATTATCAGGTATTTCTTTTTAAAATAACAGTGATGCAGGTTTATTAATCTAGAAAGCGTACGAATGGTTTAAAAATTTCTAATATTAAAAAATTGAAACTCAGTTTGATTTGGTGAGCTTTAGCGTCGTGAAATTTGAATGTCATTATTTTACCACGAGCACTGAAACTTTTAAATGTAAAGGACAAAACGTAAATAATCGCGTAATAAGTAAATTAACATAAATTTACAATCAAGTATTATTATTAAAAACACAGATCATATTTTGTATAAAAAAGTGGCGTTTTTTAAAATAAAAAATCCACTTAAATTTTTAACATAGAATTTAAGTTTTATGCGATCTTCAATGGAACGCAAAAAAACATTATAACGATGATCTGAAAAGTTTCATTAAAAATAATTGTATGTGAGAACTCAAACTTATCTATTTTTTTTTAATTAAGGCATGAACAACATTATCATATGACTTTTCAAAATCAGTGTAAATGATATGTCAATTTCTTTTTGTAGCGATTCCAAAAAAAACCTAGCTTATCTCAGGTGCCGTGTCAAATCTAGAAATATCCAAAAAAAATAATATGTTTCTTAGTAAAATAATAATTATATTTTTGATATATGTATTTATTAAAAAATCAGGAACAAATAATTCTTTACATTAGTGATTTTTCTTGTCGAAGTGCATTTGCTAGATCTTTTTGATTTTGTGCACAAAGCCCAGTCGGTGTATTTTATTTATTTTAAAATAATTTAGCGCCAAGAAGCATAAAAGTACGTGAAGGAAAAAATTTTGAGTAAAGCCATCGCTAGATTTTTCAGGTACTAAAAATGTCCAGTAATCAGTAGCAATTACTTTAAATCTATTACGTATAGTGGCTCTTCATTCCCCAAACGATTGTTTTCAGATTCTTTTAGACCTCAAGTCAACAAACTTTTGAGCTAAGATGCTGTTTCAAAATTCTGCAAGTTGTATCTCCAAATCATTAATTTGCATCCATTGGAAACCATTTAATTTCAAAGTACTCGTCATCAAAATTATAGTAGACGTACAATGTGCTTCACATAACAAATATCAAAATCGAAAAAAAACATATATCTAGATATTTTTTTGTTTCACCAATCACACATTCGACTATTTGACATGTGTATCATTACGGGCATTTTACACGGTCAATTATACACGATTCAGACGAATTAACCGGCACGGTCAATTTGTAAGGTTACCTCTCAGATACGGACCAATAATAGAAGACGGGCATCGGAACAGCATGAGGTCTCTTACTTTGGCTCCGGCCGTGATGAGAACAGACAAACGTAAACACTCGATGATGATTCGGCGATCTTTGTGACACTTCAGGGTTGGCATATATTAAAAAAAATATATTTAAAAATTAAAACTATTGATTACTTAGCTAGAAACAATTTAAAACATACTGTTTTATTGCAGCAATTTAAATTTTTATTCCATGTTTAAAATATATATATACATAAATTATTTAGAATTTTGATGCCCCTGTGTCGAGTCGTCAACCTGTCAAGACAGTCCGGAGAATTTGATATTGACAAGATAAGCGTCCGTAATGTGATGTGTTTGATTTAATAATCAAGATATATATTTATTTTAAACGATTTCGGGCGCAGTAGGTATACTGTGTGCTTGAACCCGTTTTCCGAGACCTGTGAATGGAGGTTCGTCAATTGTGACCTTTTATTCAAAGAAAAAATATTGTGATATCAGAGGTACGAGTTCATATACATTTCTTATATTTCTTTTACTAAATTTTTTTAACGATACTTATTAAATTTGGGAGTTATCTGGGAATGCTAGTTAAAAAATACTGATCCTATTCTTTTCCAGTTTCAAGCATATTAAAATATGCTTAAACAAATAAATAGCTCAACAGTGTCATATACGCATATCATAAATAAATCAAGATGTGCTCACATGATAGGCAGTGATCATTTGATAAAGAAATACAGTGTACTCTTGATTATTCAAGTACTGATTAGTACATAAATAAAAAAATATGCGACTGTTTTGACGTATGAAACACACTGTGTGGTTTATCATACTTTTGTGTGAGATATTTTAAGATTAATTTAAAATCAAATTGGTTCCTGAAGTGCGAGATAAAAAATAAATGAAGCGTGCTTCTCTTCTCAACACTGAGGAGAATGATGGTTTGATCAATTTCTGAGAAAAATGACGACAATGGATGCTGTACATGTTGTGTTCCATTGTGAAGAAAATTTCTTCCTAAAAAAAGAACTAAAAAAAGTCGTTTTTTAATAAAATAAAAATCATTTTCAAAAATTTTTTAAATGAATCAAAATATAATTTTCTTTGAAATATATATTATTTACATTTTTTAAATGACTTTGATTTAAAAATTCCTGACAGCTAAATTTTCACATTGTCTGCATTTTTTTCGCTTAGGAACTGTTGCAATGATCGAAATAAACAATAGTCTGAAGGAGCAATGTCTGGAGAATAAGGTGGATGAGATAACATATCGATTTTATCGAAAGTCAATTTCGACACATGGGAACGCGTATTGTCATGTTGTAGAACTCTTCGACTTCTATTAACTTTTGCATGCCTTTCCATATAATCACTTTTTTTGCTCAAGCTTAAGAGTTTCGTAATGCACTATCACCACACACACAAAAAAAAATTTACTGTGAGCATTATTATATTTCCCAAAAAAAATATTAAGACGATAATAGTTACTATATTTTCATTCAATATTTTCAAAGAAAATATTGATGCAAAATTCGAAAGCATGTATCAGCCAGCATTCAACAATATTACAGCATAAACTTTAGCATTTAGTTCGAGTTTAAATGAATAGACATTATTTTTTGGTCTTTTTTATTACCAATTAATAAAAAAAAAAATGACAATACCGGTAATACCACTATAGTTTGTTTTTTCTTTCGATAATACCGGTTTTGAAAATCGCGATATTATTGCAATCCCTATACAGAACATCTTTGGGGCATACTTAAGAAAAAAATTGCATAATTCAACGAGCAAAAAATATTGAAGTGATCGATAAAGTATGCCACGACGAACTAGACCACGAACTCGTTGAATCGTTGATTAATTTCATACCGTGTTTTAGCAATATTGCAACAAAATAACAATAATTTCAGTAATTACTGTTAATTGTTAATTTTTTAAAGACTGTTTTATTATTAATTTATTAATTTTTATATGATATATATTTTAATTAAAATAGTTTAGAAAAATAAATATGATGATTACGAAGCTGATTTTTTGCATGCTACTTTATTTAACTATGAATATTTTTATTGGATGTGTACTTTAAAGGCATCAATCTAAAATTGGTTTAGTGTAATGGATGAAAAGAAAAGTTTTTTAAGTAAATTAAATTTATTTGATTATCTCTTTCGAGTCGATCAGTGAATGTTGAACGTTTCGCGAGATCTTACATTTCCCTTCGACAGTCGACAAGTACCCGACAGAGCCAAGGATTCCATGGCCTTGTTGAGGCCGCGCATTTGATTTTTTTATCCTTATCCCAAGAACCGATACTACGTTTTCCTTCCACGGATGGATACATACGCAATAAATCGAGACACTCGCTCAGCATAAGGCTCTCGGTCGTTCATTATTGTTTCGTCACATTTCTCGAAAGACATCGCCTTAATAACATTATTAACGGTCGCATCCGTCGCATAAATATACCGCGTGATGTCCGATTTGGTCTTTTTCTGTTTGTTTTGTATGCGTCTAACTGTTGGGGTACCCCGTGGTCTCGGACATGCCGAATGCGAGTCTCGTGCCCTCTTCTCGAATTATGATGATATCCCAAAAATATTAAAGCCTAGCATGTGTTCCCCGTATCGAAATTGATTCATGACTAAGCCCGAGATATTTGCATATATACATATATATATACACATGCCTAGGATGCTTGTTGACCGATCCAAGCAGGAATTCTCAAGCTGTTGGACAGTTAGAGATGTACTGGTTCACTCAGATTTTCATTACTAATAGTTGATATTAGTATAATATCTAACTTATAAATAATAGTTACATATAAATGTTTTAATATTCATAATCATAATCAGTAAAATGCAAAAATGTCGCAAAACAATAAATTTAGCCGGTTTTTTAAGATAAAATAAAAGCAATGGTTACTTATAGAAAAAAATGTACTCTTTGCTTATTATTTTATAAAAATAAAAAATCAATATTTTTTAATGTGTTTTCTTTAAACTAAAGTCATATATTTTTTTATTGTAACTCTCAAATATGCTGTATAAATATGATCTGAAGCTGGTTAAAATTTAAGTATTTACTAAATTTATTGCTATAATGAAAAATCTAATATTGAAATATCTTTCAGTGTATTACAGAATACAATATAAATTTTAAAAATGTAATAAAATATAAGTTAGCATATTCGATACAAAATTGTGTTACTTATTTTTTAATCTTATTATGTAATTTATACTAATTGAATAGATTATCTTAAAAATGATAACTTAACCTCATAAACACACAAATTATACGAATATGTTTTAATACGAACATGTCAATCATTTTGTGGTAAAAAAAGTTCCAGCGAAATTTGTTTATCCACGTGACATTCATAAACATAGCAAAGGACGGAATAGCGTAGTCCGTAACGTATCAGACTAATAACTCTGAGGTTGCAGGTTCAATTGAATTTTATTTATAAAAATGTGCTATTATTAATCAGAAACTGGCCCCAACTGCTGTGACATCTATTGATTATATATTAATATAGATATCACAGATTTCCAGACTTTCAGTGGTGGTTAATACTTACTTGTAGGTATTCATTATATCTGATTGACTTATTCAGTCAGTACAGATTTACCCCGTTGTAGCGCATTGGACTGACACTGTCAGGTTACAACGGAAGATTTAATAAAAAATAAAATTAAAATAATGGGTTTTCACGATTTTTTGAGATATAACACATTTATTGGAGTGCCCCTTTATTATGTTATGTTTTTTTCTAAGTATTTTTTTATTTTCAAAAATATTTTTTTTTCCTAATTATAAATAAATGTTTATTATATAACTTAATCACTTTATTTTCTAACCTTGTTTATATTTTTTTTCAAATTGTGAAATAATAAATTAAATGTTTTTTTCACTATAATAAAATGCTTAAAATAAGTACATTGTTATTAAACTTTTTATCTGAATTTATTAATAACTCTCAAAGGTCATGTATATGAAATTATATTTATTATACATATGTTATTTTATTTGTTTTTTTAATAGTGAAAAAAAATCTTTTTTCTAATATATATAAAATACTAAGGTAAAACCTGAGTAGATTTTTACTTAAATTTTCATTAGAACTTAATTAATAACTTTCAAATATCTAAATTTAAATATAAAAATCGTTATATACTATATATATTTAACTAAATATGCGTTTTTTTAATTTATTAAAATATATTACTTAGAATCGAAATAGAAATTTAAAGCAGTCCTTATTTTTTAACAATGTGCGTTATTTGATAATATATTTCGCATTTTAGTTCAACTTCAAGTCTTCAACATTTTTAAATGGAGTCTTGTGTAGCAAATCGTTTTTATTGTATATGTGATACAGATGAAAATCAATACTAATTAACATAAGTTTTTTTAAATCTTATAATATACAATAAAAATATTAGTTTCCTTTAATTAAACGTATATGCAATAAATAATTTAATACAGCAATTCCTAATTTTTTGTTATAAAAAATGATGCCAGAAAAATGCTAGATTTACTAAAATTAGGCTGAAAATGACGGCAAAAATAATAAGGCTTATTTGTGGATTATATTTTTAAAACATTGCTTGTTGTAAATATGCAACATCATGCAGAACGCGAACAAAGAATATTAAAGTTAAAAATATACAAAAAATATTTACAAGTCGAAATTCTTAAAATAATTTTTCTTATTATTAAAACATAAGACCACACCACATTTTTCACACATTGTTTGTGAAATTCCATTGCATTTCGGAATTTTGCATCTGTTCCTCTTGGTCAATATGGGCCAGTGTCAACAACTGCATGTTTTGTTTATTTTATGCAACTATTACAAAAAATAGAAATCAAAAATAAATAAACAATAATAGACTAATATTTTTGGAGTATATAAATTAATTTTATTTCGTTTTATATTCACTAGCACCAATGAAAACAAATATTGAAATTCATAAAAATGTGACACATTTGCATCTAACGAATTTTTTTTAAATGGCATTATCACGCGAAATGATTTGAAGACGCAATGGCTCGGCGTTTGTTACACACATGTAACATTGTGCAATAGAGTTCCTTTATTAAACGTAGACTGAGTTATAAGCGCTTAAATAAATTGTTGCAGATTTGCAACACCATGCATTTAAGGGTTAAATACAAGCATTAAGTGACGCTTATTTCGTTGTTTTATTATAATTTTGAATATCACAGTTATATTTGATATTCATCTGTTTTTAAGTAGTGTTTGTTATTTTTTGTCTGCGAGTGAAATATACAATCTACAATCGTGCTATAACATTTTTGGTAATTTATATTTAACAGCAAATATGTTTTATTTGCAGTTTATTTTTTTCTCAGTTTAAATTTGTTGTTTAAATATAATACAGTGCCTTAAGAATTTAATAATATTTTTAAAATGAGTTTATATACATACGTGACAAGTATTGGTTAATTCATATGTATGGTTATAACATTTAACCGACATCCAAATAAAAAAATCATTAAGTGAACAATGGTGCAACGATCTTTCGCTCGGCTAACGCCATATCCGAATTCGGTTTTATGTCTCCTCAATAAAACCGGTATACCGTTGTACCGGTCCTGGATGACGACATGTACCTGTATGTATTGTTCACGAAAAAAACCCAAATCAACAGTTATAAATAAAAACGAAATTGATTTATTGTATTATATCTGAACATTAAATTTAAAAGCCCATTTTCGTAAATTTTATTAAAAAATTGTACACGTATAATAAAATATTGTATATTTTATGTAACGGAGAAATACTTTGTTTATTGTATATATAAGTACAGTTTAATTAAAATTAAAGTTTAAATATAGTCATATATTTGCGATTTATACTAGCGACATTATATAGTACTTATTATACAATATTTGTAGATATTCATATTACATATTAGAAACCATATTAAAAAAACGTAAAAATGAGGTTAAACTAATCAACATTGCTTTGCTCAGCAACTTAACGATTGTTTTATATTATTTTAAAATCTTTCATTAGTCTGCATTAGAGGTTCGCGCAAGTGTTAATTTAAATTTATCTTCAGAATTAATATAACAACTACGTAACAATAGTTGTACAGTAATTTTACTGTCGGTAGTTATTCACACCTTTTTCAAAGTTCATTGCTAAATTCCTAATTATATGACTTTTGAAATATTAAAGCACAAACAATAGATACTCGTCAAATATTTCGAACTAAAGTTTTTGTTGTTCCACGAATCAGTTAAATGATGTTTACGAACGCTGTAAATTAAAATTTTATGCTTATTGCATTTACAAAGTACGGGGCAAATGTTCGATTTGAAAATTTGAAAGCCTCGTAAAATTTTCATGTGATGCTTATAACGGATTCGTTTCTAAAGCGAACGCGCGTAATACTTTGTAATCGTATTATACAATTTTTATGAGATAATGAATGCTCTCTCTTGTGAATGTTTGCAAATCGTACTTTCTAGGATGTATCATATATTAAATATAAAGCAAATAACGTTTCAAATGTTCTACAATCATTTAATATTAATTTATAACAGTGTGACACGAAATAATTACTTACACTACTTTCATATTTATGGGCTCAATTAAGTAGTGAGATACTATTAGGTAATCCCGGAATTAATGTCGTTTTTATTAAAACTCAAACTTATTTTTTTTTTCAATTATTTAATATTTTTTTAATACAAAGTAATTTCTAGTGTTATCTACGACTCTTTGCCATCTTGTTACTAGATCTAAAATTCCTTATTCATAAAAGGCTTTTGGTTTAGATTCGAAGAACTCCGAAAGACCCGATTTCAGTTTTTGTCGAATTGTCGAATTTTTTGTTCCCTAATTGCGTTTCTAAAAAGCGAAATAAGTGAAAGTTGCTCGGTACCAAGTCCAGAGAATAGGGTGGATGCAATAAAACATCCCATCTAAGGTCCTGGATTTTTTTACGGGTAATATCGGCAACATACGGCTGGGCGTTATCATGTTGAAGAATGACATTACTTTTATTTACAAGAGCAGGTCTAATTTTTTGTAACGTCGTATTTAATTTGTCCATCTGTTCACAATAGAGGGCTGCAGTACCAGTTTGCCCTTGTTTTAAAACATTATAATAAATTACACCTTTCGAATCCCACCACACACACAATAATGCTTTCCGAGGATGTAGTCCTGGTTTTGGTGTTGGAATTGGGGTTTGACCTCGATTTAACCATTGTTTCTATTTTTTTATATCATGATAAAGAACCCATTTTTCGTCTCTGGTGATAAAGTCATGGAGAAACGGGGTAAAATGTTGCTTTTCTTGCAGTATTTTGCATGTGTTGAGGCGTTGAGCTTTGTTGCGTCGGTGAGCGCGTGAAGAACCGAGATACCTTATTTTTTAACTTTTCGCAGTTTCTCAAGATAACGATGGGTGTTCGACCGTGATGTGCCGACTTTCTTCGATAATTCATCAATGGTCATAATCGGATTTGCTTCGATTTCCGCCTTTAGAGCTGGACTATCCACTAGACTGGGCCGTCCACTTCGAAGCTCGTCCTTCAAATCGAGATTGCCCGTTGGAAATTTTTTGAACCCACTTTGGCACTTTCTTTTGTCCAGTATATCATCGTAAATGTCATAAATGCATTCTGTTGCTTCTGTCGCAGTTTTTTTTGAATGAAACGAAAACAGCATACAGTTTCTTAAATGTGTTTCCGAAGGACACGTCTCTGCCATTGTTTGTAAATGGGGTAGAAAAGTTTTTTTTTGTTTAAAAGAAAGGCAAAGGATCACAGAGAAGAAAAAAATTACAACGCACGTCTTCACTGCTCATCGGACCCAAAAATACTAAGCCAAAGTTGCCTATTAAAAAAACGACATTAATTCCGGGATTACCTAATAGTATGTAAATCAGTGATATATCAGTGTTTTATCAATATTTTATTTTAATTCTCTATCACGATAATTATCCGTGAGATTAGAAAAGTTTGGGAAAACATAATCTTTGATGCTTGATTATAATTATAATTATATATAACTAACACTTATCTCTTGGATATAAAGGAATTAAAAAACACTAGAGTTCATATGTGATTCGAACCCTGATCTTTTAAATATTAGACACCGACTCAGTATTGGTATTTGATAAAAATCACTGAAGAGTGATGAAAATCTTTCGGTTTCGATAAAGTTTCTTCGAAAGTTAAGTAACTTTGATTTTTGAACGGTCTTGTTATGTTTTTTTTATATGAGCTATGGCAATTTCCACTTCTAGTATTTTTTTATTTAACCAATAATGTCAAGGGCTTTTTCAAAATTATTATATAGTACAACGTTTACTTGTACTTTTAATTAATTGATTTGCTCACTGTTTTGATGAAAGGCAGAAGGTTAGGGACCGTTAAATAGGTGGTATGAAATCCATGTTGTTGGACGAACAAAAGCTCATTGAAACCCAACTATGGATAACTGTTTCAAATAATTTAACAGGAGCTGATAACCATGCAACTGATCTATTATTTTTAATGTGAAAATTATCGTCCTTTTTATGAATTTAATTCAATAGTGTAATACAGCGTTTCCCAACCTTTTTTGTCTCGCGTACCACTTGGTAGTACATCACGCTTAATTGTACCACTTCGTAAAAATGATTGTATTTCGAGAAATTTGTTATTCTATTTGCATTATAAATTTTATAGGGTGACTATATATCCCAGAAATCAATTAATTTAAGTTTATAAAAATACCAAAGGTTTTATTTTTTCTGATAAAAATAAGACATTTGAACTTTACATATCACAATGTTTTTTTTTTTTAAATAAAAGGTGCCGAAGCTCATTTTTTGTCGAAATTCAAAACCATGACATTTAAAGAAGTATTTTTTTAACAACTAATTTTTATTAAAAAAAAAACACATAGAATTAAATTAAATTACTTGTATAAAAAAATGTATTGCGCCGCAGGCAATTTTTTCCCAAAAACTACCGATATTAATAGAAAATATATTTATACAAAATTATTTAAACACGGTAAACGTAAAAATTATTCTGATGAAAACGAGACAATTTACAATTTCATTTTTACAAATTTACAGCAGCGCCACAAGCTAAATTGTTGTTTTAAATATAATAATATTATTGAAATTGTATTTAAAAATATTTTTATTACCAAAATTTTCTATTTATTATCGAAAATAATAGTTATGAAAGTGTTGCTTATGATTATAATACATTATTATCAAGATATAAGTTTAATTTTTAAACAAATTTTACGAAAATATAAGCACAATTTTATAAGCAAAATAAATTTAATGAGATCCTTGTGCTTGTTTCGAAGAACATAATTTTTGGAAATTTTTGTTCAAATAATTTGAGATATACCCTTAAATCTACACCTGCGTCCAATTTGTTTCGATACTTATTTTTTTTTAAAATACATGAAGAAAAAATTTTTTCTACTAATTCTGTACTAGTGAACGTAATAAAAATTTTAGAGCTTTTTCAGAAAGTTCTTCATATTCTTTATCGATGCTTAACCAAAAATTAATTAGATTGTTTCGTTCGAATTTAACTTGTATAGTCTTGTCACTTGATAAATCTATTAAATTTTCTTTATTTTTTATTAATAACGATGAAGCTTTTTCTAAATTTTCTGCAAATAAGGGGTTTGAAATTTAATTATTATCTTTATTTTCGGGTTTTGGAAAATACTCCATGAAAGACGATTTTAATCCTGTTAAATGAAATATTATATGTTATCGTAAATCTTGAGACAAGCTAACCTTATTTTTAACCAAAAAAGTATATAGAGTTTCGAATACTTCCGGTTGATTGTTTTCGATACACTGTTTTCAAAAATCTAATTTCTTAATCGTACTTTTAATTTTATCGTTACAATAAAGATCGTCATTGAGTTTTTCTGAAAAATTACATTTAGGAAAAATACAATAGTTTAAATGATATTTTTATGACTGATTTTTTTTACTTTTTATGTCCGCCATTACTCATTATTTTTTGAGTACCACCGGTGGTACGCGTACCACAGGTTGGGAACCGCTGGTGTAATAGATACATAGACTAATAATGCATTATTAAAAATAATGACGTGTTGCGATTTATATTGCAATATACAAATTTTTATAATATATGTACATTGGGTATACATCACCGGAGTGCGTGAATTATTTTTACATAGGTTCAGCACTTTTTATGCATAGTAATTTTGTGCATTTTGTAATTGCAACCTCTTAAAAATGAATAATTGACTAAATCCATTTTTGGTGAATTTTTTCTCTATATATAAAACAATCGATTGTTTATTACTATACATAGCTACTTCTTATTTATGTTATATGAATCTACATATTTGTATACAATGTGTGGCGTTGACTGGCGCTCTTCTGGGAATTCGATCGAAACGTACTGTAGTACTAGATCTAATCTACGACCGCTTTATAATTGAAATAATAACAAGAATACAAATTTGTTCCCGTAAATCTGTTTGTTATTCTTATCTTAACAACGCACTTACTTTATACGCATACGCGCATACGAGGAAAACTCGTTAACGCGTTTTCGAACATTTCGCGCGTTTCCATTATTTAATTGTATAATAAATATGCATGAATATATTCCCCCATTAGATTTACTATTGTTTGCTTAATTTGTATTTTTTGCTTTGAATAATATGTTCTATGATTTTATCTAATATTTTTTATTAGTCAAACTTAATTAAAATTTAAATTACGAGACGTTTTCTATATATCCTTATATAATATTTCTCTTTATCATATAACTTGTTTCTTATTTAATGTCATTATAATACATTATAGACATTAAATAAAATATTTTTTTAATTCATTAAAAATTAATTAATTGAAATTTATTACACATATTTTATTCACTATGTATATTATTACAACTGAAAAAGTTTCACATTAATAACAAATTAAATTTTTTAATTAAAAATTTAAACTATGATTACTTCATTATATATTATTTAAATTAGTAATTTTTATTATATATTTAATAATAATTAAAGATGAACTATTAAATCATATTACTTAAGATATTATATCATATAAATTGATTATTTAGACCTGTTTAAACTATATATATAAACACGTAAAAGACTGAGTAGGTGTATAAATAAATAAAAACATAACTAATCATTGAACTTTTATTTTAAATATTTGAGAAATACCTCTCGAAAAATGTAATGCTTGTCAATAAAATAAACTCACTTTACTGTCATTTTCGTTTTCAATATTGAAACATAATCCGATTTTATCACTGCAGGAGACTCGTGCGCGATTAAATCTAATTAAATTTTATTACTAGAGATTTTTTTATATAACTTATATTTTAATATTTGTTTTTTTATGTCTACAGGGGGGCGAAGAAGACGACAAGACTTCCGTGGTGTCGGTAAGTACTTTTGATACGCTTAATTAAAATTATTTTCTTAACGATATATGTACGATATACATAGTATAATAATCAGATAGTTCTCAAATCTTTTTTTTATATATTATCTCAGTGTATGATTAATAGGCGGACTGTGTGTATAATATATTTTTTGTCGTGCCATCATTAGCATTTCTCGTTTCTGTTTCCGTCACATAGGACATATTTAACCGACAGGTGTGTAGAGCAAAATTCTTGGAAGGATGCTATTTTTGATCCTGTTGTGTAAAATGTGGACTAATAGTCGATAAACAAATGTTAAATATGTTGTAAATATTTTTTAGCTTTTAAATAATTTGTTTTCTATCTATTGATACCGGAAACAATCAATTGTATAATTCAATAAACGGTAGTAAAATATTTAATATATTTACTCACTACTAAATATTAAATTTTGCTATTTGCATTTATTAAAACTGTAGCTTAAAGTCTCATTACTTTTTATTTAAATCAACTGCTCGTATATGTTAAAATTATTTTAGATACAGTAGAGAGAAAAAAACGTGTCAGTTTAATAATTCTAAATAATTTAATATATATTACACTTTAATTTATTTCCTAACCAATTGATCATTAGCTTTCGTGGTAAAAATATTTTTAAATCAAAATGATTTACAAATTGGTATTATTGTGTATTCCGCAATTAGGCTATTGACAAGACAATTTTATCAATCATCAGTACAAAAACTTTTTAAAAGAAATGGCAAAGTCGATGCAATTAATTTGGTTAAAAGTAAAAATAACTACCCTTTAAATCGAGTGATACTAATATCGAGTTTTAAAGCTGAAGGGGTGTTACTTTGCAGCTAAACTAAACGCCGAAAAGCTGGTAACAGTGTATTAAGTTTAATCGTACAATTTAATTGATTTGAGATGTCTCTTATAAATTACAAAAATGCAGAAATTGGTTGGCTAATTTCATCGCTTGTTTATTTGAACAACACCTTGAATGAATGAAAATTGCTAGATAAACACATTCTAAAGGTCGTTAACCCTTTGGACGCGCTAATCAAAAATAATACTGAATTGGTTTTTTTTAATACTGTGTTTAAATGTTTTGATTTTTTCATTTTTATTTATTTAAAATGATATTTTATGTTTATTCAAAAAAAAAGTGTTTCTTGAAAAGCTTTTTTTTTTACTGATTTTTGCGTAAATCAATTATGCGACTTTAGTCGATTTCTGCGTTCAAAGAGTTAATGCAAAGACGTATATTGAAAAGGTGGTTTTTATTTAGGTAGACGCATTGTCTATTGCATACTTTGAGCATAAAAATATAGTTTTTTTGGTCAGTTACGTTACGCATTTTTTATATATAATAGTTACGTCTTTGTCCAAATGAGTTGCTATTTTATTTTCTTGCGTTCGAAAGTGTCGCTAGCTCCCCAAACAGCGAATGTTTTATATGTATAAAGCCGCCATAAATATTACTTGTGAATATTTGCGAAACTTTGCTACAGAAATATATATATACACGGCTCTGTGGTTTAAAGAAGGTGGTGTATGCAGTCGAATACCTGCTAAAAACCGTTTCACGCAGGAAATGGGTCAATAGACACAAAAGCTTGACTGTTTTCAACTCACTGATAAGTGTAAAGTAAATCCAAATGAGTCAGATAAAATCCAGCGAAAAATAGCTCCAATGAACTGTGAGAAATCCATGGAGCTTAATGCTTTTGGTGTGTTTCATATATTCCGGATTGGAAGGTATTAACTAAATATACAGTGGATTGTAATATTTGATTCATCCCTTAAAAGTAAAAACACGTTAAACTGCAACTTCCAAGTATTCAGTAATGTTTTTTTATATCAATTAGATCAATGCAGTAAATTGAAATAAGAAATAAATTAAAATAATATCTAGTCAACATATTTCAGAATATAAAAAATCTTGACGATTTCTTTTTTAACTAACTTCATTGTTTTTTACTTCTATCGCGTCCATTAAGATTAGTGATTATTATATAATTATAATACCAAACGATCACAACAGATTAGATTTTCTTAGATTTTTCTAATAATAAAAATAAAATTTATTATGACACGACATATATTGATTGTGTACTGAAACTATTGCTAAAAAGAAATAAAAGTCACTGATTTACAGATTTTGTTTTCAATCTTGTGTCACACTACTTGTTAGTGTTGATTCTGTTTACCATGTTGCAACACATTGAGATGTGGCTTGTCACGTTGAAACGAAAGATTGACAATAAATAAATACAATTTAATAAGTATATTTATGCTCTTAATAATAAATATTTACTACAATTCTCAACATTGTACTACAAAAAAAGGTTCGTTCTCGTCTCCCGTATTTAACCAAAAGGCGCCAAAAAACTAAGATTCTCGTCCTGCGCATACAAATTGTTAATGATGCAAATGCCTGATTCATAAATATTTTTCTTTAGCTTAAGGAAAGACCGAGACTTTTTGGTAAATGCTTGTTTTTTTAAATATCACTACAAAAATAAATCTGCAGCCCTAAGATAAAGAGAACGCCCTAAACTAATGCATGTCATGTTTCAACGGAATATTATCATGAAATTAATAATTTTCTAGTACGTAGTAATTGTTGTATATTAGGGTAATGTAATGACTCGCTTATTTCTTCTTCTTCTGGTGTCAAGTCCAATTCCAGACTTACCAAATATCCTCCTGATCCTTGACTGCACGAAACACTTCTTCGACTGTTATATCTTCAAAACATCGTTTGATCCATTTTTTTATCTTTATTCTTGACCAGTTGGACCACAAGAATTTGTCCCCTCTCGGCGGGCCTGCATACATCCAATCTTCTTTGGCTTATTCAATTTTTTTTAATTATGGCGTAAAGATACAATAGGGCAATGAGGGTATTTTATTGCGTGCCCCGTATATCATTCGGCTCCCTGTGATACGCTCGCGGTCCATATGTTCCCTACTCCTATGTCAGTCTGTATACTTTTTAATTATGCAAATGCGCTCGAGGCCGGGCTAAATTTACCAATTTACATGATTAAAAGATCGTATCTGAGGAAATATATATTTTCTTGTTTGATCTACAATTATAACCCTGTCAACTCGGGCCGTGGGCAGAAGAGCGCCAGGAAGAATATTTATGTTCATATGCATTGCTTTAGGCAATACTAAACATTATAAATTGCATAAGTTTTTAACTATTTGACTCTCCGTTCATCAATAGTTCTAACTTTCTGCCTAAATATATCACACCTTGATCCATCGGTTTAATATTTATGTAAATTATATAGAATATATAAAAAATACTGCATTATTACTTACACCGATAACACTAATCAAGTTACTTCCCTGCAAAGTGAATTATTTTATTCTCTGCTTCTGCAATGTCATTTTTCAAAAATCAGTACTACCGGTATTCAATTTTATAAAATCGATTTTACCCAATACCGGTATTATCGGTATTGCAATACATTGACTATGTTAGAACATTTAATTCCTATTTCACATATAATTTGTAAGAACAGCCTTATGCCAATACCTAATTTATTTATTTATTTATTTTATTTTATTAATTTATTTAGCTTAATAGCTAATCTTTACATCTAACAAATTTAGTAAACATATATAAAAATATATAAAAAATACATAACAGAAAGAAAAAATAAAAATATACAATAATAAAGTCTTAATATTATAATTTATTTCTATATGTACGTAGGTGTTTTTTTATTCCATTTATGAAACCCGTTATATTTTTGCTGTTTCGGATTTCTCTTGGAAGACTATTATATAAATCAAAACCTCTGTACATAATTCCCCTAGCCGTACTCGTTTTCTTATACTTAATTATCTTTAAATTTTCTCTATTTCTAGTATTATATTTATGTACATCTTTATTTCTTATTAAATACTTATTAAAATATTCTGGTAACATATTATTTTCTAACTTATATATAAATACTTAAACATTCATACTCAATATTTCTTGAACATTCAACCATTCTAATCTATCAATCATACTTTTACAATTAGTTAATCTATTTTTATTTAAGATTACTCTCATTGCCCTATTTTGTAATTTTTGCAACATTTGTTTGTCTAATTTATTTAACATATTTAATAGTGTTGCACAATAATTAAAATGGGGGCAATATTAAACTATTGTAAATTATTTTTTTTGTATTTATACTTAATATATTTCTTAATCTAGATAATAAACCTATTTTTCTACCAATTTTTTTTAATATGTAATTACAATGTTCTTTAAAATTTAATTTTGTATCAACAATTACTCCTAAATATTTTATATTATCCACTATTTCTATACTAGAGTTATTTATTACTATTTTGGTACTATTATCTAACACATTTTTATAATTAATAAACATACATTTAGTTTTATTCTCATTTAATTTAAGTACATTATTCTTTAACCATATTTCTAATATACTTAATTCATTATTTAAATTATTTACAATTTCTTTAATGTTATCACCTATGCAATACATTAATGTGTCATCCGCAAATAGATGAATTTTACATTTTTTCACGTTATTAACTATATCATTAATATACAAAACAAATAACAATGGTCCCAATTTAGACCCTTGTGGTACTCCATAAGACACTAATTTCTCTTCAGAATATACATTATTTATTTTAACTTTTTGTTTTCTTTTATATAAGTAATTATTAAACCATCTTAAAACTATATCACTTATACCTATACTCTCCAATTTCTTTAACATTATTTTTCTGTCTATTGTTTCGAAAGCTCTCTTAAATAAATCTTTTTTTAGTTTTTAATAGTAAAGACTGTTAATCATATTATAGTAAAATTATATGGTATTTATTTATATTTTAATATACTTAGTACCACATGTTTTTAAATAAAATGCTAATATTACCACACATTTTTAATGTATTTAATAAAATACCATTATTACGTAATGAAAAAAATTAATTCGAGATCATTTCTAAAAAAAATAATAATGCTTAACCTAAGTTAATCTTTATTAAGATTTGATGCATAATGTTATAGAGATGCAAAATCAATAATCATTGTTATGACTAAGTTTTTTTTTCGTACTTATTCATAAGGAGCAATGTAGTAAAACGTACATTGTAACTTCTTGCTCCTGTCTTCTTTCAAATGCTCACCATATAATAAAACTTATTATTTTATAAGATTTATAAATAGAAGCAGTAGTTTAAAATTTTATTTTCATGGTATAGCGTATTATATGTGCTCTTTTGAAATTCGCTAAACATAAGCAAAAGATATTTACGAAGATATCATCGTATAAAACGATATCAATCGACTTGCATTATGTATAATCATTTTTGTGAATAAAAAATAAATGTAGTAATAGAAATGAAGTAATATAATTCCTAATAACGAAATTGTCAAGGATCTCTCTCGCATTAGCAAAGTTTTTAGCTTGAAAAATTATCTTATTAGTGATCCGAAAGGTTTTGGAGATTTTTCGACTCTAAGCGTGATGCATCGCGATGGAAAAACTTTTGATGGCTATAAAGATATCGCTTATGCTTTCACAGAGTATTTTTATTCCGTCATGACCAATCATATTCAAGGGACAATCTAACCTTATAATCTAGTTAGTCGAAATTGACATTTTAAACATTAACCTTTAATAGTCCAAAGGCATGTATGTATGTCAAGCCCAAAATGGTTTTACTATTGCAGTCCAAAGGCATCTATGTCATGCTCAACATATTTTTAAAGTAATTTTAATTAAATTTACAGTATATTTTTTTATCGTTAATTACTCAGAGATACTTTTATCAATATACTACAGTAAAAAGATTTAGTAATTCTTAACCATTTTACCTGGTCTTGTCAAACTACTGATATGTTAATTCATCGATGGATTTTGTCTCATTCAAAACCTCTCCTTTGATTTATTTTTAATATGTCGCTTAAAACTTCATTATTTCCTGGTTGGTGAAGACGTAAAAATAAAGTCACCTCGATCCATAAAAATGTGATATATCGTATATATTGGGATACAATTCATTGCATTCTCGGCGTAGCTTCTACTCAATGAAGCATTTTTTAAAGTTGCTAAAAGACTTAGAGAGTCGCAATCGCGTCCCTTATTCTTACGCCTTGCATCCAGAACGCTACTCCTCACGAGCCATCTAGCTTCTCAACGCGCTTTCCAAACACAATCTGTAAAAATGTATTGTGTAAATGTGCTTTGCAATAAAAAATATAAAATAATAGGTTCATGGTTATTAATCGATTTAAAAGCTAGTTTTAAAATAGTTTTATAATCATTCAGGTTTAAAACAATTATTTAATCCATTGGTAATATTTTCACATAAAAATGATTTAAATTCAACGAATAGATTTATTATTTTTTATTACAGAAAATATTTAATCTTGCGTTATATCTAAATTAGACCCGCGCGTTTAGTAATTGATGACGTGATAGTGAGTTTTAAACGCTAATGAAAATGCTTATCGCTTTTAAATACAAATTCTCGATGACGATAAAAGTGTGACGAATCGATCGAAACAATGATTTAATAAAATTATATGTTTATTCGTAAAGCATGATATTTTATATTTAACGGGATGTTGAATAAATTATGATAATGTAGCGCAAATGTACGTTGCGTGCTAAATAAATAAAAAATAAATCAGTGTTTTATATATAATAAATATAATTATTTATTTTGCAGTTGGATCAAGTCAGCCATAATTGGATAACCTTAGCTTCGCAGTGCGACTATTCCAAATTGGCGAAAATGGCTGCCGAAGCGCCGAAATTGCTGACAATAAAGGTTGGTCTTCTTTCTATTGTCTATTTTTATTTAACATGAGTGGTGTCAAATTTCGCATTTTTGAAGTGCGACATGGACCTACAATCTGACGGGTCAAATCAAATCTGTGCTCATTCGATCTCCTTCATCTAATTCATTTTTGCATCTTACTGAACTGTATTAATCCTTCGCACCTTATCGTGTTACAATATATCAGATACACTATATGATTGTCATTAAAAAAACCTTAATGAGGTCTCATTTTTTTTTTAATTATATTTTATTTCTCAAAATTTAAAACGGGCGTAATGATACTTTACCGGCCGCACGGTGGCGGCTTTTTAATTGTATGTATTTCAATTACTTAATTGCTAATAAAAATAAATACATACATACTGACCGGCTCAAAAAAACTTGTAATGAATAGAACATATAATAGTTATATATATGTATATACGTAAACTGCAGAACATCGTTTACGATATGATTTTTGCTGTAATAAGATAAAGAGAAAACAAACAAAATCTCACTATAAAAAAATTAAAATATAACTGAAAAATAGCATTTGATTAATAGCGCAATTAAAAACAAAACAACTCAAAGAAGAAGCTAAATGCTTATTAAAGATATTTAAAAAGTATCTTGAAACAATACTAAAATGACGTGAATCTTGAGACACGGGATAAAATCATTCTAAATATAATAAAGCGCAACAATCAAAACTATAAATTTAGAAGCTAAAAGAAAAATCAATAAATAAATACAAGAATATTTTAACGGCAGGTAAAGTACATACTTATTGGAAAGCGATAAAAAGTTTAAAATGTCCTTTAACCCATATGCCGCCAATCAAAACGATAAACGGAGACGAAGATAATAAACAAAAATACAATTTGATTTTGCCAACTTTTTTGAGAGAGATCTTAACCCTTTAAACGCCAGCAACTTATTAGACTGTTATTTCTCTTCACGCGTCAGTCTTTTTCTAAAACTAAATATAAAAATTTAGTAATAAAATAAAGCTAGTATAATATTTTTTTATATTTAAAAATAATATTAAATAATTTGTTTTTAAAAAAATTGTTTGAAAAAATAAGCATTAAATGACTCACCTGTGAGTCGCTGGCATTTAAATGGTTAAATCAATTAAAATTAAAATACTGGACAATGGCAATAGAAGTAAAGTGAAAAAACAAGAAAATTAAGAAATAAAATTTGTAACGCCAATAAAAGTAGCCATAGAAATAATAATAAAAAGAAGAAGCTTTCGAAAAAGGAAATGGGTATACTAACACATTAAAAAATATGTGCCCAGTGCATAGAAAGTAGCAGAATTAATAATGATTCCCAAGCCAGGACAACCATTTAGAGAATTTTAATCATACAGACCTATATGATTGTTATCAATAATATCTTAAGTATAAGAAAAATATGTTTAAAAAAATAAAACCCATAATAGAAAAGAAAAAATCAATTCCTAACTATCAATTTGGGTCCTCAAATCAGCCATCGCTTCACTACTTTATTAGAAAAAGTGCTTGAAGAAATATATATTTGTTTGACTATTTTCTGAGATCTATTGATAAAAAAAATGGCATATCACTGAAGTAATATGTAAAATTACTGGAATTAGACATCTAACAGAATATTTAGAATCAAATAAAAAAAATGAATATTTTGAATTAAAAGAAATAAAATTGGGAGTCCCACAAGAAAGTGTTCTAGTGGCGATACTTTATTTGTTACACACGTGTGATTTGCCACAAATGGATCTTTGCAGTAAAATATCAACAAGCCACTGATAGGATCAGTAATTAGAGGAAAAAATGGGAAATAAAGTTAAATGAACTAAAATCAGTTCATATTAATTTCACTAATAATACTTTGTTATCACACTCGACGGTAGTAAAACACGTACAAATAAAAAAGAAGATGCTCAAATAAAATATGTAAATTTGTATTGGACTATGGAAAAAAACAAATTTAAAATATACAATAAAATTTTAAGTCTGTGGAGTTTAACTCTAGGAATGTGCTAAACAGTAACACAAGAATAATTAAGAGATTTCAAAAAGTGCTACGAAACATTGTGAATCGCTGGTGTCTCAGACAGCACGTCAACATCGAGGCAGACAATCTCATCAATATTGACAATTTAAAAAGCACACTGAAGAAGACATTTTAACTAGCCTATTAATCATTCCGATATGTAGTGTAACTAAAAACTTTTTGGAATATTAGAATATTAATTATTAAATTAAACGTAGAGTATAAAAAATTGTTGGTAACAGTGTTAGTATAAATAAAATTCTAAGATATATTTTTTATTTTTCTTACTATGTTTCATGCATATGATGATACATCTTTCTCTTTGTTCTTGATAAGAATCTTTGTTTCTCGTACTTCTTCGCAAGTCTTATATTTATACCGATTCTTATATTATTTTTTTACCTTAATCAATACATAGCTTATATTTTGCTATATTTTCCGGCACACTCTGTACGCAAAGCGCATATGTATAAATTCTTTGGGTTTTATTGCGGTCCGTAAAAGCCTAGGCCCTGGTCCGCTCCGGGCATTTTGTTTTTTAGGGCCCCGGGCGGCCAAGACAGGAAGTGTCGGCCCGACCGTAAATCATTCGAGGAGACGCGGGCCGCTGGTGGCGCGCCCCTGTCTAATTGGGGGCCCCGTCTGACCCTCGGCCGGGTCGGCGCCACCGCGAGACCCCGGGGACCCGCCCGATTTATTATATATTATAATACGGCCGCAGTGGGTACCTTTCGGATTTTTGGGACCTCGACTTCGTTTTCCGGGTTGATTTATAACGTGATCGGGGCCCCGGCGACTTTTCGAAAAGGAGAAAACTCTACCGCTTGACCCTTTGTGTGGCTGTTTTAGTAATTGTTTTTATTCGTTTGCGGTCTGATTTTGCCACCGCTTTATAAGTACCTTTTTTATCCTATTTGGACCTTAAAATTAACCTACATAGTGAATTTTTTCACTTATTTTAAATTCAGTACACATTTCATAAAAGGTATGATTAAACATATTGATATTTTTATCTTTAAAGAATTTCTCATTAGATAATCCTCATGGAGTTGTCCTTATGTCCTTTACAATAAAAAATCCTATGGAGTCATATATGGCTGCATCATGACGGTGTGTTATTTAGCTAAAACACTCGTTACCCAACGTTCCCACTGCGAAGGCGCCGATACGATTTGTTGCTTTTGACGTGAATTTTTTTGCGCTATCCTATTG
Organism: Plectrocnemia conspersa; assembly: GCF_051122295.1. NCBI lineage: Eukaryota > Metazoa > Arthropoda > Insecta > Trichoptera > Polycentropodidae > Plectrocnemia > Plectrocnemia conspersa. The sequence goes on along the minus strand of NW_028277170.1, from coordinate 3,340,397 downwards.
ATCAAAATTCGGTTTAAATATACTTTTATATGTAAAATGCAACATCTTTCTGTACTTCTTCTTCTGCTTATTTTCCCCTGAGATGAGATGGTTTAGTATGTATTGTGGACTTATAAAATTTCAGAACTATATTAATTTAAGTTTGATTTGGTTAATTCGTGTAGGTTAGGTTTGGGTTTGAACTGTTAATAGACATTTTGGAGCAGCATATAATTTAACTAGCACCATTCAATAAAATTTTATTTTCGCTAGTAGAAATATATATTTACTGGTTAAAGTGTATTTAGAATTTACTAATGAAAACGTAATAAAAGCAATAATAACGAGTATAGAGGGTGCCTAGAAAATAAAGGAGGTGTTACTAGGTATTATTATTTTAAATTCAAAATCTGTGTAAAACTATTGTTTTTATTTTTTTGTGTGTCTATAAACTACAAAAATATGAAAAATTATGTTTGGTCCAATTATTTTGTCACTCCCTGTATATGCATAATATATGTATTTGACCGTTTCTTACTGAATAAGATGCTCTACAAAATGTTATTAATTCAGTCCTCAAAAATACTCAAATATGCTATGAAAAATAAGAAGTAACAGGTTTTCATGTTTACTTATTTATATTGCTGTATGAGTTGTTGACAATTGTTGTCGTTAAATAGTTACTTACTTTATTTAATATTTTCTTTATGATACGATTAAATTATCCGACGACTATATATTTAAACCTTGATGAATCGTTTACGATGTTATCTATTAATCGTTTGATAGTTTGGCTATAAAATAGGCAGAACCGAAGCTTAAGTATGCATGTGTGTATTGGATAGTTATAGGGACAGGTGTGTCAAACATCTGACCTAACTGCCCGCATGTTGGTCAGCAGTTACACGTGTAACCATTTTTAATCACAAATCGACTATTAAAATTGCCTAAACACAAATTTGTGGAATGGTGATGTACGTTACACACGCGGAACTGAAGTGATAAGAAATTCTAGTAACAATAATATATTTTAGTATATATTTAATGCTGATATTAAAAATATATTAGGTAATACTGAAATAAATGTAGTTTTTTAGATGATACAAAAAAAAATTTTATTTTATTAGCATAAAATGTTGGAAGCTTTGATTCGAAATATTCCGATGGCCTACCTATCACGTCGTCTGCATTTTGATTTTTGTATTTCTAGGAAGGGTTGCATCAATCGTAATAAATGGTAGTCGAAAGGATCGAGATCTACAGAATAAGGTGAATGAAATAAAACCTTTCAGCCAAGTTCCTTGATTTTAAAAGCATTGTCGTTTTGTAGGACTATTTGACTACTGTTAACAAGCACAGACCTATTTTTTTTCTTTGTAAAAAAAATCTAACAGATCACAATAGAAAATGTATGTTATTGTTTGGCCAATCCCTTTGCAATCCTACCATACACTTAAAATTACTTTTGCATTTTTTTTGCATTTTTTGCAATGCAATAAATCTTAATTTTTAAATGCGTTTTATTAATTTTCTTTTAAAATGTAATAAACTGCAAGAAATGTGTCATATATGAAAAAATAACTCATGTTTCAATCTCAGCAATAACTATTTCGAAAAATTACTTTTTATTTATAAGTTAGGTATAGTTATGTGTTTTAGTGTGCTAGTCAAATTTAATTTCTTAATAAAGCATATCTGTTTTCTGACCATGAATTTATTATTGTACATATGCTTTAAAAATGAAACAGAAATAATCCGAAGGTCCAAAAAACAGACATATACTTTTAAGTCTTATACCATAGCTTTGAATGAATGCACTGATGTTATTTATATGGTTCAACTTAGTTCAAGGAATTGACAACGAATTTAATATTACCGAAAAACGAATTTCTCTACTTTCTTAACATTGTATGAAGCAGAAAAATCACATGTTCTATATAGTAACTTATAGTTGGATAAAAGACTAGCGAAAATAGTTTTTTTATGACGTCTCTTTTGGAGAGTACGTTTATTTTTTCCCGTATGAAGCATACAAAAACTAAAATTATTAAACCAAAGAATTGATCACATTTTTTGTGTGAAAAGTAAAGTTGTAGTCGATACATTGGTAATATAAATTAAACTGCAGTTAAAATCAAATATTAAATTCTATATGCGGCCCTTGTCATTGATCATATATTCAATAATCCAAAGAAAAATATTTTTTTAATTTCTCACTCTTAGGGCTTTTGTACAAGTAAAGAACCTTTTTTTATTTTTTTAACTTGCCATTATAGTTACCCAATTATAAACATTGATCTTACGCGTCATAAAAAAAATCGTATCGCTCTAGATCTGGTTACATAAGCACGCATATATTTTTGTTTGTCCATCGGCACGTTTTTTTCTTCTCCTCTTTTAATTCTTCATCTCCCTCTTCCTTCTTATTTTTTTCGTTTCTTATTTCCTCGGCCACCTTGTCTCTTTCACTTAACCCGTTGTCGGTTCTGAATTGATTGTTTGATTGAGCAATTAATTTGGTGAAGCCAGGATGTGTTGTTGTGTTAGACCTTTTATGGTCAGCGAAGAGAAGAAATATTCGTGGGTGAGGGTCACTCCGACCCCGTACATCCGTTCTTCTTATTTTTTTACTTTTTCTTCTTCTTCTTCTTCATTTTAATGCCTTTACTGCCTCCACGGAGCCAGATAAAACAAAGCCACACAATCTTATCTGCCTTTCCGGAGATGCGATTAAACTTCTGGCCGTGTCACTATTTTTTTTCTTCAGCTCTCAGTTATTTATATCGCTAGTCGCCTTTCGGCGTCCGAAAAGTTTGAGGGTCGCTGATTTATGCGATCGCACACGAGTACCGAAGTGAAATTAATTTATTCGAGTGTGTGACACATCATCGCATAAAAATTTAAATTGTAGTTAAATATAATAAAACATTTGCAGCTAGTTAAATAATAAAGAAACTGTAAATCGCATTCATGCATATATATATATATACATATATATTATAATAAACATAAAACTTTATTATGACCGGTGGAATCTTTTGATGTCAGCAAGAATCAGTTTGTTTATTACATCATTAAGGTGCGTTCGTTCTCTTTGTTAAATTTATTATATTGTTTATTTTATACATGATCGTTTGAAATTGTTTTATTAAAAACACTTGGACTCTTCCCTTTGATCCGATTCTAAATATGTACAAACATATACATATATTTAATATGCTAATTAATGGGGATATTGAGAACATTACCAACAATATTTTAATATTGAGTCAGTTTAATTATAATTAGTATTATAATTCTGATCTTTTGAAGTATTATTTTAAAATTTCTCTAAAAATTTATATTTACAAGCCGAATGATCAGATCCAAATACATAAATTTGTAATCATATCATTGCCAATTTTGCTGATTATGAATCAATACATTCATATTTTTTTGTTGATAATAACAAATTTTCTGTTTCCATCCTGAATCATGGCATTGGCTATAATATAGAGAGCTGGAAAGGTGTTTTACTGTCTCAAATTGCAAGAAGATATGTTAGCTTATTGAATTCAATTTTAAATACTAGCATATTGTTTCTGATTTAAAATATACGAGAGTTTAGCTGAGCTACGCCTAGTATCGACTAAGCTCAAGAAACAGCAGCTTTTCTTTTCAACGGTCAAACAGTCAAAATATTTTATTAAACGTCACTTAACACGCGAGCGAGCGAAAGGGATTGATGCCCTTCTACATAAATGAGCCTAATTTTATGTCTGGTGATTCTGTGTCAAATTTTGACTGAAGCATATTCCTGGCGAAAGTGAATGCAGTAGTCGTGTTCAACGTCTTTCCAGTCTGTTTAATGCAATGCTTATGGGCGTAAACAGATTATTTGTTATTGTTTAATACATATTTAGCTAGCTTTTGCGTAACGGTGGATTGAAAATGAAATGTATAATCTTTGATTCAGGTGTGATTTGTGGTCAGAAATTTTATGCTAAACATTACAATTTCATATTAATCATTAATTGTAGTGAATGTTATGTTTAAGATTAATAAAAAAATAAGTAATAGGCGCTGTCTTTTGTATTTGGCACTGACCATCGCTTTTGTTCGGGTCATTTTTTTAAATTTTATATTGTATAAAAACTCAACTTAGACAAAATAAACAAAACACAAGTAAATCTACAAGCTATAAAAGCTTTTATCAAGTCAAACGATCACGATTAATCTCGGCAAACTATTGTCTATTTTTTTATTACATTTACTACAATTAATGCTTACTATGAAATTGTATTGTTTAGCACAAAAATTCCGACCACAATGGTTGCATACAAAAGGCACACGCGGGTGACATAATTTTCTTTATTAGAGGGGTTGCATTATATGCTTATATACGGGGGTTGGGATTTTACGATTGACTCATAATAGACTGTGATCATTCATGTGATGTGTTTTATTTAAATGCTACTTTTCAAACATTCCACTTAAAACGAATATTCGAGTTCTCATTACAGTACACTGGCATCATAAATCATTTTGGTAAAAATGGCGGTTCACACATCAAGACCACGAATCCGCTGGAGCGTGCTTGACGGCCGATTTGTAAACAATGAAATATGATTAGTGGCGACGAAGAAGAAGAGTCGACACATCTCGCAAGAGGCATTAATTCGGTTCGGTAGAAGTGAAGAAGACGAGGCGGTGTAGTAGTATTATAATTGAAATTGCCGAGCGTGCCGCATGCGACTCTAATTAAGGCTGTTTTGGAACACGGCCGACAATGCGCTGTTTTAATGGAAACGGAAGCGGTAGATGATTTGTTGCTTCGTAATCTGACAAATTGACGCTAATTTAATTTTACACCGGTTCACTTGACGCCATGCGAGCGATGTGTATTTAAACATGCATGTTTGTTATTGAGCACTTCAATCGCAAAATTCACACCGACCGAATGATCGATCTTTCAATCGGACATAAAAAAAAGTAAATTATTCAAGTTCACTTAAATTTAATTCAACCGAATATACAGTCTTGTAATTTGTTTAACGAATCACAAATCATTTTTTTTCATTGTTAAAAATGTAAACGTCAATATATTTAGATAAGCCACCTTGGAAATTAAATTCAATTCATTATATTATAGCTGCAGTCAGAGCAGTGCGAATATGAAGCTGCGCTAAAATTAAATTGTCAAGGATAAATAAATTGAATTTGAATATGAATATGAATATACCGATTAAAATGTTGGACCTTCTATAGACATGTGAAAGAAAAATTTTAATTTCTGTAATTAAAGGTACATTTTTCTAATCTACCCATTTCAAAGGTCTTCTTGTTATGCCTTTAGGAGCCGCAAAACCAACTTTCACTACAAAATTGCTCTGTTAAAAGTAATTAATAATTATTATTTTATAAAAATATTCATTGTATTAATTAATATTTTAATACAGTTAATATTAGTTCTAGAGTAAAAAAATATTTCACTCTATTTCTTGCAAGTAAATTTAAATTAAAAGCACTTCAGACTATTTAAAATAGTGCTATTAAAATTTTGTTAAATTAGCCTTTTTTGCGTATAACTATTCTACCAAAATTTGAACTAATAAGTGTAACCAAAAAATGCTAAATTTTTAGATAAAATGTCGATTATAAATACTGTTTCTGATTTTTCTTATATGTTCTTTTAAAATTATATAATAAATATTTTAAGTTCACCAATTATATTTTTCTAAATGTATACGTATTATAATTATTTTAATATACAGGCGGCCCTCGACTTTCGCACATAATTGGTTCCTAAAAATGTGTGCGAATGTTGAATGTACGAAAGTCGAGGGAAGTAAAAAAAATGGAAATTGTGTGTATTTTAAAATATTTATTTATCAAGTACATATAAGATGCTTAAGAGGCGTTTATGTGGGGTTTGCGGGTGTTTTCTTTGAAAAGTATCAAGAGTTAACTGTTTTCCACTATTCTTTTTCTTTTATTCATATAGTATTTTATAACATGCTATGGTTTTATTGATCGCCCCACGCACTTGAGATATGCGTTCTCAATTGAGATCACAATCTTCCATGATATTTAAAAATTTGTCAAGGTGCGTGATGGCTTCATTCATATTTTTCATTGTTAAAGAGTTTTCCAAAATAAACCTGTCTCATCTACATTAAATATTTGGCTAGAGGAATATTCTACATCTTCAATAATTTTGGATAATTAGGAAATAAATTCTTTTGCAGCATCTTTACCCGCATCAGCCGATTCTCCAGTAAATTTAATATTATGAAAAGAATACCTCGTTTTAAAATTGTAAAACCAAGCGTTACTTGCTTGAAAAACCGTGTTAAAATATTTTTCTAATCTATTCTTCCAATCTTTGTGCAAACTTAGAGCTTTTGCTTGAATAATTGAAATGCTCAGAGGGACATCTTTTTGATGTTGGTCATCGATCTACGATGACAAAGATTTTCCATTTCATCCATGTTTTTTTTTTGCTGTGTTTTTTTGGAATCATATCAATAAAGATTGTGGAAATAAATCTTTATTTTCCACAATTTTGAACGTATTCTTTAATTATATTTTACGAACGTCCGATGAAGCAAAAGATTCACCGCGTTTCAATCAACGAAAAAATGTTGGTAAAAATTAATCAATTCAATAATATTTTTAAAACTATAAAAATGTTAAAATTTATTTTGCTGTAATACGAGGTGTGATCAGAAAGTACGATGAATAATTTTATTACGAACAAAGTTTTAAGCTTACTTACTTACTCTACTTGCATAGCGATGTACTTATCCCATGATTGGAAGCATTTTTGAAAAGCTTCTTTCGGAAGGGTCTTCAGTTGTTCCGTTGTGGCACTCTCTATGTCGGGAATGGTGGCAAAACGATTTTATTTTAGCACGGTTTCTTATTTTTGGGAAGAGTCAAAAGTCGCATGGTGCTAAATTCTGAGAGGTATGTGAATGTGGACAGACAATTTTTAGGCCAAAAATTCGCGGTGGCACAGCGCGTTGTCGTGATGAAGGAAGAAGCCATTGGCCCATTTTCTGGTCTCTTTCTCTGTACATCGCTTCACAAACGTTGCAGTACGCCCTTATACTATTCTGAGCTTACAGTGGTTTCCCTTAGAATGAACTGTGATCACTATCACTATCGTAAAAAACAATTAGCATGAAGTTGTAGTTCGATTTTGACTGACGTGCCTTTTTAGGGCGAGTAGTCACTCGCTTTCCATCGGAAAACCTGCATTTTCATCTTAGGGTCATAGTCATACACCCAACTTTTATCCCAAGTCATAATTTTGTCCATAAAGTCCGGGCTCTGTATCAATTTCGTGCAAACTAACACACGATTTTTCTTCTATTCGTCAGTCAAAAGTTTGGGAACAAATCTTGCACTCACTCATTGGTTCAAATGCTTTTGCTCGCACCCGTACGAGATTTTTAGTTCATCGGTAAGCTCTCGAATAGTCAATTATCTCATTGAACGAACCATTTTTGTACCTTTTTGCACGTTTTTGTCTGTTTTTGAAGGCAAAAGACTCTTTAAATTGCTCTTTAAATCGATCATACCACTTCAGAGTCACCACATTATCGCCATACACTGATTTTAATATTTAATGAGCTTTTTTGGCACTTTTTTGCAACTTAAAACAAAATTAATGCTTTGTTCGAACCCTATGATGCGCGACAGACACGATAAACATAACCTCACTCTTCCGGCTCTGGAAGCCGGTTAACAAATGACAACTTGTTCAAACTTGCCACTGACCATCTCAACGGATCAGGATATCAGACTTATTATTTTAAATGAACGTAGCGATAGCAATTTTTGCTATACAAATTTTTGATCACAACTCACATCCTGATTTTTTAGCTTCAAATGGACTCATACCACTCTAAAACAAATTATAAAAAATAAAATTTTAAATTTATATTTTAATTGCAGTTTAATTTTCTAAAATATATTTTTAATGTGAAAAACAATTTAAATAAAATAATCGAGTTTATTAATAAATAATGGCGGTAATATAATGAATTTAGGAACAAACAAGTTTAAATAATAAAATTTCTTATTAATATTTCAATCTTATTTTTTTTCTGAGGTTTATTTTGATTAATTTATGAAGATATTGTGCAGTACTGACTGTGTGATTATAGATATAAAAAGATGATGGTAATATATAATTAAAGCTAGCAATATATATTTTTTCAAAAAATAGATTTTGCTACCACTTTAAAAAACGGTTTATATGTGACAGTTTTCTATAAAATAAAATCGAAGGATTGCTAAATGGTCAATTTTTAAAATTCTCAGTCAAAGGCAGGAACATTTTTTTCTAAAACTATTTAAAAAGCAAAAACCTTCCGATATTTTGCGAATTTAGTTGCTCGATTAATGGGCCAACAGCGTTAGTGTATGTATTGAAAAATTTCACAGCTTCATTTAAATTGCCATATAGTATATCTAAAGCTTCATATTCACATTGCTTTGAAAGTTTTCGATCCCTTTACCCTGTTGTTAAGCAGTCTAAAACTTTTCATTTTTTATAGTGGTTATTGCATTTCTTAGATTTATAATTAACAGTTATGGTTTTTGTTTATAGTAAAATATTGACCATATCTATTTTTCCACAAATTTGTTTCAGATAAATATACTTTTTTAAACTTCTGGTTCTTTATTTTTTTCTGTATTGTTACAAAGTTTTCTAAGCATTCAAGACCAGCAGCGCAAAAAAGTATAAAACAACTAAAATATTTTCACTTGATCTGCAGCCTAATAGTGTGAAATAACATCTTTGTGGAAAAATAGATAATATCAATATTTTAGCATACATACAATAATTACAATAAAAAAAATTAAAAGGATAACACATACGTAAATTCGGCATAATTAGTTTCCATCTGACAAAGAAAAAAGCAAATAATTTTTGGACTGTATCAAAAAATGTCAAAAGGAAAAAAATGGACTAAGTACATTAAATCATTATGAAGACCATCGAGAAGACAGAACAAATAAGAACTAGCTTGAAACAGGACAGCACATATTAAATCTTAATATTTCAAAAAAACAATAAGGACAACCGGAGCTGATTCGATACCAGCAGAGCTTTTGAAAAATCTGAACGAAGAAAACTTCAACATCTTCATGGAAATATCTAATAAAATATACTTCTCTGGAAAAATACACCACAACTGGTTGCGATATCGCTAAAAAATATGTGAAAAGTTCACACAAGTGGAACAATTTGGATTTAGGAAATCGCTTTTTTGCATACAGACTCTATTTCAGAGATCTTACGAAGTTGAAATAGATTAAGAGAGTCTGCAAAAATGATAGATCACGATTGAGAATTCATTTCAACCATCAAACGGAGGAAGATGGAATACCTTGGACACATGATTCAAGGTCTAAAATATAAACTTATTCATACCTTAATAATAGGAAAAATTAAAGTTAATAAATGGATCGAAAGAAAGAATAGACGAAAATGACAGCCAAAGAAGTGTTTCGTGCAGCTAAATACCTGGAGGGATATTTAGAACTAATCAACAAACAAGGTATTCAATAATATCTGGAATCCGATATGACATTTTTGACAATACAGCAATAATTCCTAGTGATATTTACTCCATTGTCATAATACTGAGTTCTGAAATAATTAGTATTAAAGTTGTCAGTCTGCAATTTGCTCAAAAATATTTGTGCCAGTCCTAGTGTGCTGTTTTGATTCGATGAAATTAATAAATCTTTCATCAATGAAATAATTACCATGTACTGTAATCTTAACATATCTTATAATTTGAATCATTTGCGCGCTGTGAGCATGGAAAGAAATGGAAAAGTACTTTGCATATGAATTTCATTAAAAATACTGCAAAGTATAATACATAATGGCGTACATTATCTATCGCCTTAAATATATTTCTCAAATTTGCAACATTTGTTTAAAACTAATATTAAAATAATTAATTCCTAATAATAATTTTGACTTCCGACGTATATATTTTTAATATAATTATTATATATAATATCTAAATTTTTTTTAAACCTATTTTATTATCAAGTAGCATATTTTTAGAAGGCGTTACAGTAAATAAATATTATTTACATGACTTTACACTAGCAGACTTTTCTTATTTTTATTATGGAAAATGCTACCAAATTAGAACAATTCTAATCACTGAATTAAAAGCAGCATTTAATACAAAAATATGTTTTTATTATGTTAATCCGGGAATTATATTGCCACACCTCGTTTGTATATTTAGTTCAAGTATTCATATATCCGATTGATTATCGATCATTCGTACGCTTGTTTCGTCTAGCGGAACAATCAATTATATTCAAAAGCGATTATGAATATAAACGAATATATATCACTTTTATTTATATATATATACATATATCGTGGCGCTCGTGATCGATAACGTATTTATTTTAAACACACACATGCATAGTCTCCTTGTGTGTAAGTGAAGCTGTTTTTTTGTATCATTATACCCATTTATCTCGGGGTCCCATCGTGGCTGAAAAAATTGTGATCTCGGGTATCGGGGTCTCCTCGCCCACGCGGCACATCCTGACACATACACCCATATTTATTAGGATATCAATCAAACTAAACTCGTAGATAATTATTGGAAACGTCAATTTGGCCCGCCGCATGTTCACACTCTCGGCCCGCGAGTGACGCCTCGTTGGTTTTATGTCGATAAAATCGAGCGCGAACGATCAAAAGTGACCGACAAAAAAAGGGTTAAAACATTGTGCGACATCTTGATGTGCAACGGGATGAAAATAAAAAAAACTGACATATTGCACTAGAGCTGCAATATTGTCACAACTCAAAAATATTTTTAAGATTTTTTTCAAATAGAAATCGAACCAACTTTTTCTCTTCTCTTTTTATTCGTATCTGTTTCATGCGGTTTACATTTGATGTAGTCTTAAAAAAACATATCAAATTTGCTTTTATTTTAATTGATTTTTAATATCGATTAAATTACTGCTGCTCTATTTACTAAATTCAGGAATTGTCGACAATTCACTAAGGCATCCAAATGTGCAGATAGTGTATTTTTTATACAATACAACAAACATTATTCAGCCATTAGATTAAGACATAATTGCTTATATAAAAATTAACAATAATAACACCTGACAATGTATTGTAGATAAACTAAAAAATAATGCATTAACAATAATTGATCTTTGTAAAACGCTATAAATTTTAGACTGTTTAATTTTAAATTTAATTTGCTGAACGTACATACATATCATGTGCTTTAAAGCTGAGAGTAGTAAACTTGCCATCTCTTTCTAAATTATGAATAATAATGAAATGGATAGCTCTCGAATGAACTGACTATCCGCATACATTCCGATCGCTCACGTGTTCCTCCTCATTCGTAATTATGCTATTATTATTTACATTTTCTCTTAATTATGTGTGCTTGCCTGTTTTATAGGTACAAAATTAAATTTGTTAGTTGTAGTATTTGTCCCGCAAATACAACTTAACCATCTCTTTCCATACAAATTTATATTTTATTTTCCTTAGTACAGTGTCGATTACTTAAGCTCTAATCAGGTGGTTTTTCTGCGACGCTGGGGGTATTTTCCGCGGAGTCTCGCTGTTTAACAGCCCGCGACTGGCGCCACGGAGCGCGGCCAAAGTGCACATTAACCGCCCGATAATTCTCCATCGGCCCGGGGCAAGAGGGTGGAAAATGCCGCCGAAATGACCTACAGTCTGGCGGGCGCCCACCGAATGGAAAACTCCGGATGTTTTATACGCGCTTTGGCGGGACTTTGCCGCAAATTGATAACTTGACGGGCGCCTAGTGCCCCTTGGACGGTCACACTATGTGCACTTGGACACTTAGACATTTGAAGTATATAAGCAAAGGCGTTTTAAACATGTTCGCTTTGGTTTGAAAAATAAAATACGGCCTGATGTCATCACTATGTAATAAGGCAAGAGTCACCAAATCGCGGCTCACGAGCCGCATGCGGCTCATTTTTGCCAAACTCAAAATTTTTATAATTTTTTTCTAAAACATTAATCTTCAATTATTCTTGAACATTTAACCATATATCTATTTTTATTTAAGACTACTCTCATTGCCCTATTTTGTAATTTTAGCAACATTTGTTTATCAAATTTATTTAATTTTTATAATTTTTAATTACTATTGTAATTTTTTTTTGTTTTTTTAAATTCTAAATGTCATAGTTCTCGATCGCGTCCACTGTTCTTGTCTGTAAAGGCTAGGACTGGAGCACTTGTCAACTCTTCTCTGACAATTGCTCTCCGACTGCTCAATACTGTACATTGACATCTTGATACATTATCATGGTTCGTATGAGACAATACACACCTGTTGAAGTAGTGATTTGTGACTGTCATCTTTTCATGTATATATGTATGCATGTACATATTTATTTAATTTATTTTCCCCTCTCTTTATACACTTATTATTGGCTTAACCAAATCTTTTCACAAGGAATCTAATATAATTAACAAAAATATATTCGTTTGAAAAGCAATACGTATTTTTCAACAATTTTCAAGTTAACACAAGCACTCACTTAACACAAATGTCTTATCTTAATTTCGTGTCAAATCTGTTTTACTACTTGTTGCGGTGAAAAGCTGCTGCATACAAAACGAGATGTAAAAATCATCACTGAAATCGTCACTAAAGCAACTCGCACGCACAATCAACACATCCAAGCGAGCGCGATGATCCGGGAAAAGACACTTTTTCTTCTTTCACTCCTCCGAATGTTTTTTTATTCTTATATACGAAACAAAAACAGATGCGAGCCCGCGGGCCATATTTCACCCCGGGTTCATTACGCACGTCGGAAGGGCGTCAAGAAAATGACTCCGAAGACTTTTTATCGACTGCGTAAAATATGACGTGCGCTGCTAGGGAAATAAATAAAAAAGTTAGAAAGAATTATGAGGAATTCGTGGGATTTCATGGTTTGTTTGTGTCAAACTCGGGCCGGCCCTAATGAGCCGAGCCGCTAAGAAACCCGAGAACGTGGGCCGTAAATTATAAACGCGCTTGCCGCAATTAACGCGCGATTACTGTCGGGATCGCGAGCCACCGATTGACGCCAGTGATTGATGACACTGTGTATCGATAATACAAAAACAGCGTTCTATATATTTTGTTGATTTATCAGGATCTAATATTAAAATTGAAGTTTTTAAAACTGTTTTTTTGTCTTTAAAATATATCATAAAACAGAAGATTCAATATAATGTTTCGCTACATTTTTATGGAAAAATATTTTTATGATCTGTCTATTATCATGACGAAGGCAATGTTGTTTTATAAGCAAAAATTAAGACTCGAATTATAAACACAATCTTACTACCTAATAAAAGCACCAGTCAGAACAACATATGAATCAGGCTGTATTTGCATTTTTTCTTCTTCTTACATTTGCAAAAATGTATAATTTTTTATAAATTAACGATAATTTCACTATTTTTTCGGTTTAAATTAACACTTTGAGTAGTGAAATAATTTATTTATATTACTACTTTTTTGTATTAGTATGTGGTAATAATATCTTTTCAGACTTTTTCTTTTATAGATTTTTTATATCATTTCAGAAGCTCTCAATATTTTTTATAAAATTAAAATAAAATATTTTTGTAATGTTTATTTATTCCCAACTCTTTAAATTATCGATATCATTTTTTGTGGAAAGAATTTAAATTAAATCAAATTTAAATAATAATACATACATATAATGCTCTCTATTTATTATTTCTTTAGTTAAATATGTAAATATTTAATTATTTGGGGTACCTCAAAACAATGAATATTATTTTTTATGAATTTCAACCATTTAAAATCATTTATAATGCACGGAAATGCCATTCAATTTATAAAGTGGCAAAGTTGGTTCTAAAAATTTCTTTCTGAGAATTTTAACATTGAGTATCTACTTAAGACCAGGCAGTCCTTATGGATTGTTAGTGAGGATACTAAGGCTGCCATCAAAGCCGGTCCGAGATCAACGATACATAAGCTAGCACAAAAGCTCAACATGTCGACTACATCAGTTCACAGAAAGGTGTTAATTTGCATAATATGGGTACTCGTAAATTAGACACATAGTGTTCTTAGCTAATGTGTTTAAAAGCGACTTAAACCATAACAAAATATCTTATAAATTAAAAAAGGGTAATTTTACGCCAAGAGTGTTTGCCATAATGCATCCAAAAATACGATAGCAAAATATCAATGGATTTTCTTGGGAACTCCTTTCTCACCCACCGTATTCTTTAGTTATGGCTCGAAATGATTATTATCCATTTATATCCCTGCAACAGTTTTTAGGTAGCAAAAAAAATATTTTACAAAAATGGATGTAAAAATACTATATTTCTTGAATCAGATATAAAAAAATTGAATAACATGTGGAGAATAATTGTAAAAAAATGAGGAAGAATATTTAGGCTTGGCTATAATAATGGCGCACCCTAATAAATGTGTTATGTCTTAAAAAATCGTGAAAATATAAATAAAAGCCGACTAATGTTGTTTAAAGTAATGACTTGGGGGTGGACTGAGACAATTTTCTCCATTCCATCTGCAATTTTTCTCGCTGCTTATTTTTGGGTTTGCAATTGTGTTGCAACCTTTTCTCTTAATTTTGCTTACAAGTGTTTTATAAGATGTATGTCTAATGACTGTGTAGGCCATCCTAAAAGCGTCAAACCCTTTGATGAAAACTTATTCCTGCTTTTTAGCGAAGTATGGCATGAAGCGTTTTCTTGCTGGAATCGGTTTGTGCTTTGAAATATTTTCCAGTAGGAATCCATTAAAGTGAATTCCAACATTGAAATATAAATGTCACTATTCATACTACCCTCACAATTGTATATGTTTCCTACTCCTGTTTCTGCCATGCGACCCCAGAACATAACGTTTCCGCCACCATATTTGACTTTGGGTACTATGTTCTTTTCCGACTCTTTGACGCACGTATAAAACACCAGGGGGGTATCAAAAACTTAAAACTGACTCTAAAACTTTTATTTATATTAACCAATTTTAGTTTAAAATTAAATTAAATTTGGTTTCGTCGGACTAAATGACTTTCGCCTTAAATTCAGATGTCAGGTCTGTCGGGATTTCCAATTGTTAAGCTTTTTTCTTACCGTCCGCAAAAAAAAAGAATGGCCTCTATAAAGAGACTTCAGCAGCCGTCATTGAAAACATTTTTTGACGATTTTTAATGAAGTCGCGAGCCACCATTCGATATTCCTGAGCTTTGATTTGTAAGAACCATTCCTTGAACAGTTTTAAAGCATTTTGAACAGCGTGTCGTGAAAAATAAATGTGTTAATATGTCTTTATAATATTTTATTTTCCGGCCCTTTCGGTGGAACGGCCAATTACAAAAATGTGTATTTTTTGTTACAGATTTTAGTATCTTTTTTTAATGCATTTTTTGCTTCGTGGCAGGTTAGCCATGCGAAAAAAATCAATTTCAATAATATTTTAATATTATTTAGGGGACAGTGTGCTATATACAAGAACAGTCCTATGCGTTTAAACGTCTTTATGTATCACAAACTGAAACTGAGTGTGATAATTATGATTTTATATCCGATAATATTCCGATTCTCAATAAATTTGGCTAAAAGCTTTTTCACCTTCTGATTCAATCCTTACATTAGATTGTCTAATTGTGAATTAAAGTGTGGTTCAATCAATGAATCCGATCATTATATCTGACATATTTATAATTCTAAAAACCTACATAATATAATAATGATAACATAAACATATATATGCTTTTAACCATATTTAATGATCAATTAACTTGATGAAAAGTCAGTTCTATAACTATTGATTAATAATCAGTTATTGACAGAAATATATTGAGGTCTATCATGAATATCTGTGCCAAAATAAAATATTTAATTATTTTAAATTATAATATGATTTAACCATTTTCGGGATCAAGAAGTCATTTAAGATCGCGGGCTAAAATTCCTAGTAAATAGTAATTATCTTCTTAGGCGCAAACTAATCATCTTTTGCCCGTTATCGCATTACAGAGACTCAAATGTATCACGCGCTTGACAAATGTCACATCTGAAAGAGGAACACGTTCCTCTATCGCATTGTTTAGGTTCTCGTTTCTCGAAAGGGGATCTCTTTAAGATGCAAGAAGAAGCTCGAGATTCGGTCGTGGGCGTGCGTCACACGGAACAAAAATGCTCTACAAAGTGGCCTCCCCTCTCGTTTAGTGATCCTTTACATAAATACTCGGTGGTTAGGCGGGCGAACGGACGCATATTTGGCGTGTTAAGTCATCGCCGAGACGATAAATCGCCGGATATTTGTTCGTTTTTCCCTAGAGGTTGAGGGGATTTTCTTTGGGCGCCGCGACGACAACGTGCGTCCGCGCCGCTCGCGGTCAAAGACCAGAAAAAGAGAGCAAAACGAGGAAAGGGTTACCCGATTGATTTATTTGCATTCATTTGAATCGATCGAGATCAGAATCAGTTAAATAAAATAAATAAATATATGTGGTTAAGTTTCATCAAAATAACTAGCGCCGTATCACTTTTTAATTTAGCACTATACATGTATATATATTTGAGGAAGCTTGGACGAATTGGAAATGAGACATATTGAGATCAAATTACATTAAGTTTATTTCGCCTCAGAATCAATCCATAGAGAAAGCTTGTTTCAATGTCCGACCTTCCGATAATTACAAAAGATACGTACAATATTTTTTTATTACAAGCTGACTTAATTTAAAATTCTTTCATGAATTACAATCTAACTGTTAACACAGTTAATAAGTAATGTTTTTTAATTTTAAATATTATATTATGTTGTGAAACACATTGATCCGTGTCAAACCTTTCTTTGGGTTACAAAAACTCATCACCGAACGATATCGGTCTCTATGATGTGTGTACATTCATAATTAAGTCGAAATACGGCGTCAAGGATTTTAATCTTTTCTAACTATTTTCAATTCACACTATAAATGTTTACAGTAAGTTTGTTTCTCCAACGAGACAATCATGCGTACGTTGACCGAATTATGTGCATAGGCAACCTTTGGAAAAGTACAAGGAAGAATGTATACAAAGAGTCGTAAAATATCCATGTTCCGGGATATTAAGATCTGGCTTTAGCAGCAAAGGTGGCGATTCCCGTTATTTAGCTCGAAGAGCTATGAATCATGATTTTTATAAAAAAGTTTAAGGTGAATATTTTTACTCATATTATATTGACAATAACTTAATATGTATGCTCTCTAATACGCGCCAAAATCAATAAAAAAAATACTTAGCGAGCAAAAATATACAATTTTACCTTGACCAGGCAATTCACCTGATTTAAATCCAATAGGAAATCGTTGAGCAGTTCTTAAGTTCATCGTATAGAAAACATTGAAAACGTGTGGCTAAACGACCCAAAAATAAAAAAAATTTTAACAGCGAATATAGAGTATGCCTAGAAGAGTACTCTAAGTAAAAAAAATAGAACGGAAGAGTTACTAAATACTGTTTTTTTTTAATTAAAAATGTGTGAATATAGATTGTTTGTGTAAAAATATTGCTTTTATTTTTTTTTATTACATAAAAGTATGTAGAAGCTACAAAAATATAAAAATAATATATTTAATAATAATTAATGCATAATTATAATATTTTGCATAAAATATAATTTCAGAAAATATGTCGCAACGGTGGCTAAATTTTATATTTATTTGTAGCATAGAAAATGTTAATTCATACCAATTATTATTTATTCAAGAAATTATATTACGATGTTAAAAAAATATACAGGCGGCCCTCGACTTTCGCACATAATTGGTTCCTGAAAATGTGTGCGAATGTTGAATGTACGAAAGTCGAGGGAAGTAAAAAAAATGGAAATTGTGTGTATTTTAAAATATTTATTTATCAAGTACATATAAGATGCTTAAGAGGCGTTTATGTGGGGTTTGCGGGTGTTTTCTTTGAAAAGTTATCAAGAGTTAACTGTTTTCCACTATTCTTTTTCTTTTCTTCATATAGTATTTTATAACATGCTATGTTTTTATTGATAGCCCCACGCACTTGAGATATGCGTTCTCCATTGGGATCACAATCTTCCATAATATTTAAAAATTTGTCAAGGTGCGTGAAAGCTTCATTAATATTTTTTATTGTTAAAGAGTTTTCCAAAATAAACCTGTCTCATTTACATTACATATTTGGCTAGAGGAATATTCTACATCTTCAATAATTTTGGATAATTAGGAAATAAATTCTTTTGCAGCATCTTTATCCGCATCAGCCGATTCTCCAGTAAATTTAATATTATGAAAAGAATACCTCATTTTAAAATTGTAAAACCAACCATTACTTGCTTGAAAAAGCGTGTTAAAATATTTTTTTAATCTATCCTTTCAATCTTTGTGCAAACTAAGAGCTTTTGCTTGAATAATTGAAATACTCAGAGGGACATCTTTTTGATGTTGGTCATCGATCTACGATGACAAAGATTTTCCATTTCATCCATGATTTTTTTTTGCTGTGTTTTTTTATAAACATATCATTAAAGATTGTGGAAATATATCTTTATTCTGTATTCTTTAATTATATTTTTATTTTGCAAAATTGAACATATTGTAGACCTGTTTGTATCATACGAACGTCCGATTGAAGCAAAAGATTCACCGCTATCAGAACGTTTTTTTTAAAAAAAAAATGTTTTTTTTTAAATGTGCGAATTGTGCGAAAGTCGAACGTTCGAAAATCGAAAGCCGCCTGTATATGCCATTTTCGTCATGAGGCCCGGAAGCTGGGTTCGCTCTCGGTTTGTATCTATTGCATATGGAGAACTGTAAAAAGTAATAAACTAGTAGGTAAATGAACGGGAATCGGTTACTCGGACCTTGCCATAAAACAGTAAATACCTGCAGAATTTAAGTGCACATTATTCTAAAAACGAAGATGAAAACTTTTATTCTTCTTTGAATATGTATTGTGCCGTTTGTGTGTAATGACTCGGCCGTAAGGCAACATTGACTCGGGTTGAACATCGCTGCTTTAGAGCATCATGTTTTTTTTATTATAAATTTTACTTCGATCTCGAATATTTTCCAAATAGTTTCCGGGAGTCTCAATCGAGACGTCCATACTCGATCCGCAATCAAAAACGAAAAGAGAGTTGTCCCGTTGCCTAATCGGCGGCCGCATCGGCATCCCAACGACGCCGACACGCCGACGCGATTAATGCGGCCCATCCGCGCGTACCCAGCGTATAAACGCGGCGTTAAATTGCCCGCGGCCCATAATTCACCCGGGCTTCGGCGACAAAGCGAAATTGATTTGGCACTCGGGTATGACCCGTGTTCGCGCGAGATGATCACACAAGTGAGATGTGTAAGACAGTGTGTCGTACAACTTGGCTCCGGTCCGGCGCGCAGCATCCGTTTGTAAATTTTTCAACGCCACTCGCCCAATTATTCGCTGACATGTGTCGCAGCAGCTCGTGGTATGTGTGTGGCGATATATATTACAACTGCGCTAGGATTAAGCGGGTATTTTCCTATTTTCGATCTCTGAGGTAGAAAAGTCCGGCTATACTTTTTTACTGGTAATGTAAAGATAACCTTACCTTACTCCATAATTGTCAACTTTACAGGTGATTGACAAAAAACTGTATGATTTACTTCAATTCATTGTATTGATTTATTTTAATCTGCATAACAAAAAGCAGACTTTATGTTAAACTGAGAAGCTCACTAGCTTTTTCCCGTAATCAACTAGTTACCAGAGCTACTTTTTAAATCTTGTTTTTGGTGCACGTTTCAATCTTCTAATACGTTTCTTAGGATTGGCAAGTCTTGAAGCTAACCGATTAGAATGATTCTCTAGTCTATTGATATATGTATTTAACATTATATCTACGAATTTTACTCTAGTCGTATGAGTTCGATCCACTGTCACTAATCTAATGGTTTTGTCTAACTATGTTTCAAAATCATTGGACTCTGGTGTACAAGTGGACGTCATATACACAGATTTTGAAAAAGCATTTGATAAAGTTAACCATGCTTTACTTGTAAAAAAGTTATCTAATTTCGGGTTTTCTGAAGATCTCATAAATCTATTTTCAAATTACTTGACCATTAGATATCAATTCGTCAAGTATAATAACTACTTTTCAGAACGATATAAGACCCCTACTGGAGTACCTCAAGGATCCAATTTGGGTCCATTGTTGTTTTTATTGTTCATTAATGACATAGAAACAGCAATAAAGCATTCAGATTTTTTATTATATGCAGATGACTTGAAAATTTACAAGAAAATGCATTCGTTTTCTGATTCCCTCGGCCTACAGGAGGATCTCAACTCTATATGGAAATGGGCTTGCTATAACCAATTGCCTTTCAGTGTAAAGAAATGTCACACAATTTCATTTTCAAGGTCATTAACGCCGGCAAAATATTCATACCATCTAGGCGGATATTTTCTGGAAAGGTTTTCTTCAACTAAGGATTTAGGAGTGACTTTCGAAGAACGTTGGAAATTTAGCCAGCACATTGCAGAGACTCATAGCAAATCCTTAAAAATGCTCGGTTTTATCTTGAGAAATGCGCGTTACTTCAGGAATACTTAAGTATTGCGCACTCTTTATGATACTCTAGTCCGCAGCATACTAGAAACTAGCTCCATCATTTGGATCCCAGGCGTAATGAATCAATGTAATGAATTGAAGCTGGAAAAAGTACAACGTAAATTTCTCCGATATTTATACTTGAAGGAATACGGCTATTATCCGTTCTTGTTTCCCAGTGCTTTTATTTTGGGAGCCCTGGGATACGTTTCATTGTCGACTCGCAGAAGTGTTTATATAATTAAACACTTCTGGAAATTGCTCAAGGGCATCGTAGACAATCCTTCAGTGCTCGAGCAGCTTCAAATGTGGGCTCCTGAAGGTGGTTATAGTTCTCGGTCGCGTCCACTATTCTTGCCTGTTAAGTGTAGAACGGGAACACTTGCCAACTCTTCTCTGGCCAAGGCTATTTATCTGCTCAATTCTGTCCATAGTAATATTGACATTTTCTCTTGCACATATGGAGTTTTGGTTCAGTTCGTATGGGACAATGCACACCTGTTGAAGTGATTTGTCTCTGTTGTTTTGCCTTGTTTATATTTGTATGTATTATGATGTATTAGTACTTTTGACTATCGTGACGCATTAGGTTTGCCTGTCAGGTCACGATGGTTATAATTTTAATAAATAAATAAATTTCATAAGCACATACCATATATAGTCCATCCAAGATGTTAGCGCTCATCATCGTTGTGCTGGAAATAAGGGTGCGTGTACGTATGCATGCATACATACACAGTTTTCCGCGAATTTGTTTACACCGATAGGAGAACTTTACCAATACTAATCAGGGCTGTTTTAAGGGTAGGGTGACCATACGTTAGAAATTGAATTAAAAATTATAATAGGTTATATTTTTATTATAAATTATTGTCATGTTGTGATATTTTGTAATCAATAAAACAATTCCTGTAATATTGGTATTTTTAAAAATATTATATTGAACAGATATTCAACCTAGAGAGTGACACCAAAACTTCTCTCATGTTTTTCAGTTAAACAAAATAAGTAAGAAAGTGATATTTTACACTTTCATCAACAAATTAAATTAAAAAAGTAAAAATGAATTGCACTTGTAATTTCACATGGTCACCCTAATATATTTTCTCACGAATACTGTGACGATTAGCGTTCATATCTTGGACGGACTGACCATTTAATTATCCTACATTTTATGTCCACCTTTATATTAATGGCGTGTACTTTTATTTTGTTACAGGTATGTTCAATTTCAATTACACCCCTAATGGTATAGTCTCTACTTTGATTCTGGTATGTTTATTTATTTATTTTTAAATTTATGTTGATCTCGTGTAACGTTGGATTTAATCGCTACTACAAAATCGATCCACAAAAATAAAACGCGACTTTGAACATGATCTTACGATCCGTTGAACCCGCTGTATCACTTATCCCGACCAAATCCCGCGACTGTTTTGTCCGCACGACCGGCCGGGAATAACCTCTGGAGTCGGGTTATAGAAATAGAATTGTGGGTGGCCAGCTCGTCTCCTCCCTCAAACATCTTGAAAGATACATGTCCCGGAATCCCCGGGAATCTGCGTATCAGATGTAGTACACACGATATTTGTTGAAATAAATCCGATTTGTACACTTAATCGGTTTACAACATAAGCTATCGTTTTTAACCATTTAACCAAAGTCGGATACAATAAACATATAGGATATACATGTATGTAAATATATCACGTTTCGTCTTTATAAAAAGTATCATAGACCTACCTTGGATTTTAGTAGTTGGTATTATTGATTGTCTTACTAAATGATTAATATGTCGATCATTGATGTATTTTGTATTAAGAGACAATCAATCAAACTTATGTAATGCCATTAAATTGAATCTAAGCAAAAAATCATGTTATTTAACTAAGCTTCTTAAACTATGCATTTTTCATATTTATATTTTGATTATAAATATTGCGTTAATGGAATAAAAATTTATATATATTTTTTTTGTAACGGAATTACTAATTATAAATATTTGTTAAATTTGGGTTGATAGATTTCCAGTTTTATGCAGTATTTTTTTTTTTTTTTGACATATATATATTAACACATTGAATACTGGGCATCATTCCCAAAAATGGAGCCGTGCGGCGGGGATTATTTGCGAAAAGTAGGATACAAACTTATTTTTTTTAAAACATTGTAACTCTTTAATTAGTCAACGTTTTAACGTCAAATTTTAAAAACAGATTCATGATGATCGTTTATTTGTATTCGCAATGATAAAATCAGTAAACGTCAAACTGTGGATCGCGTACCAATAAAATAAAATATGATTTTTAGTTTAGAATAACCAAATATATACATTTTTGAATAAAAACAATAAAGATAATAATAAAATGATGATAAAATACTGTTGTTTATAATAAAAACCGAAAATATCTAATTTTGTGACCTATACAAGCAATTCAAAATTTTTAACACTTGACGGTCAAGTTACGCAGCGATATTTGCACGACACCCAACTGTCCAATTTCGAGCAAACGTAACGTTTGCCTATGGCTAAATGCAATCTTTTATTGTTTATGTATTATTCTTTAATATTTCTGTTATAATTTATGTATTATTATTTTATATAGAATATTTAATATAATTAAAAATTATCAGTGATTCTAAACTTTTTATAGCGTTAATATTATATATTTACCACTTTTTGTATTTTTACCACACGGTACGCAATGTGTTAAAATAATGAAAAACACACACTTACTATATACTTCGCATCCTATAAAGACTCGAACCACCAATGTGCTTGGATAGTTACACAAATTAATTAAAGTCCTAATTTTCGCAATAATCCCCGCCGCACGCTCCATTTTTAGGAATAATGCCCGGTATTCAATATGTTGGTAATTGAAAACATGTTGAGAACAGTTTATTTAATTTGAACAGATCGGGATCATTTCAGGTCTAAATATTATAAAATATCACATTTTGGATTGATGAATCTGCATTTAAATGCCCACGATACCTCTACATATATAACAGAAAATAATTATAAATGAAAAACATTATATTTTATATTATAAAATTTTGAATTTGATTTACTGTAATTTATATCTTAGAAAATAGTATCAATAAATGAAGGAGTACGAAATAAATAAGCATTACAAAAATATATTGTAAACCTAACAAAATATAATAATGTAAAAAGTTGTAAAATAAATTAACGCAATTAAAAGTTGAGAATCACTGATAATTTTGTTATAATGCTTCGGGTTGATAATATGTACTTAGATATTAGGTCTGGCTCAACATTTTGTTTTTTTATGCAGTTTCCTTTGAATATTTTGGGTTTTTTGTAATTTTGTAGATAAGAATTTCAAGAAACATATCTCTAAAAAAATTACCATCTTTACCTGAATCAAACCGATAAGGTGGGGTTTTTCGGTAACATTTTTATAACAGCGTGCGTTTAGCCTAACGGAAACGTTACATTTGTTCGAAATTGGACGGTTGGGTGTCTTGCGAATATCGCCGCGTAAATCGACCGTAAAGTGTTAAAAAATAATTAAATATATTTCTATATTTTTGATACGTGATTCGCAATTTGGTGTTGAGTGATTTCACTATTTATAATAAATAATATGTGAGATAATTCCATAGAAAAAAATTGTATATATATATGTAAACATACATCTTGAAACGAATTTATTTTACCCGAGTTTTGAGCCTCTGGAATTTAGAATTTTTACTTTTTTGAACTATTTTTAGTTAATATGATATTAGTAACATCTGTAGGTAAATCCCTAAATAAATACGTTACAGTAAATACGCAGTTTACGTGGGTTTTTTCGTATGAAGTTAAAATGACGAAACGCACAAATTTGTGCACACCGACGCAACGGAAGGTTTCTGAAACGCACAAATTTGTGCACACCGTACGCAATGAGTTAACACTTTTCTGGTTTGCGGGTGCAATAAAATATATTTTTTTTATTAAAAATATTCACAAAATATCATTACATTCAAATAAAAAAATAAAAAATGTTTCTAAGAGGGAGTTTAATTAGTGGTCTTCGATACTTATATTTACGCCACTGAGTAGGTCACCGTCGCGACGCAAAACGACGCCTCTTAACAATCGGAGGCGGATCCACAAATTCGAAAAGCGCCACCATTGGCCACCGCTATGCTAACATTGATATAAACGCATACATATAAAGATACTTGTATATTATTATTTTTCACGCGTCGCCGAAAAGCAGCTCGCTCGTTTTTCATCGAGGCCGTAGAAAAAGGAGACGACGACGAATCGCCCTCTGCCGCAATAATTCAAAATTATATCGGCTCTTAATTATATAAGAAATTGGACGGAGCTCCGCGTGTAATTAATTGCCCGCGCCCGTGACACTTAATGGATAAGTGCCCGCGCTACGAGAGAGCAGTTTATTTTGCTCGGCTTGATTTAGGCGCCTATTACTTCTTCGCACCCGTTCGCTGATAAATCATCCGGCGGCTGCCCGGACGCATCTGGCCGGCCACGGCCCTGTCGAGCCCATTTATTTGGCTAGCGGACGATGCCGCGCTGCTTACCCCCACCACAAAGCAATAGCGAACCTTCACCCCCCACTGACACAAAAATCATATTTTTTATACTTGTCAAGAATGCAGAGCTAGTCTTTTTTTATAAATATTAAATTTAGACCTCATTCAATTTTATCTTCCAACTGAAATTTGATTGATAATGACGTTACGATTTATGAATGATGACGTGTAAAAATCTGTGTCATCAGCATACAGTTACTGAACCTTGGTATATCACTAATGTAGATATTAAAGAGTCGAGGTTAAGGTACTCCAATCGGTTAATTCCAAAATAATAAGTAACTCCTAAAATTTTATTCCAATTTAAATTATGTAAAATATAGTTTTCCACCTTTCGATCATTTTTTTATTTCTATTAGCATAAAATGTTAGAGGCTCTGATGCAAAATATTTCAATAGCTCATTTTTCATTAAATACATAGTCTGGAGAATAAGATGGATAAGATAAAACCTTTCGACCAAGCTCCTTCATTTTTATTGAAAGTCAATTTCGTCACATTAGTTATAATACTATAACAAGTACAGGCCCTAATTTTTACTTCCTCTTGCAAGTGATCCAGCTGATCATAATATAAGCTTGCTGTTATTGTATGCCCAGTCTCGTACTGCACAGTTCCTTTACAATCCCATCATACACACCAAATATTTTTACAGTTACCTGGGCTTCCAGATAAGTTATGCTACTTGAAATTTGGATAACTACTTGATGTCACACAACACCTATTTCTTTCATCAAATCAGATGCTCTTGAAAGATGCTGATACGCGCCGATTTTTTTCTACTTTGCTTAATTTATGTAGAACCCACACACTTTGTGTCCAAGCCTTTCCAATCTTCTTTATGCGTTTTTGTACTATTGAATCGAATTGGTTTCGTTTCTTGGCCAGCTGCACTTGCTGGTTTCCCACATTCAGAACTATTCTTGTATCGTAATTTCCCGTTCATTTTTTTTAAGTCCCTATGAAAAGTACTATCTAGAAAGTGTGTGCTTTTGAAGGCAATGTTCCACTCCTTTTATTTCTTTTAGTATTTATAAAAAAGGCAAAAGAAATTTATACCTGAAATACAAATGTATGTTCGGATTCGCTATTTGATGTTAGTGATTAATTTTTTTATAAATATATTTTTGATATGATTTTTTACTTGAATTTATACTGTCTCCCCCCTCCTCTCTCAGCTAGTCTGGATATATAATGAATCTCCTACGACTTTACAAATATTTTTAGAAACATTAGTTGGCAATTTGTTTTTTAAGAAATTCATAAAACATGCAATTTTGTATATGTGAAGTTCAGATGTAATATAACAAAAAACGTACTTATATATCAACAGTCAAAGCACGACTTACTGTAAAAACTTAAATTTAATAAAAATAAAAAACAACATTTGTATTAAGATTACCTAATAGTAATGGTGTATTACCTGTTTTTCATATAGTATAAATGTACAAATAAGATATAAAAATACCTTAGCTCCTGGTAATTTTAGTATAATTCTGTCTTTCTATATGGTGTCAAATTCTTATTCAATATCTAATAAGAACACTCCTATGTATTTTTAATGTAAAAAATTGTAATACATATTTTACAACTCTTGCGAATTGGTGATTTCTGAAGTGTTTTTGCATGAAACAACAGTAAATATTGCAACTTTTATAGAATCAGTTGTATAAATATTAGATTTGTTGGGCAATAGCTAAAAGGTCGGTTAGAATTCCTGAGGAAAAAATATAACAAGAACATATATTTATAAAAAAAGTAAAATTCAACCTAAAATAATGCATCTAAATTAGACAACAGCTGTTTGTGATGTATGTATTATGTATTTCATATATATGTTTCTTTAGTCCTTTTTACACATACAATATATAAAAGGAGTGGAACATTGCCTTCAAAGGCACCCGTTTTCTATGTAGTACTTTCATAATAGTATCTAAAGGGACAGACTGGTTTTTTGACGCGGCTCCATTGGTGTTAAAATTTATTTGCAAATTATTGTCGACTTTATTGCTTTTTGCACGTTTAAAAAACATTAGACATGAAAGGAAACAGATGTAAATTAGTCGCAGTAAATTTTGCTATTCGATCTGAATTTTTAGATCGAATACCTAAGGAACAAGCAAAATAATAACGAAAATCATATAAAATCTTTGAAATGTTCTACACAGAACGATATAAGTTCCCCGTGAAACGACCCATTGCGATTAAATTTCCAAGGACCTAAATTTCTGCGCAGAGGCGATTTTTAAAGTTCAAAAAATTATGTTACAACTTGTAAAATATCTGCTGCTTTGCTAGTATTTATTATATAATATATTTTAAGAAACACTTTGGCATAAGCATATGGAGCAATATGTTTAGTATTACAAATGTACCACTACGAATAAGACACTATAGTGTCGTTATACAAATATTTAGAATTTTATAACATATTATTACTAGTCAATCAAGTGTTTTTTTGTATTTTAATGATTTATTCCTACAGTAGTATACCTTCCATTTCTAAATATAAGAAGCAGCCCCAGATTACTTCCAGCTCTCTAGATTTCGCAGTTTGCAAGACATTTTTCGACAACTTAACGTCGAAAGTATTACACCCCATCTGAGCTGCATACATAAATTTATTTTATTCTTATCAAAAAGCAGCCCTCTTTCCTAATTCAAAACAGTCCAGATTGTGTGTCGTTTGGTCCTTTTCATGCAAGTTAAATGCAGTTCTTTGGTTAATAACACGTTCATAGTATCACTCTATTTTCGTGAATTATATTTATTTTTACCCCAAATCCGATTTACTGCACCTATTTTGACATTTTTTAAATAAGTATTAGACTAGTTATAACTGACAGACTGTAAATTTTGACTTTTTGATAACATTTTTAATAATATTTTACTCAAACCTAATTGTGTATGAATTGCCATATTTTTTTATAAATATTTTCACTGTGAAAGCTTATGATCAATTGATATCAAAATAATGAAGATCAATAGTATGTTTATCACTTTAAATAACGCTTAACTGGTTATTTAAATGGCTTAAATATAAAAACATTATAGAACTCGAATGAATGGAATAGGTTAAAAAATATATATTTATTTGATCGCGCAATGCAGACGATTGCTTATCTTAAAATTCAGATACGAGCAAAAAATCTTTTGTTTGGTAGCTTTTGTCAGGAGTTACTTATGTGCTTCAAAAAAATAAATAGTTTTACCTAATAGTATTCATTATCTTCCGAAATTTTGGCAGATTTTTCTACCTGTTCAAGTAAAAAGATAAGCAGATATTTATGTATGTTTTATATAAACGTTTTATTCTTAAAAATATAATATAACAATTAAATTTAATTAAACTTGGTACATAGTTTGTACCATATTTCTCTTAAAAATTAAATATACAACAATTTCTATAAAACATCTTTAATTCACATTTGTAAAAAAAATTAAAATTAAAAATACATACCATCTAATAGTTAACTCGTGACTTATTAAATGTAATTTTTATGAATGTAACCTAAGATAATTTATCTTCCCATTCCATGGAATTTTTAATAATTAAATATATTTAAATCATTTACTATTGACCGTTTCTCATACGTTTAATTTATCTCTTTCTACCAGTATCTGTTCATATATTCTAGGAAATGTGTCACTCTCTTCAGTAGATCTATAAACCGTCTTGCATACCGGCACACGTCGTCGTCGTCGTGTTCTTATATATTATTAATCGATGCTTAAATTATTTTATATGTAGCAGAGAATTAAAAAATATATAAAAATCGTGATTATGTATTTATATCGGTGACACGCCTTTTTCTCGACCTTAAGATCATCCCCTCTGAGATCTGTCATCGCATCTTATCACCCCTCATATAAATTTGACCAACGTTCCCCACCTCTTTAAATCACGATAATGGAATAACGTATTCATTATAGTGCTACAAGATGAATTGAATCAAAAAATTCAACCACTAGCAAGTGAAAAAATCTTGGTTCTAAAAATAAATATCACCACATGATCACGATAAAACACTTGTCGCAAATACGTGTTAAAAGCGTAACAAATGAAATCGATATACAAGTGTATTCGTTGTGTCTTTACATATACCATGGAATGCTCGTATTATGTCAAAATTTTCTATATTAAACTTCTTCGAGATACGCGACGTAGACAAAGCTATGATATCATTACGTAAATTGTACATGGTTTAAAAATAATTTATATTATTATTAACTTTGTCTTTTAGAAAAATAAACAACCAACCGCAAGGCTAATTTAGAATTTCTTGTGTGTGGAATACTATGCTTTTATTTTTATGGTTATAAAGTTTTTATAACTGTTGATTGTCAGTTGAAGTAAAAGCGACTGCTTTTATTGAGCTTCTTAGAATTGTCTTGGTCAATTCGATGTAGCTCCGGTTGAACTTTCGTTATTCAAGGTGAGAAGTTCTAACGGAAGTGATTAACTACAGTACTGTCCTGACTTATATTATATATAAGTATGTCTTCATGAGTCCTTGAATATTTGGTTAATGCAGATGAATCGGGGCGAGACTAGACTATTTTTTTTGTCAATCCTATCTACTCTAGTGTTTTTGTGTTGCGCAAGCTATTTTTATTTATAATTACTTAAATATTTGTTGCGATCTATAAATAGAAAATTTTTAATCGTGAACGTAATTTTAGTGAAATTTTTGTGAAAATTACGCTTATGTTTCTGGCTTGTTAGAGGTCTAAATAAAATACATATTTTTATAACACAATAGTTTTATTTATGCATGTGGATGAAAATATTTGTTTATTGTAAAATACTTAATTTTTACGAATTTAATGGGAGGTTCGAAGTCAGTAAATAATAAAGTAGGTAATAAGTTTACATCCAATATGAATGAATCTCGTGATTGGAAGCATTTCTGGAAGTCTTCTTTGGGAAGGGTCTTCAGTTGCTTCGTCGTTCAAATCAGCACTTCGTTTTAAATCACCAAAATTTTAACAAGTTAGAGACTTAAATTATATACAGAGTGTTTCGTTGCCTAATTTATCAAAAACTCTGTTTAAGATATATTTAAATTTAATATCTGTAATTTTTTAAAACCTTTTTGACAATTTTATCAAATGATTCGGCAGTCGCGGAGAGAGTACGCAATCTGCGTCGCGTCGCTTGGCACTCTATCTAGCGGCTAATAGGGCTGTTTCCTAGTCACCCTTGCTGCCGTCACTGAGATCAATATTTGTGTTAATAATATAATTTTATTTCGCAATTTTACTGGTACTTGATTTTTTAGTCTTACAGTTTTTGACAAATAAATTTCTTTGAATTTGTTCCAAAAATACTTATCCCTAAAAAAATGAAGATATTGCAAACATAAATAAATTAATACACCTTCGTTAAATTTCACTATCAAAAATAATAATAAAAAAATTAGAATAAAAGTAGTTTTTATTCAATGTATTTTTAATTCACCTTTCTACATATTTTCAACATTTTCAATTGGAAAATGAATCTTTTTGTAATTTAAATTTGCACAATATAGATAGTGCTGCAAATCAGCAAAACTGCAACAGGAACATATCAATGTGCCTCAACGGTTCATACTTTTAAACGTTTACAGATAAAGATGAAAATATTTTTGTCGTTCCTTTGAAACGTAGATAGAGACAATTCAAGAAAAATAAAGTTTGAGAATGGTATTTTATATGCAATGGTCCAATATTACATAGTTAATAATATTTTCAATGTTATTGCATATATTGTCAAAAGCCTTTTCAATATCAATTCATAAAATTTATTATTTGACTAAAGTAAGTAATACCTTTAATGGATATTGTTGTAACAGCGACCGAAAAAATGGTGTGGGATACGCACACCATTTGCTCAAAGTCAGTTAATTTTCTCTCGTCGGTCAGAATGAGTGTCGGGCTGTCGAAAAAATGTTCCGTCTGTCGTTTCAGGTGACAGGGCGAGTATTTGCGTCGCGACGCGCGGTAAATCAACGCGTCGCTGCGTTATTTACGGACGCACGTTATAGCCGCCGCGGGCAATTATCTTTATAGACCGTCGAAAGATTACATTGTCACATGAAAACGTCATCGGCGATGCGATTGATTGGATATTCTATTAACGAAGGGGGAACGCTTGCGGGATAGTCGGAAAGATTCATTTCATATTTACGTACGTCATCTCTCATCGACTCGGTCAATTTGGGGGATTATTATTACGATTATTTGTTTTGATGATGCTAGAGACCATCTGCAGCCTTCTTTGAAGCGTTGTCAATAGCGCTGAAATTATTTGAAAATAAATCACGTAAATATATTTTGAATCATACTTCTTGAACAGCACCATGATCCACTATTCCTAACAAATGTTTTTTTAAAAGAAGTGGGCGAAACAAATTTTGAATAGGCGTTTGATATGTTTAATCACAATTTACTTGTGAATTATCCATAATTTGTAGAGATTTTTAAACTGTTAGGACAATTACATAAACAAAACAAAAACGGCACATTTCAAGTTGCTATATTTTATTATTTAGAAAACGTTGCTTTTCTCTTGTATAGAAAATAAAATATACATTGACGAATAAATAAAATTTTCTATGATGTTCTAATTGTATAGCAAGGGATCATAATGTTCAAGAAGGTCAATCGCAACCAATGCGTTCGTGATAATATGCAAGTATAATATTTTATAAATTTTATATAAAATACCTCCTTAAGTTTTATGAATACCTATTGTATTTAGCGCGAATGCTCTATGATTGCTTTTAGTGAATCTATTATTATGTACTTTCAAATAGTATAAACAAATTTGTCTAGCAATAGGTACGTTTTGATAAATAAAAAAATGCAATCTATGAATCAAATAGTAATTATTATTGCTATTTGCATTCAAATAGAGCAATCATAGAGCATTTTGAGCGCGAATACATTAGGGCGTCATGATGGTCGAGGAGGTATTTCAATAATAACTAAATAATATCATATTTGACATCTTCACGGACGCATCAATTGCGACTGGTGCGTCATTGCACAATTAACCTCCGCTAGCTTATGATGTCTTGGTATATAATACAAACGCCGAAAAGAATATTGATAGTGCTACCTTAATGAGTGCGACCATTACAATTGTGCTTAGATATGTCTAGTTTTTGTGGATTTTTTTATTGTCAAAAATCACATTTTTTTAATAATATTAATTTTTTTATTATAAATATCAATTAGTAGTTCATTTTTTTATTATTTATTGATATTTCTTGTATATTTTTTTATTAACGCGTTTTTATGAGCTTTGATTCTCTTGCGGTTTTTTGCATTTAGTTTATCAAAGTGTTCAGTTTTGATATTTATTTTTAAATTACGGTGTAACATTGAGTTGCGGACAGACCATGAAGCATTTGCCGAAATTCTATACGATATATTTTGTAGTGACTGAAATTTTATTGGGTACCTACAAGTATTAAATATGAATCCTAAACCGGGGAAGTGTACGAAATTACTGATTTTTTTATAGATTTATACTAATAGATAAATAATTTGCTTGTTATATTTGATTTACTTTCCCGGCAAAGGGACTAGATTTAAGATCTAGGTAGAGTACGCTCGTGATAAGGATTCCGGTTTGTTATTGTGTGCGTGAACTGTGTGGTTCAATTATATGAAAAAAATATGTATACGAAAATATATGTTTATTTAACATACATACATCTGAGCTAAGTTGGAAATTTCAACGGACAATTAAAAATATAATATATAATCGAAAAACCAGACATTGATGTCATTAATTAAATATTTGCAAAATTCAAAATCTTTCACTAGTCAAAAAAATAATGAAGTCTTTAGCTATTCTTCAAAAGCAAAAAGATATAAAATGGGGAAAGAAATTATTCGCAGATTGTGTAATGGCTCGACGACTCTATTAAATCATTAGAATCCATTGAATAAATTAAAAAAGTATCATTGGCGCGACGATAATAATAATAACATTTTTAAGCCTTACAGAGAATAGTGTAAAAAAAACAACAACGTACGGAGTAATGGAAAAATAATTAAAATATTTCAATCCACGGGTAAGAGAACGAATAACTTACAGTGTATATTTGAAGCCTTGATATCAATTAACCCAGATATGCCCAAGAAATTTTGCTCTCTTAAAATTTCATTTATAAATAAAAAACAGTGGCACGAGTTTAGTGACCTACCCATGGGACAGTGGGCATATCTGGATTAAACCAATATCAACACAAAATTATTTAAAATAAATCACTAGAGAAGATCGAACTTCTGTGCCACACTGCACTTTAATGACGAATACCGGCGTTGACGAATCAGCGACTGTCCTTAAAAGAGAAAGCGAGACAACGAAGTACACGCTACATATACATGTACACGCACACAATAACAAACCGGCATCCTTATCCCGAGCGTACTCTACTTTTCCGTATTTTGCCAGCCTAGAAATTTGTTGTACATTCATTTTAATTTTTACTTATTTATCGACAGATTTTTTCCTACTACTGCGACGCTTTTTGTGTGATTTGCAGTGACTAGCTATTTGTCGAAAAATCTTTTAATTATTTTTATTCCGTTTTAAAGTTTATATACTGCTTAATGGCGATTTTTATAAAAACATAATGTGAGGTTTAGTTGTAAAATCACTCGACAAGAGTTTTGAAGATTGAACTTTGAAACTTCAGCATATAAGGTTCTCGAAGCTGATAAATAATTTTATTTTTAATTAAAAATACCGTTTAAGCTTGAGTTTGTTAGTTTGCCTAATGTTATTAATGAATTTAATTTAGTTCATTGATATATAATGCTTTCGTGCCAAACGCAATCGAAAGCTTTAACAATTTCTGGAAACACTGCTCTTGTGCTCATTTTTTTGGATATATTTCACGGCTGAATAAAATTGTTTATTAATATCATTTTCTAGTACTATATTTTGTATTATTTACCTGTAGATTTTATTTGCGACACATAGTAAATTTATATGTCAATAGCTAGAAGGAAGGATTTCGAATAATTATTACGTCAATTTACTTCCACGAAGATTGAAAGTATAGACCAGCAAGTGACGATTTTTTATTATTTAAAAAGTAATGAGCGAAAATATTTTTTAATATAATTTCTATTTCTGCTCATAATCACTCATAAGTTTTTTCAGCATTTTCAATGCTCATTTAATTTTATATATCTTACAACCACTTAATCACTGCATTATAAAAAAAACTCATAGATCTAACTAGTGACGCTGACTTTGATACTTTATTTTAGTAAAAAGAACCCTAGTTGTATGAAATCTTAAAATAAAATGATATCAAAGTTCTTGTCTTGTTTTTGTCGTAATATTTGTGAAAAGCGTTCAATACTTTTTTATCCAAACGGTTTTTTTAAGGCCTGACTAAAAGTCAGCAGTGTTTTTAAACATTATCTCCTTTTAATTATAAATTGCCACTTTGCTGAAATTTGCAATTAATCTTTCACATCATTCTCTTAATCATGTATTTAATATAGTAACGAAATATTAAGTTTGACTTATTACTATTATACAAGATTTTTTATATTATACTACCATACGTATATTTATGTCTAACGAAAATATCTGTACTTGAGCGTAACATTTTTTTTACAATTAAACAAAACCTTTACATACATTTATATTCAACATAAATATGTTCCACTACTAATAAGACACATTATTTTTTAATACAACAGAATCGTAGTTGCCAAAAGTATTTATATTTTCGCATCAACACTTGGCATTGTTAACAAGTTTGATAATTAATTTTCGTCGTCTGTGTTATTTTATTTTTATTTTAATTAATTTTATATTGCATTTGCCATGTATACATATATACCCACACATATGTCTACAATTTTATTATTCACCAGAAAAATGTTTATTGAAACATAAACAACATATTGTCGCCCGTTCGCCCAGATCGGAATTTGGCTCGTTCCGTTTTGCCATTTGTCAATTTTTTTCCTAGCCCGAAAACCGGCAGATAAACGCCCAGATCAGATACAGACATCTGTCAAACTCTGCTAATGATATATTATCTTCTGCCGGACCTGTGTTTGTGGGTTGTCCTGTTGTGTTTACTTTTCCATTTTTTTCGTTTTCGTCCTTAATATGTGAGCTTATTTATACGCAAGATACAGACTGACCCTTAACAATTCATTATAAATTATAATAAATTAGTATGATAGTTAATAGCACTGTATTTAATATAATTAAATCGATATACATGCTAGTTTACTTAAGCAAACTATTAAAAAACATATATGAATAGACAATATTTTAAATAAAAAATATATATTAGAAATTTAATTTAATAATTGGAATTGCTGAATTTGGAAACATACTATTATTTATTAATTTATTTAGCTTAATAGTTTATTTTTGGTACTCGTTTTCTTATAACTAACTATCTTTAAATTTTCTCAATTTCTAGTATTAAATCTATGTACATCTTTATTTCTTATTAAATACTTTAAAAATACTTTTCTAAATATTTTTAAAACATTTATTTGCTACTGAATCTTGAGATTTTTTTTTTCTGTACACCCTGTACTTAAATGTGGATGTCCTGGTGGCGCTAGACGCTGCTGCTCCTGAAACGCGATACTTTTTTTTCGCTGGTGCCACTCGGCCATTAATGTCAGAACAATATCTGGGATTTGTGTGGGTACGCTTTTGAGTTTTGCAATACGACCCCCGCGAGACCTTTCCCGGTATTAGGACGATTTTAGTACACTCGGTTTCACTGATTGCACTTCTTTTATGGCGTAATTTGACACATTTTGTTTAATATCTCCCAGACGGCGTCGAGCGCTCTAATTTCAGGTAACGCTCATCCTAAGGACAGTTGTTCTCAAACTATTTCACAAATAAAAAACGACATATTTTTCTAATAATTTAAAACATACTTCGATTCCATGATTCAGATATGCAATTTGTCATTAACTCTATACTTGCCGAAATTTTGGGATAACACAATAAATTTTTTTTTTTTTATAAAAAGTGCATTTAATTATTTCTTCAATGATAATGTCAAATCTGATATTTCTTGCCAAAGTATTCAATACCGGCAACTAATGGGTTAAAAAATATTTTTTTACATACTTGAAACAAAATTTTGCTTATAAGCTTATATTAGTATATTATTAGAAAAAGTATTTTTAAGATATTTAATTGCCTTAATATTATTGGACCACCCATTTGTTAAAATATTAAAAAAATCTTTATCGTATCTCATGCAGTGTCAAAAGTTCGCCACTATACTTACACGAACTTCAACTTGCGAGAACTGATGCGTAGAATCAGATATCGAATTTCACAAAGAAAAAAACGCTATGGCGCCTAAGATACATATGTTAACTATAATAGACATCCCTTAAATATTTTCTACATTTCCTGGTGTGATATATTGCGTTCACGTTTCGCATAATTTGTGCATGCTTTGACACATTCGTATTTGGGCGAAAATCTCCTTAAGGATGTATCGTTCAGTTTCAACGCCAAGCATGAGAATTAATTAGCGCCTTTCCAGATACATAATACTATATTATATAATTTTATTGCGAGTCGTAAACCTATGCCTCTCTGTATACAATACGCTGTTGGCCACACGAACAGCGGTCTTTATGAGTGTGCAAATAAGATACGCTTTTAAATCTTACCGTAATAAAATTCGCCGGATTGTGCTTACTATTTATAATAGGTAGCAAAGGTGAACAAAGAGGATGTTCATAGCATGGGAGGTCTATCTTTTTAGACATTTTATTGTTTTATGGGGGGTTATTGTATCATTGATTAATTTTGGGACGAAACTGTCAAATAGTTCCTTCACATTGCCTCTAGATCACTTTATATTTAATAGCACTAGATGGTCGCTATTTTTATAAATATTTTAAGATAAGAATAAATATGAAACGAATGAATTTATCTGTAAATCTTTAGTTAAATATTTTAGTCAAGTTATTGTTATTGTTTCTTATTGATTACATAGACAATTGACCGTCGACATTTGTAGTGAAATATTCATAAAAATTAAAATGCTTTGAGTAAAAAATGTGATATTATTGTCTATTCATAAATTAGGTTATCGATATTTTTTTATTGTAAGAAAAAACTTTTTTAAAAATTCCAGTCACATTTTTATACTTTTAATTTGTTAAAATCTATTTTTTTAATTAACTCATTATTATTTTTACTGTAATTGCATAATGTTTTTATAAATAAATATATACAATCAAAGCATGTGGACTTGAGGTTGTACAATAAATACAAGAGTGATTCTGAACCCTTTTTATTGAGCAAAAATAGACATAATATTGTTTTTTTATCAATCGGGTCAAATCATAGAGATGGGTTAAAATAAATATTAGTAATAAAATATTTCAGAATATAAGGAGAAATATTTTTGGGCTGTTCCTGGAATAGTGCCTTATAAAACTGATTGAATACCATTGGGTTATATTTAATAATAAATATTAGTTGCACAATTCAGATTCTGCCACAAAAAATTATTGCATTTCGTATATTTATGTGTTTTATCAGTATTAAATGTTAGAGAGGATACAATATAATAATATTTTTACAGATATTTTAAATATTTGTTTATTACGTGATGTCTTAGACTTTAATAATATATTTTATAGGTTTAATATCCGATAAAATTAATTGTGGAAGGTTTAAGATTATATCTACTAACACAATTTATCCGTAAATGTGAATGCTATTCATCATTTCTGGAAATGCTACAACGTCAATATACATATTAGGTATGTAATGTGTAGAGGGTGTGCGTATTATAGCATACACGTGTATCCTTATACCCGGTATATTGGCGGATCCTAGGCGCCATGGTGATAAATTACCGAAATTCCCGGTCCAGACGAGCAGCTTCCCTCCGGTGCAATATGACACCATAAAACGCACGTGGAAAGTGAGAGATGCTTTTTAGAAGCGGACGTTTACGACCATATAGGTTTACGTTATGGATAGAAAGATTCTATTGAACAAATAAAATATGGTCGAAAAGTTTCTGCAAAATTGCCGATACAAATATAGTTTTTAACCATTTGAGTGCCACACATTTTTTCATTTTTTACCTAAAAATAGGGATATAAAAAAAATTAACAACTTTTTTAAATGAGATGCAATCGCAATATATTTTTAACACTATACTAACAATTGTTAAACGTATGTACATATTACATACATGTCAAATCCTTAAATTAATTATTTAGTATATTAAAAAAATATTATATGGTTCTCAATAATTAAAAAAACAAGTTGAACAATAAATTTTACATATTTCTTTTATATATTACATATTTTATTATTATTTCTTAGACATTCGTATTAGGCTCCAGATGCAAAAATAATTGTAAATACAAATATAGTATTTACGTCATTAAAAAATAAAGTTTATTTTACCTATTCTTCAAATTTATGCTGGCCTACACATATTTTTGACATCTGACACAAATTAGGTTAGATCTTTTATAGGTTCTTAATTTTGGGAACTGCATACAATAAATTAAAGTAATTTTTCAAACTTTTTTAATTTATTTGGAATAGGTGATTGCTTTTTTTTGTAACCATTTCTGTTCAATTTTTAAATAATACTGGATATAAATTAAAGACATAAATGATATAAGCATTTAAGATCATACAGTTTTTCTATCATCAAGGTATACAGCATTTTGTCAGATAAATCTACACTTCCCGTGTATTTATAATAATAAAAAATCCTTTCCATATTGATTATTGGTTTATACTGTGCGATTAAAAAAATAAAGAGGTTGTCTTATGATATGTATCGAAATTCTCCGGAAATTCATTGAGCCCGAAAGTTGTATTTGTGTCAATTGCTTTTTGAACTTTCGATGAGATTAAAAACTCTGTGCTTGTTTCAAATAGTAGCAATGAAACTATCTTTGGATTGGATCTTACATTACTATCAGCAGTACTCGCATAATCTTTCAGCGAATCGTTATCATTTTTAAATGTTTCAGTCATTCATTGTCTTGGAAAAATAAAAAAATATATGTATTTAAATTATTTATTTATATCAGTACGCGGGAACTGTCAAGAGATACTGATGTAACCGCTCAACGCGAGCGCGGAAAATTAACATTAGGAAAATTTTCGCTCCAAAATTATTAAAAAAATTATACTATTTTATTATTTTTAACATTAAAATATTTTATGAATATTTATATATGTATATATCTTATGATCGTTTTTTATAAATAAATAATATTTATTCATATTTTTTGGCAACAAATAATAAATTATTAATAGTTGATTTAAAATAGGCTATAACAAACTATGGCGACCGTTCTCTACATTCAAGGGAGATAACTGCGTTTCTTAGGATTAGATTTATTACTATTATACGGCGTTTTTAGAAATATATAAAAACGTGAATAATATTTTTTTTTACCCAGAATATATAATAGAACCCAGGCGCCAGCGATATCAATATTTTATAAGCGGCAGTACTTAATTTTTAGGACGAGGATCTACCCCTCGTGTCCCAGACCATATTTGGAATTTAAAGAACAAGTTTATTCATCACGCTAACGCCATATATCTGAAAATTTGTCAGATGATGACCACTTACAAATGAACCTAAACATAGGACAGTCGGTACCAATACAAGTGCCATCAATATTTCACTTTAGATATGTTTATTCATTGATAGTA
Source organism: Plectrocnemia conspersa (assembly GCF_051122295.1). NCBI lineage: Eukaryota > Metazoa > Arthropoda > Insecta > Trichoptera > Polycentropodidae > Plectrocnemia > Plectrocnemia conspersa. The sequence goes on along the minus strand of NW_028277170.1, from coordinate 3,300,453 downwards.
TTATTATATTTTAAAAAATAAAAATACACATTTTTTATTTGTGACGTTGTCATCAAGGAGGTGTTACTGTTGTAAAATTGATTAGTGTCGCAAGAATCAACGTCAATATTTCGAAGTCGATTTCCCAGCTTCCTTTTCTAATCTCAACTTAACAGATGTCGGCAGTCGGGTAGGTGACAGGAGCGAATCTCCGAGTCCATTACGGCGACACGTCCCGCGGGACGCGTCCCGAGAGCGCTCCGGAACGCATAACGAATCGCTACTAGAAAACGTCGTTAGCTAACGGAGGGAACGGGGGACTTGTCGACGTTTTGCATCGATCAAACCGGTACAATGTTCACGGGATTAATATAACAAATCGCCCGAGATACGTAGTACACAAATACCGTACACGAAATGCGTTTTCGATCTGCGGGTGAGACCCCCGACCCTAGGGTTATTTCGGGACGAGAGCTATTGTTGTCTTATGTGGCACTTTAAGATTGAAGGTAAACAACTTCATACAAAATGTAATGAAAACCAGAGTGCGTATTAGGGATATTTAGTCTTGGGAATTAATACATATTTAAATCTCATATGAATAGATATTATGAAAAATATGCTTTAAAAGATCCATTTTTATTTTCTTAAGATTGAAGAATTGCTAAAAAAATGTTAAAAGCACATATAAAGCATGAATATCAATATCAGCTTCCGTCTACTTATTTGCTTACTTATTGTGTATAGTATATATTATATTAGTCCACTCAAATAAGGGTTTAACCTCGGAATGAAAAATAACAAGCTGAAATTTTGCACATACCTTTGTATTGGCGTTCTAACGATAGGGTGAAAAGTCTCATAAGATATCGTGTCTGCTAATCAAAATATTAAAGATAACTTTCAATCTCCATATCTTCAAAAATCATCATCGATAATGCAAGAAGTAATAGCATATGGCCTCTGATACTGTTTGCAAAAGCGTGACCATCCAACATTTTGTCGACAGAATTTGAAGCATATATTTTAGTGAGAGCTTCCTTGATTCCGCTTCCATTCAATATATACCCTATGCAACGAAAGCCTCCTAGTTTCACAACTACTCTGGACAAGTCTGAGTTAGCATATGAAGCAGCTACGATTTCACGTGCTTTTATGTACAAAGGCTGATCAAAATTTGTCCGTGTTTCTTGACAGTGCTTATAGTACTTGAATCCTGCTTAATCCAGGTACGATATGCTTTTCATACACTAGAAGGGGTATATGTGATGCTGCTGCTAACTCCTTTGCACATGGTTTTCTTGTACATTGTGTCGTTTTAATTTAAATGGCTTCATATTCAAGCCAAAACTTCTATATCAACCAAACACATGATTTTTCTAAGCTAATACTTGCTAATCCTAATGATAAATAGAATGAATCGTATGTTCTTCTTACTTTATGGTTTCTATTTTATTTTTATTTTTTCACTTTCTTGCATCAGTATCATTTATTATTAGTGTATTTTCATCATAAAGGATTAAAAGGTTAAACTTTTTTGAAATCACTGGGATAACTTGTTACGTCATGATAGATTAATTTTATTAAATAAATAAAAAAAATTAGTGACACGCGCTCCGCATAACGAAGCTGAGCATGTGCCTTTATTTTTCTGTAATAGTATAATAGTATATTAATTCACAAACTTAGTATCGTATAAGCTGCGCCTGCGCAATCGGGGTGTGCTCAGACACACTCACACTCACACGGCCGTCAAGCTCGCGCGCCAGGGGTGTGGCGCGCCTGTCAAATTTGTTGGTTTAACACGTTGCGTCACAATGATGAAATCTATGCGATCGTCATTGTTGTCGCGCTCGGCTGGTGGTTGGCGCTCTCGAGCAGACACTCTGCGTCCGTACTATGACTCTGCGTTTCGGGCGCCCGGCGCCGGGCACCGAATCTTATCTGGCCGGATCGGCAGTAATCTGTCCTAAGTCCCGGCGCCTCAGGCCCGCATTCCTTTGTTTTCAAATTAGCCAGGTAAGCCCGCTCTAGCGGCCCGACGGGGTACGGCCGCCCCTCGACCCGGAGTGCGGCCCTGGCGAATCTATTCAAGACTAGATTGACATGATTTTGGGAAGACGGGGGTTTAGCAATCATTGTTTACAATGAATCGCAATTGCATGCTTAATATATTACTGCTTTAAAATTAAAATAAGAGCAATTTGGAAATACTTCGTGATATATCGATAGTGCTTGTCTCAATGGTTCCAAAGTTTTCTTAGATTTGGTTAATGCATAAGGCGAGTAAATTTATAAATAATATTGATTTTAATAATTTATTTAGCTGATTGCTTATATAATAATATAATAATATAAACATAAACAGAACATAAAAAAGACTTGATATTATTATTTATTTCTTAATGAACGAAAATGTTTCTTTTATTACATTAAGAAAACACGCTACATTTTTATTTTGGCGAATTGTCTTAGAATTATTATTATATAAATTCACACCTAACTATCCATTCTAGTATTAAATCAATGTACATTTTTGTATCTTATTAAAAACATTGATAACATATGTTTTACTTACTTAAATATAGATACTAAAACTTGCATCTTCAATATTTATTGAACATCCAAACATTCCAATCGTTTAATCATACTTTTACTAAAACTACTCTCATTGCCATATTATGTAATTTATCAACATTTTTTCATCTGAATTAATAAGCATATATAATATTGTTGCAACATAAATAAATCCTTTAGCTTGCTGAAAAACGCATCACCTTCAATATTATCATACTTTGTACGTAACTAAAGATCTTCTATTATTTATTAATTTTAAGTATTATACCTACAAAAATAAAATAATTTTAATTCCGAAATGAATTTCGTTTCTTCTTCATTTTACACCAAAAATACAATCAATTGTATCAAAAAGGCAATAGTATACAAAAACTCACTTTTGTAGAGATATTTTAGAAATTTTCTTAGAATTCGCTCGGATTCTATACAATGTAGCTATATTCTGAAACACTACGAATTAGTGCGAAAAATCTCACCGGCCGATATTTCAGTGCAAGTTTTTAAAATTAAATTTAATATGTTTGTATTTTTGTATATGCATGGCGTGCCAACATAAAAGGAATACATTTGCTTTATCTCAGGCAAATCTAACTTTATAATTATGTTTTATAACAGAAATGACCGCGCCCTTTTTATGATAGGGATGGCTGGCGAAGTAAAACAAAAGCATGTATTGTATACACAAAATTCTTTCTACTATTTGTACATTTTTATCTTTATTCAAACATATGCTTACCCAAATAGTCTATCGAATATGTTTCACTAAACATTAGTGTTAAATATTAGCATGCTTTTTTAATATTTATCATTGTAAAATAACGCTTTTTTTTGTTACTAACTAAAAATAGGTTGTACTTGACAGTATAATTGAAATACATAATAGTTAATATGTATTAACGGGTGTTTTTTTAAATCAAACTTGATTTATATTTTTTTTTTAAAGTATATAATACTGAAAAATGAATTGATGTAACAAATAAGTATTTTTTTTATTAGCTAATATCATTAATAGTACAAACAAAAAGTTCCAAATTTTTAAAACATATGTATAACATAATGATCATTTTTTTTACTTTTTAGGCCAAATTTTTTGTGATTAAAAGGGTTATTTGAGTATTTTTTATCCTAAAATATTTACATAAACATTTTAAACTCAAATTTGATTAAAGTTTCTCTTAAGATGAGTAGAAATAAATAAGTTTACGAGAAGTAAATCTTTCAAAAATAAATATCATTGCGATATTCTAAAATTAATATTAAATATGCAATAATATTAATATTTAATATGTCGCATTTTGAACAAAAAGGCTTACAATTTTTTTACGTACTCTTTTTTCATACTGTTTTTTTTAGATAGTCGTAACTGACAAAAATAATAAATAATATATTTTATTGGAATAAATTAGCGAGTGGTGTTCTGGCTTCTGGTATAAAAATTTAGGAGGCATCCAGAAGTGTCCGATTAAAGACGATATTTTTCTAGATTTAAATAGTTGAATAAGGTAGCTAAAAGTTAAGTGCCGATATGTTTTAAAAAGTTGAATATTGCTTGAAAAAATATGAAACTACTGTCTGTAAAAATGTATTGAAAGTTGAGCTTGTCTTAAATTTTGTTATTACACATGTTAAAATTAAAATAGCTTAATCACATAAGTGTTTCTACAAAATCTGTTAAATTAATATTTTAATTTTTTTCATAATTGCCAGATTATTATTTTCTTGCTATTAGAAGCTATTTTTTACAATATTATATTTTTATCAAGGTAGCTTAGGTTCTTTTCTAAATATATAGAATAAATGCATTAAGCTTGCCTTGCAACAAAAAGAACTATTAAAAAAATATGGCCCCATATAACATGAGTGTACACAAAAATTATTCTTTAACTCTCCAAGGTTTTATAAATATATATTCAACTTATTTCCTATTTAATTTATTGGTTTTTAATTGCAATTTTAATTAGATAAAAAATATATACACCCTCAACTGTAATTATTTAACTGTACAGGAAATTAATTACTTAAATATGAGCGTTTTACTATATTTTTCATTACGCTTACTTTATTTTTCTAGTAATATTCAGACATTTTCAAACACAGTGAATTTTAATAGCATTTTTATTAGAATGGTGAAGGCAATGTTGCATCATTAAGTCATTTCATTATCAATGTGATACATAGTTGGCTATCGATATGATTCATAGTATATATGTCATCATAATAATAGAGTAAGTTATAAGTTAGTTAGTGTAAGTTAAAAATTGATTAACGTCATTAACAAATACGTTTTAGTAAAATATTTTTTTACTGATAAATTAAATAAATTACAACAAAAACAGTATCGACAAACATTCTACACAATTTTTTTTAAATAATACCTATACCTTATTTACGTTAACACAGTCAGTTCGAGAGCTATGCATTTCATCATTATTTAAAATTGTCAAGGAGATGGCAAATTTGGGTTTACGTACTATTAGTTCTAAAGCACATGATACGAATATATGTTCGATATATATATTATTACTCTGATTGATTGATAAATATAAAAAATATAATAATGACTTAAATAAATTTGCTCAAAATATTAAAAGGAGTAGGGGCGTAAATCCAAGCTTGGCATCCTTTTCTCAATTATGAATAATGATGAAGTGGTTAGCTCTTGAACTGACTGTGTTAACGCAAATAGGGTATATAATGTATTATATTATTTTATTTAACAGCAAAAACTCTATGCATACCAACAAGATTTAATTTGCTAACAATAAATTGTATTGCTTTACAGAATTTTTAAATATTATCTAGAACCTAACTTAAAATTTAATTCTATAGAATCATAAAAATGACAATTAAAATATTTATTTAACACATTATTTTACATTTAAAGAGAAAATCAAATCAAACTACAAGATCAAAATTTAATAAAATTTAAAAAAAAATACTGCTTAGTGTATAGAAATTCCTAAATACTATCTAGAACTTATTCTATTGAATCATAATAATATAAATATTTTTTTTTATATTTTGCTAAGGCAAACAGACTTTTAATTAGCTCTCGTTCTCTCGCTTATAAATATTGTCAGGGATTTGTAATTATGATTTGGCAATTATTTCATATTAAATATGTTTATATTTTGAAATTAAATTCATAGGTGAGAGGTAATCAATGCATGACGTAATGCTGATTACACATGGCATATTTTTTTTTCAAAAGCATTCAAAACAAATACTCACATTGTAGACACAACAACTTCACACAATGTTGTGATTCACTACAAAAGCGTCTTTATTAGTCATATTTTGTTTAGAACGTCAAACGCTGCCCACGACGAAACGCAATTCATTACCGCGAGACAGGCGAAAAAAATATGTCAAAAGAATCTCGGCAGCAATTCGTTACTCGAGAAATTTGCCAAAAAATCTCAACAATGTCTCAGACGACTGGCAATGGAGACGAACGAATGAAAAGGGGAGAGAGAAAAAAACGGACAAGCCGAAGAATAAGAGGAAGAAGCAGACGGGGAAAATAAACTGACTGATATATCGCCGTTCGGGGGTGGAAAGAAAAGAAGAATGTGTCGTATAAATGTATGGAAAAAGGCGCTCTTTTTTACGCCCTCACCAATTAAACGATATTTATGTCGGTAACAAATTCGTTACATGAATCGGGATAATGGCGAAGAGATCTCAATGGACGTCAATCAATCGAGCTTCGGACTTCTGTTTTTTCAATGAAACGCTAAATGTTTTAAAATATAATACAACTAAATAAATCAATATGTATTATTAAATCAACCGCTGTAACATAACCGGCAATAGCCAAAAGATAATAATATTCAGACAAAGAATAATAGACGATAGCAAAATATATTCACCATATCATGTGTGATATGAAATAAATCTGATTTAGAAATTTTGTATGTAAAAACAGTTCATCATATATATTATTATACAACACTGATCAAATTGATATATAAAAAACCCTTGCGTCAATATTTCAACCGGTCCTTTGGCGAGTTGATTCGACAGGGGCTTTTATGTTGATTTTTCCGAATAGACGTCCACCGAAACGACCCTCAGAATAACCGCCACCATAAAGGGGTCAAATTGGTTTTCGCCATGTTCGTCGAACCCCTACACGCACGATGCAAATCATGGGAGATCCGTCGCGGGACACGAAAGGGACCCCAGCCCGGGGTCGCGTTAATTGAAATTCACCATGGAAGGGATAACGAGCGGCGGGGGCGTGTAAGATTGATTATAAGATTTGCGGGTCCAACGTCAAACTCGTCAAGACTTGCCGAAGGCCGCAGGGTTAAAAGGTTTTCTTGCCCAGACCCACCCCCCGTCCGCATTTTCAGATTTTGATCCACCCTAGGTTATGTTATATAGTACGCACGTAAAACGCAACTATGGTGGTTTTAGGATACGCGTGTATATGTTTTAGGGATAAAAAGTGAGTGGGAGTAATTATTATATATAGTGTTGTAGTTTTTAATATATTTAATAATAATATGAGGAATATTTTAAAAGAAAAGAAACTCTTAAAGCATAATTTATATTATATTATTGTCTCAAATAAACCTGAAATAAATATTGTTTTTTTAATAAAATAAAAAATCATTTTAAAGATTATTAATATATATTTTTTGTCTAAGGATTTAACCTTCTTCATCATTTCAGTCAATTTTTTTAAACATTAGCATAACATGTTAAAGGATGCTTTAATGCAAAATATTCCGATAGCCTCTTTTTTACATCGTCTGCATTTTTTTAAATGTAGGAAGTGTTGCATTGATCGAAATAAATGGTGATCAAAAGGAGCAGGGTCTTGAAAATAAGGTGGATGAGATAAAACCTATAACAATGATCATTGATGTTATCGAAAATGAATTTCACTACATGGAGACGCGCATTATTGTTTTGAATTACATAATAAAATACCGGTAGTATTATTTTTTTTTAATTTGTTGGAAATCGCCCACGTTTCAACGACATTTTTTTATCTCCCACTTTTGGAAAACTTATGAAATGTAATCGCTCAGAAAATTGGCTACAGACAACCATACCGAGGGAGCGGCTAAAGCCGACTGCGACACGGATGCGTGCGCCATGAATTGCTTATCGGGAATTGAATTGCTCGCGCATGCGCACTAAAACTGTTACTCGTGCTCGTGTTTACAGTCTCCTGTCATCAACAATTCATGCGATTGACGTTTTGAATCTGTCTATTTCTCTGGCCTTACGGCCTTCATGTCTCGCAGTGGGAGCTGTCGGCTTCCCATATCAATATCCAGGCAGGTGTGAAATCTCTCGTGCACTTTACATCCCGACGATCATGTTTTAAATTTAAGGAATACGAAAAGAATTTTGCAGAACTGCTTTTTATATCACTTCAACGCTAGTATGGATCTTTTTTTAATTTTATGAGGTTGAAAAGCGAACTTATTTATATATATATTCGTCACTAAAATTTATAAATTGCTTTAATAATGTGATTATTAAAAATTAACTAAAATTTTAACGGAAATATTTAATTTAATAAAATTACTTTGTACCATACCGGCGATAAGTGCTTCTGTAAAAAGATTATTTTCTAAAATGATAAATATAAATACATACTGTCATAAAAATCATCGGAATCGTTGTTGCTTCCTGAAAAAAAATTTTCAAAAATTAAAATCACACAAAAATCTGCGCGCTAGAAATAATTGTTTGCCATTTCTGAAATCAGTGCAAATTTTTTTATCTGAATCAGTTATTAACGTTAAAGGAACAAAATTGGGTTGACCTATGTTATCAAATGATAGAGTAAAGGTAAAGGTTTAAAACCCAGAAGCTTTTGGGATCTGCAGATTCTCTTTGCCGACTTGTTAATTTCACTCAATTCGTGTGGAACCCATACACCTTTTCCCTAATCCTTCCTAATTTTCCTAATGTGTTTATGTACTGTTTTGTTTTCTCGGTCTTCGCTTCCATTTCTGCTTTTGTTGGTCTTCCACATCCAGACTATTTATACCGTTAAATTAAATTATCTTTGACAATTGCGGATATCTAATGAATCACCTACTACTTCACAAATATTTTTAGTGGCCGTAGCTGCAATTTTTACAGCTCTAATTTGAAAAATATTTTATACGTAAGCAGCCGTTGAAGGTCCCTTTATCTGTTGAGCCCCCTTCGGTATTCGTCCAACCCCCGAACATTCAGGAGGGTAATTGCGCCTCGATCATGTATTGGATGGTTCGGAAACGAAAATTATGCTGATCGCCGATGACAATAAAGGTATTGTGTGCGCCGAACCGCTGCCCTGCAGGTCATCCCTTATCCCATTAAACCCCAGCTTCCCAAATTGAGACCAATACAGTCTAATGACGCGTTCGACGCACACATAACTCACCCCCTGCGTCTAGTCTCGTTTGTGACAATCAGTCCTTCTCAAACTACACCAGAAACAATGGAGCGAGCATAAATGGAAATCAATACGATAATTTAATTATAGTTAATGTACTCATTGATTTATTGCTATGATTTTAAGCACATTTTTGGCCATTCTGTTCAAAAAATCGTATTCTACTTATAGACGTTCTTAGTAAAAATAGAAATATTTTAAAATGTAAAAAAGTTATATATCTTTAATATTTTTATATACCAAAAATTCCTTGCGGCTTAATAATTTATTAAGTTTTTATTCATAAAATGCACTTTTGTCGTATTTTATTTCACGAGAAGCCATGCTAAAAAATAATGAAAAATTTGTAATAAATATTAATATGCATGCCGCAGGTTAAACACACCTGATGTATGCCGATCAATGAACTTTATGTAGAGACCTGTCATTTATGTAACAGTGCCAAAAAAGAGAGTAAGCGCAACTTATATGACGTAAGAACAAAAATCTTATTCCTAGGTCCACTGAGGCTTAAAGTGAAATGTAAAAACAATATATAGATTATTTTTTTATTTTCTGAATATCCCTCATCCACATTTATCTATTTTTTTAATATGATAAACATCCTTGGAATATTTACAGTATGTATTAAAACTTGAATTATAAAATAACTCACACTCTACTAATAATATAAAATACGTCAAATTGGAGCAATTTATTTAAATGACTTTGAATAACAGAGATCTTCTAGCAAAATTTTGCTTTTTATGATTGCGAATGCTTTCGTGTACATTTTTCAAGTATAGTAAATATGTCATCGAGTGACGTTCTACATTTTTTAATAAAATATCTTACATATGTTGTACCCAATATAATCTAAATTTATCATCAAATTATCAAGCAGGAATGATTATATTTATTGTTTTGTCAATCGATATGTAGTTATAACAAGATAAACTTTTCTTATTCAACTACTCAGAATTTTTAACATACAATTTTAAAATGGACGCAAAATATTTGCGGACGTTTTATAGATCAAAAATTACCGAAGAAACGTTTTTCTGTAACAATTTAATTATTTGCATTTCGTATCAAAGTTAATAACTTATTCACGTTCAAGGCCATTCATATATTAGATGCAATATAATTTTATCGAGTTAATAGGATTATTTTACGAGAGTAATGAAACAGTTTATTTTAACGGCTGTAAGTAAACTTAGCAGTGGCGTCGTGTTTCTGTTTCTCGTCTCTCAATACGTTTTCATTTCTCTCTTATCATACGAACTAATTGAGCAAATTTATTTATAAGTCAACAATTACACTTAATCTGAGTGCTCAAACTGATTATTTTAACTGCTTTCCTTACAGTATTTATTGCTGGAAACTCTGGTTTTATAATTGAGCTATAATCATGAATGACCAATAAAATGTGTTATATTTATATTGATCATTCGTTACCTGGAAATTTAACGATCAAACTTGTTTTTTTATTACATCTAGACTTTTCATCGCATTGCCAATATTGAAATTTTTCGTGTGTCAATTTTATTTGTTTATATTAAATAATAGCTCATATAGAAATGAATATATATTTTGACATTTTTTTATAGGAAATGCGGTCCAAGAGATCCAAAAAATATGAAGCAGATTGATCTAATCTGAGAAGACAGCAGAGATGCTTTGTTTGTTTCTTTTGTACACAAAACTTTGTCTCTCTCTGGTCTCTTTGATTTTTACATCAAAATATTTTTGCTAAAAATAATTTGCTTCATGGATAATATTGATTATTGTTATTGACAGCATTAAAATGCAAAATAAGTTATTATTACAATGAGAAAAATATATGTTTTTTCTTCTGCTGAAAAAAATAAATCTGTGAAACAAGTTAATAGTTTGATTGAATGACATACTACGTCGACTCTCAGATAAGTTGTTTGTGTATGTTTAAAATAGGGATATCGCCACTTTTGTTGTTGCACCCCTCGTGTATTTTAGAAACGCAATTCAGCGCAATGGCTTTCGTGCAAGGTTACCCTGAACAACGCTTCACATCAACGGCGTGTATATATGGGATCGTTTCTAGTGGACACATTAATCTAATCCCATGTTGGACCGGTGTGTTAATAATTTCAAAACCGACGTAACAATTGGGGCAGTTGCCCCGGGCATTCAATTGTGGCCTGCTTAACATTTCGCTCTCGAATTTTCCTTGCCGCATTTCCCATTGTTCGCCCGATAAATTTGTCGGGTACCTAACCTACCTACTAAATTAATTCTGAAAATGCAATGCGACGGAGAAATTCAATTTTTAATATATCTGATTGATAATAGAACGCTAGTTATGATTGTTACACGTACGTTTATAGATTTTATTGCGTCTGAAAGATTGGAATCACTAATTAATTTTTTTATACATTCAATAACCAGATGTACGTATAAATTTATTTATCTTGTTTAAATATTAGGTAATCCCGAAATAATGTTTTTTTAATTCGTATTTTGACAGTATATTGATATATCTGTATTGGTACATCTCTATAATCTAATATTCAAAAAAAATTTAGCTGCAAAATTTAGAATGGCAGAATTTTTACCAAGTACACAATTTATACGAAATTGACTCTTAATAATATAAATGAACTGCCTGAAAGGTTTTATCGTATTTATATTATTCTCCAGACCTTCCAAATATAATTTATTTCGAATGATGCAACACTTCCTAGACGAAAAAAAAATCAAAAATGCAGAGGATGTGAAAAGAGAGCTATGGGAATATTTTGCTTAAAAGCTTTCAATATAAAATGCTAATGGAATTAATCATTTTACTGAGAGGTGGGAAAATTTTTTTTTTCTTTTGAAGCACAAAATAAAAATGACGTTTAAATGTGATTTTTTAGTTGTTTTTTTAAAAACGACATTTATATCGGGATTACCTAATTATCAAAATTTATTTTTTTATTTTCATCGTTTTTTTTATACCCATGTTGCATAGTACATTTTTGTGATTTAGATTAAAATTATACATCTTAAAAAAATTATCTTTTCGTAGTCGAATATATATTTTACCAACTAATGATTATTTCAATTTACTACAAAAATTCAATAAAATAATTTATAAGTAAAATTGAGCTTATTAGAAATCATCTTTCTATTTTCTTCTATAATCAATTTTTACAGTGCATTAATCATTCTTACTGCTTTTTAATAACATAATTATTATAAAGATTTTTATATAAGAAACATACAATTAAAATTCCACAAATAATGCAAATGTATTTATTTTTTAATTAAATTTTTGGTAATTTAGTATATAACTAAAGTTAATTGCTATTATTTTTTAGCCAATTTTAAAAAACAGACTGCAATTTTATCGTTTTTATTATAACACATCATGTTGAACATTAGATTTTTGTGCAAGATTATAATTATGTACATCGAAAATAAATATATGTTATTAAAATAGACAGTATTTTTGTTAAATTGTATTTTTTGCTAATGTAGCGATTTATAAATAAATCTACAGCTCTAGTTATTTTTTAGTAGTTCAATAAATAAATAAAGATTAAGTAAACTTATTTACAATAAGTTTTTTTCCGTTATAATTTGTATTTATATTTTAATTTAATAAAATAATGATATACTAAAATAAATATAATTTAGATATATTTTCAATAGCTCTTAATTTTACATACATATAAAAAACATATTTTTGCGGCACACAATTTTTTTATTTTGCGGTTTTTTATTTTTATTAGTTAAAAACGGGAAACAAGGACGAAAATTTTTTTGTAAACCTCGGGTAATATTTTTAAATAATTTCGATTTTTTATATAATTAATTTTCATCGTCTTATATAACCTTCTTATATCTTTCATATGCATTACTTCTGCCATTTTTATAATAACTTTATGGTCTAAAAATGAAAAATTGAAACAAAACCGATTTCATTTTCTTTTAAAAAATGATTACCTGAAAAACATAAGTAGTAGTTATAAAACATGATGCAAATTTTATCTTGAGCCAATTTAGCAGTAATAATATTTTTTGCATATTGACTAGAGATGGTCTCTTCTCACTTAATGCAGCACTATATTGAGGTAAAAGTTTACTATACATTTTTAACACTTTAATCATTGAACCTTAAGCTTCTGAGTAATAATCGACAAAGAAATAACATTTTACTAAAAAATCAATTTCGACAAAAAATAAAATTTTCGCATTTGGACACCTAGCATAATTTGCATCACCACACCTCTTCCTGCATATTAGAAAATCACGTCATTTGACGAGTCAAAAGTATCTTTCCAGATTTTTTTTCTGGACGGAATACTTACCTGTAGGATTACTTACCAGCCGTTCAGGCTTAAGACACAAATGACATCACTTCTTCAGGCCAGTTTACCAGCCTATATGATTCAAAGGGTAAAATAAATAATTCCCTTGAAATTCCACCATATACAAAAAAATATATCTTTTGCGAAAGATAGCCACTGTTTTTTTTATTTACGTTTAAAAAATATTATTTTTGGTCCCTAGTAATTTGATTATTAAAAATAGCTGTAATTATTATTTTTCTGCAAAAGAATACATGTGTTTTTTTAAATACGTTTATTTCGAATATATAAATAATTTTACAGACATACTATTTATATATAATATACATTAACAATTTGTTATTATCGCGCTTTTTTTAATAAATATAGGTTTAAAGGCCGCAATGGCGGCAAACCATTAGAGTGAAGTCTCAAAATAGTTTTATTAAATTTAAGCTTGGAGTCTAGATATAAACCCATGTATTTAAAGCTTGTTTTCCATTTTACATTTTTGCCCTCTTCACTTGGAAAAGGTGGTGGCAAGTTTTATTTCCACCTCTAAAAATATGTATTAAAGATTTAAGAAAAATTGTAATTGCTTCGCGATTGCTTTAATACCGTAAGCACGTATTAAAATACAGTATCACGGTAAATTTGAAACGTGCTGTTTGGGTGCGTGTAGTTAGGGAATATTTTTTTTTTGTAATACGTCTGTATGACCAGGCGTGTGTTGAGAGATATCCTCCCTTTGTAAGTAACGGGAACCATAAAAGCACGTTCCCAATTTACCGTGTTATTGGAGGGTATACTGTAGCTGTATCGTCAGCAGATACACAACTTTACTGAGGGATTCCAGCTAGATTTTTACGCGGAATCGAGTGTTCATTATTTAGTGAAACAACATAGCTTCAACTGTTTTTGTATAGCTAATGAATCAAACCATAATGCCATACGGTTTTTCTATATCTAATCTCGATGTTCTGTAATGATCGGACAAATCACGAGGAACCCAAAAACCTTCTTTTCAACTCTTTCCAATATGTTTTGGGTACCGATCGTGTTTGATAATTCTTTTGAGTTTTGATAATATAATCAAAAATACCAGATATATTATTTTCAACTATTTTTAACATTATCTGATATACAATATGTCGCAATAAATTGCACAAATATTTTTTGTAGTAGTTGTAGCATTTTTTTCATAGAAAATTTATACAACATTCAGCACCGTAAAAACATTTTTGAAGGACACATTTTTTCAAAGATGAACTAAGGTCATAACCAAAAAACTTAAAAATACGTTTATACTACTAACTATTTTAAGTTGAAAAATGTCATTATTTTTTGCTACCCCTAATATTTTACGGTAAAGTAAAGGGATTCGCGTAATTAAAATTGAATAATTAATCAATATTGGACTATTAATTAAATATATTTAATGATTAATTTTGCTCCGCGCGCGATCCGCATACAAATTATTTTAATATCAATTTTTTACAACGTATTATGACAATGTCATACTAAAAGCGATGTTTGAGAATCAGTGATATGTATTGCATACTACAGTTTTTTAGCGTAAAATCACTTTGCAGCTCACGCTGGTTTTAATGAAGAATGAATTTCTATAAAAAAAATGCGACAAACGCACAAGGCTCAATTAAGGGCGGACAAAGCGAGTTATATCCCAAACTCTGCCCGTGTACGGCCTAGCTAGTCAGCCATATCGGCGGCTGGCTATGGAGACGGCACCCGGTTAATTAATGCGCCCGCGCCCGCCCACCGTTCGACGTTTCGCCAACTACCGCCCTGGCGATATTGCGCTAGTGCCGCGCATACATTACGACGCTGGCGTCATTCCGCCATCCTATTTATATATTCAATGCGTCGCAGTAATGCAATCGGCGATACAAAGCCCGAACGACACCATCCACATAACCACCCCCACCCTACTGTCTATCTGATATGCATACTATACCCATTGTACCTATGTATGAATATGGTAACGATGCCAAACTAATTGCGCTCTAGCGACATGTTGCAAATCGTCTACACACACATCAACACACACCTATATACGACACTTTGGGATTGAAATCAAGGCTGAGATTCTGAGATTTAAAATTACATCTTCATAAAATGCTGGAGTGCAATATATGACTTTTTCTCCGATGATACTTTAACAAAAAAAATCCAAACATCGACCTTAATCTCTTGAATATTTCAAGGACAGGATCAGACTGAAAATCGATGTCATTCCACCTAATATGAGTGATGGAAAAAATACCCATCCACAGAATTGTATTGCTCATTTTTATAATATGGTTTTTAAAAGCTATTAAAACAAAAAATCGCTCTATCTACTTTTCAGAAATTAATACATTTTTTTCTAGATAACTTTGTTTATTTTTATACCCCATTATTTTGCGCTATATTTTAACCATTAAGGTTTTATTAGATCAATAATTTAATCTGCTAGTTGCACCATCTCACAAAAATGTTTTCACCTTCTCATATCTATCGCCAAACACAATGATGTTTTTGGCGTGTTTAGCGAGACCATTGAGAAGCTGAATGGCCATCATCTGCTCGTGTAAGAGGAGCGATCTCAAGTGCTGACGTGCTGGCAGATTGTCGACACCGTCCTTTAATTACTTGAAAATTAATTCATTGAGTAGGAGCTACACCGATAATGCAATGAATTGTATCACAAAGCTCCTAGCAAAAAAGCACTAGATTTAACCCGCACTCAATTTTTTTTTATTCTCTCTAATAATTAAAAATACGTTTCTACACTTAGATTTCAATGTACCCATATTTGAATACGCTACGAAGTAGCGTATCGTACAGAACGCGAACCGTTAATATGTTTCTAATTTATTAATCATATTCGTCTGGCGACCCAGTTTATTTTTTACTATCTTAAAAACATTTTTTTATTTCATATTAAATACCCCACACACACACACTTTTATCTAGCGTAAATTTAAATAACGATTTATCTATTGAAAAAAAACTTTAATCCTACCAAAACCCACACGACTCACCACTTCACCCAAAGCCAAATTTACAAAGATTTGTTGCATCAACAACATTTTTTTTCATAACACACTTACAATTTGTTGAACACACACGCGCAACATCCAAACACCCAGTTTTTAATACCCTATGATTAGTCTTCGATCCAAGAGTGCTATGTTCAGAAGCCAAAGCAATTAACCGCCTTCTGGCTGGTTTAACACCCTGAAAAATGACAACTCTGGCAATTAGCATCGATTGTTCCCAGACCAGACGGAGGAAGAAAGAGAGAGAGATTGCGGGTCGTCTAATAATAGCCGCCGGTGGTTAATTGTGCTACTCGGGTCGGAATCGTCGGAATAAATTATCCGTTTTATAGAGGAGTTATGAGTTGTCAGCGAGTCGCTGTCACCTGTTACACTCCATCACGATTTACGAGCGCAACGAGAGAGATGTTCCCCGACTGAGATCACACGCAGCATCCTGCCTCTGTGTATGTGCGCCTTTGGACTCGTTGGGGATTATAAAAATACCGCTCGGGATTAGGTACTGTTGTAAAAGTTGGATAGGGAAATAAAACGCGAGAGGAAAATTGGCTACGCATCACAATCTATGCGGATAACAAAAAATGTATGCAATGAAAAGCAAGTTTAATATTTTTAACTTTAACGGCTCAATATAGTGTCCTTTGAGGCGGAACTTAAGCTTTGTAGATAATATTCTAAAATCTTAGCTGTTTTTTTGGCAATTAGGTTTCATTACCTGTCATTCTTTGACTTGTTTTATGTTTCGGGATTCGCGCGAAGTAGTATGATCTTATTTTATAAATAGTAACAGTTTATTTTATAAATATATAATTAACCAAATATATAAAGTGGAGCTGAAATCCGGCAGTCTTCTTGTGATTCTTTGCAGTTAATCAAATGTAGAGATCTTCAGTGATTTCCTTTGAGTGGTAATGTGATTTAGTGTCACATTTTTTTATGCGGGTCAACTTTGCCGAATAGCAAATGAGGACAATTTATGACTAGCGATAATTATAATGCTATTCGACTCAAGGTTGAGGTTTTATGCTGCAGTAATTTATGATTAATAAATTTTGTGTGGCTATTGTGCAATACTAGGTGTTCTGCATTGTCGATTGTCAAACTATTATCATGTGCGTGGTTTCATATTCATTATTGAAATTATTGAAAATATTGTTTTATTTATCTTAATCGATATTTTTGTGCGATATGCGTGACGTGTCAACACAAAAAAATATATTTGTTTTATCTGTACGTAGCAGTTCCCAATAATTATGTTATGTAACAGAAAATAAGCGCGCGATTTTTTTTTATAATAGCTGGCGAAGTGAAAACAAAAGCAGGTATTGAATACACAAAATTCTTTCTATTTCTACATTTTTATATACATTCAGACATATTTTTACCCAAATAGTTCACGGAATACTGCTGATAAATATTATCAATAAGTAATTCAATAATTACTTTTAAATAAAAAATATAATTAATAAACATGTTGAATCGTGCGATTTATTATAATGCCAATACCGGTAGTACCGGTATTTACTATTTTCTTTCTCAGTAATACCGGTATTGAATATTCCGATATTATTCTAATCCATAGTAGTAAGCACATTAGTTGTTTAAATGTAATTTTTTTAGGTTTTTGCTCAGTAATTTTATTTACTTTAATAGAAATATATTGGCAATAATTTATATTTAATGCTATATTTTTAATTACAATTGTTAACCAATTGTTAATATTTAAAAAAAATATGATATTATGCATTATAAAATCAATTTGGTAAAATCGAATCGAATCAAAATTACGTTTATTTTTTTACATAGCATTGTGAATTAAAGTTAAATCTAACCTATGGTCTTTGCATTATTTTTTAAACGCCATTGTTGAAACCCTCACGATTTATATATTTACTGAAAATCTTTCGTTATAGCGTTAACACAACTACTAAATAAGTAGTGAGATATCAGACTGAATTAAATATAAATTAATACTACAGTTTACAATTAATATTTATTTATTTAGATAAATTAAATTAAGACCATCGAACCATATAAATAATATTACGCGACAATATTTCGTAAGATCAGGAAAATCTAGGAAAACCTAATCTGTAATGCTCGATCGGAATTACAATTTTAAAATAATTGAATTAGTTTTCATGCGTGTTTTTAACCATGAATGTATATAATCCTATAAATTAGTAAAAATGCATTGTGTTATTTATTGAATATACATATATATGAGAATCAAAATATTTCACTTGAAACATAAAATAAAATCAATATAAATATCAACTATGTAATTTTAATTTCTTAACTTCAAAAGTCAGACATTCACACTTGTCTAAAGCTTTCAGCGACCTAAACCAATCTTCGAAATATTCACAATTTATTTTCACGACTGCTCGAAAGACAAATTTCTAACACGTCGCTTAATTTTGCAACTCGGCCACTTTCGACACATCGGAAAAATCGCTCGATCGAAAATTAGAAGGAGAAACAAATAAAAAAGTATTTTTTTTCGGTGGGTGTTGAAATTTCTGTTTTTCGCCGGAGATTTGTTTTCGTCGCGGCTAATGTTCCCGTTATTAATTACGCCGGGTAGATAATCCCGGGCGTGTTGAAATGAAAATAAGCTAATCGGGACGGGCTGTCTCGGTGATGGATGCTGTTGCATTCCCGACATCGGTAAAACAACCATATTTACAAGTGACCCGTGGATATTTATAATGCTCACTGTAAGTATCCGGGGTGGGCAAACTCATTGCAGAAAATGTATTCTTTTGGCACTTAAATAAATAAATATATTTGAGCCGTTGATTTCGAAAGTGGGGCAAGTCCATGTTATGTTGTTTGTGTATGCGTTTGAACTGATTTAAAAATATTAGTAAGCAATAATAGACTTATTTTATATTGCTTACGGTCTTTTTTCATATAAATTTCATATGTAATAATTATATTAGCGTTATATAAACAAAAAATATGTTTTTAATAAGGCCCAATGGATTTATTTGACCTTCAAAAACAATTATTTTATGATAATCTTGATTTCCTGTTTTCAAGAGCTTAATTGTGATACGAAAAAACATAATTATTTTACTACTTTACTTTTCTATATAATATCAACACACCAAACTTTTTTCGAATGCACTGTCCACTCTTCTTATAGATATATTAAATGTGTCTAAAAAAAATATTTTGCATACCGAAATTTTTGCTTCTTTAGTATCTAAATAATATTTAAAACTGCAAGTCCTTTGCGTTCCCTTTAATAATTTCTCGATCGCATTCTTCTCTTAGCACACTACTGTTTAAAACCATTAGTCTGTAAGACTACAAAATTTGTTGCCTCGTTACTATGGAAACTAATAACTAACATAGCACACTTTTCAATTTTTATTAAAATTATTTTATTTTGAGTGGACTTGTCTCACTTTAAAAATCAACAAAAAATATCATTGATCAAAATAAATTGCTAGCAAAAAAAATCACTATTATTTATAAATATGATTTTGAGATAATTTTTAATGAAAACTCTTTATTTTAACAAAATGGACTTGCCCCACTTTAAAAATCAGCGGCTCTTAATAAACTTATTTATATAAAAGGTCTAAAAGTATTACGTAGTTTGTCCACAGAAAGAACTATATTATCAAATAGTTCAAAAATTCTCAAGTAATCGTTCACACAGTATCGCGGGAACGGTCAAAAATGTGCTTAGATCAACCGCATATCTATCAAACGCGAACATGCAAAAAATTAGCTGTAGCAGAGAAATTACAATTTGGTAATAAATAACTATTTGAGCAACAACTATATTTTAATGTTTTAAAACTAAACCAACAATAAGGGTATGCAGTGTTTTCATTCAATTTATACTTTACAAAATAGCACACTGGTACATAATGATTTAAATATATAGTTTTAACAAATAAACATTAAAACTATTATTTTTTTAATTCGAAAAAATCAAATTCAAAAAGTAGAGGGTTAATTGCACACTCACTTGCTGCGGTACCTCACGATAGTGAGGGACCGACAAGTAATTTATATACATATATCACTCGTAATCATTTCCTCTTTGTGCTAACGAACGATTTATTAATTTAAGTATACGCACAAAAATAATAAAATTAAAGTTCACAAAGAAATATGAATAGAAATTGTATCTTTAAATTAACAACATATTTTTCTTTCAATTAAAGATGAAAGAGGACACATAAAATAATATGTGAACACTAAACATAGGATGGCAACTCATTTTTTTTTTAATAGAAAAACTTGCTCAAAGTGTTTCAGATTAAATATATGCAAAATTAAGGTAACGACTCTTGAGTAAGGGGTGTTAAACTACCGCAAACCATGAAGATTTGCCTCGTGGGGAAAGTTTTAACGCACTACTAGCCATTCATCTTTACTATGAAACAAATATCAATTTGTATGGAAATGCGAGGTAATCAATGGCTATATTCTAAAATAAAAATATTTTTAACGTTGGTGTTCAAAATAGATTAGATAAATTTAAATATTTTTTATAATTTATTTTATACGGTGTTTTATATCCGTCTTTGTCTAAATATAAATTATGACCAAGTTATCCGGGTCGGTAATGTGGATAATTGAATAAGACACGTAATTTTTTTAATGTCGGTGTAAAATGAGCAATCCATTAGCGTAGAAAAGAGAGTGGATAAATTCTAAGGAGAGAGAGAGAGATAGTATCTCCGGTGTCGGACATGCCCTAATCACGGCGGCTATCAATCAAGGAGTTTTAAAAATAAAACGGAATCCACGATGAGAATTTAGTGCCGGCGACAACCGAATACAGAGTGTTTCGGAAGTAGTTTTCTGTAAGGATTTAGTAATTATATATATTATACATACATATCCTGATACAATAATTGCATTATTCATATGCATCGCGATCGCACTAATTCTGTAGGAAAATTTTACATTGATGTAAGCTTACTGTTTCGTCATTTACCGGTCGTCTCATCGTCTGATCAACATCAAAACTAGTATCCTGAGTTGTTGAATGTACCAAAAAAACACCTCAAGAGACAAACTATTTCTTTAAAAGCAAGGATTAAAATTTTAGATTGTCTTTAGAAAGAAGAAAACATATCATCAATATCAAAGTATCTACTATTAGCGCAATAAAATATAATTTAATTAATATTTGGAAAAGTGTAAGCTCCGGATTACTTGCAAATTCCAAAGTGTCTTCTTACACTATATCTACCATAATTTCAACCAAAAAGCTACACTCGTTTATAAACATATTAATAATGTTGTAAAACATACGTATGTATAGGCATATAAATAAATAGCATCTTTTTATTACGCAATTTTTTTGAAAACAAATCTTTACATTTTGTATGAGCTTCGCATTATTTTTTTATCTCTGAACTCCATATCTATTATAAGCGGAAAGAATCTCCTGCGTAAATCGAGGGATTAGTGTATTCATCATAAATATCAGCTGCCCTTTATGAACCTGCTTAGTATATGTATGTACAAATATGATTAATTTCTAAGAATATGGAAGACTTGGACTTCTCTTTTATTGTAGTATGTATATAAGCTTTAAAACACCTCGTTTTCTCTCCTAGTGCAAAGGGTTAACCGACTCGCAAATTTCCTTCATAGCGACATCCGACAATCAGACCACGCCCACTGGCTGACAAACGGCCGCTGTTATAGCCCCACCGTCACGGCACACATGGCCAACGTTTCGGCCACGGTTGGCCATCGCTGGCGTGTCACGCGGCCAAGACGCTGTAGGTGTGTCGGCCAGAGGTCGGCAGCTGGCGTGTCACTCTGGCAATGACTGATCCGTCGTCAGGAGGACATAAATCCTCGGCAGACAGCGGCGGCTCCTCCCGTTTCGGTCCTCTCGCAACCCACCCTACTCGTATTTTATCTCAGATGCACTGGAAGGCGGATGGGGTGGGGGCGAGGCCCGAAAACGCCGCGACGGCACATCGGGATTAATCGGGAATCGAAACGGTCGTAAAGGTTTGGGAAAAGTCAATTAAGTATTGTGTCCTGTGATACTGCGTCGAAAAAGTCCTATAACGCTTTTGCTCAGTATCTTTACAGACGATTGTAAACCGCTAGTCATACTAGCAATCAAGCAAACCTTGAAGCATCTGAACCATTGATTGCTATGGACCAAAGTATATCCACTCTTAAAACATATTTTTGTATATATTTTAAAAATCTAATGATAATTTTTTTATATATATAAATATATACATATATACATAATTTATTATAGGTGAATTTATAAAAGTAATACATAATAAATGTAATAAAACAATGCAGATTGTTGATGTAACAAATATAGTACACGACGCATTTTAAAGTTACATTGATATGAACTTAAATAGTATTGGTATCTGATGCTAGTCATTAAAAACTGTAGTACTATTTCGTGTTCACTAATGGTTCGTCACCCCTCGCGCATATTTTCAGACCATTTATTATAGAAACTCGTCTGAGTTGAAGCAGAATATGTTTTTACTCGATTACTGTGTGTCACTTTTTATATTTAAATTTTTGTCGCAGATGCAACAAATACGATACATACAAGTTTTCAATAACCAAATTAAAATTCGTAATTTACAATCTTGGGCTGCCAGATATAAATTTTAATTTAAGTTATACAGATTTTTGATCTTCATTGTAGTAACATTAAATGAAATTGTATTATTGTTTTTTTATTAAAATTAGATTATTGAATTAGAAATGGAAAATGACCAAATATTATTTTTTGTATGCGTTCAAATTGGACGATAAAGCATCAGAAATTGTAAGTAAAGAGAATCATAAGCATGAAGAAAATAGTAGTCATTCTTCTTTGGTTTATTAAAATAAGTGCTGCACAAACTCAATGAAAACCACAAAAATTGCATTTATGAAGTTTTTTCTGTGCTCCTTTTACGCAACAGAATCAATCTATTGAAGTGAACAATTAAAACATTTTTTTTTAATCATAAACTACGGTTACTAATAAAAATGTAAAGTGGTAGAATATTCATTAGATATTAATTATTGTCAGAGATGATTCAAATAAATTTGAGGAGGCAGTTACAATATTAAAAATAGCCTGAATGAGGGAAACCAGTAGGCGTTTACTGTAAGATATGTACATACGCTTTCGCTCACTCGCTTGTTAAGTGACGAGAGAGTGAGAGATAAGAGCATGCGATACATGCGTTCCGTACGCACACTTCTTCTCATTTACTCTTGTCACTTATCACGCGAGCGAGCGAAAGGGAATGTATCACACCGTACGCGCCTGGAAACTAGCAAAGATATACGATGATTTTCTGGCTGCAAAAATAGAAGCAAATCTTACACATAATTTAATTATTATTTAGTTTATGTACATTATTATGCAAAAGTGAATTTATAATATAATAATAATATAAATTTAAGCACTTAATAGTTTTATTAATATTATTATATCTATTTTTATATATAATATTGAAAATTGTCGCTCGCGAACCGACCGTAGTTTATTAGCGCACAGCGCAGCGATCCCCAACAATTTAATTTATTGGGATCGCGGTCGGCTCACAGCCAATTTATCGTCTTCAAAATATGTCATTAATCTAAACGCGGCAGCTCTTTCTCTCTCTCTCTCTCTTTCTCTCGCCCCGCAGATTATTCAACGCTTTCTTAGACGTTTTTATTTGCGACCCCGCTCGACTAGAAAATTGCCCAAACAAACAACTCGTGTTTCTCGGCGAGACGAGAATTCTCGACATTTTTTGTTGTTATATACGTACATATGTATATGTATTATTAATATATAATACAATGCTGATTATATATGTAAATATAATATATTTTTTGTATTACAACACTGTGAAGACGTTACATGTGTCCGACATTTAATTTTGTCACATATCAAAGCTGTCAAAAGCTTGATTGGTTCTAATAAAAAGCATGGTTTTAAAAATGTATATTTCCATCTCCGATACATATAAAAATAGTTCACACCCTCCCTGATTCGATAAAATATTTCAAGCACATTTTGAAATAATAAAAATATGTTTTTCTTCAAAAAAAATGAGATGTACTTATTTGTCTGTTTATAAAAGCATTTAGATTTAATATAATGGATAAGCTGTGTATCAAAATTAAATTTAGCAAAATTTGATGTTATCAATAAAATATTTTTTCATTTCCGACCCTCCATTTGATTTAGAATTTTGATGCAACCAATCTATAAACGTTTCTTTTATTGTCAACTTAGTTCAAGTAAAATGCTTCTAGTTTGTTTTACAGGTCTAAATAAAACACATAATTTCATGAAACAATGTTTGTTTTTATGTAAATTTAATTACACCACAATGAGAGGTATGCGTTTGCAAATAAATCATGAATCTGTATTGGAAATTGAAAGCCGTATGTCACCCTCTGGCACGTCACAAGTCGCATAGAGACTGAGAGAGTAAGCAATCTACGTCGCGTCGCCTGGCACTCGATCTAGCAGCTATTGAGTCTGTCCCATGCTTGCCTCTGCTGCTTTTGCAACTCTCAAAAAAGTTTCTCCGTGATTTACGCAATATTTCTGACTTTGATACGTTGCTGTTTTTGCCTTTTTTTATAAATTTGTGCGGTACCCATTTGTCTGTTTTTTGATGATTTGTTTCCACAGTATTTCCCAATATTTGTAACAGCAGATAAAGAATTTCTACGAAGCTCGTTTTTAGGGATAATATCGACTAACACTATCTTCGCCAAATCCTAAATTAATATTTCTCTTGGCCTATGTCACATTGCTTTTGTTAGAATGACATCTTCTGTCGACGTCATAATGCATAAGAGCCCAAAAACTACAATTTAATCGGTCTTGTTTAAATCACAATCCGTCTTCAACTAAATAAAAATATGTCATGCACCCGTCCGATTAGAATGTAGATTTAATATTTTATTTTTTTACCCCCTTCTCAATACCTATTCCCTATTTCTTCTACGTAAACAAGTGGTAGAAAGTGTGAAAATAGTTATTTATGTGACGTCACACAGCCTCGTCTACCGCAAAGATCATCCAGATCCGCATTTTTGCTGTCTCTTCGACACGGGGCGCCCGGTTGCCCTGTCCCTCGTTTGTGGCCCCGGGCATTAGCCCGCGGCGGCGGGCTTATTCAAATTGCACATAATCCCGACTACTGTTTCTAAATCTCGCAATAATTTAAAGCTTTCCTGGGGCAAGCCTCTTCTTTGCGCTCGCTTAATTTACGGCTTAGGCTGTGTGCGGCTGAAATTCGGAATAATTATATTGTCTTGCGCTATTGTCTCTACTATCTCTCTCTCTCCTCTCCGCTCCTCTCCTGAACTCCTGAGCGTTTGTTTGTTTGCCTCTCCGACCGTCCAACCCCCACGAAAGATGGAGCGGAGATACACGCGAGTTATTTGCATAACTAATTCCGTCTACGTAACACGTCGGTCTCTCTATATCTGCGCCTGAGGCTGCCAAGACAGGGTTGCGGACCGAAAGTGGTCCACAACATAAATATACTTACTTTCAAGCGATGAACAGCACTGCTTATTGTATATCATTCAGCAACTACTGTAATTTTGGTTGTATCAGACAAAGCGTAGGATTTCACAAAAAAATTAAAACATAAAAATGCTTTGATGAAAAATCAAATTTTCTAAGCCATATTCAATTTTGCTACATCCAAAGCAAAGTTAAAGACCAAATTAAAATTAAAAGAAAAATAGCACTAAATTAAATAATGGCGTGAAATCAATTTCGTATACTTGGTTTACTATAATAATTAAAATAAATTAAATATTACAAAAATTCTTTTGTTAAATTCATTTTAACAAATCAATTCACTTGTTGTTCCCTTAGTAACAAACAAACGGAAAAATAATAAACTCTACTTTTTACGATCGGGGTGTTTAATTGCTTGTTATTAAAAAATAAAAGTTCTTCTTGCAAATAATCATTTTGTGTTTGTGTCTTTGTCTATTCAACAACGTGTGTTAATAATCAATTTGTGCTTGTGTCTTTGTCTTTGTCTATTCAACAACGTGTGCTAATAATTAATTTGTGTTTGTGTCTTTGTGCAAATAAAAAATTTGTGTTTGTGTCTTGGTCTATTCAACAATGTTTCATTAATCGACAAAATTAAGGTATTTTGATAAAAAATATTTTTTTAATATTTTTTTCAGCTTTTAAATTCATTGTGTTTTTTGTACATTTTTATTGAAGAAATGAGATGAATATCAATATTCTAAAGATGCCAAATAATTATTCCATTATAATAAATTGCACATAAATATTTTTTAACATCGTAATATCAATTCTGAAATAAATAATTATAAGTACAAGTTAACCCTTTCAAATGCTAAAAATAAATATAAAAATTAGTCACCGCCGCGACACATTTTCTGAAATTATATTTTATGCGCAAAATATGTACTATTATATCAATTTAAATGCTATAAAATATAAAACATGATTTATTTCTCAAATAAAAATTCAAAATGCCCTGTGTACTTACACGAACCGGCACTTCTCCCATGGCGAATGACCAATCACAGAGCAAATATTTAATTATACCAAACAAAACTTGTACAACAGCTTCTATATAAATATTGTTTTAGAAATATTTTGAAACTCAGCTTATATGACCGCTTATAATAAAGGTTTAGAATCACTGATATACGCCTATTCCTCTCTGGATTTTCCTCTCGATCTGTCCCTTTGGCCCGAGCAGTGTTGTGGCGTATAGAGCAGCAGAGAGAGAAGCGTGGGCGGAATCCGACGCATTCCGAGTATTTTCTTTGTCAACTGTACAGGGTGTTCCAGCGACTGTGTTCCGAGAAGCTTCTTCCCTCGGAATACCATAAATCGCTCGCAGCGACATCTGAATGCGAAAGTCAAAGATGCCCGACGCCACGTGACTTATCGTAAATGTGGCCGAGACCCGCGACCCACTGACCCTCGATGCGCGCTCATTTTTTAACGCGAATAATATGCAATACATCTGAATGTCTGAGCTATCCTAATGTTGGCAAGCTCTTAGAATGCCCTACTCAATAGTCTACGAACAAACTCAAAACATATGACCCTGCCACCCCAATAAAAAAGTAGCACCCACAAAATCCCACTAAATATTCAGCTTAGACTCTAACATCTATGGCAATATTTTCTAAATGCTGCGAAATGCCAATAAACATAATGAGTGACACTTTCAGCTCCAAGTGTGTCCATGAATTAGATCATTTATGTACAAGATAAGAACCTTTTTACAGTAAAAACGAGCTTCAATATGGGTTTTGCTATTTGATCTTTGGATAACCACTCTCTTGTACGACGATTGTTCTCGGGTTTTTTTCACTTATTTTACATCTTCAAAAATCAATCGATCGAGAAAAGGCGATCAGCTTATAGAAACTATAGAAGATGACTCAATAGGATTTGTGGATTCGCATCAAATTGTTTTCTTAAGCCTTTTCAATCTGTTTAATGTATTTTTGCTCTGTTGAATTGGACTGGTTTAGTTTCTCGGCTAGTAAATGGATAGTTTTACTAAGATTTACTTCCATTTCTGCAGCTTTTTCTTTACTAGACTTCCATATCCATAACTATTCTTGCTATCATAATTTCCCGTTTTAATATTTTAAATCATCTTTGTAACTAATGGATAGCTAGTCTTCTACAACTATTGTTTAATTATTATCTAAGCGAGTTTTGAATATTATGAAAAAACAGTTTATCGAGGTTTTGTAATAATTTATGCATGGCTTTTGTGCAATACTGGGTTCTCTGCCGACTTATAATATACATTATTGCTTTATTGTGAATTCTCTATTGCAATATGAACACAATTAATTACTAAATAAGTAGTGAGACAACAGACTGTAATACAGTGACATCTATTTTATGAATGATAAATTGTCAATCTGAATAAAGTGATTATTGTAATTATTAATTTTGATTCAGAAAAAAAATAGATAATATTACTGCTTCACTGCAATTCAAATGCATTCATTCAAATGTATTGTCATAACCCGTTAGTTGACTTGACCCGTTTACAACCTAAAAGCATACGTAAATAAAAAATTAAAAATCTCATTATGATTCAAGTGTAATATACATAAGCGATGCGTTCAGCGGTTCGTGAAATTTCTCAGTATCTTACGTTTCGCAGCGATGCGAGGAATGAAAAAAATCAGTTATCAGAAGAAGTTTCGGTTGCAATATTAATTTTTTAACTGCATTTTCGCGAAATGACTTTTGATATGTATCTGGGAACGGATTCTCGACGGTCGACTGACCGTGATTCTTCTTCGTACATAGGGGTCGATGATATGGTAGATATTTTTTCTTCTTCAATTTTTAAATACGTAATGAAGATATGTAATTAATAAGGCAATCTAAATTACGCGGTTAATTGAGCGCGAAATACTTTCATTGACATGTGAGCGATTGGTATAACTTAACAACTATTATTGTGCAGGTTGAAACATTGTAGTTATTAAAAATTATATTTTACATTATTATTTTATATCAGAGCAAAAAATCTACTTTACTCTTGCTGTATTTTGTGCGTCACAATTTCTCTCATACAAGTTTTCAATTCCATTAGCAATTTTGAAAATCTTTAGTATATCGCCGCAGGCATCCATTTGTCTCTTACATATGAGAGTTTCTTAAATATAATATATCATTTTTCTACTGCATAATAGCATTCCAATAATAAAAAATCAAATCAATTTTAATTGTTAATAATATAATATTTAAATCAATAAAGTCTATTCTTAATAAAATTTACAAGTAAATATGTAATATGTGGACCAAAAATTAGCAACATTATTAACTAAATTTTTTTTTTTCAGGTAATTGACTTTCTTTTGACTGATTATTTTACACTGCATTGGGTATGTTTTTTAATTTATTTTATAATAAATTAGTGTCTAATAACCTACAATTAACATTATGAAATGATTGAGAAAATATTTCATGTTCTTAGTATTTTCTTTTATTATTATTTATTTATCTGAGAATCGAATATATCTTAATTTTAAAATATAAAATACCTTCATAGTGTAACTATGCAATAAATTTACCTATATATTTTAGTTGATTTTAAAGTATTTTTTTATTGATATATATAAATATTTCGTAAAAAAAATAAACTTATTTCTCTGAAATATACGTTTTAAATGTCAATGATTTTTTTATAAAATAGTTTAAGCCATAGCCCATAACGATTGCTATCGATATTATTAAAAATTAAATTATAGCCTAAATTTCAAAATATTTTATAATTTTTTACCATGTAAATGTAAAAACAAAATATACGATACAATTCATGAAAAAAAGTTTAACGACTATTTTTTGTTAGAAAAATTAAGCATTTTATTTTTTAAGGCATTTAATTTAATTTTTTGCATAATTTTATAAATTATTAGGAATGTATGTCTTTATAACAAAAATTTCGACTTATTCATAATTAAATACAGGTTATGCGGTAGCAAATTTAATTTCTAAACAATGTGACTGACGATGAATTTATTAATAAAGTGTAGCAGAAATAATCGCCCTATTCCCTAGCTTTAGATGAAAGCATTTATGTTACATATTTTACCAATACCAGTAAAACCAGTATTGAGGCAAAAATAGAACTTCGATACCGGTATTACAAAATGATATACCGGTAGTACTAGAGAAAAATCCGATTCTTTTTAATCCGTACATTTTATATGTTGAAAACGATAACTCTATGCCCTAAAAATAGTTTTATCTGAGTAGAATAATATTATGCAGTATTTATGTGTTTTTTATTTTAATATTTAAAACTTAAATTTAATAAAATATATTTTTCGAAAATACAGATTATTTATATATTATAAAATAAACAACGTTTCAATAACATAAATATCACATTAACGTATTTTTTATTCTTTACTGTTTACCGAAACATTTATAACTGAAATTTAATTATTGCTACTTTTAAAATGAGTAAAAATTAATAATTATATGATAGATATTATACAGATATTCTAAAATATATACTAAATGTGCAATAATTAAAATTAAATCAATCACTTCTTAGTCACATAAATATAGTGCATTTTAAACAAATATATTTACTATTTAGAACTCACCCCTTTCTCAAAAGTAGCTTATAAAAAGTATGAATATTATAGGAATATATTTTATCGCAATAAATTGCCTAGTGATGCTCTGGCCCCTGGTATAAAAACTTAGGAGGCATCCATAAGCACTCGATGAAAGACAATATTTTGTCAAATAATATGTTTTCCTAGACTTATCGCTCCTAAATGAGATTTGCTGCCCGCATTTTTATAAATATATTTTTGTACAATATAATGAATAAATTAAATTTATTGATTTTTATTAGTACTCGTAAATAACACAATAGAGGATCAGCGTATAAAATATTTCAATAAGTACCTGAATGTAAAGAATATTGTTTAAACACTTCTTTTTATCTGAATCACTAAAAATTCGCAAATAGTCAAACGGATAATTATTAATAAATGTCTGTAATTCAAGTCGAAATTTATCTTCTTGTTTTTTATATATTTCATATAAAAAACATTAAGACGACAATAGTTACTATATCTTTATTTAATATCTTTAAAGAAACTGTTCCATTTCTTAAATCTTTAGATTTTTTTGCAAAAAAAAACAACGAATTCAATATTACCAATGAACTGACTTCTCTAGTTTTTTTTACAAACTTGTATGAAACAGAAAAAGCAGCATTAATAATTTTCCCTAACTATAATATGTTTGATATAGTCACTGATTGTTAGATAAAGCAAAAATTAGCGAAACTAGTTTATGGCAATGCAAAAAGATCGATAATTTCCATTTTATGAAGAATCACTCCATTCTAGATCAATAAAACGACGTTAAAAATAAACTATAACATAAACGTCGTCACTAACAAAATTAATGTACTAAAGTCAAAAGGATTAAATCACTATTAATTTTAAGTTTCTGAATATTCTATAAATTAGTCATGAACTGCACTTGAATTTGAAAATAACTAATTAATTTTTTTGTTCCTATCACTGCTCATTGAAATTATCTGAACATACATCTTCAAAATGGAAATCGGTTATTGAATGGAATGTTTTATACAGCATCGTTATATGAAATCAAACCGAAAACGTGTCTTTTTGAGAATAAGAACAGTATCCTTATTTACTTTGAAAAAATGTCTGAACAAAGCCACGTAAACTGCAAAAGATATGCGGCTTAAATTTATATTTTATCACACAAGTTTCAAAGTAGATTTTAAAATTTCAGTAAACAGTAACAGCATTTCAGTATATTTGCTACTTTATTATCAGTTGACATTAACACGTAGACTGCAAGCTTGCAGACATAATGTAAAGATTTTAAATCAGATATTTATATTTAGAAATTATTTTTTCAAGTTTCTTTATTAGACTTACATAAATTTATACTTACATAATGAAACATATCCTGCATTCTAAAAATATGCTCTGTTTATTTTTCTCCGTATGAAACATGAAAACAATAATTTCAGATGAGCATCTTTAAACATATTCACATTGTAATATTACAATTTGGGTTACGCTGTAGTTAATAATAAATATTAATTTCTAAATGTGCTTCTTGATATTTTTAATCAGGCGATTCGTCTCAAAATATTTTGAAGTTTAGATTAACACCAGTGATAAAACCATGAGTTTATTTTATTTATCTATATTTAAAACATATAAATAAATAAATATTGTTGAGTGACTTCATACTATTTATTTAGATTTGAACCCGTTTGTTAACTATAACCACTGAATTAATTAATCACAATATTTTTTGTTAAATATTTTCGGCACGCGCCGCTCATTTTCTTATTTTTCAATCCAACTCACCCCATCTATATATTACGCAACCCCCGCCCTTAAATACACCTCCTGGCTATGGACAATTTCGTGCGCAGCATCCGCCACCAATTAGCTCGAAATAATGAACATGTTTTATATTTCCCCTCGGCGGGCCTTTTGTGTGTGCTTTTCGGTTTGAGAAACCAACTTTTGCGCGGACCCATTTGAATGAAAAGCTCCGAGGAGGCGGCCTTTGACCCTTTGCACTCGATATTCGAAATCCACTAGCCGAAGGCAGTGCAAAAAAATATAAAGGCAATGTTGCTTCTAATCATTCACATCATGAGATCAACTTAAATCAATATAGAAACGGCTTCATTCAACCTTGAAAAAAAGACAATGGAAAGTTGTTTCTTTAAAAAGTCTATAATATTCCAGCGTCTTAAAGAGCTGGAAAAACAATGATTCCGGGCCTCATTACAAAAATAGCATTTTATATATTTTTAACGTCTTCATATAATTTCTTGAATAAATAATAACGGGCACGAGCTAACTCTTTCTGTGCTAAAAATAAATATAAAAATTAGCCATTGTGCAACATATTTTATGCAAATATTTTAATTAGGCATTAAAAATTATAAAATATATCTATTAATAATATTTATCTAATAACAAGCATGTTTTCTTTTCTGCTCAGTGTTGCCATATAGTGAATTTTCAGTCCAGGTCAAAAGCAATAAAATCGTGCCATTGCGGTGAAAACGCTCGATTATCAAGCGTTTATATTAGGACTTATTATATTATTATTACGACTGTAAATCGAATAAAGCATATCTTAACCAAATTTTGCCCAATAGAAGAGCGCAAAAACAATTATCACTTCTCAGAAGGCAAAAATTCACGTCAAAAGCAATAAAATCGTGTTGGCGCCATCGCAGTGGGAACGCTCGGTAACGAGCGTTCCCACTGCGATGGCGATTTTATTGCTTTTGACGTGAATTTTTGCCTTCTGAGAAGTGATAATTGTTTTTGCGCTCTTCTATTG
This sequence comes from Plectrocnemia conspersa, assembly GCF_051122295.1. Taxonomy (NCBI): domain Eukaryota; kingdom Metazoa; phylum Arthropoda; class Insecta; order Trichoptera; family Polycentropodidae; genus Plectrocnemia; species Plectrocnemia conspersa. The sequence goes on along the minus strand of NW_028277170.1, from coordinate 3,267,249 downwards.
ACCAAAATTCAGTTTAAATATATTTTGATCAGCCTTCTTATATTAGAAGTCTATAGTAATATCGGTAAGAATAGTTTTCATATTTTTAAAACATAGTTTAATATCGAAATGCGACAACTTGTGGAGCAATATGTGAGATGCGATGTCTGTCTGTACTTATTCTTCAGCTTATTTTCCCCTGAGAGTTGAGTTGCCTTAGTTTATATTTTGGACTTGACCTAATGAAAGTTCTAAGACTCTAATTAATTTTTAGGTTTGGGTTAGAATAGCAAATGGACGTTTTGCAACTGTCAAATTGAGTTTCATGGACATTTTAAAACTGCATTAGTTAAATTATATTTCTTTGTAAACTTTTAAACTGTAGTTTAGTTCAGATTCATTATTTGAAGTATTTCTTACTAATAAATCAGGACAAACTTTTCGGAATGATTTTTTCAACAACGAATGAAAATTGGGAATATACAATGATTTTTATTTGTTAGATTAATTATAAGAAAAAAATAAATGATCTGACAGTCTTTAAAATATAGTTTTTTATCAGTTAATTGCTTTTCTATAGAATTGAAAATTAATAAACATATAAAATATTTTTATCATAATTGTAGTATTTTTTACTTTTATATAGTTAGTACTCCTTTAAAAGCTCTTTGATATGATGCAACCTGTATGGTTTTTTTCCTAGCAGCTCGTCATCATTTTTTGTTATATCTTTCGTTCCGGATTTTTTTTATTTTTTTCTTTGCTATATTTCCATGTTTTTATGGAGTGGTTTTCGAGTAAAAAGTAGTGTTTTTTTCATTTATAACGTCGCTTTATTGATATAGAATTCAGTGACACTTCATAAAATAGAAAGTATCGATCTTTTTTGCATCATCGTTTTGCTAATATTTATTTTATTTAACCTTCAGTGACTATATCAAACACTCTGCTTATACAAATCTGTGAAAAACTTAAGTGAAACTAGGGATGTCAGTTCTTCAATAATATTAAACTTGTTGTCTATTCCTCAAAGGAAGTTGAACCATAGCTGTGCCATCAGTGCTTTTATCCAAAGATATGGAATAAGACTTAGAAGTATCTTTATGTTTTTAGGACAAATTATTTCTGAACGCTTTCAAAACATACTTTAATAAATTCATCGATTTGTCTTGTCTAAAAATTAAATTTGCTACCACATAACTAACTTTTTATAATCACTTAATCATTTTTGTTGAGACGGAAGATTTTTACCGGATCTTTAATTTTTGTACTTAGCTCATTTTATGCAATTTATAAAATTATGGAAGCAATTACATTAAAGGCCTTCAAAAATCATGTGTATTAAACTGCAAAAAATGCTTTAATTTTTTAACATAAATAGTCGTTAATATGTTTTCATGAAACGTTATTTCTCTCTCTCGCAGAACAAGTTTTTTATATTTTTTTTCTATCTGTTTTAAGTATAACAGATTTGTTTATTTTTATGTGAGCTTTATAATATGAATCTGATTGTTACCAATTTAAAAGTAACACTAGCCACCTTATTCATATTTTAATTATCTATTGCAGTAGCTACACAAAAATCACTGTTTTATTTACAAGCAGGTTTCACCACCATAATTATTCATAATAAAACCACAATGTAGATGGGTTTTTGTACTATTTATAAACAATCATAGTGAAATTTATCTTAAACTTGATAACGTTCAATTTATGTGTCAACAAGTACGTGGATTATTTAAACTTTAATTAAACATATATTAACAAACATTTAAATTCCTGCCCACCTCCTGCCTCTCTCCCGAATTACATGATTTTGCGCCCGTTGTCTTACGCAACTCATTAAACAACTTTGCAAAAATAAGTTTATAATTTAATTATTTTCGATGTTTTCTTATAAAGTTATCGTAGAGGAGAACTTATTTTATTTTCTGTTTCTTAAATGTTAAGCCGTTCCGCCACTAATTAGAAGGGTAATGAGCGCTTGCTTAATTAATTATTAAAAAAATATTAATGTTTCTCTTAATTATGAAATCCACACATGAAGAGCTATTTATATTATCCTGAGAGATAATCCTCCCGAGGCCTTTGGGGCGCAAAACGAGTATCTCATTTTACTTGCAAGGGGTTGTTGTAGGGCCTCGGGGTGGCGGCAAAGGTAGCAGTTGCAATACAAAAGCTGCTAATGCCGACAAAATGGGATTTCAGCGATTGTCAACTTCCGGCGAACGATTATAACACAATAAATCGTTTGATATTAAATTAAAATAATAATAACTATATATACTTTTTTACGCATAAAATACATCAATTTAAAATTTACACATCTTCCTACATTTCATAAACAATATGTAAAATGACGTACAAATACAATCAGTATTTTAAAATAATTTCATTAAAATAAAAATTTAATATTATAGATGCGTATTTCATATTTCATAATTTTTGATTGAGGAAGCTTGAATGATTAAGGGATGAACCAAATTTAAATTGAATCGCATCAGGGTCTAACTCTACTTTAAAATCCAACGAGTTTTAAAGCTTATGAAGAAAGGGTGTAATGAGTGAATTTATTGTTATGAACTAAACCATTTTTTTGCAGATTTCTAACGGTTGCTAAAACAATTACAATATCGTTTATCTTTAAAAAAAATAAGCAAGCTTATGGTTGATTATGTTTTAATTTGTTAAGTCAAACTAAATAATAAATTAATAAAATTTAATAATATTATTATATATATATATATATATATATATATATATATATATATATATATATATATATATATATATATATATATATATATATATATATATATATATATATATATATATATATATATATATATATATATATATATATATATATATATATATATATATATATATATATATATATATATATATATATATATATATATATATATATATATATATATATATATATATATATATATATATATATATATATATATATATATATATATATATATATATATATATATATATATATATATATATATATATATATATATATATATATATATATATATATATATATATATATATATATATATATATATATATATATATATATATATATATATATATATATATATATATATATATATATATATATATATATATATATATATATATATATATATATATATATATATATATATATATATATATATATATATATATATATATATATATATATATATATATATATATATATATATATATATATATATATATATATATATATATATATATATATATATATATATATATATATATATATATATATATATATATATATATATATATATATATATATATAGTATATATATATATTCACCCACATGGCTAATAGTATATTCTAATACTTGTTGATGTGTAATAAATTCAATATATGCCTGAAGGGCATTTTCTCAACAAGATTTTCAGTTATACTGCGCGTGGATAAACTTTCAACCGAAGAGCGAGCGAAGTTTACAGCATACCCCGTAAATATTACCAAAGTTGCCTACCCCTTGCTATCTCCTGCCTCAGTTAAGCGTAAAATACCTGTTAATCCCAATGAGAACCGATACTATTATTTTATATTAGACGAACCACCTTGAGGGTCACCGCTAGTTGACACAGGTAAATTAGAGATAATTAATGGTATTGATATACTTATTCCTAAGCTAAATCACTGAATTCAGATAAGGCAAACTTTTAGTTTCGAATGTTGAGAGTGTATTATAAAAATATGTTTTGAGAAATTTTGATACAGAACAAGTAAAACATTAATTTGTATTTAATGCTAATACTTGATTAATTGTGAATTGAACAAATGGCGAATTTTAGATGTTTTGATGTATTTCAGTGACAATGGAGTTGTCAAATTTATTTAGGCTATTTATATCGATAAATTTATAACTTCATTTAATTTTAACAGTATAATGTAATACTAAAAATTTAATTTTACGTAAGTTATCAATATATCATTGCAATTTAAATCTAATATCATGGATTAAAATCAATATACAAAAAAGCAAATTTTATTAGCGTACATTAAAATATAATTTTTTATTACTAGAATCTTCTGCTCCAGCGTGACTCAAAAATTTCGCTTAACCGGTTCGTTTAAATAAATTAATACACAAAAAGGTAGTTTGAAGTTTTTGTGCTTTTTTATTAAACGCTTAGGTGTGATTTTCGAGATCCGTATAAGCATTATTTGCAGAAATTAAAAAAAAATTGAGGTAAAAATAATTAAAATAATAAATTAATTGTCACCTTCATCGCTAACTAAAGCGACCTGCTCACTCAGTATCAATAATATGAAAGCATATATTGCATACACGAAATTATTTATATTATTTTGTCTCTATTCAGACATATTTTTACACAAATAGTGTACGGAATATGCTTCACTAAACATTGACGTTATAAATGCAATAAGTAAGGTTTAATTAGGGTTTCTCTATTCCCAGACTTTTTTCGTTCGTTTCGATTCGCAGCTCTGGATCATTCCCGGCATCCCAGGTCTCGTGATATGTTGTTTTGATTTTATGTTTATTTTTTTATAAACATTGCTAATTTTATTTCAATTAAATTGTTATTATAAATTAAACATGTATTAACAAAAAAATACTGTTTCTTTTACATATTTACATATATTAAAAATAAAATATTGAAATTGAGTACACACAAAACCAATTTTATTTTACATAGCATTTTAACAATAGCAAAATGCTCAAATTTTCATCTTATAGCTTCCTTCTTGATTTTGTACATATTTTCCAGCAATTGAAATAACCCTTTTTGTTTCAACTGATGTCAGTTTTATGGTCAACAGGGAAGCGAAAATTTTTTGTAAAATAGGTGTTCGCTCACCTGTAAATTTATAGGCTTTTATTTATTTTTTAAAAATAAAAATACTTCTTCATACATTTTTTTTCGTTGTGCTTCAACAGCTCCTTGTTTAATTCCAGACTCATTGGCAAACACTCTGTAATATCAATATTATTAGCTGAATCTACAAGAATTTGGTTTATTATGCTATCTTTTGTAATTCTCCATATGATATACATTCACCTTTGGTGTAATTTTTAAAATAAAATGTATTATTTGCTTTGAAATTACAGTCATTGAAAATTTGTGTTAAAATATTAATTTAAAATTTCTTCTTTCTTCGATTTTACATTTTAATTCGTGAAACATTTATTTTCCCAGAGAAGTATTTATTGCAAAAATCTTTTTTATTAAAAAATGAATGATTATTTCAACTTGTAAAATATATTTTAGATATATTTGCGACTTAAAGCTTAGGGTTAAGTCCGGTTTTAATACGTCTAATATTTTCATCGTTCCATAATATCTCTAATTTAATATCGATTAAAGTTTTTTTATGTGCACCTCTGTAGGGCTAATAATCCCTCAATCTTTTTTACAAGTTAATTTCACATTATAATAGTTATATTTTGCAGTATTATATTTTTGGCAGAAACTTTTCAAAATAATTTTCTAATTTTTCGTGTATCTTTGGACGAAATTATTTTATTTACACTCTTCCAAAAGTGGGAACTCGATGCATCGAAAACCCCATGTATTCCCGGGAATCAGAAACGATAGAAACCATAGTATCAATGTTTATATTTACGAAGAATTACGTGTAAATATTTGGGTTTTTTTTTAAAAAACTTTTTCATTGTAAAATAATGCAATGGTTTTTTTTTCTTGTATCAACTAAAAATAAGTTGTGCTATAGTCGATATTATTAAAATAAGTTCTAATTAAAATGTGTTGCTGTGTGTTTTTTACATCAATCTTAATTTATATAATTTTTTTATATAAATATAAATGAAAAAAATAATCTTTTTTTAAACTTAATATTAGTACATTTTTTTGCATCATCAAGATGGAAAAGTTGTAAATTTTCATTACATATGTATATCATAATTTATTCAAATAAAATATAAATCGATGATTTTTTCCAAAAAAAATCGCATGTATTAAGTCAAATTGTCTGTATTTAGGTACGTATTTTTTATTATTTAATATTTACATTTATAACTTAAATTTAATAAAAGTTTTCTTTATTCATTTGAAAACTGCCTGGTCCTCTTTAATATGGGTTTTTGTAAATATAATTTTGTTTAATTTTGTTCTCCTGAATTGCTTAAGCCATATTGTTCTTGGGTTTTAAAGGTGGAACATTTGATTTCTTATTTTAAAGCGTTTTCACCATTCTACACGTAGAATTGGCTGCTGAATTTAATGCTTTTACCTTTAATCGCTCATGCTCAAAACATAGCTATCTCCAAAATCTCCAATTAAACACTACAAACTATTTTCAAGTTGTGTATTTAGTTTTTTGTTACTCCTGTAAAGTTGTCAAATATGGAGTGAACAATTTTACGCCTTAAGCCATCGATATGTAATTTATAAATATATTATATATTTACAGTATTGTCACATACTGATAATTAATTCGAAATAGTTATCTATGCTTAAAATACAAATGTTGCAAATTCTAATTTTTTTTTATACTGACGATTTAAATTTGTTTGAATGTATTCAGTCTTTTGCTTTCTTCAACTATATCTTTATGTATTTTAATTCAATGAAACACTTGATTGACTTAAAAGTTTTTATATGCCTTTTAGTGTCTCATTTACCATTAAAACATTCCTATGATCTCAGTGAAAATGATTTTCCTAGAGAAACTTCCGCTAAAGATATTAGAATCACTTTTATGAGCAAGTGGAGGTATATTAACGTTTGCGAAAAATATTCTAGATGTTCGGCTTTGTTATAAGAAACGCGTGTCTTTATGGCACTTTTGTTTGCAGCATTATTGAATCTGAATCAATAATTTGCAATAATTAGACACATTTATAAGATGATACTTGGTTGTTATCGGTTCTTGCACGTTGAGATACGATTTGCTGATTTTTCGCAGATTATATCTAAGCATCTCTTCAATCTACTGAAGAGTGCTGTTGACAATCTAATTTCTGTTAGAACCATCTTCTTCTAATGTCCATTAGAGCCAAGACCTCCGCACTAAGCGTCTCGCTTATCGTTATCGCTTTATAATGAAAATAAATAAATATTATTAGAAAACGGTCCAGGTTAAATAACATTAAAAATTTGATGTGCTTCGTCATGTTTGGGCAGCGCGCGAGGTACGGAAATATGAGTTTTTCTTTATATATCATAAATTGTGTAAATTGGGGGTCATGTTTTTTACTTTCCGAATATAGTAACTCGTATATTATTATGTATGAAGCCTGATACTGAATTTCCAAAAAATGGCATCACTCCCGATTTGAAAGTCTCTAATCGGGCGGGCACCCCGAAATCCGTGAGAAAGTGGACGAGAGGGCAATAAATCGCGCGCCCTGCTAAAAAGCGTTATGATCGCCGCGAGGCAGGGCCGGATCGGTGGTCGTCCGCCGAGCACAGTGGCAATTAACGAGACATCGTAGAGGCGAACCGGCGCTGAAAGGAAGAAAAATGTGGCCGCTTGATGAACGGCCGCGCGCCGCAGGACAGGGACAATTTATAACTCGGCTACCAGGTAGGTACCTACGCGGTTACCGGCCGCCAAAGACGGGCACATACCCACGTAGGTGGGTATATAGTACCGGCTACCGAATTACAGCGCGCGGGTAGACATGTCATATCGGCCGGACCGCGGAGAGATACCATCGCGGCGCTAACTCTCGATCTCAGATTGTTAACGACCCGTCCAAAAGAGAGGCCCCGGGCGGCCGCCCGTTAGCCTGCCGCGGCCCTGATTTAAGACGAGTTCGGACCTGAAACGGGGATCGATAGATGATCATATGTAACGACGCTGTGTGCATTTTAGAAATATATCAAAATCTGACGAGCTCCACCCTACAAATATATATATATCATCGCGATTTTCACTTACTTTCTTGCCATATTTCGGCTGCGATGGTCTAGCCATGGTCACAAATTATTTGTAACTGCCGCTCTGGTCCTTGCTTTTGTCATATATACACGTTTCGGTGGGGCAGTATTAATTATATTAATTAATTGTCCATTTGGCCAGGACGCGTCATTTGAAAAAATCACATAATATTGTCACCGACGCAATTGCCACATAATTACAAAAATCAATATTGGCCACGGATGCCATCGCGATCTTACTTTTATGTGAGCTTCTAACGTTTCGTAGAGTCTGTCACTCTTCATCTTCGGAGACTAGTTGCCGTTTTCGTGCTCAACCTGGGTTTTTTATTATCACTATTTTTATTTTTTTATTAATTTTTTAGGCTATTTGTACAATTATTTTATTAGTTTTTTCTATGCAGGATTTATCACAATCTGCACAAATTATTTTCTATATGCCTTGGGAGCCATTTGAAATTGAGTCTCTTCATTCGGCAGGAAAGAACCGAATTTTTCACTTGAATGAAATATGGTTCTGATTTATTTTTTACTCAAGACCCTTCCATTTTTTTCTAAAACTCCCGTAACACACAGAAATAGCGTAGTCCGTAACGTCTCAGACTAGTAATTTTAAGGTTGCGGGTTCGAGCCCCGGCAGCGGCACTCGAATTTTTATTTATAAAAAATGCGCTATTATAAAAAAAACGGGCTTAGCTGTAGTGACATATATTGGTTATAAATTATATTACACATAATTATTATTGATGTCAATAATTCTCAGACTTTTAATCTGGTGTTTAATACTTACCTACTTGTAGGTATTCATTATATCTGATTGACTTACTCGCTTGGTCAGGTTATAACGGAAGATTTTTATAAAATTAAATAAATGTACGATGAAATTATATGTATCCATTTTTTCGTATTTTTATTTACTCTTTTTTTGTATCTTTTAACTTTAAGGACCTTATCAACAATTCTGGGCTCTAGAGTTTTATTCTCTTCATCTGTCAATTTTACTGCTATGCTGCCACCGATCTGTTGTTACTTGACATTTGATTTTTCTAAAAACTGTTTGTCTTAAGGAACCATCTGGTAATGGAACCATATTATTAGACCAAGAAAATTTTTATATTTTTACTTTAATCTTATAATTTGTTAGACAGAAACTCTTTTTTTGCTTATCTTTTTATTTTTAATGGCATAAGTTATTGAAAAAAAACTAGTTTTGTAGTGAGAAATAATAAAATTTATTTTTAAATTAAAAAGCGGTCTACATTGCAGTTTCTAAACTGCTTTTATCCTCTTTTTGCTTTAATATGTGCATGAATTCGCCAATGCATGCTTTCCATATATTTTATAATTGTTTCTTGAAGGTTCGAATTATGATTCCATTAATAAATCACCTTCTCGATTAGCTCCTTTTTAGTGGTTATTGCAATTTTAGCAATCTCCCTCTTCAAAAGTTCCCAAACAATCTCGATGGGGATTATATTAGGCGAGTTTTCTGCTCAATCTATGTTTTTATCCTGCAGAAAATCCTTGATGCTCTTAGCTTTATGACATGGAGCACCATCGTGCATGAATATCGGTTCCTCGCCTCCAGGAAACCATTCTTCGAGCTGTGGTATAAGGGATGTTTCCAATACATTTTTGTATTGGTCTTGACGCATCTTTTCGACTATGTAAAGATGACCTGTTTCTTTCCCAGAAATTACTAACCAAGTATTGATTTAAATTAGGGTGCTTAACAGTGAACCTAATACATTCTGGAATGTGTTTTGTGCAAATTTTGTTTTCTCCATCAAAACATCCGAGTAGCACACCTTCAAATAAAAAATAAAACACTTTATTTTATTCGTAACATACTTAATTGCCATCAAAACAGCACTATCGCCTATTTCCAATCCTCAACAGTGAAATTCTTGTATTTTTGAGCACATGCAAGAAGCTTTTTAATCGTTGTCGCAGTAAGTTTTGATTTTTGGGTCGACCCCAAGTATATCAATTGACGCCTCATATTTCGTTGGAAAACTTTTATCCCTTCATCTGTTATGTTTTTAGTTAATAAACGAATTGGTAATTTTCTGTTTTTAACACAAATATCGCATATCATCCTGCCGGTCATAAGGGTTGTATTGCGGCGCTTTCTACAGGAACTCTTTCTTATCGGATCTAAAGTGACCCCAGAGTCTATTCTTTTCTTGATATTCTCTACAGAATTTCTCGAAAATTTAACTGTTATTGCAATCTTGTATTGAGATAGAAGAAGAAATATCAGAACTACTGATATTTGTCCAAATTTCTTCAGCGACAGGCTGTGTTTCCTTATTTTTATTAAAAAGAATATATTTGTCCAATTTAAATGCGGCTACTAATGCACACCTATACATACATAATACGAAAACATGCAGCTTTCTTATTTAAAAAATTGTTGCTTAAAACCTAATTATATAATAATACATTATTAAAGTTAGATGTACCGTTACACCTTTAAAATATGTAGTAATTCGTATCCGAGCTAATAACTATTCAACTTCGATCCGATACCAAAAAAGGTTCAAAATTTTATTGAACCATACACATTAATAAATGTTCTATAGCGTGTATGACACCATAACACGGGCTTGTTCGTAATTAACACTTACCTGTTAATGCCAGGACCCGGTACTCGAAAATGCCCATCCAACAGTTAGCTCGGTAAAGCGATTTATTTATAGCGCACTGACCGAATTTCAATTAGGCTTTATAGTATACATTCTAGACACGTCTAGACGCGATAATCTATCATATATGTATGCATTTTGATATACGTCACAACTTAATTAATGAAGATTCAACTATTCAGGTTCATATTCTAGGGACATACAAAAAATACATATAGTTTCCTTAAACGATTAATATTTATATCACTTCAGGTTGCTAAATTACTATATACTAACTTTTATTTTTTTGTAATCTTAATTTTTTATTAAATTTATATAGAAAATTAATTTATTTTTAGTTGTTCGCGTAAAATATTATATAAAACACTACATCTTTGCTCAAGTCAATCACGAATTACTTGTGAAAAAATGATTTTATTTTAGTTTTTTTAAAGGTCTCAATTCGCCAAGTATTAAAAAATCTAGTTTAAATACCTATTACATAACAACAAACAATGAAATACGAAAGCCACTTATCCAAAAGGACGAACGTCAATCTCGACGCGGGTTTTCGTTGACCTAGAGTCAACCCTATTAATGTTAAAAAGTCGCTAAGCAAACAAGGGTGGATTTGTCCGTTTCAAATTGCCTACTTATACAAGATGTCATATTTGTTTTCTGGTTTATTTGCAATTGGGCGTAACAAGGAGATTTAATATAAGAGTGATAGTAATATTAATATTATGCTATTAGCTTAGCATGAAAATGTCACATTACAATGACTGATCGATTCATCTTTATTTTTCTTAGATAAACGTAAATAAATTATATTTTAGAGGCAATTTAGAGGATTATTTTTATTTATGTTTTAAAATACAATTTAATATATGGGACGCCAAACTTTTCGATGAGTTATATTTGACCACAGATTTTTTAATAAAACGCTTATTTCAAAGATAGATATACAATACATAATATTGTTATTAGCTATAATGTAATAAAAATTTAAATATAAAATAAATGCAATTTAAGGGAGGGAAACTAAAAACATTTTACAATTTAAGTGGAAGAAAAAATAAAATGTACGCATGAACCATTAAGAAGTTTTCTTCAGCTTCTAAAGCAAAATGTTCTTATATTCAAATTTCTATCCTAGTTTCGATGCATGTGATTAGTGGGTTAGTGTATTTTTGTGAAATATTTTTATAATATTTTACTGTATGAAAATGACAATGTTTAATGATTAATACTAAACTATTATCGTAAGCTTTAGGACTATTTTAGAAAAAAATATACACACAAATTCCGTATGTATATATAATATGTGGTTTTTGAGGATTGTATGTAATGCATCATATTCTACCCTTGTAGTTAATAATTGATTCATCAATCATAATTTCACGATATGGAATTCAATAATCTTAAAACCTATTTTTTAATATTGAAAGAAATCAGCAATTTTTTTGATTCTCTGATAAATTATGATTAGATCATGATTATGTTTTAAATGTAACGTCAAAAAATGTGTAGAAAGTGTTATTTTTAAAGAAAGCTTAAAAAAATATTTATACATCAAAGTTATATTAAAAATAATATCGTGTCATTTAAAGAAACAAACTTCATATTTGATAATTACTCCAAAACGCGTTTTTAATTCTTTAATTGGCACGTCTTTTTAATTTTTGAAAGTAGATTATCTCAAAAGATTTCTATTCGCATTATTTGTAATCAATATATTAGTAAAAAAAGTAAAACGATATACTTTTAAAAACTTACTGATCATTCATTGCCTAAGAAAAATGGTCATTACCTACCATTTACATTTTTCCAATTGCATCGAAATAATCAAGGAGCGACTCTTTCATGTTCATTATTGTCATTGTCGATTAATAAATTTATAAAATTTATTATTTGTATATGGTATCCGGAAAATACAGTGTCTGGTAAATTTGTCTGATGGAAAATTCACCGACCTCGAAATTTTTTAAATGGAAATTTCACAGATGCTGATGATTTATTTACTAAAATCATGTTTTTAATTTCATTCGTCAAATACGTATGAAATTTTTATTTTTAATATTATCGTAACTTTCATTCAATTTCAACAAAATTTTAAATAAAGCAATAAGAACCTAGAATTTTATTTTCAACTCATAATTATAAAATAAATTATAATATTAAATCCTTTTTTTCTGTTTATATTATATATTATTTATATATATTTAGTTAAAATTTGTTTGATGTAAAGATTAGCTATTAAGCTAAATAAATTAATAAAATAAATAAATAACATATTAATTATGTAAACTTTTTATTGTTTGATCAATTATAATAAATAACAATTAATATTGCATATATTTTCAATTAATATGTATGATTAAACTTAATATATAATATCTATATTTAATATATTGTATTTCGGATTTTATGTCTATATATATACTTTTTTTATATAATAATTTATTATGTTATTTATTTTGCAATAATTTGCTTATAATTATTACTATATTTAGTGGTTTATTCAATAGCTCCTTGATTTATTATAATATTATATATGCTTACAAATTATTTTTTTAAAGATATGCTTATGCGTTTGCTCTGTTGGTTAATTATTTATTTATAAATTTAATAAAATTATTTATTTAATTAGGTATAGCTACAAATTAAATATTTACTGTAATTTTTTTCATCAGTTTAATTTAATGTAATATATAATATTACAAATGTATTTCATTATTATATGGGAATTTTATTTAACACAATGCATTCTCAGGTTCATATATATATTAACTCTTTTTACATGGACACTTTTAAAAGACTCGAAAGTTGACAAAAAATTGGCAGAATTATGCAGTGCTGTAAATCATTTATCGCATGATACATTGCTTGACATTGTACTTTTTATTAATAATTTACTACGACAATATAAATTTTCCCTAAAATTACGGATATATCTTAAAATAAGCACATGTTTATTGTAAATTGTTCGATTTATATTGTCTACTCAAATTTTAATCAAGCAATATGGCAATACAGCATATGTTTTTGATGTAATAAAAATTAATTTAGAAATCGCATAATTGAATATTAAAAAAATATTCTTAGACAAGGGGTCATTAGTTAGTTCGTGCTTTGCCTTATCAGAGTTTAATGAAAGTCAATATAAATTAAGCGATAACACGACTAGATAAGATAGAAATGAACGAAAAATTTTCTCGCGTAACATGCTCAGTAGAAACAGATCCTACAATCTCCACCCAGGAAATACATTTTCCTTGTGCTTGTGCCCCTTATCAGCTACTGAGAAAATTATTCGTCAGACCGGCGATGTGTAATATAGTCACGTATCCAGAGCCGTGTAAAACTAGCAGCGACCGGTTTCATCGGTCGATCGAATCCCACGGACTCAGTGCTTAATAGGCACTGCCTATACGTAATTGTACATTATTAATAAAAAAAAATCAATTGGAAAATGTGAAGAAGTGATTTTGCGTTAATGTTTCTAATGCATTATTCAATAAATTAAATTAAAAATATATAGTTGAGTATTTAAATAAATATAATATATATTTAGATCATCTCTCAAATTACATGGGAAAAATGTTAAAATAAAAACATGCTTCGAGACATTTCCTCTCAAGTTCTTTACGCGGCTGAAACCGCATCCGGTGCCTAGAAATCATAGGAAAATGGCCGTTTCATTCTCGGCTGGAAGTCATTGGCACAATAAAACAATATAAAAGAAATCGTGCGAGCGACACGATCTTAAGACAATAAAGTGCGCACGGCATTAACAATCACGCAGGATGTCGTAAACCGTCGTGATGATGTTTGTTTTGACCGGCAATTTGCATACTTGACCAGCGGTGGCCAATTTTATTCACAATATAAATAACCTTTTTTCTGTGGGGTCAATTAAAGTATTATATTTTTAGTCCTATTGCGTTATTTGCAAAACATAAATAATTCATAGCATTTCCTTGTTACAGATGGCCTAATTTTTTTTTAAAAGCATAGATCATGATTTCATTTAACTTTAATAAAATTATATATATGTAATATATATGTCAAATTTAATATACACAAATAATTAAAATATATTAGGGGTATCAATATAGATCTATATGACATCCTGAAGTCATTGGTGGAATAAGATTCTCGTCAAACAATCGAGGAATTATCAACCAAAATTTTCTTTCCAGGATCATTTTTGACGTATAGAATTTTTTTTAAAAAGTGAAATTTGCGCTCCCCGTTAATTGACGCCTATTTCGCTACGATATTGATCCGTTTTTGCGGCGAATTATAATTGGAGATGCGAAGTGGGTTCTGTATAACAATCCTATATGAAAAAAACAATGGCTTTCTTTCGGACAAGTACTTGTTTTGACTCCTCAACCATCACTAACGAAAAACAAGGTCTTTCTTTGTGTAGTGTGCGATTTCTCTGAAGTGAACCATTATTTAAATCTTTCGTTGTAATAAGCCCAATGCGTTACAGTGGGGTAAATCTGTACCAACTGTGTAAGTCAATCAGATATAATGCATATAAGTAAATATCAACCACCAGATGTCTCGAAATCGGTGAGATCTATATATATTAATAATTATAAATTATTATGTGTGACATAATTTATAATCAATATATGTCACTACAGCTAGCGCATTTATTTTTATCAATAAAAAATCGAATGTCGCTGTCTATGCTCGAACCCGCAACCTCAAAGTTACTAGTCTGAGACGTAAAGACTACGCTATTCCGTCTTTATTATAAATTGCTTGAACCAAGTCAGACTGTTTTGTTGTCAGTTTATTAAGAACAACTCGAGCGATTGCAACAAGAGCTCATAAAAAATCAATAACAAAAAGAGAATTCTTGAACACGATAACGCAAGATCTCATACTGATGTGAAAACATTAGGGAGCTTGGATTGTAACTTCACCGGATTTTGCACAATCAGATTATTAGAACATACATTCATAAAAAAATAATATTGTCAGTGAAATAAAAATTCACTTTATATAAAAAATAATAATGGTAAATCAAGGTAATTATGGACATTATTGCGTTGATTAGTATTAACGAAATTTTAATAAATAAATGTTGCTCATGAACATATAAAACATTTGCTTACTCTTCGGTCCCCTACATTTTTATTTGCTCAAAATGGACGTTAGAAGGACCATTAGTTTAATTGTTTAGGTGGTTAGAACCCCCACAGAAGCATAAGAGTAGGAAATGACTCATTTTGTATTTATCTTTTTTTATCAAAATTTGGAACCTTGTTTATTAACTATATTTATTACATTTATCTCGCTTGTAAGTGAGGTATACGAACGTATATAATTCCCTATCCATGGATAGGGAATCGAACGATCACGATGATGATATCAAACCGGCTTCACGATGATCAAAAAATAAAAATAAATATTCAATAATAGGCGGTCGCGTGTGTGCCTCACAGAACAGGTTCGTAAATCTGTGTCCTCTGACAATTAAAACGGTATAAGTTTTCGGCGCATTTCGTCGCATGCTAATGGGACCGACCTCTCTCAGGAGACGAAGGAAACGCGATACCTCAGCGGACTACTGTGGCCGTGCGAATCCTGCCAGAGGTCATTCCCATAAATCGAACGGGACGAAAAATGCGTGTGCGCGTTGACAAGAGGACGGTATGCCGCTGAGGTGTTGACGGTGCTTATGGTTTCTTCGAGTCTGGATCATCAATTATAAATTCAGTGTTTTGAATTCGACCTTATTAAAATATTGAGGATGCTTAAATGAAACAATCTGATAATTTATATACGAGGTGTGATCAAAATAATTTTATTACGAACAAAGTAATAAGCTTACATAAAATTCAAATTAATCTCCTTCAAAGTACTCTCCTTGGCTAACGATGCACTTATCGAAATCATTTTAGAAGGCTTTTTTCAGAAGGGCCTTCAGTCTGGAATGGTTGCAAAACATTTTCTTTTTAACACGGTTTTTCTATTTGGTAGGAGCCATAAGTCGCACGATGCTTACTCTTGAAACGAACTCTCACTATCGAAAAAAACAAATAGCATGAAATTGAGGTTCGACTTTGACAGACGTGTCTTCTTAGGGCTAGTGGAGCTACTCGTTTTCCATACTAAACTTTCATCTCCAGTTATAATTTTGATCATGAAGTTCAAATCTGCATCAAGACGATCCTTCGATTCCGTGAAAATTGACACACGATTTTTCTTCTGCTCGTCAGTCAAAAGTCTGGGAACAAATTTCGCACTCACTCGTCTCGTTAAAATGCTTTGCACTGATATTTAGCTTTTCGGTAAGCTCACAAATAGTCGATCGCCTGTTTGAACAAATAATTTTCCAAACTTTTTGCATGTTTGTGAGGTCAAAGGGCGTCCCGACCGTTGCTCATCTTCAACCGACTCATTTCCACATTTAAATCGCTCACACCACTTGCAAACAGTCACTTAATTATTGCCATACACTGATTTTAACATTTTATGAACTTCTTTGGACCTTTTTAATAACTTAAGGGTACGCGACAAATGGGCGACAGAAATTAAAAAAAACTTGCAAGATTTGCTTTATAGTAAATATTAATAAAATATACATTAAAACGAAAATATTAGTATATTAACCCTTTGCGCTCGTAAGTCGACTATGTGTCGACATCGTATTTCAAGCGTTGCACTCGAACGTCGACAATATGTCGACAAAACTTTGAATGCATTTATTGGCTTTGTGTTCAAGCAAATTTTGAAAATTTCAATTTATTAATAGTAAAAAGACTTGTGTTAAACACATTTCAGTAATATTGAATTTTTAACTTATGCAAATAACTCAATAATTTTAAATTTACAAGTGTAAGTTTATTGTAAAATTTTTCATCGGAACATGGTCAAAGCGCGCGCTGTTAGGACGGCATCGCGCTAGACTTGACAGATTTAGGTTGTCAATTATCGCTTTAAAACTGATTTTTTCCTTCTAAGGGCATCTATATTTTTATGATATGGGATGAAACGGGATCATATGCTATAATTGTGCATAATTATTACTTTATATTGTGTGTCTGTTATGAAATAAAAAGAAAAATTTTAAGTCGGAAAAAAGAGCGAGATGCCGTTATGATAGCAGAGCTCGCTTACTCGCTCGCACTAATAAAATGAGCGATTGACAACTATCGACCTGGGTACTCAACTCATACGATAATATTAGTCTCGACACATTTAATGTATTTTCGAGCTAGTAAATAACTAAATGATGTAAAACAGAATTAGTTATCTGTGTTTTAATTATTTATAAATACATATATTGATTTTCTTTTAAAAATTATCCATATAATTACGAATGACGATATAATATTGAATTTTTAAGGACGTGACGATGAATTAGATATTGACCGTGATATTATTACTGTGACAGTAAAAGTATGCGTTTATGCTAAGACTATTTTTACCAATTTTAAATCTTTTTCAAGTATTTGAAGTTTCAAGTTTTAGGATAATCTTTTAATGTAATAATTTTTTATGATCAATTTATTTATATTTTTAAAAACTGTTTTAATAAATTCAAAACTTAAAAATTCAAAAATAAAGCCACGAGGCCAAACTACGCTGGTTCGCTCTAGGTGTAAGAACACCTGCCAATCCAAAACAGATCCCCACAAAAAAACAATGTAATATTTATCATTTTTGCGTCAAATGGGCAAATACATACGAAAAACTTGTAGAATATTTGTCTAAATATAAAATTTGATCATTTTAACAAAATACAATAAAACTTTACCGGCCCCACCTATTTTTTTTTATGTACAAAAAAATTGGGTGGGGCCTGGCCCCGATTGCATTTATATTATCACCACAGCTGATATTTTTGAGCGCCATTTCGAAATTTGTTAATATGTGGGGGCACCTATTCATGCCATATTTTTAAAAATATTATGGTTCAAATAATTGATTTACAGCCTTAAATTATACTAAAAAGCCATTTTATTATGCTCAAATGCTTACGTCACCTTTAAATGTCCAATGAGTACTGGCGATTTTCTTGATGACACCTATAGAAGTCATCCGTGGTGAAAGGGTTAAAAGTCTTGTAAAACATATTTTTTTCAGTGAGTTTTAGGATTGTATTGTACTTATATAAATTTATCCATATTTAACACTCTAAAGGTGGATGACTCAAATATGCGTCATTGAAAAACTATAGTTAAAAGTCGTTTATGCACAACATAATCAACACTTACACGTTTAATTTGATAAGATTTAAAACACAGTTTGTAAATTAGTGATATCTATTATATATTGTTAAGTATAATTACAGCTTACAATCAATAGATGTCGCTTAGCAGTTAGGGCCTAATTTAAATAATAGCGCATTCTTAATATTAAAATGTTTAGTTTGCTGCGGGGAACTGAACCGATAGTCTCTAGGATATCAGTTCAACGCTTTAAGGACTACGACATTCCGGTTATACAAGTCAATCTAAATATAAAGTTGTAAAATCGCCATGACGCGCTTTGAATGTCTCTCTGTAAAACATATGACTGAAGAATATAGACAAGGTTATTTTGCTCATGTAACACCATAGACCAGGGGTCGGCAAACCTTTTTTGTGAAGGACCAGATTGTAAATATTTTAATATAGCTTTATATCTTTATCATTTCTCTCAAATATTCAAATGTAGTGTAAATTTTAAATATAAGCACTGTTTTTGTTTTTAGCTCTAAGTTCAATCTGTTAAGAAATCTCATGATATCTGCAGCAAAGGCTAATTCTCAAATCTATTTAATATCAGATAATAATAGCCGAGGGCAGGGTTTTTCGTTGAAAAAAAATTATAATCGCTCTTATGATTTAAAATATCTTAGTCAACCTATACCATGACTGGGCCATTGGACTACTGTATGGTAGAGAAAGTCGAAATATACGGCTTATATTATGATAAAAAAATAGTCACAGAACTGATGAAGGTTAAGTTCACGATAGTTAATAAAGTTTACGGTTAGTATAATAGTTTTATTAATACACAATAAATTTAAATGTTTTCTATAGTACCTGTTGGTGAATAGTGCATTTTTACAAAAAACTGATATTTAGTTGTCTATTGATGTTACACACAATGTGCTTATCTTTTAGCAAATGTTCTCGCCGAAAAACTGGTAAACGAACAAATCTGAAGATGCTGTCAAATTTAAAGTGCATAACGTCACGGTGAAATACAAAGCAATAGGAGCTTGACGGTTGGCCGCTCTATTATAGCACATACTTTGATTTTTTTATATGTCGAATCTAACAATTACTTGCAGGCCAGATTAAAATAAGCAAAGGGCTGGATTTGGCTGTAATTTTCAGACCTCTGCCATAGACAGTGCATATATTAAAAAATATCTAATTTAATTTGGCCTTCTTTTTCGTATTTTAAATATTCCTATTCTAAGTGCACGTAAACGCAGGACAAATACCCCCTGGACATATATCTCCCATCAAAACTCCCCTGGACATTAACCCCCCGTACAAATAATCCCCTGTGCAAATAACCCCCTGACAAATAGCCCCCTGAAAATTAACCCCCCGTGTAAATAACCCCCCTGACGATTAACCCCCGCTACGTATAGAGATAAGTATTTTATATAAGTTGTTATTATTTATAATAAAATAATGTTTAATACGAATAATCAGTATCAATACTAATTTATTTCATTCAGAAAAATACAGCATTTTTAAAATATCAATAAAACTAACATATTTACGAAGAAAATATACGTATTGTATATTTTGTACCGGCTACCGGTGCGAGCAAAATTGTTATAAAGAATATTAAAAAAAAATAAAAAATATTATTAGGCTAGATACATATGTATGTATAATACAGCTAAACTTTGGTAATGGCGTCAGTATATGTTTTATTAAGTATAATAGAGCGTCACGAGACGTGTAAAGTAATATCTGTATTATCTTTATACGTGGCGGGGGTTAATTGTCAGGGAGGCTATTTGCATGGTGGGTTAATTGTCAGGGGGTTATTTGCACGGGGGGTCAATGTCCAGGGGGGTTTTGACGGGGTGTTATTTTCCAAGGGGTATATTTCCAGGCGGTTAGTGTCCTAGAACCATATTTCCTAATCTACATTATCCTTTATATATAGACCTTCGCTTTACTTTATTCGGAATCTCATTATCGGCAACTTAGCGTCAAAAGTGTTAAATTTTGCTTTTAAAAATCATTGGTTAAATCGTCAAAATGTATCCTTTTGCTTAAAACATATGTGCCGATGTGCATATTGTTTGTGTTTCTTTATTGTAAGGTGCATAACAATTTTTCGAATTAAATATTTTTTAAAACGTTAATATATGTTTTTATATGTTATATTTAACTAACAGTATATTTTTTTATTTTTTATAATACGTTTATTGTAATCTGATTTTCTAAGAAGTCTAAAACTTGTTAATTGGAATATATTAACCATTTACCAAGAAAAAACAACAAATAAAAAAACTAAAAACTAAGGTTTTACTAAGAAAAAAAACAACAAGTAAAAAACTTGTGCTCTTTGTAATTTTAATCTTGATTAAATTCTATTGTAATCATTATTTTTTTGTATAAACGCAAATTGTTGATCGATGTTATGAGCGCTAAACGCTATAGAACGAGCGCGATGCGCAAGATAATAAGCGCATTGCGCAAGATAATAAACGATAGGTGCAAAAAAAATACAAGCAGTCCAATATTTTAATTATTCAGAATTCATATGACATCTAGCTATTTACAAAGTTCTTAATGGTTATAAACCCCTGCCGCCTCATCACTCAGCTGTTTTTTTAAATAATTCATTTATTTGTTTTACCGCGCATTTGATTGCGATGGACGAAAAATCATCTAAAAACATCATTACATTTACCTTCCTATACTGTTTATACCTAATACTATGTCATTTATTTTTTGTGAATAGTAAGTACAATTCTTTGTGAACACATTTCAATAAATTATTCTTTTCTAAGTTTCATGGTTAACGTTTTACAAATTATTTAAAAAAGTACAATAAAAAAAGTTATTTTCCGATTAAAGTATTTAAATTATAATATAATTTAAATATTTAATTAATTTTTTTTTAACTAAAATACTGACAAACTATCAATCTTTCGTTGTATTAATTTTAATTTGTAAAAAGATTAATCAAAACATGTTTTATTTCATTTTTACTTCCAAAAATTGAACATAAAAAAAGTCTCGAAATTAAATACGAGCTGGCGCTACCCCAACCAAAAAAAAAATACGAGTGCAAAGGGTTAAATGAAAAACAATTTTATTTTCAAATTATTAACTCATATTATAAGTATATGCAATACCACGTAAATATTCTATGATATTTTCTCTATTGTACCTCAAAACTTTTATAAAAATTCTTTGGTCTATTCTTTTCATAAAATATCCATTCCAAACATATTTTTCCTTGTCTTTTTGACTTAATATGCCTGAATTATCCATTTATGAAGAATATAAACTATGGTAACTCAAATTAGTCGTTCTCAACAATGATCTATAAAAAACAAATATTTATAAATAACACATAAAATATAACCCACATGTGAATAAAAAGATACATACTTATTTTCTTGCTGTACTGAATTTTTTACAAAAACACAATGACACTGTGACAAAGTGCTTTAAAACCACGACAAAAATACTTTTCAAAGACGCAACGAAACTTTTTGCGAACGTTTTTAGTCAAAATTTAAAAGTATACTGAGCGCTAGTTATGGGTTATTATATTTATATGTAACTACCCTATCTAGTTTTAAATAGATAACTGTAAAATATGAGATTTTTGTAAATTCCCAAAGTTTATTCTCACACTAATTTCCAAGGCTCAAAACATTAAAAAAATCACAATAAGGGCAAAATCCACGATAAACATTTATCAGCGCTATTTTTGGGTTAATATATTTATATATAACTATCCTATCCAGTTTAAAATAGATAACGGTAAAATATGCGATTTTTGGAAATTCCAAAAGATGGTTATCACAGTAATTTATTAGTCTCAAAATATAAAAAATCGCGTAAAGGGTAAAATCTACGATAAACATTTATCAGCGCTATTTTTGGGTTAATATATTTATATATAACTATCCTATCTAATTTCAAATAGATAACTGTAAAATATGCGATTTTTGGAATTTCCAAAAGTTTGTTCTCACAGTAGTTTCCAATGCTCAAAACATAAAAAAATTCGCGTAAGGGCCCCCTATAAACAATAATCAGCTAGGTATTTCTAATAAAATGACCGACTTAAGCCTAAGTGCATTATTATTGTATCGCCCAAAAGACCATCGCCCATTTTGAATCGCCCATTCGCCCAATCGCCGTCGCCCAATTGACCGTGTCCCAAACTTAATGTTAACCCGTTGATCGAAAGCCATAATGCGCGAATGACTTTAAATACATTTTTTCTCACAAATTCATTCGTAAATCAAATGCATTATAAACACGTTTCAAGCAAACGTGCTTTTCTTGCATCGTATCCTTAATTAATCGTATGTTATTCGCGTGACAAAAATAAACACGGACTTAAAAGCTCGCATTTAACTCAAGCTTTATGATCTCCGGCGGGTCGTTCAAAAACGTTGCTTTATGACGCATATAGATTAAAATATGCAATACATTTGACGAACCAATTATTTTCTACAATAATGGATCATTATTAAAATATATAAGATGAATTACTGTGTACACAAACAACACTTTTCCGATCAATGCTTATTTTACTTAATGCCAAGATAATGGACAAAAAGCTACTTATTAAAGGTTCATAGCTGTATTAAGTTTTGATAAAATATGAAAGTATACAGTACGTAAATTTAATAGTTTATTTGCTTATGGACCACCAATTTTATTGTATTGAATAAATGAATTCAGATAATGCCCTTTGAGAAGACGAAGACGAACGGTACCGCCACCTGATACCAGATTCCAGCCAGTTGAAGGATCGGCCAGAAAGCAATTAGTTGGTAGTTATGTTTCTCGAATCTGGCCGAGATATCTTGATGAGTCTTTCTCTCTCTCCCGAGTGTTTGTTTGTTTGTTTGCTCAAGACCCGCCCATCGTCGATGGCCGTAAATCTGCCGTGGGATTTCGCGATCGACCATGACCAATCTCGATTACCATCTCTCCCTCTCACTCTCTCGGTCCTTCCGAGGAACGGTACCAGATTTTTGCGGTTAGTACCGGCCGGTTTTCGATTGGTCGACGTACAAGAAATCGCAGAGTTTCTAAGTTGCTCTACGGAGACACTCTTGTTTCAAGTGTAATTTGGAACGCTTGGGTGGTTCCGAGATGCTTTGATTGCAGGTTTTGAAAGTGTGGTTGATAATGCGAAAAATCCTGTATTGTTGACCACAACGTTCTGTTGCACTATTCATTGGTGACTTTAACTCTTGTACAATACAATAAATTACTATTTTAGTACTCGACAACGATAACCTGATCTACATATTGATACCTCAAAGGTGCAGTAATTTATTTAAAAAAAACACATTTTGAGATATTTAACTTCTAAGATTGTTTTTATTTATTTGTCAATCTGAAGAGAGTAGATAAACATTTGCTAATGCTATGAAAATGTGCATTAAATTAACACTATGCTATGTTACAATGGATGTGTAGTGTAAAAAAATATTTAAAACATGCATAACAACGTTTTAGCTACAAAAATAAATTAAAAAATAAAAACATTTGCCATAATCAATTAGATTTTAATACTTAAACAACATGGTTTAGTTTTAAGCTTTATATTATATTTTAATGGCTTTTTTGTGTCAATAAATGCTTAGTTAAATTTAGCTCTAACGTGCCATATGTTTTTACAAATATTCCGTTGCTGAAAATTCGTGACCATTTCTGGAGCACCATAACTGAAATTTTGTAGTATTTTGCTTTAGCAAAATATTTTTAAAAAATTGCGCCTTATATCCTATAATATTTTTGTCAGTATTTAATCCTAAATTAATTTAAAAAAATAATTTTAATAAATTAAGATTAGAATTACAAAAATGTGACTGGAATGTAGATAATATGGATGTTAACATGATATGGAACAAAATTTATAAGAATATAGTAGATTGTAAAACAAAAAGTCAGTATAATTGTAAAAAGGAATATCGTTACAACCCAAAACTGTGGTTTAATGATGATGTTAAAAATGCTATAAAGAAAAGAGACGAGTCATACAAAATTTTTCAAATATTAAAAACAGAACAAATAGAATATAAAGTCTTTAATGAAAAATGGAAAACATACACACAATGTAGAAATATGGCAGTCAAAGTATTAAGAATGGCTAAAAAGAAATGGTATGAAAAATTGATAGATGAAATACAAAATGATCCAAATAAGATGTGGAAATCAATAAAACAATTAATTAATCCAACTCAGAAAAACGACATAATAAAAATGGAAATTAATGGAAATATATATCAAGATCCTTATATAATAGCAGAAAAAATGAATACATATTACATTGAGAGCATAGAAGAAATTGTGAATTTAATACCAAGGATTAGTAATTTAGTACAATATAATAATAAAGCAATAATTGTAAAATTTAGTAAAATTAAATCAGTATCATTAGATGAAATTCATAACATAATATGTAAATTTAAAAAAGGAACTAGTACTGATGAACTAGATATAAATATAATTAAAGAAACATGGGAAATAATAGGAACTAAATTAAAATATTTAATAAATAAAGCACTCTCCTTAGGAGAAATGCCTGAAAATTTAAAGATTGCTACTATTGTACCTATACCTAAAATAAAAAATAGTAAAAAAGTTGAAGAAATGAGACCAATCAACATGCTACCGTGTATAGAAAAAATAATAGAAGAAGTAGTAATCAAACAATTAAAGGAATTTATTACTTCTCAAAACATAATATGTGAACAACAATCGGGATTCAGAGAAAAGCATTCCACTGAAACTGCATTACAAGTAGTGATAAATGATTGGCTGTTGGCTAAGGATACAAACAAAATCATTGGAGCAGTTTTCTTGGATTTCAAGAGAGCCTTCGAAACAATAGACAGAAAAATAATGTTAAAGAAATTGGAGAGTATAGGTATAAGTGATATAGTTTTAAGATGGTTGAATAATTACTTATATAAAAGAAAACAAAAAGTTAAAATAAATAATGTATATTCTGAAGAGAAATTAGTGTCTTATGGAGTACCACAAGTGTCTAAATTGGGACCATTGTTATTTGTTTTGTATATTAATGATAGAGTTAATAACGTGAAAAAATGTAAAATTCATCTATTTGCGGATGACACATAAATGTATTGCATAGGTGATAACATTAAAGAAATTGTAAATTATTTAAATAATGAATTAAGTATATTAGAAATATGGTGAAAGAATAATGTACTTAAATTAAATGAGAATAAAACTAAATGTATGTTTATTATTTATAAAAATTTGTTAGATAATAGTACCAAAATAGTAATAAATAACTCTAGTATAGAAATAGTGGATAATATAAAATATTTAGGAGTAATTGTTGATACAAAATTAAATTTTAAAGAACATTGTAATTACATATTAAAAAAAATTAGTAGAAAAATAGGTTTATTATCTAGATTAAGAAATATATTCAGTATAAATACAAAAAAAATAATTTACAATAGTATAATATTGCCCCATTTTAATTATTGTGCAACACTATTAAATATGTTAAATAAATTAGACAAACAAATGTTGCAAAAATTACAAAATAGGGCAATGAGAGTAATCTTAAATAAAAATAGATTAACTAATTGTAAAAGTATGATTGATAGATTAGAATGGTTGAATGTTCAAGAAATATTGAGTATGAATGTTTTAGTATTTATATATAAGTTAGAAAATAATATGTTACCAGAATATTTTAATAAGTATTTAATAAGAAATAAAGATGTATATAAATATAATACTAGAAATAGAGAAAATTTAAAGATAATTAAGTATAAGAAAACGAGTACGGCTAGGGGAATTATGTACGGAGGTTTTGATTTATATAATAGTCTTCCAAGAGAAATCCGAAACAGCAAAAATATAACGGGTTTCATAAATGGAATAAAAAAACACCTTCGTACATATAGAAATAAATTATAATATTAAGACTTTATTATTGTATATTTTTATTTTTTCTTTCTGTTATGTATTTTTTATATATTTTTATATATGTTTACTAAATTTGTTAGATGTAAAGATTAGCTAATAAGCTAAATAAATTAATAAAATAAATAATAATAATTTAAATAGTGCATATGCTAGCATATATTTACTTCTGAAAATAACCAAAATTAAATTATGCGTTTATTTTCAGTCTGTCTTTGCAGAACCCACTTTATATATAATACAGCTTTGCATATATGTACTGCATGTACGTATCCGGTTATTTTGCAAAATTAATTGCGAACAATAATTAATAAATTCAATCTTGCACGGCGTCTTTTTCAATCTTATAAATCGTAATCGAATCGAGCTTGGAAATAATTATACAAATGCTAGGTATATTTTAAAAATATCATTTAAAGTATATTTGCCACTGGATGTTTGGATTATGTTAATTACTATATGATAGTCATAGTCATTAATTTTTTCGAAATGCCATTTAAAGGTATTTAATAACAACTTAAATATAATACATAGGCTTTTAATGTATGCATTGGTATACTAATACTATTTTATAGTATAAATAACGGACAAGCTCAACGAGGAATTGATGCATATCGCGTACACGACACAATTTGTACTAACATTTATTTATTTGTTGCTGATACGTCTGCATATAAATTATATATAATACATAAATACAAATATGATAAATATATAAAAAATATGCATGTTTTCAAATAGGCATTTTTTATTATGCTAAGTACTACATTAATAGTCAGATAATAAAAAAACGCTCCGCGTGAGAATTGGCGGATTACAAAAATGTATGGGGGCTATCCACATAGTTACGCCAAATTTAAATCTCGTAATAGAAAAATGTAGTAGCTGACATTGCGACATATTGGTGACACACAGAAATTTTTAACGGTAAAATACGAGTTCGCTACTGCGAATCGATCACCTTATGAATTACGCTTATAATCAATATGTAAAACAAACAAACACGCAAGTATTTAATAAACCGGTAGCCGAAGAGGTACCGCCGGCTCCGATTCGGTAATTTATTATATTTTTCAATTTCCTCAAGGCGAAAGTTCGTTAAACGGGAGGAGGCTAAAACGAGAAGTTGATACGACGTATGTTTGTTCACATCTTATTGGTTAATTTTCTTGGTAAGGGTACGATTTACAGGTGTCTGCGAGGTGGGTCGCCCATATATCGTGTGGCAACCGTAGGTTTTTTTTAATTAAGAACGGCCTCTCGAGCTGCCTCTGCCTCGCCGGCTATTTGTTTAACAAAGTGTAATAGTTTATGTGCAGGCGCGCACACACCCGAGCTTTCGTTTTTTGACAATTCTTTGCATTTCACAAGCAATTGGCGACTTACTAGTGAACCTGAGAAATGCTTCGTGTACTTAAGAACCGGGAACTTGAAAAAGATTTTTGCTACTAGAGTCGCACGATTTTTAATTGAGTTTGTAGTTAGGTTAAAACTGAGGGCTTAAAATATAATCATTACTGATATGTATAATATATTGATATAATTTCAGTTTTGATATATATTAAATTCTTTGGCATATAACATTAAGAATATGCAACTAACACATTTTTATTTTTATAAAAATAAATAACGAAATATCAAAAAATAATCTTAGTAAATAGTATTTTTAAAGAATATGTATTGATTCTTGCTTTATTTTAAAACTACATGCGCTCTAAAATATAATTCTGAATTGAATGTTTTATATCAAAATAGTTATGTTAAAGCTTTTTTTTATCCAAAACGCACACACTTTGGACTAATACAGTTATATTTGTTACCAGTTACTGTGATATGTTACATAAATATGATTTTTTTATTATATTTGTGCGAAATATATATTTTTTTTTTATATTATTTTTATAACTACGAGTCTTTTAATATATCTAATGGTTCTGTGTAAAACAAAAACGTATCATAATCTTGTGACTCGGCTGTAGCACGCGCGAATGTATGTGTATACAAATTGGAAGGCCCGACGCTCACTGATATATATATATGTTCTTGTTAAATATTAATTGTCATTTTTTCTGCTATTCTTTAAAAAATAATGCAAACACAACTTTATAAATAGAAAAACGCCACTGTTTATTATAGCATCGTTTAATTGCCCAGCTCTCCCATATGTGCTATAAGAGTATTAGACGATCTGATTCGTTTCAGTAGCCTTTTTCGAGCGTATGTTTTATGGGCCATTATCACAATAAACGACTAATGAACTGTCATAATCGATTTCATAATCCGTTTTATTACCGAACGATTCAAAACCGGTTTAGTCCGGTCTATGATTAAAGTTGGTCGATTCGTTTTAATTAGTCGAAAAAACTTCGATATGTATGTAGTATAATATATCCTATCCGGTTCGATACAAATCCTTCAATATTCTGTTTATGTTTATTAGATTTATAGATCAATTTAAATTCAGACTTGTTTTATTTACCAAATACGTTCTCCAATTAAGTAAAACATAAAATAATTTTATATCATGTTATTATATTTAATTTGTATTTTTTTTTTGTTTCAGGTAATAGTACTCATTACTACTTCATCTGGTATGTTACGTATAATTTTAGTAATTTAAACCCAAATATTTACATATATTTGCTTAATTCAGTATTATGACTGTTGTTGTGTTTAGAAAAAAATATTTAGATAGATGTGTCATTATGACATTTTACATTGCATACATGAATGAATGGAATAGTTTTTATTAACTTAATTATAAAATAATTTTTTAATAACATAATATTAGTAAAACTTAATTTTAATAATATATATGATATATAACATTCCGGACCATCTGACAAAAATTGCATTTTATATATTTTTAACGTCCTAATATATGTTTTAAATAAATAATAAAGGGCACGAGTTAACTCTTTCTATGCTAAAAATAAATATAAAAATTAGCTATTGTGCAACATATTTTATGCAAATATTTTAATTAGGCATTAAAAATTATTAAATATATATATTAGTAATATTTATTTATTAACAACCATATTTTCTTTGCTGCTCAGTGTTGCCATATAGTGAATTTCCATCGCGGTGAAAACGCTCGATTATCAAAGCGTTTATATTAAGACTTTTTATATCAATTTTACGACTGTGAATCGAATAAAGAACATCTTAACCAAATTTTGCCCAATAGAAGAGCGCAAAAACAATTATCACTTCTCAGAAGGCAAAAATTCACGTCAAAAGCAATAAAATCGTGGCGTCGCCATCGCAGTGGGAACGCTCGTTACCGAGCGTTCCCACTGCGATGGCGACGCCACGATTTTATTGCTTTTGACGTGAATTTTTGCCTTCTGAGAAGTGATAATTGTTTTTGCGCTCTTCTATTGACCAAAATTCGGTTAGAATATACTTTGATCAGCCCTTTGAGTAGAAGTCCATAATAATATCAGTTAGGAGAGCTATCATATTTTTAAAACATAGTGTAATATCGAAATACGATTTGTCTGTACTTATTCTTCCGCTTATTTTCCCTTGAGATATGAATTGGCTTAGTTTGTATTTTGAACTTGACTTGAGTTTTAAAACTTAATTTTAGAACTTTCATTAGGTTAGATTTGGGTTTGAACAGCAAATGGACGTTTTGCAATCGTCAAATTAAGCTCCATAAATGAGCATATTAGCGCTTATTAAGTTATATTTTCGCTAAAAATGTATTTGGACTTTACTAGTGAAAATATAATCTTACCAAAACATACACATTCACTATAACATTTATTATTCGGATGTAAATAAATATTGATAATTATGTATATTTATATTACTACTTATGGAAAAGTTGAAATTATATAATTTTACTAGCACTTGCCAGATAATTTGTATTTTCACTTGTAAAAATATATATTTACTGGTGAAATGTATTTTGATATGATTTTACTGAAATGATATATTTAAAAAAATATTTTCGGGATAGATTCGTGACTGTTTTTTTTAGATTTTATTTTAGGAATAATCACATGAAATTGAATACATTATTTATGTATTTTTCTGCATTAAATCCAGTTGTCAAATTTCTGATATTAAGATATATAAAAACATTAAATTTATATAATTCAGCTGGTGCTGTTGTTGTTTTTCCTTATTTCTTTGCTTCTTCCTAAGGTATTCAATCTGAATTTTCAGATCGAATACCTAAATTTAATGCTACTAATTTCGTTAAATATCTGTTCCTTTCATAATAATGTTTATTGTGAATATACTAGCTAGAAAATGCTTGCTTTTGAAGGCAATGTTCTACTTCATCTTATAGAAAATATCATATGTATATAAATAAAAATAAAATTATGATTAATCAGTTTATAAAACTTTACAGTAATTTTTATATTAGTAATTATTATACAATAATCATTATATATAAATAAATGCTTAAATCAACTATATTTTATAATATGATACTTCTATTGTATGATACTAAAGATTCGCTGATTTTTTCATAGCTTAACGAAATCGTTCAGATTTTTTGAGCCACGTTGTACGTCTCCGAATTTAAAATGTCCGATTTTTGTTTCATTAATATCTATCGATTACCCTCGAGCGATACATATCTCGGTTTCGTTTCGGTTCGCCCTTTAACATCCTAATCCTCGCTGGGCCGTAACTCACCTGCCTCCTCGCCACCGGCCTTAAATCAACACAAACTAATTACCGCGAGCACTGTAAACTATAGAAACTAATTATGAATATTCAATTTATGGCTACCGATTTTATTTACGAGCGATCGATACGGCCACCGATCCTCCGTTCAGTTCGATGTATAATTTAATATCTCCTCCACCTCCTCCTCCTACTCTCTCGACAGAGTTTGTTTTTGGCTTCTTTATTGCGATCCGCTTATCAATCCTCGAAAGTAATTAATACACGGCCATGATGATGCGGGGTGAGGGACAGGAGGGGGTGGCGCCGTTGCATCTTCCGTTTGTAGCTTTTGTCCTCGGAGGTGACCATAAAGCGACTTGGACTAATCTGATCATTATTAAGAAATATAAATCACAAACTTTAACTGCAATTGATAGAGCAAATCTTAAAATTATTAAAAATATAGAAATAGGGCATTTGGTTTTTAAAACGGGCTTTTGAAACAAGCCGCTGAAAGGATGCACTTAAGGAATAAAAAAACATGGCCATATTACGCTTAAGTGTTTTTTTGCGCAAATAATGCACATTTAATTGTAGTTTACTGTAATAATATTTATAAATAATTAATAATGTGCAATAATTTTTATTTTAATATAATTTACATTCTCTCACCTTTTGGTCAGTTTTTTATTAGCATCAAAGTATTTCATTCAAAATATTTCGATAGCCCTCATTTTACATCGTTTATATTTTAAAGTGTCGAAATAAATATTAGTCGGAAGGAGCAAGGTCTGCAGAATAAGGTGGATGAATTAAAACCTTCCAACCAAGTTGCTTGATTTTTCTTTTTTTTAAAACCGCAAAAATTAATTTATTTTATCGGCACTAAACAAAGTTTTTTTTAATAAGTATGCTTTAATTAACATTTTTATATTCATGAAAAATAAGCCTTAATTTAAGAAACAATTTCAGACAAATTCTGGAATAATGCTGTAATACGAATCTCTGTTTGCTTAATATTGTTCATACATGCTTACATTTTTTGAACCTGTCTATACTTGCCTTGGACTTATCTGACATTTTACATTTTTATATTTTTGAATATAAATTAACAACTTTCTCGGTCTGATTACGATAGATAGCACGCGATGCACTTTGAGCACCACTGAACATTGCAATTAACGGTGCTATTTGTTCGTAAGCATTTAATAAACAGTGTCCCAGTAAAAAAATGCGCACGATTTGTTACAGATTATCTTAAAAATTGTACAAATTACTAGTATTATTATATTTATAGAACTTATAAGTAATATTTTAAAGTTAAAAGCAAATTTTTGGAATACTAATTATAAAAATGTATTAATGACACATTGCATATTAATATAAAGCTTATAATATATAATAATAAAAAAAATAGGAAAATACTAATTAGGAAAAGTAAAAATGACAAAATAAATAATAATGACACTGATTCTGCTTTCGAAAATAATATTGTTATTTTTCTTAGTTAGAATATTTAATAATTATCTTTTGCAGTCACTAAATGAACCCTTTGAATAATGAGTTAATTTATACACATTTGTTAATTTTCATAATACCTGAATTAGTATCTCGTATTTTTCCATGTAACGAATAGAGTTGAGCCGGTTCTTAATATTCACAACTTCTCTCAAGCTTACGGGTTCATCTCTTCTTTTTTCTCAGTTTTGTACCAATATCAGCCATTTTAGAAACGTCAATTATTGCCTACACATTTTATTACATTATTTTAGAAATATTTAGAATTATTTTTAATAGTAAAAAAAGTCGAAAAAATGGTAAAGACGTGCACCGATGAAAATGTGTAAAAAAATAAAGGCATTGGGCTTAATAATTACTATTAAGAAGATTACTAAATAAGTTGGTATCTCTTACAGTTTTGACTGATATTTCTGTCAAATTTATTCCAACTGTTGAATTTTTTAAAAATATTGCCGAGCATAGTTGCATATTTATGTCATCAAAATAAAGGTCTAATCGTCCTAAAGGTTAAAGATAGAAAAAGCACATTCGATCAAATTTTATGCTTCTTATTACTGTTTTTTACTATGACGGTATAATCCAGTCAATAATGATCTTTTTTTATCCTAATTATGGATAAAAAAATTTTAGTTTTATACCACGATAACGCATTTGTTAATTATTGGCCAAAAGCGACATTGTTGTGACTAGAGTCTCCAATTACTCGAACCATCAACTACTCGAGTATCGAATATTAAAATTTTAAAATACTCGAGTACTTTCGAGTATTTACCAAATGTACCAAAATAGCTATTATTCAAATTTGTGCATATATAAATAAATAAATAAATAAAATATTTAGTATGTTAATTTTTACAATTATTTTAACTTCACGAACATACTTTTTAAAAACAATAATGCAAAAAGTGTCTCGAATTTAATATTACTGCTAACCTTTGGTTTTATTATTCCCGTTATGGAAACAACCCTTTCCGTTGCTGTTGATGTTGGTCTTATTGTCATATACGCGTTGGATAAGGCTTCTAATTTATATCTGTTTGCTTTTTATAGATATAAAATTTTTTGAACTCTCTTTTTATGTTCTCTTCTTTCATTTCCTTCTCTACTTTTCTCTTATTTCCTTCGACTATTGACAAAATAGCATTTTGTAATTCTTCTTGAATAGATTTTTTTCTTAACAATATACAATATTCTACTCCTTTTGATTAATGCGAAAAATTAAATCTATATCCTTTGAAGATGTATTTGGGTGAATCTCTTTCACTCTAGAGCTAAACGGTTCGCAAAGAACTGACTTTACTTTAAATGCCTTTAAAACACACAATTGTTTTGATTTATATTTTAAGCTGAGGGATCAGTATAAACAATTTACAACACTTTACGCTACAACTGCATAGTCATAAAACCTAAATTTTTGTTGTTGTTGATGTTTCATATTGTTCATTGCCATAAATTAGATAAGTCGGGACTGTCGAACAGAAAACACAAAAGAAATTTCTCCGTCGTACCCACTAACATAGCCGACGACCGGAACTATGCAACTATGGAACTATGAAAAAATTATACCTGATAGTAACCGCTCTAACTCGGGACTTCGGGCATAAACGCCAAATAAAAGCAAGACGTTAACCTTTACCGGACCGAGTTAAAGTTATTTTTGTTTCTGAAAGATTTCAAATATTTTTAATTTCGAGTATTAATCGAGTAATTTTCAAAATACTCGATTATCAAGTACTTGAAAAATAGACAAAAATACTCGAGTATCGAGTACTCGATTACTCGAATTAGAGACTCTAGTTGTGACGCTTAAGAGGCAAAAATATAATACCACAGATACTACAATTTTTTTTTATATTGTACCTATAATAATTTGTGAAATCTTTTATTAAAATTAGCAATGCTATATAGGCAAGAAGTATGCATATTAGAATCAGCACTATTTATGTTACTTAACCTATGTACTTTTTTCACATTTTTTTAATATTCGTGTAATACGAGAATGTGACTACTAACGTTGACCACATCCGTCCCATTCAACGCCATGGTCACCCCATGTTGCGTCTTCTCCGTGGAAGAATGCCGCGAGGATGGCGTGCCACGGCTTATCTCCGATCTTCCGTTTTCGCCATATACTACTATACTCACCGCTGCGTTCCGGAAATTAATGTACTACGCAGATGACGCTGGACATTTTCATAAACAAATTCCGAGACGGAATAAATTTTTAATATGTATGATGTGATACATGCTGTTGTAGCTACATGTGTATGCACATATCCCGAAGAGGTCCCTATCCCCTTTCTGGTGCGATGCATTCTCATTTATGGCGAGGACAGCGAGGCTTTATGTTGCATTGTCGTATCAACAATAGCGAAAATTTAATTAACCGATTATTGTCGAACACTTCGTGGCATGTGAGATACCGAAAATTGCAAAATGGCGGGCATGTTCATAATGCTTGTTACATCTGGCCACTGGAGAGATTCAGGGGATATGTGACATAACAAATCAACCATAGTTTTAATATTAACCTTGCACCCCTTACTTCAGTTTATTTACATTCTTATTTTTATAATCAATTGCCACTTAAAAGATTTATTAAATACATTAAAAAGTGCAAGTACTAAATACAGCATCGTTTGATAGTACCTCAAATTCGTTGTAGTCTGATGAGTGATTTATATACTTTGAGCAAGCTTAGATATGTATTTTTAGACTCGCATCTAAATCATCCCCTTTATTAAAGTAACCGTCCGATAATTACAAAAAATAAATTAATCAACACTTATTCGATGATGGATATTAATACTTTTTTTGGAAGAGCTATATGAATATTTTAAAAATTTATGTATTCTGCTGATCTCTGAAATTCTAATAGTTACGGCTGAAACCAATTATATTTTTGATTACACTTTCTTTTCACGTCGTTTTTGCGCTTGTCAGTTAAAATCTTTCCTCTTTTGGAACCGCTGCTTCCCTCTTGCAACTTCTTATGCCCACGTTCTCGCCCATACAATGGGTGATCTGACGTAGCTGAGGTTTGTATATTATTATTAAATAACGTGAAGAGCTTGAGGAACCTGTGAAAGGATAGTCGTTTGCCATATGCTACAATCTTAAATCGTTCAAATAATTTGAGAATAACCGAGTTAAATTATCCGAGAAGTTGAGGTCCGAATTTTTTTTAATATAAACATTTACAACTTAAAATGACTAATTGTATTATCAGTCAATAAAATATCAAATAAATGTATCATATTCTTTTTTGGCTTATAGTTTTATTATTAGAAAAAAATCAAATTTAAGGGGAAATTACACATTATTAATTAAGTCGAGCATCGCTATTGATAATTAAAATCTTTGTGATCCACCACTATAATTTATCTTGCATCAAAACTTTTATATATGTTTAACCATTTCATATAAAATACACATATTGTTAACGATTGCAATAATACCAAAAAAAAAACTATTGATATTATTATTATTAATATTATTATAATTAATTGCCCGAAAAATGATCCGAGTACCGCTTGTATGATTTACCATGTTTATTACTTAGCAAAACCAAAGCATTTGAATACCCTGGCAACTATTATTTCTATATATTTTTTATTTAAATTGTAAATTACTTAAAAAAATATATTTTAAAAAATTCAAGCGCAGAATCTTTATTATTTCGGAAAAATAAATCTAGCACAACCAATCTCGTCTTTGGTTGACCGCTTCATCTAGTACAGTGGCTGCCAAACTCTTTTGGCCCACGGACTCTGGGTGAAAAATTACATAAATGTACAATATAATAGAAAAATTACAAATTTAACTTTGATGTCTTGAATGGTAAATGGTGACGTAAAAATAAAATATAAATAAGACATTTTGTTGAACAAGTAATCATTACAATTATAACTGTTGTTTTAAAATACAATAAAAAATAAATGACTTGGATGAAACTGATGGGATGCTATGAGTATATTTATGTCCGGCTCAATGTTTGTGAGTAGCAACCGCAAATCCCTACAAGTACTAATTTCTAGTCGGTTTCTATTTTTTGTAATGAGGCTCATAACGACACTGAATCCCCGTTCTACCAAATAGAAAGACGGAAAAGCAATCAACAGCTTCTGTACAATAACCCATAATGCTGAATATAAAATTGGGATCTGTTTTTGTAACCAGAACATTGTCGTATCCTTGTTTAAGCATTGGTTTCAGCTCCTAATTTGTGGATAATTCAATAAGTTGCTCCTGTATTAGTATGTATTCATCTGTATTTGTGCTCTGAGTTTGACTACTTGCAAAAGGTCGGGAATATCCAAGTGAAGAATGTCTTCAAATCTTTGATTTAGGTACGAATGAAGCGACGTTAAGTGTTGACAATAAGCAAACAAATCTTCATCTCTATTTTGCAATTTTGAAAGATTTGGAAACTGAGAATATTCTCCTCTTCCCTAGTTTTATTTGTACAGCAAAAGTTTTTCAACAAACGCAGATCATACACTTTTAGTTTTGATTAAATTTAATGTGTCACCTTGTAGTTTTAAATTGGTCTCGTTATATCTGGCAAATAAATCGGTCATCTAAGCGATGTCATTTATTGAGATATTTAAATTGTGACGCAAATCATTGTCTTTACTCCCCAGTATTTCCAATATTGAATCAATTGATCCAAACATGCACTTTTAGATAATCAACGTACTTCTGTGTTAAGTAGTAAACGATTATAGTCATAAGTCATCATTTTTCAAACTAAGTTGAGCAAATAATCTCTCATTTAAGGCATTCCTTTTGATTTTATTGACTGCTAGTGATTCATGCAAACGTTCACTAAGGTTTTTTGCGACCAAATGTCAATGAATGACACAACGTACCGATAATACATTCGGTATAGCTTGTTTTAAATATGGCAGAAAGCCTATGTGTCGTCTTACCATTGCTGGAGCACCGTCAGTAGCAACGGAGATGATTTTAGTCAAGGGTATAGCCTTTAGATCGAAAAATCTTTTTAATTCAGTAAATAACGTTTTAGCTTTCGTATCAGTTGCCAAAAATTTAGCAAATGACAATTACTGTGATTTTTTTTATTTATTGCTATTTATTTTTACTTTCATATAAATGTGTCACATTTTTTTTATTTTATAATAAACCTTGCGCGGACCCCCTGAATGATCCCGGGGACCCCTGGGGGTCCGTAGGAACCACTTTGGGAACCACTGATCTATTACAACCTATATTTATTTGGTAACAGAAAAACCATTGCATTCTTTTTTTTTTTAAATAATTTTTATTTAAATATAATTAATGAAATTTTCTTATTCCTAATATTAAACACCAATGTTAAGTGTAGTATATTCCGTAGACTATTTGAACAAAAATGTATTAATATTAGATAGAATTTCGTATATATAATACAATGCCTGCTTTTAATTTCACTTCGCCAGCCATCCCTAACATAAATTTTTCTGTCACATCAAAGAAAAACTGGGAACTCAATTATTTCTTTAACGTTGACACGTCGCGCATATATAAAAATATCGAACATGTTAAATTATAGTTTTTAACTTTGATATCCTACCCCAATAAAACTACTTAGGTTAATCCTGTACAATGAACATCATTTTATTCTACGCCTTTGCTTTTAAGTAATATTGGCATCGTCGTTTTACTAGTTCTAAGCCATAGACGTATAATTTTCAACTAATAAAATGAACGGATTTAAAAATTAATAAAAAACTTTTTTTGCACCACCGGTTTTTGTAATACCAACGGTCAAATTTTGTCACATTACCAGTATTACTAGTATTGCAATCCTTATTGCTATAAATTATAATTAGAATCCAGTTAATTTATATTTTTTGTTTTAGTGAAAATACTACTACTACTATTTATAAATATTATATTAACATCTTTATCTCTAGTTTTCAATGGTTAAAAAAATGTATTTTTTATTTTCATACAAACTACAATAAATCGCGTTTATTGCACTTAAACTATTTATAAAAAGCATGACACAATGCAATTATCTGTCAATAGAAATAGTATTCTCAAATATGCATGTTTTTAGAAATCGGTCTGTACGTGTTAAAAATTGTACGACAAATTTATTAGACAGAATTAGATCAATGTAATTTTGGCTAGTTCTGCCTAATAAGCTTTTTCACTATCATAGTTTTTAGGAGCAGCCTTCTTTGTCACCACATTTTTACTCAAGACATATTAAATATTTATTTCTATGTAAACTTTCTCTAAACTCCAAAGCTTTTACTTTGTCTTGACCCCGCATCTTTGCCCCGCGATTACCTCCTAGCCGTGAAACAAGCCGTCTTAGTAATTGGCTTCCGTAAACGGGAGCCTCAACTTTGACCCCTTGGCCCACGATTAAAACTTGTCTAATTGGTAGCGGTAGCTCGGTTATTATTTTTCCATCATCCCACAGGTAAGGTAACAACGCAAACTGGTTCTCGGGCCACCTATTGTCGATCCCCCTTTTACGCCGCAGCCTGCGAGACCTGTTAATTAAAAGCGCCGGCTAGACGCCGTTTTACGGCCGGTCTTTTATTCAAAAGCTGACTAAATTGCCCTGTCTGAACTTCGCTTGCCCTTTGGCTTTTGGTGCGTGGGGAATTTTCGGACGTTTGATTTCAAAGCTTCGACGCTCGGTGTTAGTTAAAAACTGATTAATATAATCGAGATAGTGGTTTTACTTTTATTATACATATAATCATTTTAGTATTACAAAGAACTTACGCTTCCATAAACCGGCAAAATAATAAATTACTGTCTATCATAAGTTCCTTGTCGCAACTTAGATCTACTGATGTTTAAACAATTTTACAATCGTCATAAAATTCGCGGAGCACCAAAATCAAAGAGTAGGAAAAAAATAAAATATACAGATATTTTAACTTTTATTACGAATTAAACGGATTAAATAACAATTAAAAAAAATATATAGTATATATTCGTAAAAACTATAATTAAAAATACTTGTTGAAATTAATTTGAGGCGAAAATCATTTCCTGATAATTGAGCTTGTCGGATTTTGCAGATTTCAGTGATATTATGTATACTACTTAAAATCGCTACTCTCAATTCTCTTTCGCGTTTCTTATTTTTTATATTGGTTATTGTCGATGAACCACTGAAATTTTTATTGGCTTGGTATTTGTCACAAAAAATCCATAATTCCTCAAGAATTATTTCAGATAATTTTATTCTTAGAGTAGGTACAAAAATGCAACTAATTATTTTTTTGGTACGAAAATTCACAACTTGATGTATCAATTGTGACAAAGGGATTTCGTATCTAGTCATATTTTCTGTATTTAGGGAAGGAAATTAACATTATTTTTTTTCTTCCAATAAAGTTAAATGTTCTGTTATATTAATAGTGGTATCATTTAGCGAAGAACACATATCTACCCTATTGTTTTAATATGCGATTTTTCTAAGCAGATTCTTTTTTCAGTGGATGTCAAAATAAAATCTGTTTTTTTTAATGCTGGTATAAATGATATTTAAATAATAAAAAATGACAGTTAAATATGCCATTTTAGCACACCAAATATAATTTTAAAGACATTGTAC
Source organism: Plectrocnemia conspersa (assembly GCF_051122295.1). Lineage (NCBI taxonomy): Eukaryota > Metazoa > Arthropoda > Insecta > Trichoptera > Polycentropodidae > Plectrocnemia > Plectrocnemia conspersa. The sequence continues at coordinate 3,226,813 of NW_028277170.1, read as the reverse complement.
AGTTTTATTTTGTAAAAATGTTATTAATTTATTATTATATTTTAAAAATCGGCATAACACTTTTTACCTGGATCACAGCCTCATTTGAGTATGCAAAAGCAAACATCCATAGTTTGTTAATATTCTTCTTTCTTCTCCTTGTGACTCGACCCTAGCACGGCCGAATATATGTGTAAAAAATTGGAAGTTGAGGCGTACGCTGAAATACATGATTTCCATACTGTAATAATCATTACGTAATCTATTTTATTTCGATATCTATCTCCAGATGAAGTCTTATGTGTTAGTTAAAACATATATTCATAATGGAGAATTTATTTTTTCTCATAGAGAATATATTATAGGTATTAAAAAATCCTATAATTCTTGAGACTCGAGAATATATAACCAAAACACTGCTGTATTGTAAAACTTTCTTTAAACACTTCAATCATAAACTTTATTTAAAACCTCCACATTTCTTTCGATAAGTTCATCTGAACTTGCACCAAACAGAGCTGCGGCGAATCGACTGAAATGACTGTCAAAACTGGTCCATTGAAACAGTTTAACTCGTTCTTCAAATAATTTATATAAAGACTTGCTCCATATATGATTACTATTACTCAGCTTCATTTATCATATTTTTTCTCCTAACAATAGATCCACTGAGAGTAGAGAATGCATCCTTGTAGTACGCTTTACTAGACTTTAATTAATTACTGTCTGGTTAGATTGAAACGTCTCGCGAAGCGATCGCCAACCTTTTTATTCATCGCCCCCCTCTCACCCTCTCGCCATTTCGTTGTCGTGCGACAGTCACGATTTCATTCGTTAGTTTAATTACTGTCCCCCGCGTTGGATTTAACCTCTCGCGAGTGACGTAAAGACCCCCACACACGGTGCGCGCGTGGGCGGGTGGGTGCACACTCCAGATCGGCTTAATGATTATCTGATTAGTTGTCCCCGTAATCCGCTTACCATTATCTTACTTTGGCCCGCGGGCCACACACGACGGCCCGCGTTCGCGACCGGCCCAAAAAGAGTTTGAGAAACAATGTTCAAAATGCATTTCTGCAAGACGAATCAATCCGTTCTTATTGACAATAAAAATAATTAGGGGTTTTGTTCGTTGTGTTTGTTAAAATACACCTAGAAAATTTTCTACGATGAAAAGATTACCTTACATTTTTTAATTATTTTATGACAATTTTCATTGTGTTTTTAATAAAATTTATATTATTTTATGAGGACGAAATAAAGTGGAATAATTGCATGGATTCATATTCAATGTTAAAGATATAGTACTAAATTTATCTAGGTGCACTGCATGCTTTACAAAAAAAATTGAGTGAGAAGCTTACCAACATTTTAGCAAAACTTCCTTTAAAACTAGATTTCGAACTTAAAGGTAAAATTGCGATATTATTTTTGATTAAAACTAAAAGGTAAAATTTTGATGGAATATATTTTACCATTTAAACAGATGCCTGAATTATTTTATGAAATAAAGGGAGGGCCAAGATTTTTACAAATATGAAGTGAAAAAATATAAAGTTTGAAAGCATTGTGATAATATATTTCATTACAATAAATAGACCTTCGGGATGTCTAGTTTTGATACCGGTAAAAATAAGATCATAGATTCGAACCTTACTCAATAGTCGAATGTCTGATTGTACATATCAAACTTCGTTAAAAGTGTTTTATATAACTAAAATTTGCAATTAAAAATTTATCTCTCTTCCAACAAACGATAGTTAGCACTCATTCTATTTCAGCGCAACACCTCCGGGCGACCGCCATTTTGGGTCTGTGCAAATTTTCGATAAATCCGGCGCCGACACGGAAAGTTGGCTGCTGGAGTGACCATTTTTCCTGGGCGGCCGACGTAAGTGCATTTGCTTGTCGTGGAATGCCTGCGACACCTCTACACCTCTGAATAAATTAACCCGAAACAATGAGAGCGGACCGAGGGCCGCCGATCGACTTTAATTTGTTAACGATCTCCGCTTTAGTGTGTGCGTGTGCGTGTGTGCTTAACCCTTTTCGCTAGCGTGTGTTGGTGAGCTCGCGACACAATGCCCGAACCCTGTCGCTCCTTATTTATATCGCCCGTCTAAATCTCCCGACATTACTACTAGTTGCTCTAATAAATTTCGGCAAAGTGGCAAAGCCGTGGATCTTCCGCGGGTTAGCCGGGAACGAAAAATACACTGCGTACCGCCGACAAATAAAAGGCAAATTCCTTGAGAAATCAATGGCTTTTTTATTAGCCGATGCGGGAATTTACTTTGGATTTTTCTCCATCTCATAATTCTCTCCTTTTTTACGATAATTGGCATTCATTTTGGACATCAGCTTAAAACGTTATATTTTATATATTTCGATAGTGTAAATTTTTACAATATCATCAATATAGTAGATGAGGCTATATTTTAAGCTCAATATATATTTCTTTTGGAGATTCATTGATGTATGGTCGCGCATTATCGACTTTTCAAATGACCACTGTGACATGTATACTAAATGTACATCACCGGAACATGAAAATGTAATAATATGTTCATAAACATACATTATGAAATATTCGCAATTGCCGATAAAATTCACTAACGTTATTACTAGAAATATTTAAAATCACTAGTTCATTTGGTGAAGAGCTCTTTGTCTCTTGTGTTGATTTTTTGCTATGTAGTTCGACATTTTAGTAGTGCTTAGTGTACCAGTTTTGTGGATGATCAGATGAATGAGTGTATATAAAATCAAGAGATTAGTGTACATACTAAGGATTGAAGTCTCCGTTTCGTATCGATAATGAACGATAATTTTCGATAACGATAATTTTTTACTATCGTTCGATATTGATAATGAACGATAATGAATTTTTCAATTATCGATCTCAAACGATAGTGATCAATAATGAACGATATTATCGTTTGTTTAAGTGATATTTGGCGAAAAAGTACAAAATAAAACAATGTTAACCAATGGCGCGTGAAATTATGCTTCATACTTCACGCTTATGGCCAAACTAGTCCTGGTACTAGAAAAGGGTAAAGATGTGAGTGAGGGATTTTCTGCTGATGATTCACTGACCGCTCAAAAAATATTCCCATTTCTCTTATCTTGGAAAAATGCTTGCTACTGACACAATGAATTTCAGAGACAAATGGAACGAGTTTTTCCGAAACTTAGTACTGAATAGCACCATGTACGTATGGCTAATCAACTTGACCCGTATTACAAAGGATTACCTTTTATTCAGTTAGAGTCTCCAATTCGAGTAATCGAGTACTCGATACTCGAGTATTTTTGTCTATTTTTCAAGTACTTGATAATCGAATATTTTGAAAATTACTCGATTAATACTCGAAATTAAAAAATTTTGAAATATTTCAGAAACAAAAATAACTTTAACTCGGTCCGGTAAAGGTTAACGTCTTGCTTTTATTTGGCGTTTATGCCTGAAGTCCCGAGTTAGAGCGGTTACTATCAGGTATAATTTTTTCATAGTTCCATAGTTGCATAGTTCCGGTCGTCGGCTATGTTAGTGGATACGACGGAGAAATTTCTTTTGTGTTTTCTGTTCGACGGTCCCGACTTATCTAATTTATGGCAATGAACAATATGAAATATCAACAACAAAAAAAATTAGGTTTTATGACTATACAGTTGTAGCGTAAAGTGTTGTAAATTGTTTATACTGATCCCTCAGCTTAAAATATAAATCAAAACAATTGTGTGTTTTAAAGGCATTTAAAGTACAGTCAGTTCTTTGCGAACCGTTTAACTCTAGAGTGAAAGGGATTCACCCAAATACATCTTCGAAGGATATAGATTTAAATTCTTCGCATTAATCAGAAGGGGTAGAATATTGTATATTGTTAAGAAAAAAAATCTATTCAAGAAGAATTACAAAATGATATTTTGTCAATAGTCGAAGGAAATAAGAGAAAAGCAGAGAAGGGAATGAAAGAAGAGAACATAAAAAGAGAGTTCAAAAAATTTTATATCTATAAAAAGCGAACAGATATAAATTAGAAGCCTTATCCAACGCGTTAATGACAATAAGACCAACATCAACAGCAACGGAAAGGGTTTTTTCCATAACGGGAATAATAAAACCAAAGGTTAGCAGTAATATTAAATTCGAGACACTTTTTGCATTATTGTTTTTAAAAAGTATGTTCGTGAAGTTAAAATAATTGTAAAAATTAACATACCAAGTATTTTATTTATTTATTTATATGTACACGAATTTGAATATTAGCTATTTTGGTACATTTGGTAAATACTCGAAAGTACTCGAGTACTCGAGTATTTTAAAATTTTAATATTCAATACTCGATTAGTTGATGGTTCAAGTAATTGGAGACTCTATACTCAGTTCAACAAGGAAGAGTCCACTCTAAGAAGATTTCTTGACTCACATCCATCGTCTCAAGAGGTTGAACAGGAAACTCCAAAAACGCAGCATATCTGACTGGCATCAACTCCTGCCCTCGACGACATAAATTTAATGGATCAGTGGGTGGCTGGAAAAGCTCAGTATGAGACTAAAAGTAGTGGGACTCCTTCAAGATTTATCCCGGACCTTCATCTTATAAAATTGATGTATTTCCCTGGTAGAAAGACTACAACGGGATCTTCCTGTTGTTGGCGGCTGAAGCCAGAAAATGGCCAGAAAAGTGAACGGGTTTTTTCTGCTAGAGGAAACCTTGTAACACCTTAGAGCAGTGGTTCTTAACCTTTTCAAAGTCACGGTGCACTTTTGATCATGGGAAAAAGTGACGGTGCACCAGAATTAAGAGGTCGAAAAAAATATGTGGACATAATTTTTATTACATATTTAAAAATAATAATAGTTACATACAAAATTACATACAAATTTTTTACATATTTTTTAAATTAAATTATATAAAAAGTGTTTAGTATTGAAAATAAATTTAGTTATTAATTTTGCCCTAGAACCAATTTTTAACTACGCGTTTTATTAAAAATATTTGTATTAATATTTAAAGGTGCTCTTTGGGTGGCAAATCTAAGTGGTGCATTTTCCCCCCTTTGTTTACCCAAAATGACGTTCCTGCTTAAAATATTGGAATTTATATGATCGATCAAAAATTGATTAATGTGATACCTGTGCTTTTGCAGATATTAGAAATATTAGGTCGAATATTTTATGTAGTTACCCTGAATTCTTCGTTTAAATTTTTTTCTGTTTTTCTCGGTTTTTAGTTTTCATATTAGTTGTTGTTAAGAAACCAAGCTCACACAAATATGATGTTTAAAACTGTAGCAAAATTTTCAGTGCCTTCGTGTAAAGAACTGAATAATCCTCTTGGACAGTAAACCAACAATTCTTCATAGTTATTTCGGAAAATTTAATTTTTAGAGTACGATCAGTCGACAAGGATACTAATTTGATGATTTCGTATCTGGTCATAATTTTCTATATTTAAGAATAAAAAATAATGTGCAATCTTTTCTTCCAATAAAGTTAAATGTTCTATTATTGCGGAAATAACTCCCTCGGGAATGTTTTCGTTAAGTGAAGAAAACATATCTACTTTTTTATTATTCGAATTTTCCAAAGAGTTATTTTTTTCCGAAATTCTGTCAATTTGTCAATGGATGTCATGAATTTTTCCTTGAATACTTGTGCTAACGTTTTTTAAGTAATTAAAAATATATGCTAAATATGTAGCTTTAGCATACTAATCATTATTCTGAAGACATTTTACAAAATCATCCATACCTTCATTTCGAAAAAAGATTAACAATTCATTCTTAAGTTCTATGAATCGGCATAAAACTATACCCTTAGATAACCACCTGACTTCAGTGTAAAAAAGCAACACTCGAACATATCTTCCATAGAAATGCAAAGTTTTTTAAACATGCGTGTTGATTTTATGAAATTCACTATATTTACAACTTGATCTAGTACAGGTTTTAGTGCTGCTGGTAATGTTTTCGAAACTAAAGATTCTCTATGTAAAAAACAGGGCGTAGATATAATATTAGGTTTTCTTGTCTTTGCAAGGGTTACAAATCCTTTAAATGAGCCTACCATTGAAGGAGCACCATCCATACAAATTCCTACACATAACTCCCATGATATTTTAAATTGTTCTAAATATGAATAAATAAGATCAAAAACATCTTGTCCTGTCGTATACTCGGTAAGTTCTTTGCAGCATTGATATTGATTCACTGTTTTGTTTTCATTTATGAAACGAACGAATCTTAGTATTTGTGCCTTACCGCTAATGTCAGTAGATTCTTCGACTTGTAAAACAAAATATCGCTTGGAAAGTTTATCGTTAACTGTTTTCTCAATTTCATCCGACATATTTAAATATTTTTTTTATTGTATCGTTTGAAAGAGGAATTTCCATAATTTCCTTTTTGCTTTATCACCAAACATAATTTTTCCTATTTCACAATATGCAGGTAAAATTAGAGACTCTGCTATAGTATGTGGTTTTAATTGTACAGCAATCAATTCAGCAATCTTGTATGACGCCAGTTGTGCCTTATCGGAAATTTTAACAGTTTTTTCAAAATATTTCGCTTGTTTATTTGGCATGCTTAACAATCTTTTGAAGTAACCTTTATTTTTTGATGCAAGATCGGCATGCTTCGTAGTGAAGTGGCGATTTAACTTGTATATCGCGCTATTGGACAGTTTTTCTCCACATACAACACATAGTGGAATGTGATATCCTTCCTCATTGATGCTAGTAAAACTAAAACGTAAATATTCTTCAGAATACTGTCCATTATTTTTTTTTATTTTACTGGATATATTTTCTTTTGTATGAGACGTATGATGTCTAGTAACATCGTCACTACTTCTTCCACTTATACTCCCAGTGTCATTAATGTTTTGGTCTGATTCACAATTTCGTTTGGTAATAAATTTATCAACATTAAGATTTTACTATTTTGCGGATTTTTTGTTTTTACTAATTTTCTCGCGGTGCACTTGCAATAAGCTCGCGGTGCACTGGTGCACCGCGGTGCACCGGTTAAGAACCACTGCCTTAGAGTATAAGGTTTGACCCGTCAAACGTTGAGAAGATCTTTTACATACAACTGAATCACAGTAGAGTCCGTATCACTAAATACAACATTGGATTTCATATTGTTGAAGAATTACCTCTCGGAGAGAGGAATGATGAGGAGAGTGGACCATCATTTGTAACTAGAAGAAGTCGTGCTGGTTCTGCATCCAGTGCAGCAAGTAAGGACTCCAGCAACACTGTGAATATGACTCAAAGAAAAGCTCAAAGACAGTTACCGAAAATTTAAAAAAAAAAGTTACGAAAAATTGTGTATGCTCCAAACTCAAAAGATGATGTTGTCAGCATTGGTCCTTCAGAGACTATCAGTGCAAGTTACACAGATACAGAAACTGATTAAAGACTTATCTTGCTGTGAATGCATCAATGCATCTTAAAAAGTGATTAAAATATGGTGAATTTTTTGAAATTTTAATATTTGTGAATTTTGGCTGCAAAGATAAAGTAATATTTTTATTATTTAATGTTCTGGTTATTTTAATTCATAACTGGTAATTTCAGAAAATTTTTAAATAATAATAGCTTAATAAAATTTTGTTAGCAAATTTATCGTTAATTTTTGAGGTTGTACAAAATTAAACAATATTTATATTATAGTAATATTAAACGATAGTATGTTCATTATCGATTACACGAACGGTAATATCGATCAAACGATAAATTTAATTTATCGGTATCGACCATTATTGATCTAATCGATAATATATTTTTCGTTCATTATCGTTTCGAACATTTCGCTCCTTAGTAAATACCTACAAAAATAATTTAGTAGTGCTAAATCTGAATTGATAAGAAGACAATAATTCATATCTTCCCTCTAAGATTTTTTGTGATCTTCCTCATGTAAGCATTGAAAAGATAAAAGAGCATTAAGAACGGGCACAAAAGTATTTATTTTGGTCGTTGCCAGGATCAGTGCAGCGCTTACACTGTCACCACGTGCTTGTCCGTTGCACGTGCTCCTGTGCAGCGAAAACTTTTCCGTTGTTCCGACACTTTGATGACAGGAAAAGTACAGTACTCGCAAAAGACAAATGCACTTCGCGTGCTTCGAATGACTTTCTGACTCAACTTGTACTACGTAAATATCACACGTTTCCTCAAACCTTGCCGACTGAATTTTTCGTGACACTGGTACTAGTGATCCTTTTTTCAGCAATATATATTTATATTTATCTGGTAAGAAGATCAGCTTCATATGCTATCTTAGTATATTTTTTAATAGATCAATTAGTTTGATGCTCCTTAGCGTTTTAGACGCCTTATTATTGCACTATTACTATATTTAGAACTCGATAAATCATATCTACGCAGAAAATATTTAGTGTAGTACAGATTCGATTTCTTAAAAACTATTATTAAATTAGTTCTAGTTTATATAATCTTTCTGACTATTTTTTTATACATTTATTGTAGTGAAATTCACCACTTTAAATATGTTTCATATTGCATAAAATATTGAGCTGAAATGAAGCGCAAAATATTATAATAAAACATAGTTGCAGATTTATTATTTTATTTATGTTGGCAAATACGAAATGGAGTCTGCAAACATTGAATCTATAGAAAATAGATAGCAAAGCGTCGAATCCTGACCACAAGATGAGCAATTTCGCCCAGAAGCGCGAAGAGTGATTGATAAGCGTGGGTCATTATTGACGCGATTACGCTAGTAAGCCACGGGCCAATTATGCCCCGGGGCCGAATCCGGCACGTACGTACCTCCTGGGAACGGAGGCCTCCTTGCGGACAGACAAATTGCTCCCATCTCTTCTTATGTGGGATACGCGTATAAGATACAGTGCGCGTCCGACGATAAACGGTAATTATTCGAATTTACTACAACATAATTTCGGACGCGCATATTATATGTAATAGGTAGCGGCCGATATGTGCCTTGAGATTAGCTGCACTCTGGCCAACCCCTGAGAACCGTTTAACCTCTGACTGTAGCCGTGAATGACTAAGCAAGTGCAATTTATACAATATATGTATTTAAATAGTTGATTAAGAAAAATAATCGTAATGATCAATAATGCGCGACAACCAAGTGAACACAATCAACAACTAATATGTAAATTGTGAGACACCAGACAAATTAATATTTTTCAAAGCAAAATTTATTTTTTAAATGTACAGTCCATAAATAAATGATAAAACAAGGGCGTCTCAGAATTGGTGAAAGACCGATGAGAAAAGCAAGCTTTGAATATATTACGCGAATTTTTTTATGTTTTGAACCTTGGAAACTACTGTGAGAACAAACTTTTGGAATTTATAAAAATCGCATATTTTACAGTTATCTATTTTAAATTAGATAGGATAGTTATATATAAATATAATAACACAGAACTAACGCTGATATGTGTTTATCGTAGATTTTGACCTTTACGCGATTTTTTATATTTTGTATATTTTTTAAATTACTGTGATAACAATCTTTTGGAATTTCCAAAAATCGCATATTTTACCGTTATCTATTTTAAACTGGATAGGGTAGTTATATATAAATACAATAACCCAGAAATAGCGCTGATAAATGTTTTTCGTGGATTTTGCCCTTAACGCGATTTTTTTTATGTTTATAGCCTTGGAAATTAGTGTGAGAATAAACTTTGGGAATTTACAAAAATCGCATATTTTACAGTTACCTATTTACAACTAGATAGAGTAGTTATATATAAATATAATAACCCATAACTAGCGCTCAGTATACTTTTGAATTTTGACTGAAAACGTTCGCAAAAAGTTTCGTTGAGTCTTAGAAAAGTATTTTTGTCGTGGTTTTAAAACACTTTGTCACAGTGTCATTGTGTTTTTGGTAAAAAAATCAGTACAGCAAGAAAATAAGTATGTATCTTTTTATTCACATGTGGGTTATATTTTATGTGTTATTTATAGATAATTGTATTTTATAGATCATTGTTGAGAACGACTAATTTGAGTTACCATAGTTTATATTCTTCATAAATGGATAATTCAGACATAATAAGTCAAAAAGACAAGGAAAAATAAGTTTGGAATGGATATTTTATGAAAAGAATAGACCAAAGAATTTTTATAAAAGTTTTAAGGTACAATAGAGAAAATATCACAGAATATTTACGTGGTATTGCATATAGTTATAATATGAGTTAATAATTTGAAAATAAAATTGTTTTTCATACAATATACTTTTTCGTTTTAATGTATATTTTATTAATATTTACAATAAATCAAAGCGTGCAAGTTTTTTTAATTTCTGTCGCCCATATGACTGTCGCCCAATTAACCATCACCCAATTGACCGGAATCGCCCATTTGTCCGTCGCCCAATTGTCGCGTACCTAGATACACCAAGTGATAATTACAAGATGACGGATTCATATATGTTATATTATATATGGCGTGTGGTGGAAACTTATACTTTCTGAGTAAGTTGTGCAAGTTGTCGTAGAATTGAGCGCATTGTATTTGATCAATGCCGATGGCTCTGGCAAGACTGGTGGTAGTTGGTTGTCGCAAAGAAATGTTTTTATTCCTCTTTAAGAAACCATGCAGCCATCCGTGATGTCGTATCGTATCGATGAGGAATATTATTTTTTTCCACAAATTCGAAAGCAAAAGCTCTTATGGATTTTGTTGTCAGGCCGTAGAACATGTTTTTATATGCTTAAAGAGTTTGGCCTTCATCTCCTTTGATAAAGTCAAACATTGAGCATAGATCTGTAAGAATGTGAGCTTTATGACTGCGCACTCTTATAGTCCACCAGCATTATTCACATTTGCTACAAGTGGTGGCATCTCTGTTAGAATTGGGGAATTAGAGTGCCGGATTTGATTTGATATTGATTTACACTATTGATTTTGAAAAAAAATCCATACCATCATAAACGCACACATCGTACAGGTTTCAAGATGTGAAAAAAAATTATCAAAATACAGGATATTTTGAAAACTTACCTGACATCCGTATTTTCAATTTATTTACTGCGCACTCTACCCTACTACACTAACTTCATCCTCATGCCATATGTACATTTATAAAGTTTAATCAATACTTAAATAGATCATATTCCTAACATTGTTTTTTTATTGTTTTTACAATCTATGCGCAAAGTACATGTTTTAGCTTACATTTTACTTCATAGAACCATATCTATATTTAAAGATTTTCTTTATTGATATATCCGTTTTTGAATTGGACTCTCAACTGAAATGTGTACTATAATCCACAGGAATTTTTTTCAGGTAAATTTTAGTTATCTCAAATGTTTACGCTAGAGTCTCCAATTACTCGAACCATCAACTACTCGAGTATCGAATATTAAAATTTTAAAATACTCGAGTACTCGAGTACTTTCGAGTATTTACTAAATGTACCAAAATAGCTATTATTCAAATTCGTGCACATAAATAAATAAATAAAATACTTAGTATGGTAATTTTTACAATTATTTTAACTTTACGAACATACTTTTTAAAAACAATAATGCAAAAAGTGTCTCGAATTTAATATTATTGCTAACCTTTGGTTTTATTATTCCCGTTATGGAAAAACCCCTTTCCGTTGCTGTTGATGTTGGTCTTATTGTCATTAACGCGTTGGATAAGGCTTCTAATTTATATCTGTTCGCTTTTTATAGATATAAAATTTTTGTAACTCTCTTTTTATGTTCTCTTTTTTCATTCCCTTCTCTGCTTTTCTCTTATTTCCTTCGACTATTGACAAAATAGCATTTTGTAATTCTTCTTGAATAGATTTTTTTTCTTAACAATATACAATATTCTACTCCTTCTGATTAATGCAAAAAATTTCAATCTATATCCTTCGAAGATGTATTTGGGTGAATCCCTTTCACTCTAGAGCTAAACGGTTCGCAAAGAACTGACTTTACTTTAAATGCCTTTAAAACACACAATTGTTTTGATTTATATTTTAAGCTGAGGGATCAGTATAAACAATTTACAACACTTTACGCTACAACTGCATAGTCATAAAAACTAAATTTTTTTTTTAGATATTTCATATTGTTTATTGCTATAAATTAGATAAGTCGGGACTGTCGAACAGAAAACACAAAAGAAATTTCTTCGTCGTACCCACTAACATAGCCGACGACCGGAACTATAGAACTATGAAAATATTATACCTGATAGTAACCGCTCTAACTCGGGACTTCGGGCCTAAACGCCAAATAAAAGCAAGACGTTAACCTTTACCGGACCGAGTTAGTTATTTTTGTTTCTGAAATATTTCAAATTTTTTAATTTCGAGTATTAATCGAGTAATTTTCAAAATACTCGATTATCAAGTACTTGAAAAATAGACAAGTATACTCGAGTATCGAGTACTCGATTACTCGAATTGGAGACTAAAGTTTACGCGCAGTAGAGTACGCTCGGGATAAGGATGCCGGTTTGTTATTGTGTGCGTGTACATGTATATGAGAGGGAGAAGCCATGTAGCGTGTACTTCGTTGTCTCGCTTTCTCTTTTAAGGACAGTCGCTGATTCGTCAACGCTGGTATTCGTCATTAAAGTGCAGCGTGGCACAGAAGTTCGATCTTCTCTAGTGATTTATTTTAAATAATTTTGTGTTGATATTGGTTTAACCCAGATATACCCACTGTCCCATGGGTAGGTCACTAAACTCGTGCCACTGTTTTTATTTATAAATGAAATTTTAAGAGAACAAAATTTTTTGGGCATATCTGGGCTAATTGATATCAAGGCTTCAAATATACACTGTAAGCTATTCGTTCTCTTACCCGTGGATTAAAATATTTTAATTATTTTTTCAATAATCCGTACGTTGTTGGTTTTTTTTTACTATTCTCTGTAAGGCTTAAAAAAGTTATTATTCTTATCGTTGCGCCAATGATAATTTTGTAATTTATTCAATGGATTCTAATGATTTAATAGTGTCGTTAAGCCATTAAACAATCTGAGAATAATTTCTTTTCCAATTTTATATCTTTTTGCTTTTGAAGAATAGCTAAAGACTTCATTCTTTTTTTGACTAGTGAAAGATATTGAATCTTGCAAATATTTAATTAATGACATCAATGTCTGGTTTCTTCGATTATATCATGTATTTTTAATTGTCCGTTGAAATTTCCAACTTAGCTCAGATGTATGTATGTTAAATAAACATATATTTTCTTTTAAAATAAAAAAATTAAATATTCTGAGCGAAATTGTTTTGAGCCACACAGTTCACGCACACAATAACAAACCGGAATCCTTATCCCGAGCGTACTCTAAGTGTCTATACTTTAGAACAGAATTGGACACCCTTGATTTATAGCATCTTATTATATAGCAATATTTTTAACATACGCTTTTTGCGCGCTTAACTCTTGGTTAAATTCGTGCCCGAATACGTTTGTTTGTGTGTATATATTAAAATTCTTACGATTCCGCGCCGCTGCCGTATATCACGATCGGAATAAATCACGGTGAACGAAAAGCGGTTTTAAAGCGCACAAATTTTTGCATCGTCTACGACTCAATTACGGCGACAATTCGGACCATGGGCCGAAAATATTAAAATAACACGCGTACGGGGGCAACCGCCGGGAATCCAGTGGCAGGATTCCTTCGCCCTGTTCCGGGAATGCGACAGATCTTATCGGCATTTGCGTACCTTAACCTTTGACGTCCCGGGACGGGACACTGTGAGCCTTTTGTCGAGTGAACTAAGCTATTTAACGTCCCTTTTGTATTCCCTTGTTATGTGAAAATTGTATCTGTCACTAGTTCTTCTAACCAGAGTTGAATATTCGTCTTCGAATATTCTTGTTTAAAAAATCAATTGGGCGACTTTGACAATTGATTTTTTTATTTCTTTACGCAAAAATCAGTAAAAAAAATGTTTTTCAAGAAAAAACTTTTTTTTGTGAATAAACATAAAATATCATTTTAAATGAATAAAAATTAAATAATCAGAACATTTAAACACAGTATCAAGGTAAAATTTGCATTTTTCAAAAAAAAAACAATAAAATATAATTTTTGATTAACGCGTTCAAAGGGTTAAGGTTGCTAGCATATCTAGTTTGAATTCTGTATGGGCTTAAAATTTATCTAGATTTACCGTATTGCCATCTAAATGATCAGTGAATCTGTAGCTTATTGATAATTTAATACTTTTCCATGCAAAAAGTATTCCAATGACTTGAAAAAGTGATAGTCAGTTACTACAATGTAGAGTGAATAAGAAATAAGACAGAGTTTCATGCTCTTGTACATAGTTTGAGTAGCGTTTTTTATGCAACATCGTTTATTGTCTTCCAAGAGTATTTAATCGCAGTTTCAGTAGATATTTACAAGTTGTAGTGGATAATAATAAGTATTTCCAAAATATTAATAATTTAAAACAAATTTGTATTCTAAGTATTTATTGCATCTTTCAGTCAATTTTTTAAATATATTAACATAAAATGTTCGAGGCTTTGATACAAAATATTTCGATAGCCACCTTTTTACATCGACTGTATTTTGATTGTTTTCCATCTAGGAAATGTTGCGTCGTTCGAAATAAATGGTAGTCGGAAGGAGCAAGGTATGGAGAACAAGGTGTATGAGATAAAACCTTTTAGCCACATTCTTGGATTTTATCGAGAGATGCTCATTGTCGTGTTGTCTGATAAATCTCGCCACTAAAAAAGGTTCCTCACCACTGCCTTAAAACCCGAAATTTAAAATCCGTGCATTTTTAAGTTATTTTACATCTTAGAAACATTTAATTTGTCAAATAAACCACTGCAAGTTGCAATTAAGATCCTTATTGATGCAAAGTACAGTACAAAAAAATTAGGAATATTTATAGTAACTTATTCTGCTATACTTGTTATTGTGGAGCATTTGAGTAAAATGGCTTGTGACTTAAGTAACAAATTTTTTGATTTAAATGAAACTGCTGTTCTTCTTGATACTAATCCAGTAATTTCTAGCTACGTCAATGAGCACGCCGTTGTATTTTTATTGTTAAATAGTGCTTTAAAAGATTCACAATTTTGCACTTCCAAGAATTCAAGAAATCTTTTAAAACACTATTTATCATTAAAAATACAACGGCTTGGTCATTGGCGTAGCCATTATACAAAAATTACGCAAAACTCACCTTACATGATTTTTTTTCAATATGAGATGAAATGATTTTTACTACATGTTTATTTATATTCACAATTTAGATTTAATAAAAAATTAGAAATATGTTCAATGACTTTAAGACTTCTTTTTTGCTTTAAGATTTTTAAGCTCCATTTTCGATGCTTGTTTATGTTCAATAGCCGGTGATGCAAGATTGTTAAGTTTTAATTTTTTAGTCTTTTATAATGTTTAACTCACTAAAGAGCCTTCAAACACACGTCACAGCTATTTTAAGAATAAAAAATAGTATAAAAACCACTTCTGAAAATTAATTTTCTAAATTATTGTATTTATGGTCAAATTTACAATTGTAAAATTGCGTGAATGAACTGGGCATCAAATTATTCTGAGAAAACTTCTGTGTATTTTTTTCTAAGCTCCAAACATTTTTTTTCTGCTAAAGTATTGCTTATATATATAATATAAGATAACTGAAATAGTTTTTCACTAGCTGCATTTATTAAAAGCGACTCTTATATTGAACGGTTACCTTGTCAATAATATTATAAAATACATTAACTCATACATTAGCTTTCGATTTTATTCCTTTATATGAATTTCGTCTTATATTCTCATATCATATGTTATTCGTATTCGTCTACAATACTATTTTATATCTGCAAAGTTTTTAAAACATAATTTCACTTAAATAAAAGTAAAAGATAAATACGAAGTTAAAATTTATCATTTTATTTTTCTCTCTTTTTTAATTTTTCTGTTGATTTTAGATTTATTTCCGTTACTGCCTTTATTATATCAGTAAAAAAAAGCTTCACTGCCAATATATATTGCACTCTACTTGACAACGAGTAGAATTCAGATTTTCAAGGAAACTTCTGACTTCATGGAAAAATACTTGAATACACGACATACTTGAATGATAGTCGTAACCAAAAAACGGCATTTAAGTATATTGCTAATATATACGGTCAGTCTTGTTCGCTATCTATCGGTTGATGGTTAGCACCGCTAGCAAAAGATATAAACAAAAATATTTTAAATATTCTAATGCAATTTTGGTATCATTTATTTGATAAGCTAATTATTATTTAATATCGATTTAGAAGTATCAAAAAAAATTATTCTTGACTTTTACAAATATGATTCTGCGTGTACAATTAGCTGATTCATAAATAATACTTTAAGTTTGATGATGCTTTCAAGTTGATAATGGTCGGCACTTTGACTCATTTTTGCTGTCACCAATATATTGGGACGAGTGAGCCGTATCATGTGTTTTAACTATAAGCAAATTCATATATTAAAATTATCATACGCTCACGAACAAAATGCGAAATAATAGTGGTTCTGAAACATTTCTTTGCCATTTTTTATATCTTACTTTGCTTTTATGACAAAATTATATCTTGTCTTTGGTCTTTAAATTTTATATATTATTACTAAAAATAAATCTTTATTAAAATTACATTAGTGTAATCTGCGGATCAGATTGTTTATTCGTTATTCTACAGATATCTTAAAACTGATTTTTTTAACAACCATAATTGTTTTGTGACAAACAATATTTTAACCGCTGTTGTAATTAATTTTGAAGTATTAATTTGAAGTATAGGACTCTCTCTCTTCTTACTTATATTTTTAATAAACCTCTGCTTTTTGCTTCCCATAAGAAATTCTGAATTTACATGTATTCTGTATATAAATATATTGAAAACTATTCCGTCTGATTTCTATTACAGTAAATTTTAATAATTGCCACTGATACACCTTTAATCTTTTAACTTCTAAATCTATTATTTAGCAAGAAAATTACTGTTATCTTTCCAATCGTCGTATTTAATTGAATGCGGCTTTAGCCTTGTAAATGATTTGTTATTAAAAAAAACGAAACAGTGTAGATTTAAGAATAAAATTGAACAAATTAGTACCTCATGCAGTACACATCAATCACAAAGATAGCACTAATTTCCATGCTATTTTTTCAGAGTAGATTCACATAATATATTTATAATACATTTACTTACACGTAAACCACGTGAATTTGTATATAAATATTGTTAATATGTTTTTAAGACTGGTATATAACCAATTTAATACCATCTAAATTAATAATATAAATATAAAAATAAAGTACTGGCAAAAAGGTTTTTGTTAAATTTTCTTCTTTAAATAGACATATTAACTACATTACTAAATAGCGAGAATAAATAAATATATTAACCATGTAGCTTACGTATTTTTTTATCTTGTAAAATGTAAGTCAGATTAAAAATAGTTTTGACACCTGTGCATTTTTATTTGAAGCAGCTTTTCACTATAAAATTATGATATATGGATTTTTGACGCGATTTTTGTTTTTGACAGGGGTTTATCTCAAAACCTAAAAATCAATATCATTGAATATTCATGTTGTATGCCATTCACCAGGTTTACCCGTCATTTTATTTTTAACCGCTCATTCATGTCCATCAAAACCCATCACGTAGCCGATAAATCCGACGAATATTGAGATAAACGGCGAGTAACGACAAGCGATAAATAACGGATACGACCGTTTTCACTATAACAGTCTCACTGTGACGATCGTTCCCTCTTGTGAACGTGTCGCATAAACCGCTTTTGATATCGCGTTAAACCCCAATGTCCAAGCGGGGGGTGATGGGAGGCGGCGGTTTGAGTGTCGTCGAACGTGTCGGCGCCGCGATAAAGAAAAGCGGCGAAGAAAGAAATTCCTGATACATGTTCGATCGATTCGAACTACAACGGTTTTATGGTTGTACTAAACCGCGAATGGTTTAAATGATTACAAAAAAAAAATATAATCGGAATTTCGCTTAATAGTCAATTCGCGTTCTAGATTTGTGCCGCCAAGTTTCTAATCAAATGCTTATGATTTAATAAAATACTATATCTAGGAAATATCAAAAAAGCTCCTGTATGTGTACATAATATTTGGATTTATAAATTATTATCAATTATATTGTTTTAATTTTCTATTGAAACAATTTTTAATTTTATAATTAAATACTATTTGTGCAAAATACGAAAATCAAATATTTTAGTTTATAATATATATATATTGTAACTCATTGTAATTAATTTGGCAGTGTATGTGGATGCCCTACAAACACACCTTATCTCATTAAAATATTATTTATTAGACTTCTATTACATCTCATTCTTCGATTCACACGAACGATCGTCATTAGCGAAAGTTTTGTATTATTTGCATACACATGTATCGCATTACTTAAAACACAATGGTAAACCGATAGCGGAAAACCACCAAATGCCAAAACGCTCATCACTTATATTCGCTATCGGCTTGTACGAAAATTCTAGTAGACTTTTAGATGAGATAGATTAACGACTTTTAATTTAGCAACACGTAACCAGATACGCGGCACGTACTCTTCCGGCGACTCGTCATCAATCATCCCGTGAGATATTGTAGATGCTGCGCGAGGTAGTCCGAGTAGAAACAAAGACTCGTCACTCTGTGTATTTCAAAGAGGGAATGATTTACGAATTCGTGATCTGAACGCTTGACGTTTCCGTTTCATGTTTCGAGTGTATGTGCTAATTGAAAGCGACGAAAGATAAAATTTCAATGTACACAGAAAAAATGAGAGTGTTGATATGAATGAATATTATGCAAATATTCTTATTTTTCTTGATAGTTGTAAAGTATGTTTTTTAAATTAGCAACACTTTTTCTAACGACAGCCAATTTAACAGCTGATTTGCGCTCAGTATGCTTTGCCATTTCACTATGAATAGACTTATTAAATAACGCTTGCAAATAATGCAAATTTATTTCGAAAATCGTGGTTCAGTTCGCGTGCATGAAACTTAACGTGCGCTACGTTCATTTTACGGTCGACATAAACGTCCATCCGAGCAAGTAATTCAAATAACCATAGATCTTTTTTGCGCCACGCGTACTTAAATTGGTAATACGCATCCGCAGAGACGTCGTACAGTATAGTACGCTCGGGATAAGGATGCCGGTTTGTTATTGTGTGCGTGTACATGTATATGAGAGGAAGACGCGTTGTAGCGTGTACTTCGTTGTTTCGCTTTCTCTTTTACGAACAGTCGCTGATTCGTCAACGCTGGTATTCGTCATTAAAGTGCAGTGTGGCACAGAAGTTCGATCTTCTCTAGTGATTTATTTTAAATAATTTTGTGTTGATATTGGTTTAACCCAGATATGCCCACTGTCCCATGGGTAGGTCACTAAATTCGTGCCACTGTTTTTTATTTATAAATGAAATTTTAAGAGAACAAAATTTCTTGGGCATATCTGGGTTAATTGACATCAAGGCTTCAAATATACACTGTAAGTTATTCGTTCTCTTACCCGTGGATTAAAATATTTTTAATATTTTTCCATTAATTCGTACGTTGTTGGTTTTTTACACTATTCTCTGTAAGGCTTAAAAATGTTATTATTATTATCGTTGCGCCAATGATAATTTTTTAATTTATTCAATGGATTCTAATGATTTAATAGAGTCGTCGAGCCATTACACAATCTGCGAATAATTTCTTTCCCCATTTTATATCTTTTTGCTTTTGAAGAATAGCTAAAGACTTCATTATTTTTTTGACTAGTGAAAGATTTTGAATTTTGCAAATATTTAATTAATGACATTAATGTCTGGTTTTTCGATTATATATTATATTTTTAATTGTCCGTTGAAATTTCCAACTTAGCTCAGATGTATGTATGTTAAATAAACATATATTTTCGTATACATATTTTTTTCATATAATTGAACCACACAGTTCACGCACACAATAACAAACCGGAATCCTTATCACGAGCGTACTCTACCTAGATCTTAAATCTAGTCCCTTTGCCGGGAAAGTAAATCAAATATAACAAGCAAATTATTTATCTATTAATATAAATCTATAAAAAAATCAGTAATTTCGTACACTTCCCCGGTTTAGGATTCATATTTAATACTTGTAGGTACCCAATAAAATTTCAGTCACTACAAAATATATCGTATAGAATTTCGGCAAATGCTTCATGGTCTGTCCGCAACTCAATGTTACACCGTAATTTAAAAATAAATATCAAAACTGAACACTTTGATAAACTAAATGCAAAAAACCGCAAGAGAATCAAAGCTCATAAAAACGCGTTAATAAAAAAATATACAATAAATATCAATAAATAATAAAAAAATGAACTACTAATTGATATTTATAATAAAAAAATTAATATTATTAAAAAAATGTGATTTTTGACAATAAAAAAATCCACAAAAACTAGACATATCTAAGCACAATTGTAATGGTCGCACTCATTAAGGTAGCACTATCAATATTCTTTTCGGCGTTTGTATTATATACCAAGACATCATAAGCTAGCGGAGGTTAATTGTGCAATGACGCACCAGTCGCAATTGATGCGTCCGTGAAGATGTCGAATATGATATTATTTAGTTATTATTGAAATACCTCCTCGACCATCATGACGCCCTAATGTATTCGCGCTCAAAATGCTCTATGATTGCTCTATTTGAATGCAAATAGCAATAATAATTACTATTTGATTCATAGATTGCATTTTTTTATTTATCAAAACGTACCTATTGCTAGACAAATTTGTTTATACTATTTGAAAGTACATAATAATAGATTCACTAAAAGCAATCATAGAGCATTCGCGCTAAATACAATAGGTATTCATAATACTTAAGGAGGTATTTAATATAAAATTTATATTTGCACATCTTCACGAACGCATTAGTTGCGATTGACCTTCTTGAACATTATGATCTCTTGCTATACAATTAGAACATCATAGAAATTTTGCAAATATTTAATTAATGACATCAATATTTCTTTTTAAATTTCTTCGATTATATAATAGATTTTTAATTGTCCGTTGAAATTTCCAACTTAGCTAAGATGTATGTATGTTAAATAAACATATATTTTCTTTTAAAATAAAAAATAAAATATTCTGAGCGAAATTGTTTTGAGCCACACAGTTCACGCACACGAGCGTACTCTACATACATAAAAAGTCTGCTGGAAAAAGAGCTGCTGGAATCATTGGTCCATATTTTTTCAAAAATGATTCCGGCCAGAATGTTGCAATCAATGTAGAGCGCTATATATACATGATTAGTGACTTTTTTCGTTCCCCAATTAAATGACAATAATGTGGAAGAGCTTTGGTTTCAACAATACGGTGCCACACAGCGCGCGCCATAATCAATTAATTAAAGGAAACATTCAATGAGCGCAATGGACCTGTGAATTGGCCTCCAAGATCTTGTGATTTAACACTTTTCTGTGAGGATATGTGAAGTAAACCAGAGACGATGAACTACTTGGGAGCCAACATTCGCCGCGTTATTGCTAATATACGGCCCCGGTGATTATCTAGATTGCACTTTATTTGATTTATATCCCATAAATCATATTTAAACACTAATGATATAAAATTATCTTTTCAATAAAGCTCATACTATTGCCATTATAACGATTTTTATTTGTTTTATTTTATTTTAAAGTTCTATATCTCTAAAAAAAAAAACACCTTTACAAAGGGAACTAAATGTATTCGTCCGATTTATTCAAACTATGAATTTCACTAGATTAAATACATTTCAATCTTCAGTAACACTTCCTTGGGTCATTCTTTTATAATATTATAATATTTTTTAATTTAACGGAAAACACCATGCACGTGCATAGTGTATTTTCCGCGGACGTGGGAAAGCCGATGCAAATTGCTGCAATTTTTGAAAACATAAATCGCACAACAATCGATCCGTCTAATATAATTGTTGTGCATAGAAATTGGCTCACACATCGGAATCGGGCATTGTGATCGCCTAGTCGTATAGTATTTCATATGGCAATTAAGCAGTTTAATGATGAAAATTATGTGCGAACATTTCGCACGAAATACCGCACACGCGTGTGTGCACACCGAATCGCGTGCGAGCCACGCCGATTGATCGATGAGAAAAGATCGAGAAATCGATGAAAAGATCGATATGTGAACTGAACCGAATCGGATCCAGCGTGAGACCGAAGCGGTTGCGAAAGGACGCAAGCGACGAGATCATCTATACTACGCCTGGGAAAACAACGGGCCGCATGCGGCTCGCTCGAATTTTTGTGGATCCCGCGAGTGTGAATCATATTTTTGCATTATAACACTTTAAAAAAATGTTGATATATAATGTAACAAGTACCCAATCCATGTGACTGTTTTGATTTTCTGCAATATAATTTTAACTAAAAAACATAGTTATTTAAAACGTATTTACGAAGTGTGATCAAAAAATACGGTGAATGTATTTTTATATCAGCAACTGCTAACGCTACATCCATTTGAAGTAATACGTTCGATGGCCTGATCCGTTGAGATAGTCAGTGTCACATTTGAATAAGTTGTAAAATTTGTTCATAAGCTTTTGACTGACGAACGGAAGGAAAATCGTGTATCAGTTTGAATGGAATTGAAGAATCGTATTAATACAGAGATGATGTCTGCCGGAGTCTGCGAGTGAATGCCTTCTCCTCATCGGCGTCTAAGTTTAAGTATCCAGAGCTGCAAAGCTTGCTGTCCAATCACAATCATGCAGCTATCATCTAGTCAGACGATACACTTGCTTTTTAGAACCAATGCAATATACGCTTATAGAAAGTGATATTTGCTTGATGGTGATTTTCATATGTGTAACGGGATTTCTTGTGACCTTACAGTGCTACATTGTTTTCTGTGCGCGTTTCATTAAAAAAAATATTCTTTCAATGCACCGGATAATTTTTGCGTGTTATTTATGAGGGAATCCTTTGGTTCAATAACTAAAAAAATGTTTTAATTGCCTCAATAAATTATTGGTTATTAAAGAATCACTTATTTTTTATGTCGAATTTTTTTTCATGATAATAAATAATGTATGTCTAAAAATAGTATTCCACTTGCGGCCCGCCGTTCATTTTGAATCATAAAAAAAGTTAGCACATGCCTAATCTATACCTTTGAGTAACTACGATCTTTATTCAGTTTGAATTTTGTTTCAGTACGGCTGAATTTCCCTCCTACCTGATCTGTTGAAATAGCATCTAGATGCTCTCAGATACTTGATTTTATTAAATGAAAACCTGATCTTTAAACTTGTTTAATTAAATGCAATACTTGTTTTTTTTATATTCAATAAAAACCCGACGATGATTTAAAGAAACAAATATTAATAGAGCCGCAGTTTTTTTAAAAAAAAAGATTACATAAAAATAAATATAACTAAATTATACAATTTATATTTCCGATGCATGGTTTTGTTTATATTGGCAATGTATTAGTTAATATTTTTAGCAACAAATTAAATTGTATATGTACTTGTAATTAGAAAATTTCTTTAGCCAAAATAAAAAAAATGGAAAACAGGTCAAACTCATCGTTCATCGAACACCCGGTCAGATTCCCATAGTTTACCGTCTTTTTTTTATTTTTTCCTGACGTATCGTCTTTCTTCGGCAGCCATTTTTTTCGTACGCAACTAATGGTCAATTACCCGGTTACACGGATCCTCTGCTGTTTACCGAGTGTCGGTGAGCTGCTTCGACAATTACCGACCATAAGCAAATTGCAATCTGCGGACCGTAGTAATATTCTGCAGAGAAAACAATGAGCGACTAAACGTGCGGTCAACCCTTTGACCGGCCGATGGGAAAATATCGATGTTTGGGTCGATCGATTTGGGTTCGGACTCGACCTTATTATGATTCCATTTTAATGTTTCATTGATGACTTGAAGTAAACCTCGAACCATCAAGTTATCCATTCCCTAGTACACTTACTATAAACTAACTGCAACATAAAACGCTTTCTACTATAACCATTAAAGTTTCTTGAGAAAAGCTATGGAGATATAACTGTTTTTTTATTGTAAAACTATTAAATGCGCAAAAGAATATGAACGGTCGGTAAGGCACGAAACTTTAATGATTATTTATTATTCATTGTTTCTTGAAAAGCAACATAGTAATGTATCTGTTCAAGAAATAATAAATATGTTCTAGGAATAGTAACAACTTATTTAATGCTTTTTCTAACTTTAGTTAACAGTTATGTTACAAAAAAATAACTTTGTTTTGACTAAAAATCATACCTTTGATACATATATTTATATTATGCTAAATAGCAATTATTATTTATTTTCTTTTTTTAGTCAGTACTAATCTATTCTTGTTTTTTTTTTGTTGCAGGATCCATTTTTGGTACGTTGATTGGAATTGAGGCTTTTCAACTATCGGTTTATCGGAACGACGCTATTCTACTATAGGTTTTTTTTATAATTCAGATTTACGTATAACATATATATTAATTGCGCGTAACAAAGCTAAGTAGCTGCCTACATTCTAAGTGTTATAATTATTGCGTTTGCGCATTGATATGCAATATTAAATTTATTTTAACAACCCACCTACATATTCTTACGTGTGTTAAATATATGTATATATCTTGTTATTAACAATGTCTTTTTTTCATTTCAAAATGACGACAACAACTTACACGTGTCCCGCAAATTAAAACCTGATGTCGTCCTTTATCCTGACTGTCATCTTGGCTTCTTGGCGACTATTTAGGGTGTAAGTATACTATACTTATAATATTATTAAAATGTTTTAACTTAACTATAGTAACGAATGTTTAAATAATTTTAAAAAATATATAGTATGTATGTCTGAATGTCTTCCTATGAGTATTTATATACTTTAAAGTATCAGACTTGATCCGACAAGTTTGATGTACAAAAGTGCTGAATTGTCTTATTTTTCAAGGAAGCTTTTTAGAGGTTAGCGTTTTAGATTTATCTGTAAAAACTCGCGCTCACATTCACTAGACTAAATGGGAATATTATTCAGCAGTTTTTACTGAATGTCTTTTAGAGAGTATATTAATTTAATCCACTAATTATTAATATATCATTTAATAGCAGTTTTTTTTAAACTATTCTTATTTTCATTTCTCTAAATGTCAGTTGAATTATAACATCTTTAGGCCAATATATTTTAACAATACGCCAACTCATCCTATTTGCTATCAAGCAATCTTTTACCGTTTGACTCTTGTAATTTTGAATAAAATGTTCCAGGGTCAATGAAAGGATCGTTTCCTAAATCTTTTTCGTGAAGTACAGCAGAAGCGCATTTATAACAGAACCCAAAATTGTTTACTCCTGCAAAAGACGATGTAATTTTTTTGTATTTAATATTCCTGCATTGTAAATACAACAATAATTATTAGATTTTTAGTTAAGAAATTTAAAAAGATACTATATGCTTTTTAAGTAGTATATATAAATATTACTTTAAGAAATAAATTACTTATTGCATAATTTTAAATTTTCACATTTGATATAAAAACTAAAGATTATTATGAGAATTTTGGCTTTAAAGCTTTGGCTATATATATATATATATATATATATATATATATATATATATATATATATATATATATATATATATATATATATATATATATATATATATATATATATATATATATATATATATATATATATATATATATATATATATATATATATATATATATATATATATATATATATATATATAATTATATATATATATATATATATATATATATATATATATATATATATATATATAATTATATATATATATATATATATATATATATATATATATATATAATTATATATATATATATATATATATATATATATATATATATATATATATATATATATATATATATATATATGTAATACCTAATTTACCAATCAGTTTTTGAAACGTTATATCTATCGTCAATATTTATAATTAAAAAAAAATATGGCAATATTTGAGTAACACTTCTATAATTTACCTCGCAATATTATCTGAGTATTTTAAGCAATTTATAAAATATTTTTCATTTGTGAAAGTTGTCAATCATCAAAAGCTATTTAATTATGAAAAATATTATTGGTATTAATTAATAATAATAATATACGCATAAAAACTAGCATCGTTATCGTAAATCTTTCAACCCTTTGAGGGCCGCCAACGTCAAACTAAATTAGGGGAACGTCGCGTGATCTGGATTTCCCTCTTCCGGTAATTCCTGACAAGTCTCTCGGCCAACGAGATTCTGAAAGGGTGCCCCATGTCGAGGCCGGTGACAGACCCAGATCCCGTGTCCAGATACGATGACGTGTCTGATACGACCCTCAAAAACTTAATTATTGTTATTGCGTTTCTTGGCCCAGTTGCGTCTTATTAATTTCATTTCTCCCATTAGCGAGTTTCTTTAAGTATACAGTCGACACATTGCGAGTAGATGTTTTATCAGTAATTAAATGACTTAATACATAGTCTGGACATCCGTGACATATTATGTTTTAGTCAAACTACTGCAGTTTTATTTTTCAATGACAATATTCTTTCATCTTGAGTTCCTGTTGCTAGTTTTTTTTTATGTTTACAACAGCCAAATGCGCTGTTTTAAATACGAACTGCTCTTTAAGCGAAATATTATTTTTGACTACGTGTTTTAAATAGCCATGATTGTATTAGTCCTTCGAATTTTTTACTGGCGAAGGGTAGAATGTTAATCGACCGATAGTTCGTGTTTGTATGAGTGCCTGGATAAATTTGGGTTCAGATGAAGTTATTCTATTTGTGAATTAAAAAAGGCTTCTCTCTAGATTTTTTCATAGCGAAATTATCCAAGAGTTCATAAAAAAATATTTGTCTAAGTTTTTCACATTCATTGCAAACGTCGCTGTAGTTGTGCTCTTTAATTAAATTTTAATTTTTTTAAATCTTGAAAAAGACCTATTTCTTGAACAGTCAGTATCGATATTTTCACATCAGCCGGTCAAATGGTTGACCGCTCATTGTTTTCTCTGCAGAATATGACTACGGTCCGCAAATTTGCTTATGGATTTTTTATACTTATCGAAATTATTTTATATTATGTATTTTTTTATTTATATAACCATAAATATTAAATTGAATTATTTAATCTATATTAAACTGACAATGACTGGTTAAACGTTAAAAAAAACAATGCATTTTCCGGCATACATTGCGCAGTTTTTCAATATGCATCCTGCGCAGCATAAAATATGTATATTGATATGATAATATGTGAAGGTAAATAATTTTCGAGTCTTCTCTTGTACTAGCGTAATATATTTCACGGCCGTTGAACACTCTCATACGTTTTGATGTTTCGCCGCGATTGTGTAACGAAACACAATATAAATCATCGATATTCAACCGGAGGCGAGCGGTGTGTTTTTTTATCCTCGACCCATGGTTCAGTAACGAAAATGGTATTAATTCTTATCTTAGTAATTAAATTTAAATTTTATCTGGGCTTAAAATAAATAGAAATTAATCTTGATTGTGGTATTATAAAATAAAATTTTAGAATCTCTAGTAGAGTACGCTCGGGATAAGGATGCCGGTTTGTTATTGTGTGCGTGTACATGTATATGAGAGGGAAAAGCGATGTAACGTGTACTTCGTTGTCTCGCTTTCTCTTTTAAGGACAGTCGCTGATTCGTCAACGCTGGTATTCGTCATTAAAGTGCAGTGTGGCACAGAAGTTTGATCTTCTCTAGTGATTTATTTTAAATAATTTTGTGTTGATATTGGTTTAACCCAGGTATGCCCACTGCTCCATGGGTACGTCACTAAACTCGTGCCACTATTTTTTATTTATAAATGAAATTTAAGAGAACAAAATTTCTTGGCCATATCTGGGTTTATTGATATCAAAGCTTCAAATATACACTGTAAGTTATTCGTTCTCTTACCCGTGGATTAAAATATTTTAATTATTTTTCCAATAATCCGTACGTTGTTGCTTTTTTACACTATTCTTTGTAAGGCTTAAAAAAGTTATTATTCTTATCGTTGCGCCAATGATAATTTTTTAATTTATTCAATGGACTCTTATGATTTAATAGAGTCGTCGAGCCATTAAACAATCTGCGAATAATTTATTTTCCAATTTTATATCTTTTTGCTTTTGAAGAATAGCTAAAGACTTCATTATTTTTTTGACTAGTGAAAGATTTTGAATTTTGCAAATATTTAATTAATGACATTAATGTCTGGTTTCTTCGATTATATAATATATTTTTAATTGTAAGTTGAAATTTTCAACTTAGCTCAGATGTATGTATGTTAAATAAACATATATTTTCTTTTAAAATAAAAAAAATAAATATTCTGAGCGAAATTGTTTTGAGCCACACAGTTCACGCACACAATAACAAACCGGAATCCTTATCCCGAGCGTACTCTAAATTATTGTATATATATATTTACATCAAAATATTTAGTGGTGAACTGTTAACTGAACCAGAAACTTACTAATGCAATACTTTCATATATACTATACTTAAGATAAAATTATAGGTTTACAGAAATCACTCTCTGATTCATACAGACCTTGATAAAATTATATACAAGGAAAAATTCAGATGCTCCTCCCCAACGTGGAAGCAATATTGAGGCTGTTTCTTAACTAATGGCAAAAAATTTTTGACCATCATATGTTTGATTGGATAAAAGAAAGATTAGCGAAACTAGTTTATGACGATGCATTAAATGTCGATAGTTTCCATTTCATTAAGTATCACTGCATTCTATAATAATAATGCAACATTTAAAATGCACAATACTATAAGCATCATCATTATCAAAATAAATTTAATAAAAATCAAACGGTGTAAATCACTATTAATTTCAAGTTTCTAAGTATTCTAAAAACTAGCTACAGAAACCGTGTAGTGATGTCATGAACTCAAAAAAAAAACCTGCACTTGATTAAAACAGTTCTAGAGCATATTAATGCTCATTTAAATGAACTGAACATACATCCCCAAGATGAAAATGAAATAATGAATTGAAGGTTTCTTTTTCTCTGGCATTTTAAATATCTGAGAATAGTAACAATAACATAAATGTCTTTTAAATGTAAAAATTTTGTCCGGCAATGCGGCCCAGAAGATCCGAAAGTTTTTCAATATTAAATTTATTAATATATTATTAAATGAATACTTAAGTAATTGCTTAAGTAAATCGAGATATTAAAGCAAATAAAATAGTTGATATTTGACTTTATTTCGATTCTTTAGTTCATTTCCTTATTTCTTTTTCATACAAAAACACGAATGTTATTTATTTAATTAAGCTAAATATGTCACTAATATAATTTTAACCAAAATAGTTAAAAAATATTTATATCATTCTCTTGATCTTATTTCTATATTTAGATAATAAAAATATTTCAAATACATTTTTTATTACTTACATCCCATCATCAAATGTCGACCTTCCTATTTACATTCATCAAAATTAAACTTCTCTTGACCTTATAGCTAATATTTGACCTGAAATGGTTTTGAACTATTTGAAGTAGGTCACTAGCTCACAACCATTGATATTTTTAATATTGTTTTTACCATTACAAATACAAAAACAATTTTAGGAACTCGCATTCTAAATTTTACGTTAAAACTATGGATCACGGTTTTCAATGTGTTGCATTTAATAAAATTATTTAAGCATAAAACTCTTTATTTAATATAATTCTCACTAGTGATATTTAAACTTAAAAACGATTTTCATCAAATATTTTATGCATATAAAGATTAGTTAAAAACTAAAATTCGTTTCATAAACTTATTTAGAATATAAATCAACAGCTTTATAACATACATATATATATTTTTTTGATAAATTTTAATAGATAATTATGTATTTAATTTATACAATAGAATGCAAAAATGTTAAATTTTTACACATAATGTTAAAAATAAATTAAAACAAAGCTGTAGAAGCACATTTTTGGGGCAAAAATCATTTATTTTTTGACGTTTCGTATATATTATAAGGAATGGAACATCGAGGACCTCCTGCTACTACAGAACGCAAAAACCGGATAACATGATTAATAATTTATATGGTGTACATAATGATACGAAATACATATTAAAATAATAATAAAACTCTCGTAAAAAGACTTCTGTTTCGATCGGAATTTTAATTTGCAACGGTTACTATATATTATATCTGTAAATAAAATTACTTTAGAATTAGCAGTTTAAGCATTAATTATTCACTTAGATAATTGTATTGATATAGTAATAAAAATGTAAATTTTGATAGGCAATAATGAAAAAAAGTTTTTTATTATAATTTATTTATTATATCAAAAATAAGTAATAATATGGGGGGATATGGCAAAAATTTTGCAACAATAATCATTAAGATGTGAGGTCTCATATTATCATTGAGCAATATTACTGGAAGTCTATTTATAATCAATGGATAATTTATAGTAATTTTCTTACAATATTACTACTAATAATAGTCTTGTCTGGTCTAAAATAAAACAATTAATCAATATTTCTCTCAGTAATAAAATATTTCGGAGCCTGTTTTAAAGCTATTTTTTTTTCAAACTATTTTCCGGATCTTTCTGACTATCGCAGATAAACCTTTTCTCATCCTAATTAATAATTATCATCGAAAATGATTCTCGATTGTAACTGATTGTAACTAACGAGGAGCAGACTTCGAAATGTTGCTGTTTTTGCCCTACGGTCAGTTAGTGCAGTATTTGTCCATTTTTTTTACCTTTTCTGTAGTATCCTGATGTTGAGAAATAATTATGATGGAAACCAAAGAGTTGGTAATGGATCAGCTTTAAAAGTATTTTTCAGTCTTACTAGATCAACAGCAAAAAAAGGTTTTTCTATCGCTAGTTAGAATTTTTTAACCAACGTCTTACTGTACCTTCACTAATTTTTCGTGACGAGTGCCGCATTTTGTTCCGTAAAAAAAAGGATACTTAAATAATCTTTTGACACCAAAAAATAGTTATCAATTTTCAACAGCAAATTTCTAGATCTTCCATATGATGCATTAAAAAGTTTTGCGCTGTTTCTAGAGCATTCTCAGTGCTGAATGATTTATTGTTTTATTGTAAAGAAATTTTAGTGACTTTTTTTAGTTGTATGACACATAGCGTCTATTAGTATTTCTGTATATTTTTAAAATTTAATGTTATGTTATTCTACGCGTGTTAGAAAGCGAATCTTGAAAATTCTCCCTCGCCGTAGATAATGGTTTTTGTTTATTAACATAGTATGACCGTGCACATTTCAAATGTTTATTAATCATCGAACGAGTCAGTCCAAATAATAACAAAACGGTTCTCGGGTGCCAAAAAAGTGACCTCCAACATCCTCAATTCAGCATGATGTGGCATTGTCCGACTGAAGGTTTTTGTGCATAATCATACTTACACTTTGTTTTAAATGATTCAATCGTTTTTTTTCTATCTTGGCGTATCTTTAGTTACACATAATTTAGGTATTGTTATACAGTGGTTATTTATTATTTATTTATTTTATTAATTTATTTAGCTTAATAGCTAATCTTTACATCTAACAAATTTAGTAAACATATATAAAAATATATAAAAAATACATAACAGAAAGAAAAAATAAAAATATACAATAATAAAGTCTTAATATTATAATTTATTTCTATATGTACGAAGGTGTTTTTTTATTCCATTTATGAAACCCGTTATATTTTTGCTGTTTCGGATTTCTCTTGGAAGACTATTATATAAATCAAAACCTCCGTACATAATTCCCCTAGCCGTACTCGTTTTCTTATACTTAATTATCTTTAAATTTTCTCTATTTCTAGTATTATATTTATGTACATCTTTATTTCTTATTAAATACTTATTAAAATATTTTGGTAACATATTATTTTCTAACTTATATATAAATACTAAAACATTCATACTCAATATTTCTTGAACATTCAACCATTCTAATCTATCAATCATACTTTTACAATTAGTTAATCTATTTTTATTTAAAATTACTCTTATTGCCCTATTTTGTAATTTTTGAAACATTTGTTTATCTAATTTATTTAACATATTTAATAGTGTTGCACAATAATTAAAATGTGGCAATATTATACTATTGTAAATTATTTTTTTTGTATTTATACTTAATATATTTCTTAATCTAGATAATAAACCTATTTTTCTACTATTTTTTTTTAATATGTAATTACAATGTTCTTTAAAATTTAATTTTGTATCAACAATTACTCCTAAATATTTTATATTATCCACTATTTCTATACATGGTTTGACTTTTTTTTTGACCTTAAAGATGAGACTCCTGAATAGTCGATCTTTTTAGGTCTTCCACTCCTCAGGCGTTTTTTTTTTTAATTTTTTGCTCACACATTGGATTTCACCAGCTGATTTTCTATTCAGTTGCTGGATTTTTCGCACGGAATGTATTTATTGGTAGTGAATAATGATTTTTGTTGTTCCGTTACACTAATTTTACCGATTTAAATTAAATATTTTGATAGAATTCACAAGTCAACAGCACTATAAAGATTTTGCTGTGGCAGGGTAAACGACAGTATATGGGTATTGAATACAAAACCATTTTTTAGGGTAAGACGAAAACCGAATTCTGTGTCAATTGAATTATTTACGACCCTCTTAATTGTTTTTTAACCGATGAACGTTGTAGAAACGTCAAATAAAATTTTATATTTCGGCTGCGATGCTCCAGACATGGTCACGAATTACACGAAATAAGCAAAAATCGCGAATTTCATTTCATTAGCATAAAATGTTAGTGCCTTTGATTACAAATATTCTGTAGGAAGTGTTGTATCAATCGAAATAAATAGTAGTCAAAATGAGCACGGTCTGGAGAATAAGGTGGATAAGACAAATTCCTTAATTTTATCAAAAGTAAATTTCGCCAAATAGAGACTGGACTTCTGTTAGCAAGTGCCAATTTTTTTTACTTCTTTGTGCGAATGAAGCTTGCTATTATTGTTTGACTAGATTTTAGAGTTTCGTAATGCATAATCCCTTTGCAGTTACACCATACACACAAAATAAATAACGTCTGGGTGTTGAAGTATGTTTTGCTGCTTGTCCTTTGGATAACAACTGTCTTTTACGACGACTGTTGTCGTGCAATACTTAACAAATTATCGAGAAAAGGCGACCAGCTTCAAGATCAAGAAGCTCTTAGCTTAATTAGTATGGAACCCATAAACCTTATCTCCGAACCTTCCTAATCTTCTTAATGTTTCCGTATTAGCTGATAAATAATTTGCGTAGGATTTACTTCCTTTTCTGCAGCCAGAAAATTGTTAAATCATATTAGACATTTACAGAGATCTAATGCTGTATCTTTTACTTATTTTTTAATTTTATTTTTAGGAAAATTGTTTAACATGCATTTTGTATTTTATTATCAAATAGCTCTATTATGACTTAAAAAAATATGTTTATCTATAGATCACTTGTCCTTAATTGGATCACAATTTTTGTAAATTTCAGTTTCTAAAATTTTTTTCACTGGTACATTTTTACGTCAATATATTGGAAGGTAATAAGTACTTATATTCTGCTTACGTGAGAAGTAAAAAAACATTAATTAACCCTTCAAAAAGGGGTTACACTCGGGAAGGGTGTTTATTTGCGTGATTATCGCGAGCGCGGCAAACGATACAGCCCGCCCCGAAAGTGTTGCCTAATAACGGGGTTCTGCTGTACGAGCCCTCGATCTTATCTCCGAATCGTCTTAAACGATCGCACCGAAAGGGCCTGAGCAAATAGTAATAATTCAAAAAATACAGCGCGGGGTCGGAAGTGCGCCAACAGGTGCGAATCTGGTGGTAAAGGGCCATTAGGATTATTATTATATATTAGGTACGTATAGGGAGCGAAGGGCAGATTTCGATCTGTTGTTATTAAGGCGCGCGCGGCTCCGTTAACTTCCGAAACGAATATAAATCTAGATGAAGCGCCTGAAATATGAGACGGCTGTCATGAGTTGGAGATAACTAAATTTATGCGAGGCTCAAAGGGATACGTAAAGTGTATGCGTGAGGTTATGCATCTCAAATATAAGCCGTTGATGGTTTAAAGTTGATGGGTTTGAATCTGTATAAAGTCATATTTGAGTGCTATCTTTATCTTTAAAAGTGCGCTCATTCTTAGTAATAACTGAACCATGTTTCAAACTATAATCAAATCATTTGCAGATACTAGTAAAATTACAAATGAATTTAATCCACAAACCACAAACTCCAACCTTAAAAAAAAAATTTGACCAAATAATTTAATTGAACATTCCCTTGTAAAGCAATAATCTATTAAACACTTTAGAAAGGCAATTTATACAGTAGCTTAGAAAGCCCCACACAATCTAAATATTTATATTTTAACTCAAAAAATATCAAAAGCTACAGCTTTTTTTAACAATGCCATTAAAACGCTGTTTTAAAACGATTTTTGCAATAGCAATAAGCCTAACATTTATTGACTTATACTATTTAAAATTATGTATTTATTTATATCACAATATAAAGTCTGCAGAATTTGATTTCCTGATTCTAATGATTTCCGCACACGCTTTTTTTCTATACCTGCTTTGTCTATGTTTTTGTTTATCTCACAATATTTAATCTTTAATGTGGAGCTATATTATATTTTTTTACTATATGTAATAAAATTCGTCGATATATACATATTAATAATGCATACCATTATTTTATGTCTCGGCTTTATATTTCAATAGAATTTAACATCTATAATTGATCTGAAACATTTTCACGATTTTTTTCGAAATATTTTTTTTTAATAAAAACTTGGATTATGTTTAAAATATATTATTATTATTTTGTTGTATATTATTTTGTATAATAATAATAATAATGAGAATATACACACGCAAACGCGAAAGCTTAGTAATAACGTCGCTGAAGAAAATTTTCAGCTTGTGGCCCTCGAGCTACAGACGTTGTTCGTCTCTCGTAATTAGCTAACGAGCTAAAAACCTATGTAGAAAAGATGTTCACCGAAACTTTATATAGAACAAAGCTCGAGTCGTAAAAATATACAATAATATATATACATGTATATATATATATACATATTATTTATTGCATTAAATTAAAAATAAATATTTTAGAGAGCATTATGATTTTTTTTAATTTAAAAATCACTAAAAACTCACCCTTAAATGTAATATATATTTATATTTTAAATTGTGGTTTATTTGACAGTTGATTAACTTTTCTCTCTTATTCTCAAAGATAGGCAAAAATGTTAATACTAAAATATAGATATTTACATTATATTATGTTATTTCAGTAATAAAAAACTAGTCAAAACAAATTCGAGTTCAAAACTTGACTTTGGATGTAATTAATATATTAGATTACTCTTAAAATAATTATTGATAGTGTCGAAAAAGCGCTACATTTTTCTTTTGTGGATTGCCTCAAGAATATTTTTATACAAATTCACACCTCCCCTGGCCGTATTCGTTTTCTCATATCTATCTATCCTTATTATTATCTTTATAGTAGTGAAACTTTATTAATTATTAAAATACTCTGGTATCATTTTATTTTCTAACTTATTTTTAAATACTAGAACATTTATTAAATTTCCAACCATTATTTTTATTTACTAAAACTGCTCTTATTATCATATTTTGCAATTTTGCAACATCGTCTGATCTAATCAAATAATATTATTGCACAATAATTGCAGTGGGGTAATATATTAATAATTCTTGTCATACCTATTTTTCTATTATATAATTACAATCTTTCTTTATTTTTTTTTTCTACAATTACCCTTAAATATTTTACATTATCGACTATTTTTATAATAGAGTTATCTATATATTTTTCTATTATATTATCTAACATATGTATGTTTATAATTATTAATCATATATTTAGTTCAATACATTATTAATAAAACATTTTTTTATTGTATGTTTTAGCTAAGGTATCTACAATTTTTTAACATTATCACCAATGCAATAAATTAGTGTCATCTGCAGTTATTTTTATTAATTATTTCAATAATATAATATATAATATAAACACCGTTAGATTAAGCATTATTTATATTAATTTTTGCTCTCTCTTTTTTAAATAATAATCAAACCATCTTAAAGCTATTTCAGTTATACTTATAATCTCTAATTTCTTTTACATTATACTTTTAAAAGCTCTGTAGAATTGTCTGTGAAGTATTTTTTTTGTAAAAATTATGAAATCTTTTAATTATTTGATTGCATACAAGGCAACATGTTAATTAATCTCGTCTCCTCAATCTTTTTTATTATTTTATTTTAGATATAGGTATTGTAGCAATCTTTAAATTATAAGATAATTATCGTTCATAAATTAATTACTATGCTTTATTCGCTAAATAATGTAATTTAGTTCATAGTATGTTTCTTCAATTATATTTACATCCAATACATCAATACTGTTTTTTTTTTAACAAATTATATTTTGAATTTATTCTAATAATAGTGATTTTAATTCTATTAATTTTACATTAAATGTATCATTACTGTATTGTACTAATTTATTGCTGATTTTTAAATATATTTCCATCAATCAACATATTTATGTATGTGCTATTTACTTTTTTGTTGTTTTCCACATATTATTCAGATAATCTTTAATGATTTGACTGACATATTTCTAACTTGTTGTAATGTTTTTTTATTTTTCATTAACCTCATCATTTAATTTTTATTATTTAAAATATTTTATATGAAGCATTTTAACCATCAACATTAAACAACGGTCTTGGGTTGAATCGATTTGCTGTTCTAAATTTACATTTACATTTTATTTTATTATCCACAATATTCTTATAAATATTGTTGCATATCATATTAACATGCATGCTATTTACATCCCAGTCACATTTCTTGTAATTCTATTATTAATTGGTAATATATATATTTTTTTTATCATATTTATATGTTTTTCTATATAAATATGTACAATAAATGGAGCTATTCTTACTTTAGATTGTACTCTTTTACTGTTGCTAAAAACATCAATTCTACACATAAAAAATAAATTTTAATTTTGGACCATTCTATACGTGGTATGTATTGTATTGTAGAAACTGATTATACACGCGGCAAATTATTGTCTCGAATTTCAATATTATCCCATCTGCGGCTAATTAACGCGCTCTCGTAATTAACCATATATACAACGCGTCGTAATTAACGACGTGTAACAATTCGTTTGAGCGTAAAATTAAAAGTTGTGACATTGTAATCGATCTAACTATAGCTTACATCTCAATTTTTTAATATTGCTTTTAGTGAAAAATCACAAATTTTCTCACAATGCGTATTTATTATTTTGGACGGCTTTCCTCGCTTTCTTTAACCGGTTAATTTCGCGTTAACCGCATAAATCAAACTGGCAAAACGAAGTGACGGAGCCGTGATGAATGGATGGAAGTGGATGGAAGTAGAGGAAGTCGACCTGATGCAGCGATAGCCTCGAGACAATTACCATAAGTGGGAATTGAATTAGACAATCACTTTGCGCGAAGATGATTTATACTGTGTAGCGTGTGTGTGTGAAATGCGAAATAAAAATCTAAAAACCGCCACAGGCTGGTCCAAAATTTGATATGTAAAAATTGATTCTAACACGTGTCGGAATATTAGAATTTATTAAATCAAACGCGATAGCGATAATAATTAAGGCAGGTGGTGTTTTTCGTTTGTATACATTTATTTATTAGCAGCAAAAAATGTATATCTTAAAAAGTCTAAGGGAATCGTATTAATAATTATTTATATCTAAAGTTTATTTTATTTTTGTTAGGTTTTATATATATATATATGTACATATATTAAATGTAATTTGTGGCATATTGATTTTTATTGCAAAATTTGGTCATTTTTATAGTGAAATTAGTCACTTTTTATATGCCAATTTAATATTTTCCGATTTTTAACATCGAAACAATAATCCGGTTTTATTCAGGAGCGTGCGATGAGATTCTTTCCCTTTCGCTCGCTCGCGTGTTAAGTGACGAAAGTGAGTGAGACATAAGGACCTACAGTCCGTCCAAGATATGAACGCTCATCGTTACAGTATTGGCGAAAAAATATAATAGGGTGAGCATGTGAAATTACAATTGCAATTAATTTAATTTGTTGAGTAAAGTGTAAAATATCACTTTCTTACTTATTTCGTTTATTTATATACATATTTTACTCAAAAACATCAGACCTGTTTTGGTATCACTCTCCATGTTAAATATCTGTTCAATATAATATTTTTTAAAATACTAATAGAATATTACAGGAATTGTTTTATTGATTACAAAATGACAATAATTTATAATAAAAATATAACACATTATAATTTTTATTTAATTATCAACGTATGGTCACCCAACAGTTAAAACAGCCCTGATTTAATATTGGTAACGTTCTTCTATCGGTGTAAACAAATTCGCGGAAAACTGTGTATGTATGCATGCATGCGTATACGCACTCTTATTTCCAACACAACGATGATGAGCGCAAACATCTTGGATGGAACGTGCGGATCTATACGATACACGCGTTCCGCACGTCCTTATCTCTCACTCACTCTCGTCACTTGACAAGCGAGCGAGCGAAAGGGAATGTATCTTACCGTACGCGCCTGATGTTGACATAAATAAAAATTGCTGTCTTCTTATAATAATATGAAAGTAATTCATTACATATTTTCTGATGATTGATTTTAAAATAATTTAAATTTATTTTATTTAATTGTTCCAAATATTTTGTTGAAAATGAAGTGGATACTATTTTTAAGCCTTTAAAAATGTATTTGCAGACATTTTTAGGTATTGATTAATATTTTTTAAGTGTTATATTTAGTGCCCAAAGGAAAGGGCCAAAAAATAGTAAAAAAGTATTATTATTACCTATATTTTTTATTATAAAACTATAATAAATCATTAATACTATGGTTAAGTGTGTTTTATCTCTCAATGCAAATATAAAATATATAAATATATTATAGATTCATTACTGTAGGTTAATACATATAATTAATTATAATTTTGCAAAGTAATATGTTTTTTTAAATCATCTTTTACCAACAAATTTAATGAAAACTGTGATCCAAAAATTTGTTTATTTTGATAAATTACCCAAAAAATAAAAATAATCATTTAAGGTATAAGAAAATATTGTGAAATTCCACTTTATATAAAGCATTTTTTATTTATTATTTATAATTAATAAATATAATATATTTTAATTTTGCAAATAAATATATTTTTTAATGTAATGAAACCCTTAACCAACATATGTATGTCTTAAAAAAGAATTAATATGAAAGTTGAATAAGTCATTTAATGTATTAAAAATGCAACTATTTTTTGTTACTAAAAATCATAATGTACATTTTTTTGGTTGTATCGAAATATTTTTTTTAATCAGTCCAATTATTTAAAACCGTTTTTTTTTGCTTTTCACATAAACTCAAATATTTATTTTTCTTAGTAAATAAATAAATTTAATAAAATTAATTTATGAACTATAAATGTTAGTAAATAAACAATTTTCTAAAACTTATTTCAGACGCTTTCTGCTTCTTTCCACCATGTCACTGTTACATATATATTACATATGTTTTCTATTAAAATCCTTTTGCAGCTTAATATATGTATATGATTTATCATCAAACATTAAATGAATTCTTACATATTTATATAAAATTTTTGGTTATAATATTTATTTTTATTTTTTTTTATTTATTTATTTAGCTTAATAGCTAATCTTTACATCTAACAAATTTAGTAAACATATATAAAAATATATAAAAAATACATAACAGAAAGAAAAAATAAAAATATACAATAATAAAGTCTTAATATTATAATTTATTTCTATATGTACGAAGGTGTTTTTTTATTCCATTTATGAAACCCGTTATATTTTTGCTGTTTCGGATTTCTCTTGGAAGACTATTATATAAATCAAAACCTCCGTACATAATTCCCCTAGCCGTACTCGTTTTCTTATACTTAATTATCTTTAAATTTTCTCTATTTCTAGTATTATATTTATGTACATCTTTATTTCTTATTAAATACTTATTAAAATATTTTGGTAACGTATTATTTTCTAACTTATATATAAATACTAAAACATTCATACTCAATATTTCTTGAACATTCAACCATTCTAATCTATCAATCATACTTTTACAATTAGTTAATCTATTTTTATTTAAGATTACTCTCATTGCCTTATTTTGTAGTTTTTGCAACATTTGTTTATCCAATTTATTTAACATATTTAAAAGTGTTGCACAATAATTAAAATGGGGCAATATTATACTATTGTAAAATATTTTTTTTGTATTTATACTTAATATATTTCTTAATCTAGATAATAAACCTATTTTTTACTAATTTTTTTAATATGTAATTACAATGTTCTTTAAAATTTAATTTTGTATCAACAATTACTCCTAAATATTTTATATTATCCACTATTTCTATACTAGAGTTATTTATTACTATTTTGGTACTATTATCTAACACATTTTTATAATTAATAAACATACATTTAGTTTTATTCTCATTTAATTTAAGTACATTATTCTTTAACCATATTTCTAATATACTTAATTCATTATTTAAATTATTTACAATTTCTTTAATGTTATCAATTATGCAATACATTAACGTGTCATCCGCAAATAGATGAATTTTACATTTTTTCACGTTATTAACTATATCATTAATATACAAAACAAATAACAATGGTCCCAATTTAGACCCTTGTGGTACTCCATAAGACACTAATTTCTCTTCAGAGTATACATTATTTATTTTAACTTTTTGTTTTCTTTTATATAAGTAATTATTAAACCATCTTAAAA
Organism: Plectrocnemia conspersa; assembly: GCF_051122295.1. NCBI lineage: Eukaryota > Metazoa > Arthropoda > Insecta > Trichoptera > Polycentropodidae > Plectrocnemia > Plectrocnemia conspersa. The sequence goes on along the minus strand of NW_028277170.1, from coordinate 3,185,807 downwards.
CTATATCACTTATACCTATACTCTCCAATTTCTTTAACATTATTTTTCTGTCTATTGTTTCGAAGGCTCTCTTGAAATCCAAGAATACTGCTCCAATGATTTTGTTTGTATCCTTAGCCAACAGCCAATCATTTATCACTACTTGTAATGCAGTTTCAGTCGAATGCTTTTCTCTGAATCCCGATTGTTGTTCACATATTATGTTTTGAGAAGTAATAAATTCCTTTAATTGTTTGATTACTACTTCTTCTATTATTTTTTCTATACACGGTAGCATGTTGATTGGTCTCATTTCTTCAACTTTTTTACTATTTTTTATTTTAGGTATAGGTACAATAGTAGCAATCTTTAAATTTTCAGGCATTTCTCCTAAGGAGAGTGCTTTATTTATTAAATATGTTGAACCCAATCTTGGTCTTCTGCTCTTTTTATCTTCATAATCGACTAATTGCGGCAATATTTATTATATTCTGATGACCTGAAAATATGTCTGAGTATTCGCTCAAATTCTGATTCACTTTATATATAGAAAGACATATGGAGTGGCTATATAAGTTGTCGACCGACAATCGAGCACCTTTCAATAAAATAATATTTTATATGCACTAATTGATATATTAAAAAACCATATATTCGAATAGTTGCATACCCTACATACAGCTTCCAATTAAATAAAAAGTGGCTTACTAAAAATATTTTTCAATTACATATATTTTATTGCGATTTAATTCCTATCATAGGTTAGGGTTATTTAAATGTATATTAATTTTATTCAATAGCAATTTGATTCGCGCTTAATTAGATAGATATAATAATTATTTTCATTATAAAGTGTAAACCCTTTGAGGCATATAAGTATATGTGTATGTTTGTATATGTTAATGTGCGCTGACATGTTGAACTAATGGACCGATCGTTTAATAAGGAAGCTGCGCTGCATATAATCGCAACGTTTTGATTGCAATCGGTGCCACCTGACGCCAGGTGACTTATTATAATTATTACGGTTAGTGCTTAACTGAGAAGTTATCGCGCACAGTTACGCACTTTCCATTTATACTATGTGCTCGTCGATTAACGAAATTGAGCAATTGAAATATATTTTATATTATTTTATGTTAATCGAAAATATATAAACGCATTTTGATAACACCATATATGCTCTTTTTAATTAACTATAAATAATTCATCACCACCCGTTTAAAAATACATAATTTATCGTACATAAAATTGACGACAAATTACTTAATATATTTTTTAGCACATGATCTATTTCGCTTGTATTTTACATTCACACACACATACGTTATAATCAGTTGGTTATATATCAAGTGTAGTTATACACGTACAAACGAACCGCGTGCATGAAAATAACCTTGAATTAACAAACTGCCACCGGTTAAAGGTGCGCATATATCATACAATTTGATCGACGCCAATTACTACATTTTAATTGAAAAGAAATAAATTTATATTCACCGACAACATTTACGTTATACAACAATCAATTACAGTCGGTCGTAGATGTTAATTTATTTTTTACTGTAATTGTACACTTGTGCGATAAAGTGTGTGCAACGTTTACTGCTACAATTAATTTAATCGATTTTTGAAGTCATTGAATATTTTGATTAATTAAAAATATATCGGCATATTAATGATCTATATGATTACTTTAATGCAACACCAAATAAAATACCTAATTCATAAAAAACATTATGTTTCATATAAAAACATAATAATATTTGCTACTCAATAGATATTATTTCATAATAAAATATATTAATTTCTATTCTATATTTAATGATTTTATTGGACACACTTACTTAGAAATAATTAGGGTTATTTAACCAATATTTTAATAATAATGTATCTGTAATAATTTTTGTTAAAGAAAATTACATTAATCAATCTTAAATATGTCTTCAAATGAGTATGAATTGTATTTCAGTGTATTTTTGCTAGAAGCATTCACTGTATTATTTTCGTAACAAAAATATTCAATTATTTGGAGATGGTGTCGGCAATCCGTTTTAGAGCAGTTGTGCATTTTTTTATTACCGATCCATATTTTGTTAAAAAAAAAAACAACTTGATTTTAATTGTCAATGAAATTGTTTTGGTTTGTTAGAGGTCTGAATAAAATACATGATTTCATTTATGAATGTGGGTACGAATATTTTTTAATGTATAATACTTCACTTATACGAATTTATTGCTAGGTATGCACTTGCAAAGAACGCATGATTTATTTTTTGCTTAAACCTGTATTGGAAATCGCAACCCGTAAATCATCTTCTGGACACGTCACACGTTATTCTTGTCACGTGTTAATTTAATGTCAATCGCTTAGAGACTGAAAGAGTACGCGATCTGCATCGCGTCGCTTGGCACTCCATTTAACGGCTATTGAAGCTGTCTCTTGTTCGTTTCATCTGCCGTTACATAATCGAATATTTTTATTTAACTGGTACTTGATTCTTGCTGATTATATTTTTTGTTTAAATATATTACATAATCTTTCTAATAAGTGTTTTAAATAGTCGCTATTACATTTTTCTAATTTTTTACTATTACTGCCAGAACATCAATACTCAAATTTCTCAATTATTGGAATCTCGGGATTCATCACGATTAAAATTTTCTTAACTATTTTTTGGCTGTAATGCTCCAGCAATGGTCACTGATTCATGACCATGGCTAAAGCATCATAATCGAAATATTGAAAAGTAAGTTTTAAATCATGAAATAAAATAAAAACAATGCTCTAATTAAATCCTCAATATTAAAAATATCAATTACAACTTAACCCCTAATTTGTATCCGTCAAATTGTGATATGCCTGATTGTAAATCTTTTATAAAAGTCTTTAAAGAAAGCGTTTATGAATAGCAGATAAAATATAATGAAAGTCAGTAGTTTTTAGCTCCACCTCCAAATCATCCTCTTAAGTGAAAGCTGGCATTAAAGCCTCGCCATGATTGACCGTCTGATAATTACAAATAATAATTCATATATTGTTTATTATATGCGAGGCTATTAGTGTTTTTAAACGATTTTCAATGCTTATAACGAATGTGGTTTAGGAAGTTTTAATGGTAATTGATGGCACTCAAAAGTTATGTGAATGTTCTGCAGTTTCAAATATCATATTTATTGTTGTAAAGCAAAAAATAATTTATTGTAGATTTTACTGATTATTGCTAAAGCCGTAGTGAGCTAGAAAATTTCTTATAATATCTGTTTTGCTGAAAAACTTATAAATATTATTGCTGCTAATACTATAAATAAACATGCGATTATAAATAAGTAAAATTGACACAGCATTTGTCATAAGGATAAATTTTCCATGTTCTTGATGATTATATATAAACAATTTTTTTAATTTGGAAGGCTTGGAAGCTGTGCTCAATTATTTTCTATATTAACAGAATCATAGAATTAGTTAAATTTTTAGTTTGTTTTATATACTGCTGTATAAAGTATGTCGCTATTTATTTACATGAGAATTAGTCTGGATCGAATAATAAAATATTTATTTGCGCATTAGTCTAAAAGTAACCGGACTGATTTATTAAAAAAAAGTTGCATAAGAATCGCATGAAATTACAAATTTATGTTTTTAATTGCACGAATTTAGTGGAAAAAGTTTTTGCATGTGACTTTTGAGATAAGAAATAGTTGTTTTATGTTAACAAGACCATTTAATGCAGGACTAACTAGAGAGCTAATTTGCTAAAAGAGTATGTAAATAGTATATAGTACATGATTGTTATTACAAATTAGTAGTGTTGATGATATCAAATCGCTTTCGTTACTGGCAATTCAATTTAGCTCTCATTTCCCATGCCAAAGTATTACGATGTATCAGATTTTTTCATAGTAAGATTATACGTATATGTTATGAAACATAAGTTATGTCACAAACAGGACAACGATATAATATTTAAACTTAAACATAACAAATCTTACTAAATATTCCGTGTTGACCGTTGTAAAATTAAGCCGAGCGATAGTAAAGCAAGAAACCGTTTAATGGCCTGTCAAACAAAATTGTAACAAGGTGTACGGTCACATTTTACAAATGTTAGACATTTGTTTATACATATACATATTAATGCACACACACGTAAAATACACGTGTTATTTATTATTCAACAGGCGATACAGGACACGCGAGAATGGGACTTTGTGCGTGTTTGGATGCGGGACAGGTGGGACTTCAGTGAGGGACATCTTTGATTATTTGTAACACTATATGTATACACACATTTGTGTATCACATGCACATAGGCTTGTACCAGCGAATTGGTATTGATATGACGTTATAATAACGAGGTAGGAATTATAAAGTCAGTAAAAAATAAACGGGTGAAAGACAATCGGTTAACATTTAGAATTTCAACATCAGGTTTCATTTTTATTTGTTTACATCAGAATATTGCTGCTAGTAAAAGTGTTGTGCATTTATTTATACACATTTGTTGCTTTGCATTTTAGAGTGTTCACGTCGTAACGTAACTCATGGAGACATAAGTGACGACTGAATTGGACCAATATCTAATAATTGAAGTGGAAAGGCTAATTTCATGCTAAAGTCTGTACTTTAAGCGTGTCGTTCTGAAGCTTATATTTTAAATATATACTCTCGGCGGTTCGTTCAAAATTACCATTTTTTTTTTAATTTTGTAAAAGTAAAACTAAAAGAAAATATTTAATTTAAAAAAGTATAATTAAAATCATGATGTTTTTATATATTACATACTGTTGTGTATAATATAATATATTCATGTACTATGTACTTTAAATATATCCTGAACCAATATCAATAAAAAACAATCTAATATGTTCAAAATATATTTGACATAAAAGAAGTATAATAAAACATGTTATCCAAACTGCAAATAATTATAGTATTGCTAGTAAGATTTTTTTAATATTCTAATTCGGTCTGGTAGTTCAGTTATTAATTATTGTATTTTAAAATACGCTGCGTATATTATTAACTGAAATAAATCTGAGAAATAATAATGCTTCGATCATTATTATGTTAATGAAAGATTATGCTTCACATGGCTACTGTAATTCATCATATAATTAGCGTTAGCTTCTGTCTTATGTTGTAGATTATAATTTATTAATAATAATATGAAGTACATGTATTTTAATGTGTGTGGAAAAAATTAGCACACAATTACTGATAATGCTGTTTTTATATTTATTTTAAAATAATTAGTGTTTCATTAAGTGGAATGAACTGATTATTTTAAAATTGTAAATATATTTTTAATTAATTATTTTATATTTTTTTGGATATCTTAAAAAAATTTCATTTGAGGATATTTCCGTTCGGCCAAACGTTATCATCTTTTTTTTTTTGGATCGATGTGACTTTCTTTTAACTTTACAAATCAGTAAACGATGAAATTTAAAGCGACAAATTGAAAATTAATCGAGGGGAAGCAAGGAGATTAATCTGACAGCCCTTCAAAGTGTCAAATATCATGAATGAAGTCCAGTACAGTTGAACTACACGATTTGCGCTTCTCAAAACCGCACTTCATGTCCCAAATGTCAATTTGATGGCTGAACCTAGATCCTGAAATCAGATTGTCTCTATTTCGATAAAAAAAATTAAATCAAATTGAAAACTTATCACTGCAGTGGTCATCTTTGATGGATGTTCTGCAGTTTTTGATTTAAAACTTAAATAAAAAAAATTCAGGTTAACTTTTAATTATTTAATATCACAATATTCATAAAATTAAAAATATATTTATTTTTTAATGTAATATTATATATTTTTAATATTAAATCGCGCACTGCCTGCACCAGTAGAACAACGACCGTCCCACATCCTATGCGGGCAACCGTCTGCCGGTTGTGCAATAATATGGCAGCTAAATGCCAAAGGGACACGCGACATCTGTCCCAGTACCGGTCAATAATTATTACCGGTAGGTAATTCCCGGTCGCTCTTGCCCACCTTTATCTACTGCGTTGATCGATTAATTTTTTCGCATGGCGTGTGGCTCCGCACTTAATCCGCTCGTAATTAAATTGCCCTTATCTCCTTAAGAGCGAGCGCCCTTTATCGATCGGACAGCTCGTTTTGTGTAATATGATAACTCGACGACCGTGTCATTGATCGCGTTTGCTTCAAATCGAGAGCCCTCGGTCGCCCTTACTACACCTTCGAATATTTTTTTACGATGAATTCAATTGTCATACTCAATCACGATAGTTATGGAATAATGGATAGTTTAAAGCCGGGGTTCCCAACCTTTTTGTGCCCTAGAGCATATTCTATAATATCAGTACCATCTAATTTTCAAAGCAAATTTTTAGTACGTAAAAAGTAATACACAAAAAAATAAAGTGCTTGTTTGAAATGATGGCGCCATGCTCAAAAAGCAATGGATATGTACTCTCCGCTGCGTCACATTGCTGGTTTGGCCATAATGGCTACAAAAGCGGCCAATAATGTGTTACTACATATATACGTTTTGAAATTTAAACATATTAATTGCGAGCGAGCGGCAATAAGTGAGCGTTGGTGAGAACAGTTTTTACATTTTTTTCATATTTAAATTTTAAAACGCTCTAATGTATCAAAACGTTTTTGGGCGCTTTCGTAGCCGTTAAATTATTGCCAACCTCAGCAATGTGAAGCAGCGGGGAGTACTAAATACTTTTTGACCGTGGCGCCGTCATTCTAAACAAGTATTAAAAATCATTTTAAAATACAAAAAATATTATTTATATTCTGTAAAATGTTAAACACAGAATTGTTGCCTAATACATACAAATAAAACCATATATAAAAATTATAATATCAATCTCAAAGCTCAGTGTGATTTTTGTTTTTGCAGCTCACTGACCAGTGCCTCATAGTTTGTTAGTAAACAATCATTTTTATTTTATTAAATTCATTTGAAGAACGGAAAAATGATTTTATCTTATATGCTGCTTTTTTTAAAAATGGAAACTTTTTTATGTTTACTGTATTCTAGAAGTACTCATATGATATTAACAGTCTTTGTAGTCGAAGACTGTATACTGTACTTCAGTAAAGTCATGAACTCAAAAGGAAAACTTGCACTTGAATTTGAAAATGGCTGATTTAACATTGATAGTGCATACTGTTTATATAAATTGACTGAACATATACCTGAAAAATAAAAATCAATCGGCAATTAAAATTAAACCGAAATTGTGACTATCTGAGATTTAAGAACAGTATTCCTAAGCAATGATAGTAGTAGTATTACACTATAAAATAAATATTAAATTGTATATTTCTAATTTTTTTTCTCAGATTAATAGTTTAATTTTACTTTTAAATGAATTCTTAGATTTAATTGTATAATAGATCTATGTAATTGAAAAAGCTTAATAATGAATAAATAATTAAATTGCATTGCTGCCGTGTTACAAAATTACACGTTTATTCTTCAAGTTCAATGCTGCTAATTGTTTGCTATAGTTTATCTTTAATGATATTCTATTAACGTTACGTGTATTACACTTAATGCGCTACATAACAACATATCATTTTTGATAATAAAACCTAAATTTGCATTCCACCACAATTATTATGGATAATGTATTTGCAAGTAACCACAACATCTATTCATAATATACACATTGAACATATAAACATGGATTCTCGCGTTTATATCCATTACAGAAAACCGGAGCGGTAGAATTGTTTCATTTCCGGGATTACCGGCAAAAAGTAATATGAATTTGAATAGCATTAAAACTCAAGTTCAACGCGCAGTTGAATTATTACTGAAATTATTATATATCTACTTTTGCGATACATAAGTTATAAAATAAAAGTAAGTGGCAAAGCAATAATCGCGGCGCTGAAAATAGCCCGTTCCAAATAAAAATAAGTTTAAGAAACGCTAATGATGAGTAATGAGCTGAAACTTTTATTAGAAATTTTATGTTTCCGTCGTCGTATGAAAACGTCACCAGATTTAACTATTTCCACTTTCCACGAAAAGTAATGAACGTTAAAATATAACATGGGAAGTTTAATTTTACGAGCTTCGCGATTAAAATATAATTGTATGAATAAGTAATTTTATTATTTTATTTTATAATAAAAAAATATTAATAATAAAATATGTGAAAAAAATAGATAGATATTTTATTTTTTATTTTTTTTAAGACGATCAAAAATTGAAAATTGTATGTTAATATAATTGTATTTTTATTTTTCATGTGCTGCTTGGATATAATTGCCGTTTTCAGTATGTAAGTACAAAATTATTATTTACTCATAATAAACGGTAATACATATATATATATAATATTTAAAAGGTAATACAATTTAATTACTATTTAACATACCACAAAAATGTACGTATTTTTATTAAATTGGATAGAATTCGTGGATCTTTTTAAAAATTCCGATTAAATCAATTTTTTTTTATTCTTATCCTGTTGATAATGTGACGCTTTCAATTTTATTTAAAATAAACAAAAAACATAATTATAATATAAATTTAATTTACTTGCGTTATTAAATATTCTATATCATTTTCTTTATATTAAAAGCAGTTATTGCTCCATAAAAATAAATATTTACAGTAGTTTATTTTCTTTGACTACTGCTTTTATGTTTTACAAAAAAAATATAATTTAAAATGTAGAACTATTATCTGAATAAATAATCCACGTTATTTTCTTTATAATTATAATATTTTTTTTATAAATATTAATTTATAATGCTGCTTTTTTATATTTTATTTAAAATATGATTTTAAATGCTTCAAAAATGACATATTTGATAAATAAAAAGCATTTATTGCTTCAAATATTAAATGATTAAATATTCTTGAAATATTTTTAAATAAAAGATGTAGTAGTTTATTTTCTTTGGCTACTACTTTTACATTTAAAAAAATTATTATAGAAGTATTACTCTTCTTTGACTAAACATCCAATAAAAAAGCAATTATTGCTTAAAAAATCGATTAATTTAATGTTTATTTTTTGAGCTGCGCTATTTTTATTTTATTAAATATATACAAAAAACAACATTTATATTGTAAAAATTATTACTTGGTGTGATTAAACATTTCACGTCATTTTAGATAAATAAAAACCAAATATTGCTCCAAAAATTAAATGATAACCCTAGAATATTTTTTAATTAAATATGCAGTAGTTTATTTTCTTTGGCTAATGCTTTTATATATAAAAAATTTAATATAGAAATATTACCCTTATCTGGCTAAACAATTCATGTCATTTCTTTTAAAAAAAGCAAATATTGCCTAAAATAATTTTTATAGAATATTAATTTAATACGCGGTAACTTATATCTCACCTATTTTTTATAGAATATGAATTTAATATGCGGTAACTTATTTTCTTAAGCTGCTTTATATATATATTATATTGAATATATACAAAAACATTTTAATAGAATAATAATTTCTTTGCGTATTTTATAATATTTAATTTAATTATAACATTTTTTTGACATAATTTCCTATAAGTTATAATCAGATATTGTCCAAAAAATACAAGAACATTTTTTAATTATATGGTGCTTAATTTTCTTAAGATGTTTCTCTTTTATTAAATTTAAAATACCTAAGAAATATAATTTTAAATGCAACCATGACATTATTAATTACTTATTATTGTTTTTTTGCAATATATAGTAAATTATAGAAAAAAAAACAGTTCTGAACGTTTTGATTTAATTTACTTTTTTGTATTAATATGTAATAATAATTTATTTTAATATTTTTCTATCATTAAATATCGGTAATATATTTAATATATTTATTATATATTATTCGGATTTTTAAAAAAAATATTTATAACAATATTTTTGTTATGTCAGTTTATTTCGTACTCTTTATTGGTATTTTTTTTTTCTATAGAAGTCACTTACGTCAATTCAGTTTTAAAAATATATTTATAATGTTTTAATTTATTATTAGTTATATTTTTAGTTATACTTGTAAATATATAACTATCTAGGCTACCTCAAAACAGTGACAAATTGACCACCGTACAAGTACGGCGAATTTTATTTAGTTGCCTGTTGCATTTTTTATTATTTAATTTTTTTGTGGTAAAACGTTTTCCGTTATTTCTGAAAAAATTTCAATTTATAATACAGTAAATTTTTAATATTTTATTTAAAACATACAAAAAAGTATAATTTAAAATGTAAAAATAGTTTAATTTCATATCTAAATATTTTATTTACTTTAAATAAAATTGTTAATATTTAATGTTTACGTACAATTTTTTTCTTTTTTCAACCTTTACAAAAATACCTAACTATGCAGTTATTTGTGGATTAATTTTAATGCAGTATTTCAATCGTTCTTTATTAGCTATAAATAGAGGTTATGTTATTAATTGTGATTAAATTCTCAAAACAATGCTGATTAACATTGTTTTCCTTAAATATCAAATATATATTATTTGATATTATTGCTGAGCTTATTTCTAAAGCTTGTAATGGTTTTTTAAAAAAATATTTTGTAATCAAAATTTGATTACCAAATGTCGCATAAATGGTGCTGTTGAATAAAAGTATTTGCAGTGTATTTTAATTCTGCAGTTGAAATAATTTAGAAGTCATTTAAAGTTTTTTTGTATTATAAAAACCATATTCTATTAAAGATAACTAAGAATATTATTATGATATTTTTTCGCGTATATTAGTGTTTAATATTAAAATGGCCATATTTGTGCCTCCTAAATTCACTAAGAAACGTAGAGAAATCAACGCGATCAATAGTGCTGATGCATATAAAAAATAGCATGCACATATAATCGTTAGATCGTATTTCCAAACTACAAAAAACAAACAGATAGTGAGAAAAATGTCCCTGAATTGCATTCTTGAACGTCAATCATGAACGATATATACCTAAAAATTTAATAAGATCTTGAATATTTAAATGTTAAAACACATACAGAATTAAATCTAGGAAATATATTATTTATTTTTTATAAATAATCAGCTGACACGTTTAATACCAATACTTAATTTTTTACCACTGATTTAATGCTCACAAGCAATTGAGACATTAAACGCAGTCAAACAATAAAACCCGCGAGCGCAAATTAAATATATACAATAAATAATCACCAATGCAACAATGGCAGCAAGAAAGTATGCGCTCGAAAGGAGTTAAAGTTGAAAAAATGTGTTATGGCAATTACGTGTCGGCGAACAAGTTGTAAAACAGAAACAGGCGGCGTTAAAATGTTAATTACGATTCTCTGTTCCCCGACAATGAACTCGGCAGGGGCTAAAGGAAAAAAATCTATCGAGATCTCTCTCTTTCTCTGTGTCTATCTTATTCTTTTGCTCAGGTCTGTCGACGCTTTTCTTTTTTCAGTTTCTTCACAATTAATCATTAATACGCACAACAAGGTATGAATTAAGCGGACGAATGATAAAAAGTAATGATACATATAAATAAATTAAACAATCATAATTATGCGTGTACAACAAAACAATAAACGCGAGACGTGAGCGCCAGTTACGCGGTTAATGTCGGGCGGATGAAGTGGTTAAGAAAGAATGTTGTTCATTTAATTTTTATTGCTATATATATATACAATGTTATATTTTTAATACTAATTGTAAGTAAATAATACACAAAATTTATTATTTTATTAAATATATTTAAAGACAACTGCTTTTTGTGTCGAAATTCACATATTGTTAATCTTTAAAAAATTTAATTTTTTGTATTTAAGGCGAATGTATTTTGTAAATTTATTTTTTTTGTATTTCTAGTTTCAATTCTAGCATCTCTTGTTTTAAAAAATTTTAGCGAACCTGCCAATATTTTTACAAAAATTAAAAATCATCAAAAACTGCTCTTTAAAAACTAGATTTTTTTAAAGTTTTGTGAAGATGTATGAGCTAAATACAACTCACTTTTATATTATTGTAAAGTGCGTTTGCAATAGTGATTCAAAAGACTTGACAACTTGGGCAAAATTATTTAGAAACGACAAATTTATTTAGTTTATTTTTTTAGAAAATTTTGAAAGGTAAAAGCGTTGAAAAAAATTTAGAACTATAGAAACTTATATTACAAAAAACTATGTTTTACATTTTTCCTCTTCATAATAATTTCTGAGCCAGAAATAATATTTAAAAAAAAAAATTTTCAAAGTTTGACAATGCTTTTACATTATTTCAATGATTATTTTTTAATATAGGGCACAGTAACATAAAATGTAGAACCCTTTTTAAAGATTAAATATAATATTATCACCCTCGTTTTGATTATGATTTATAATTAAATATTTATTTTAAATAATATAATACTTGCATTCCAATAATACTTCTTTCTTAATAACTATATTTGGCTAATGCTATTTTTAAATACATGTGTTTAATTCAATACCCCTTGCCTTATACGTGTAGAAACATTTTACATCACCGGAAGTGAATTTATTTATTCATAACTAGTACCAAACCCTTCATATATTTGACGAAATATTAATTCTACCATTTTAGCACTTGGTAGATAATTAAATGCTTTTAATCGGACGTTAAAATGCATGCATACATAATTTTATTTAACACGTTATTAATACGAATTAATTAAGTTTTAGTCTTTGAAAAAACAGTACAAGATTGGGTGAATGTTAATTAGTTTGTGGGGAATTTTTTTTGCTAATTATAATATTTCTGTAAATTTTCATTTATCTAGATAGTATGCTATTCCTAATATATCATTATATATATAAATGTAATGTATTTCATATATTTCTATACAATTAAGTATTGCTGATTTGCTATGTTCAATTATATGCAATCTTATTTGTGAACTCAATTATGTATACATCAAACATTTTTTTTTTATTATAGTATCTTATTTATTTTGTTGCCTTCCACAGCGAAGTCTGTTGTTATTATTGCAGTTAAATTTTCTAGGTTTTCCTTGAATCTGCTTTCGAATAACACATATACTTTATTGGCTCAATTATATAGTTATCCGTTAATGAGTGTCTGATTTTTAGATTTATTCTGAGAATCGCTAATTCGACGAGTTCTCCTTCCTCTCTGTATGATTAATTGCCATGACTGTTTTATTCAAACTCGATTTTATTGCGAATGCATCTTTTTCAGCATCATAACGGTCGAGTGGTTCTCAAAGATCTTCCGGTGACGTTAACCTCATCCGTTCTTGACTTAACTCGACATTTCCTATCTTGAATATCATTTGAAAGTGCTCGAATAGAACGAATCGATACGACTTGACTGCCTTTTAACTTTGGATTATACAGCATAAAGTCGACCATCGTATTTTATACAAATTTGAGACATTATTTGATATTGAGCAATCATCACACTCGACAGTACACCTCTTATTAGATAATAAATATGTTTTTTTAAGTCATTCTTATATCGAGATGAATACCAAGATATTCATTTTGATGCAAACGTAACATATATTAATTTATTTTCATTAGCTCTTATTCGCTTGAATTTTTCATATATGATTTTTTGGAGTCCCTTCGATACTTTTTTTTTATGAGAAAAAATTTTGATTTCATATTTATTGCATTGGTTAAATTCATAAGCAATGATATGATTTTTTTATCGAAGGGATGCAACAAATTTTAGGGCGTTGTGTTGAATCGTTAAAGTGAATACTTTCCATTCCGGAATATAAGAAGCGCCCCTAGATCATTTGACTCTCTAGATCCCCTGTCTTAAACTACAAAAACAACGATTCTCATATTGCTTAAAATCAGAATTAGAGAATAAAATAATGTTCATTAAGGGGTCAGTCTTAGTAATGTTACTGCGTAGAAAATCAATGTAAAAATATATTATTCAGTATTGACGTATTCTATAACATTCATAGCAAAAATTTAATTTGTGATACTTTTAACACTAATTAAAAATTCTTGAGCTATCATAAAATAAATAATAAATGTGCAATGATTTATATAAATCATATCTTAATTACATAAATCTGTTTTTAGAAAAAAATATTCCTTTCTCATATGGTTCTTTCGAAAAATCGTATTTGTCCAAAAAATAATGAGTAATATAGGAATATATTTCATTGTGATAAATAAATGAGTAGTGCTTTTGTATGAAAGAAATATGAGGTACTCAAAAAATCAAAGATTATGATTTTCTAGATAGATGTTCCAAAAAAAATTTTTTTGTAAATAATCATATTTTAAAAAAAAAAATTTCCAAAAATGAATGTAAGTTTAAAAATAAATGGTATAAAATTTATTCACATTCATTTTATTGATGTTTATTATTAAGGATCAGCGTATAAAATATTTTTAGAAGTACCTGAATGCAAGGAAAATTGTTTAAAAGCTTATTTTTGTTTGTAACACGAAATATCCATAAACAAACTTCTGCTTGTTTATTATATTTCCCAAAAAAATATATAAAGACGGCAATAGTCTTGATTCTTTGGATTTTTTCGCAAAATTCGCAAGCATGCATTTACATTTCACAATATATTACAGCAGCGTTTCCCAACCTTTTTTGGCTCGCGTACCATTTGGTAGTACATCATGCTTAATTGTACCACTTCGTAAAAATTATTGTATTTCGAGAAATTTGTTATTCTATTTGCATTAAAAATTTTATAGGGTAACTATATTTTCAGAACTCAATTTATTTAAGTTTAAAAAAAATACCATAGGTTCTATTTTTTCTGATAACAATGAGACATTTGTACTTTACATATCACAATGTTTTTTTTTTAAAAAATGTGCCGAAGCTCATTTTTAGTGGAAATTCAAAACCAGGACATTTAAGGAAGTATTTTTTTAACAACTAATTTTGATTAAAAAAAATTACATAGAATTAAATTAAATTATTTGTATTAAAAAAAATTAAATACGCCGCAGGCAATTTTTTCCCAATAATTACCGATATTAATATAAAATATTTGTATATAAAATTAATTAAACACGGTAAATGTAAAAAAAATTCTGATGAAAAGGAGACAATTTACAGAAATTTACAGTAGCGCCGCAGGCAAAATTTTTGTTTTAAATATAATAATATTAATGAAATTGTATTTAAAAATATTTTTATTACCAAAATTTTCTATTTATTATCGAAAATAATAGTTATGAAAGTGTTGCTTAAGATTTTAATACATTGTTATCAAGTTATAAGTTTAATTTTTAAACAAATTTTACGAAAATATAAGCACAATAATACAAGCAAAATAAATTTAATGAGATCCTTGTGCTTGTTTTGAACAACATAATTTTTTGAAATTTGGTTCAAAATATGTGAGATATACCTTTAAATCTACACCTGCGTCCAATTTGTTTCGATACTTATTTTTTAAAAAAACATATGAAGGAAAAGCTCTTTCTACTAATTCCGTACTAGTAAACGGTAATAAGAATTTGAGAGCTTTTTCAGAAAGTTCTTCATATTCTTTATCGATGTTTAACCAAAAATTAATTAGATTGTTTCGTTAGAATTTTACTTGTATAATTTTGTCACTTGATAAGTCTATTAAATTTTCTTTATCTTTTATTGATAACAATGAAGCTTTTTCTAAAATTTTCTGCATAGAAGGGGTTTGAAATCCAATTATTATCTTTGTTTTCGGGTTTTGGATAAGACTCCATGAAAGACGATTTTAATCCTGTTAAATGAACTATTATATGTTCTCGTAAATCTTGAGACAAGCTAACCTTATTTTCAACCAAAAAAGTATGTAGAGTTTCGAATACTTCCGGTTGATTGTTTTCGATACACTGTGTCTAAAACTCTAATTTCTTAATCATACTTTCAATTTTATCATTAACATTAAAGATCGTCGAATGATTTATAATTTAAAATATAATAATATCAATATTTTTCTCTTAATAATACCGGTATTAAGGAGCCCTAATTTCATCTGATCCATATTAATTTATTTTACTCTTCTTCAATCCAAAACAGTCCAACTTTTGTGTCAATTGCCCCATTTCAAGCGTGCTAGTCGTATTTTTTTATCAATAATGGTTCGAATTTATAACAATATCTAATTACATTAATTTTAAGCTACTGCCTGTTGTTTTTATCATCACCTGTGTACTGATTGTACAAATCTTGGATTAAATAAATAGCTAACCGACTGTAATGATACAAATACACAGAGGCCTGAGGCGTTGTACATATTTTTATATTATTTACTCTTCTCAAATGGAACCGCAAATTAAAATAGGTATACCTGCGTATTATACATGTGTACTTTTTATGCCATAGCTATGGCATGATTGATGAGTTAATGACGGCGTTAGAAGTCGTTAATTTTGCTCAGAAACGAACCGTTTACATGTTGTAGTTACGATTGTCATCGTTTAACGCCGAAATGACAGTGTTTGGCAGCGGTCGATCGAATTATAGCGTCGATCGCTGAATTAATTATTTATACGAGGGTGCATAGCACTAGCACTGTACCCAAATCGGCAACCTTTTTTAATATTCTATAATAAAAAAAATATTTGTATAAAAGCATTTTATTAAGTAGGGATTCAGTCCTGTGATTTCCAAAAAGGAGTTATATATATTATATTATTTAATAAACATATTCAAGATCATTGCTTCAATATGTATTAAATGCCTTAACAACTAGCAGCGTTCCATTGCTCAATTTTAGTCGATGAAAATATTTTTATCTTGCAGTTCAAGTAGCTTTGTTTGTGACACTGAACAATTTCTTTTTGATCCCAAAATGAATAGCGATATCGAATTGTTGACTACCTCAGCATTTAAGTGTAGCCGCGAGCACACCTGCCCCGCTTGTCTCATCCGCCTAATCTTGGAATCCAATCAAAATATATATTATAATATTATAATAGTATAATGTTATGATATTAATATTCACGACTCAATTTCGATGGTCCGATCTAAACCTTCGGACCCATTATCTCTCACAAATTATCTTGCCAGCGTTTTAACATAAATATTTTTCAATTTTAATTAAATATAATAGCGCGCGCTTCCACAGAATAATAACACTTTTTGCCACAAAGATTAATATGTAAATTTAAATAATTAAATATTTTTATCTTCGATTGATTGAAATTTTATTAAGTTAAAGTTGAATAATATTTGTTTAAAAAGACTGTGTTCTTTTACAAAAGTGTGTTCTTTTACAAAAGCTCATACAAAATCATGTTATAGGTTCAGGAATAAAAATTACTGCGTAAAAAAATCTGGAGCTCATATATTTATTTATTTATTTATTTATTAAAATTATAACCATCGTGACCTGACAGGCAAACCTAATGCGTCACGATAGTCAAAAGTACTAATACATCATAATACATACAAATATAAACAAGACAAAACAACAGACACAAATCACCTCAACAGGTGTGCATTGTCCCATACGAATTGAACCAAAACTCCATAAGTGCAAGAGAAAATGTCAATATTACTATGGACAGAATTGAGCAGATAAATGGCCTTGGCCAGAGAAGAGTTGGCAAGTGCTCCAGTTCTACACTTAACAGGCAAGAATAGTGGACGCGACCGAGAACTATATCCACCTTCAGGAGCCCACATTTGAAGCTGCTCGAGCACTGAAGGATTGTCTACGATGCCCTTGAGCAATTTCCAGAAGTGTTTAATTACATAAACACTTCTGCGAGTCGACAAAGAAACGTATCCCAGGGCTCCCAAAATAAAAGCACTGGGAAACAAGAACGGATAATACCCGTATTCCTTCAAGTATAAATATCGAAGAAATTTACGTTGTACTTTTTCCAGCTTCAATTCATTACATTGACTCATTACGCCTGGGATCCAAATGATGGAGCTAGTTTCTAGTATGCTGCGGACTAGAGTATCATAAAGAGTGCGCAATACTAAAGTATTCCTAAAGTAACGCGCATTTCTCAAGATAAAACCAAGCATTTTTAAGGATTTGCTATGAGTCTCTGCAATGTGCTGGCTAAATTTCCAACGTTCTTTGAAAGTCACTCCTAAATCCTTAGTTGAAGAAAACCTTTCCAGAAAATATCCACCTAGATGGTATGAATATTTTGCCGGCGTTAACGACCTTGAAAATGAAATTGTGTGACATTTCTTTACACTGAAAGGCAATTGGTTATAGCAAGCCCATTTCCATATAGAGTTGAGATCCTCCTGTAAGTCGAGGGAATCAGAAATCGAATGCATTTTCTTGTAAATTTTCAAGTCATCTGCATATAATAAAAAATCTGAATGCTCTATTGCTGTTTCTATGTCATTAATGAACAATAAAAACAACAATGGACCCAAATTGGATCCTTGAGGTACTCCAGTAGGGGTCTTATATCGTTCTGAAAATATGATTCATACATATGTATGAAAATATGATAAATACATAAAATATGATTCATACATAAAATATTCATAAACATATAATATAAAACATGATAAAATAAATCATTCGGATCTTCGCTGTTGTCATCTAAAGTGACTGTTTTTCTCTTTTTCGCAATTGATGATTTAAAGTCGCTATCGTTATCACTAAAAATATTTTAAATTTCTAGTGAATTTGACAAACAACAACTTCTTGGTTATTATTGTTACAAAATCTGTAATTATCCATGCCTTTTATTTTTAGTCATTTCTTTGTGAATATCTTTATATTACATAGTATACATATGTTATATTTCTCGTTGAATTTTAAGAGCTCTTTAACCCTTTGAGTAGTGAGTTAATTTAAACACATTTGTTCATTTGTTAGTATATACCTGAGATTAAGTTAATTTTACGTTTATTTACAGAAAAAAATCAGTGCTTCTCAACGTTTAATTGCTTTGATTGATTTTACTATTTTTTTGTATTAGTGTTATAATAATTTATTTCAACATTTTTTTAATATTAAATAAAGTTAATTTATTTTACACTTTTGTTGATTTTTTTATATTAATTCAAAGGCTCTCAATTTTATAAAGTACTATAATATATTTTTTGTTACGTTATTTACGTACTCTTTAATTTATAAAAAATGTTATATACATATAATTATGTATGTAAGCATGTAACTGTCTGAGGTACCTTAAAACAGTGAAATATCGACCGCCGTACATGTACGGCGATACCGCTCAAAGTGTTATTTCTCTATTTTTGAGTGCCGCACTCATTTATCTGATTCAATATATGGCCGCACTCATGAAAATTTTGACACCCCTCACTCCCCCTACCCGCAAATGAATATTTTTATTTAAAAAATCTATTAAAAATCACAAAATTATAAATCTTTATTTATTGTTGAAAATACAGAATACTAAAAATACGGAACATTTTTAATCCAATCCAATTTTATCTTCATATCCAGCCACATATCTACAAGAAGCATGCATAATAAAGTACATACTTAATTAAAAATATTTGTTAATGTTACAATTTACCAACCTTTAATGGCTGATTTGTGTCTGTTTTCTGTCGGAATGCATTTGAATATTTGTTTCAAGCATATAAGTTCGCAGTTTTAGTTGATCTTCTAAAAGTGTGTGAGTTATAATTGAGATATGAAAATTAAGTAAGTTGTTGAGAAGCAAGAAAACATACATGAGTATATTTCGACGATCGAATATATCATGGGTTCATTACGCTCTTTGATAAGTGTATATATTATTCTATCGTGTATATCAAGTCATTTTTATGATACTTTATAACTAAATATAACATATATTTAACTACTGAATGAATGCATTAATTATAAAATGTCAATATGTTTTTTATAATATACCAAACAAAATATTTTATTTGATATAAAAATATAATATATGCATATATATTTACCGATCATTCATACTAGGATTATTATGGCGCTATTTTATATATTTATTAGGTATTGATTGAAGTATATTCAAACCGAATTTTGGTCAATAGGAGAGCGCAAAAATAATTATCTCTTCTCAGAAGTAAAAAATTCACGTCAAAAGCAATAAAATCGTGTCGGTGACGTCGCAGTGGGAACGCTCGGTAACGAGCGTTCCCACTGCGACGGCACCGACACGATTTTATTGCTTTTGACGTGAATTTTTGACTTCTGAGAAGGGATAATTATTTTTTGCGTTCTTCTATTGTTCAAAATTCGGTTTTTTGTACTTCTTAATATGCTATCGTTGCCATTGTAATGTAGATGTTGGAGCGTTCTTTTAATTTGATTTAGATTAATATTTGTAACGGTAAAAAAAACAGCGCTTAAAATCATAGAAAAATAGTTTACAAGAAATATTATATGGCATTTACGTCGTTTCATAATTGTTACCCAAGTCTAAAATAATTAGTCAAATATTTCCATTAACATATATCACATTTTCGTATATGCTATAAGATTCAGTAGTGTTTATTTTTCTCTGCTTTACATTTTAAACACTTTTGCGCATTAAATTTTTGTCGAGCGTGCATTTAAATGCTCGCACGGAACGTATAATTATTTTTTGCATATACACATGTACGACACATTCAACATTTGTTGTGGCAAATGAATTTCCATACGTCGCATGCGCCCAACAATATTTTCCCTTTTATCTGACCTACGAATCTCGGGCGTTTAACGTCTGAAAAGTGGCGCGTGAAAATTATTTATACCGAAAATTTAATATATATAAATACACACACGAGAAAATTATTAACCGTACTAGGTAATATTAATTTCGATGCGATCTACTGCTCCCGCAAGCTGCTCGTTTGCACGTCGTATAATCTGATTTGTTAGAAATATCACACCTCCACTATTATTATTTTTTTAAATTATATTGAAATATTCTATAGAAACAGTAGTGCTTAAAAAAATAACAATTCATTACAAATAATTTTATTAATTAAATATCAACTACTCACTTCTTTCCCTACATTTTTTTTAATCTAGTCATGATATTATCTGGAAAAATACTGTGCTAGTTCATATATTTTTGACATTGCTGTTTAATGAAAATTGAAGAAAATTTAAAATCAATAATATAATTGGCTGTTTGGTTGATATTAAAAAAATATATTTTCAGCAGATCTATAATGTTAAACCTTGTTAACATTACAATAAAAAATATGATAAATTTATTGCATGTACGAAATTACATTGACCGCTCCCCAATTACATTCGAAGCTATTGTCGCTCCCTTGGATTGCCCAGCGCCCCTCAGGGGGCGGTATCGCCCATTTTAGAAACACAATACATATCTTATATACTATTCATTATTTTCAAATAACCCTTCGAGAATCACATTATCTTCTAATTCAAAAATATGTTTAAGTTGTATTTGTGATTTTGAAGCACATTTACGTGGATGAAGACTACTGGTTATCTCTCGTAAAAGTCGTCACGGTTGTCTCCCTTGTGCGACCGGCCTTCAACCATGATCGTTTTTCAGCTTTAAGATGAGCCGCGGGGAAGTGACGGCATTTTGTCCGCAGGAAACGGACGAGGCACATAATAATAATGTTGTTCGCATATTTATAAATAAATTAGCATCGCGGCACTAAAGGGGCTGAGAGCAAAGGCGGCGATATGATAATAAAAATATTCATATAATTGGCCGTGATTACGAGCAAGATTAGGTTTATTAGCGGCTCAAGCGAACTACCGGAAAATTGCCTTTTAAAAAAAACGCTAATTGAAACTATCATATATGATAGAAGATTAATTTAGTGAAAGTTTCAATTTAAAAATTATAATTGGACTCACAGAACAAGCTCGATGCAAAATGGGTTCAGCAGTATGTTGGGAAAGTTCTTCAAAGGTCGTTTTATACAACCAATTGATATATTTTTGCAATAATGGTGACCTGGATGAAATTTACAGAGCCCAATCCATAAACTGTCATGCACCCCCAGATCATCACATAGCGTGAGTGCTTGATGAATCGATTAATGCATAAGGGATGAAATCTATTGATTTTTCTATGGCGCACAGTCGCTTATCATCTGCTCCAAACAGATTAAATTTGGATTCGTCGGAGAAAGCCACTCTTCTCCAATCTTCTACGGTCTAAGGCGATGAGCTTTTGCCTATTCAAGATGATTATTTTTCAATGTTTCGCACTTTAAATCCAGCTTTAACTAAACGTCTATTAATTGTCTCACTCGAAATATTTCAGTTTGTAGTAGATTGTTACGCTGTTTGTATTTAAGCAGCAGTTTTCAATCGATATTTTTTTATTCTACGGTCTTCTCGAGTAGACATCATTCGCTTCCGACCACCCCCCCTTGCACCCTTTCTAAAATTCCTGTTTCGCAATATTTTTTAATATTTTTTTAAGAGCAGAACCACTAAACGCCACTCTTCGCGCTATCTCTAGAATTGTAATCTTTTCTTTAAGATATACTATTATTTTAGATTTTACCGCGATGCTTATATTATAATTTTCCACCTCTCAAAATATTTATTTAAAATATAAAAAACATTTTTATAATTTATTCGCGATTGGTTTAAGACCGTAAGCACTAGTCAAAATAGCTGTATCGTCAGCGTATTATATAATATAATACATACAAGATAAAGAGAAACGGCCCTAGCAAACTTCTTTGTGGAGCTCCAGCTGGAATTTTACGCAGATTCATTATTTAGTGAAACATTATACTAGTTTCTACTTTTCTGGTATGAGCGTATTATGTTTTTTTATGTACATATATAAATATTTACTTTAATAGCTACTCCACAATTTCTTCACCATCCGCAAGTATCAAATTTTTTTGGGTATAATAAGTTAGCTTAGATCCTTATAATACTGACGTAAGACAATAAATGTGCTAATTTTTTATTTTAGTTTCTACTTTTAATTAAACACAATGTCTCGAAAGATCAGATGCGCGTACATGCGAGATAAAATTTGACGTGATGAAACAATGAGAATATTGTTGATTTATCTCCAACGCCATCTCTTATGGATTTCCCAAGTTTTTTTTTTTTTGGTTTTGAAAACTCGACTGGCGGCAATTACCTCGCTGAAAGACATGGGGTATCATTAAGTAGTGTGTGCGAATGTATAATAATTTATCGCGTCGACCGCGCCCGTGGAAATTTCGGTTGACAGGGCTCGTTTAAAAAATAATGTTAACACTTAATGACCCGTGATAAGTATCGTGCCCGGTCCGGCCCTGGTGTTAATGGCGTAATAAAAACCGTTTTTCGTTTGTATACGCCTTAAAAACCCACACGGCTAATAAGTGACCTTCCACGTTTATGATATATTGCTGTTACGAAAAGCACTCACCGAATACCCCCCGCGCAGTCAACCCTGTGCTATATTTGGGCGTGCTCTATATTTTCTATATAGAATACACACTGAGAAAGCAGAATAAACAATTTGCAACATTGTAAAAAATATATAAATAAAATCAATGGGTGGTTATTAAAAAACATTTTATATTGTTAAAAGATATTTTATAATAATAATTTAATATTATTTTTTAAATCTTTGCTATGATTATAATAATATTATTAAATAATAAAAAAAGTGTTTTTTTAATGTTACTCCACACCTAGCAAGTATAAAATCTTCTTATAATAAATATTTTTACGATATTTGAGTCACGTTTTTTTTTATTTGTTGCCTTTTCTATAACGCGTATTTAATGTTGAATACCTCATCAATCATTTCTTAGTTAGCTAGTTTCTTCTTTTCAAAGAGGCAGTGAAAAACAAAATGGCACTATTTTATTAAGATGTTTTAAAAGACAAGCAATTCGCTTCTTTCCAAAGTCCATCATTACAATGAATATAAATTATATTGTAGACTATTAATTAATTGCACATTTCCTGATGTGAATATTTAATTAATTGAACTATATTCAAATGCCCACTATAAATAATAAATAAAAAGTGTGCCTCAAAGATAAATTGTAAATTATAAAGCGCCCCGTATACACGACGATACAACGAACTGATATTTTTCCGTAGTGTAATGTTTGTTTAATTTAGAAGATTAAGATCAGCTGAGTCAGGCTCCTGGCGCGATACTTCCAGGCGCAATCGTCAGGTTTCGCTGTGAACTTTAATACTTTCGAATGGCACCTCGATCAGCGCTTCTCAAATATGTATTTATTGTAAATATGTTACAACGAAGGGAACACAATCAATAAGTATTTTATAAAGTATGTAAATCAGTGATACCATTTATGTGCTAAAGTCCAGGCTAAATTCCCGTAACTTAACCGTATTAAATTTATAAAAAAAAGTAAAACTGATTTTAAATAATGGATCTGAACTAAACTACGATGTATATTTATTTATTTTATTTATTTATTAAAATTATAACCATCGTGACCTGACAGGCAAACCTAATGCGTCACGATAGTCAAAAGTACTAATACATCATAATACATACAAATATAAACAAGACAAAACAACAGACACAAATCACCTCAACAGGTGTGCATTGTCCCATACGAACTGAACCAAAACTCCATAAGTGCAAGAGAAAATGTCAATATTACTATGGACAGAATTGAGCAGATAAATAGCCTTGGCCAGAGAAGAGTTGGCAAGTGCTCCAGTTCTACACTTAACAGGCAAGAATAGTGGACGCGACCGAGAACTATAACCACCTTCAGGAGCCCACATTTGAAGCTGCTCGAGCACTGAAGGATTGTCTACGATGCCCTTGAGCAATTTCCAGAAGTGTTTAATTACATAAACACTTCTGCGAGTCGACAAAGAAACGTATCCCAGGGCTCCCAAAATAAAAGCACTGGGAAACAAGAACGGATAATACCCGTATTCCTTCAAGTATAAATATCGAAGAAATTTACGTTGTACTTTTTCCAGCTTCAATTCATTACATTGATTCATTACGCCTGGGATCCAAATGATGGAGCTAGTTTCTAGTATGCTGCGGACTAGAGTATCATAAAGAGTGCGCAATACTAAAGTATTCCTGAAGTAAGTAATTTCTCAAGACAAAACCGAGCATTTTTAAGGATTTGCTATGAGTCTTTGCAATGTGCTGGCTAAATTTCCAACGTTCTTCGAAAGTCACTCCTAAATCCTTAGTTAAAGAAAACCTTTCCAGAAAATATCCGCCTAGATGGTATGAATATTTTGCCGGCGTTAATGACCTTGAAAATGAAATTGTGTGACATTTCTTTACACTGAAAGGCAATTGGTTATAGCAAGCCCATTTCCATATAGAGTTGAGATCCTCCTGTAGGTCGAGGGAATCAGAAATCGAATGCATTTTCTTGTAAATTTTCAAATCATCTGCATATAATAAAAAATCTGAATGCTCTATTGCTGTTTCTATGTCATTAATGAACAATAAAAACAACAATGGACCCAAATTGGATCCTTGAGGTACTCCAGTAGGGGTCTTATATCGTTCTGAAAAGGAGTTATTATACTTGACGAATTGATATCTATTGGTCAAGTAATTTGAGAATAGATTTATGAGATCTTCAGAAAACCCGAAATTAGATAACTTTTTTACAAGTAAAGCATGGTTAACTTTATCAAATGCTTTTTCAAAATCTGTGTATACGACGTCCACTTGTACACCAGAGTCCAATGATTTTGAAACATAGTTAGACAAAACCATTAGATTAGTGACAGTGGATCGAGATTTACGGAAACCATGTTGTTGGTCGAGAAGCATACACCTGCAATGATTAAAAATGTATTTATGCAAAACAATTTCAAATAATTTTGCAGGTGATGAGATCAAAGCTATTGGCCTGTAATTGTAAATCTGAGATTTGTGACCCTTTTTATGAATCGGAGTGACTTTTGAACATTTCCACAATTCTGGAAAACAAGAGGATCTGAAAATTAAATTAAATATAAATTTTAGAGGCTGTAAAATACCAGACTTGCATCCTTTCAGAATGTAGTCTGGAATAAAATCTGGTCCCGAGGTAAAAATGGACTTTAGTCTGCTAAATCCATATTCCATATCAACCAGAAATAAAAATAAAAGGCGCGGAACATTGCCTTCAAAAGTATACACTTTCTGTGGTACTTTCACAATAAACATTATTATTCAAAATATGTTGAATAACAGATCTACTGCGTTACTTATGGACGATCTATATATCATAGCTTTTTGTCTAATTGCGCGTTCAACTTTATTTCTCGACCCCAACAAGCTCCGGTCCGTAATTATACATTATATGTGTAATTAATAAAATTTATTTCGTATTATGTCGGCGACGAGGTTCGGCGGTTCGAACGCAGCTCTAAAAATTAACATATTCGTACGATTAACATAAAATTCTATTACGAACTTAACATATATTTATACTTGATGTAGCAGATTTTGACCCGACGCACCCTTCTTAAGATACAAAATTGCTCCCGGACTTTCCAAAAAGATTGAGCACCTTTTATGTATCGCGTTTATGATATCAGTTTAAAATCAAATGTTAATGACACACATGTTTAAATTAATGTATAATATAAACATATGTTTATATTTGTTTTATAATCATACATACCTACCTATTTTAATTTAATAAGATTTGATAGCAATTAGATATATTTATAGCAATAGCTTTTAAGATATCAATTATAATTTACTTAATTTAGAAATAAATTAAAACTGAAATAAATTCATACAAAGTGTATCAAAAAATAAGCCGTTAGTGCTATAGAAAAAATATTAATGGTTTTCTATTAATATAAAAAAGCTTATGAAGTTTCAAGTGATTTA
Source organism: Plectrocnemia conspersa (assembly GCF_051122295.1). NCBI lineage: Eukaryota > Metazoa > Arthropoda > Insecta > Trichoptera > Polycentropodidae > Plectrocnemia > Plectrocnemia conspersa. The sequence continues at coordinate 3,159,167 of NW_028277170.1, read as the reverse complement.
TGACTTAAAGCTGGCAAAATTTATTTACTCATTAGTATTTTTTTTCGATAGATATACGTATATTGTACGTACATACATATCATATTTTAAAATAATAAAATGATTAAATTTTATATTATATTTTTGTATTAAATACCATGGTTAATAAACATATTAGATACCTATTGCATTATTAAATATCACCAGGAGACCCCAAAAGGCATCAATCAAAATTAAATTAGATCTCACTCAATTTTTAAATATTTATCTGTTTTAATTACATCTTACCAGTATGGCTTTTTCAGTTTATTTTGCAAATATACTATGCGTTTTTTGTAATATTGAAATGCAGACAAAATGTGTGAGATGCGATGACTGTATTTTTTCTTATGCTTATTTTCCTTGAGAGATGAGTTGGTTTAGTTTGTATTTTTATCTTGCCCTTTCCTTTGTTAGGTTTGGGTTTGAACAGCAAAGGGACGTTTTGCAACTGTCAAATTGAGTTATATTTTCATTTAATATATCATTTAAATTATATTTTCGCTAGTATAAATATATATCTTTAATACTTGGACTTTACTAGTGAAAATATAACTTTACCAAAAAATAAATAATGTATGTAATAATGGATGTAAATAAATAATGATAAGTATGTAAATATATATATATATATATATCACTACATATATAAAAGTTTAAATTATATAATTGTACTAGCACCTACCAGATAATTTATATTCTCATTGCTAAAACTATATATCTACTGGTGAAAATGTATTCCAATATGATTTTACTGAAATGAATTTAAAAAATATTTTCGGGATTATTTATCTATTTTTCTGCATTATATCCAGTTGTCAAACTACTGATTTATTTGAATAATAATGTTTATTGTAAAAGAACTACCTAGAAAATGGGTTCTTTTGAAGGCAATGTTCCGCTACTAAAAGAGCTGAAGGAACTTATACCTGAAATACATCAGTACATACATCTCAAACAACTGTAGTTTCGGTACGCGACAATTGGGCCACGGACAAATTGGTCAAATGGGCGATGCTTATTTGGGCGACAGAAATTTAAAAACTTGCACGCTTAGCTTTATTGTAAATATTAGTAAAATATAAATTAAAACGAAAAAGTATATTAAATGAAAAACAATTTTATTTTAAAATTATTAACTCATTATAATTATATATATGCAATACCACGTAAATATTGTATGAAATTTTCTTTATTGTACCTCAAAACCTTTATACCAATTATTTGGTCAGCTTCTTTGTAACGTCTTATTTGCGCTGATGTTCAAAACCTACTATGGTTCTCTCATAATCAACATTATGGCTTTTTTGGATTTATCTGAGACCATTGATAAAAATCTTTAAATTTAGATGACTTGAACTGCTACAGTTTTCGATAACATGCCTCGGCAAAATTATTGGTCTTATCGCTTCTGTTTAATGCTCTAAGATAAACAGACCAAACGTTGGATAAAAAAATCGGTGGAGCCTTACTTCTATTATTTTTTAGGCAACCTATATAGGCGTTCGTAAACCATTTAAAAATGTCTTCTAAATCATTGAATAAATAATTCTCTAGTTCAGAAAAAGCATGTATTGTATCTCGTTCTGAAAGGAAAGCAAGTGAAGTAATCATTTTTGGATTTAAAGCGAATCATAATAGTACCTGGGCAAAAGATTACATGAATCTAAATGCTTTCGAAAATTTTGTACCAGATTAAAAAAGCAACCATTTATGTTAGATTGTGGAAATACTGTACGCAAAGTTTGATGTATTGCAATTTCATAGACAACATTTCATTTATTATATAAAATAATTTTATGAACATTTCAAGAGTCTTAAATAAAGCAGGGAAAAAACCCCATCCTTTCTAGCCAAAATGACAAAAATTAATAAAATAAAGGAGGTGAAAGTAAAAATCTGCCATTTCAATAATTCTTTCATACTTTGGCTCCACATTGCATGACTTTGACGATCGAAAATTAAGATTCTCATTGGGTCGACTTGTTCTGCTCCAGAATCAACTAAAAGAAAACGTTAAAATTGTGATGGACTGAATTCATAATTTAAATATTCTACAGGAATAATTAATGTTTCCCTAGAATCAGGTATCAAAAGTACACTGTGCGCTAAATCTGGTTTATTGGAACTACCATTATATAGTTTAAAATCGATAACTGTAAAATATGTATTTTTATAAATTTCGAAAGTTTATTCTCACAGTGATTTCCATGGCTCAAAACATAAAAAGAATATCGCATAAAGGACAAAATCAATGATAAACATTTATCAGTAGTGATGTTAAAATTACCGGCTTAAGCCAAAATGTTTTATGATATCGGGTAACTCTCACAAGTTCTTGAATAAAAAAATCAAACAATCAAACAAATATTTTATGATTTAGTAAAAATATATATATGTTTTGGTCCGACCGTATCAGTCTTTTGTAAAAAATATTAGTAATTTTTATTTTCGTTTGTTATTGTGTGCGTAAACTGTGTGGCTCAAAACAATTTCGCTCAGAATATTTTTTTTTTTTATTTTAAAAGAAAATATATGTTTATTTAACATACATATATCTGAGCTAAGTTGGAAATTTCAACGGACAATTAAAAGTATATTATATAATTGAAGAAACCAGACATTGATGTCATTAATTAATTATTTGCAAAATTCAAAATCTTTCACTAGTCAAAAAAATAATGAAGTCTTTAGCTATTCTTCAAAAGCAAAAAGTTATAAAATGGGGAAAGAAATTATTCGCAGATTGTTTAATGGCTCGACGACTCTATTAAATCATTAGAATCCATTAAATAAATTAAAAAATTATCATTGGCGCAACGATAAGAATAATAACTTTTTTAAGCCTTACAGAGAATAGTGTAAAAAAACCAACAACGTACGGATTAATGGAAAAATAATTAAAATATTTTAATCCACGGGTAAGAGAACGAATAACTTACAGTGTATATTTGAAGCCTTGATATCAATTAACTCAGATATGCCCAAGAAATTTTGTTCTCTTAAAATTTCATTTATAAATAAAAAACAGTGGCACGATTTTAGTGACCTACCCATGGGACAGTGGGTATATCTAGGTTAAACCAATATCAACTCAAAATTATTTAAAATAAATCACTAGAGAAGATCGAACTTTTGTGCCACACTGCACTTTAATGACGAATACCAGCGTTGACGAATCAGCGACTTTCCTTAAAAGAGAAAGCGAGACAACGAAGTACATGCTACATTGCTTTTCCCTCTCATATACATGGACACGCACACAATAACAAGCCGGCATTCTTATCCCGAGCGTACTCTACATATGTATATATTTTAATATGTAGTAAATCATGTTAATTAATTATTTAATAATAGGGTCATGTTACTAAATAAAACGATAAAAATAAGATTTTTATTGCAAATTTATTTGTATTGCATTATTATTGTATCGCCCAAAAGATCGTCGCCCTTTTCGAATCGCCCATTTGTCCGTCGCCCAATTGACCGTGTCCGCTGTAGTTTAGTTCAGATTCATTATTTGAGATCGGTTTTTACTTTTTTATACATCATCTTGCTATGATCCAGAGTCAAGCACCTCAATTTGTCTCATCTCATCAGGCCTGTTCATTCATATCCTTCACTTAAAGAAACTAATTCAAAAATCATATTCATTGAAGGCGGCAACGATACATAAATATAGCTACTGATGTACACAATCATCGATAGTTTTAAGGCTATACGCTTCGATGCGGCCCTGTAATAGCTCTCCGTGCGATTTTAACGGTCACCGTGGGAACGACTATCACTTCCTAGCTCTCGGGCGGTGTTCGCGTGGTCGCAAAATGGCGCTAGGTGGGTTCCTTTCTGCGGTCACTATGTATATATACATTCACTGTGCACAAAAAAGGAGCTTTCTCGGTCGGTGCAAATGGGCCGGTTATCGACGGTGGCGGGTTCCGGTATGAGCTCGTGGCACGCAGCCGACCTGTAACGCAAATTGCTTTGTCCATATCACACCTGACATCTGTGCCAGGGCTGCCATAATTAAAAATCTGACCGCATTATATCCAAGCTTAAAAATCTAACCTAACATTTTAAAGGAATCGTACGGATGGTCCAGCGATATGCTTTTTTTAATTAAAAGGGCATAAGAATTAATTATATGTACAGAATTTAAATGTATATATTGGGTTGATGCAAAAGTTATGACCCTTTTTTATGATCCTAGGTAAAAAAAAATTTTCTTCAGAAATGATGAATAGTATCTTATTTTAAATGACTCCATTGTATAAAGGATACTTTCCCTCTACTTTCTATTCAGTTTTGGCCTGGCCAGAGTACAGTGAAGAGCCCTTGTATTTTTTCAAAATGTCGGTCGATAAAGTGCATTTACGTCATTTTTTACTTTATGTATTCCGTAAAGACAATACCGCGAGTGTGGCAACCAAAAACATTTGCGAAGTGTTTGGAGCATATGTCATCAAAGTTCGACAGGTACGAAGATGGTTTACAAAATTCCGATCTGGGGATTTTTCACTAATTGATAAACCACGTACCGGGCGGCCATTGAAATCTGATGACGACAAGTTAAAAGTCATAATTGACACCAATTCACGTCTAACCACCAGGGAGATCGCGTCTATGACGGAAGTCAACAAAAAAACCGTATTAAGACATTAGAACCGTATGGGGATGGTTTCGCGGTACGACATTTGGATACCTCATCAATTGTCGGCTGCCAATTTATTGGACCGTGTTTTAACGTGTGTTGCTTTGAGTGCGAGACAAAAACATGAACCTTTTTTGCATCGTTTGGTAACGGGAGATGAGAAATGGGTCGTGTACAACAACGTGACAAGAAAAAGACATTGTGCTATACCTGGACAAGCCCCATTAACAACTTGGAAGGCCGAAATCCATAAAAAAAAAATTATGCTTTGCTTTTGGTGGGATTGTAAGGGTATTGTGTATTTTAAACTCTTGGAACGCAATCAGACAATTACAGCAGAACGATATTGTCAGCAATTATCCAAATTGAACATCGCCCTTCAAAAGGATAGACCAGAATTGGTAAACAGAAAAGGAGAAGTATTTCACCACGACAACGTGCGACCACATGTGGCTATGATGACCCAACACAAGCTAACTGAGTTGAATTGGGATGTTATCAAGCATCCACCGTATTCTCCTGATCTTGCTCCTTCCGATTTTCATTTATTCCGATCACTGAAAAAATTTTTAAATGATAAAAAATTTGATACAATAGAGCAGGTAAAAACATCCCTTACTACATTTTTCGCATCATAATCCACGGAATTTTACACAAATGGTATTTATAAGTTCATAGAAAGATGGAAGAAGGTTATAAGAACTGATGGAAATTATATAATTGATTAAATAAATATTACAAATCTAAAAAAAAAATGTTTAATTGTATATGTAAAAAACGGTCATAACTTTTGCATCAACCCAATATATATATACATTTAATTGTATATATAATTTAATAAATTATATTATTTAATAAAAGCTACAATATAAAAGTGTAAAACGCTTCAAGGAAAAAATCCCAAATCCTTATTGGATTGAAATAGTGCAATTAAATTTGCAAAGCCACAAAGAAATGTGTATTTTTTGCATCAAATTTAAGTATGTATTCACACTGAAATAAAAATTGCATTATTTTTTTATTAAATATATAAAATTTATTATGTTTTAAAAAAACTAAGAACATATGAAATGCTGTTTCGTCGTCGTAAACTGTAGATTATAACGACTTAGGCCGGTTTCACACGTGCAGGACGGATTTGCCCGGCGCCGCACTGTGGGGTATTTGCCCGATCTGAGCGGCCAAAATTATTTCTAAACTTTAGTTGATTCCATAAGTGCTTTTAGTCAAATATATACTATTATAAGTGTTAAACATTATATTATAGAAAAAAAAATCTTTTTTTTTTAATTTTAAAAAAAAAATTATTTTATTGGAATATTTCATGCAATTTTATTTTAATAAGTTTTTTTTAAATTGTAGGCCCGAGGAAGAGGAATTCAGTGTTGAACGGTCGTGCGAATTTCGCTGCGTCAAGTGTTAAAAATAAAAAATAAATTGTATTATTATTATTTATTTATTTTATTAATTTATTTAGCTTAATAGCTAATTTTTACATCTAACAAATTTAGTAAACATATATAAAAATATATAAAAAATACATAACAGAAAGAAAAAATAAAAATATACAATAATAAAGTCTTAATATTATAATTTATTTCTATATGTACGAAGGTGTTTTTTTATTCCATTTATGAAACCCGTTATATTTTTGCTGTTTCGGATTTCTCTTGGAAGACTATTATATAAATCAAAACCTCCGTACATAATTCCCCTAGCCGTACTCGTTTTCTTATACTTAATTATCTTTAAATTTTCTCTATTTCTATTATTATATTTATGTACATCTTTATTTCTTATTAAATACTTATTAAAATATTTTGGTAACATATTATTTTCTAACTTGTATATAAATACTAAAACATTCATACTCAATATTTCTTGAACATTCAACCATTCTAATCTATCAATCATACTTTTACAATTAGTTAATCTATTTTTATTTAAGATTATTCTCATTGCCCTATTTTGTAATTTTTGCAACATTTGTTTATCTAATTTATTTAACATATTTAATAGTGTTGCACAATAATTAAAATGGGGCAATATTATACTATTGTAAATTATTTTTTTTGTATTTATACTTAATATATTTCTTAATCTAGATAATAAACCTATTTTTCTACTAATTTTTTTTAATATGTAATTACAATGTTCTTTAAAATTTAATTTTGTATCAACAATTACTCCTAAATATTTTATATTATCCACTATTTCTATACTAGAGTTATTTATTACTATTTTGGTACTATTATCTAACACATTTTTATAATTAATAAACATACATTTAGTTTTATTCTCATTTAATTTAAGTACATTATTCTTTAACCATATTTCTAATATACTTAATTCATTATTTAAATTATTTACAATTTCTTTAATGTTATCACCTATGCAATACATTAATGTGTCATCCGCAAATAGATGAATTTTACATTTTTTCACGTTATTAACTATATCATTAATATACAAAACAAATAACAATGGTCCAAATTTAGACCCTTGTGTTACTCCATAAGACACTAATTTCTCTTCAGAATATACATTATTAACAAAGTATATGTAACAAAGTTTGATATTCGCTGTTATTTTAACAAGAAAGTGTATTTGACTAATATTTTATCATACTCGGTATCGTTTTCATTTTTAAATATGTGTATATTTGGTGATTCTAAACAAATTTTTATTTTATTTTATTAGTACGCGAACCACAACTTGAGATTTACTGATTTTACCATGGTGATCATATTATTAAAAAATAGCATTCATTATAAAAATGTATTTAAAATTTGACGTTAACACGTCACCTAATTAAAAAGTTATAATAGTTTAAAACGTTTAGTTCCTAACTTTCGCGACTGAGCCCCGTCCCATTTTTAAGGATAATGGTATGCAATGTGTTAAAAACCGCAAAAATCCGCAGCCAATTTTACATGTATTATAAAGAGAGAGCCCTAAGCTTTATATCATATATAAAATGTACATTAAAAAGTGGGGGGAAATATAATTATTAAACTCAAAATTAGAAAAAAAAATTTGGAAAAAGTGCTAAAAAATGGTACTTATTCAAAACAATATTGTGTGTTTATTATGATAGTAACTGCAACAAAGAGCTATGAAACGTAGATACACTTACCTGCTTTATCACAATCAATGGTTTAGATTTCTAACTGTACTCAAATAAAATAATAATAATTGTTCAATGTACGAGTATGCAATCGACGCCGAGAAAACGATGCGTGCACTCGAAGGGATGACTGACTGGCGCTAGCGTAATGCAACGAGTGGGGAAATTGTTGATTATTATGCGCAAAATTATCATCTTTACAAAGCAACTTTTTTTTTACCTGCTCTTCAATTTTCATAATCGACTTTTGGCCGCCCAGATCGAGCAAATACCCCACCGTGCGCCGTGTAGTGGGTGTGGTGTTGTATGGCAGCGTCGGGCCGGTGCCGGGTGAATCCATCCGGCACGTGTGAAACCGGCCTTAAACTCTTGAAGACTGCTTGTCTGGATCAAATATGTTTTTTTTTAAATAATTAGTTATTATGAATTTATTTCTTTATATTTTACTATAAATAAGAATTTAATCAAAAATATTTTATTTAATTTCCGTATATTATTATATATATATTAGTGCATTACACGCTTAATTTTCTAATTCTGAACTTGCTGACATTTATTTTATTTTTTGGCTCTGGCAACCCGTTCTTTGATGTGACGGTAATCCCCTGTCGTAGCAAAGTTTCGTCACAAAGGGGTATTTTTATCGCTTTTGTATAACGCCTCAAACATGCACTTACTAGATGTTTTCGATCGCCATTTGCATACTTATTACACAACATTAAAACACATACCCAACACCTGCAAAATGTTAATGAAATATAAGTAACATAAAGTTTAACAGCACAGGGTAGAAGTTTTATATCATAATAATTTATAATTATAAAAATATTAACATTTAAAATATTTCCTATGAAAATTAATACAAACCCTTATTGTTTGATTAAAAATTCGACGCAGCACAACACAGCAACTTTTGCCAAATAACGTCCCTGATTCTAAGCCAGAAATTCTCAAGAAATATATAGTAAATATCTATCCGGAAGATATTTCTTAAAATATGTCTTTTTAGTAATGACATGGCTGTTAACACAGATAAAATATTACTTTATATCCATTTAAAACAAATAGTATATTCATATACAAATAATTACCTAAAATGTTTTTACTTAATATTATTTAATTATAAAATATTATTTTTTTAATTAAAGCTATAGATCATTTTAAATACATAATTTGATCGAATTTATTATATAATATATACAATAGCAATGTAATAGTAATCAGACAATCAAAGGATTTCAGTATTTCTTAAAACATTATATGTGAACAACAATCGGGATTCAGAGAAAAACATTCCACTGAGACTGCATTACAAATAGTTATAAATGATTGGTTGTTAGCCAAGGATATAAACAACAGTTTTCTCTTTTTACCATTATAGTTTCTGGACTCAAAATAATATTTTCCTAAAGCTCAAATAAGCATCTTTGAACTTACATCCAAGATGTGTGATTATTCTATTGAACCGTATAATTTAAATTGAAACAATCAAAGCTGCGTGTGATTTTTAACATATGAAATAAATTTCCATAAAATCACTTCTTGACCGTTCTGTACAATTTTGTATCTGAGCCGATTATTCGTCCCTCGTTAATGAATCTGGTTTACAAATACAAATTTATTACGTAACATCTCATTATCGTGATACAAACGGCAATATAAATATAAGCATAATGGAAGCGCGGTAGCATGCAGCCGCTCTCAATACTAACAATCGAGAACATAAATAAAAAGCAACAGTAGAAAATTACACAAATTATACCCAAACCTAGCCATAATAATTTAAATACATATAATATACCTATCGGCGTTCGATGCTTTGGAACAATTTTCGAACATTCTCCTTCCCGGAACGAAATTAATTCCATCTCGTGTGCGCCCTCTCGTATGAAATTAGCCAAAGATTGGGAATCTGTTATGTATTATGTAATATTATATATAAAAAAAATTGTATGTAAATTTATATAATAAGAGGTGATTAACCCTTTCACTACCGCTTATTTATTTATATGAAATAAGGACCATCGTGACCTGACAAGTTACCCCAATGCATATATATAATAATAAAATTAAATTATACAAACATTAAGTATATCAATGTGCAATGTCAGTGTATTGTGGAACTGGATGGCGAGTCAGCTAGTTCTTACATCCTGGCTCTAACGGGCATCAGAAAAAGACGCGATCGTGACTCTCGAATATGTTAGTAAACCTAAAACTATAAATTTACGATAATAGTGGAATTCTTAAAAGCACCCTTCACTAGTTAAATTTATTACAGAAGTTTTTCGCTAATTTATTTTAGCCCAGACATTGAGCCGGATGGTGATCGTGATTCTCAAAGACGTTATGTAACAAGTTTTTATTAAGATGGAGTATTTGATTATTCAGAGTTTTTAAATTATATATCATGATCCAAAAATGCTGCGAAATAAAGTCTTATAGAGGGCACTAATAACTGATTGATTTTCACAGTAAAATGCGTTTTCATGTAGAGAAAACCTCTACTTAATCTCAAAAGTTTCTATAGTCAAAACGTTCAGTGTCCTAAAGAGTCACGATTACGTCCCTTAGTCTTACCGATGCGGCAAGGTTAGATCAAGTTTATGTTTGAACTGACGTATGGTAGTATCTGTATATAAATAAAGATCAACATGATATTTGGAACAATAATAAAAAAAAAAGTTTTAATCTGATATTGATTCTTTATTCAAAATGTATTTTATTTTACACAATTTATTTATGATCTAATCTATCAATTAATTTCTAATAATAACTTACATATAGTATACGGCTGTGAAAGGGTTAAAAATAAGAGAGAAGTAAAAAATACAATATCCCATTGGCTACTGGGTGGCAGTGATATCAACGGTCGTATCTTAGCCGGTGGTGGGTCAAACTGCCTTAATCAGCTCAATCTACACATTCTTGTGTTCTGTTACGACTTTCTCGATCTTTGCTTCTTAATTTGTGTTTTTGTTACCATATAATGTAACCCGACTGATGCGATAAATTGTATTTAACACTCCATAAGAATTTCTTATATAATAATTTTTCTTTGTATCTCACTTCTTAATGGTTCAAAGCAGTCAAATATATTTAATTGATTTTTTTATATTTTATCTACATTTTTTTATGGGACGTATTTTTGATACTATAATCATACACTCGTGATTAAGTCGTTAGCAACTTCACGATACTTTTTCACAATATATTTTGCTGCTGCTCGTTTTATGCCCAAGCCGTATATATTTAATGATAATTAAGCGATTATTAATAACAACATCCTTCTTTCAAATTTTTATCTGTGGTTGATGCGCTTTGCCGCTAATCTTGGACGTTTTAACTTCACATACAAAAATCAACCCCTTTGTGTAAGATTGGCGTCCGTCCGATAATTACAAAGCATAATTAAAACAATGCTTATTTTATGGAAGCAATTAGTGTTTTGTTAGATAAGTTTTAAAGCTTATGAAAAATTGTTTTAAGATATTTTATAGAATATGACTTGTAATGAGTGAGAACATTGCCATTTTTCTTTTCATGCTTTTAGTTTTTCAAGGCGTTTATTTTATTATTATTTTTTATTACAAATTTGTCCATCATAACTCTTCATATTTTCTCAATAATTATAAAAATTAAACATTTAAAAACTAAAATTGATATCGCCGAAAACATCCGCCGTGTTTAGCAAGCTGGATGATACGCAAGAATAAGGGACGCGATCGCGACTCACTAGGGCACTCTAAAACTCACAGCCGACAGCCAAGCAATCTTGGATTGTCAACACCGCCTCTCTGCAACATTAAAAAGTGCTTCATTTAATAGACTCGACGCTGAGAATGCAATGAATTTTATTCCAAATTTTCAAACATTGAATACTTTGCTTCACTTAGCTTCCACACTTTCAGACTAATAACGGTGCTGTTTTTATTGCAAATTCAACAAATTGGACTACTCTTTGTTTGCCCAAAATATCAGTCAGAATTTATTTGCATGAACCGTATGAGATATCCAAATAGTGATACGAAGATTTATTTATGTATTTAGGTAATTCCGCATGAGTAAAAAATAACAATTTAATACATTAAAATTATAAATCAAATTAAAATTAAATGCTAATTTTTCAAAATCCAAAATTCGTTGTCAATGCTTGACTATCAAACACAAACTACGCGTTTAATGTGTTGTGACAAGAACATATTCTTACTTTGCGATCTTCATTATATAAAATAGCCATCGTATCGGAGTATTCGATATCCCTCTTAAGAGTCGTTTCGATTACATTTACATACTTCGCTAACGATCGCTTGGACTCCTCGTGTCATTACATAATAAACATTATCTTTTATTCACTATCACTCAGTCTCCATCCGTGGGTTCTAATGTACTGTAATTTCACTTATCGCACGCTTAATGCTACCTTTCGCTACCGTATTAATTATACACCGATTTTTTCGACCCGGAGACCTCCCGTTTTGTACCTAGTTACAGAACAAATTCCAAACAAGCATAATGACAGTGCTCTGACGAATCTAGCCTATCATTCCAAATCGTTAACGATACACTGAGACCTAATGCTTATTTTGCTTTTGAGATTAACAGCACGTGTTAGTGATTATGTTTTATCGAAAAAATAAATTTAAAGTGAGTAATTAAATAAATACAAAATATACAAAAAATCTGTTTAGGTATTTGAAAAATAACTGAAATATATTATATGTTTATGGCTCTTTATCTAATATTTGCAGTGATTGTTTTGTCGAAACTACCAATCATCGTCGATGTAATTGCATGTTATTAGAACCTAAAGACATTGCACCATTAGCCGTTGTTGTTTCGGGAATAGCAGATGTTTTTTTTTTAATAAAACCTCACCGGTTCACAAATGATAGCTCGGAGCTATCCGAGTAAATGTCATATCGCCGTCATCGCCTTAGCATGTCATTATTACTGACATAATGAAGACAAACAGGTGAACGTATAACTAAATAGGAACTGTCGGTTATGAAGTTTAAAAATCTCTATTATAATATATGTATAATATATAAATATGGCACTATAGCGCTATTAGTTCCCATGTATGTCACTGTGTTTAAAATTATCTTAAAATATATGTTTAAAATGGTTGTGTATTATTTTAGTTATGTATATATATATGTTTGTGTATTAAATAATACAATTATTGTTTTTGACCATCGTGTCGCATTGGGATAACGTGCTTAGGTTACGATGGTCTTAATTTAATCTAAATAAATAAATATATAGTAACATGAAACTGTAACAAATATACTATTTGTGTGTAATTTGCAGTCTTTAAAACTATATAATATACTGTCAAAATTTTAATAACGATTTTCTTAATATTTTTCAGACCGCACTTCATTGGGCTGCTAAACGTGGACATGAGGATTTGGTGAAGTTACTTGCCGGTTCAGCACCGAGTCTTGTGCACATGAAAAGTGTTAGTATTATAATACTTTTTACAATATGATACATTATATATGTTTTTAATTAATGTAATTCTTTCTTAACTTTCATGTGCACAACGAAATGTTGCCGATATAATAAACACTAAATGCACAGATGGGTGTAAGTATTTATTTAATACTAAGTTTATATTATTTGTCAAGTACTTTCACAATATTGTCATTATTTTATTTTTAGGGCTACACACCTCTACACATTGCCATGCAATATAAACATGAAAATTTGGGAAATCTATTGAAAGATGTTTACGGTAAAGTATTGAATCTACATATACCTATATAAATATATATACAACAGATAAAATAATATTAACCAAGTTTCAGCTTGCTGATGTACTTACTGTAAAAGGGTGCTTTTTAGCAGGGCATTATTTTGAGAGATATGTGCATTTAAATGTATACTTTGTTCCATAAAACAAACTGTTTTCGCTTTTATTTAAGATAAATCTTAAATAAAGATCCGTTGCAGTGTTCACTGTTCTGACCAATGCTCGCTCGCACCTAATATGCTCAACAGTAATGCACAAACAATTAATTTTATGGAACAAATATTTTATATATTCCTAATTTAAATTAACCTTATTGTAAAAGTGTGTTTGATTGGAATATTTAGATGTTAGATTAATATTGAGAATGAATAAGCTAATGAGAGAATAGCGTTGTCTGTTGTGAGCTCAAGCCCCGGCAGCAGTACTCAAACTTTTATATATAAAAAATTCGCTATTATTAAAAAATCGGCCCCAGCTGCAGTGACATCTATTGGTTATAAATTATATTACACAAAATAATTTATAATTATTAATATAGATGTCACTGATTCACAGACTTTCAATTTGGTGGTTAATACTTACTTGCAGGTATTAGTTACTCAGTTGGTACAGATTTTCCCCGTTGTAACGCATTGGGCTTTATGCCCGTCAGGTTACAACGGAAGATTTAATAAAAAAAATACGTTACAAAAAAATATATCTAAGGTTACTTGTCATGCCTGTATTATATTTAAAAAAAATCTGTTTTTTCCAACATTTATAGTTTTACCTTTGTTACCGATAATTATATATGATAAAATCGACTATAAATTTAATAGTAATAAAAAGTATTATATAAGTATTACAAAGTTTATATATGAATATTAAAAACATTTCGTTGAAACATACAAAATCATCCAATTCCAAAAAATTTTGAGAATTAAATTCATCGGGTATTTTTTTACATATAAATAAAGTCATCTGATCTTTATAGCTAACATTTTTGTAGCAAAACACAAAACGGATTTTAGATAGATTTTTAAATATTAATAAATATATCTTTTTTAATAGTAGTGTATATTATATAATGAATTTAATATGTTTCTGTTAATTAATTTTATCATATGTATAACTTCAGGAGCCGACGCAAACTGTCGAGACTACTCGGGCCGTAAACCTAGGGACTATTTGAAAAACGAAGGAGTCGTCGTACCGCAAGACGTTTATCGAAGTGAGTATGAAATTAACGATAACACTAACAAGAAGCAGCCGAAGTGGCACAGATCAAAGTCGTACACTCACCAAGCGTTAATAGATCGGTTCGAAGAGCAGAAGAAAACTATGGCTTACTTGGAACAAGATAGAGCTACTCTGAAGCCCAAAAAGAGCTTTTTAAAGAAGAAGATTTCAAAACAGGAAACATCTAGCAGCAAAGATGTTTCCTACGATGAAGTGGGAACATCGGATAAAGCCAAAACATTGCCACGACACTTGCGTAGGGAGCATCGTAAAAACTTACCATTTTGAATCAACTTATACCTATTTTAAAAGTTTAATATGTAAACGTTAAAATTAAAGAGAAATATTAAATAAATATAAATATATAATTTATATACAAAAATAATTATTTTCAGAATTTTCTTTAATTTCAGATTAGATTAGATTTTATTTTAAGAAATAATGTATTTAAAATATATCGATTATATGATACAAGTTATCACAAATTAAAATTAATAATATCATACACTTTGTCATAACCTTCATAAATATGAATATCTCTGTGACTAGTAGACGTCGAATCGCCGATAACTTTACCAAAAGTTTGAACATAAAACACTATACTTGAAGATGCAGTAGAAATTAATAACAATCCCAAATTATTATATAGTTATTAGTATTAAACACAGTCAATAATTTTCACAGAGATTAATTATTAAAAAAATACTTTAAGCCAGAGAACATACTAATTTAGGTTTTATTTATGGGGATATTGTAAGCAATAAATGTATAAATTTAATAAAAACAATTAAAACAAGCTAAAAGCATTAATAAGGACAATATATAATGTTTTGACTTACAGCTTGCATTAATATATGTGAATGATACCGCAAACGATTTACTTTTGAAAATATGTGTAATTACAATAATTTTGGATGAAAAATAAAAACTTTATTTTACTTAAAAAAAACATGTATATTAACATTTTTCTATAATATTCGGGCTTCGCATAGGTTTTATAACACATTGGTGAGTCAATAATTAAATAATTTTTAATGTGACGCTTTGGTGAAGGTGTCATTGTATGTGTCTCATTTTGTTATTAATTTGTGTCGTATTCATATATCATATAAACATGCATATTTAAATACATTTAGAACGAATCATGCAAATAATTCTCATTTTTTTCAATGTATCCGTCCCATTTTTATGTCACCAAAGCAATTCTGACTTGTGATTAATATTTTTTCTTCATATTTTTCAGAAAACAAAAATAAGAAGAAACACAATGGTGAGTCAGAATTTTTTTTTTAATAAAAAATGGATAACTTGACGATCGCTTAGCCTATATAATTGTGTAATACCTATGTTTTTAGATAAAGACTTGGGCTTTTTGAGAATTGGTTCTTTGAACATGAGAGTGAAAAAGACTACAGAAGCGTTCAGCAATTTCTTAGGCGTAGGTGCTGGATCTAGAGGATACAAAGGAGTTCATAGTATATCAAGGAACGGAATGCCGATGGAGATTATGAAAGAGCAAGATCCTGCATCTGAAGAAGCTTTATCCAAACCCTGGGGTTCAGCAGATAATATCAGAGTATGTATACATTTATTTTAAAATATCTTTAATACTCGAATTACTCTAATATGCTATTCGCCATTTTTTACAAGCATCGAAGGAATCCGAGTTTTTGTATGTATTATTTTATATACATAAATAAATTTATATTATTATTATTACCTAATTGTTTATATTAGAGTTGAATACTTTTAAGATTTGTATAATTGTCAGATTTTCACTAATATTTGACAGTGTCACTTTTTAAATGATTTTAAAAAACTGCTTTAATATGTCAATGGTTTCTTATTATTTTGTTTCACATTTTAGAACGAGAAGGGAAAAGTTTTGATGCCGCCTCCATTGTTCACGAAGATCAAAAGAAAAAAGAAGTTCAACAACAGACAAGAGCTAAACTCATCGTCACCGCAAAGCAGAAGCACGCCGAGCACGCCTAATGAAGTCCGTTCCGTTTTCAATGAAGACAACATCAGCAACCAGACTGATTTTTCAGGATCAGACTCTGATACAGCATGTGGTTTTGATGCAAACTGGCAACGGAAATGATTTTATATAAACATCAAAATAACTTTTACAATCTACTTTAATCTTTGACTCATAATAATGCATTAATGCATTAAGACTCATAATAATACTATATTTATAATTTGTGCTTAATTAGTAGAATTAAGATTCATTTGTGATATTCGGTTACTAATATAGTTTTTCGAAGTTACTTAATGATACTTGTATTGGTTTACACATATTAGTATGTGTGGACATCACAGCTGTTGTTTTTGTGTTATTAATTTTAGAGTGATCAAATTTTATAAATTTATTTTTCCATGTTTTATCAAGTATTATATGTTTCACCTCAAATAAAACATTCCAATATTTTAGTATTGATTTTTAATTATATTTATTACAATGTTAAAAAAATAATTCACATAGAATATTTCTAATTAACACTGACCATTTTCATATCAATTTTATTTACTTTCAACTAAAAATCTCTCAATTTTGCCTCTATATTATCAAATACAATTAATTTTTAATATTCTTAAAATATAGATTAAACGAATTATTAGCTCTGGACGTGAATTTTAAACGAAGAATGGCAAAGATCTGGCGTACCAAAAACATGTTAGTAATAGTAACCAGAAGCGTCAAATTAAATCCTACTTTCATATCTATATTAATCAAAGCCCTGCTCCATAAAGAATAAAAAGAAACGTCTCGATCAGTAAGTACATTGAATAAACAGTTAGATCTCTTTTAATATTGACATTAAAAGTCTGCCACTGATGGGAATATTCAAATCCACAAAGAATGATTAAAATTGCATATGAATCAACGACTTGTTATTTAATGCTACAGTGTAATTTTATTATTTTTAATTATTTTTCAGTTATGTTATTCGGAAATGTATTTTGTATATAGCTTGATACGGAAGAGCGCTTCCATGATTACTAAAACGCTTAATATAATTACATTGTGTACAACATCCTTGATGTTTTACCAAACACAATTGGCCTAATTGCTTTTACTATTTATTTTATATATTCAAATGGTTTATTTAAACATTCTCAAACGATTTTTATATTCCATTTATATTAAATCTACAATAACTATATTATATATGTGATATTAAAATATTGAGAATCATATACATACGCTTTAAATGATTTGCTATTCAGTTTACATGCCTTCATTGAATCAAAATCAACCATTCGAAATGTTTAATTTGTGCTTAACATTACTGCTAGCTTTTTTTGGTTATTATACTAAATAATTTAAAAAATATATTTAGTTTGAAAGAATTTGTGTTTATTATTGATTGTATGTTTCAGTAAAATCTGTATTTTCAACCAAAATCTGCTACATTCATCTAGGATGTTTGGAGACGAACAACTCTTGGTTTTCTCCAAACCGCCCTTTTAATCCACCGACAAGTCCCAGAGAACAAATCAACACTACCTTTCAACTGTACACAATGTCAACAAAGGTAATAATTATAAATTCAAGTATGTTTTATGTCAATGTTCTTAGTTAGGTATTTGAACATTGCATTGATTCGATTCTATTCTTGAAACTCGCGTAATTACTGTGACCAAAAGTGATTATTTAACAATAGTGCGATTACACAAAGGCTCTCTTTACGATCTGAACTAAAGGGTTTCCTCATAAATAACACGCAATAATTCTCCGGTGCATTGAATGAATATTTTTTTGTTATGGAACAGTCACCGGAAGAAATATTCCGACATCAAAATTCTTCGATCTCGGAGATATCAATCAAATAAATGTCACTTTCTAAAGGCGTATTAGCTGGAAGATCGCTGCATGATTATGATTGCCTGGACTCCGACGAGGAGAAGACAGTCACATGCAGATTCCGGCAGACACTCAAAGAGACTAGCATATACACCCTGACTGGCAGACGCGCGCCCACCTACAGACACGAAGATACGACCTGACACTCCTGAAATCGATCATCACAGCAAGAAGAACTGCCTCCAGGCACTGTCGCTGCAGGCGGTGCAATAACCTTTTAACTGTAAAACTAAATAAAATTTTATTAATATAATCAAATTCGTAGATAGTTTCGAGAAAAGTTGTTTGTTAATTTCACAAAAAAAATATTTGCTACAAATTGCTAGTTAGGCTAACTTAAATATTTTTTTAATAAATAACATAATATTTGCAACAATAATAATTTTATATTTTAATTAAAATATAATATTGCGCTATTTCGTCTTCATAAATATTTAATTTGGTTATGGCCAAATTTTATGGCGCTATGATATTGCATTTCGTGCTGTCACTTTGACAGCTACATATCGAAATAAATAAAGCGAAGATTTTGCCTTTTATAGTCGATTTTAAGACAATTCTAAACTATAAAGCATTTATTTATTTTATATAATAATAAACACAAACTATTACATAAATAATACACAACAATGGTATTTCTTATAAATTTCTCGTGCATAATTTGTATGCATGAATGCTATAATTCAAGATTTTTATTGCAGTATAAGTACAGTAAATACCATTCATTAATGTTTGTCGATTAGCTCGTGAGCGGCCGGTGCGAGCGGTCGTGCGCCGCTTTCACCCCTGCGCTCGACCCTGTTATCAGCACTGAACGAGATAACAGAAAGCCACAAAAACAACAACGACTGTATTGACATAGGGAGGACCCAAAATAGAAAGCGGGCTCTCGGCACCATCACCGAATTCTTCGGAGCGCCGACAACTACAACCACAAATGGAAACGAATGGCAGCATCCGAAAAAACGGCGAAGCCCACTGCAGACATCAAACGCCCAACTGCGAGCCACAATCGCTATGACTCGCTGACAGAAGAGAGAAGTAAGGCTTCTCAAAGGATTCCGCCGGTTGTTATGGAAATAAACGGCGGAATTTTTAGCTAGACAAATTTTTGTCACATCTTCCTCTATAGGAACGTGAACATTACTTGTGCCCTTGTTAAACTGTTACCTTAATAATAACAATTATACCTTAACCTAAAATTGTCACTGTCTCAATATTTTTGTCATTGTAGTAAATTTGCAACTATGTAATCAATCACCGCCTATTCTTACTGGTTATGTTTAATTTGTGGAATTTAGTGAAAGCTTGTGGTTCAAGAATCAAACTCGTACAAAACATTTTTAATGCTCCCTTCATTTTATAACGAACATTTTGGTTGATGATTATCATGTTTTTCGTATTCCTCTCGTTTCTTCTATCGACACTTGAAACAATTCAACATTGTCTATTTTTAGAGAGACGGTGAATCAGTTTTCTTAGACTATGAGACGTTCGATACAAAAAACTTCATTAAAGATGCAGAACGTAGCTTTTTCATAATCCACGGTTTCCTCAGTTGGGGCAAAGCAGAATGGATAATGGTAATTATTTTATTATTATTTTTTGTTACAAGAATATAAAAATAATTTGCATTTGTTTCAAGGAAATCAAAGACGAACTACTCCGTATATACAGAGAACGAATTAACGTCTTCTCGGTCGACTGGTCTGGACACACAGTAGACTATGCTCAAACTGCTGCAAACGCCAGAGTGGTTGGATTGGAAGTAGCTAAGTTTGTCAACAGCATTCTCGTTGAAAAATTTAACATATCTGCTAGTACTGTTCATGTGATTGGACACAGTCTCGGCGCTCATGTAGCAGGTTATGTTGGAGAGCGTGTTCCCAACATGTTAAGAATCACAGGTGTCTAATCTTATTGTGAAACGCTTTTATTTTTAAATTTTGACCGTGAATTACTTTTATAGGTTTAGATCCAGCAGGTCAACATTTCGCTGGAATGCCCTTGTATGTGAGACTGGACCCAACTGATGCAATGTTTGTGGATGTAATACACACAGATACTCACGGTAACTTGGTTAAGATAATAGTGTTTCGTCAATGTCCTATTATATTATATTACAACAGGGTACGGCACCAATAGACCAATGGGACATGTGGACTTTTATGCCAATGGAGAAGGAGAACAACCAGGATGTGGTGCTCTCAATATGGTACAAAAAAGTTATCTAATTTCAGGTTTTCTGAAGATCTCATAAATCTATTCTCAAATTACTTGACCAATAGATATCAATTCGTCAAGTATAATAACTCCTTTTCAGAACGATATAAGACCCCTACTGGAGTACCTCAAAGATCCAATTTGGGTCCATTGTTGTTTTTATTATTCATTAATGACATAGAAACAGCAATAGAGCATTCAGATTTTTTATTATATGCAGATGACTTGAAAATCTACAAGAAAATGCATTCGATTTCTGATTCCCTCGACCTACAGGAGGATCTCAACTCTATATGGAAATGGGCTTGCTATAACCAATTGCCTTTCAGTGTAAAGAAATGTCACACAATTTCATTTTCAAGGTCGTTAACGCCGGCAAAATATTCATACCATCTAGGCGGATATTTTCTGGAAAGGTTTTCTTCAACTAAGGATTTAGGAGTGACTTTCGAAGAACGTTGGAAATTTAGCCAGCACATTGCAGAGACTCATAAAAAATCCTTAAAAATGCTCGGTTTAATCTTGAGAAATGCGCGTTACTTCAGGAATACTTTAGTATTGCGCACTCTTTATGATACTCTAGTCCGCAGCATACTAGAAACTAGCTCCATCATTTGGATCCCAGGCGTAATGAATCAATGTAATGAATTGAAGCTGGAAAAAGTACAACGTAAATTTCTTCGATATTTATACTTGAAGGAATACGGCTATTATCCGTTCTTGTTTCCCAGTGCTTTTATTTTGGGAGCCCTGGGATACGTTTCTTTGTCGACTCGCAGAAGTGTTTATGTAATTAAACACTTCTGGAAATTGCTCAAGGGCATCGTAGACAATCCTTCAGTGCTCGAGCAGCTTCAAATGTGGGCTCCTGAAGGTGGATATAGTTCTCGGTCGCGTCCACTATTCTTGCCTGTTAAGTGTAGAACTGGAGCACTTGCCAACTCTTCTCTGGCCAAGGCTATTTATCTGCTCAATTCTGTCCATAGTAATATTGACATTTTCTCTTGCACTTATGGAGTTTTGGTTCAGTTCGTATGGGACAATGCACACCTGTTGAGGTGATTTGTGTCTGTTGTTTTGTCTTGTTTATATTTGTATGTATTATGATGTATTAGTACTTTTGACTATCGTGACGCATTAGGTTTGCCTGTAAGGTCACGATGGTTATAATTTTAATAAATAAATTAATTTATCATTTTCTTATATACATAATGTATTATCATAAAATACATTGGTTGTATTCCAAATGTTGTAATCTAATGGCGATAAAACTTGGCATTGTATTTTGTAAAGATAATGTGCATTCCGTATTAAATTTCTTAACCCTTTCGCTGCTACAATATTTTTCAAAATCCTACTCAGTAAAATATTAATCGATGCTTGCTATACAATGAAATCAAATATAGTAAAAGATGTTTCATGCTATTAACAGTTGCAATATTCATTTATCTTTCGAGCATCATGACGTCAACAATGATCGTCGCTAGTATTTTTTTAATGGTATCACAAACAATGACATATCATTGTTTAATAGCCAAAGGATCATTATTATGTGTTGGAAAAGATTTTTTGACATGTGAATAGGAATTTGGTTCATAAAATGTACCTTCAATATATTGTTTCAGGTGCCACAATTCTTAAACCAAGGCGTCAATGCTACTATAATGGAAACCGGCACTTGTTCCCATGGAAGAGCTCACCAGTATTTTATAGAATCGCTACAGAATTACAATACCACTAGAATAACATGTAAAATTGTAGCTTATTCATGTTCTAATTATCAAGAAATAACAGAGGTATTAAAAAATTGCTTTCTTGATACAATAAAAATAATCTATAAAATTACAATGTACATAAAAATATGTTTTTGATGACAATAACTATTGTAGTTTTGATCATATGAATATGAAAATTGTTCTAAAAATATATCTTGTAAATAAGTTCATTAACCAGCCTGATTCGCCATCTTGTTTAAAATAGTAAAAAAATTCGTTATTGCCATTAAAAATATGTATTCAATATAAGTAAAAATGTTTATTAACAATTGGACATTGAGACTTAAATTTTATTTTTCGTCATAACAAGTCATAAGTTATATTATAAATTTATATTGACTAAAATTTAGATTTAAGCTGCTATTAAAATTCTTTCTGATTTATTTTAATAAAAATAAAACACATTTTAAATGTAAATTAAATTACAGGGCAAGTGCATAGATAACTGCAATCCATCCACTGACAATAAATGTATGTTTTTGGGCCTGGAAGCGAGACCCATAAGAAACCAAAGAAACGTCATCATGTACTTCAAAACTGGAAACTTTCGACCATATTGCTGTGAGGATATCTTTAAATAACTTGTTAAAGGAAACTTGATTATGAAAAAAAATCTTTACAGTAACTCCTTATCGAACAAATATTGATGTTTCAATAACGTCAATTCCAGTAATGTATACAATTGTATATTTAACGGTATATGATGCGAAAGGAGCTGCTTCCAGTTGGACTTTTAATGATGGGTATTGAATAAGATTTTATTTATTATCTGTATTTTAGTATTAATTAATTCCCTGTTCCATTGTAGAAATCCAATGGCAATACAATCACATATGACACTTTCTACATTAGTATTTTCGACTACTGTGCTATCATCAACGGAAGTGAACATGGTCAACTTGCATTGGAATAGTAAATTTTATCCGTTTGGAATGCTTAGAAAAGTTTTAGTCAACGGATTCATCAGAATTAAGAATATCCAATTGACAACAATTGATGGAAAACGGTATACTTTTATCAATCATGTATTTAATCAAACTTGTAATAAACTTTATTATGTTTCAGAGTAAAACTATGCCCTCGCACAAGTGAAAATCACATTGATGTGTTTGAATATGATGAAGTGATGTTTTATGTAGACACATGCAAAAATGCGGCTACCAAAAAACAAACCGTCAGGAATGAAACGATTGAAATGAATAATAACGAGATAAAGAACAATACTTCTACGATTTAAGTCTTACCATTAAAATATTGTGTCACATTTGTCACATTATAATAGAATTCATAAAAAATCAAATGAGGCTATTTCAAACATGATACATATGTTAATATTGAAATAATAAAAAGTGTTCTTAAATAAAACGTGTTTAAAATATTTTATGTTCTTTAATTTTATTTGTAAGCGTAAAATGTTTGAAAAATTAACTGAAAGTAATGCTAAACTGCACAAGTGAAACATGACATAGTATTAATCTAGGCAGATAATTAAAACATAAAATATATCACTATCAAACTGATACCCATTGTAATTCTGCTGATCATCTCTAAACCAGCTCCTGATGTTTTGCACTTTCCAAAGTCATATTGATTTACCATTGTTTCATAGTTGTATTGATACCTAATCTCACTGAGCTCTTCTTTTGTCTTCAGATACTTAGTTCTATCTTGGAATAGAACATCATGATTATGATCAAAAGGTCCATACATAGTGAAGGCATTGGTATGAGACTTTAAATTTTTGCCGAATAGTTGATCCAATTGTTTGAAAGTGTTTACTATTTCTTGTTTTCTCATTCTACTGGAGTTAGATAATGTATAAATTTGCCCGATAGACGACCAGGATATATAGCAGCTCTTTTCGTTTCCCATAGGGCAGATTTCTCTGTAATCTCCCGGATTGAAATTATGCGGTAAGACGTCAACTCCTTGAGCATCTGAAATAGATTCATCGTAAATATTATGTTTAATGAATCTAAAAAAAACATTCTTACCTGTGTGATTCTTTAAAGTTCTCATGCTAATGAATGCTACGTCTGCTACGTCATCCATTAAACACTTGAGAGCTCCAATTTCTCCAACATACTCCTCGTGAGATCCGCACAGTTTCGTGAGCTTATTATAATCTTTACTAATTCCTGGCACACAAGCAGAATCAAAGAACTCTTCTATGTCTTTCTCATAGGGACATTCGCTACTGCTGATGATCTTTTGTAATTTTAAATAGTTCACTAAAGAATACCATGCAACTCCTTCGTATTTGGGAAAGCATGCCTTCTTGCCACGAAGACTTTCAAATGATTTCAATGTCGAGTTAGTCTTAACTACAGCTACGACTACGTACAAGTCGTTTAGGATCAAAGAGCTTTCAAATAGTACTGGTTCTATTCCATGATCCCTAAAAAATAAAATATAACAATTACAAAATTTAGGAACAACATGATTATTAATAATAATTTAAATTGCATTATTGAACAAGATTTTTGCTTCCGACTAGATAATTTATGCGTATATCGAATGCATTGATACAATTTTAAATCATCTGGGTACAGAAGAAAACTTGTCATTAATAAATAACATAAAGAGCAGAGGACTCAGGTTGGGCCCTTGTGGTACCCCCAAGGTGTGAAATATTATTTAGACAATCAACTGCCATAGGTTACAAACCGTCAACGATCGCTCAAACAACTCGAGAATAACCGAGTTAAATCATCCGAGCAACCGAAGTTAGATAATTTTTTTTAATCATAACCCATGACAAACTCAAAGGATTAATTAATTAAATTTGTAGTAAAATTAGTTTTATTACTGACTAGATGAGAATAAAACATACCTCTTAGCTATAACTTGCCAATCGGGATGACCAACTGTCACTTCGGCTCTTCCTGACTTAATCGCCTCGAAGCACACCTCCTCTGGTGACTTTCCGTCCATATTCTTTTCGTTAATTACATCGTTTATGCAATGTATCTGAGGCTCCACCCCATGAGCTCTAGCAGTCTCCGCCAACCAATTACATTTGAATCTTTCTATTATATTTTCAGTGCAAATAGTTATAGACCTAAAGTTAAAATAATAAATTTATTAAATTTTATTTGACTTTATATTAATCAATTAATTTACCTAGGCGGATTACAGTCGGCGAAACTGTTGGCACTTTGAAATCCAACAGCACGATCCAAATAATCGACTACTGCCATCTGCGGTTTCAATGGGTATACGATCACATGGTAAAACTCGATTAAGCTCAATAAAGCAGATTCCCAAGAGTCGAGCTTGTCGTGATTCAAATTCCTGACCAGATTTGAAACCGTTTCTGCTACTTTTCTATAAATATTTTTTTAATAATCGCATCTTAATATCAAATAATCCAGAAACGTGGCCTATGAGTTTATCCAATTATACTATTTTGATAAAAATAAGTACATTTTAAGTTTATGACTTTGATTTCCTATCGTCTGATTTTAGCAGAATTTTTTTTAAATATCTAGATTTTATATATTTAAAAGTAGTTTAAAAGTTATCAATATAGTATTGATTAAATATTATAACTCTTATGTTATTTAATTTGTCACTAGGCGTTTAAGTTTACACCAAAAGAGTTGCAAATCTTGCATTTCTAGTTAATATAATTTTTAATTCCTTATGAATATAGTACCTTTTAGCAGCAATGACAGGCCATGGTTTAGATAACCATATGCAAGGCTTTTGAGTGCTTTTCAACGAACGTTTAGTGCCATCTGGACATAAGTAAGAGAAGAAATCTGGATTTGCTGTAGGTGTAATGTTAACCAGCTAAAATACAATTGTATTTTTACTAAGTATAAATCTAAACCTTACAAAATAATTTAATATACTAACCCCAAAGTGAGTCCTAACATCATCCAATCTAGCCCAAGCCACATTGCCAGATTCTTCTGTGAGACAGTTCAAAGGACCTCTCCTTCCCCAAAATTTATCCCCAACTGAACATCTTTGATCGTAGCACAAGTTGCACAAACCGGGATAGAGTGATTCTGAAATTAATATACATTGAAAGTGAAATATCAATATAAATATAAAAAGACAAAAAATACTCAAAACATACTTAAAACTCTATCCCTCGAAGGATCTGAAACCCAAGGACCAGCTTTACAAACTCCACTGAAGAACGTAGCAGTGTCTTTGAGTCTATTTTCCATCAGTGAAATAGTTGGGTCACAAGATTTCGGTATGACTTTAGACTCGAAAAACTGAAATGTTTAAATAATTATAATTTTAAAAACCACGATAAATTTTAAGCGAGACATACATTTGCTAAAGTGTCTGTCCAATCTGCTTCGTATCCATGACCAGGATGACAGAATCTGGCACCTTTTAAATTGTCAATTCCTTCTATGTTGGATCTATCGTCTACTAAAGCGACTATTTCATATTCGAAAGGATCTGAAATGTACAATGTAAGTTATTATTATTATTATTCAATTTGATCTCTACAAAAAGACCTCTAACCTTTGTGAAATCTTAACTCATCTGTGACTAGTATGTCAATGTTAGCCCATCTTGCAGCAAGCAGATCTTCCGAAGTAAACACCCCAAAATCTACAGTTCCTTTTGAAATTCTTCTTAGGCAATCTAATCTAAAATATTCAATAATATTTTAAGCAGTCTGTCGTAGATCAAATTTAAAAAATAAATAATTACCTATCTGTACCAATAACGCATTCAACGTGGGCATTGTTTTTCTCAAGAACTGGGCAGTATCTACCAGCTTTTTTGTATAATCCTTTTCCTTCTACTATACACACTCGTACTGAAATAAGACATAAAATAAACATCATTTTTAAAGTTATTTCATTTATTGATTAACATTATAGGTAGAAAAACCAAATATTCATATAGGAGATTATATGTTTTACTCACTATTAAATTTAAATGATTTATGAGCATAATATTTAAATTTCAGCAATGTTCAAAATAAAACCAGTTTCTAAAATTAGTTTAGTTCTTAGAACTGGTTTCAAAAACACTACAGAATTAAATTTAATACACTTTAAGGGATGGTCAATCTTTTGAAGACTGCAGCTAATAAAATTATATTTTAAAAAAGTGTTCTTTTACCATATTTGTGTAGGATTAAATGGTTTTAGATGTCACAATAACCACTGTAATTTAATATTTTCTACATGAAACTTATTCAAAAAATTAATATTGCAAATATCTCGTCTAAGTTCGTTGGCCATTCTGATCGGCCAAATTGTTTAAAAATGGTCAAACTAAAGAGGTCAAAAATAGATATAAAAATAATAGTTTACAAAAATTCAGGAATATACATATGTATACAGAAATTTACCTAATTCTTGCAGTCATTGCTGAGTGGACATTTTTCTTTCCTCTGTGTCATGTTTTTCAATTGTTATTAAATGATTTTGCAGGGGGCCTATTTATACATGTATTTATTTAGGTTTATTGTGGCCAAAAGTTTGTTACACTGGCGTAACGCACATTCTTCTCATGGCAACTCTGGCGGGCTCGCATGCCAGTGCGGGCCCCGCGCTCACGCACTTAAGTTTTAACATGGTCTTGCCATATTGGATGAAAAATGTACATTTTTGGTTATCTAATGCTTTTTGTTACATTAAGATTATATTTCTAAAAAAAATCAGCGATAGCCTGTCAAGCACAACTTTCGGCAATATGTTACAATTAAAGAAATGTGAACAATGACGCTAACTTGATTTTTATGATGCGCAGTGTAGCCACTAGAAATACACATATTTCATTATTATGAATACAGGAAAAAATAAATTTACATTTTTATATAAAATCTTTGCTTAAAATACATTTGGCATTGATTTAAAAAAAAACATTAGCATTTATTTAGGACAGTGATAGCCAAAACAAATAATTGCCATCGTCTGATTGTG
This sequence comes from Plectrocnemia conspersa, assembly GCF_051122295.1. NCBI lineage: Eukaryota > Metazoa > Arthropoda > Insecta > Trichoptera > Polycentropodidae > Plectrocnemia > Plectrocnemia conspersa. Next base: position 3,130,620 of record NW_028277170.1, on the reverse strand, counting down.
GATAAGGCACTAAAAGAAGCAGAAAGTATAAGCACTATACAATCTGCTAAAATTTTATTTCAGTGTTTCCCAAAGTAATCGATCTAGGACAGTAAATGTCAATAAGGGTGCAGTAAAAACAAAAAGAAAGCGGAAGAAAATTAAAAAATAATATAAGTAAAATTATATTTCCGAAGGTTATCAAATAATTATTGGTTTATATTATAAAGATACGTGAAATGGTTAGTACTGAGGTCTAAATCCAAAACACTACTTGTGCTCAAATTTTTATTTAGTTTGGCATATTCGGACAGTTGGAGTCAAACTGTCAAACTTTAAAATTTCCGAACGCCGTAATATGGGGTTCGCGAACGCATACAACATGCAAAACAGTCGTTAACAATGTCTCTATTCAATAGTTAACATGTCAAAACCTTATTAACGCCCGTTTATTTAAAGCAAATTCCTTATAATTTTATGAGCATTTACTAATACACGCAATCGTTACTATTTACAAAGTATAAATAGTACTGTTTATATGTATTAAAAAAATATTTATTTTTTGCACTTTACTGTTTTTCTATGTTACTAATTTGGCGACGGGAGGTGACGGGTGGCAATTAGACACAGATTAAGCTGCTGCAGTAGTATTTTTGTTGTTGAAGTTGCCAAGGGAAGAGAGTCCGTCACGCCAGTGTTACCAGAGCGCCAGCAAGCTTTGGCCATAATAAACCTAAATAAATACATATATAAATAGCCCCCTTATACTAATATACTGTTGCTTTTCTGAAGAAAATGCCAATGTATAGTTTGGAATTCGCAAATATTTATAACACATTTTTTTATTGTTATTTTTAAAAAATGCAATGTGAATTTAACGGTGCAGCGTAATTTTTTGGGTACTGTCATTTATTTAAGTAAAACTTTGATGTATTTTAACAATGTTAAAATACAGCAAATAAATAAAGTGGTTGGTAAACATTGGCAATTCTAATTATCCGAAACAATATAAATGATATTACAGCTACATTAATTTATTTTAACCTAAAAGCTGGTTGTCCTGCTTTTTATATAAAAAACGTATTTAGTCATTAATTATTAGTGTGCAACAATATCAAATAAAAATTATGTTATTAATAACGCCCGAAGAATCCAGTCATATCCGAAACGGGCTTAACTCTATTCTGGGTTTTATTTTGGGCATCAAGCTGAACCAGGGTCGAAGAAAAGAGTGAAGCGGCCGCTTCTTCCCCCTTCTCTGTTTGTCGTTGGTCGGCGGCTCTTATTGATTCGAATTTGTACAAACTCAATGATTTTAGCTTGAAGTGTTTAATGATATAGTAGAGCTGGTGCCTTAGGTGTATCCGCTTTTATACACATGACCAAACTGGGGAAATTTTGCGCTAGCCCACTTTTTATTGCTGTAAATCAGATAGCTGTCAATGATCAGGCATGCTCCAAGTGTCAAATATTAGTTTGCAACATCACATTTACGAAATGGATCGCCTAATCACCGCTCAACGCCTTAAAATTGTTCAATTGTTTTACATAAATAACAATTCTGTGTGTATCGAAATTTACGGGAAGATTGTGGTCAATTTCACCGTCCCGCCGAGTGAACAATTCGCAACGTAGTAAAGCGTTAGAGATAATGTAAGACCTGTGCATTATCGTGGCGCCCAACTATATTGCTGCTTTAAGTGAATGTGTAGCCGAAGGCCTGATTATCGATTCGTTGTCGTTCACAGCTTTTGCGCTTTTCTTATGGCTACTAAATTCAGATAATACAAAAACTGAAGACAAGAGAAAAAAATACGCAGATTGGGTGTTAGAGCAGCAGGAAGTTGATGCTGATTTTTCAAAAAAAAATTCTCTGATTAGACACATTTTCACCTCTCTGGATATGTTAATAAGCAAAATTGCCACAAGTGAGTCGAGGAAAATCCTCATTTTATAAGGTTACGCAAAGTGTCGTGTTTACGCCGACAAACCCGAAATGTTAGAGCAACTAAAAACCAACACCCGTTAAGTTATAGCTGAGATACCACTCGAAATGTACGAAAAAGTCATCCAAAATGCCATCTATAGGATCGACTGCTGCAAAATATCCAGAGGCGGACATTTGATTGTTTTTTATTATTTTTGAAATACATCAAATGTTAGATTAATAAAAAAAATCCGAGCATATCCTTAAATTTGTATGTTTTTTTATAAGTTTGAAAGCTGAAGTTGGATTAATATTTATCACTAGCACATAATAAATGCTTTTATAAATAAACCTGCTTTTGCGTTTTTTTTGTTGTAAGTGTCGATATATATATATATATATATATATATATATATATATATATATATATATATATATATATATATATATATAATATAATAATAATAACACTTGTCAATTGAAAATATTTAGAATGTCTAATGTAATTTATCCGTCTATTGTCGCGTACGGTCTGCACCGAGTGCTAATCTTTGCAAATTAATAGTAGACACATTAAGCTGCCGGATGATATGACAAAGGCTGACTGACTGATGGATTCTATGACTACTTATGACTAATTCGTAAGGTTTTCTATAATTGCATTGTTTTGAATTTGCTAACTGTAAGGTAGCAACTGGTCTAATTGTTGATATTTACAATACAGTCGTCGCTAGTGCTAATCAGGAAAAAATGCTTTTATTCGAACGAGTAAAATATATTATCTTTCATTAAAAATCATTCCTTTTAAGAATTTATGGATATTTTTCCTCTAGAAAATGCAGTAAAAAATAATATATTTTGAAATTATTTCTGTCTACAGAATGCAAAAAAAATATATTACTGAAAAGTTAATGACTTCAATTTTAGTTGCAGTTTCGAGTGCTGTTTTTAAAATATGTTTTAGTCACCAATAAAATGTGTAAACAATAATTTTCTGATTGTATATAATATTAGTGTTTTAATAAGCAAAATTGTGATTATTTATCATTTTTATGAATCGGTAATTAATATAGAAAACATTTTATTGATTTTTTTGTATGATATAAATATCATGAAAATAATAAAACAATATTTCATTATAAAACTAAAATTAAAAATGTTAATATTAAATTCGATATGTATGTGTTAATAGGTCACTTGCATAATATATAGGTACTTAAACTTTCTTTTAAACGATTGAAGGACAGGTTAACCAGTTTACCTGCATCTCTACTTTAATAATAATTCATCACCGTGTGAAGTTGAATTATGCATTGCGAAACCTCGTTCTTACATACTTGCATAACAAACGACAGACACATAATATGTTTATTCAATAGATATTTTGTTACAGCTTCGATATGGTTTATTGTCGGACGACCTTGTTTTATTGGAAAACCCCATGATGCAAAACGAAGAGTTGATTTTAAGAACCGAGTTCAACTGTTCTTAGTAAGGAAAAATATAAAAAATATATACTTATTATTAATATCTATCACACAATTGATTATCGACAAGTATCTAAGACGATTTCGAGGTTCGTCTTTAACGAGTACGCGTTTAAAGTTCACAAACCGGTTTAAAAAATCAAATGACCGCTAAACAAGTCTCATATTAAAATAGCATTATGATCAAAATAACAAAACATCAGATGGCATTATTAAAATGTCGTCAAGAGCTCCATTGAGATAAATAAAAATACAAATTAATACATTTTGCACATTATGTTCAGCAATTTCATAATAAATGAGATGAGAGGAAAATCAGTTTCTTTGAAATTCGTTCGATAACCAAATTAAAGAACATGTTTTTATCGTTTAATAATACTTGAATGTTCTCTCGTCAATTAGTGAAATATCGCACTGTGAGTTATGTCATTAAACTTATTACAACACGCAAAAACATTACAAGAATAAATGTATAATGTTTAGTTTTATTACAAACACATGTAATATATTCCAGGCGCGTATAGTGAGATACATTCCCTTTCGCTCGCTCGCGTGTTAAGTGACGAGAGTAAGTAAGAGATAATGGCGTGCATGGCACGCGTATCGCTGAAGATTGTATCGTTTACTTTTTAAGTTAAAGAAAATTTAAAAACTACACGTGAATACTATTATTACAAATTATGCCACGATTTACGCGATATTTCCTGGAACGTATCTACCGCGAAAATTGAGGGATGAGGGATGAACCATCTAGAACTTGACTTATTACTACTTCGATTTCGACTTGGAACACACACAACCGAATTTGCACCAAGCCAAGTAAAGACCAAGGCCGAGAAAACAGCCGCTTCACGTTAGAACAGGTCCAGCTACGAAGTCCCAGAGGTCAACCTTATTTTCGAAGGCAACTTGGAAACTACAAGAATAAACACTTACATACTTTTAATTGCACAAATTATACGTGATTTCGAAACCATGTATTTTATAAAAATAAACGCGCGGCAGAAACGTTAGCACAGATAATAGGTGTGTGGTCATTCGGGAGTGACAGTGATAATTATTGAGTTGATAAAACATCCAGAGATGAAAATGCTTGTATGATATGAAAAATGAGAAAAAGCTCATATTACTCTCAATCTTTAGCATTGAAGAACCGTTTCATGAGATTGAAACCTGTTTTATTACGAGTTTTAGTACAAACTATATACATTAATTTTATTTATATATAATGTTATTATTAGCTATAAACAAAAAACATATTTGGGTATTATTCACTCACGCTTGAGCACACAAGCTGAGTCATCGCATTTTTAAGCAAACATATAAACACAGAATGACGTAAAATTGTAGTCGCGTCCGCTTTTTGTGGCTAATATATTATTTTTTATTTAAGATTAAGTTAGATCAGTTTATTGTTTATTGACGATTGGAATAACTGTTTATTTTTCAACGGACACTACGTTAGTAATTTAATACAAATCAACGCTTAGCTATCAGGGCAATTAATGAAACAATCATGTTAATGACCTGAAACACTTAGAATATGATTGTAAAAGACGCAGCAAAATTGTAGAAACACAAACGAGCTAATTTGATATTATAATTATTATATTTCCAATATGGTGTTGTAACAGTTCATATTGCTCGAAGTTGTTAGGTAAATGTTTACATAACACGTTATTATTATTTTTTCATAGTTATAACTACTACAAAGTTAATATGATCTCGTGAATATAGGCGAGCAAAAGAAAATAAGATATGTATTGTGCTTTTGCTAATTTTTGTGATGCTTAATTAAAATAAGCAAACATTGAAGAAATACTAATACTTTTTTATTGTATAATATGAAGAAAAAACTGGTTCACGCGGAAGTATCAAAATTGATTTAGTCCTGTCGCTGGAAAAACCACAAAAAATATTGTGAGAAATGCGTTTGTATTCATATACATATTATAGTTAAATTGCTTCGTGGTAATTATTTTAAACAACTAAGGAGTTTTTTTAGAAAATCGAATACTTCACAAAGAAGAGGGGCATAAAACTATTTTTATCTTTTAGCCATCACATTACATGGAATTCTAGGATATTTCCTTGGCAAAGTAGACGAGGAAGATATATTTAAAGAAGCGGCAAGAACAGACCATAATTTCAGATTTTTCTAGAGGAGGGGAGGGGCAAAAATTAGCAAGTCAGTGGTTGTTTTTTCAATTAAGATTTATAGTATTTTACTAAGTGTCGTGCATTTTTCTGGAAAAAACTCCCAAATGACGTCCCTTTTTAAAATTCACGTCAAAAGCAATAATATCGTGCCGTCGCAGTGGAAACGCTCGATTATCTAGCTTTTATATTAGACTTTTTAGAACTGACAATAATTGAAAATCGAATGAAGCACATCTAAACGGAAGTTTGACCAATAGGAGAGCGCAAAAAACAAATATCCCTTCTCAGAAGGCAAAAATTCACGTCAAAAGCAATAAAATCGTGTCAGCGCCGTCACAGTGGGAACGCTCGTTCCCACGCCGACACGATTTTATTGCTTTTGACGTGAATTTTTGACTTCTGAGAAGTGATAACTGTTTTTGCGCCTTGCTATTGATCAAAATTCGATTTGAATATACTTTAATCAATACTCTCATATTAATAAATTTTGAAATGAATAAATTTCTTATATAAATTTTGTTTCTTTTTTTAGTAAAATGGTTGACAAGAAGTGAGTTCCGGCACCTTTTTTATTTACCGTTTTTTTTATAATAGCGCATTTTTTATAAATAAAAATTCGAGTGCCGCAGCCGGGGCTCGATCCCGAAACCTCAGAGTTACTAGTCTGAGACGTTACGGACTACACTATTCCGTCCTTAAATATATGCAGATAACATTTTAACTGAGAGATACTTAGGTCTACTGGTGATTATCGATGATAATACATTGAATTTTTTGAATATGTATATTTATTAAGAAATCTACATAGCACTATATATTGAAAATATTAAGAATCCTATAGAATAAAATAAAAATGGTATAAAAAAATCTCTAAGATATATAAAAATATAATAAAAAGCCTGTTTTTATACATTTTTATATAATATACAGAAATCTACCTTATTCTTACTCTATCTCAAAAGTTTTTACTGGTATATTTTTGGAAAAAAAGTTACGGTTCTTATTAAAATTTTAATCTATAAAAATTAATACAACCGTTTTTATCTACTTATAGATATTATTAGTTGTTCGTGATGAATAGGGATAAATGTGAGATGCAGTTGTAACTATTATTGTATTTTTGATCCTGTATCTTATATTATATATGTATATATTATAATATCCATATATAGTGAAAAAAAATAAAAGGAAACGATTTGGTATTAGACTCATTAATAAAGGACGAATATCCTAATAAACTATCATATAGCTAAAGTTAAATAAGATCTTTAATTATTGGAAGATGAATGTTTAAATGTCAAATTGTAGTTTAAATTTTTAAATATATGGACAATTATTTTGATTCAACTATGTTTTTAAGATCATACAAATTAAAATACAACGTGAAAGAAATTACTAGTACAGTATACGTTAGAATCTACGTTGTTAAACAATTTATTTATCGACTCCTTTTTTGATAGACATTTCAATGTTATTAAACCATATTCATATAAAAAAAAATTACCGATACATACATAAACCTTTTAAATTATGAAGGTAATCAACTAGTTTTACTGTTTAAATTAGCTTTAAGTTTTCTCCATCAAAATGTAGAAAATTGAATTAATATGTTATTTTGTTCAATCTTATAAATTACAAAAAATATGAGAAATACTTACAATTTCCACTTTTTCCAACCCCAACGCCTAATCCATCATAACTTGTCTCTTCGTGCGAGTTCTTACAAAATAATGACAGCACCATGAAAGTTGAAAGAACTATTCTCAATCGATTCATGTCTCAATATATTTTATGTAAATCTGCCGTCAGACTTTTTGCATGATACATGCACAGTACTCTATTAGAGTTCCTCCTGCCGGCGAGGTCAGTTTCGGACTGATGGACAACTTTGTGAATATATCAGAAGAACACGACGATTCCGAGAAATGTGACGTAAGCACACACCGACACCGGTTACCCAATGATCGAATTATATGCATCAGGTATAAACTTTTGGTAAATTTCAGCGAGTGGTTTGCCCTTGACGAATCAACGATAATGCTGCGTCAAATGCGCTCTGAATAGGCAACGTGATTTTCGAAAAATAGGTATTGATTTATTATTTATTTAAATTAAATTTGGACCATCGATAGTCAAAAATAATACATAGTATATAAGAAGAAAAAATATATAAAAATCATTGAATATTAAAATTCAAGTATACATTAAATACAATACAAACGTATTAGAAGGAGACGATCGAGATTATCAATGACTTTTTTTAATATTTTCAAAACTGAAATTCTTCGTGAGCAGTTGAATTCTTAATAGCACCCTTCAGTGGTTGGAAAAAAAGTTACGGTTCTTATTAAAATTTTAATCTATAAAAATTAATACAACCGTTTTTATCTACTTATAGATATTATTAGTTGTTCGTGATGAATAGGGATAAATGTGAGATGCAGTTGTAACTATTATTGTATTTTTGATCCTGTATCTTATATTATATATGTATATATTATAATATCCATATATAGTGAAAAAAAATAAAAGGAAACGATTTGGTATTAGACTCATTAATAAAGGACGAATATCCTAATAAACTATCATATAGCTAAAGTTAAATAAGATCTTTAATTATTGGAAGATGAATGTTTAAATGTCAAATTGTAGTTTAAATTTTTAAATATATGGACAATTATTTTGATTCAACTATGTTTTTAAGATCATACAAATTAAAATACAACGTGAAAGAAATTACTAGTACAGTATACGTTAGAATCTACGTTGTTAAACAATTTATTTATCGACTCCTTTTTTGATAGACATTTCAATGTTATTAAACCATATTCATATAAAAAAAAATTACCGATACATACATAAACCTTTTAAATTATGAAGGTAATCAACTAGTTTTACTGTTTAAATTAGCTTTAAGTTTTCTCCATCAAAATGTAGAAAATTGAATTAATATGTTATTTTGTTCAATCTTATAAATTACAAAAAATATGAGAAATACTTACAATTTCCACTTTTTCCAACCCCAACGCCTAATCCATCATAACTTGTCTCTTCGTGCGAGTTCTTACAAAATAATGACAGCACCATGAAAGTTGAAAGAACTATTCTCAATCGATTCATGTCTCAATATATTTTATGTAAATCTGCCGTCAGACTTTTTGCATGATACATGCACAGTACTCTATTAGAGTTCCTCCTGCCGGCGAGGTCAGTTTCGGACTGATGGACAACTTTGTGAATATATCAGAAGAACACGACGATTCCGAGAAATGTGACGTAAGCACACACCGACACCGGTTACCCAATGATCGAATTATATGCATCAGGTATAAACTTTTGGTAAATTTCAGCGAGTGGTTTGCCCTTGACGAATCAACGATAATGCTGCGTCAAATGCGCTCTGAATAGGCAACGTGATTTTCGAAAAATAGGTATTGATTTATTATTTATTTAAATTAAATTTGGACCATCGATAGTCAAAAATAATACATAGTATATAAGAAGAAAAAATATATAAAAATCATTGAATATTAAAATTCAAGTATACATTAAATACAATACAAACGTATTAGAAGGAGACGATCGAGATTATCAATGACTTTTTTTAATATTTTCAAAACTGAAATTCTTCGTGAGCAGTTGAATTCTTAATAGCACCCTTCAGTGGTTTAAATAAATGCTTAGCGATACATGTACATCTTTCTGCGAAAATTGTATTCTAACGCTCCTAAAGGAAACTTTCTAAGCTTTCCAAATAAAGAGCTTTCCAAATATTTGCATACTCAAATTTTAGATTCCGATTCAAGAATGCTGCGTACCAAAGGGTCATATAAAACACAAATAACTGACGGATTATTTATGTGTTTACAACTACTTGATTGAGTTTTATCAAATGAGAGTACAATCATACATGTTAATTAAACTAAGGAAGTGTATCGGTGGAATATATACTCTATAATCTGGATTTATTGTGACAAACGCTTTTGAATGAGGGATAGTTTTCATTGGAGATGCTGAACAGTTCGGTGACGATGTTTATAAATAAAAGCATGATATGGTATCATCCACAAATAGTGCTATAATATATTTTTATACGGCCTGCAAGTGAAATCGCTAGTGACACAAATCACAAAGTAAACTAACTATAACCAATATGTTGGGAAATTTCGTGAGCACAAATTGTCAGAATTGAAGTAAATTCTTCAAAAACCACATTGTGTTGACTAAACCTCATGAAGACAATAGTGATATTGTAATGACTAGTTACATATTTCAAATAAGTCGAAACCTGTTGACTCCCGTTACGCCTCTTGTATGCGTTCGCGAACGCCGTCATACAGCGTTCGGGAAGCACATTTTGACTGGCATATGGCTAAAAGCAAGTGTAGCTGTATGTGTGCGAATACCGACCGACAGCCGAGTGTAGTGTCTCTTTCTATCATTCACTCGTCTCTTTCTAGCGCGTCTCGGGGGCGCCTTGCTGCGCTCGCGCCGACTTTTACTATCAAACCAAACAACCTAACCTTTTTTTAATGATATTAAAAAAATATGACATTTAGAATAAATCAATACAATATCTCGCGAGCGCAGCGAGGCGCCCCCGAGACGCGCTAGAAAGAGACGAGTGAATGCTTGAAAGAGACACTACACTCGGCTTTCGGTTGGTATTCGCACGCATATAACTACACTTGGTTTTAGCCATGTGGCAGTCTAAATGTACGTTCGGGAATGTTCCCGATTTGACACCAGTCGGCTCTGATGGTCGTTACAAAGCGCTCAAATCACGCCAAGCTCAATAAAGGTTTACACACAAACCCACGTGTTTTGGATTCAGACCTAAGAACTAACCAGCACGCGTATCCCTACACGCAACAAAACCTTTTATGGAAGGGCAGTTTATAAGTGAATTTTCAATCAAAGCAGTGGAAGTGTTATGCCCAGAACAATTTAAAAAATCAAAAATGTAAGCGTAAGCCGAAATACTGTAGCTAGCAGAATCAATGCAATTGCGAAAAATTTGAGAGATCGGTAAAGCTTTTTTTTTCAGAAACTAGTAAATGTGTTTATTGTTTTATGTGTATATTTTTTCACCCAGATACCAAATTTATGATAGGGTATGGGAATTCAAAGGATAATTTTTCTTTAATGATACATTTAAAAATAAAGTTATCAATAGCTGGGCGCGTTGCTTATAAAATTATGGGGATCGATTTAGCTTTGTTATGGCCAAAAACTGGTCGGCGCTGGAGTAGCATTGGCGTGACGGTTTTCTCCCTCTCTACCGGCAAGCTTGCAAGGGTTAAATATCATCAATAAAATATTACTGCAGCGGCTCAATCTGTGTCTAATTGCCACCTGTCACCATTACCGTCCCTAAAAATGATAAAAACAAAACGGTACAAAAATATTAATGAAATGTTTTAATAAGAATCGTAACTACGGTATAATTATTAGCTAGTTTAGGTTTGGCATTTCGGGGACATGACGATGGTGTGGACTCACATAGAAAAGGTAATTTTAGGAAATGGAATTTAATAAAAATAATTATAAAAATATAATAATACGGAATTTGTTAATTTGAAAAGCAATGAAGTTGTAGTGCGTGTTGGTTCTGATGGCTATTAGTAAAACGAGCTTATTTTGGAGAGCTGGCTTGGACGCTGCACATTAGTCATTGGTCATGGCGAGAAAGAAACTGAGTGTTGCCAGTTCTTAAAAACACCACCTTTTCATGACAAGCAGCGGTGTGGCAACACTAGATACTGTCAGTACGCTATAACGGATATCTTTGCTAGAAATTTTATTATAAATTCGATATACAGATTACATTTTATGCTTGCATATACTATGTATATGTATATATGGTGTTCACCACTTAATTAGCCTATACATGTTCACAAACTTATAATCTACACATCTTTAAAACTAGTAAAAACGTGTCTAATAGAATTTGAGTAAGTGCAGTGAATTATTGTTTGTAGATGAGTTTACTGTTACACCAAACATGTTGCGTCGTTTCGTACTTGTTTTTTTTGGCTCATGTGTGATGTTCGTGTCTAATGCTTTGATGCTTACATGTGATGTGGCGGTCGGTGTTTCGAACTCTTCTGTCGCCGTGTATGCCGGTTTTACATGATCTATTGAAACGACAACGTCTTTACTACTCATGTTTTGGTATTCCATTTCACAACTTGATATGTTCCGTTACATGGCATCTAGAATATACCATGCTTTTTCTAACGTTTCAATCAATTCCCATTTCGACGAAGGTTTTTTCTTTTAGATTCTTGCTCCCATTATAGCCCACAGATTCTCGATGGGGCTTAAGTCGGGGCCATTCTAAGTTTGAAATGTCATTTTGTGCGAGTAATTCCTTCACCTGAACTAATGGAGGCAAATTATACATTTTTATTTTGTTTTTCATGCTAACTGTGATACATGCTAATAGTAAAAAATAACATTTATAATTTTAGAACGGTACGGAATCGTTCTGCATACTGCATTTCAATAGTTTATTTTTTATTTTTAGCATTCCCTCTCCCATCAATAAATACTACTTGTCCTACCACATGGTATGAAAAACATCCCCAGATCATCTGACCTGCAAGATAATTGACTGTCAGCTGAATTTACTCGTAACTCAAACGTTCACCTGATCTTCGCCAGACGTAGTGGAACCCGTCTGATCCAAACAAGTTAAATTTGCTTTCGTCTGAAAAGATTATACTCTTCCAGTCCGATTCAGTTCAATTTTTAAATTTTTTGTCCCAATTTAATCGTTGCAAACGCATTTTCTTCGATAAAAATAGTTTTTTTTACCGGCATCCTTGCGTATAAACCAGATTCTCAAAGTCTACGATGTACAGTTTAATTTCCACTGGCTTCAATGAACTCGGTTCTTATATCCACTGCACTTTTAAAACGGTTTTGTAAACAAATTATTTAATTCGATATATAAAAACCATTTTTTTTTATTTTTCAGATTGATACAGGCTGAAATAAATAAATAGTACTAATCGAATCCAATAGTCTTCGAAAGAAGCAGCGAAACTTAAACCCGGAACCGATCTATTGAGAAGTAATACCTTTAAACCAAATCAAAATAGTAGCATTGAATTTCATACATTAATCAAATTTTGTGTTTTAGCTAGAATACTTCTGTGCAGTGGAGAGGTTGCCGTGATAGAAAAAAACCCACTTCAGGCAATCCATGGCGAACTTGCACAAACCCGAAAATGTTCTAGGATGTGTGGGAGTCGTACCAGATCATTCATTGACGTCACTCGTCAATGAAATGATAACGGGTAGAGTTCAAAACTGGAAAGTAAAAGATATCCGTTTACACAACGACAACTGGTATGTCAGTAGTGGGGTGGGAATAGACCACTAGCTAAATAATATATAGCTGAAAAAAACAGCCAGACCACTATATGTTGGACGGAATGATCCTGCAGCGGCTAAAGAACAGTCTCAACAAGCCTCGTAGCCTTCGCCGATGACGTCGCCATAGCGTGACAGGCGTAGTGTAGTCTGACCAGTTCCTGCGACTAGCTGGGGAAGAGGCTTTACAAAACGTAAAAAATAGATGGACAGTGTGGGACTACAATTAGCCGCAAGAGAGCGTTATATTCTATATTTATTTTCGTTTGCTACTATTATTATGGGACAGAAGGAGTACAATTTAAATAATTTGTAAAATGTGTCGATTCGTTGTGGCTATGCTAATTTATGTTATGCAATTAAATTGTTGCTCGGTGTTGATGCAGCTAATTTGTTAGTTCCAACAGGACTAAAGACAGACTGTCAACGTTCGAGATGGCCAAACATAAGTTTCAGGATGATTTTGTAATCTGCCATCTTTACCGTTCCGTTGATAAAGTGAAAGGCAAATTACTACAGGATTTTAAAAATTAAACAAAATGTATGTGCATACCAGGCGCGTATATTCAGGGTGTGCTAGGTGTGCGGCGCACACCCGCAAAACCATCTAAAATATAAATTTAGAAATTTAGAAAATTTAAGGCGTAAAGCGACATCATTTTGCATACAGTAGTATGCAAAATTATAAAATTTTAATATGCAGTGTATAGTATGCATTGGTATTTGTCATTCGCTCTGAACGTTTTCGCGCGAGCGATCGTTTTGGAACAACACATATAACGCGCCGACCTTGCGCGCGGCCGCCGACTAAAGTAAATTGTTCCGAGATTTAATGGCTGAAGTCGATCTGTCGGCTGGCAGCGCTCAGTAGTAAAATTGGTCTCGAATTTGGTGCGCGTACTTCAAAAACTCTTGCGTCCGTCGCTGCTTTTTTATTACATTATATCACAACAACAGGTCACTCATTTTATATATTTTGGCGTAAAATAGTTTATTATCTTATTTACATATGATCAATATTTAATTGTCTATTCTAGATTATATTTTTTTATTTACCCCAATAATGATGAAGAATACTGTTGAAGATATTTTGAATAATCCATTTTCAAAAAGAAGTTATGAAATTAAATTGAAGATAATATTAAGGAAGAAGTAAATTCAGCAAATTTTGTTGCTATTATTCTTCAGATATAATGACGAGCTCACAGCTCTCAACAGTTTTGCGTTTTGTTTATGAAGGTAAAGTTTACGAGCGGTTTATTGGCTTTACAGACGTTAGCTCTGATAAAACAGCCGATGGCTTATTTTGCCACGTTGTAAATATAATTGAAGAATTTCAAATTCAAGAAAAATTAGTTGGACTGACTTATGATGGGGCGAGTGTAATGAGTGGGCATATTAATGGTTTGCAAGCCAAAGTACTCGAAGTTTATCCACTGGCCATTTTTACACACTGCTATGCTCATATGTTGAATTTAACATTACAACAAGGTCTTTCCAATATAAAAGTGTGCAAATCATTCTTTCAAACTTTAAATTGATTGTCTGCATTCTTTTCGAAATCTTCCAAACGAATAAATGCTTTACAAGAGTTTGTAGCTAGAAGACTTCCTTCTGTTACACCTACAAGATGGAATTATACATCACAGTTAAGTAACACAGTGCAAAAATACAGAAATGAATTTACGGACTTTTTTCGAGACGTCGTGAAAAATTGTGAACTATGGGACACCGACACTGTAATAAAAGCACGAGGTTTTCTTAGCTTTTTGGAAGATTTTGAAACAAGAAAACTTCTCCACATATTTTCAAACCTTTTTGGAAAAACTGATGTGCTATTTAACATTTTACAGTCCAAATCTTTTGACATATTATATTGCTGTAAGAAAGTTACCGAAATTTTGCAACAACTCAGACATGAACAGGAAAATAATTATGAAACATTATGGGATTCTTATGTAACGGAAGAAAATTATCCAAGACGGAGTAATGATTTGCTTGTTGAAGAAAAGCACGCGTTTAGCCAACTATTTAATACAATAGTTGATAATATATGTAAGCAAATTGAAAACCGTTTTTCTTCAATGTCCAAATTGGAATATTTTCACCTTCTGGAGAAAGAAAAATATGAGCAATATAAAGAAAAATTTCCAAATGAATTACTTACCAAACTGCAACAATTATATGAAGCATTATTTGATTATATAAGTTTAAAAAATGAGCTTGCTGTTTTTAATCATTTACCTAAATTTGCAGAGAAATCTGTTCATGAGCTTGTACAACTTATGAACACAAATAATCTTGAGTCAGGTTTTCAGGAAATAGATAAATTAGGCAAACTAATATTAACTCTTCCAAGCAGTACTGCTTCAGCAGAACGTTCATTTTCTGCTCTGAAACGAATTAATAATTGTTATCGAAGTACCTAAGGCCAAGAAAGGCTATGTGGCCTTAGCTTGATTTCAATAGAAAAAGGGATCCTTAGGGATATTAAAAAGAAGAGCACTTTTTATGACAGCGTGATAGAAAAATTTATGATTAAAGAAAGAAGATTAGATTTTATATATAAATAATTATAAGTTTATGTTTATTGGAAATTTGATATTTTTATATAATAATATTTTAGATTAGGTTTGATGTTTATTTATTTATTTATATATGGGAAAAAGCTGTAAGGCAGTTTAGACATGTCAAAACCTCGGCTAATAAAAATGAAAAAATGTACTTTTTTTTTATTTTTTATAGCACACCCAATATTAACCCTTTGCATTCGTATTTTTTTTTTTGGTTGGGGTAGCGCCAGCTCGTATTTAATTTCGAGACTTTTTTTATGTTCAATTTTTGGAAGTAAAAATGAAATAAAACATGTTTTGATTAATCTTTTTACAAATTAATACAGCGAAAGATTGATAGTTTGTCAGTATTTTAGTTAAAAAAAAATTAATTAAATATTTAAAATATATTATAATTTAAATACTTTAATCGGAAAATAACTTTTTTTATTGTACTTTTTTAAATAATTTGTAAAACGTTAACCATGAAACTTAGAAAAGAATAATTTATTAAAATGTGTTCACGAAGAATTGTACTTACTATTCACAAAAAATAAATGACATAGTATTAGGTATACATAGTATAGGAAGGTAAATGTAATGATGTTTTTAGATGATTTTTCGTCCATCGCAATCAAATGCGCGGTAAAACAAATAAATGAATTATTTAAAAAAACAGCTGAGTGATGTAGCGGCAGGGGTTTATAACCATTAAGAAATTTGTAAATAGCTAGATGTAATATGAATTCTGAATAATTAAAATATTGGACTGCTTGTATTTTTTTTGCACCTATCGTTTATTATCTTGCGCAATGCGCTTATTATCTTACGCATCGCGCTCGCTCTATAGCGTTTAGCGCTCATAATATAGCGTTTAGCGATCAACAATTTGCGTTCATACAAAAAAATAATGGTTACAATAAAATTTAATCAAGATTAAAATTACAAAGAGCACAAGTTTTTTACTTGTAGTTTTTTTTTCTTAGTAAAACCTTAGTTTTTAGTTTTTTTAATTGTTGTTTTTTCTTGGTAAATAGTTAATATATTCCCATTAACAAGTTTTAGACTTTTTAGAAAATCAGATTACAATAAACGTATTATAAAAAATAAAAAAATATACTGTTAGTTAAATAAAACATATATCAACATATAATAACGTTTAAAAACACATTTAATACGAAAAATTGTTATGCACCTTACAATAAATAAAACACAAACAATATGCACATCAGCACATATGTTTTAAGCAAAAGGATACATTTTGACGATATAACCAATGATTTTTAAAAGCAAAATTTAACACTTTTGACGCTAAGCTGCCGATAATGAGATTCCAAATAAAGTAAAGCGAAGGTCCATATATAAAGGAGAATCTAGATTAGAAAATATGGTTCTAGGACACTAACCGCCTGGAAATATACCCCTTGGACAATAACCCCCCGTCAAAACCCCCCTGGACATTGACCCCCCGTGCAAATAACCCCTGACAATTAACCCACCATGCAAATAATCCCCCTGACAATTAACCCCCGCCACGTATAAAGATAATACAGATATTACTTAACACGTCTCGTGACGCTCTATTATACTTAATAAAACATATACTGGCGCCATTACCAAAGTTTAGCTGTATTATACATACATATGTATCTAGCCTAATAATATTTTTTATTTTTTTTAATACTCTTTATAACAATTTTGCTCGCACCGGTCACCGGTACAAAATATACAATACGTATATTTTCTTCGTAAATGTGTTAGTTTAATTGATATTTTAAAAATTCTGTATTTTGCTGAATGAAATAAATTAGTATTGATACTGATTATTCGTATTAAACATTATTTTATTAAAATAATGACCATTTATTATAAATAATAAAAACTTATATAAAATACTTATCTCTATACGTGGCGGGGGTTAATTGTCAGGGGGGTTATTTACACGGAGGGTTAATTTTCAGGGGGCTATTTGTCAGGGGGTTATTTGCACAGGGGATTATTTGTACAGGGGGTTAATGTCCAGGGGAGTTTTGATGGGAGATATATCTATCCAGGGGGTATTTGTCCTGCGTTTACATGCACTTAGGATAGGAATATTTAAAATACGAAAAAGAAGGCCAAATTAAATTAGATATTTTTTAATATATTCACTGTCTATGGCAGAGGTCAGAAAATTACGGCCAAATCCAGCCCTCTGCTTATTTTAATCCGGGCTGCAAGTAATTGTTAGATTTGACGTAAAAAAATCAAAGTATGTGCTATAATAGAGCGGCCAACCGTCGAGTTAAGGAGCTAGCTAGGTATCACCTTATAAGGTGCTCCTATTGCTTTGTATTTCACCGTGACGTTATGCACTTTAAATTTGACAGCATCTTCAGTGCCCACGTAACGCCTTTTGCAATACATTTGAATATTTGAGAGAAATGATAAAGCTCATTTTAATTTTGCTTCCTGGCCCGCTGAGCTTAAAATATTTACAATCTGGTCCTTCACAAAAAAGGTTTGCCGACCCCTGGTCTATGGTGTTACACGAGCAAAATAACCTTGTCTATATTCTTCAGTCATATGTTTTACAGAGAGACATTCAAAACGCGTCATGGCGATTTTACAACTTTATATTTAGATTGTCTTGTATAACCGGAATGTCGTAGTCCTTAAGGCGTTGAACTGATATCCTAGAGACTATCGGTTCAGGTCCCGCAGCAAACTAAACATTTTAATATTAAGAATGCGCTATTATTAAAATTAAGCCCTAACTGCTAAGCGACATCTATTGATTGTAAGCTGTAATTATAGTTAGCAATATATAATAGATATCACTAATTTACAAACTGTGTTTTAAATCTTATCCAATTAAACGTGTAAGTGTTGATTATGTTGTGCATAAACGACTTTAACCAATAGTTTTTCAATGACGCGTATTTAAGTCATCCACCTTTAGAGTGTTAAATATGGATAAATTTATATAAGTGTAATACAATCCTAAAACTCACTGAAAAAAATATGTTTTACAAGACTTTTAACCCTTTCACCGCGGATGACTTCTATAGGTGTCATCAAGAAAATCGCCAGTACTCATTAGACATTTAAAGGTGCCGTAAGCATTTGAGCTTAATAAAATGGCTTTTTAGTATAATTTAAGGCTGTAAATCAATTATTTGAACCATAATATTTTTAAAAATATGGCATGAATAGGTGCCCCCACATATTAACAAATTTCGAAATGGCGCTCAAAAATATCAGCTGTGGTGATAATATAAATCAGGGCTGTGGAGTCGTTAAAAAAAAACACGACTCCGACTCCGACTCCAATTCCGATATTTACCAACAACACGACTCCACTCCGACTCCGACTCCGACTTCGACTCCGACTCAAAAAAGTTTAATTTTATCAGGTATTTTTGGTGTTTTTCTACAAGTTTAATATTCATACGCTATACACATTCATTATTACGCAATTAAAAATTGATAAATTTCATAATTTAAAAAATGCTCGGAGTCGCTCATTTTTCACGACTCCGACTCCACAGCCCTGATATAAATGCAATTGGGGCCAGGCCCCACCCAATTTTTTCGTACATAAAAAAAATAGGTGGGGCTGGTAAAGTTTTATTATATTTTGTGAAAATGATCAAATTTTATATTTAGACAAATATTCTACAAGTTTTTCGTATGTATTTGCCCATTTGAGGCAGAAATGATAAATATTACATTGTTTTTTTGTGGGGATCTGTTTTGGATTGGCAGGCGTTTTTACACCTAGAGCGAACCAGCGTAGTTTGGCCTCGTGGCTTTATTTTTGAATTTTTAAATTTTGAATTTATTAAAACAGTTCTTAAAAATATAAATAAATTGATCATAAAAAATTATTACATTAAAAGATTATCCTGAAACTTGAAACTTTAAATACTTGTACCAGATTTAAAATTGGTAAAAATAGTCTTAGCATAAACGCATACTATTACTGTCACAGTAATAATATCACGGTTAATATCGAATTCATCGTCACGTCCTTAAAAATTCAATATTATATCGTCATTCGTAATTATATGGATAATTTTTAAAAGAAAATCAATATATGTATTTATAAATAATTAAAACACAGATTACTAATTTTGTTTTACATAATTTAGCTATTTACTAGCTCGAAAATATATTAAATGTGTCGAGACTAATATTATCGTTTGAGTTGAGTACCCAGGTCGATAGTTGTCAATCGCTCATTTTACTAGTGCGAGCGAGTAAGCGAGCTCTGCTAGCATAACGGCATCTCCGTCTTAAAAATTTTATTTTTATTTCATAACAGACACACAATATAAAGTAATAATTATGCACAATTAGAGCATATGATCCCGTTTCATCCCATATCATAAAAATATAGATGCCCTTAGAAGGAAAAAATCAGTTTTAAAGCATTAATTGACAACCTAAATCTGTCAAGTCTAGCGCGATGCCGTCCTAACAGCGCGCGCTTTGACCATGTTCCGATGAAAAATTTTACAATAAACTTACACTTGTAAATTTAAGATTATTGAGTTATTTGCATAAGTTAAAAATTCAATATTACTGAAATGTGTTTAACAGAAGTCTTTTTACTATTAATAAATTTAAATTTTCAAAATTTGCTTGAACACAAAGCCAATAAATGCATTCAAAGTTTTGTCGACATATTGTCGACGTTCGAGTACAACGCTTGAAATACGATGTCGACACATAGTCGACTTACGAGCGCAAAGGGTTAAGGGCACCCACCGTACGCCACTGGTGCATACATTATATTTATAATTTAATATATTCAATATTATAATAATAATACAACTATTTTAATTTATTTCAGCTCCTTCAATATATAAAGCTAAACTCAGGAAGAAAAAGAAGAAAAAAACGACAATGAAATTTTTTCGGGTATGAGGAAAAGACAGCATTTGTAAAGCAATAAGAACTATCGATTGGAGCAATAAACCCATTTTCGAAAAAATTGGACAAATTTATCTTTTAACTTCTCTGAAATCTAATAAGTATTCATCGCGAATAGTTATATTTGATAAGATTTTGTTACAACTGAATTATTAATATTATTGTAATGATTTATAAATAAAATAAGATACTAAATATAAATAGCTTGTTTTGTGCTCATGAATCATATCTATAATTTTTGCTTGCAATTGGGTTCCGAAATGGTTAAAACTTTGAGTAAATGTGTTTTTGAAGACCCTAAAACGTTGGGAACAGTAAGATCGATGATGTTCATAAGATAATTAAGAAATAATGATTGTTGTTGAGCAGTATAAGCCAAGACTTCCAATATTTACACACATACATTCGCGTGTGCTAGAGCTGAGTCACAAGAATAGTGTTATACGTCGCACAAAAATACGATTGTGTGTTGTTTTCGTTTCTACTTGCGCTGTAATAACGAATATTATCGGGAAACTGCAGCGTATCGGCATACTTTGGAAGGTTTAGCAGAGGTCGATTACAACGTTACACATATTATATATTATTTTTAAAAATGCAATTAAAAACATTTCAAAAATGAATAAAATATATACATGTTTTAAATACAATTAATTACATTTCAAAAATAAAATAAAATCACACGATATTCGCGGAATTTTTAAAACGTTAAAATGTGATACGATCGAGTCGAAACCTGTTTTATTTATTTTATTTTAAATGTGCTAGTAATTGATAAATCATGAGCAAAGCAGCGCTCGAAGTTTGACACCGGCTTCGACTCAATCGGACCACGTGTTGTGACATTTTAACGTCTTAAAAATTCTGCGTGAGTAGGTCATGAGCACCTCGGCCAGTTGCGGCGCTACGACACAACTCGGAAACCCACAGGCCTACAATCGCAGATTTATATATCCAGTTTGGCATCTCGGATTACTTTTTGTATGGTAATACTAAACAGATTGCACGCTAGAACATCGCCCTGTCGTAGGCTCTTACGTGTTCGCAAAGGTTTTGATAGATCCCTTTGTACTCTAACTTGGCATTTGAAACTTCTCATTGTGATCGCGACGAAAAAAAAACTACAAATTCTAAAATAGAGTACGCTCGGGATAAGGATGCCGGTTTGTTATTGTGTGCGTGTACATGTATATGAGAGGGAGAAGCGGTGTAGCGTGTACTTCGTTGTCTCGCTTTCTCTTTTAAGGACAGTCGCTGATTCGTCAACGCTGGTATTCGTCATTAAAGTGCAGTATGGCACAGAAGTTCGATCTTCTCTAGTGATTTATTTTAAATAATTTTGTGTTGATATTGGTTTAACCCAGATATGCCCACTGTCACTAAACTCGTGCCACTGTTTTTTATTTATAAATGAAATTTTAAGAGAACAAAATTTCTTGGGCATATCTGGGTTAATTGATATCAAGGCTTCAAATATACACTGTAAGTTATTCGTTCTCTTACCCGTGAATTAAAATATTTTAATTATTTTTCCATTAATCCGTACGTTGTTGGTTTTTTTACACTATTCTCTGTAAGACTTAAAAAAGTTATTATTCTTATCGTTGCGCCAATGATAATTTTTTAATTTATAAAATGGATTCTAATGATTTAATAGAGTCGTTGAGCCATTAAACAATCTGCAAATAATTTCTTCCCCATTTATATCTTTTTGCTTTTGAAGAATAGCTAAAGACTTCATTATTTTTTTGACTAGTGAAAGATTTTGAATTTTGCAAATATTTAATTAATGACATCAATGTCTGGTTTCTTCGATTATATAATATATTTTTAATTGTCCGTTGAAATTTCCAACTTAGCTCAGATGTATGCATGTATGTTAAATAAACATATATTTTCTTTTAAAATAAAAAAAAAAAATATTCTGAGCGAAATTGTTTTGAGCCACACAGTTCACGCACACAATAACAAACCGGAATCCTTATCCCGAGCGTACTCTACCTAGATATTAAATCTAGTCCCTTTGTCGGGAAAGTAAATCAAATATAACAAGCAAATTATTTATCTATTAGTATAAATCTATAAAAAAAATCAGTAATTTCGTACACTTCCACGGTTTGCGATTCATATTTAATACTTAAACTAGATAATCAGATAAGAGACATATCTAAGCACAATTGTAATTGTCGCACTCATTAAGGTAGCACTATCATCGGCGTTTGTATTATATATATACCAGGACATCATAAGCTAGCGGAGCAAACTGTGCATTGACGCACCAATCGCAATTGATGCGTCCGTGAAGATGTCAAATATGATATTATTTAGTTATTATTGAAATACCTCCTCGACCATTATGACACCCTAATGTATTCGCGCTCAAAATGCTTTATGATTGCTTTATTTGAATGCAAATAGCAATAATAATTGCTATTTGATTCATAGATTGCATTTTTTTATTTATCAAAACGTACCTATTGCTAGACAAATTTGTTTATACTATTTGAAAGTACATAATAATAGATTCACTAAAAGCAATCATAGAGCATTCGCGCTAAATACAATAGGTATTCATAATACTTAAGGAGGTATTTAATATAAAATTTATAAAATATTATACTTGCACATCTTCACGAACGCATTGGTTGCGATTGACCTTCGTGAACATTATGATGTCTTGCTATACAATTAGAACATATCGTTAAAAATTCTGCGTGAGTAGGTCATGAGCACCTCGGCCAGTTGCGGCGCTACGACACAATTAGGAAACCCACAGGCCTACAATCGCAGATTTATATATCCAGTTTGGCATCTCGGATTACTTTTTGTATGGTAATACTAAGCAGATTGCACGCTAGAACATCGCCCTGTCGTAGGCTCTTACGTGTTCGCAAAGGTTTTGATAGATCCCTTTGTACTCTAACTTGGCATTTGAAACTTCTCACTGTGAGTTTTACCATGGAGATTAGTTTTTTTGGTACACTCTACTGTGTACTCTTTAGATTATTCCACGCGTAAAAAATCGCGACAAAAAAAAAACTACAAATTCTAAAATAGAGTACGCTCGGGATAAGGATGCCGGTTTGTTATTGTGTGCGTGTACACGTATATGAGAGGGAGAAGCGGTGTAGCGTGTATTTCGTTGTCTCGCTTTCTCTTTTAAGGACAGTCGCTGATTCGTCAACGCTGGTATTCGTCATTAAAGTGCAGTGTGGCACAGAAGTTCGATCTTCTCTAGTGATTTATTTTAAATAATGTTGTGTTGATATTGGTTTAACCCAGATATGCACACTATCCCATGGGTAGGTCACTAAACTCGTGCCACTGTTTTTTATTTATAAATGAAATTTCTTGGGCATATCTGGGTTAATTGATATCAAGGCTTCAATTATACACTGTAAGTTATTCGTTCTCTTACCCGTGGATTAAATATTTTAATTATTTTTCCATTAATCCGTACGTTGTTGGTTTTTTTACACTATTCTCTGTAAGGCTTAAAAATGTTATTATTCTTATCGTTGCGCTAATGATAATTTTTTTATTTATTCAATGGATTCTAATGATTTAATAGAGTCGTCGAGCCATTAAACAATCTGCGAATAATTTCTTTCCCCATTTTATATCTTTTTGCTTTTGAAGAATAGCTAAAGACTTCATTATTTTTTTGACTAGTGAAAGATTTTGAATTTTGCAAATATTTAATTAATTACTTTAATGTCTGGTTTCTTCGATTATATAATATATTTTTAATTGTCTGTTGAAATTTCCAACTTAGCTCAGATGTATGTATGTTAAATAAACATATATTTTCTTTTAAAATAAAAAAATTAAATATTCTGAGCGAAATTGTTTTGAGCCACACAGTTCACGCACACAATAACAAACCGGAATCCTTATCCCGAGCGTACTAGTGTCAACTATAATATTAGATTATTTTAATTTTAATTATATTTTTGAGCTCACGTGAGTTATTAAAGTATGAATAGGGGGGGGGGCGCAAATTTAGTTTTTTCCTCAGGCGCCTAATAACCTAGGGCCGGCCCTGTATACGGATGTATGTAGGTGCAAGTCCAGATGCAAACACGCCAAAGGGAGCCATAATAAAACTGCATAAGCTGTGAACGCCGACGAATCGTCAATTCCGGGTCTCCCGCCACACTACACTCACAGCAGCAATATTATCTGCTGAACGCGCGCCACGATGATGCACAGGCCTTACCATATCTCCAAAGCTTCCAATTTTTTCCCCACGTTGCGAATCGTTAGCTCACTGCAACGATGAAATTAGTCATAATCTTCCCGTACATTTCGATAAGCAGTTCGTACAGAAGTGTTACTTCCAGGGCTGTGGAGTCGGAGTCGGAGTCGGAGTCGGAGTTGGAGTCGTGGAGTCGTGGTGTTTTGGCCGGAGTTGGAGTCGGAGTCGGAGTCGTGAAAAATGAGCGACTCCGAGCATTTTTTAAATTATGAAATTTATGAATTTTTAATTGCGTAATAATGAATGTATATAGCGTATGAATATTAAACGTGTAGAAAAACACCAAAAATACCTGATAAAATTTAACTTTTTTGAGTCGGAGTCGGAGTCGGAGTGGAGTCGTGTTGTTGGTAAATATCGGAATCGGAGTCGGAGTCGGAGTCGTGTTTTTTTTAACGACTCCACAGCCCTGGTTACTTCTGTAAAACAATTGAACAATTTAATACGTTGAGCGGTGGTTAAGCGTTACATTTCGTAAATGTAACATTTAACACTTTAAACACGCGTGATTATTGACAGCTGTTTTACAGTGCTGCCAACATGGGAAACTCGAAATAAATCATTCTATATTATTACTATAAAAATGTTATGGTTTATACTAGCAATATATAATTATACTAGTTCTGAGTGAATACATAAGATTATTTTAGTTTTTATAAATTTATTCAACGCGAGAGGTACTGGAAAAAAAGTTTGAATATCGTCGACAGTGCTGCCATCTATCGGCGGACGCCTAACTCTTGAAATATGTCAGTCGCGAGCTGTGCTCGGAGTTAAAAGGTTGGATATATAAGCATTCGTCGGAAGATAACAAAAACGACATAAATTGTAAGTGTCTCTCCTTCTATATTCTACACTGTTTTATAAATGAGAGTAATGTTAAAATTGATTGAACGTTTTGATAAATGGACTTACTTACATATAACCTCAATTTCCGATAATATCGATCATTATGTGATACACACCTGTGTTACGATTATGAATATATTATAATATATATATTTTATTAATCTGAGTGAAAAATGTGCATTATCGATAAAATAATTTCATATTAATTTTTATAATATTATTATCATATAAATATTTTGTTATATGTTTACTATAACATTTTGCTGAAATTGCACCATTGCAAACTCGCTTCAAAAATATTGTACATCTTACAATATTGTTATTATTATATTATATATATACATCCTAGATAAGACTATCGAGCTTTAAGTAAAGAGAATATTCTATCATGCCAGTAAAAGGTCGTTGTGCGATTATCTATCTGCAGGTATAGAGTTACGATCCCTCGCTCGATTTCATATTAATGTATCTTTTATATAATATCGAATATGTTTTGCAGCTCCTAGACCATCGTCTCTTACCTGCTTATCTATTTTTGGTCTATGTTTGTATTGACAAAAATCCCCTTTTAATATAAATTTTATTTTTTATTTCATATACACAGGTTCGGTGATTATTGTACATGGCAATTGATTAAATAAAAAAAATAATTGATTGAAATAAGAAATTCAGAAATATTTATGCACTATTTTTAAAATAATTTTAATTATACCTCAATACTAAACATATATTCTAAAAATACATATGTACACGATGAAATGCCGGCCACACACGGGCGGATTTGCCCGTCGGACATCTGACGGATTTGTCCGGGCTTGGCCACAGACGCAAAATGTACGAGCTCGGATCTGTCTGACTGAGCTCGGTAGATATTATAGAAGAAAAGTTAAGTTTATATAGTTGTTGAAGTAAATTCTAAGTTTAAATGACATTTATTTATAATAATAATATATACATACGTATACACCTTGATCTCTTCATACATTTTCAATAATGATAATAAATTTAATTTTAGTATAATTAAAACTATATTTTTTATTATGTAATAATGTATGTAATATTTACATATCTAGAGTCTTTAAGTGCATCTTAAATTTATATTATTTTTTCTATTGTATAGTGATATAATAGAAATGAGTCATAAAATAATAAAACTTTGAAAAAATTTAGACGTTGGCGGCAACTTTGGCGCAAATTAATAAAGGCCCGGATCATAAATTTATTTAAGGGACAAATTTTAACAAAGATCTCTGCTTAGATCTGCTTTTCCGTGTCTGATCCGTTCGTTTTGAGCACGGACAACGGACAGACAATAGATGGACCTGTCCTAGAGTTTTAACCCCACACACTGGCGGATTTGTCCGTCGGACATCCATTTCGGACAAATCCGACGGGCAGATCCGCCCGTGTGTGGCCAGCTAATACTCATTCAATTGAAGACCAAAAGTATTTGTAAACATTAACAAATTGATACAAAATATAAAATACATTTTTTTTTTAATGTATTTAAAATTTACAAAATTTGTCAGCCTCTCATAAATGTCCTAATAATTTATACGCAATGAACGTGTATTGAAATTAAATAACTTTCCTTAAAAAATATTAAACCGTGTGAATGATGCTTCTTGTGAGCAATATTCGTATGAGTAATCGCCTTGTGAGCGATCCATTTGTGAGAAATAGTCCACGTGAGCAATCTTCCTAAAACCAATGATCGTGTAAAACATATATATATATACGAGCCCATAATTATTACAGTGGACTAAGTCATGTTTCTTTCTTTCGAGATATTTAAAGGTTTGCGTTTAAATTATTTTTTTCTATGAATGTGTTCAAAAATCTAAGGATATCTAACGTATATCTGTATCGTGTGGTTTAGAGTTAATAGTAGGAGCGTAAACCTAAACTTGCCATCTCTTTCTTAATTATGAATAATGATGAAAATTCACTACAAAAGCACATTCACTGTAATATTTATACATCGTTAAGTTTAGGTTAAAACAGCAAGTTCATAGACATTATAGAGCAGCATATTATAAGTCAAATTATATTTTCGCTAGTAGAAATACATATCTACTGGTGAAAATATTTTATGTGATATTGTATAGACACTTATAACGTTGCTGAAAATGATAGGAGTAAATAAAGAATACCATCAAAATACTGCATAGAGATAGACGATAATAATTGAGGGTCACGATTCTCATTAATAGGATAATTGTAGGTAGACGTTAATAATTGTATGTCACGATTCTCAATAATAGGATAATCGT
The DNA here is from genome assembly GCF_051122295.1 of Plectrocnemia conspersa. Taxonomy (NCBI): domain Eukaryota; kingdom Metazoa; phylum Arthropoda; class Insecta; order Trichoptera; family Polycentropodidae; genus Plectrocnemia; species Plectrocnemia conspersa. Next base: position 3,102,838 of record NW_028277170.1, on the reverse strand, counting down.
AAAGAAAACTTTTTTGCGAGATTGCAATTATATAGTAGAAGATATCTGTATATGTACATGTACTATATATATAATCATATGGTTCATGATGTCAACCAACAGAGCGGTATGAGATCGTAATTTTGCACAAAACAACATTGAAACAGTCCTTTTGACTTTGTTTTTTGCAAAATCATTTGTATTCATTCAGAAAGGTCGAATACCAATTCTATTTTTATGAATTGAAATGCTTTGCCTGTCATCATTTCGATACGGTGACTATTTTATTTTTGTTGTTATTACTATGTTTTACATATATTTTTTTTTGTTTATGTATTTCGCATTTTGGTATTGTTAGAATTATTGAACATTGTTTATTCCGATGGTTCAAAAACCCACATGAATGACCAAAAATATTCTAAATGACAAATCAATCTGGCTAACGAACTTAGCTAAAAAAAATAACGAGCCTTCGCAAAAAAAAATAATCCAGGCCTCATGACAAAAATGGCTTTTATATATTTTTCAAAAATCCACGTCAGAAGCAATAAAAACGTGCCGTCACAGTGAGAATGCTCGTTTTCACTGCGACGGCGCCGACACGATTTTATTAATTCTGTATTGAGAATTTTTTTACCATCTTTAAAAATGTAATTATTTTATTTTGTGATTTTACTGTGATCGTTAAAAAAATATTGAAAGAGAAAAAACTTTTGAAGATCGTCTCTTTAAACCTTCTAGCGAAGATGAAGAAAATATCAACGATCACAGTGATTCTGAATAAGTTTTTTGGCCAGAAGTCCGCGTGTTGTGCGTTTTTTTGTGGATGTAACGGCGTCTCAATAATGGCTTGTGGATTTTCTTCACAAATGTGGCAATTTTGCTTGTCGACATAGCCATTCAACCAAAAATGAGCCTCATCGCTAAACAAAATTTTGTCGTGAAAATGAGGATCAAGAGTAATCTCGTTTTCGGCCCATTCACCGAATATACGACGCACACGATGGTCAAGCGGATTTAATTTTTGCACGAGCTGAATCTTATAAGCTCAAAAACCAAGGTCTTTCCGCAAAATCTTTCATAAAGTTGATGGACACAGCTCTAGTGGCGAATCCACTCATTCAGGTTCTCTTCGATACTACGTTACACAGCAGGAACAACTTATTCTGTGCGCATTGTACGACGTCTCTGCGGATACGTGTTATCAATTAAAGTATGCGTGGTGCGGAAACGATCTATTGTTATTCGATTACTTGCTCGAATGGACGTTTATGTCGACCGTAAAATAGACTCAAAGCACGGAAAGTTTCGCGAACTAAATTGTACAATTTTCAAGCTTTGTTCTGGCGTAAGTCTATTCATGGTAAAATGGCAAACCAAACTGAGCCCAAGTCAGCTGTCAAATTGTCTGTCGCTAGAAAGAGTGTTGCCAATTCAAAAAACATACCTTTAAAAACACTTTATATTCATAGAAGTATGTAAAGTATATAATATTTTATTTATAGGCAACAATTGTACTAATACAAATAATTAATCAATTCATGGTTGCACTTAGAGTTCCAATTTAACTATTGAATATATGATTTCTTGTTCAATAACAAGAGAATTGATCTATTGCGCAATTGCCAAGATTAATCGTAAACAGTTAGCCCTTGAAAATAAGTTTGTTAGTAATATATATTCCTTGAGTCATTTTCTTAATGACAATTTAAAGTATTTTTGTTCCTTAGTTTTACGTTTAATGTCAGGTAGACAATAATAAAAAAGTAGTTTTTTACGTCTTCTAATGAAAATATATAGGAGCGATTTCCAAAGAATAGAGAATTTTTTAAAAGTGTTAGAGATTTGAGATAAAAGTGTGAAAGATTCTTTCGGGTGTGATTTGCAAAATAGTTTAACGCCAAAAGAGTCATTTGAAATACAGTATATTGCACATTAATGTGTATTGTATACCGATATTATGTTTGTATTTGCATATTTATTTATACAGAGATAATTACTGGAAACATACAAGTATCGTTACATATCTTATTAATTGTCAATCACTCAGTTGTAAAGATCAAACAGGGCACATTTCCGTTACAAATTCACATAGTGATTCATTGTTTATTCTATATACATATACCAAGAAAATTATTATTGGTGCCATTTTCACAATATGCATATGTACATATGAATAGATATGCTTTTCATTTCAAATTATGAAAAGGAAAAATGATAAAGAAATTCCATACCGTCATCCAAGAGAGACAGCAGAGTAAACAACGATTAAATTTAGCTCAGTGACTGTTTTTGTAACTGTAAATAATAATGTAAATTACGATTAATAAATAGGTCACCACATTTTATTGAGAATGAAAAATAAAATGGTTCTCTACTTATTTAACTATTTGTTATATATTTAGCTCACGGATTATTTCCTCTGTAAAATTTAATAAAAGTTAAATAAAAACTGTAATGCGTTTATTGTAACTGTTTTCGATGACGTCCAGAAATATACGATCACACGAAGGTCACTCGTTTCTTGACATACTAAACGAAACGTTTAAATAAAATTGCACAAGGTAGATGGAAAACATACTTTACAAAAATAAAATTAAATCAGCGTTTCCTAATTTTATGCCTAGATAAAAGTTTTAAAATTTGCCAAAATTATAATTCGATATTTATGGGTAAATATTGGAATATTCTTTCTTGAATACGAGTTGTATTTATCTGTACGCTTAAGATTACAATCTAAATTATATTTTATTCAAATTTGTGAATGTTTTGTGGGGGATCTTATGGGACCACACAAAAGCCCTCGTTACAACTAGAAAAAATGGTTTACATAAATAGCACTCAAGGATACTCCGGTGC